>NC_135053.1:14119284-15445534 GCF_051014685.1 Ptiloglossa arizonensis
CGCTTGTCTCGGCGGGACGATCGTTTGTTAGGCGCAGACAGCTTTCACGGGAGCGTCGGGTTTAATTCCATAATGAGTTTTAACGATACCCACGGTGCCATTCAAGCGGCGCGTAAACCGACGCGTGACTTCTTGCGTTCGCCCGCATTGACGCGCGACCCGAGCGCCAACGGCTGAAAGAGACCAACCGGAGGTGGTTGGTAAACGGCGACGGTGGTGGGGAGGGTACGAGCCGGAGAAGGGTCAAAAGGACGCGCGAGGAAAACACGGGACGTGGAACGACGACGCGCGAAACAAAACGGGTGGCGGGTGTTCGGAAGAATCGCGAGGAAAAAGATCACAAGGAATTATTCCTCGGGTTGTGCCGTTCACTCGTCTATACTCCCCTCCCTCTCGCGGCGCCGCGCCGGTGTCTGTTCACCGGTGTCCTTTCAACGCTCGGCGTTCTCGGTGTCTGCTAGGCGGTCTACCGTTCGAGCTCGGTGTCGCGTAATACCGGTCCGTGTTGATCGACAACCCGGCACGACTCGGAACGCCGCGGGAGGAGAGAGGGTCGGTGTGTACGCCAATGAATTCTCCTCTCCTTTCGAGGCTACAACTCCGTTCGAACTTTCCAACGGCGGTCTCCCTGTCGCCCCCACCCCGCCCTCCCGCCGATTAAGCAAATTAAATTTCTCCGGGAAACGGCAACGAAGAAATCACGGACCGTGGCGCCGCGCCGCGCCGCGCCACGTCGCGCCGTCCCTACGCGTCTCAACGTCGTTAGCGCTGGTTCTCCACGCGCCGTTGTATCGAACCGTCGTTCCGTGCAGCCGTGCAAGGAGGAAATCGGGGAAACGCGAGCCCAAACGGGAGGGGGAGGGACCAAGAAGAAGAGGGAACGAAACTTGCCTTTTATTCGAAACTTTCCAACGCGCCGCGTTCCCCGGGAACGGTTCCATTATCGCGCGGCGCTATCGGCTTTCGATGGGAATACGGGGACGTTCTTTATACGACGAGAGATTTTTCGCTCTCGCGCGTCTGACCGTGCTTCGGTCGCGGGACACTGCGCGCGTATTGTACGAAGGAAGAAAGATCGGATCTGGTAGGAAGCGCGAGGCGTGTCGGGGACCTCCGAGCGAGGGAAAATTGCTCGCCGGTGTTCGCGTTCTACTTACTCGCGGTACCGCGTCCCAACCCCCCATCCCCGTCTCGATAGGGGACCGATCTTTCTCCGGAGGATACTTTGTCGGAGTTGGGATACTTTCTTAATAGGTTCCATTGAAACGTAATGCGTATAAATGGGAGTTGTTCGAAATAAGGTTTCTGTTTGCGCGGAACTTGGAAAAAATAGAGCGCAACGGTTTCTTGTTCGTACTGTGTGAATTATGGTACGCGATATGTACGACGAAGAGTGTGGGTACGGGGTTTGGGGAATGTACAAACGTAAATGAAAGTTTTTGGAAATTAGAATTTAGACGGAGTAGAACTCGCGAGGGATGAACATTTTCGTGTTCCGCGAAAACGATATTCAGTCATTTATGACTGAAAAACAAATACGAATTTTGCGATATTTACGCAAGGTAACTTTCGTAACCTGTACGCGTGTATCGACAGAATAGAAACAACTGACGGAGGATTTCTGCGTTTTAGCGGCCATTGCTAGAACTTCCGTGTATTTAAGAATCTCCTTACTCCGTTCGGAGAAAGTACCGCGTGGGAGAACACAAAGGACCGAGGAGGAAAATCTTGATATCGCTTATGCACGGAGTTACCGCACGAATAGAAATTTCGCTAGTCCCCTGGAAAACCGTTCCCGATCTCAACGTTTTCGCGTCGTAAGAAATATTATACCATTCGGGGACTTTAAACTCTATTCTTCGTCCCGGACGTAACCGCCTTCGCGTCGGATTCCGTTCTTTCCGTTCTCGTGACAGGCGAAAGTAAGATCTTCGTTTAGAAACTCCCCGGGCCGTAAAAATATGGAGATGTATTTAAAAAAGATTCCACGATTCGTTCGCCGTGCCACGAACCAGACGTACGTATCGCGACCAGAAACCAGACCCGGGATTTACATGCGTCGACCATCGAAACACGTGTTGTTTCGATCGATTACAATTTATATACGCGTTCGTTCGCATCGTTGCCCACGTGTGCGTATATACGTGTGCGCGAGTGCCTTCTTCGACCGTGGACGGTTGATGTACCTTTATTAGAGAGAAAAAGAGAGAAAGAGATAGAGAAAGAAAGAGAGAGAGAGAGAGAGAGAGAGAAAAAAGAAATTTACCGCGTTACCTGCAGCACGAACGGTTTCCCGACGTGGCACGGCTCGGTCCGCGCGCTTGCGGACTCGCCTCGAATTGATTTATCGATCGTTTTCGCGCGACGGCGTTGGCGTTTACCGCAAACATTCGTACACAAATGCGAATATAGGTCGTTGTATCGTCAAGTCGTAGATAAAGCGCTTCTATCTCCGGTGCAGTCCATTATGTTCGACTTTTGGCCGTACGCCGACGATCCGCTTTGAAATACCGCGCGCTCGAATTAATATCTCCCGTAACCAGATGCTTGGAAAGCGAAACAGAGAGAGAGAGAGAGATATAGAGGAGGTTTCGACGTCAAATTTCGAACACGTCGCCGAAATTCTATCGACGTACCGCTCGATAACGCTCGAGTCGATCGCGAGAGTTCCTCGAACGATCCCGTGGCCGCGCGAAGACGGCTAATGAAGGACCCCAGGTGCGCGCTTCGGACGTAATTTCCCCGTTTATCGACTTTCCGCGCGAAATAGGAGCCGCGGAGAAACGGGGGAACAGAGGTCGTCGTTGTTTGTAACGCCGACCGAAAACCATCGTCGAAGACGCGCACTTTCGAGAAGTTCGCGATATCAATTGTACAGTACTCGCGGTCGTGTGCGTTTCGGGGCTAATTACACATCTTTGTAAACGAATTCAATTGCTTTTCGCGCTTCCGAGAGCTTCGAGGGGAATCGTGATCGCTTTTCTTTCGGCAGTGACCGTAAGTTTTCGTTGCGTATGTAAATTTCCATTACGTGTTTCGATAACAGTACCTACGAATAGTGCATCTATTAATTAGAACAAATACAGATACATATATAGAGAAGTGTGTAAATATGTATACGTAATTACGTATAAAATCACTTTGTAATTTTCTTTCTCGTCAATTGACTCGAATTTGGAACAACTTTACAGGCACTTGGCGCTCGATTTCCTCACGGTGAAAGACCGTAAAGTATTTTCTTACATTCCATTGCTTGTACATGCGTAGCAACAATAACGGCAACCGAGTGAGTTGTCCCGATGTGGTGTAGAATCGTTCAGCTCGAGCCACGCATTAATCGTCGTACGGTGTCTCGCACGATTTGATACGGTCGTGCTCGTCAAAGGGTTAGGCAACGAGTTCAGGGTCGCGAATAATAGGCGAGAGTTTACGAAGCGAACGTCCCGCGAAACTTTCCGTCGAAATAAATCCTAATCGACCCCGTGTGGGGTCACAAAACCGGGACACGGCGGCGGAACAACGTTACGAGACGCGCGGAACGAATTCGCGTAGAAGGATCGTTCGATGGCGGAGAAACGGTTCGAGAAAGAGACTGTTGTCCGGCCGGTTTACGAGCGCGCCGGAACGAGAGACGGAGCGCGCGTACACCGTGAGGAAAGGCGCGACGACTAAATTCAATTTCGCGGAATTAGCCGACGGTACATGCAAATTGGCACGAAATGAACTCCGTTATATCGTATTAGGCGTCCAGCTGGAATTTCGAAGGGAAAACAGAATAACGGGGCCGAGATGTGGAGCGGCGGGAGGGGGCGGAGGACGAGATAATTGAGGACCGAGAGACGCGGATCCGCTAATGAGAGGGCTTGTGTGGCCGAATGCCAGTATCGCGGCGCCTTTCTCCACGTTTCTTCCTCCTTCGACCGTAGCTTCCACCGTCCAGTTCTTTTCTCTGCTCCTCTTCACCGCCCCCTGTACCGGAGCTCTTCCTTTTTGGCGCGTCGTTGGTTTTCTGTCCCTTCCGACGACGGCTTTCCGGTTGGTCGAACACGTCTCTCCTGTCCACCGCGAGACTCTCCACTCGGCGTACATTTAAATTTCATAGGCATTCCCCTTCCCCTCTTCGGATCCAGGATCTTTCTCGTGTTTCTCCCCCTTTTCTTTTTACCTCGAAGCCCGTCCGAATAGCCTGGAATCGCGAAGACCTCGCTCGTTTCTCGTCCGCGAGAAATTACGACGATCCTTCATCCGCGAAGCCCTGACGATCGTTGCGCGAACCAAGGATTATCAATCGACGAGCCGAAACGGCGGCGGCGGTGGCCGCCGCCTTAAGCGGCGCACCGGTTACAGGTTGTTAAGAAACTCCACCGTAATAAATTTCGGGCGACCGTTTCGCTTCGGCTCGCTTTTGGCGCGCGGTTATTCGTCGCGGCGGTGGCGGTGGCGAAGCGGCACGGGCAACGATTTAATTAACGATTTCTTTCGCCGCGCCGCGGGAATAACGCCGGTACCCCGCGAACCTTACCCACCGACCGTCTATCGCGTGCGGTTTCTGTTTCTTTCGTTGTTCTTTTTCCTACCCGTGTTGTAAATTCGGATTATAATATAAAGTTTATCACGGTGCACGGGGATCTCGCGTGTACGGTAGCGCGACGAATTTCAGATAGAAGAATACGATGTACGGTGATCGATTACGTAAGTAGACGTTTCGATGTGTTTGTAACTTTGAATTATTTCGCGTGTGTAACATTGGGTGGTTAGAAAGTTATTTCGTTTTCCGAAATGGAGAATGTGTAATTTAATCAAATTTTTCTGAAATGGAGAGTGTGTAAATTAATCAAATATTTGTACACTCTAACAGAAATCGTGTTTCATTTTCGCCGAAAGAAACGAAATTCCGAACAACACGATATATTGTACCGTATATTATATTCTATAGATTTGTATATACTTTTCACTTTGTATTCTTCTGTTTAATGTAACGTTTGCTACGATACACAAGGATACAGTAAATAGAAGAATACAAAGTGGAATATATATAGATTAGATTATTATAGATTAAATATATAGATTATAGATATATAGGAATATATAATACGAACGACGATGGTATTGTGTGTCCTTTGCGACTCTCAGCTAGGAACTGAAAAAAATTCAAAGGAGAATGGACAAACCTTTGATCGTGCAACAGACGACCCTTGCAATACGATACGATACTTCTTGAAACTAACATCACCCTTTGGTCAATGACATCTGACACACCTAACGTTGTCGTTGCACTATTTTCAAAATTCTGAGTTTCTCTAATCAACTACCGATCCGCCCCTTCTCGGTTACGCGTTTTCCAGGATCGTGGAGTCCGCGAAACGTCGAAAGCGATGTTCCATCGCGCTCGGGCCGAGACGAAGCCGTAAAGCGTTTTGCGCGTCTTTTTAGCCACGGCGTCTTCCGAGACTCTCGGACGGGGACCGTGCTCGGTGTCTCGTTAACCGGGATTCACCGAGCTTGTTCGTTGAAGATCGCGGCGAATTCCCCGCGAAACGTGGGTAAATTACATCGGTGATTTCGCGAACGACTCCGGTGGCCGGACGCGACCGCCATCGTAGGAACTCGAAGCGTTGCGCGCCGATAGTCTTCTAACTGGCTCGTAACTCAATGGCAAACGTTCACTTTTCGGATGGCGATTCTGCAACAATAACGAACATTATTGACCGATAATCCCGATACAGCTTCTATTTTTATTTCTTATCTCTGTTAATATTCTTCTCGGTGGAGAACACCTTTCGAAAGTTGATTCCGCAACGAGAATGTACACCGTGCCCGAGATTTCGCTCAACAACGCAAACGCTTACGTGTTCCTTGGTTATCGTCTTCGTTATTTTCCATCTCGGGGTCAAATTTCCCTCGAACGTGTCAATTCCGCGCCAAGAGAACGCCCGAAACTTCGAACAACAACGCAAACACCCACCTTTTTCTTCCTCGAGCTCGCAGCTTTATCAATTCCGCGACAAGAATGTATATTACGGCCGATAATTTAAGCGATAACGCGGACACACACCTTTTTCTTCCTTGCCCCCTTATCTTTATTAATTTCCTTCGCGACGCCAAACACCTTTCAAACGTTAATTCCGCGACAAGAACGTGTATTACGGTTGATAATTTAAGCGATAACGCGAACATATATGTACCTTTTTCTTCGCTACTTCTTAGCTTTACTAATTTCGTTCTGGATACCAGCCGGGCAGCCTGCTATAAAACGTATCTGTCGCGTAGTAACGCGCGATATTGCCTACGCGGTAATACGGGTAATAATAATTCCGATACTGATAATAATAATAATAATAATGAATGACAATTACGCGAGCGAAGAAAACAGCTCACCGAAGAGATACCGGCGGTGCTCGAGCGTAACGGGTCGCATTTCTTCTCGTTAACCGTTTAAAAAGTCTCTCCGAAGCCCCACCACCACCACCACCGCCACAGCCACGGTGAAAAATTAACCTATTAGAACTTTCGCGATATCCACGCGGACACTTCGGCTTTTATTCGCGCGATCTTTCCCTCACGGTTACGTCCGTCTCTGTCTCGATGCAGCGAGGTGGCCACGGCATCTTGGGATTCCGGATTGGCCACGTCGATCTCGCATTAGTCTCGTGGCTAATTAAAACAGGTAATGCCAGGTACGTTCACGCACACCGTGAACGAGTCCTGAGTCGGTTGCACGGCCAGACGGAACGGAGAGAGGCGGAGGAGAACGAGAGAACCAAGGAAAGAGAAAGAGAGGGAGATGCTAGCTCGGTACGACACAATATCTTGAGAACCGCCCTAACCCATCTGCGGGACTGCGAGAGGCAGAGCTCTGCACGGTGGGGCTGTCTCGTGCGTTAATTAGCGACCAGGACCGCGCGTTTATTTCGACCGTGCTAATGAGTATTTGAGTAATGTCTCCCTGTTCCTCTCTCCCGGCCGCCACCGCACGATCCTGACGTTGACGCACTTCTTTGCCCGAAGTAAATTAACAATTACCACGGAGGTGGGTGGCTCGAATGCCGTGGATAAAGAAGAGAGAGAGCGAGAGAGAGAGACAGTGACAGAGAGCGAGGGAGTGACACTAACGGCTTGAATAGTGCAGCAGTATCGACGATTATAGCATCGGGACTAGCAGGGATTCAAAGCCGTCCGTTAGACCGTTGAATCTGACGTTAAAAATTAACGAGGATAATAACCATCGAAATTCCACGCGAACATTGAACTGTATCAGTTTCTCCAACGACGACTCATAAAAGATCGTTCTTCTCTAATACGATACACCGAGAATCAAGAGGATGTCGATTAAGTTAATTGTTTAACGATTACTTTATGAATATTGATGCGTTTATCAATTTCGCTAGAGTTTACAGTTCGGTAGCTCCGAGAATTCGGTCATTTGTTACTCGATACTACCGACGTAGAAATAACCGAGAAATTACATTTCTTTTTTTTCTTTGGGTGCAAATTTTGAAAATCGGAGTAAAATTCCTGTAGCAGAAAGTTGAGGTCCACGAGCATCGATCGTTTTCCAACGAATTGAAAATTCCATTTCGAAGCGTTTCGGGATACTCAGGATCGCTTAAATTCGTTGCCGAGAGTTTTGGAAAAATCCGTTGGCAATAATGTCGGCGATTCGTGGCTCGTGCTCGGTTATCGTCGCGAGTTCTCCGCGTCGGTCGACCGTCGAAACTCCCCGAAATTTGGACACGGACACGAGCTCTGGACGATCACGGCGATCCAGGAATTTTCGAAAGGCAATTTAACGGTCGAGCGATGGGTAAAAATTAAACGCGAGTTGAACGTAAAATTTCCGAGAACGTATCGATGGTACACGGTGGACTGTCTTAGCCACGGTGGTGGAAACGTCGACGATGGCGATATAACACGCCTAACCGTGGCGTCGTAGTTCACGAAGTAGCGGCGGAACTGGAGGGAAGGTAATTCACGAATAGCTGATTCAACGTTTCCGGAACGACCATGCTGCGTTCGAACGAACGTCGTCTCTCGCGCGGTTACGAACACGTAGATCTTCGCGAGTTCTCGATCCGGCGGGAGATAAAATATTTCTCGTCGATTTCGATCGGTGGGACTCGACCGGGACTCGTTCGTACCAAGGCCGATGGGACGAAAACGAGGGCACTGGACTTATGGCGGGAACGAGCCGCCGTTGACCGACTCTTTTGATTCGTACGAGCGGGAAGAAGCTTCTTAACGATGGTTTCGGGGGCTCGGTGACTCTTTTCCCCCCGGAATCGGCCGCCACGATCGATAATTGTTCATTTCGGTCCGCTTCGCCGACGATTCGTGCCCTCCTGAGCAGCACTTGGCCGAACAATGCGCTACGTCTCAAAGGAAAAGAGCGGCTCCGTGGAACGAAAATTGCGTGCATCGATTCACGAGCCCGTAACCACGCGCTTCAGTTTTACGAGTGTCGAGCATCGAAGATGCGCTTGCCTGTGACAGGGGAAAAGGTCGTGCGGGTTATCATTGAGACACCTTCGAGCGGAAAACGGGGGGGTCGTCCGTGCGTTCACGAGTGGAACTCATCGTGGCAAGTTAATTCGAGAAGAGCCTCTTTTAACTTCGCGCACACTGTGCACTTTCGCGAGGAAAAAAAAAAATAACAACTCGACGATTTTTCTTTGGTCGATCCCGACCCGTCGGTTTGACCCGCTTTGAGATCCCGTGATTCGTGCCTCCGATAAATCGTGGCGCGACGATTTTGCTTCGAAGCGGTTTCAAGATTGGTATTTATTCACTTTAAGTTAACACCGTTAATACAAAAGTGGTCAATTTTACCTATTTCCAACTTTTTAAAATCCATTATTAACGCTATTTTTCGATGCACAATTTCTACATTTGTTCATTTTCGACCTGATATTTCCAGTACATTTTCTCAAAGAATCCAAATTTGTCAAATGCATACTTTTCGATTTTTCCCCATTACCACACCACACTGTGTATTCATTGTCTCGAACTCCATTTGCACCGCGTCTATACCGACCACCCAGTACACACGAACGACTCGAGAGAAAGTAGAAATTTTCGCAGACAAGATGGCGCCGCGTGAAACGAGTACCGCGAAAACTTGCGCATTGCGCTCGGTTGAACCGTGAAAATAAAAGAGACTTCGAGTAGCGTTTATTCGCGAGTACGCGCTACCTTGTCGCTAGCCGGCAGCACAGTGCTCGAACGTTACTTTGTACGGGCTGCGATTAAAATTGCAAAAAACAGCGTCCGCGGACAGAGGTGACAAAGACCGCGATGGAAACAGGCGGCCGTGCAATTGGACCGTAGCCAGTGGCGCGCCTAAAAAGGGTTACCCGGAGAATTTTCCGCCAACTAGCTGCGAAGCGAAAGGTTGAGGAACTTGCGGATTACGGTCGCTAAATTCGGAAACAGCGCGAATTCATTCCGAAATACCTCCTCGGGTTGGAAAGTTTCGTCGAACCGGCGTCTTTCGAGTTGGAAAGATTTCGACGACGAAACTCCGCTAGATTTTACTCTTCTCCCTCGTCTCTCCACCCCGTCCCGTGATTTGTTGAGAAAGTATCGGAGAAAAAAACGCGCCGCTCGCTCACGAGAAGGCGGACGCAGTTTCCTGGAAGATTAATTCGTCAGAGGCCGGCAAATAAGTGGAAAGTAGGCCGGACCGAGTTCCCGTAGTTGCCAGTCCCGATATTTCGGATCTCCGTGGCGTATCGCGTCCCGTCTGGCCAATCGTCGAGTGTGACCTTTCGAGAGCCATTTTCGGTGGCTCGAATCGAGCTTGTCAATTAACGACGCCACGTCGAGCGAATTTTGACCCATTTGCATCGCGAAGAGAAATATTTCGAGCGCGGTTTCTGGGGCTGTACACAGAATCTACGGCTCTGTATTTTCAGACTCGGTTCTACGACCGTCCCTTTGATTAATATTTTACATTCGTCACGTATTACATTGGAACACTTTTTGGAGACAGACACGTTTGATCTTTTGGCTGAAAAGGCGCGAACGAATCGCGCCGTTTGGTCTATTTGCTGGTAAGATGTAAGGAGCTGGCCCGTATTACAAGCCCGGTCGAAAAGCGATATCGTTAATAATACGGGGCGAGTGTCGATGGCGCGGATGGTTCGAGGCATATTCAAATTACCGAGGCAAATGAGTTTTAAACAGGGCGTCGCACGCAGATTATTCCGCGCACGGTGATACGGGTAACTCGACTTCTGCTTCTGGATGCAAATGGGTCCAAGTACCGATCGCGGATGTAGTATTTTCGTCGAGATCTTATCCGGCTCGTATCGAAACGGTTTTTAACAGCGTCACCGTTCGACGTAAGACGAAGGAGAAGTATATCGGGTACAGAGGAGTCTACGATTAAGAAAAATCGTGGAATGAATTCCACGCACGAACCAGGTCACATAAAATTGGATACCGGCGAACCAATTCTATGAATTTTTCGTCCCTCGTCGCGCCGACACCGATGACACGACACGTTACAAGCAACTAACCGCCTCGTTGCAACGCGTTGCCACGAACAGCACGCGATCAGCATGCGATCGTCATCTAACCGGCGGAACATTCTTGTCGAGAATTTCGACGCTGTCCTGGAGGAACCTCGATGTTGCGCTGTTACGGATAAGCGAACGCATCCACGTTCGAACTACATACTATACAGGGACGACGAAAAATAAAAAAAAAAAAAAAAAACATCGATACACCGGGGTACGTGTACCGCCATCGATCGACGTTACCCGATACGTCGTTAATAAAAACATCGACGTTTCGTTACATCGGTGTACTTTTAATTCGTTCAATTCCATGTATCCTCGAATCGTTACGTTTCCAAGAATTTCGAGCAAATTTCACTTTATTAATTTAATTATTTCCCATCGAACTTCAATATTTATCGAGCAAACTTTCAATGTATACCGTTTGCACGTGTGGTGTTTCGAGCATACGTGTTCGCGACTATATGGATTCGCAACGATGTTCGCTTGTATTGTACAATCGATACAGAGATAGAGGCACGGATGTCTACTTTTCGCTTGCATTCTTCGTTGTTAAATCAGCTGCTAAATTGAACGAATCTGACGTTGTCGACTATACTAGAGTCTTTTTTACTAGAGTCTTAGCACAGCCAGTATAATCTACTTACGTATAACAAGATATGTTAATTTCCCAGAAACCAATCGATGGAAAATTTGGATATCGGTTCAGTAAAGAGACATCGATGTTTTCGATACATCGTCGCTGTTACACCTGGATAATAATACGAATACGTTGATTTGGTACCATTCACGCGCTGTGGCTGTCAAACTGGTGAACAAATTTCTCGATCGTTCGAGAATCGAAAATTGTACCTTCGTCTCGTGGTTTCTCTTCGTTCTCCAGTTCCAAGGATCGTATCCCGCGCGAAACATCGCGCAAAACTGGCACCGAATTCGCGAATGTGGTCCCACGTCGAGCTTAGTCGCGACACAGAGCCAAGACGGAGATAACCTTCCTCAATTTCCCTTGTTCGAGGTTCGTTTCTTCCCAATTACCGAAGAGCAACGCGACTTTATAGGCCAGGATCTATTACCAGGGAGGCGGATAAATAACGAGCCGCTATTCCAAGATCGAATGAGTTTTGCGCCGGTCCCCCTCCCCTCCCCATGCCCTTTCCACCGACCACTCAACCCACCCTTGAAGTTCTTCGTCTTCTTCTTCCGTTCCTTCTTGTTCTCGTTTACTCCCGGACTTCTTGTTTTTCGTCGTCTTCCCGCTCGTTCCTCCATTGATAAATGGAGAGGAGAAGCTCCAGATTCGCTGGAAGGAGGCTCGGCGATGGGCATAGCTCACCCTGTATCGGCCCGTGCCATCTTCGAGCTCTTTCTCCTTTCTCTCGTGGTGGTACGCCGTTAACGAGCTACGAGAGCCCGGCCTCCAACCGGTGAACAACGCGGCCATCCTGACGGACACTCGAATTGGAAATTACGAGCTCCGATAGTCCCTGTTGGTTATCGCGCGCCGGGACCGCTCGACCGAGGACTTAAACGGAATCCAGATAAATGGTTTTGTTTGTCGACGTAACGATCGTTCGACTTATTTTTCAAATTCTTCGCGCCACGATCCACGCGAGGAAACGCGCGAAAATTCGTGCCGATAACCGTGGTGCATCGGGTACCGTGTCGTCGCCGATAACCAAAGGTGCATCGCGTACGTTGCATCCGTGTCTTCTAAGATTAATTTCTGTTGCACCGCCAAAAATTGGGTGTTGGAGATTTCCTAGGGGAGAAAAATATTGGACACAGCTTCCGGACACGTGGGATGCTTTGAAAATTAATCTTCTATTTCGAGAGACACTTTGGGACGACACGATATTATCGGTTGATACGTCGCGGTTTCCGAGGAAGAGGCAAGGGAGATTTATTTATTTATTGTTCGAAAGACACGTTTTCACGTTATCGAATGTGTGTATTTATTTTCACATCGAAAGTTTTTCATTTCCAGCTTCGTAATTTTACTTTCTGAACAGTAAAATTACCAATGGAGTCTACCAAAGGTCAATTTAACCTGCTTGAAACTTCTTTTTAAAATTACTCAATTATCGACGGTTTCTTTGGCTACAATTTTCGTGGACAATTATCGAAATAGACAACTAACGATACTCGTAAATCAATATGCCCTTTTCCCATCTAACTTCGAAGATACCTACATGATCCGAGACAAACAGGAATACGTTCACTGTCGATAGTTTTAGAGCTAAAGAGGTCTGCGCTGTTGAACACAAAATTCTGGAGCGATTGAAACAACATACAAAATCATCTTCGAAGAATTTGAATTTCTATTATAAATGAAACCGGTCACTTGGACGATATCGTTTCCCGTGCGTAAGTTACAAGCTTCGATAGTTTTCCAACCTTTCCTTTAATCATACGCTCGAACGCGATACTCTATTTTCGATCGACCTTTAGGGATAATTCTTTCAAACACGAATTTAATCGCTGCTTCGAATATACGAAGCTCACGGATGGTATTCTTCCCGCGATGAAACACTCGAAGCGTACAAATTTTAAATACCACGTGCGTCGAATATGTCTCAAATTTTTGCGAAAATTACAAGATTCCCTTCGTGTTCGAATCTTTGGATCCTTGCACGGGCCTCTGTGTCGTTTATTGTCGTAAAATCGTTTCACAGCAAAGCATTTCTCCAACGTAATTCAACAAACCTCCTACCCCGATATTACGCCTTACCGAGCGCGCTACATTCACATCGAACGTGTATAATTATATTTTGTCGAATATTCTTCGTTACCAGTTAAAATATCAAATATCTGGATATATCTACAAATCGTTCGTTCCCGAAGCCGGGTACCATTAGCTCCGATTCCTCGATATCCAGCACTCTGCAGAATCTGATCGAAAAGACACGTCACCTCGGAACCTCTCCTCGTTAGATGCAACCATTTTGGAATCCTCGAACGACGTCCCGGTGATATCCAACGTAGAATTGTCTCTTCGACGAAAAACAGTCGCGATTGGTTCGCCAGAGATCGAGACGCTCCGAGATCAACCGGACACTCTCTCTCTCTGTCTTTCTCTCGGAGCGGAAAAAGAAATATCGACGAAATCCGCGTCGACGGTCGCGATTTGCCAGTAACGGAGTGATCGTCGCGAGTTCGAGGATCGATCGGCTGGTACAACGTCGTCGTCGTCGTCGTCGTCGTCGTCGTCGGGTTGGAAACAGAAACTCGCCGAGGCAGGTTTTTCGAGGACGTTTTCGTGCGCGGCGGCGGCTAACGAGCCGTCGAAACGAGAATTTAGTTTAATGGCCGCGCGGAGCGAGTTCGGCCGCTTATCTCCGCCGCGCGACGTCCTTCTTGTAGGACGTCCTCGTTACCTTGGCTGCAATTGACACGTTCGAATCTATACGACACCGTGCCGCCGGAGAGAACACGAGAAGTAGTTTAGCCGATCGAGCGTTCTCTCCTTTTGTTTTTCTTTTTTCTCTCTCTCTCGTTCCTTTTTTTTCCCCCACCACCACGGTTTCGTACCATTCGTACGAGCGGCTCGATCGCTCGTTTTCCTTCCCCTCGAGCGTGTAAATTACGGTTCGCAACCGTCAATTACGATTTCGTTCGACTCGCCGGGAAAATAGACTCGGCGCGAGATCGCCGCGGTTGAACGCGAGCACGATTAAACCGCGAGAGGGTACCGCGCGACACGCTCGCGTAGCGTGTACGGTACCGCGCGAGCGAGCGAGCGAGCGAGCGAGCGAGCGACGACGACGAGCAGACAACGCCTCCGCGCGTCGCGACGAACGTTGCGTTTCGTCGCATGCCGATGACAGTGCAGATTGTCCGGACGAGTATGTGCCAGCTCCGCCCATGTTTTGCATACGCTGGTCCCGAGACGCGTGCACGCCGTTTCCACGTACCCTCTACCCCCTCCCCTTCGAGTTTCTCCGTTGCCCGTGGTTGGTATCGACGCGGTTGCGTAAATAATCCTAACCGGCCAGTGGACTCGTAGAGGGGTCCTAGCGGGCCCGAAACGCGAAGAAAAAGAGTCCCCGCTCTTCTCGGCCGACACTCGCACGGCCCCGGGACCCTACCGGTTCGCTGGAGGGGGTGGGACGGAACGTCGAGGGGGGAATCGGTTTTTACTTTTATTTTTTTTTTTCTTTTATCCGTCCTCCTCACGGGGAGGCGAGCCGACACGAGGTACCCCGCCAGGTAGTTCGGATCTCGTAGCCATGAATAATGAAATTCGGTAATACGGCCCGCGCCGTGATTCCTCGCTTCGCTCGGGGCGGAGAAAACGATGGAAGCTTCCAGTAGGTTGCTCGGGAACCCGAGTAGTTTCGATTATTTACATCCAATCGCGAATGTGCGCGCGGAAACGGCTCGTTCGCTCAAACGGTTCGCACGTTGCGGTTGTTTCGCGTCCGCGAGGTGTACGCTCGAACTCGACACCGTGGATCGGTCGCGATTCGCTCGTCGAGTTACGATAATCGCGCGACAAAGCTTGGTTCTGTGACTTCACAAAGAGTTCTGTGACTCTTACCGTGGTAACGTACCCCCGATTCGCGAACAGAATCGACGCGAGCGTCGGTTAACGCGAGGACGAAATCGGAGTCGATCGTTCGGAGAGATGGTCGTTAATGCGACGGATCTCGCGTATCGTCCTTGTCCATCGACCGTTTAGCAACGAATTATCCCGGTTAGTTGTATCCCCGCGATACCGACCCCTGGCGCCACCGTACGGCCGCTAGTGCAACCTCCGAGTTGCATCGATTTTATCCGAACCGACGATGCACCGGTGGGAGCTTCATTAAAAGCCAATTTCGCGTTGAATTAAAACGATGAATTCGAGCGCCGTTCGTCGGAGTGTCGTCGACCCTGTGCCCGATTCCACGAAGAAATATCATCGTTGCCTTATCCAACCACCCTGAACCGTGTCCCGCGAGCTACGACCACGGGTACGACCTCCTCGAATACCCAACTACGGTCCTGTTTTTGCTCTTTGCGCGAGTAATTACCTCGTGGCTTTTCCGGCTGACGCGCAATTTCGCGAACCCTACGGTCTGCGTAGGCAATCGGCCTGCGTTTTGGATAACGTAAAGGAGGAGGGGGTAAACGAGAGAGACGTACGAGGGGTATTTCTACGTTTTCAACCCCTGTCATCGACCACGAGTGAGAAACGAAGGTCCCTTCCGTGGACAGGGAACGTCAACGAGTGACCGACGAGGCCGAGTTTCTCGGTCTCGGCTCGCTCGCCAACGGTCGTCCTTGCCGCGCTTATGAGATTTAGGGAAGGGTAGAAAAAAGAGATGACACCAACGGGGAGGGAAACAACGAATTCGACGCTTTGTACCCCTGTCCTAATTGTTCGGTGTCTCGCGGCGCCGGAGACAAATGGAGTCGACGAGTTCGATGCCGGAGAGGTCGCTTATTGGATGCAGCCAGCTAGACGCTAAGTGATTAACAAGGCTTTTGTGATGCTCGGTGCATAATCCTTGGAACTGGGTTATCACGGACGAGAGGATAACCGTTCGCGGTCCAATTTCTTTTTCCACGTTTTCGTGTCGGCCGATCTACGGGACGATTGAAACGCGACGACGTGGTATAGGTTAACGCGTTTTTCGCGGTGGAATTGAGAGGTCTTTCGGTGGTCGGATTAGAGGATACTCGAGGTTGCGTTAGGGAATTTGTGTTTAGATTTGATTTGTGTTTGGATTTTTGGCCTGGTTTGTTTTTTAGAGCCACGGACGAGGAGCGTGTGCTGTTCAGAGATGGGAAGACGAATGGGATCGCGCAGAGGGAGGAAAGATCCCTCTGGACCTTCTATCATCTTCACCGATTCCAACGAAATTTGGTAAAGCGATGAGCTAAACTGTGATTTCAGTCGCGGACGATGAACAAATTTTGGAAATAATAGGTGTATTTCGAAGAAGCTTCTGGTTGCGTCGATTCGGGTTCGAATCTAGCCAGGGGAAGTTTCTTCTTTGTTTTCTAGCAAGTTCGATTAATAGAATTTCTAGATACTCATAATTACACTGTCTGAAAAAAAAACGGAAAAATTCCATTTTTTAAACTCAGGATTGTAAATTAGATTTTTCCAACTTTTTGTACCATTTTTTTCAACGTTGGCTAACAATCCACGATTACAATTACACTTTCTGTTATTATACACGTGGATCTATAAGTCTACAAACCATTCGAAGTAAATTAAATGTCACCTTCGTGCATTAATGCTCCGTGCAATTTTATAATTTTATAACAATACCAATTGTTATTTATTTTACTCTCACAAACGTACAATTAATCCGTTTGTTTCGTTTACTGTTGCTCCAAATCGAGGAACTAATTCTCGTTAACGAAGCCGAATGGTTCGTTTCGAAAGCAACGAGCAACTCGTTGCCCCGGAATCGTCATCGGCTCACCCTGTATATCCCCGTTACCGGGTTTCCCGAGAATCCGCAGGATATTACGAGGGAAAATATGAATAACCCAGGACGAGGAGGGAGTTCTTTTTCACGTGCGGCGCGGTTTAAAGGATTGAGATAATTGACGCGGCATCAAAACGATGCTACCACGGTCCGCGAGTTCTTTGATTAAAGGACCCTCGGCGCTCTCAAATTTCAGCCCGCGTTGCCGAGAAACACGAAAAGGCCGAAGCAACGAGGCCGGCCTGTTTTCGGCCGTGCTACGAAACGACGAGGCGCGAGACTAACTGGCGCCCGTTCGCGTGCACGCGTGCGCCCGCGTGCCCGCGCGCCCGCTAGCCTATCTTGTTACACTCGGTGAATACATAAATATAAATTACTTAATTTCGTAACTCGGTTTAAGTTCGCGCCTCCCGGCAGCGGAAGAGACGTGATCTTGAATTCATTGTCTCATCGTGACACGCCTCTCGCTAATGTAACATTGCGCGAGCAGAAACACGCCCGGTGACGTTGCTTATACAATTTCATTGGCCTGAATTTACGCTTCTATGGACGATAAACCGACATGTAAACTCTTCACGGTCGTTGTCGATGTAATTCGCGATGTAATTCGTGATTTCGGCGGGAATGATCGAAGAATTTTTCGATCGCTATGTACAATTTTATTGGGCGAAATTTACGCTTCTATCGACAATAAACTGAGATGTAAACTCTTCACGATCGTTGTCGATGTAATTCGTGATGTAATTCGCGATGTAATTCGTGATTTTGGCGACAATGATAAAAGAATTCGGCCGCTCGGCTTGTACAATTTTATTGGACGAAATTTACGCTTCTATCGACCATAAACCGAGATGTAAACTCTTCACGATCGTTGTCGATGTAATTCGTGATTTTGGCGACAATGATCGAAGAATTTTTCGCTCGGCTTGTACAATTTTATTGAACGAAATTTACGCTTCTATCGACCATAAACCGAGATGCAAACTCCTCACGATTGTTGTCGATGTAATTCACGACGATCGTGATTTTGTTTTTGACAATGATCGAATAATTCGGGCGCGAAAGTGTTTATTTCTGGCGAGGATCTCTCGGATGGAATCCTCTTGGGCGAGTACACCCATCTTGATCTTTATTTTCTTTTATAGTGTAATGAAGGAGGTTTTGCACCTAAAGATTACTCCATTACTGCTCCTAGTTCTTGTACTCTTTGATTTGTTTCTGACGTCAGTGGAAGCGGTCAATTCTTCCCAAAATTGTATATTCCACGAAAACACCAACGTGAAAAGGAACCCTCCTGGAAGTTGTCGAACGATGGAAGAACTCGCAGTACTATAAAAAAACAAATCGAAAAGATACTCGAAATCGTTCGAGCGACAGAGAAGTGCAACGGAGGATGTTCCTACCGGAAGAATTTTATTTTACATCGTTGACTCGTACGCAAACCGTGTACAATTTCGTCGAAACATCGTAAGATGTATCGAAAGCTTAAAAGAATAATTTTCGAAACTCGAGTTTCGACGTCTGCAATTTTTTCGTCTCTCGCGCGCTCGTGTACACTTATGTCGAGGAAATTTATACATCGACCGTAAGTAAATTCTCGGCTGACTTTTCGTTGTATCCGTGGAACTTCGTCTTCAATAACGCCGCGCCGTTAATACGAGCGTAACGAACATTCGGTCCGTTTTACCGGATTTTTTTTACGGTACGTCGAAAAGTCGTCAACGTGGGGAGGAAGAAAACGCGGCGACTCTTTTGACACACGGCACCCAGTTTCTGACGGTTGGGCCGCAAAAAATAACGTCGAGTTCGACTCGAGCTACACCTCGTCGGCGTTCCGAGCGTAAGATTACAGGAACACATCGTTCAAACGACCGTGTAACAACTATACGCGTCACGTGTGAGAACAGATGAACGGCAGATTCCGAATATCGTGTTGCAACGGAGGGGGTTGAACCCGTTTAAAAATAAGAAATAAAAATCACGCGCCTCCCACGGGGTAATGTATTACACCGAAACGTTGTTTCGGGGGAGCACGGATACGCGTTACATCGATCCGAGAATACGACGAGGCGCTTCCCGATATTTCCTGTCCCGAGTAGGCTACCCAAACCCTCGGAAGGTTCACCTACGCGATGACGAATCTCGCCTCGTTGCTATTCATTCCGTCGCTTAATAATCCGTTAATATCCCTCGTTATGAAATATCCTGCACCGCGGCGAAGGAAGACGAGAAAAAGCAAAAAGAAAGAAAGAAAGAAAGAAAAAATAGAAAAACAGAAAGAAAGAAACAGTATCCGTCGAGCGCACGAGGACATATATCAATTGACTCCGGCGAGTTGGCTGTAATTCAACCGACCACTCGATCCGTACATTCATCATAGCATTTTTCAGCCGGTCCCCAGGAACAGCGGCCAATTACGTCTACTTTCGAATTCGATTTAAATTTATAAGTCGATCCCATATATAGAGAGATCAGACGCGGAGTTTAATCGATCTCGGTGATTTATATTGCCCTACGTTTTATCGCGTTTACGAGGGAAATATCCGCCGGCCTATTACAGAAGGCGACGTTTGTTTAAAAATACGAAAAGAAAACACGTATCCGTACAGTCCGATTGCATGCCTGACATTCGAAGTACACCTCGATGGAGCTTACAGATACGACGCGTCGGGCAGCTTTATCTATATATTTTATGGCATCGTCTTTAGATAATGATGGCTCCCCGAGCGTGTTTCCATCGATAAGGGACACGGACTCGAATCAAGATTAATTCAAGTCCGACCGGGGCGGCTGCACGCGTTTCTTACCGCACGTAACTCGACCGTAAGTCGTCCGCGACCGTGATTTCCATGCATCGATTAATACGTCGACGTACGGTTGGTGCAACAAAGGGACGCATTCCGTTTCGACGGACACGTCGCTCCATCCGTTATCAAGATTCGTCCTCGAGACGGTACCTTTACGAGCTAATGGCGGCCGAGAACTACCGAATCTTTCGGTTCGACTTTCTCTCGGTATGCTCGACAATTTTGTCCCGCGAAACGACACGACTGTAATCTTTGATCGCGAACCGTCAATTTTATCGAACACTACGCGTCATCGCAGATGTACAATTTTCGTTAAGTGGTTCGCGTAATTTTCTTCATTGACCGTTCGCGAAAACGATGTACCTACACTTGTATTTCACCGCGTACAAATCGGTTCGCTATAACGAAGGAAATCAATTGTAAGTTCAACTTTATTCTAAATCTTCGAGATCGTAAGATTCTAGTCAACGTGGTTACGTCTGGTGTAATCGATAAAATTTGTCGAGTTCGACTATATCCTAAATCTTTTCCAAGATCGTCAGATGGTAAGATTCTAGCTAATAGAGACGAGTTCAATTATATCCTAAATCTTCAAGATAGCGAGATCCTGGTTAACACAGTGGTGTTTCGTGTCGGTAAAATTTGTCGTCGAGTTCGATTGCGTCTTAAACCTTCAAGATCGTAAGAGATCGTGAGATTCCGGTTAATACATTCGTGTCTCGCGTATCGATGAAATTTGTCGTCGGGTTCGACCATATTCTAAATCTTCTTCAAGATCGCCGGATCGTAAGATTCTAGTTAATCTAGTTACGCCTTGTGTATCGATAAAATTTATCTCGGCTTCGCGATCGTTCTCGCGGGTCGTTTGCGTTTCCTCCCGTTAACAAAGAATTCTCCACTCAATGGCTCGATCGATGCATCGCGTATCGATACATCGATTTCCAATATCGAAGGTTGCGCCAGTCAACGAGATTCGACGAGAAATTATTAACCAGTCGGTCGACGGATCGCGTTTCATCGAATTAATTCGACTGGGATGTTTGCCCGTGAAAGACGCGCTTAAAGGAGCGGTGCAGCTCCGAGGAGAGGGAGAGCGATCGGAGAGAGGCCGTACACCGAGAGAAAAATTTACCGTCTCGCGGCGCGCAATGCTCGTTCGAGTGAACCTATTTGGAACACGATCGTAAAAGGAGACTGCGCTCTCCATATCGGAGTCTGAAGTCTCCATATTATTCGATCAGACTCGACGTTACCTAAATTGTTTCAGCCCGTTCGTGGCTGGTACGGAAAATTGGAAAAGCGTCTAGCCGACGAGGACAGAGACTGGGACCGTGCGGGGTTGGAGCCTGGAGGCGGGGGAGAAGGACACGTACGGGGTGCGACAATGTGGAAGACGGCGTGTGCACGGGATAGCGAGGAATATCGATCGATCTAGGGAACGCAGCGGGCAGGGAAACCAGGGGAAAATGTACTCTCGCGAGCCTAGACGAAGTCTCGGCCCCCCACACACCGCATCGATCCCCACCCCTCTCGCGAATCGTACATCGTTCCGTTTTGTCGTTCGAACAGTTACGTGACCGTCGTTACTCGCGACTATTTCGCGCGATAAGTCACGAAACGAACTCGACTCGGCGCACGGTAAAAAACGGAGGTATAAAAATTTGATCCGGAAGGGGGCGGGGGTGGTCCGTCTTCTTGCCCCCCCCCCCCCATTTGTCGTAAATCATTTTCGGGACGCGCTCGAAGCGTCGTTCCCGTACCACGATCGGTATCGATCGCTAGTGCACGGACTTTAAGGACCTCCTGAAAATGATTTACAAGAAATGGGGGGCGGGGCGTGGAACGACTCGCGTGCCCCTAAATCAAATTTTTATACCACCGACTTTTCCTTGGGCGTCAAGTCGCACGGTCGGTGACTTATCGCGCGAAACAGTCGCGTGTAATTTTTCCAAGGACGAAACTCGTTAACCTGTAAAACTTACAAAAAAGAGGGGACCACTCGGCCCCCCCTTCGGAATCATATTTTCATATTTCACGTTTTTTCTTGAAAATCGAGTCGGTTCGTTACGTGTCTTATCGCGCGAAATATTCGCGTAACTTCTCGGACGACAAACTGGAACAATCTACGATCCACCGAGGGGGGACACCCCCCTTTTGAACCTCGTTCCCGTATCGATCGCGAGTCCACGAGGCGGTTAATTCGACGCGGGAAGATTTCCGCGGCGAGAGAATCCACGCCGCTGTTTCCTACGATAAGGAAACTAATCTGCTCGGCCCGCTAATCCAGATCTACGCCACGAACGGAGGAGTCGCGGAAACGAGAAAGAAGCGAGGGGTCAGGGGGTGGGGGGTAGGGGATGAACGCTCTCCTGTCTCCGGTAGGGGGGAGGGGAGACCGAGAGAAGCGAAGGGATAACGAGAAACATCGAGGGTGGTTCCTTGAATTTTTAAACGTTGATCTCCTGGACGCCGGGCGCGCGGGCCGAAGCGTAGAAACGTCGAGCGTGCACGCGAACGGGGGTTGTCTGGGCTCGAAGTAGGGTGAAGGGGGCGAGGGGAAACGGAGGGGGACGGATCGACGCATTTATCCTTCCGTTCCGGTTTTCTTTTCTTCCCTCGGTTACCGCAAATTTTCCTTCTTCTCGTTCCGGTCTCGTTCGGACACCGCGGGGGAATGCGAGTCGTTCCCCCATTGTGACCTCCGTCACAATGCCCCCTCTCCCGACACCGTTACCCCCCTTGAACAGCTGTCGACGGGAACGGAAACAAATTTCTAATGTCGCGTTAAACAAACCGTTCACAATGGCCGAAACGTGTGTCGGGGCATTCGATGCGCGGGTCGGATCTCGGTGTTATTGGCCCCCCGAGGGTACGCGGGGGACGATCGACGCGAATCGTTCGTACAATGGTGCGGGGTGGGGTCGAGAGACGGTTCGTTCGCGTTAAACGGGCGACACGTACGCGCGTATACGACACCGGCCGACAAACGAACGACACGAGTCTCTTGACGTATTAGCGCGCAGGATTTGCCCGATTAGTAGGGGACCGAGGGGGCGGGAGTGGGGGGTTGGCTTCGCCGTAGATTCACAGAAGCCGGCGCGATTCGGCCACTTTTCTATTCGCTCGGGTCACGTATCCGGGGTCCCGATGAATCGACAGCGGTGGCACGTAGATACTTCGGCTCGTTCCTGGAAAAACGTGACGGGCACAATGGCGGCGGCTCGGTGGATTTTGTCGCGGTTGGTAATCTCGTTGGAAGAGTGCCGCGCACGCCAGGGGCGAGCGTGCCACCCGACGTTATTTAAATCGATCCGTTGGTGATCGATACGAGATGTAATTACTTGGAGAGACCGTGTGTATTTTGGGGGCTGTCGATTGTGGTTAGGCACGGGGCGGACGAGGGGCTCTCGAGATATTGGCTCGTAACTTCCGTCGTAATTTCCGTTCGCAAATAGTCTTCTAACGTTTGTACGCAAGAATTACGGCGCCGTGTGCCGGGTAGTTGTGTTCTTTCGTCGGCTATCGGCGAGCGAGTATCCCCGCGAGTCTACGGATCGTAAGCCGTGCACTGTAACAACTTCGCGACGTACCCGCAACGGATTCGTCCTCCTCTTTGGATTTATCTTTCCTCCTCTGTACCGCTTTGCCCGGTATTCGTACAATTGTCTGGAAGCTTGTATTTCCTGGTAAAGAGCTTCTTGAAAATACTTTTTTAAATTTCACGGGCCCCGGAGTACCGGAGTTCCGTATAAATGGAAGTCAAAGCCCCCGGAGCGAGACGACGCGAGCGACTCGACTAAAACAGTCGAGAGTTTGATTAATAAAGTTGTTTTGGTAAGGAGACCGACTGTTTCCCGAGAAAACGGACCGAGAGAGGACACGATCGAATATGTAAGCGCTTCTTTCTTCCGTAGTTTCGACTCTTCCCGCGGCACGGAGTTCACCTACCCCGATGGTTATTACCGCGTTGGAAAATCATTTGAATTTTAAGCAGGCTGAACGAGTCGCGAAAGATTAAAATTATTCCGCGACAATGGTCGGACATCGGCGAACTTCGAACACTGGCATACGTTTATTCGGTGTTTCGAGTTAGCTCGATTTACTTTGAACAATCGATCTAATGCTTCTGACACGGGTACGTAATTTACCATGCAAAGAAATACAAATCCTTAAATATACGAACTCTCCATCTCGTTGATTTCTCGTCGCTGAAATAAAGTTCAGCGTTCCGAAAAGTGAACCGTTGTCCGAAAATTCCCCTGTCTCGCTGTTGAATCTCCCAACGATGGACGTCAAATTGCGAAACCAGTTTCAATTTCGATTTAAAAAAATTCAAAAATATCCTAAGAACGACGCGTGTCGATAACGGTACATTTTCTACGGAAACTGGACATCTCCACGTACCTGGATCGCAAAATGTCCGCTCGTGGATCGCGCGAGGAAACAACTTACAGCTACGTAGCTAATTCTAATTTCAATCGGCCGGGAAAATTTCCCGATCGGGGGCCGGCTCGTTATACGTTTTCGCGCGTGGCAATCGGAGCGGAGGGCAAAGGGGGGAGGGGGCACAACGAGATCGAGTCCCCGCGATAATCCATCGCGAATTACGTGCTCCGACGACGCTCCGTCGACGACGTTAATCCAGAGAGGCCGACGTGATTGGCAGTGTCAGTCCGTGGGATGAAGCGCCGCGGCGCTGGCAACCGGAGCGCAAGGAGAGTAATTTGTATTCACGTTAGGTGTTGTCTCGCCACCTGGCAGCCGGGCTACCCCTCCTCACGGTCCCCCGATCCCTCCCGCGCCGGCTCGACGCCCTCACCTTTTCGCCCTCTCTTCCTTTCCTTCTGACATTCTCATCCTTCTCGTCCTTCTCATCTTGTCTCTGCCCCCGACGCGCTGTCCGTCCCGCTGGCTTGACGTATGTCCCCATCGATCACTTTCCTCGCAACCCCCGTACTGCCTCGCGTTTCCACGTCCACCTTGCGCCAGACCGTTGCGCCATTGAAATTCCAGCCGGGTATAATAAGGTTTTATTGCTTTCGCGGCTGGGTTTGAAAACAAAGGTAGAAGGTCGAAGGGTACTAGCCAAGACGGAGCACGATGTCGGCTACGGGCTACCGTGAAGTTTCGTTCGATGGTTCGCGGTTGCACCGACGGAATCTCGAACGACAACGGGATACACTTGGTCGCAGAAGAGATATTTACCGGTGAGCGGCTCGCCCTTGACTTTCGAACTCTGTCGTGGAAACGAGTGAAAGGATCGATGGAATATTTAACGCGTAATTGTTTTCCTTTTCGCTAGCTGTTGCCGAGCGAGGCGTAAACGAGGAGAGTCGCGAGTTTAGGTCTCAGTTGTAGGAAAGTTTCTTTCGCGATGATTTGTCAAAGAGACGGTATTTCTCTTCGAAGAGAGATACTTATGATTTTTCGATCAATTTATTTCGATCGAACATTGACAAACTGCGAGTAGAGGTTAACGTAGGCACGGAGAATGGATAGGAACGAGCTGCGTTGCAACTGACGTTGAATTTGACGTTCTCTCGCGTCAGTTGCCAAAGCAACTACGAAAGACGCGAACGTATGCGACACGATGAGGTTTTCGTGCACGATCTATTTATATTTGAAAGTTAAGAGAAAAAGATAATCGGGAGTTGGTCCCATAAACACCAATCTCGTCCAAATATTAACTGTTGGCTATAGTCACAGACAGGATGCAGCGAGTGGTTCTAGAATGCTCCGAGGAAGAGCGTTTCCGCGACACTGTTTCCGGAAGCGATATTTCCGGACGAATCTCCTCGTATCAGGTTTTGAATTTCGCTTGTGATCGGACCGTAAACGCGGCCCGTATTGAATGATGAATAAAATTTTACGTTATACCCGTTATCGATCCCGAGATTCCGTCATCGTCGCGTCCGATTCGAATCCGAAGAAGTCACGGATGGGGCTGGCCGTTGATAACGATCCGAACGTCGACACGGAAATAATCGGTAAACAGGCAATATGTCAGTAGGGTCTTGGCCCGGATACACGTCGCACGGACTTGTTAGCCAAAAACAAATACGGCTCGGATAGGTACTAACACGAGTCGTATATCTGTTGGGGCCATCGTCAAGGCCCATGGGATTATCCATCCCATCTCGTTTTCCTCGCGTCCCTGTCAAACCACCATCTGGCCGTGCGCCTTTGACGATTTATTCGTCTTAGCTTTCTATGTTTTTTCTCTCTTCCTCTCTCTCTCTGTTTTCGCGAAAACCATCACCCAGGAGGGAACCGGGAGGGTTGAAAAAAAAAAGTAAAGAAAGAAAGGAAAAAACATGAAATCGTACGTATCTCCGTCGTATTATGTAAACGCAAAGGGGGTGGGGGGAGCAACGGAACGAACCGGGAAATATACGTATTTCCATGCCGCGGAGATAAGGAATACGAAAGTGATACCGTTCCGCGAGAGACGGACAAAAATTTCTGTCGAAGCTCGAGCGGGGTTACGGGCCGTGCAGCAACGCCGTGCAAAAAGATATTACGTGGGACGCGCACGTACCGGGGAAAATTCGGTAAAACAAAGAAGTACGTTGTTCTCGTTCCCGGGGTTGGAAAATTCGCTGCAGTCGCAGGTGCGAACATTTACAGGAAACGTGCCCCAGACCGGTCGAAATTCTCCGCGCCGCCGAGGGCGGTTGTCGTTGTTCCCACGAAACGTTGAGCGAGTGTTTTCACAAGGAGAGAAATAGAGAGTCGAAAGTTGGGTGTCTCTCCCCACCCCGTACCCGGTCCTCTCTCGTTCCTCTGGTGTCGTTCCCCGTAAAGGAACGCGCACCGACCACAGAAATAGTCACGGAGAGGCGCTCTTGGCGGTGACACGTGGTACTTCCGAAAATGTGCGCTTCCTAAAAACAAGTCGAACGGTACCGTGTCCTCGGCCGCTGACCGACACGGACGAATGGCGGACATTAATTAAATAAATACTTCTAAAACGGAAACGCCCAACTTGGGGCACGGAGGAAGATAGAAAGAGAGAGAGAGAGGGAGGAAGAGAGAAGGAAGAGCGGTTCCTACGCCACGGATCAACATATATCACGTTCAGAGGTTGTACCACCACGAGGTACAAGTGTACGTGGACCGAAGGTATCCTTTGATCATCTTCACATCTGGTGTAAAAGATTTAGACCGAGCGAGCCGTGCTCTCTCACCCTTACGTCGCTCTCTCGGCAAGGGCCGGCTTTGCCTCGCTCTCTTAGCGAGCCTCTCGCCGCCACGGCCGTTTGGGAATACAGCCATTATCCTCTCGACATACAGATGAAAGCGAAACCTGACCACGGAATGGATTTATCCGGGAAATGCGGTACAAAGGGGACGAAAGTTTTCCGCTAATGCTGCCGCAGACGTTCCGCGACCGCGGTCTATTTTAAAAATATCCCTCTTTCTTTTCGAATCGCGGCTACCCTCTCTCTCAGCTCTTTTTTCGCGAGGAAAAAAATATTCGCGCGACAATGGTCGATCGGAGAGAAAAGAACAGAATTGCCGTGTTTTCCACGCGAGAGCTCGAGAACGTAGATGCACTTTTCTCGGTGCATTATTTTTTTTTTGTGCAGTAGAGTTCGAAAAATGCAAATTCAACGAATTTTAGAGGGAACGATTATCGGTTGCTGGCTTATCGAACATTCTTCCCGAGATAAATAATGGACAATTTTTCCAAACGTTTCTCTAAACAGATTTCGGGACGAATCGTTGCACTTTTCCAAGAATCCTGGAGAACAAAATTACTCCAATACAAAAGAATAGGAATGCGAATATCACGTAGCCAACGAACTCGAAATACCGTATTTTCTTCTAACTACTGTCACGGTGCGATAAATTGACCGTTCAAGGTCACCGAATGCCCCCCACTGTATATACATCTACCTCACCTTTCTATTAGATATTGCAAAGATACTTCTCTGTGCAATAAGTATCGTAATCTCTACCAATCGATCTATACTCGAATCGTGCTACTAAGTAACAAGTACAGACTCTTTCCACCAATTAACAAGTACCTGGATGAACTCTACACCCCCGAGAAGGTTAGCAATACGAAAGGTGGATTAACGTGTCGCTCGATTTTGATTCGACCCCAGCTCTCGCGACGTTAATTTATCGACAAGGGTGACGTTCCATCGCGAGCGAAAGCATTCGATCACGAACTCGATCGTAAAACCGATCGCGTGTCGCTGAACGAATTTCCCTGCAATCGTCGAAACAATGCGTCGATAAGCTCGTAACTGTCCCGTCTGGGAGAACAGCGCATACCGTGCCACCTCGTCCCGGAACCACCTCCCCCTCTGCCCTTCCCCTCTCTAGCCATGAATTCATAAATCCGACGATTTTATTCCGTCCCGTGTTACGTTTACGCGTTACGTCAACGGTGTATCGTTACACGGTCGCGTCTACGTTCGCGAGCGGGCGCATAAAATCTCGCGCGTAAGCTCCGGTAACCGCGCTGTAACCTTGGCAATTTAGACGTAAATCGCATTCTAGGCACCGCGGAACTTTCGCATAGCGATATTGTTCTGACACTACGCAAACACACAACGAACGGAGCGCAATTCCGGTACGGGTGTAACCAAGGCTATGAATTATGCAACCCCTATTGGTTGCTGGCACCCTCCGGTGGACTAGCACAATCCTCGTGTTCCTCTCCGAGCGTCTCTTCCTTCCTATTTGCCTGGCCCTCTCTCTCTATCACCGATTCGCCCTCACGGTCCCTCTCGCGCAACAATTCCGCTAAATGTACCCATTGTATCGACCAACTCCTTCCAATATCGCGTTCGGTGCCACAATTTCGATGCGCCCCGTTAGTATTCCAACGGAATGATTTTTTGCTCGTTCGAGCAAACGTTCTGTCACGTGGCACCCTCGCGCTCTCCCGCTCTTCGTTTCGCAAACAGGTGTCGCTCGCGAGTCCACTGCTCGCCGAATCTGACGTTATTGCGTCCGTTCGAATTATCGATCGATTCCAGCACCGATCGATTGGACCGCGAGAACCTTGCCCGCCGAGAGTGACGATACAAATTGGAACGGAGCTTCTTCCGTGTATTCGTAGATAGGAAAACTTCGATTCTCGATCTAGGGTCCTTCGTGTCTGTCCCCGATGATTCGAATACGATAAGAGGTCTAGTTATTTCGAGTAGAAAGCTCTCGACAGCGATGGATAGCAGAGATACTGGAAGGTTGATATTTTTAGTTCGCGATCATCGTATCGATGGGACTGTGTGGATCGAAGCCACATAGGTTTTGGATTTATGAATGTAGTACGTGGAACCTTACGTACGTATAACCGAGTTATCCAGGTGGTAGAAGTGTGTTAAGCTCCTGCAGCAACAACGATCCGAGAGCAAATATCCTTTCAAGTATGAAGAGGGAAGTTTAGAGTCTTTCGTGCCTGTTTTCGATGAGAGGACTGATCAACTCGAGTCGAACTTACTACGGTAGATGCAGATAGTCTTGTATCTGCTATACAAGATAATAGATACCAGAGGGTAGATATTTTTATAGATCGCGATCGTCGAATTGTGCCACGATGCAGAACTTTACACAGAAACTTTGTATCCTCCAGGTCGTATTCCTCCTGAAATTGCGTTAAGCTTCAGCGACAAAAATGACCCGAGAGCAAACATCGTCGTTTCGAATGCGACGAGAGTCCTGGTGATTCCAAGTCGAGCTTCCTCGTATCGGTAGATACCGTTTTTTAGTTCCCGATCTTCGAATCAATGGGACGAAAGGCACGCTATCGGAGGTATCCACCAGCCCTCGAAACTCTCTCTTCGGATGTAACAATCGGCCGCTACTTGAAAATGAGATCCAGATTCCCAAAACCACCCTCTGCCCCTTTATGCCACGAACGACGGCGAAACTTGTCGAATTTTCGTGTAGCGAATTATTCGGTAACCGCGCGCGAGTGGTCCTTCGACGAGCTCACTCGATACGTATGCAACCGGGTGCAACGTTGCACGAAAACGCATCGGTGTGCGCGCGTGTCCTCGCGCTGCGAACTAGACGCGGTATTTACTGCCAACAATAAATCCCTTTCAAAGGCACACGCGGCGAGTCCATTTAGCGTTTTCTTCGCCGCTTACATACAACGAACGTAGTAATTACTCGTTAAGAGCACGGTGGTACCACAGAGGGAGAGAAAGCAGGCTTAAATTCTGCAATGCGTCATTTCGTTCGTGCCATTAAAACCGTTGAGATCAGCCTACCCAAGGTAAAGAGAGAAACGGAAAGAGTCTCGCGAGAGGGGTAGACGCGAGAGAGAGAAACAGAGAGAAAGAAAGAGAGAAAGCGTGCGAGCAAACGAGAGAAAGAGAAAGAGGGTGAAACCGAGTAGCGAGAAAGGATCAGAAAAAAAGCGAGCTTTCTCGATTCGCGACTGTGGCGTAGTGGCGGCATTTGAAACGCTTAAAAAGGAACGCGTCGTAAAAAGGACTGGATACTTTGATGCGGGCTGTACGTTTTATCTCGAACGGGGGAGGTGCGAGGACCGAAGGGTCCCTTTCTCCCCTTTCCGTTCCGTCCTCTGGTACTAAAGAGTCGTGGCTGCTATCTTCCTTCCGCAATGCCGCTGCTAACGGTGCGCCTGTTATCAATAGCCCTCGCCTAATGATTTTCAAGCGGACCGACCAACCAACCGCTTTCGGTCCTCCGTCCTGTGCCCGTGTCTGCAGACACCCGCCGGGCTAGACCATCCGATGAATATTTAACGACGGTATACGTATGTATGTATATATACATATATATGTACATATAGAATGGCAGAATTTAATATTCAGCGTTAAACCGGGTTACACTGCTAAGTAAATTGTACGTGAGATTTTATTCCGTATGAATCTCTCTCTCTCTCTCTCTCTTTCTCTCTTCCTGTTTCGTTGATTTCTCCTACGGATCGGGACAGTTTGACGCGCAATGGTTCATGAAATCATCGTCGATACTTATCCACGATTTAACGGGCAGCAGCGGTGTTCAAAGGTGCGGCTAGTTTACAGTTGAATCGAATCGAAACGCGCGGTTAATTAAGCGACAAAATGGGCTTTTAATTCGACAATAGAGGATAAATCTTGATAGCGACGGACGGGCCGTGAATCGTGACGGCGGCAGGTCTGTTTCGAGGGTGAAGTTCGCGCGGCCGTAATGATTAATAGGTTATCTCTTGCGAGGATGTTACCCCCGGGGAGCATCAATCTGCGGACACGGGAGCCAGAAACTTCTGACCGACCAAAGTCGAACGTGCCCGAGGTGACCTAACGCGTTCGCTAACGCTGCCCAATCTGTCGAGGAATCTAAGCACGGGGACACGGAGACATTTTGCAGAAATTTCTTGGGGGAAGGCCACGGATCGTCAACGAACAATTTCGTTCGAGCATGGCCGATGTTTACCGCCTGCTTTTTGCGTTCTACGCTTCACCAACGCGAAAACGCGATTTACCTCGAATCGATCGCTTCTAGAGGTCGAGGTCACCCAACACGATGATATCGAAATATTCCTATATTCCTCGAAGTTCCTCGTCCATCGAATTTCTTTTCGGTTTATCGTAAACGCGATCTGGTTCTTTCATTGTTCCTTTCTTCGATCTTAGAGTTTCACGCGTTAATTAACCACTCGCTGTATTCAATTTAGATTACTTTTTGTCGAGGTATCGTTAATATTCTCCCTCGAATTTTATAACAAATTTTGAGTCAACTCGCTGTCTTTTTTTTGTTTTACGTAGAAATTTCCTGCCACACCCACTTTCACGCTATTCTTACTTTTCGTAAGAATAGGAAGCGGTTCATTTTCATCGACAACTTCCGAACAGTTTTCCAACACCGGTAGCGATTTCACAATTCTCGGAGATTGTTACGTTTGTAATTTACTATGTTGGAAAGAGCACTCAAGGATTTGCAAGAAGCAGACGTACCTTCAAACGCACCTGAAATACTTGGTAATGCAACCGGTTCAACGGGAATATTACCACTTTTGGGCAAAAGATTTATTACCCTTTCGTTGTAAATTCTAGGCGAATAGAAGAGCAGTAAAAAGGGGAGCAGAATATATTCGCGTTAAAGCGTTCTTACATCTCTTGCGTAAGTTTATGCAGGCTACAAGACCCGTCGGTTTCAATTTTGTTATAGACCTCGTTGAAATAATATGGCGAGAGAGCAATACGGCGAGTCGGTTACCTAAAAGGCGCGCCGCAACCTTTAACAGTTCGCTGAGATGTTAATCGCGAAATGCCCGCTCGAGAAATTACGGATTTCGTAGAGGAAGCTGCGAGGAATCGGTAAATATTTTTCAGGGATTTTCAGTCGATGCAAATTTCGACCTGAAATTTGTAAAATAAGAATCTATTTGTAATTTTCGCGTCGGTGAAACGGACTGTTCGATCCGAAACTAATTCCCAAAATCCGACTCCCCATTGAGAAACAAATAAGAGAATCGAACAAGGGTCGATAGTCCTTTTGAAACAAATTACGCATATTTAAATTTGAAACCGGTGAACTGTGATATATTTCGATCTCGTAAAGACCCTCATCTAAGTATAAAAAAAAAACAAAAATATATATATTTTCCATCGATTTAACTCAAAACGATCGAAGCGTTTCGGCGCGAGATCGAGAAAGCGATACGAAGCTACGAGAATGAATCATCCGGCATTAAAAGGAAGACGTTTCGCGGATGTCGTCGATCAGAATTTATCAAAGTAATTTCCAAAGTGGAAAAAGATCTCCAAGTCTCGAGTGGGAGCTCTTCGCTCGGTGTTTCGAGAAGCTTTCTCGCTGTTAATTGTTCGCGGGGTACGCGAGAAAAGGAGGCTGTTCATCGATTCCACTTTCGCGACGATAAATCGATCTCGGACCGCGCCTAGCCCGAGCCGGATGATTTATATCGTTATTATTTCGCGGCGAGCATTAATAGTTCGCCAAACACGGTGGAAACATGTCAGACACACGCGAAAGAGCAAAATTCCACGGGGAGAGACGTACACTTTTATTCGTCCGCTCCTTTTCCCTGTCACGGGTCGTTAATCATTCGCCGGCACGAGAGCGAGAAAGAGGCGACGAAACAACGGGAAGAAGTGGAACGGAGCGCGATGAATGGAAAAAATAGTGAACCGGCTGGGAATTTTTCAGTCAAGCGCTGCATCACGCTGTGAAAAACACCACACGTAGTCCCACGGGGGTGTTCATGACGCTATTCAAATGTCTAGAACCTCGTACCTGCCCTGGAAAAATACATTTATAATGCCCGCGCGTTTAGCACGCCGCCCCGGAATTATGTTCCATTCTACCGAGAGAAACGTAAATTAATTATATATGCGCGCGTGCTCTCACGCTTTGGGAACTTAATTATCCTCGATGCGCCCGCGTCATCTAATAATCGCGATAATAACACCCCCCTTTAAATAAATCCCGGGTAATGGCTATCCGACGATAATAATTTAAGAGTCGCGGACGCTCGACAGGTGAAACGAAGAAAACGAGAACTCCTTTTACGGAAATCGTTCGTTCGTCGATCGAACGACCGTGGATCATTGAACAAACGTTCGATGATTTTCTAATATCGCGCCGAGTCGGAAATGAAACGATAAAGAGAATCCGGATGGATTTTAATGTTTCGAATTGAAAAATATATGACGCGATATTGTACAAGAAATTGGAGGCGAAAAACGATAAAGAGAATATTCGTACGAGTAAAAAGCGGAGTTTCGATAATGTTCCCGGACCGTGGTTTAACCTCGTTTCCGATACGTAAAATATTAGGTCCTCGATGATCTCGACCGTACAGCCGTTTTCATACGGTGTAAAAAGCACCGTGATTTTCCATTGAAAAATATCAACGTCAATTTCGTGATTTTCCATCGATCGGTGGACAAAAGTACTCGGGCGATAAAATAACAAGCGATTAACGTTCGATTCGATTCGATACTTCGGACGAAACGAAGTGAAACGAATAGAATTTGTTCGTGAATAGCTTCCTGTATGGAGTAAAGAAGCAAAAGGAAACAATATCGTACGATTCCCTTCTTTGTAACGAAATTGAAACCTATGGATCTCAAATGTTGCTCACTTAGGCGTATATTCTACAGCGTGTGCAAGAAATAGTTTATACGCATCGAATATGCGATTCACTATCTCTTCCATTTACTAGGATTTCATAAACGTATACAATGGACTCTATATTCCCATGAATACTCCGTAGTACAGACACTCCGACATATAGATTACTTTCGTAACGTATACGTCGTAAAAATACAATTTCGTTCGTTTCTAATTATCTAAATAAATCATCGATTCCCTAAATTTCCAAATACCTATTTTTCGATTCTCTTCGTTTCCAATTCGTCTAAACAAAGTCTAATATCGGAAGTGCGATCCGCTATACGAACATCTTGCACGTTTTCGTATTACTTCGGTTGCAGGTGGCTCTACCGTACTCGTTTCCGGCCGTCACCTGCAATATCCTCTCGACTAATTCCAATATGGATACAGGAGCGTCTGCGATCTTTCAAAGAACATCTCAGGGCTGTTTACAACGGCATTGGAGTCAGGTTGAAAAGGTAGACCCTCGCAAGAGGTACTGTTACAATTCTGGTGCACGGTGTACACACAACTGAGCGATCGAGCCCGGCCCGCGATGGTGCAGCAGCTCGTACGTGTGCTCGTAGAACCCCCTCTCCCCCTTCTCGAGAGCGAGGATCGATAACGTTGGTCGCGAACGGAGTACATTAAGGCTATTTTACGAGTATAGGATATCTGGAAAGCAATACTCCATTCTTGAGGATCCTTTGGGTCGCGCGATCTTTACGGGCACGGTATACATGCCTCCGACATTGTCGGGTTGACGGGAAAAGAGAGATACACCCCCGCGGCATGCTACGCCTCTTTCGGGGTCGTGTAGGTACGCCATAGTATCACGGAGCACGAGATTAACTTCATTTTTCGTCGAGACCGCGGAAGAAAGGAGCTACGACTACGCCGGGCGCGTTACAGCGACGGCTGAATTATTAATTGCTGTTTGCTCCGGCCTTTTGTCAACGATCGATCGGCCCACGACATTGTCGCGCAACAATGGGAATTCGAAGTTCGCGGAAAGTTAAACGTCGAATTCGTGGGAAATGCACGAGACTACGGCGCGTCGAGGATTTTTCTTATCGTCTACGGCACGAAGTTAGCGGTGATTCGTCGAGAGACGGTTCAACGTTTCCCAAACTATCCGCCAGAGACGCGATTGATCCGTATTGTTCGAGCGATCGAAACGTGTTTGAAAATTATACATATGAAAATGTACAACTTGAAATCCAGTTAGATGTTCTCGAGAAAAAATTCTTTTCGTAGCCTTCGAAACGCTCGGTCCTCGCGAAATTTTGCTCGACGAGAACTTTTATCGAGGTGATTCGTGCGAGCATTTTCCAAATTATCCGTATTGTTAAAGCGATCAAATGCGTTTGTGAATTTTTGCATGCGAAAATCTACATCTTGAAATCTAGTAAGAAGACAACCTCGAGAAAAACTTTTTTCCATGGTCACACGTAGCCATCGAGAAAAATTTGTTTCCATAGTCACACGTAGCCAATGAAAAAACATTTTTTCCATGATCACACGTAGCCATCGAGAAAAAATTGTTTCCACGGTCACACGTAGCCATCGAAACGTTCGTTCCTCGCGAAAGTTCGCTCGACGAGAACTTTTATCGAGGTGCGTGAATTTTGTACGGTCTTCGCGAGAGAAACGATTCGAATCGAAGGATCTACGCGAATCATCGATCGAGGACATCGATCGCGCGTTTGTCTCCACCGGTAATGAAAACCGACAGCGATATATCCTACTGTCGCCTTTTCGCTCCACCGAGATCCTCCTTCTGGTATTAAAGGGCCAGCCTGACTGCGTTAATTAGTAAACTCGCTGGCTGGCTCGGTTCTAGCGTTGCTAATGAGAATTTGAGTAATGACGGCGCTTTCGCGACCTGTCCTCCGCCGTCTCTTGGCAAATTTACCGATGTGCCTTTGCGCGTTACGCCGATGTCAAGACCCTTGGATATCGATAGTACCTTTCAACGTGCATACTTGCCGGAAGATTGCTTTAGTTCCCGATAACTTGGTTAATAATCGCAATTGTTATTAGGCGCCGAGTTTCAAAGCGCATTGTATCATGGAAACGGTGTCTTTGCTCTTTGCCGGATGACGGTTAATAATTTTCTTCAACGCTTCTTTCTCTCACCGATTCGAAAAGCTATTATTGTTTCGTATTAATTTTTCACGAAGATACATTACGAGCGATAGAATATTTATGTCGTGACTACTGCGAATAAAAGAATTGAAATAAAAATTGAGAAAAACGATATCTATTTCATAGACAGTCCCCTCTCTTGATAATTTCTAACAGGTGTAAAAATAGGTGTACGTGTCACTCGAGTCGGAAAATGACTGCTTTGAAAAAGAACGTCGCTCGACTGTGATAGACATCTCTACGATGGGGTTCATATACGTCAATCGTTCTCAACAGGTTAGTATCTTTTGTTGAAATAAAAAAAAAGACAAATATCTCTCTTTTTAGACAGCACCTTTATTCTTTAGACAATCTTTGGGCACCGAATGCCCAACAAGGATCGTTAAAAATGTTCCGTTCGTCACCTAATTCTGCAGTTCCTAAATATCCATATAAATTTCTACATCTTTAATACTGCGTTTAATAGAAGACTGAAGAGAAAAGTTATTCGTACGTTACTCGAAATAATCAGAGAATCGTTTACTGATGTAAACGAGATCACCAACATAGACTGTGCTTCCATCTCTAATATTTGGATTCTTCGTCTCAAGGGGGTTCTTCCTCTAATTATTAGGAAGTGCCATAGACTCGCAGAACTTTTTCACCGAAAGACTATCGTGTGTTCTCTTTCGGACAATTATCAATTCGATCCATAAATCTTGTCCCATTCGGACCATAATTTATCGTAGAACACTCGATGTGTCCTCGATACGGTTAAAACACGGTTGCGGGATAAAGTAGAGAAACGGATATTAATAAATCGATACGAACGATACGATCTCGGCAGTTATCGCGACAAATAAATAAATTCCCCCCGGCGAAGAGAATCGCGTTCTCGTTCCTTGGCTCGTATATTTTCAAAAATGGCCCCCCGCGTGTCCACGCGAACCCGGCGCGATACCGTTGAACAAAGTTTGATCTCGCGTGACGATAACGGTGGAATTTTTTTTCTCAACATCGAACCGGAAAGCACCGGTTCCGGCGAAAGGAACGAGTGTACATAATACCAACGAGTGAGACGTTCTTAGCTATATTCTAATTCGGTGGGATCCTCGACTCGTTCTCGAGGGCCAACCGTATCGAGTTGGATCGCGCACGAAAAACTACCATTAATTACGCATACTCGCTTATCCGTTGGCAGCGGGTCGCGAGAGCACCAGGCCCGAGTAACCTATTTTTACTCTCGATCCGTATGCGCCGAACGGAATTTGAATATGCATCAGGATGATAATGGTGGCTAGGGGGGACGGTTGTAAATCTCGAGGAATTCGTCTCGCTTTGTTTCGCGATAGTGTACCGACCAAACCCCCCTGTAAATTAAACTCGGCGAACGCTTTCGTCGTTTCTTCTACTCGTTTGCTTCGAGCCTGTGGCGAACCCAATTCGAAACGAGGATACCGGTGATTGGCGATGTCGAGGACGCGTACCGCCCTAGCTTCGGGTTCACGAGTTGGTAAAGGGGATTATCGACGTACGTAAAACTTGGGGTAGCTGGTTCGTGGATTGTGGCGCCACCGCGTCGAAGAACGAGCAACTATCGAGGGATGCGACGCGGCAACCCTCCGTTGGACCGCACTAACGGTCGAACCGACTGGCTAACGTCAGATCTAGGATTCGATTAGCTTCCCGTTCTCTGCGCGAGAGGGAGCACGCGATTTCGAAAGCTCGTCGAATATTTTATTATTACTTATCCAACCTGGAATATCTTCCTACCGACGCAGCCTCTTCTGGAGTCGTTCCACGAGATGGACCAGGTTAGGAAAGAGGAACACGCGTAGTTAACGGTCGTCATCTTTTACACGACTCCACGTCCCCGTAGCGCCGATCGTAACTTTTACAAGCTACAAAATTCGTGAACGTTTATTGCTCTCGTTGTTTCACTCGTTCGATCGTATCCGATACTAGCGAATGGAACGACGAGAGTACCGTCCGTTCGTCAGAAGGTTAACCAGTGTTTACATCCCCACCACTCCGGTTTACGGTCCACCGGTATCTCCTAGATATCCCCACCATCGCACGCATCGTCGCTATCGACCGCTGTCGATCTTCGTCAACGTTCTCGGCCAATAGCGACACTGCGCGCGATGGTGGGGGAATCGGTGGACCGTAAATCGAAGCAGGGAGGAACGAACACTCGTTAGCCTTCTTCTCGTGTACGGACAGTAGCTTGTATCTCTCGCTGAACATTCCCGTGAAATTCTCCCCGCGAGGAAAAAGCGCTCGCAACTTGGGGAAGGAAGCGTTTGTAGAAATATGATCGCGAGTCGTTTTTCCACCCCTCGAGATGAGTAAAAATGGCCCGAAGTTTGACCATTTATTTCCGAACCACCTTTTACGCGTTGGGGCGCGATAAATTCACCCGGGCAACTAAATAGCTTCTAACTGCGTATTTCAAGCGGCGCGGTTCGTACTAGCGTCGATCGACACTAGCATTGGAACGTACACACGGTGGCTATTAAAAAAAGGCTTCGATATTTCGAGGACTGCAGTGCTCGAGAAGAACGAAAAATATTCCATTCACGTGGGTACTACGATCGTTTCTTTCGGAGTAGAATTAACTTTTGTTATTTAATCTTCACGGTTATAACCGGAATTGTTTCGCATTGCGTTCAATATCGACGAGAATCTATTCGTTAGAAGTAATCATCGTCGACGTTAGGGGTTTCGCGTTGACGAACTTGAACCGATACTTCGTAAACCAATTTCTCTGTTTTCCTCGCAAGTTTCTTTCAAGAGTTAATTTCACACCGAAAGGATCGATCGTCTTTGTTAATTGGACATTTGGTATTCCTCTCGACGAATGCTACGAGCTCTTCGAACCTCCGGACCCCTTTTTCACCCGTTCCGTATAAATCGAGCGCTTCTCTCCAAGCTGCTCGTTACGGTTTGCAGCAAAATTAACCCTTTCCGCTCCATACTTTCAACGAGTGCGTCGCGCGCACACGGAATACCCTTTGTGAGCGCTGCGTACTTTGGGTAAACACGCTCGCAGCGCCCCTAGCGTCCGATTCGATGAACGCACGTACGAGCTCATAGCGAACACTGTACCATTGAACGCGCTCCAAAGAGTATCATTCGTCAAAGTTCACCCCGCGTTCGTCTGTCGATCGATAGACACTTCGCGCGTAAACATTGTCCGCTCTTTACGAGTCGTTTTGTCATTGACATTCTCCTTTCGACGAAAACAAGCGTAACGTCTTCGCGAGACTCGTAGCTTCGTCTCTCGAGCTTGTGCAACGTACCCGAGACCTTTAGCGAGGTCTCGCGGCCTTTGTCGAGCGTTCCAACCGGCGAGAAATTCTCTCGCGGCCACGGTCGAGAGGGAAAGTCGAATGAAAAATTATTTACGGCTTATTCATACCGCGGTGCTTAGTCAGGGGAGGGAGTGGGGTAGGACTCGCGCGTTAAAAGTTCTGGCAATATATCGCGGCGTCCTTATTGTCTATGCAAATCCTTACCTCAACTCTGTTAAAAATACCCCCTTGTATCTGAACGCCCACCCTCTTAAGCTCGGCCGTTTCACCGCCTTTCAGACTCGCGGTGGGAACCCGGCTGGAAGAAGGGAGGTGGGTCTGGATAGGGGGTGTGCTGGAGAGAGAAGTAGGAAAGAAGAGGAGAGGACCATCGATATATACCCGCCTACATCGCGGCTCCAATCTTATTTTTCCACGAGGCACCGCCTTCCCTTAATTTATCCGAATTTAAATTTAACGAGAAACGCCTGGGTTAGCCGGAGTGGGGACTGGTGGGGGGAAATCGGTGGTGGTCGACTGCCGCACAGGGAGCCTCGCTTCGATTACTCACGGCATCTGCGCTCGAAAGCTCCGGGCGAACCTCGAGACTCAAGGTCGGGAACCGGATCCACCCCACACCCACACCACCGCCTACAACACCCACCCGTAACCGGTTCCACCTTTAAATATGCCGCGGATCTCGCCGTTAAAGGACCAATCTCTTAAGCAGCTGCGACCCGATTCGGTAGTTGTGAAAGTTCGCCAAGTCGAACTTCCCGCGCCCTTAATGACGCCCTCTCCCCGACATTACGGAATATTATCGAGATTCCGTTTGCCGGGAGCGAGTGGATTAAACGCGAACCAACACGAACGATCGACACACCGGACGAAACCTTTGCAAACCATCGTCACGTCGAATTCATTCTCGATTGCTTATTTTTTTTTGGAAACACTGACGCGCGATCGACCATCTCGGAGCTAACCTTTATGTTTGTTACGTTTCACGATACGGTTGACAGAAGTTGGTTTCGATCGTTTCGTGATTTTAACGCGCGTTTAGAAATAGAAAAGATACTTCATCGTTGCTCCCCCTCCGCGAACTCGTGTTTCTTTGTAAATGTTAAGCGGATGCGATCGGTTGTACCAACGTTTCGGAGGAACACTCGTGGAAACTGTCAGACGATACGATCGATGAATTAATTCAGAGGATGTCTAGAATTGTTCGAGCGGTGAATAAGTAAGAAAGGATAATCTGTCGCTCCCGTAACGCTTTAACGTTTCAAATGAGATCCTAATCCAGATTTAACCGCACTGTGCAAAAGTTGCTCGAAACGATACTCGATCGTTGTTCCGTTCAATTTTCAAATTCGTCTCTTCCGTTCCTGAAAATCTTACTTTCTCGAGTCACGGCAATAAAAAAACAATGCGATAAAAGAGTAATCGTCATTGTCGAAGGTCAGACTTTGTTAAAAATAGAATCAGACACCACGATGAGAATACCAAAATCGGTGAATTTCGTTCGTACGTACGCACGTTCGAGAAACGTTTCTCTCTTTCGACGTTCGAATTTCCTCGCGGTTGAGAATTGAATAGGCTGCAATTTATACGCGATGCGAAATATAAAATTCGAAAGCGGTCGAAATTGAGCAAACTTTCTCCGCGCTGTTCTTCCTCGCGGGGCAACCGTGGCCGGTCCGGAGAACCTGGACAAGGCACGAAGGACCAAGGCCTCGGTTATTACGCGACTACGAGCCGAGTATTCCATTAATCGAGTTAGACGCGAGTTCGCGGGGAACTCGTTAGCAGGAAGACGGTCGGCCGACGGGGGAAAGAGATAAACGCCACGGCGAGTTGTTAACATTTTATATCGGTGCCGAGCGGCAAGTTTAACGCGCGGAATGGCCGCGTGTAGCGAAACCGACTCCCGCCGCCTCCCGCCGACCTTATAATTCTAATAACGATCTTCCGCCGCTATTAATAAAAGCGAAGTAGAAGGGAACCCTTTCCAAGCGTAAACTTCCGCACTAAAAATGTTAATCCGAGCGAATAACAAGTGGAAACGCTCGACCGGTTTACGATACAGCGATTCGGGGACGAGGAGGCCAGCGCGAGATTGAATTTAAAGAGGAACGAGCGCGAGTATCGCGGACCGTTAAAAAGAAAATTGTACAATTACGTTTCACGGTACTCCGCCACGAACCCCTTCGCCATCTTGGCGACTCGAGCCGCGTTTGATCGGCCCGTGTAATTTATCCACCGACATCCCCACCGGGGTACATCCCCGGTTCCTTTAAGAATTCCGTCCGCGCGGTGTCGACTTATGCATAAATATGCATATTAAAATCGTGTACACCGAAATTTTGCCCTTTCGTGGAAAACGAAGCCGACGCGGCTCGAACTTCCAGAGTTGGGTGGAACCCGAGCGAGTTGATTCGGGGCCTCGGAGATTCTGTTTTCAAAGGGGGTGACCACCCCGGAAGACGATAGGACGGAGCGCGACCGGCGGCCCTGAAATATACCGTTTCTGCATTTAGTTTTCGAATTCCTTTCGAGCAGCCTCGTTATCTTTGTCAAAGGAGATCCCTGGAACGCGGAACAAAAGGAAAGTGCGACCGGCACCGAGCCTCGGTGCACAGAAACAGTGGAGAATAATTTATTCTAACGAAGGACCGCAATTAACAAAATGTCGCCCCCTTTTTAAACGAGAGAGTATCGTTTTTAAAATCGTTCGAGTTGCTTTCTATTCTATTTCTTCCTTTTTCCTCCCTTTGTGTCCGCCCGCCCCCTCCGGGGAAACCGAGGCGAGAGATGGCGTCACCGGCGCAGGAAACTGATATTAACCGACCCTAAAAGAGTCTCGCGCATCGACGTGTAATATCGTACAGATTATTCCGCAGCGTGATGCGATTCGTTCGCGAATAGTGGATATTTGCCCTCGGTTCTCGTTACGGTCCCTAGTTCGAAACGAACGCGAGCCGATGGTTATTCCCGTGTCGCATCGTATAACTTCGTGTATCTTACCGTTCGAGCATTAACGGAACTTCAATACGCGATCACTCGCGGGGCTTCTTACACACAAGTAATATTCCTCGTAGGAATAAAATAAGCTACTCTCGGCTCAGCGGTGTTCCGCATCGCCTGCTCGAATCTCGTCTGGCTTTCGATAAAGCCTAAGGGTACCGGGTAAAATCCTTATTTGTTCGGCGTTTTGCTTAATGGGAGATCCATCTTTCTCGTACGGTAGGGATTTGCGGGAGCCTTACGGGGAAAAGTAGCTACGCGATGTGCCAGAACTTCACAGTCGCGAAACATCTCCCGATGGTTAAACGGAGTGTTCGTTCGGCTCCGCTTCCGGCGAGGAAGACGAAGAAAATGAAGTTCGCCGGTTACTCACTAATGGCGTTGCCGCGGCGTTCTATTTTTCATGCGTGGTATCTCATCCCGGTTTCTCGTAGTCGTAAATTTCATTAAGTGTACGATATATTTCGCGGATAAGGGGACCGCGGTTTTCACGGGATGTAAATTCGTGTTTCATTTTCTCAAAACGTGTATCTATATTCGTTGTTTAATATTTACGATCGAGGTTGCGCGTAAAACAGTCCGTACGAGACGGAGCCGGTGTTTTCCACCGGGAACGATATCGAAAAACAATTGCCGGCGATAAATAAAGGAAATTGATTCGACGGAAGGTAGATGCCTAACGCCTACGTCCTCGACCCCTGTTACCAAGACGTATATCCCACCGCAAGCCGCGATATCGAAGGCCATGCAATATTTACGCTTTCGGCGGCAAACGCATAAATATTTCAAGAACAGCGAGCCCTTTACCCCCGCCTGTTCGCGAAACTACCCTCTTCCCTACCAGCGAACGTATATTACCTATATTCCGTAACACCGACCAATATAAAGTCAGAAATGCGATGCAAAGTATCTCTTTCTCACGGTATTCAATTAAATGTAAATCTTTTATGGATATTCATAGACGCGGAGCGTCTACAACAAAAGATCTGGGCGAGAGTTCGTAAATATTCGTCGAGATCGGTGCTCGACAAAGAGTATCCATCCGTTCGCTTCGATTTATTATTCGTGAAGTGATCAACGAAGATCTTCGAGCGTACCTTCGAATTAAGTACGAATCGATGGGAGTCGTGAGTGGCTACGGTTTTTAAATGCAAATGGATGTCGATCGAAGTATACGTATCGTCGAACTTTACGTAGCCCAAAGAGAGAGAGAGAGAGAGAGAGAGAGAGAAAGAGAGTGCAATCGTGGCAATGGACCTCGAGCACGACGATAGAGCGTATCCTGTTCTTCGACATTTTTCAAACGTTCGAATCGCGGTTGAGAATACGAATTTATCAAAATCGTCGACCTTTCCAAACGTTTCCATACTTTCGAGTAATCGCCCCGTTGAAATATTAATTTTTTGTCGCGTAACTTTTTACCAGACCGTGTAGACGTGTTCGTGTCACGCTTGCTCGAAAGTACGTCCAATTAGAACCGACGTGGACGAAAATTGTTAACCTCCCTGGAGCCTTCGAAGTGCACGGAGATGCTACCGACTTTGGACCTGACTCACGACCATCCCTGGATATTCTTGGCCCCCTGACCCCTTCGGACAAATGCCGACCCTTGGTGGTCACTGCTGACCAATGGTCAACACAGCTGACCACAGGTGAGCAATGGTAAGTAGCGTCAACTCTCCGACCTCTCCTCCTCTAATTACGAGTTTTTACATATTTATTTTAATTAAATGTTCGGGCCACGTGAAATTTACTCGACCTGTTTTATTTTTTCATCGTATTTTAATATTTTCGTACCCTTTAGTTGACTATTCACCGAACGAAAAGGCTTCGTAATAAAATTGTATATTTTATTTAATTGCTCGTTGCTCTCACATTTTTCTTTATTCGAATATCATTCGTCCGTTAGGTATTTTATTTAATCGTTCGCTGTATTTATCTCTGCATTGTTTCACGTAAGAATTTCATCTCGACGAAGTTCAAACGTTTAGATTCGAGTTTGTTTTGGATTCATCGCAAGAACATCGAACGATGACATCGTATCTGCAACGAGATGTTTAGTTTTCAGCTCAGTCTAAGCTAATTTTAAGGCCACCGTGTACTTACGGATATCTCTACTTTCCCAATTATCGGACAAAGTTTCGATAAATTCATTCTCGGCAACACAAACTCCTTTATTCCCCTCCTTCGCGCCCATTCTCTTTACACGATACCAGAGTATAAAGCAACGAAAGGTATATTAAACTTTTAAATGTTGCTCGATCGTTTCTCTCTTGGAACACAAGACATTACAGTGTAACGTTTAAGAATAAATGGAAAGAACCTTTGCAAAACTGCTGGTGTAGCTGTATCTTTGAAAATGTTCTTAGTTTCGTGTACCGTAGCATCTTGTTACAACGTTCCGAGTCGTGTTTCTTCCCACATCTATAAAATATTCCCTCTTCTCGCAATTCTTTTCGACTGGACGGAATTTATCGTTAAAATATTTTCTAAGACACAAATGGATAAAGCTACAGACGCGGTGTTCGAATTTTTTTTCGTATTGAATACATATTCAGATCGAATAAATCGTATGCAAGAATTCGCGTATGTGTATCGTTGCGTTTAGGAAAACGTGGAACCCATAGAAAATGAATAACGAACGCGACAAGCGGAACCGAGAAACGATAGGATCTCCGAGCCAATCACTGAAGCGCCAGAATGCAAAACGTGCCGATTGGTCGGAACTCGCTACACGGGCTCGTATAAGTATGGGTCCGTTGGAACCCTTTGGTCAGACTTCGACTACGATTCAAAGTGAAAGGTGCGCTGGAGAACGAACGTCTGTCCTGTCTGCGATTCGAAATGGCGAAAAAATAAAAAAAAAACATTGATGCAAAATTCAACGTGACAATTTTATGTTCACAACCGAATGTACAATTTTGACAAGCTTATTATGCGATCTAAACTTCGTCAAACTCTGTTGACGACCTAACCTACTGGCCTACCTCCCAGACCGATTTTATTCGTCAATCAAAAATCAATCGACGCGTTCGATTCGAAATTGCCGCGTTTCTGGTATCGGTATCGATACACGATCGCGTTTCCTAAATGTTCGTACGTTGAATAATCACCGTGAGTTTCGTTCCATCCGCAACGATATAACAAACAAAATAAATCACCGTTTCGTTTCTTCCACAACGACCGCTCAATTTTATTTTCATCGATCGTCGATGTTTCGCATCGCCGAAGATCTTGCACGAGCTATCGTGTTTTATTTACCCAAGCGAGGGATATTCAATTTTTGATCGTCGCGTGACAATTATTTTCAAAGTCACCGTCGACGAGAATCGCGAGTAAAATTCCCGTACGGTCCCCCGATGAAAACGACTGTGTTCGTACGCGAAAAGAGCGACGTTTCGGTGAATTACGAGAAAATAGTACGTCGCGATTCTTAACACCCCCCACTCACTCTCTCCGACCACCCACCGCGTTTACATAAGATAGCAGCAGTCGAGAGAAGAAACGAGGAAAACAGCTGGCGGTTGTTGCTTTTATGCAATGTCTCCGACCGTCCGACTAATTGGTAATTAGGCGACGCGCAATTAATCATGGCTCTTAACCCCCTTCTTTCGTTCTCCCGGCGGAGCGAACCGTGGGGGAATCTCGAGAGTCGAGGAGCCTCGGATGTTTAGGTCTATTCAGCGCGGCCATTCGTTAATGAAGTCGCGTGTCGGGACGCCAAGTTCATTTCCCTCTGAATGCGATGAGTCCGAGAATCATAATTACTGTATTCTGTACGCATACCCTTCCTGATGCGATACGTGCCCACGCCCACTACGCCCCACCCGGAATCTCGATTAAACCCATGTCCAAACGATACTGGAACCCACCGGCACTCGGTTGCGTGCGATCGTGCCCACGAATATTCGGTTTACCCCACCCCTTACCAACCCCACCCGCGTCCGAATTCTCGTATTTTCGTTATGCTTCCATTTCGTTCGAGCGTTCCGTACCGCGTCCGCGGCGCGTATCTCGCCGTCCAATTAAGTCGCGCCCTCCGTCCGAGGAAATCGATTTCGCGTTCGATAAACGTAAAAATGGCTCGTCGTGGCTCTTATTACAAGCTACCTTTCTCTCTCTCTCTCACACACTTGCTATAAACCACCTTTCCCTCTCGCTCGTCCTTATTTGCTCGCTCTCTATCTCGTTCCACGAACGACCGCATTTCCGTCTTACGGATGCACGGTTCCCCGGGACGCGTACCGTTTTTGCATCTGTTATTGTCCCCTGGCCTGTAATTAATGCGAATCGCGTACCCGTTCACGGACTTCCTTTGATCCTTTCTGTGGATCGATTTCAATGCAACAACGCGCGGAATGCCAATCAGTCGCGCGCGCGACCCGTTTGTATATGGCGTCGCGGTCAGCTGTTCTATGAATTCTCTCCCGTTTTATCCATCGAAAACTGAGACCGCTCCCGCCCGCCCCCGCCCCCGCCGCTCGCTCGTCACAGGAATCGACATCCCGCGTGTACAACCACCGCGCGGGACATTAGCGCATCGACGGTCGCCGTTCAGCGTTAGGCACACGCGTACACGCGCGTAGACGGAAACGTGTACGCGTACACGCGTGTACATACACCTAGGAGAAACCGCAACCCGTAGAAGTATATGTAGAATCTACCTTCGTCGAGTGGCGGAGCGGGGCGGGGTGATTGTATAACACGATCAGCACCCGGTGCATGCCTATAACGTTTTGATTATAGGGCACTCGCATTTGACTCCGTTAAACCTGATGCCCGGGATTTGGCTGCAACTCGCGCCCGACTTCGAACCGAACCAATCATTGGCGGCTCGTGATACCGAGTTCTCGATGTATGCGCTACGCTTAAACCGCTTACACTAACGAATACGTTCTACGCGTTGTATTAAGATGCCGTTAGGGACGAATCGCGAGTCGATCGATGGATCACGCACGAGCGTGTATCGAGCGGAATCGCGGTGTCTCCTTTCGAGTGTACCGTGCTCGATTACCGAGTTTACTTCTCGATGTCGTACATCGCGAAAGGTTACCGATCTCGAGACGCTTAGCGTCGTTATCTTACACCGAGGAGACCGAATGGCGGGTGATTCGACGATCGAACGTTCATCTGGACGGTTCGGAGGCGGGAGGACCAGTTCGATGCAAGTTTGTCGGTTAGCAGGTCGATCGGTGGTCAACCGTGGCTGGGAATCTAAATTTACAAGGTACGGTTCAAGATTACAATGTACGGTTTATCGTAACGTGCAGGGTTCTCTCTCGAGCGGTGCAACGATTGCAGATGCAAGAATATCAAGTCGAGAATGCAGCTCGGTGCAAACGACGAGTGTCGTGCGCCATTCGAGACTTTCGTTTTGGAAATGGAAAGAAAAATCCGAAAGGAAAGATAACCAAACCTTTCACCGTGCAACGAATCTTCGACGCCGATACAATGACATTCCCTAAAATGAACTTCAGCTCGAACGATTAACCCGTCAGAGTGCATCATCGTTGCACTCGTTCCAACGGATCACGCAAGGAACGAACCGTGAAACTTGTAGACTTTAAAGTAACGTTTCTGTCGTTGGCAGTACCATGGGAAAGTGCGCCGATAAATTATCGAAATTCTCCACTTTTTACGCCACGGTTCGAGCAAACCTCGAGTACGTACTTAAATATGGAAAACTGGCGTGGCAGTGAACGCGTCGATCCAGTTTAGCGGTTGAATTTCCGCGCGAAGAGTCTCGGTTCGGTTATCGAGCTTTCGCGAGCGTTTCGATCCGCGTGACGTTTCTCGAAGCAAACTCGGAGACCCTTCGTTGCTCGGTTTACAATTATACCGATCACCGTGCGTAATTGTGGTCACGGATCTCCGTTGGATCTAATTCGAGCGCGAGTTACCCGAAGCGACGTACGAGCGAGCAGTTAATCAACGCGACGCGTTTCCTCGTGTATATTTATTTACCCGTCGATTTCTCCGCGATATTCGCGCCGGTATTTTGTAACTCAGCGGCACGTAAGCACACACGGTGCGTAAATATCCTTGACACGAGTATCCGCACGCTTCGCGATTCATTTATCGTTCGGTCCTGGCTCGAGTCGTTCGATCGTAACCATCGCGCGCGATACATTGTATCATTCGGTTGCCGCGGATTTGTCGTCGCAAAGGAAACGAACAAACGAAGAAAACACCGTGATCGTTGACGGACACGGTCCGTCGAGCGGAAAACAACGTCGGGTTAATTAATCGGGTAATAACGGATGGTACGAGGAACCTAGCTCACCGACGGTAGCTCCTCGACGAAAGTAGAAAACAGACAGCTCGACGACGACGAGGTTCGCAGCGTCTGCAAACAATAACCCGTCGAGTATTCGTATTCTCGATACGGTATGTACCCGTGCGCGGGTTGAAAGCATTCGTCGATTCACCGTCTACGGTATGCATTTATGAGCGATTTCGAGACGAAGATGGAAAACGAAATCGGTCCGTGACGGCCGATAAGTTGAACCGTGCGCGAGCGAGCCAGAGGGCTCCTAGTCGATGGAATTTGTCTCTTTGATTACGTTCCGACCCGTTGCTTTGTACTACCCTCTCGATCTGCAAACAGGACGTAACCGTTGTTCCGCGATAACGGAAGCTCGAGTTACGCAACGGTGAGCATCGCTACCGCGATCGCTCCGTGCAAGGAGCACGGAACTTTTCGCGGAGGAAACGTTCGAGGAACGACGCGTTATCGCGCGTTATCGATACAGGTCGGTCCCAGGTCGTCCACGATCGAACGTCCATCGCGATTTCACGGATCGGGCGAGCACTCGACCGGATCGGCTACACGGCCCACGCGTCGAACCGTGATCGAGGTATCGGACCCGATTACATTATTAAAATAGAATACAAGTGGTATCAATACGCGCGCGCGCCGCAAGAGGATTCCCTTCGGTGATCCCCACGGGATCACGATACTGCGATTTCGCAGCGATGCCACCACGGGTCGTGGGTAAGAACGATATTAGATTTAGAAGCGAACCTTTCGCGTAACCTGTGCCCGGAAGAACTCGAGCGAAAAGCGATAAACGACACGTCACGCCGCGTTTCGGGATATCAATCGGGGAACGAGCGAGATACGCGGTGTCCTTTCTCCAAATGGATCATCGGTGCCGGTTCGACGCCCGAGTGCAAAAAACGATGAAACGCGACAACAACGACCGGGCCGAAACGTTCACAAAGAATCGTTTCTTTCACGGAAAAAATGGTAATTGAATTTCGTTGATTGCCGCGAAATAGAAAGAAACGGTTTCTTTTTTTAAATAAAGGTTCGGATAGAATCGGCCGGTTCTAACGCGGGATACGCGAACGATATCGTCGAGACGATCGCGATCGTCGCCGCGAAAGAAGAACGACGTCTCTCTCGGGGCGCGCGTGGTCCGATCATTTTCGCTTTGTGCTCTCTCAAAGGGCGATAATAGGCGCTCGAAAACTAACAGGCGGACGACCATTAATTTTAATCCCTCCCGGTGAATCGTTCGGTTCAGCCGTGGCGCTCTCTGTACGGCCTTTATCTCGATAAACTCAAAGAACTCGACGAGCGAACGGCCACGGGAAAGTTCTATCGCCGCGTTCAGACATCGGGAGAGCTTGCGGCAACCTCGGGAAAAAAACCGCGATACCGATCGCCGGCCGAAAGAAAATTATGGGAATCGATCAATGTCTGCCACTCGAGACGCGAAACGAGACAAAAAGTCACACGGATGTACGGAATGTCTGTAGAAATCGTGTCGAGAAATTTACCGGTCGGATTCTAAAATTGGAAATCGAGGAATCGGTGATTTTTCCGACTATTTTTTCCAAAACTCGTGTAATCGTTTTTTTTTTTTTTTTATTTTTTTTTGGTCAATTGTTCGTTCGATCGAGGATCGTTAACACGATTCAAATTGCGGACCGTGACGCGACGAGTGTTTCTTTTCTGGAACCTTCTTTTCGATACCGTCGTTTCAATTTTTGCGCGGAAAGGTTGTCGCGATCGCGCGTTCCTGCGATGTATCGCGAATCACGACAGAAACGTATCAAGTGGACGTCTCGTATCGGAAACAATAGTAACGCATCCATCTTACGAATCTATCCGACGATAAACGTTGAACGGGCGGAGAGAAAGGGTGCGCGTATTTCCATGTCTTATCTCGAAAAAGAAAGGCGCAGGGGAGAATGAAAAGGGTGAATGGGCGAGCATGTGGTCAATTCTTGGGTGTCGGGTAGTTGCGCAGACGACAACCCTGATTGGTCCGTCGCCGCCGGTCGGCTGACGCGGCTTGTGGCTTTCGGCTCGACGAGCTCGCCTCGACTCGCTCAGTCGCACTCGAACCGCGCATCGGCGAGGGTGCTGTGCCGCCCTCTCTCGGCAGTCTTCTCTCACGGAGTACGCGTGTGTGCGTACCTGGGAACGGTTGCCACGCGAGTCTTACCACGTTGTTCGCTGTGTTTTTCTTTTCTGCGTTTGCACGTTCGCTGACTGGGACCAGCCGTAGGGAATTTTTCGATGGAACGTGGCTTTCACGGTGAAAACGGTACGAAACTTTCGTAATCTGACTCGCGTAACGACAGTTGCACTTTCGCGGCACGGTCTATCGTCTCGATCGCCTATTTCGATCAATTCGACCTATAACGACAATAATAGCTCGCGAACGAACGAACGAACGAACGAACGACTAGCGAGAATCGATCGAGTACGTTGCATCGCTCGTTACCTATCCGCGATTTTACGCTTTTGTCGTTCGTAACTGTAATTTCGATCCGTTCGGTGAAAAGGTGGGAGATTTGAAACAGAACGATCGTACCGGTGCGGCGGGAGGGTGGGGGGTGGGTGGGTGCGCTTATCGATAACTTTGAAATATAAACTGTCAACCGACACGCTTACCGTGTACTCCATCTTGAAAGCGACGAGTTCGATCCTCTTTGAAAGACGATTATCGAACACGTGAATCTCGCAATTCCGTTTGCGAGTGGCGCTAGTTTTTTTTCTATTTTTTTTTTCGTTCGTCCTCTCGAGCTCGGCAGTCGTTTAAGAGGATATTGGACGCCATTGAACGTTTGGTTCTGTTCCCAGCCGGCGCGGAGGACACAGTGAATAGTCGTGCGCGCGTGTTTGTCGTCGACGTGCAGGTCGAAACGCGATCGTACTCGCGGGAGTACGGGGAGTGCGGGAGATAGATCGTCTTCGGCGTAATCTGGCGTTGACGCGACCTAGCCTAACGTAACTTTTGTTTGGGACATCGGTGCCCCGTCCGTCGTCCTTCGTCCCTTAGGCCGTCCTCGTTCCCCTCTCGCTGGTGCTCGTGTGTGTGTCCACTTTTCTGGAGTGTGTGCGACTGCCTTCGACGGTGAGCAACTTCACGCGTTTACACGGTAAGTGATACACCATATTTATCTATCGGTGGCACCCTGTCGCACTCGCCGATTTACGAGTGGGTGTCGTGCCCGCACGTACAGCGTCTCGATACCGCTTCGAGCGATCGCGATATTTATCGAACGTGGCTCGACGTATTAACGATTAAACGCGAATCGATATTTTCTTTTTCTCTCTCTCTCTCTCTTTCTCTCTTTCTTTTTCCCTTCGTCGGGATTTCTGCGTACCATTATACGTACGTTCACGTTCGTCTCTCTACTCGGGATTCGTACGGTCGACACTTAAGCGTCACGCGCAATTAGACGCCATTTTGATAAGCCGTTTTACTTCGATATTTTTATAACGCGGCACCTTCGATCGATCCACGATTCGTAAATACGTTCGCGAAACTGAAACGATATAATTTAATATTCCCTTTATTCTTCACTTTCGTTATTTTTTCGCTTCCATTCCCGTTCGCGTTTATTTCTAAACGGAATCTATCCAACGGATTTACGCTTTATCCAACACGCTATTTTATACGTAAATACATGTACGGATTTGGACGTCAATTTCGTCCGCGATATCTTCTCTGTCCCAAAAATTGTTGATTCGAATCGAATTCAGAAAAGACGCGTTCACTCTCGTGGCAATATTTTCCAGTCTTCCAGTATCTGTGTCGATCTCTCTCGCGTAAATAATTTTTGCCATTACCATCCTGGAAAACGTTCTTTCGATACTATAAAATACGTCCAGGGATTATAGTTCGTACCCGTTGGTACACAAATATTTCTCCCTGCTGATATTTTCATACCATTTGGCCAACCGCGTTCACAATATCTCGGGAAATATGCGGTAATAATGACTTTCTCCTCGTTGATCTCGAGGATCCATAAATATGCAGCTGAAAATCATTAAAGGCTCCAGGGACTTGGTCGAACGTTACGTTAAACACTCGAGACCCGAACGTCGAGGACGAGAACACTGTACAGAGTGTTACGTAAAATTACACGGTAACGTTCGCGATAGAACAAAACTCGGATATATCGCAAAAGTTCGCGTAAACGATAGTCTGTGTAATAAGTCTCGTAGCGAGGCTCGATCTTTAAATTTCCATCCGTTTTGCGATACAAAAGCATCGTCACGCATCGAAACTATTTACGCGAACTATTTTCATTACGTACGGGCGTTGAATTCTCTCTTCGAACGACGTCCACGTTTTACGAAACGTTTCAATGTATCCGCATAACCGTTGTTACGCGTTTCCATCTCGTGTATTTTTGAGAAATTTAACGCGATGAATTTTCACTCGACGCCCGTGACGTACGATTAGAGCCACCGGCGCCCACGAACTTTACTATTCATTTTCGGCGATACATTCCCACGAACGTATCCGTAGCTAGAAACAACGTTTCCTTTGTCGCGTCGTCTGGTGAACGCGGTCGTCTCTAACCGGTTCGTTGACAAATTCGTTAATCTAGCCGCAGCCAATTTCCTTTGATCGCAAACGGAATCGGGAAATAACGTTAAAATATCTAGCTTAAAACTCGAGACAAGGGGTCGACGGAATTTTTCATTTCATCTGGAAATTTATAACTCGGCTTCCGGCGGTGGGCGCACGGCTTCGTTAAGCCAATCGCGATCCTCCCCTAGGCGTCCTGTCCAAAGAGTGCAAGTCACCGCAGGAATAATATTCGCTTTGGCGAGTCCAAAGCTTTGCCAAACCGCGAGTAGCTGGAGCTCGGCGTCGCCTGGTGGTGGCACATGGCGCTGAAAATAGGCGGACACGGCGTGTTGCATCTTTCCACGGGCCCGTTTGGAACGGCTGTTCCAGTATCTCGAACTGCGAACCGTAGAGGGAGGTGACAAAAAGAACGAAAAAAAAAAAAAGAAGAAAAGAAAGAGGTAAAAAACACACACACGCGCAACAAAAAGCAACAAAAAAAAAGAAACCCCTGGAAAAAAAAAGAAAAAACAAAGGGGAAGGGTGGCCGGGGCGCTAATTGGTTAATGCCCGTCATTACGGGGCCGCGGTGGCTGGCCGGTAAAGAGAATTAAAAATAGCCAGCATCCGCGCGCGCGAGGAGTCGGCCAGGGGTGTTCACCGGGGCCAAAAGGACACTCTTGATTCTTTTATTAGGCTTTATTCTTGGTTTTCGTGTTTCGTCGTCCGTTCATTGAGAATACGAAATAATTCCGGTACCGTTGGACTCGTCGCGTAACGTTTCATCCGACTGAATTGTTCGTTGGATTTTCTTGTAAACAAACGACCGCGACGACGAAACTACCGTGAATCCCTGCCGTGGCTTCTCCTTTCTTCGCGCGTCGAAATTCCGTGCTCGAGTCGTAGCTCTCTGCTCGGTTCGCCGAATTACTCCTTCACCCGGTTCCGACTCGATGCATCCCTACATGGAAATCGATGGAACATCGATCGCTGGATTTCGTCGCTTTTCCAGCCGCGTTTTTCTCGCCTGTGTCCCCTCTATCCACCTCACCGCTTCTCGTCGGTTTCGCGTCGTTCGTTGTCCGGTCACGCGCGTTCCAGGTACTCGTCCCGACGAGCACGCAGAATCGTCCCGTGTTTGTTGACCGGACAACGACGACGACGACAACGCGAAGGTCGCGAGAACACTTCGAAAGAACACTTCTTATCGCGGCCTCGCGGCACGTGATCCGGTGATTAGAGCGAGTTCGCGTTCGGTTCGGTTCGGTTCTCGTGCGCGGTTTGTTCTCCTTCGGTTCTCCGAACGGATACAAATGGCGGTGGCCAGGTCGAGAGAAGGTGGAGGGGACGGAAAAAAAAAGAAGAAATTGTTGCTCGCTCTTTTGTTCTTCGACGGTACGCCCCGTTCCGTGGCCACGATGGATAGATTTCTATCCCACCGAATAGAAATATTCCACGACGATTACGTTGTTATCGTTTCTAGCCCGGAGAACGGAGCTCGTTCGATTCCACCGGCGACACCGTCCGCGTGTTGTTTAATTTCATCGGGAGATTTAATCCGCGTCCCGTTGCTTTAATTAAATCAACCGTCGAATAACGCCCGGAACGTTGCCCCTCGTTTCGAGAATACGCGTGTCGCGATTAAACGATCGCTTCCCATCTCCCATGGAGAAAAATCCACCGTTTGTCTTGGAAACATACGCTCGGGGAATTCGAGAATCTATGTACATCGAAGCGGTAAAAAAATCGGCGAGAAGGGTGGTTTGCGAAATTTTATTCCGTAGTTTGCTCTTTTTCCACGAGATCTCTAGCTTCCCGGTTCCGACGTCGTTGCGAGTTCTATTCCGAATCCGGAATTTCGCGAATCCCGTGGATTCTCGCGGTGCACGAGCAACCTTTCGTTTTTCTCGTATTGGCGTGCACGGAGGAATCGAAGGGAATATTAATATCGAGATGTTTTTCACGGGATCGGTGAACGTTTTTGTGTAGTTCTTTTGTTCTCCGTGGATAGGGGGTACGACGTTATCGTTTCGATCCGTGTACGCGTAAAAATACGGGTACGAAGGTACACGTTCACCGGGATTCGTAATAGCGATTCGATTCTACGGTAAGAAAGTATGAGAAATTGAAAGATTCCAGATAGCGGGGTTAGAGCTTGCCGGTGACGTGCAGGTCCGCGTAGTCACGTGAGCTCGAGTGACTTACACCCTCGTCCTTGCTACACGGGAATACACTTACGCGCCGCGGCATTCATTTTCTGCTATCGTGAGTTGTACCTTCACGGCGAGCGAGCCTCGGGATTGAAAAATTCCAGATAAAAGTGTTACATTACATTTTCCACGCTCTCCGAACATCTCCGAACGAGTCGTGCGCGCAAAATTACCCTTACCCGGCCGTAATTAATAGCGACACGTTGAAAGATTTCGTCGATGAATTTCTTTTAACGCGTTGGATTTTCTTCCTTTTTGATTCTGGTTGTCCAACGAGACGAGAGGTTGTTTTCGCGCGTGAGAACTATTTTACCGATGATCGTGTCGAACAAGGGAAAAAGAGAGAATTTTAATTGGAAGGATAGTCGATTTTATTCGAATGATCTGTAACTGTGAACGATAGTTATTTGAATACATTTTTATACCGTTGGATGTAAGATATAATGCAGTTGTACTTTTAGTTTGGATTGATATTTTCGTTTGAACGAATAACGCCCAAAAAATGGATGGTCTTTATTCGAAATTTGTACGCAAGTAGGTATTCCGTTTATCTTTGACGGATAGAAAAATAAAAGTTTGTAAATCGGTATAGTCGTTCGCTTAGGGAAGTAAACCTTTTGTACAGGTATATATTCCCCGTTGATGTAGTTCAAGTCGCAAATAATAAGCCGTTTCGCGATTGCGTGCTCTTGTTGGCTCAAGAAGAATACGAGAGTTTTGATTAATATTATTTGTACAACTTTGGCCGGAGAAAGTTTTGATATTTCAAGATTGCTCCTCTCTGATTCAATTATGTCGAGTAATGTGAAACTTGTATTTTCAGAACTCGTAACTTTCGAAATTGTTGAAGTTAAGTGGACCGGGGTAGGGGCGAAGTTATCGCGGAAACCGCGGAATTTCTAATACGAAAAATATTGTAATCGTTATAACCGGTCGAATGTTTATTTTTTTTTTTTTTAAACGAACCCAGCTACCCTGTCCACGATTTTCGAGTATCTTTCCCTCCATCTTTCGCACCACTCTCGCGTTACGCGTACGCGCAATTTCGTTTCGAAATCTCATCGAAAAACGAGCGATGGAAATCGAAGGATCGTCGAGTCCTTCGCGTTTTTAAGGACCAAGGGAGCCACCTACGTCGCGAAAATTTGTCTCCGCGCGTAGTTGGCGTCGGATGGCTGCCACTGAAATTTACATAAAAGGATTGCGATAAAGGACATTTTCGTTTTTGGGAGTCTCGTACGACGCGGTTGCGCCCGTTTCGTTCTACGACGCTCGCGAAAATGCAAACGAACGCGGATCGTATGTACGTACCATTTTCCCGCGTAATTGGTTTCACGCGAAATGAGACAATTTTCATTGCATTGTCCTCTGGCTCGTACATCGTTGCAATTGTATCGCCAAAATAGCAGTTGCCACCACCGTGGATCTTGTTTCCTCTGTTAATTCGGCGATACGCAATCGCGTTAACACGCGCGAGAATGATCGGTTCGACGTAGTTCGACCACCGTGCTCAAATTCTCGTCAAAATTTCCCGTAGGAGTTCAAGAGACATTTTCGTGTAAAAATACGTATATCGTCTTATAAAATCGGCCCTTCGCGCACGTCGAGAATCGGTAATTTCACGAAATTACTCCGTGTCATAAGATAAACAACAAACTGATTTTGATTTCGTGCAAACTGGTCAATAGCAACCGTTAGCAATTTGTACACTTCTCGTTTCTTTCTTGTACGTCTAAAAAGAAAAAATTAAAGTCGGAATAAGAAAGAATTTCTTTTTTTGTCTTATATTACAAATTACTCTTGTACACCAGAGAAATACATTTCTGTTAAGTAGCGACTGGAAGGGCAATTATTCGTCAACTGATTACAAACACACAATCGGAACGAGGTGTAAGATAAAGAGTACCATAATAAAAAGAGACGTCGTGTCTTATTTAATCCGGACGCGAGCATAAATTATATTCCCTGTTTCTTGTTCGTCGCGTTAATCGGTCGGATGCGTCGCTGTGCAACGTTTAAGACGCGATCCAAGATGTCCGCGTGAGACGTTGAACTCCATTTGGGAAACGGATGACGCAGCCGTTTAGAGAAACGAACGTGATCGCGAGGACGCGGCGAAGTCACGCATAGATTAGGGAGGGTACCAGCGCGTCACAATGGAAAGGCTTCTCGCGTTTGTCGCCATTAACGCACACGAACGCGACGAAAAGACAAATGCACTCGCGGACAGTCGCGCAGGATGCAGCGACGACCGGTGTACAGTAGGTTTCAACCGCGGGTGCACTTAAAGTTTCCATTTGCCCGTCTAGCGCGCAGTCGTCGTTTCTATTGGCGTGTGTGAACGCTTGCGTTTGAGGGTTACACGAACGGTCGAAAAATAAAAAAGGAAGAAAGAAAGAGAAAAAAGGAGAAAAAGAGAACGCCGCTCGAATATGTTGCGAAGCATTATGCCGGTCACTTGACCGAAATACGGTAGGGCGTGGGCGGGGGTCGGTAGAGGAAAGAAGTGCCCTCAAAGGCGGCGATACCAACTGGGAGCTTCTCGCATTTGCACAAGGAACGCACGCGAGCCCGTGTAAGAACATAAAGCGCGGGTAAAAGCATAATTTTTTTAAAACCGCCGCGAATACCACCGCATCGGGTATTCCCTCTGTGCGAGGGATCTCCGCGTCTTTGTGGATGCAAATGTGTTTAGTCGTTACCGGTGAAAACGGTAACCTCCCGGAGGGTCCGTTTCCCAGGGTCATAAAGAGAAACGCGATCGAGCAAAGTTCATCGTTTAGGGAACGGAGGCGTTCGTCGTCCCTCCTCGCTTCTGTCCTGGCCGGGTTCGCAAATTTCTCATGGCCGTTCCCGGCTAGTTGGAAAGAACTTGGTAATCACGCGCTTGGTTCTCCTACGGCCATCGAAGAATCGAGGCAGTAACCGTTTCGGGATCGATGGAAACTTCGGGCGTTTCAGTCGCTGCGTTAACTCCACTTGTACGATGCTCCGATAGTTGTCGGGATCGATTCTTGTTACGCGGAGAGTCCTCGGATCGTGTGTTCGACTACATTGTCGAGCTGTAACGCGTCGAGCTTCTTCGTGTCGCGCGACGTAAATAGAAAGGTTCACCCTGCTCGACGTTACCCTCCTTTCGATCCCGTAACGATCGTCGGATTCCGTGCGGAATTATCCCGCGTCGTTTCTTTTTCCTGGAATTTTCCCGGACATGTCTTGGCAAGTCGAGGGTTCGATCCCGCTGCCCCCGCCGGGGGTTACAGCGAGCCCTTTTTCACGCGTCGCATCGTACGAGTAATTTCCGCGACGATACGAACCACGATAACGTAAAAGAAACTCTTTACGAGAAACAACCCACGTACTGGATCTTATTCTCTACCATCTACGGTTTACCCAAGTATCGGATCTTATTTCGTCCCATCTATAATTTACCCAAGTATCAGATTTTATCTTGTGTCCAATAAAGACTTTGAAATCTCACCTAATTTCGTCTTAGCCGTGACTTCGAACGGTAAAGATTACAAATCGTCGAAAGAGGATAAATCCACAGAGAGAAACGGTAATTGAATCGACCAACCGCTCGGTGTAGAAGATCGATGCGGAGAGTGAACGTGTGCAATGACGCTCGAATTATTTCCAGCATCGCGGCCGAGTTTCCGTCACTCGCCCCACCGTGGTCGAGACGGTGAAAAAATTGGAAAATTACACGAAACTTCCCCCCGGCCTGGAACATTTCGCAAGAGGATTTTCTCCAGCGGTGAAGATTTCCTTAAAATCCGATCGTTACGCTCGACGCGATTCTCTTGTCAGACGTTGGGACGCGGGAGGGTTACGGTTTCGCTCGCGCGCGTTTTCCGCCAATATCGACGAGGATTCCGGCAGGCGTTATTGAAAATCCGCACGGGGAGACGATGTCGCAACAGCTCGTGTGTTTAACCCCCCGTCTCGCCCCTCGCGTAGCAAGGACGCGCATATTTTAGTCGTCCCCTTTAGGTATTCCTGCAATAGCGCCGTCGGCCATGCGGTGTGCATCCCGGAAGGTAGGAAAACTGTAACCAGCCAGCAACAACGCCAATACCTTCGTCGTTCCTTGAGCTAGGGAACACGAGTTGGAAATAGTCTGCGAAAGAGAAGTAGGGGAGAAAGAGAGGGTACGGTGTCGTCACGGTAGAAATTGAGAGCGTTTCCAAAAAGATCCCAAGAGGGGGCGAGTTTTCGGGCGTAGAGAGCACCGCCACGGAATTTCTCCGCGAATTCCAAGGCACGTGACATACCGCTCGCGTTCACGGTATTCCGTCAGGACCCTCCACGGGGTAGTTTCGTTTTTACTCGGAGAGGGTGCGTGTCTTCCGCGTTGGCACGACGACGAAGACTACGACTACGACCTAGACGACCTAGACGACCTAGACGACGCCCGATGAGCGCCGCGAGGCTGCGTATCGGAACGCAATTACATCGCGCTCTCGCTGAACGTAATTATTGGAATTCAATTAATGAGCAACCGAACAACGATCCAATTCCCCTGGCCAGATTCGAGCCATCTATGAACAGAGAAACAAGAACCCGGCGATAATTATTCGTCGCGGCGCGGTTAATGAAAATCGAAAGTCGAAGGATTAGGAAAGCGTGTTCCCGGTCTTTGTCGTTGATGGCTCGACCCCTGACTTCCGGGTGCAACGATACCACCGTTATCGAGGGGACAACTTTTCCGGGCGTGAAAGTTTCGACGCTTCCGTTACCGCGTTAACGCTTCGGCACGTCGCACCTGTTCCAGAAATTGATGCCTTCATGGCGAATGGGGAGGGGAAGGGGGGTTGGTCTCGCGGGACAAGACGCGAGGAGAGTTCTCCTAAATAAGGGATCGAGCTCAGCCGCGGTAACTTGGAAATTGCGGCCGCGGCGCGGTTGCGGTGATCCCTCACGCGCGATCGCGATCACCCCTTGGATAAACACGTCACCCTCTTTGTTTCGCGCGACTATCGCGCGTTTTCCACGCTCGTGTCGCGAGAGTCGATCGCACACCACCTACATTCGTTCCCGCGATCGCGTAGGAAACGAGCCGGGAGGCTTCCGGTATCTGTTGAAATTAACGAAACTCTTTTCTCATCGAGATATTCGTTTTCGACGAGTCGATTGCGTTGGTTTCATTCTTCGGTATCGAAGCGATTGGTACATCGTTATTCGTAAATCTTTTTACTCACGGCCGGAGACTTAAACTAAAAGTGATTCTGGGTAAGGTTTTTTGTAACGTAAAATATCGGTGAAACTTTTCATCGTTTTCCATATATATATATATATATATTCTTTAATCTCCGAAAATATACGTTCTTTCGGTTCCGTTACAATTTATCGACTTTTCGCGAATTAATAACTGTTAGGTTCCATGGACTGGATATAGAGTAAAAGTCGCTTTTATTTTAACGTTTCACTCGAATCTTTTCCTTTAATTGATCGAGTTCTTCGTACCCGTTACAGAGCAATTGAGAGTTTTAGAGTATATACAGGGTGTTTCGCAACACGTGGAACCTACTATTGGGAGATGGAAAGAAGACGAGGTTAAGAAATGCGGATCTGATTAGTCGCAGTGGCTTGGTTCCATTTCTACGGACGCAATTGCAACTGTAGCATTCTATTGGACAAAGCAGTAGTACCTATAAGTACTGCTTACAATTATTCGTGTAGTGGGGATGGGCGGAGCGAAAGTGAGACCCCTCTCGCCTCTGTACCGTCCCTCTTGTCTTCTTTCCACCTTTGAATAGTAGATGACGGATACAGGTCGTACAAATGGTGAAAAAAAGATTTGCACAAACGCGTGCTCTGACTTCGCTACCGAGTACAGCCATTTTGACGTTCCGGTAACGCGAAGTCGTTTGTCTCTGTAAAAGGTGCTCAAAATGGCCACTTTCGGCTCGAATACGAGCTTGCGATCATTGCGTGGCAAAATTTCTCAATTTTTCAAAAATCGAGATCGGTCGACTCGATTACACTCTCTGTAAAGATAGGTACGTTGTTGGATCGCGAAAAAATGAATCAAGTAGGAAACACGTTTATACAAACCATTTTCATTGTCTTTATTTGCCCTATCGTTCACCGAAGTGGGTACCCGGCGTTACGAAACACTGTACGCAACCGTTGTTCCTATCTACGTACGCGAATCTAATGTTTCGTAACATTAGTTTCCTTCGATTAGTTACTTTCACGTGGAGATATCTCGAGTGATCGATGGGGTTTCTAGTTTCACTCTTCCGACGTATTATCCCGGTATTTCTTTCCCGTCGGTTTGCAACGTTCGAGCGTTAAAAAAGTCCACCGTTGTGCCCGCTTACAAATAATAGATTCCAAGTGTACGTAACGATTCGATCGACCACCGTACTCTCCTCGCGTACATCGTAACGCCGTGTTTACAAATATTCGCTGTATTCGCGCTTACGAATAATAGAGTCGAAGTGTGCGTAACGATTCGATCATCCACCGTACCGTCCTCACGGCCATCGTGACACCGTGTTTGTAAATATTCGTTTGGTCGGTCTCCTTAGCGGTTTCTCCGAATTTTTCATTTTCGCGACAACGTTGCAACGACACCGAACGAAATGTCGGCGCGCAGCCCGGTGGTCCGTTTGGAAAGTTTATCGCGTTTTAACGTCACCGCGCGGGCCAATATTAAGCGCGATATAAACGGCCGGTCGTGCTCAATTTGTAACGGAAACGGAATGAGAATAAAAAATGTGCCGGCCGCGAAAGTGGTCCGGCGGTGCGTTTTATTTTACACGACGGACATGCCGTATCAGCGCGGAAAGTGGAGCGCGCTAGCGCACCGTGTGCGGGTATCCCACACGCTTGGATATTTTCGTGTCTTTGCGGCCGTGGCCCGTTGTACATCCCTCGCGTTCCTCCCCTCGCGTTCGAACCGGCTCTCTTCTCGCCACCCTTTTTTCTTTTTTTTTTTCATTTTGATCCCCTCCCACCGACCGTGTCCCGGAGACGAGCAAACATTTTACGCGAACCGATGTTCCGCGACGTGAGCGACCGGCCCGTTACGCTGCCGGTACAAATGATAGCGCGAAACGTTTCATCGAGATTCCTCTTCGTTTTCACGGTTGACTGGCGAGGAAAAATAGAGAGCCGCTCGGTGCGCGTTATCCGAGAGTGCGCGCGGATATCGATACCGTCGTCGCGCGAGAAGACGTCCTGGAAACCTTAACGCCAGCCCGGTCGGTGTTCGCGTGGAAATGGATTTGTCCCGGTTGCCACGGCGTATTTTCGATCGTCGGCCGGTTACGTCGATCGATGCGCGACCCCGAACGCGGGAGAGCTCGCGTCGTCGTTCCAACGTGTACGCGCTCGTACGCGTTGTTAACGATAACATCGGTGAAGCCAGATGGAGCGACCGTTCATCGGATAAATGGACACGATAAGTCGGAGCCAACGTTGGCCCAACGTAGCAACGACCGACGCTTCGACGTAATTAGAATACGTCCGCGATCGCCGCTACGTGGATTTCATTCGGTGAGCTTCTCGCGAACATCTGACACGTTCTCGGGCTTCGTCCCGGGGGCGAATTTCTCATCGAGGGAAACTAGCGAGTTCGCGCGGACACGCGCGCTGCTCCGTGGAGCTTTATTCTTAACCCTTTGAGTGCTACCGACGCACACGTGCGTCCAGGGATAGCCATCCGTGTGGACGTGTACGAAAATAATTCCCTTGGATCGTTTCATTCGCCGCGAAAGAGTCCGAATTACGATCAGTTGCGTCCGGTACGTTCGATCGATAGAGTTCACTTCGGCAACAGAATATTCCACCGTGAATTCTTACCGAATGTCTGTACAATAGTACTATCTTTTTTTAAAGCGAGGTTTACGTCGTTTCGGTGGAAAAAAAACGACCACAATGGTGAGCAAACGCTTTCGTTCGCGTTTCGTTTTTTCGGGAATTTTTTCGTCAGAACGATACCGTCGTAATACCGCAACCTCGCCGATACGATCCCTTGGAAATTTTGTCCCACGAAGTGAAAAGCACAACGACTCGCGACAGTGGGTTTTATCCAACGGGGACCCCTTTCGAACGCGATAATACCGATATCGATGAATAAATGAATACTTTTCCAAAAGATTGAAAATTCTCGTTATTCGATATTCGACCGAGGAACGAGATACCGGTGGAAGGAGCGATCGATCTAGGGAGAAAAAAATTTGTATCGAGAGAAGAGGGACTTCTTCCATCGATCACGGGGTATTCGGAATTTTTTTCGCGTCTCCTCGCCGCGACAAAGTAAACGTAAGAAACGTTGATCTCGTTGGAGGTAAATTTTCACGTGTCCGCTTTCAAGAAAATCACGAGATACCGTCGAGGGTTTTCACGAAGTACGGCCACGTACTCCTCGTTAAATTAAGCCGAACGGTCCGGTTCTGCAAACAAATCGAGCTACCCCGAAAGAGGGTCGATTGCCTCATTGTTGCGCCCGGTTTTCAGGATTTCTCAATAATGGAGAAATCGGAGCATAGCTCGTCCCGTCGGCTGGTCATCCCTACTTCCGTGCCGTCTGTTATCCGATTAGGATAATTCATCGCGAATTATCGCGCGAAATAAAGAAACGTTTCGGGAAAAATTCAATAAAGATACGTTTACTGTCCCAAAACCCGAATTAAGTCGAACGCGACAAGATTTCTAGGTAATTTACTCCCTGGAGAGTATAATAGATTCCAGAAGAATTTTTCGTTCAAGTTCGAAACCGCCCAGAAAGTTACACAAATCCTTAACAATCTAGGGAACAGAATCACGATTAGTTTGGAGCCGAACGAACCTCTGTTGAATCGTATAATTTTGCCCGATATTAAATAGGTATATACCGAAATAAAACACGAAAGAAACATCGAATCGAAAAAATAACGATCGGTAAACGAGGCGTGTAACGCTCTCCGTAAAAATGGTGTTTCGTCACAATTCGACTAATTTATTCGTTTTTACGTCTTCTGCTTGGGTTCCATCGCTGAAAGATTTTTCACGCAGTTGCGCGAGTCTTCTGTTACCGGTCCGTGTCGTTTAACAAGCAAAATGGTACAGTTGTCGTGGTTTTATTCCGGTCGGTAGTTTACGGGGAATGTTTTTTACAATCGCTCCGAATTGACGTTTCCCTCGAGGCGGAAAATGTGGAGTTACGTGGAGGAACGCGACGGTCGTTCCTTTGATTATGGATTTACACATCGCAATAAGCAATTTCTCTTAATAAAGCTGCCCGGACGTAAAGTTTATATAGACGCTTTCTTCGGAAGAGTTATGGTTAAGCAACCGGGGACGGTAAGGCGAGCGGTCGCTCGCGGGTCAACGAAGTAAATTTACGCCGATGAGAAAATTCCACGTGTATCGGATCGGTCGGTGAAATGGAATGAAATTTTCGTAAAGCCGTTCTAGAATAAAATCGAATCCACGGTCCCGTTGCCTCGGTCCTGACCGCTGGAATTACAACGAATCAACCTGATATACGCGACGTCAAAAATTTTCTGCAACTCGGCCGCTCTGTGTGTATCGAATCGAAGTAATGGGGAGAATTGTGGGCGTAAGTTGGCCGGGACGTTGCGCGGGCTGGAGACATTTTAATTTATAAATGGACGCGTCTCGGGACGTGCGTCGGGTTGAAAAAAATTGAATAACGAGGATTAAAGAGGTCGAGAGAAATATTGAAATATTAAGGAGAGAGAAACGACGACGACGACGACGACGACGATGGGAACGAGGACGAGGACGAGGACGCATTCCGGATCGCTCTAATATTTTCTTGGACGACGCACGAAATATTTTCTGTCTCACGGTGTCGTGGAATAATACGGGAGAAAAGAGTATTAAAGCCCGTTGAACTCTACAACGAATATTCGAAATTCACTCCTGTGGAGCGTTATCGTAGATATCTCGGCGATATAAATAAATTAGCAAACTTCTACCTCTTAATGTACTTGGAGCTGGACCGTTTCGATATTCGCGACTCAATTAGCAAATTGAAAAACGAATCGTTTACCGTCCACGGAATCGATATTGAAAAGTTTTCGGCGAGTGGCTCGCTCGGTCGTTAACGATTAATTTCCACGATTGGCAGCCAGTCTTTTAACCGCGAGTAAAGTAGCTCCGGCGGTCGAATTGCTCGATACACACGAGCCGCGCGCGTTATCTTTCCGTGGAATCGTTTTAACGGGGCCGTCGAATTATTCGACTTTTACGAGTATTAAACGAGATATCGATTGGCGGTTAGCCGAGCCAAACGACCGAATACGAGTAGATTCCGAGCGGGTGCAACGACCGAATTGCATCGGCGAGTGCCATAATACGGTATCGCGTATAATTCGACCGTGTTAACGAAGTTTTCCGCGATCTCGACGGAAATTTGTATCGCTGTCCGTGGCGTGTATCGGGGCGCGCGAGTCGTGTGTACACAGAGCCGTCCGTTCGTTTGTCAATTTCGTACGATAAATCTCGGCCCGTTCGACGAGCGCATCCGATAATGCTGTAAATCATACACCGGGTACCCGGGGCGGTGAGAAAATAGCTGTTAAATTAATATCTCCGCCTTTCATGCACGGTCTGCTTTTATCGGAAGGAATGGAAAGATGGATAGGTCCACGAGGCGCGGGAACAAAATCCTTTCGGTATCGATCTCTGTTCGATGATATCGCGGATTGATCAATCGGGCTTTCTAACGTCACGGCGTACCTACGTCCGTGACCGTCCCGTAATATCGTAGTTTACGTAACGGCCAGTAATAGAAATGTCGCGCGATTAAATTTATTTCACTGGAATGATCCGCAATTTATTATACGCGCGGCCCTAAATTTTTCAACGACGCAGTTACCTGTCGATATTCTTCCTCGCGCGAGAGCGTACTTGTACAGTGTCGCGCAAGAGGAGAACCAGCGAACGTAGAACGAGGTGAGCGACGAACGAATAATTTTCCATGGTGCTCGGCTATTCGGAAACGGGGACGAAAAAAATGTCGACTCGCGCCCCTTGCACGCGAGCACCCCTGCGAATCAACGTTGTCGGTATTATTTGGAATTCCCTGTTACGGTAACCTCGAGCGATTTACTTCCCTTTTGTCGGACCTGGCCCGCCACGCGGCGGCTATCGAGCGACTACGTGTTCGAAACACGTAAAAAGAATAATGGGAGGATAATTACCGGTAGGTTTTCTTCTACGTGCACGAAGACGGGTCACGTTGTGCTCGCGAATTAATCGCGTTACGATTCCTGTAGAATCGTTACCCCCCGTGATTCATTTTTCCGATTCACTAACCGATGGAGAAATCTCGCGAGATTCTAGCGTTTCGCGGCAAAATATAATCGGAAAACGAGTAACTCCCGAGGAAAAGCTTCCCTCCTGACGCGAATCCAAATATAGTACGTTCAAAGACCGTTAGGGAGTCCGTTAAATATCTGCTTCGACGCGCGACTTTTCCCGCGGATTACACCCGGGCGTTCCCTCTCGCGGGGTTTTTCGTGCCGGGTTTTGTCATATTTTCAGGTCTGTTTTACTTTTGTCGTCGAAGGCGTTAATACCCGGCCTCTCGGAAGCGACGGAACGTTCCTTGTAATCCGTCCGCGCGCTTTCCTCTCCGCTCCGTTCGTTTTCTTTTGTCGCGCCCGAAGGCAGCTTATTTCAGCCTCGATGGCTTCGTAATCCTCTAATTTTCCTTGCGGAAAAGTCTGCGCGTTGGATTAAACGAGAGAGAAAGAGAGAGAGAGAGGAGAGAAGGGAAGGTTGAAGGGCCAAGGGATCGGGCAACGCTGTCAATAAAGTCTTAATTGTCGCACCGAGGCTGGGGTCGATCGTGCGAGTGGCCTTGTTAAACATCGATCGGTATATCGGAGGGGAGCTCTGCCAATAACGGCGTACCTAGAAAAATCGTGATTTAAACGGCGAGCCAACCAACCTCCTCCACTCCTCCTCGTTCCACCGTTTCGCCTCGGCTACCTTCCTCGCGTTCAATCCCCTTCTGTACGTTTCGTTCCCCGATCTTTATTATTCCTCGTGACTCGGTCGCTCGGTTCGCGCTCTTTGTTCTTTTCTTCTCCGGGGAGCACTCGCACATGCGCTCACACTCGTTTCCGACTCGTGATTTTCTAACAGACTCTTGTACGGTACCTGAAACCCACTCCGTTTTCTCTCTCTCTATCATTCACCGCTACTTGTTCTCGAGATGTTCAAGAGAAACAGAAAATAACGTTCGCGCGATCCTTTCGTCGCGCGCCCGTTTCCCCGACGGACCGGTTCTAAATTGCTATTCGACCGATTAAGAGGGTTTTCTGCCACGGAACGTTAAAACGAGACGGTCTCTCGTAAATTCTTTTCCCAAACACCGTCCGCGGAACGTTCTCGTGTATTTATTTGCACGTATTTTAACGAAAAATACGGGAGGAGGTCCTCCGGTAGCGAATAAAATTCATTCCGATCTTCGTCGTCGGATTGTTAACAACGGGTCAAAATCTTGGTCGCTTTGGAGAATCTTCACCTAGGTTCGTTAGCGATGTCTCCATTTTATAAATTCTATCAATCCTGAACCCAAGGACGACAGTGACTCGCGTTCGATAAGAGTGCACCTGTGCCTAGGATTTCGACGAAAGAACGTATCGAAGATTTTTTAACGACGATTTATACAACGAAAAATGAAATTTTACGAAAGAAAGGGAAGAATTTTCCAAGAACAGAAAGAGCCAATTTATATAATTACATTACAAGGAAACTCTCCGTACCGCGATAAAGATCGCTATTAAAATTCCTCGTATTGATCAGACCACGATCTTCGTCAAACCCGAATAAGAACACGAAACGATTACCTGTCCAGTTCCCCGGGCATTCTCGAATATTTCATCGTCCGATCCAATAACGTAAAAACGTACGGACATTTCGAGCGTCGAAAACGTCGACGAAAGTCGATGAAAAAGTAATCGGCTTCGTCGAACCGCCCAGATCGGATCCCTTTCAAGCGGGGCGTTAATTTCCTATCGTCGTTGCGTCGCGTCGCTCAGCCGGCGCGGCCGTTTGCGTATATTAAATACAAGACGCTGATCACCCGGGGAACGTCCAATTAAAACGTCGAAGCTCGGATCAGAGTCACGCGAACGACAGCTTAATCGAGAGATTATCCATCCGGCGAACCTGTCCCCGATCGCTGATAAAACGGCGCACGAATGCAAATTTGCCGCGAAACTTGCCTCGTAATCGACGTGATTATCCGCGGTGCGTGTTCGGCCGCGCCTTCGGCTCGGATTCGCGCGCTTTTTCACCACGCGAGGATCGCGCGTCAAAGGGGCCGCGCGGCTCGCTGCGCGCGCATCGGATTCCTTTCCGCGATCAACGCTCCCCCCACCGCTACGCGGCGACCTCGATATCTGTCGGCCACGATTCGAATCTCCCTCTTTATACGCGTTCGTTCGTATCGAGACGGTCGCCTCGGTTCGTGCCTCCTTTCGTATTACCCGCGAATGTTTACGCCGCGGCACGATAAGCGGCCCGATATCGCATTACCGGCACGGTAATTATAATTAAACTCTTACTAATAGTTCGCCGGCAGCCGGCTTCCACGACGCTGTAACTGCGTCGGTGTACTAACGAACTCGAATAGGGCGTTCAATTAAATGCTACTTAACACGACCGATCCAAATCCCCTCGTACCGCTTCCGCGCCTTCCCGCGTTACCCTCTCCAATCGGTGGTAGGAAGGGACGGCCTTCTGCCACGCTAATCACCTATCCCGTACTACCGAAACCTCGAGCCTCACACCGGCGAACCGTGCATCCTCCACGGGAGATGAAATTGTTCGACGGTTCGTAGCCTGCCTATAACCTTCGACAAAACGGCGAACTTACCGGCTTCCATCGTCGATGTAACTGGGTCGCTTCGCAGCTCGGCGATGCGTTATCCGTTTAATATTCGGATAATTCGTCGATGATTTCCTTCGCGCGAGGAACGACGCGGTTCGTAACGGTGTGTATTTTTTTCCCGTTTTTTCTGGGATCGTCGACCGAGTCCATCGCGTTCGAAGCACGGGAATACCTCGAGCTCGGTGGAAAATCGTACGTCTTCGAGCATTTTCGTTTCAACGAACCACGGTCGCTGGGACACAGCCTTTCGCAGGGGGTCGAAATACGCGTACACGTTCCGCGATACGAGGCCACGTAACGATATTTCGTGGAATAGTTTGGCCAACTATCGCCGATACGATTGTCCCGACGATAAGTGTAAAGTTCGTCGGGTTATTGTACAACTTGCCCCGCGACGCTATCGTTGCAATTCGACGCAGAACTCGTTGCATCGGGCTGCACACGGTGTGTCTTTGCGTTTGATGTGCTCCGAAGTGAACATTTATTCGCGGTGGGTGTATTTTGTGGATTTCAATTTTGCGAGGGGACGATTACTCGCGAACGAAAAAGATCTGGCGAGCGTAACGGAACGAAACGGGGAGCTCGGAGAAGTATATTTTGCAACCGAGTGCGCCGTTACACGCCGCGAAAAACCTGTTCGTTGGTTTGTAACGTGGTAGAAGACGGTCGTGTTTCTCGAGACGGGGCCGCAGCTCGTGGAACGAAATAAATATGTAAACTTTCGAACAGCAATTGCGGAACTATGCGTTTGGAAGGTCTCTCACGTAGCCGTTTGTTATAGTTACGGGGTGAAATACCGTTCGACCGGTAACATCTGTTTCCACTCACTATCGGTCTCGGGAATATTTTATTCCCGTTTGACGAGAGTGTGTGCACAACTCGCGTTCGGCGGTCATTTCGAAAATCGGTAATGCATCGGTTCGTTGCAATTTTCCGTAGGAATTCGCGTTCAAATGGGCCGCGCGAACGAAAACTCGCGTTTCGATAGTTCCATATTTCGTTCGAAGGGGTTGAAAATACTCGCGATACTTAACCAATTAACGTGCATTGTAACAATAAACAACGTTGCATTCGGTCAAATATTCCTAGCGTTTCTGTAACGAAATTTAATAACAGAGTTTCGATAAATTAATGTCAATAACATTTTAATAACGAAATTCCGAATACGGAGTTCAATGCGGGAAAATATGCAACGCGTATCGCGATACGCTCGTTTAAAATCATTTGCTTTGCATACACCCGTGCACTGTAACGAATTTTGATACGAGAAAAATCCCGGCCACGGAAAACTGAATTTATGTCCAACAGCAGCAGCCGAGCTCTCCCCCTCCGAGCCTGTGACGGTGTACATTTTATTCAAAATCACCCTCGCGGCGCTCCCGTTTACCGCTCGCGAGATTTTCGTCGCTGGCTTTTGCAAACGCATCGGCAATTTTGCAAAGTTCGATGGGAGTTCGTAGAATACGAGAGTGGCCTTTACGGTGTTCCAAAGTTGCAAGTTGAAAGCGCAGGTAGCGAATATTTAAGTGCAAACGTATTCGCGAATTTACCGCAAACGTCGAGAGTGCAGCGTGTAGAGTGCACGGGTTACACGAATTCACAGATAGGCGTTGTTACGAAAAATTTCTACCGTTTTGTACATATTTTTTTACACTCGTACATACTTTATATGTACGTTTGTGCAAACCTCCGTTTTGTAAACACCCGTTGTGTAAACTTTGCATTAAACGAATATTCTATTATGTAAAACTTCTATTATACGAACAATATATTTCCTATTACAATACCGTATGGAACCATACAAAGTGTTTATTCCCCTCTGTAGGAATGTATTCGAAACGATACGGTATGAATTTGAAACAGTAACGGTGTATCGTAGTATAGTCGATGTTTTAAATAATGGCCCAACAGGGAATCGATAGTTCAGACGAAACCTTAACTATTCTCAAATAGTTAAGACGTACCATCTCGTTTCGAGGCAGTCACAACTTTGAACAGAGGGCTTAGATAGTTCGAGTATCGAAAAAATTCGATATTCACACAAGTTTGATTCCTTTAATTCCGTTGGAATGAAATAAGATTCACCAGTATCCCCTCTTTTGATTTTGTATTCAATGTACGAGGTTATTTACGAATAAATTCTATTCGTTTCACTTCGTTGTGCATCGAGTATTAAATGAACTCAAGTGCTAACCACATGTTCTATTATGTGAAATTCTCTTCACTCTTGTCCCGCGATTAGTTCATATAACGGAGATTCTACCGTACTCATAAAAGAGTACGTACAATCTGTTTAACTTCAATTAACCTTCGCAACGAAGATCGTGCACCAAATGTACTATGGGGAGAGACCCAGATTAATCTTCAAAGGAATTTCGCCTCGTGTTGAGTCAGACGGTTTAGTCAGCCGTCTAACGCTCGCGACTGAGCGAAAAGTAATCGACGCTGTTCAAATTCCTTTATCCCGTGATACCAAGTTTTCTCTTACCGGCAGACTGATCTTCCTCTCACCCTGAAATACAATATACTTACACATGTAATTGAGTCGACGAGTCGGAGAACAGTACCGGTCCAAAGTTAACTGCATCCAAATCATCTCGAGATGAAATATAAAATGCATCGAACTACACGTTGGAGCAAAGAACGGTGTAAAAAAAGTATCCTATATCCGCGATTCCGAATTCTTTATCATCGTGACTCGATCGTTTCTTTCCCTGCAATACATCGTACGTTTACGCGTAATTGAGTCCTCGAGTCAAAGAACGTACCAGTTCAAAAATTAAATAGTTCAAAAATTAAATAGTTCAAAATTAAAAAAGTTCAAAATTGTGGGAATACAACCCCTTGGACCGATGTAGCCCTTGACAAGTCAAGACACGAGAGAGGGGGTCGTTACCGACTTGGGTATTTTTCGTTTGGTGTCTCGACGTGACCGTTACGGTTTAGTCTATTTAAATAAACGTTCTACCTACTTTTCTCTGATATTCCACAATTCCACATTATTGCACAAAAATTAACTATTTTCAAATCGTTTCAAAACCGAATACAAAATGGTTCAAACGTAGAGCGAAGATCGCTCGAAAAGAACTACTCTGTATTCGTGTTTCAATATTATCGTCGCTTCGAATAAAAAATGTGATTTTCCGGACCGTTTCCCGATCGATTCGATTTTCCATTGCTACGAAACGAATCGATCGCGCGAATGAATCGCGAATGTTGAGTCGTATCACGGTGATCGTTTCGCGAAGTAAATCCGCATCGTTGTCCTTGACGTGTTCATTGAAATTCCGCGAAGCGTCGGCTGGTTTCGCGGCGATCATCGTGCCGCGTACGCACCTGGCGACGCTTTCCGCTCGAGCTTTGACGCGCGAGCTTCGTGTCCCCAGGTGCGGAGTGAGTCGTTGGGTCGTCGCGACAGCTGCGGATACCTGACAGGTTGCAATGGCGCCAAGCACGTTGTTTAACGATAATTACAATGGCGTCGTTTAGCGGGCACCGTGGATACGGTTCGTGCAACCGGCGCACGTGTCGCAGGCGGCGGTCTCGGGGTCCTGGACGAAAATTCCGAGCCAGGAGGGTCTCGTCGACCATTCGGTGGGTTCGCTCGACCATTTCCCGGGGAAACTGGCCGCCAACACGTACACGGACACGTACACGTACACCGTTCCACTTTCTCCGCAGTTGTTATCATTTTAGCGTCCGCTCGGCGAATTTATCTTGAACGATATTTCTTGTCGCGCCGTAGTCGGAGACTCTGGGGATGAGTTAGATTCGAACGTTCGATATTACGCCACTATCTCTGACGGTGGGCCGCTTTATAGTTGGCCACGATGCTTCGAAATATGTCGTCCATTCCTGCTTACCGAGAACGTATTACGCGCGCGCTCCCGCCCGCGTGTATATGTGTATACGTTTTCGCGCGGGAAACACACGCGCGGGCGGGCGTTGTACGTCGCGTGGAAAACAAGCTTGATAAATTGGATTGTCTGGGAAGTGTTAAAATCGTTCAGGGCCTATATTTTCAATATTCGACGCGATTCCACGAGTTACCGAGGAACGATGTTCCAACGAGAGAAAGAGACAGAGGAAGAGAGAGAGAGAGAGAGAGAGAGAGAGAGAGAAAGGATCCGATATTTCAATGAAAATACATATTTGTCGATGCGATTTCCCGTTCGTATCATGAGATTTATCTTTTATCGAAAAATGGATTTCGAATGACGTTAAATAAGTGACGGGAACGCGCTTTAAAAATCAAACGCCATCGAGCGTCGAGAGGGATCCTCATCCTCCTACTTCGCCTCGTACGCGTCGATTCCTTTTTCCGTTACACGCGTTAAATTGCGCAACGTGTACCGAGCATTTCCCCGAATATCGATTCGTTCCGGTGAACGGTAATATCTCATTACGATTTAATGAAATCATCGAATCGTTCGCTTTATAAAGCTTAGAACCCATCCGCGCGGGCGTGCATCAAATTTTCCATCGTAAAATATCATGCCGATGATTATTGGGGCTCGATCGAACCCCGACTAATACTTCGTCGATATTTCCACGGTGCATCGACCACGCGCAGTTTCAACAATGTATAATAGAGGGAACGCTATTGAACGGTAATTGAAATAGTTGAATTCGGTGCGTTCATTTGGTGTACCAGCGCGATCGTTCTGTGCACACGTGTAACGACAACGGTTTGTTCGGGATCCGTCGGGTTTCGATTACGACTTGACCGAGTTTACAGCGTTAATGTACTCGCGTGTAAGTATCGTTCGTTCGTTTCGATAAGTAACGGAACGAGATCTACCTTCGTGCGCGACTTACGGCGACGCGAAAAAAATCAAGTACCGGATCGCATGGAAGATTACACGGTGGAAGAAATTCAAATTACTTTTACGAGCGATTGAAAAATTCAATCGACTACGTACACAGAATGCAGTAATCTCTGTATCGTGACAGAAAATCGCAACGACGCGAATAATTAACGGAGAACGCTACGCGCGATTAATCGGACAACGTGATACGTAATTACGTTCATAATGGAGGTAACTGAATTTCTCTCACCTCGAAAAATTTCTCTCGACAATCTCAAAAATTCGCCTTCAACGACGAAAGAATTGTCTACTTTGGGAAAACTTGATCGCAGAGAACACTCGAGCCAACTTCGACGTTTACATCGTATCTTGACGAACGAAGACGATCGAAATCTCCGTATCGAAATCTTCGGATCGACGACAGCAAATATGAAACTATTTTCGGTCTCAGGGATTGTCAGCGGAGCAACAAAACGTCGTTGCTTCTTCGCGGGATCGTTTCTTCGTTTTTGGCGCGCGATCGAGGTTTCGTAAACAAGATTGAACGTACCGAGTCGACAGCCACGAATACACACCGAGAATATACGTCCCGAATTTTTGTTCGTTCCCGTCGATACGATTCGAAGGAGTATATTCCCGGGCCACGCGGCCGGGACTAATGGCGACCGTACGAAACGCGCACAACCGTGGAACGCCGCGATTTTCCGCGCGTTATCATCGACGCGTGTGAAATTTCAAAGCGAGAACTCGTTTTAATCACGCGGTTCGCTCTCGGGGATTATTTTCGCCATATAGAGAACGCGTCTCCGCAATCGGGAAATACAGATCGGAGATACACACCGATAGTTCGTGTTTGCATCGCGTTGATATCTCTCCGTACCGTTCTTTCGAACGAATTACACGCTCGGTGGAAAGAGCACGGTATTATTTCTTGTTGTACGCTCGCGTGGTCGTTTGCGTGTCGGCAAATATTTTCGGGATATCTATTTTCGACGTTCCGGTTGCGCGTTCAGCACGCGTCGTACACAGGACGCGCGAGCGTCTCTTCGTGAATGTTATCGGCGTACCCGGACCAGACAGCCTGGAAATTCGTTGTAATTCCGATGGAAAGCTTTCGCGAATTAAAACCGCGAAATTTCGTTGATAATTCTCGATCGACGTTCCCGTGCTGCTTTTTTTCCCTCTCGAAAAGAAAGAAAAAAAAAAAAAAAAAAACGCGCGCACACACAGGTACACGCATACGTACACGCGCGACATCGTGTTCGTTCGTCGACGCGGCGACAATTTTTAAATTCACTCGACCGATCGACGACTATCGGTCAACAATAACATTGTCCGGGGAATACTCTCTATTTGCAGTAGCAGAGAGACGGGAGTCGCGTTCGTTGTCCGGCTCTCTCTAATGGTTCGCTGCTCCGATAATTCATTACCCCCGTGGTCGCTCAAAGGAGATCCAACCGCCACTCGGAGCCAGAGACGAGGGAAGCTTTCGTACGGATAAAAGTTTCGATCGAATGAAAAATAAACGGTTCGTCCATTGAATGAATATTACAATTCGAATCGCGGGACGAGTCGAAAGTTTCGTAACCTTTTTCAAATTCCTAAACGAAATTCACCTTGTTCGTAATCGTGTACCATTGCGATTGAAAATCAATCGGAAGCGGAGAGTTTCGTACAAAGCTCCGCTTTAATCGAGTGAATCGATGTTAAATATTCACAGGGTACACCTGTGAACGCTAGCTTACGAACAATATCGATATTACGGTTTGTTGTCGCATTCCATTCGAAAAGTAAGTTTGTTCCGATATTTAGTATCTAAACTAAGAAATCGGAACGCAACATTATCCTTCGAACTTAAGCACGCACGATATCGCGTGGAACTGTACCGTACTCCATAAACTATTGGTTTGTTCTGAAAGTAATTTTTCCAAACTGGAGAATATCTAACTTACTAAAATATTTATACACTCTAAAAAAAAAAGTGTTTCATTTTCACAAAAAGAAACGAAATTACATTCCGAACAACCCAAGATAATACACTTTCGACTTGTTTTTTCACCTAAAATCTCCCTCTCGGTTCTTCGAACCACCACTTCGACACCGTGTACAATTCCAACATCGTATTCCCGATCACCGAATACTCGAAGCTTATTAGCGGTTATATTATTCGTCCGATCGAAACGGAGAACTTTCGGTGGCCGTAGTCGGAGATAAATGGATTTTCGTAACGAAGGGCTCTCTCGATCGTTACGATTCGGGCGTTACGATCGTTTCCGGATCGAACGGGACCGTCGATACGCGTTCGTTTGGCCGATTCGACTCGTTGAACCGTAGCTACCGAATTACACGCAGGTACGCGCGTCGGCGTAAGGCTGTACGGTACCGTCGATTAATTCTGAAAAGCTCGAAAGCGCTCGCGGCGTCGCCGGAGTATTATGCGATCGGCAGACGCGCGCAGACTGCAGTTTCCGTGGTGTGGGCTCGTGCGCGTGCGTTTCTACGTATATACGTGTGCGTGTATGCATCGGAATGTCGGAAACTGAACAATGTCGGGGAGCGGGCCGATGTAATTGTCACCTGTGAATATCGGTCCTCGCAGTCTGACGTTCGCATTATGTACACGCTTGGAAGTTTCGTGAACGAGTCTGGTCGGCTCGTTATCGGGCGGCTGGAAATTACGCTCCGGTATTACCTTCGTTAAAAACGGCTCGCGACACCTCCGTCGTAGACGCGAGTGTAATTCGTAATTAACAATTGGGGGATTCGTTGATTAGAGACAATCCACGACGCGTGGAGGATGCTAAGTTCGAGCTCGGTGAGAAGTTCGAGTTCTCGAAGACTCTGTTTCTCCTTTGGTATGATTCCCCTTTCGGGAAACAAATTGTATCGAAATGTTACCACGAACGAATCGTATCGTTCTGTAACGATTTTTGAGCATCGAGTAGGATTTTGATTCACGTTGCAATTGAGCCTCGCGTCGACACGATTTTACCGGAGTATCGAACAGCTAAGTGTCTCTCGAAAGGAGAGGTGCACGATATTGTATTCGCTTAGAACGTCCCGCACGGTATCATTACCCGCGCTGAAATATTGGCTTTGTTTCGTATTAGCTTCTCATCAACGTCTACCGGAGCTGACATCTTTCTTCGTACAGGGTACAGCGAACACGACTGTGCAGCTCGTGCAATTAAGGATCATCGACACTCGTTGCGGAGTATTCGGTATATGGTTTCGACTTTCAACAGCTTCGAGTGTCTTTGAATTTTGTCAATTTCGCGACACCGAGGCTCGATGCAAACACGCGATCGTTACTCTTCCAATCGAGAACAATCGAGACGGACGTACTGCAATCGCGTTGGAAAAAATTGCTCGCGAAGAATCGTACCGCGTACCGTACAAATAAATAACGTTCGGTGGATATCGATTTTTCGAAATTGAAGAAAAATCGAAGCAATGTCGAGAAAATTTGGCGAGTCGAGGCTCTCGAAGCGACTCGTAATGGAGCGTAACTCACGTGAGTAATCAGGGCCCGGTTACGTTGTTAAGCCGGTAAAGTGGAACTCACCGTATACCGTTGATTAGATATTGCATAAATGTAATACGAGCTTCTGGTAAAAGACCTAATACATTTTAAAGACGCGTTTGCGGGGCCGCGCGGGAGACGCGAATTTGCTAAATTAGTTGCGGTGTACGTGGTCGTGAAAGTTGTAGCTCGAGAAGAAATTTCGACCGAGTCCCTCGTTCGTTAACATCGGTCGCGTTAATAAGGTTGAGAGATTTCGAGCCTGATACCTTCTCTCTCCCTCTCTTTCTCTCTTTTTCTCTCTCCTCATCGCTACGAAACGAATTCCTGGCTTAAATGAATGAACGAGCGCGCACGAAATTTGAGAGCTACACGGAAATCATATTTCGCCGATATTACTTTCCGACGTGACGACGAGGCGGCGCGACGCCGCGCGGCGTGGTAAACAACAAGACGAATGAATGTTCGGAATCTTGACAAATGCAAGGAACTACGGTTCTCCAGCCCGTATACGCTCGCCCGGAAAACGTTTGTCGAGCTGAACTGAAATATGACGGCGTACTATCCGACAATATTTAATTGCTCCTTTCAGCGGAATAACTTACAGCTCGGATAATAACGCCGGGAGGTATAGCAGCCTTCCACCGATGAGAGGGCCGACTTCATTATGAACGAAGTTATTCAGCTACCTCGTAGTACATCTATCAAAATTTTCGAGGGTAAATTAAGAAGTTCCTAGTTAAGAGTTTGTCATTTCGGAGTTTTCGTGCTGCACGCTGAAGTTTCCATTCGTCAAAGGATTAAAAGAATGACGGGACGGATTAGAAAACTTGGCGCGTTCGGTGGAACGGGTCTACGGGTCGTGTGTTCGCAATAAGGGACGCAAATTAAAAAGTTATACATTTTTCAGGTGGGGTTTATTTCAAAGTTGGCTTCTCTCCCCGCCCTCCTCGAACGTTCCGTGTTAAATTTAGCCGGGTTGCGTTCGTACATTTAAATCACAGGTCGAGTATCAAACTCGGAACATTATTTTTTACAACAGCGTTCACCGTCTCGATCTTCCATTCGTTGAGAAAAGATACTTGGTTCGCGATCGTGCACCATTCGTCCTCGATCTGTGTATTTCTTGTACTCGAAATCGATTATTGGTTCTTCGTGTCTCTCGTGTTCACGGGAATCGTTCGAATCGCGCGCCTTTTTCGAAAATCTTTCCCGTGTATTTTATCGCCATTTGGACGATCGAGGTCGGTTGAGTTTTAAGTTCGTCGACTCGAATCGAGCGGAACGATGACCGATCAAAGAACCGTAGACATCGGTCACGAATTATCGGGAACAATTTGAACCGTAGGGCGGACATGTCTAGCCACACCTGTTCGACGATTATCGATTTTCGGAACGTTTCGATGCGGAATCCAAACGTCGTCGGGAGACCTCGCGGCAACCGCCACCCGCCGACCTGACGTATTATCGATTATCTGTCCCCGGCTATGAATAATCGCGTTCAAGTCCTGTATTACGACCGAGACTTTCAACGGAAGACGGGGTTAACCGCGAGAACTTGGACGATCGAGCGTGGAGTCGGATTCCCGAATCGTTCGAAAACCGGCCGCAAAAGAAGTTGCGGGCGGAATCATTGGTATTCGGAACCGTTCTCGGTATCTCGAATGTATAATTTCGCAGAGGCGTCGCGACCGTGGGGGTCGTATCGCGTTTGAAACCAACAGCGGGAGAAATTCCGAGTTTCGAAGATCCGAAACGAAGATCTCCGTTTAACCACGATTCAACGATTCCTCGTCAATGTCGGATACTTTCATCCTTTGCGCGAGTGTACGCCGAGCGAACGATTTCAATATCTCGTTCGAGAAGAGATCGACGACTTCGAATTACACGACGAACGTAACCTCGGGAACGATACTCTCTCTCCCCTGTTCGTGTTTCGTTCTCATCGGACTCCCCGTAGACCCGCGAGATACCATTTACGCGTTTCGATTCGAATCGATTCGACGCCGACGCGAAGAAAATATTCTAAATAGGAATTTTCCAAGGGAAAATACGAAACGCGAAACATCGTAGGTAGCGGCGTGTAACCATCGGTACACAATCGGATTATTGTATTTAATTGGTCGAATCTGCCGTACAATTGATTCTCGATTAATTATTAATTGCATTATGAATTTTAACTATATTAATACCTTACGTTTCAATAACGTCCGACGGTATTATGATACATCGGTTCCCGTAGTGGGTCGTAATTGAAAAATACCCCACCGAATCGCGTACATTAAATATATATATACATATATATCTAGCGTTTCCGCTGGCCCCCGTTATTTAACATCAAATACGATACATTGTAACGCGACACGCGCGCTCGTTAAACAATAATCCCCGCGGTGCGTGGCAACGAGTTGGTTCTGGTTGCAAAAATCATCCCGGGCCGCGGATACCGACCGGATGAATTGCGTTTATTCGTTACTCGAGCGTTGTTGTTTACCTTTACCGGTCGTGGCTCGAAACAACGACGAGAAGAAAAAGAAACCGTAGACGCGGTACGGGGCGGTGAACAAAAGCGATATCGACGAACTTAAACGATCGCGAGTTCGAGGAGACGACGCGGGAAGGGAGAAGGTAACGAAAAAAAAAAGAAAAAAGAGGAAAATAAAAAAAATTGGTACGCGCAGGCACGAAATTGGAGCGCGAGCGCCGCAGGGAAAATCAATCCGCCGCTACAAATCCATTACTGACTCAATCAAGACAATTTTAGACTTGATTCGTCTCGATTCAAAGCCCGCGCGGAGCAACAGTTTCTTCCTTTCCCGGGGCGTTCCGCGTGTCTCGTAATAATTTATTTCCGTCCGTGGAAACCCGCGGTGGGAAGAAACGGGGAGACCGAGGGTGAGAAACGGAGCGAGCGAGAGACACCGAGAGAGACTACGGACAATGAGAGAGAGAGAGAGAGATAGAGATAGGAAACTGACGCGATAGCAGAGCGTCATCGATCGACGCCCGTCAACGTAATTGCCTACACGGTGCCGGTTGCGTAAAGCTTTTCGAGCACCTATCGGAATGCTCAGAAACAGACGCCGAAATGTAAACGGCCGGGGGAATTCGATTCACCGGTGCTCCAAGCGACCGGTCCGCGATAGACAATGAATTCGTCGAGATTGGACGAACGAATCTTGTATCGGGAGCCCTCTTCGCTCCCGTTGCGCGGATTTCCCGTGAACGTGATCAAAATTCGAACAATCAATTTATCGATATTCCGAACACGAATCGACCAACCTGTACAACTTTCGAGGATGGTTCGAAACCTTAACCCTCGGAAAGTGGTACGGCTAAAAATTGTAACACGCCCGTGAACAAGTGGCGCGGGGCTTTATCCTTTACACGTTCGAATTTCACGATTAATGGCCCGAATACACCGCGAGAGCAGAGAAATGCTTCACGCCGGTTTACCGCTCCTTTTTACGCTTCGTTTTACATATAGACCGATAGACCGTGGAAACTGTCTATCGATATCGCACTTGTACAATCCCCGTTTCGACTAATCGCGGGTCTCTCCCGATACGAAATTACGGTTCCACTGCGATACGGTTGGACGAAACGAGCTTTTAATTGGTATACGATAGCTTTTCGACTTGACGCAGAGGGCTGGAGTATAATCGAGGCTAGAGATGCGGGAAAGTGTAATAAGCGCAACGTAGGTATTTTTTCATTGTATATAGTTACTTTCAATAGTCGTTATCGAATGCGTTCGTTCAAGATGAGAATATTATTTTGTAGAATATGTTACGACAGTAACGTACCACTTATTAGAAACGTGTAAAAATATTTGGTAACGAATAAGAAATTGAACATACGTGTAAATGTACAAACTTCGCCAAATAGATTTACCTTCATCAAAATCAGTAACGATTGATCAAGACAGACGAAAGATAACGCATCAGACTTCGCATTTTTATTAGTTACACGTCACTGTTCGTCGACCTGGGTTTATCGTCCCCGATTGAACTACTCCAAAAGTTAAATATAAGTTACCCCAAAAGATAGATGTTCCTTATACCGCTCCACATTCCTACAATATCGTTATAAAATCCGCACAGAAGCAATACAGAACCAGGAACGGAAACGCGATACACGGACGCGCTTGCATTCGGAATAGTATCGAACATCGATGCATCGATGCGCTCGCTGTTTGAAACATGGAATAATTATAAAACGGAAAAATTGAAAACCGCCGTATAAACGTCGCTCCCGTTCCTGGTACCGTTCGCATTTTCCATCGCGGAGCGAGCACCAATTCCGAATATTTAGATTCATCATCGTCGGTGATAATCGGGTTTATTCGAAGAATTTCGCAATTACACATTTTGTCGGTGTTTCATCGCGGCGTAGCACGGATCCGTGGCAGTCGGTGGTCTTCTTTCCGCTTGGCGCGGGAGCAAAGCGTAGAAAAAGAGGGGGCGGCCGCGGATCGCGCGGAATCTCGACGCCGAACGAAACTGGAGACATCGGTTCGCGCCGGCCTTGATACCCGACAAAAGGTGAGGAATTCCTTGCTGTCGCTTTAGTCGTCTGACCGCGCGCGTCTTCTCTCTCTCTCTCACTCTCTTTCTTTCTTTCTCTCTCTCTCGGCCCGGTTGAAAAAGGTGGAGAGAGCGGGTGCCGTAAAGAATGTCTTGTTCCTGGCAATTGTCCGAATATCTCGGTGTATATAGACACGCCGCGAGGTATAAATGTCGGGAAACCGGCATTCGAGTTATTCCAATATTCAGACTCGGATGTATAACTACGAGAGGAGGGGGGTTCACCATCCGGGGGTGTCCCTCTCCGATCCACGTACCTTTCTCTCGGCCCCCCTCTGTCCCCTCTTCCGGTTTTGTTCCCGGTTTTATCTTTTTCCCCGACGTTCTACACCTCCCTCTATTTACCGCATCCCTCGACACTTTTCTTTTTTTTCGTACACTGTAGATTTTAATCTCGGCAGCTTTTTCATCGTTTTTTTTCGTTTTTCTTCCGTTTTTTTAACATTCCGCGTCGAATTTTCTTTCCGTTTCGCGGCCCACTCCCCTCTACTATTTTTCTTGCGTTCATCACTCCGTTCCAGCCGCGATACTTCTCGTGGAAAGAGTCTCCCAGGGCGTATCCATTGTATCCGAGTCTCGGGGTCACGGAAAGTACGACTGTACTCGCGCGGGGGATCCTTCGGGATTCATATACGTTCGCCTAAGTGGCAGAATGATATTTTCCACCGGCGGGAGTTCCCTTTATTTCGATACCAGGCACTTCTGCAAGCGCCTCCCGGATTTCCCGGCACTTTTTACCCTCACGGTTGCCACGGCGAATCGTACGTTAGGATCTTTACGTTTGCTCGCGGAATCGTCGAAGAAACGTCTCACGGAGCGTTAATTTACAGGGTGATTCGGATATACGCGTCTGGGTATTTCACGGGACGAATCTACGCGCAAAGAAAAGCTTAAAAGTGTTCCACAAACGTACCTCGGTTCTCGAGTTACGAAGGAAATGTTCAAAGTGTCGAAAAAATCAAAACTAATCCATTTCTCGAAGCTGAATTGCCAGAATACCCCTTCGAGAGGACTGTATCTTCTTCTCAGATTCTTCCCGAGGTAAATTTCTCAACTCCAGTACAGTACATTGCCAATTGAATGCACGAAAGACTCTAAACGGGGTCGAGATAGAAACTTTTCTTTAACATTTTCAATCGTCCGTGACTCGGAAACCAAGACATGCAAGAAGTACGGTTAGTCGGATATTTTTCAATCGCGAGTAGATCAATCTCTTCAAGCACAGACACGTACTTCAGAATCACCCTGTACATTTCCAAAGAGAAGTGCGTCCTGTGCGGTCTGTACGAGGCGTCGAATGCCCGGGTCGGGTCGATTTCGCGGAACTGTACACTTGCACGATAATTTGTACGTGTTACGCGTCTCGATATTTTTCCATTCGTTTCCGGCTTCTCGAAGTTGTCGTCGAGCCGGGTAGTTTTTTTTCTCGAGAAAGAGCAGCTCCTCGTTCGGGAGGCTTGCGCGTTCCCTGCACGGGAAAAGAATGGCCGAGCCGTTTTCTCAACGTTTCGAAAAACATGTACGCGCGTTCTTTTGTCAGGGTTCTTCGTTAGCTAGGTCGTCTCGTTTCCCTCCTGGCCGGTTTTGTTTTCCACCCGGCGTAAGGTTCTTTAAGGTTTCCAGCCCGTTGTGCCCCACCCCGTCGCGGCGGGTTTCTTCTCTGTTTGAGAATTTCGGGCCTACGGTAGACGTTCCTCTCTTCGCGACGCCACGGAATAATTTAAAAGCTCATTAGCTCTGCCATTTCTTAAGTTCGGGATAAAGTTGGCGGTGGGTCTTAGAGACGGGTTGCAGCTCCCCTTACCATCTCGTTCCCACTGCTGCGTTTCCTCTTCGTTCCTTGCTATACCGAGTACCTCAGGATCCAGCAGGGATCGTGGTGGTCGTGTCGGTGGCGACGCTGATGGTGATGGCGGTAGGAGTGGCTTACAGAGGGAGGAAAGGAATATAGGAAGGGGTTGAGGGTTTCGCTTCGGGGGACTTGATTCTGGTTATATAGCCGTAGCCTGGCCTCCACCACATTGGTTTGTCGAGCCATTAATCGGAACAGCTTTATACCAGGAGATTTATATTGGATTAGGTTGCGGGACTAGCGGTGGTTTAGTTTGAAGGCCCTCGCCTCGTACTCCGCCGCCCCCGTCGGTTAACTACTATCACCCGGTTTAATGAATGTCATTCCACGGCATTTCTTTCATCCCTCGGACCCCTCTTTCTTTCGGTCGCGGCCGTTCTTTGAAGTTTATTAAAGAACTAACGTGACCGTGACGTTAGCTGGAAATTGGCAAACCGTTGCTACTTTCGCGTTAAGGGCTTTACCCGATGCGCATCGCGTCGCGTCGCGTCGTTTCGCGAACCGTAATTAGTATTTCTGAAACGTGGAACTTCCGACCGTGGGTGTTCTCCTTCTTTTATGTCTAATTTAAGTAAGTTCTCGCGATAACGAAAAAATAGAATAGAAAACCGTAACCCGAGAAATAGAACGAAAGTTGGAACGCGACGAGACGGGAGGAAATGTAAAAAAAAATAAAAAAAAAAATATAAGCTTCGTCGGGATAAGCCTTTGTTCGGCGAAGTCGGTTCCAAGGACCAACCAGCACCTGCATCGATCGGATACGCCTATTTTTGAATCCCCTTGTTATCCTGGCCGTGTATAAAGTTCGCGTGTGGCTTGCCGGTGCTTCGGGTAAAATCAATACTCGATCGTGCGTCATCTTCGGAACTTTATTTGGTCTCCGATCGTTCCGGCGAACATTTCATCGATGCGTCGAAAGGATAACGATCTTCGACAAATACGCGAACGGTCGGATTTTTCGGGCGTTCTTTCATCGCCGTCGAACGAAAATTGAATTCGTTGTTCATTCGCTTAAGAGATTCGTCCAAAGAAAACAGGCACACGCGATATTCTTTCATCTATTTTTCGGTCAAAGCGATGCCCGCCAGTGACTGGGATTAAATTTAATAAATTCGAGGACGAAGGAAGCTCTTCACCGGTACCGATATCGGACGGTGAGTGCCACAAAGTGATGTTTGATGTATTACCGTTGATCCATGGCTCACCGACCACTTTAAAGAGCGAACGTTTCGATGAAACATTCTCGCGAGCTGACGTTACATCGCTGACGCGCGAATTTTCATATCCTTCGTGGCAGAAGAATGATTCGAATTCCGGGGTAAGGCGCGAGGTGCTTCTCGTTGTTCTAAAATACGATCACGGGTCGAGGAAGAGCGGAGGGAGTGTCTCTATTAAGGAACGAGTCGCTTTAAACTTCTGAAATTGTTACTTCGCGTTAAGAGGTCGGGATCAACGTTACACGCGACTCTAACCGGCGCTACATAAACTGTCAGCATTATCGTATAATGCTCGCAGAATTGCTCCAACACACGAAACGTCCAAGTTACATCTGACTAAAATCAGATCTCGGCTTGCCGTTGAATTATGGAAGCTGAAGCATGAACTGAACTGAACTTTACGGCGTATTAGTTCACCCTTAGTCGCTGATGAATAGCTTCGACGGAGCAGTTCCGAGCGAAAGAAACTCGTTTACTGTTGATCAATCTCCGCGTTCGAGTTTATCCGAACGTGTAATTCTCACGGCGCAACGGGACGTCGTTATTATTACATCGAGTTAAAAATAAAAATTACGATCACCCGCTGTGCAAGACGACCGCACGAGGAACGCGGGACGAATTTATTTATTATACAACGACCTATTAATTACGTACACTGTCGGAAAAAAGTTCCAGACCGTCTTGTTCTTTATCATACTTCACAGTATAATCGGAATGTAATTTCAACTGTACTCTTGTTTCGATGTGTTACTTTGTTATCGTTCTCGGTCCGTGTGCTCCATCTTTCGTTTCGCAAATGTCGTTTCAAGCGATTCATCCTTCCAAAGTGTACGTTCGACGATTATTCCAAATGCTGGAAGAACATCGTTCGAAATAAAATTGCAAGACCAATCGATCGAAGGAAATCCAGAATCGTTCGAACGACAAGGAAACCGAACATCTTGCACGATCCTCTCAAATTTTCAGCTCGTAGTGTACAACGACCTCGTATCTCGGATCGTTGAGTCCGCTTTAATGCATGCACGCGGCATCGATCTTGGAAAAACGAATTCTCTCCGGTTCGTCAACAATTCCAATCTCGAAACGATTCTTTCCATCACGCACATAGACTCGAGTTCGTCGAGCTCTCGACGATACTCTCGGATCGATCCGTTTCTCAAGAAGCAGACGTGCCAACGGAACTGTGGTTCACGTTATTTCGACTCGAAAGGTAAACGAAAGAAAAAAAACAAGAAAGAAGCGGTAACGCGAACGGTTGCGCGAAAGGTGTTCGCGTGACCGTTTAATATCACTGCGCTGATCTCTTCATCGTCGCGCTAAATTGTTCATCGGTAACGAATCGGGTCGAAGAGAGACGTCTAAGTGTCAGAATCTCGCTGGTGAAAAGCGCTGTCGGAAGCCACGAACCAGAGCGTGTACGTCCGGACATGGAACTTCACGGCGGACTAGTTAACTCTGTTTCTACTTTCGACCACGGGAACCGAGATATCTCGGCGAGTCCGTCGGAAATTTCGCTGCCAGAAAGCGTTGTGGACGAAAGAGCGCGTATTTTCTCAGCCACGGGGTGTGCACGTTGCTCGGCTCGAGGGACCGAGAAGCTGGAGTAGGTACGAGCCGGTCGGACCTGTCCGTAATCCGCGACGAGACGAATGCACGGGAAACGAATCGCGGCGGCCTCCCCGTTTCCGCTCGATTCATCCCACACTGGACTTTCCACGGTCCTGAACCCGCTAATTTCCAACGTTTTCGAGAGCCCGATGGATACGGGACGCGTGCGCGGCACCCGCCGCCCAATTAGACCCGCGCGTTCCCCAAGTTTCGCATAATCAGATTTAATGACCGTGGAAGCGCCGAAAACCCGCCACTTTTAACGAATTCGTCGAACTTTCATCGCGCACCGTGTCCGCGTAATTCGATTACTGAAAATACTTCCCGCCCCGCTCGCGCTCTCTATCATCGCCGCCATCTACGAACGAAGCAGTCGCGTTCGGTCGTTAACGAGCGCGTTCGGTGTCCGTGGAAAGTTTCACTCGTTATATTGTTACGAACGGAAGCTCAATTTCGCGCGAGATTTGTTTGCCCGGTATGCGAGCTCTGGATTCCGGGGTAAGCGCGATGCGAGCAAATATAGAGGACGTTTTGGTAGCGGCGATACACGGATGGGGAGAACGTATCGAAAATGTACAATTGTAATACGTTTCTTGTGAATTGATTTGTTTTTTTTTTTTTTTTTTATAGAGGAAAGGAACTTTGAATAATTGTCCAGAGCACGTGTACACGTGTAACACTCATCGAATTAAATCTCGGCACAACAATTGCGCGGCGAACCCTCTGCGCGGCAATTCGTTGCGTCGAGTGTTTTCGTTGGAAGGAATACTCGAAACGAGAGGACGATGTCTCGAACGCGTTGTACACCGATAGCTGACGTCAGTTTTAAGAGATTCGCTCTATACTGGGTGAATCGTGCAACGAGATCGCTCTGGATTGTTCCGTTGTTGGCGAACCGGTCGAAATTTGTCGTGTGCGGCACAACGTGGCTCAAAGAGGTCTCTCGGACGATTACGGTACACGTTTTACTAGTTCTTTTCTTTTCGAAGTATCGAAAGCTCGCCTTCAAAATTTTATGGATCGACGTATCATTTTTATACACCCATCTTTTACCGGACTTTACGACCATATTTTTCCCCGGAAATACGGAAAGAGAAATATTCCAACTGAAAGAATTTTCCACTATCTTATTACCTACGAGATGAACTATAATCGTGTTAGTAAATTTATCAAAGACTGTACCACTGGAGGATGTTCCGTAACAAACTTGCATCATAATCTGAATTCACCACAGTTTCGAATATTTTTTATTTCCACGTTAACCCTTGCTGTGCCATATCTGGGTCTTCTCAGACCCGAAGGTACTTCCATATCGCTCGTTTGTACCATTGGTGCAAATTTTCTTGGAAATTAACAAAGACTCGAAGTAAAACAAATAGAATTGTCATTCGAAGTATCCACAAGACGAAACCTTCGCGAGATGAAATTACGGGTCTGTTCGGACCCGCTCCCTTTCGAAGACGTTCGCGAGCAACCCTTCACGAGTATCCTTCGAAAAGGTGGTCACGGTCCCTTTTCGGAACGAAACCGTGTCTTCGGCCGCGCTGATCCCATAACCGGAACATCCAATATGGCGTACATAGGTACATTATCACGGATGAAATTTTCTTCGTCCAACGGATGATATCCAATTTTTAACTTCGACCAGTGTATACAGAAAGACCACGACGTTTTTACACGGGGTAACAACGACCCTCGAAGCAATCTTATCGTTCGCGTTGTAGCGTGTGGCTATCTATAAACGATGATGGGGATTGCGCGGGAGTGAATAAACGACAACGACCAATGCGAAAACACGCGTGAAGTCGATCGTCGCGGATGTTACAGTAAGATCGATCACACGTTGTATCCATGACGGTCCATTGATTTCACGATGTTGATTATGCGGTGGCTGAGATGGGTTTAAATTTCACGCTTCACCGGTGAACCCATCGGGGGCTGAGATATAAGGTTACGCGCGGCCCGGATGCTTTAAGCTACTATTGAGTACACGAGGTTTAGCGGTTGCCCTTCGCGCGAACAAGAAATTCCACTTGGAAGCCCGAGTGCGAATATTAGATGCGTTGTCGTTCGACACGCGGCGCGTTTTTCGTTTTTTCTTCGCGGTGAAATTATTGGGAAGTATCGTAGTATCGGATTTTCTAAGTCCGCTTGGGCCTGCTTCGACCGTGGGCCTAAATAAGGCAGTCAAGGTAAACATTTGGTGCCGATCTGTCCGCTAGCTTTCACGATAGACCCGAGGATCCCTTTACAGGGGGTCCTGCACGAGGACCAGGTGTAAGGATGCACGGGGATGAAGAGAGTAGATGTGGCTCGGAGAAAGTGAGGTATACTTGGAAAAATGAACGATCAGGATGGCCGAACGTGACCGAGTGTCCGAAGTGAGAGAGACTGAGGAATAGAACGAAAGAGAACGAATGGGTATGACTATACAAAGTACGAAAGGAATGCTTGAGGACAGTATGTCACAGACGGTACAACACAGTGTGTCCAGAAGTTAGGACAGGACAGTGTGTCCTGAGTGTAAGAGTACGACGCCGAGTATATGTCCGGAGAGTGTGTCGCGCATAGTACGAGTAAAAAGACAATAAGACGAGACGATTAAAAGACGCACTGAGACGAAAGACCGGTGTAAGACTTAAGCAACAAAGACGATCAAGACGCCGAGGGCAGAGAAACGGTTAGCTTAGTTCAATACGCGGTCGATCTACTTTAGTGGAAAGCGAAACTAATCACCAACACTACGTTTAATACTGATATATCACTGTGATATACAATACCCTTAAATATACTTCGATATACCGCACGAGTACAAGAGTTACTTGGGGGCTCGTACGGGGATTAATAACTTCGAAATTCCTTCTCCAGTGATCCAAGGAGAAGGAAGAGAACAGTACGGACGAGGACGAAGTCAGAACCGTGTATCGTTTCGATGCTCGAACGACTAGCCGAGCACGATAAAGAAACGAAAGAACGCAAAACCGAAAACGTCGCGTATTGCGTCCCCCTCCCTTCTCGTTCGGGTTGGTTTATCCTCCTCGATTCCCAGGAGTGACAACTGCAATCGATACGTACGAGCTGCAAACCGTCGCTTTTTCGTTCGTCGCACACACTTTCACCAACGTTGCACCCTCTTTCCCTCGTTTCGCGACAAACTGCCGCCACCGTTCTCGTCGTAACGATCCGCGAATCGAAACGTCCCTGTCTCGTTGTTCTCGTACGTTCCCGTTCGCGTACAGGTGCGTGCACGTCCGGAGCTCCCGCCTATCCACGGCGACTGTTTAAAAGCTACCTTGTTCTTTGTTTCTGTTTTTTTTTTCTTTTTTTTTCTATCGACGAGAGAATTCGCTAGTGCCGATAGAAATCGATAGTCAAGCGTATACGTCGAATTGGAATTTTCGTGGGGGGAAATTTACTAATTTGCGTGGAAAATTGTATTGATATTCGTGCATCGAATGTATACGAAACTGTGCGTTCGAATTATCGCGAACGATAAAGAATCGAGGGTGAAGTATCGGTGACCGTGGATCGGAATATTTCTTTCCAAGGGCGCGTGGCTCTTTCCAATCAACGACACCAGAGTCTAAGAGCCTAACGAATAGGGTAAATAATTACCCTTCGAATACTCGCGATTCTTCGAAACGTTGTACCTGTACCGTCGACTCTGGATTCCGATCTCGCGATCCTTGCGCGTATTCGACGAGTATTCCTAATCCTTCGAAGCAGAGCTACTTTTCAAGTGGTACGATCTCCTGGTATATCGCGAAGACACTCGTATCTTCGTGGAACTCGATCGTATAATACGCTCGCGAGCTGAATCGCGATGGAAAATTCGCGTCGGAATAATTGGAATCGTTGCGTTCTAAACCGATCCGGCCGGCGATCCGCGTTTCAACAACCGAGCCGAGGAGCTCGGAACGCTCGAGCGGTCGGTCGATCGGATTTTAAAGCCGGGTCCAGGAAATGCGAGTCATCCGCGCGTACTTTTATTTAAAACCGTACCGCGGCGTGTAGGCGATAATACGATAAACTGGTCCCGCGATATTAAGTCGTCGCGTAACAGGACGGGGAGAAAATTCCTTCCCGATGGCACGGATCGCGCGAATGTTGGGATAGACGGGGAACGAAATTCTATCGGTTCGAAGAGAAACGGAGAACGGGGAGACAGAAAACGTGATAAAGATAGAAATAAAGAGATAGAGAGATAGAGATAGAGAGCGGTAGCTGGCGTTCTTGGGGAATCTGGAATAATAAGCTCTTTTAAATTGCACGTACGCGTCGGCGAGAATCGCGGAATGTCCGCAATAACACGATATTAAACGAAACGCGAACGCGATCGTGGTGTTTCGCGAAACAGCTTGGCGACCGGCTCGCGAACGTGGAAATCGCGCCGCGTTAAGGAAGTCTCCACCCCTACTTCAACGGGAATGGAAATTCTAGGATACGGTGCGAGAGGAGAAAAAAATAAAGCGAAGAGGTGAAACACGCGACGAGAGTGGAACGTAACGGGGAAACCGGGCCAGAACCGGGGAATAATCGAGCGACGTTGACGCCGCCATCCGCATCAGGAGCCTTAACGAAGCCCCCGCATCGTGATAAGTTCTAACTTCGTTCTTGCCAGCGCGGTACCCGCCTAATCCAGCAACATGTGGATTTTCCTCCCCGAACTCGCCGGTTGCTACTAGTTGCTACTTCCCGGAAGCTTTCTATTTCCACCATCCACCTACCATCCTCCGTTTCGTTTGTATTCGATTACCCGTTTTCCGTGCATACGAATCTTGCGATCGTCGTTACGAACGAATCGAATTAACCGGTGCTTGGTTGATCGATTGAAACTTATCACGAGTAATCTCGTATCGATGTTCGATGTAACTTCGACTTGCGATACGGTTGAATAGAGTTGTTTCTCGAAGTACGTTGTTTCTTTCTCGCGGTCTTCCAAGTCGTTTCGTTTCGTCTCTCTTGGATACTTTTCTTACCCTCGTTACCCTCGAGAAATACCACGTGTACAGGTAGCAACGATTCGAGGTAGAAATTGAGAAGAGAGTCTGAAAATTACGCGACTCGTCGACTTTCCAACCCCTACCCTCCTTCATCCCCGTGTACTTTGAGAGACAACTCCAATAAGAAATACAAACGTTCGTCACATTCGTCCCAGTTTGTAACTTAACTTGTTCTCCTCGTGCACCGGGTAACCGATTCCAACGTTGCTTCGAATCTCTTCCACGACCCTACTAACCGTCCATAAATATTTCCATACCGTTTCGTGTATTTTCTGCAAAGTGGTCGGTGTCGAAAGTCTGCGAAACCGGAGCTACGACTCGCGCGACACAAAACGTGTGGAAACCGTGGAAACAAACTCGGACAAGGGTAACATTGTACGTTATTGTTTCGGGTTAGTGAATTCGTCATTGGAAATTAAGTTGGTATTTTTCGATGACTCCCTCGTCGATATCTTGACTCGATCGAGCACGAGTATCGTGATTCGAATCGCGGGAAAAGGCACGGGGAAGCTGGAAGAACCGTTGCATCGATTCGCGGATACTGATCGAGATAGGTATCGTCGTAGGATTTAATTCGAAGCGGGCGAAAGAAATCGGGGCATCGTTTCCTCCGCATGGACGAACGAGAAACGTTCGTTCGATTAAAAGGAAAAGAAAAAAATTGGTTACCGTGCCGAGGTAATGAAAGAGTACTCGTCGCTGGTACACGTGAGCAATTCAGCCGCGGTATCGCGCGCACGCTTCTAATATTCCGCGGATACGAGTTCTAAAGACTCGTCTTCTATCACCGTGTACGTATTACCTCCGTACCGAGAAAACATTCGCATGATTCACTGTAAAACTTGGCCCACGGCTGATGAGAAAAGCTCTCGGAAAGATTGCCTCGGCATAGACGACGCTTCGAGAGCAGTTAGTGCGACTGGAATTTAACTCGGCGATCTTATTGCTCCCGGTGTTCTTTATTGTGGCCGGGCGTACAACGGAGGCCATTCGTGGCGTATTGTACCCATCAAAACGCACATTATCGTTATTACGGTGTACAAGCGATATCTACCGCGAAGTAACGGGGATACGGTCGTTGTACGGTTTATCGCGATTCGTGATTTTAAAAAGGAACGAGGACGTTGCGTCTACGAAGTGTCGTTTCCTCGACGTGCACTCGTAATTGAAAAATGATCACCGAATATAACGTAGGAACGAGCAAAAAGTTTCAGAGACGAGTCGGATCTTTCGTTGGTTATGATGTTTCAAAGTTTACGCGTGTCTTTAAAGTAGACGGATTTAATTTGCCCCGGGTAGCTGGCAAAAACGTGTGCCCGCGGAGAGCACACCGAAAAGTTAGCCGAAAAAAACCCCCGGGAAGAAATATGACCAAGGACGAAAGATAAGTTATACAAGAAAATTTCACGCAACCTTGGTGTTATTTTCATCGTTGGTTTCTTCGCGACTGGGATAAATCACACGGTCGAAACGATCGCCCGGTAAGCGAAACTCGTTTCAACGGTAACACCTGAAATCGTCGCGTCGAGTCGCGTCGGGACGATAATTTATTTCGCGGACTTGCAAATGGGCCGCTCGCTTTTTCAGCCTTTCAAATATTTGTCCGAAAATTATCGAATGATCAATCGTTGATGGCTTCTGCCAACAGGGCTGTTGCAAATAACGCGTTACCGACGCGACTCACGTAGCTCGGTTGATTGTAAATAATCGTTAGTTGCTACATTTTCGATGATTTACGATTAATTCGAGCGTGTTTGTGTCCGCCTCCGGTATCCTAAACTCTACCGTCCGATCGTACGCCCGTCCGTCCGTCCCTCTCGCGTTCGCATCGCGTTGTTCGCAAGTCGCCCGTTTCGAATATAATTGGCGATTACTCGCAAATAATTATCGTCCGTCGAGCCTGCGTCCGGGAAATAAACAAATTTATTTTCCCAAAAGTGTAACCGAACGGCCGAGACGAAACGAATTCGTTCCCGGCGGACCGCGTAAACCGTTTCTCGTGTACTTTTGCACCACGATACCTGAAACATTCGTTGAAAATGCTACGTCCCGCGGCACGATCGTTAGAATAAAAGCTTTTTTCTGTTCGATTTACATAAACGCGACGCTCGGCTGAAAAACACTGGATTTCCTGGCATCCCCGTCAACGCCGCGTCGCGTTTTCCACTCGTCTAAATAAATAAATCATAACCGCCTACGCTGTACGTTTGCGCCGTCAGAATTGCGCAACGGAAAAACTTTCCCGGCGCGGCGAATTCGCGCGAGCGAGGCTCTTTTAATTATCCACGGTTGGATTTTTCCTTCCGAATACCGTGAAATGCAAACGTTCGACCGATACCTTCTCGAAGGACCGCTCAGTAGGACGAACGAGTAAGAAATTCAAGAGTAATTGAACTCCGGCGAAACGGTACCAGAAACGAACAAAAGTGAACGCGGTTCGATAAAGCACAATAGTACAAAATTATCAAAAGAGAAGAAAAGACAATTTCGTTAGTTACCGGACAATGAATTTGAAAAATTGAAGAGCAATCAAATTGTATCGGAACGATACGTTCGAGAAATGACATAAATTGAATACTGTGGATCAATAACGTAACATTTCTGTTTGAAGTTATCAAAGAAAGGAAAAAGCAGCCGATCGCGCAATGAAAGAAAGTAGTATAGTTATTTGTAGTATTTGTCAAGATTAATGAAACTCTACCAGATGGATATATTCGAGAAAGAAACTACTCGAATATGGTACATCGGTTCAGTAACATCCCCACCTAAAGTTATCAAAGAAAAAGAAATAAATCACACAATGAATCTAAAGAATTTTCGAATCTAATGTCAATACCAAGTGCTTCATGTCCAAATATTCTCAGCAGATCGCAGATAAGACGAATATAATCATAAGTAATAGAAAACTGTTTCTAATATTCATCAGAGATTCGTCAAACTCTACCAGATGAACATATTCGAAAAATAAACAACTCGGTACAGTAACAACCTCGCGTAAAGTCGCCGAAGAAAGAAAAGTAAACACACAATGAACGCGAGCGTCTCGATCCCTCTCCAAATCGACCAGACGGTGTCCAAATATTCTCAGCAAATTGCAGATAAGACGAATATAATCATAAGTAATAGAAAACTGTTTCTAATATTCACCAAACTCTACCAGATGAACGTATTCCAGAAACAAACAACTCGGTACAGTAACAACCCCGCGCGAAGTCACCAAACAAAGAAAAGTAAACACACAACGAACGCAAAAAGTTCTCCGAGAACGTGGTCAACATCGAGTGTCTCGACCCCTCGCCAGATCGCTGGGTGTCTAAATATTGCCGAGCAGACGTCCATCGAAAATAGCGCGGCCGGCACGCGAAAGTCAGTCGTCCCGGTGTCTTAACGCGCAGGGTAAAATCAGCGAACACCAGGGTAGGGAGTAGCTTTTTGCCCGCGAGGGATAACAGTCGGGATCGTACAGAGTTATCCGGCATTATCGCCGCTTATTCCACCGCTTTGCGGAGCAGGCTCGCGCCGCGACAGAGGAGGGTAACCCAGCTGACAGACTGTTTCGAAAGTTCTCCGGCGGTTCTTCGCGTTCCCCGTCCCCTTGCCGGTCTCTCGCCTGTTTCGGAGTCGAAATTCGCCAACGAGGACGGAACTCGGTCAAACGCGGGACGGAAAGAGAAAATGGACGACGGAAGGGAGAACGAAAACCGTGAGTTTCCGGTTTCTTGGACGCATCCCGCGCGGAAAGTTTTGATTCGGAGACACGTCCGCCCACGGGATCCGAGCGAAGTAACTCGATTTTCGGAGAACGGCTCGTCATCTCGGCTAAGACTGGCCTATCCGCTCTCGCGGATACAATAACCTCGCCGTTCCCAATCCGCGGTTCTTTATCACCGTTCTTTGTTCCATCTCCGTTCATTGTTTCCTCTTGGCCGTTTCCCGGTTCCTTGGCTCGCTCGCGCTCCACTCTTCCCCGATCACCACCGTTCTCCGCGTTCCGCCGCCGCGATCGAATTTCTCCTGGAAATAAAGCGTTCCACCCCGTCCCCGTTGCTCCGTGCCGAAATGGACCTGTTACGTTCAACTATATTCGTGCTCCATCGGTTTCTCGTTACGCGCATTCCGAATCTGGTTCCCCGATTATTGGCCGAACTTCCGCGACGATTCGAATCCAGCGTACGTGGCTCGCTGTGTCGGATAATTTCTTGGCTCGACGAACGTTCGGGCCTGGTAGCAATTACGCGATCGAATCCACGTGACCAAGGAACATCGAACCGAAGCCTAGGGGGGACGATACAACGGAGAATAATGCACGTTCCACGGAAACGAATGTTTCTTTTCCGTCGAAAAAGTACCAAGAACCATCTCCAAGAAGCGAATATTTTTCTCAAGAAAGAAAATAAACGATTACGCGAGCAGTAAATCGCTCGGTCGAACTGATGCCAATCAACGTGTTAATCGCTTAGCAAGGGATAGAAAATTTTGGCCAACCCTAGCCCGCTTTGTGCTCAACATTGAGAGATCGCGTGGCAGGTTAATTAAATACTTTGTGCGCGGATTTGTACGGTTGAGTTTCATAGGAACCGGGGAAATTCTAATTAATGCTCGCACTCCGGAGCGGAGCTGCGTAGAAACGTTGAATGCTTTTGCACACAAAGCACGATACATTGTAGGCATCCCATGTTTCCACCGTGGAAGGTCATCCTCGTAGAATCTACGTGCATCGCGGCAAGATGGAGGGAGGCGGGTGGTGGGGGACGATAGGAAGCCGAAAGGTAAGGGAAATCACGGAGGGCGTGAGAGAACGAGGGAGACCGAGTAACAGAGAACGAAAGAGCGAGAGAGTGAACTGCAGAGAGTGAAAGAGCGAGGGAGTGAGTAGCATAGAGTGAAAGAGCGAGGGAGTGAACAGCATAAAGTGAAAGAGCAAGGGAGTGAGTAGTAGAGAGAGAGACAGTGGGTAAGAGAGAGTGTGTACGTGTGAGAAAACAAGAGAGAGAGAGAGAGAGAGCAGCAAGTAAGAGACAGTAAGAGGAAGAGAGAAGGAGTAAGAGAGAGAGAGAGCGAAAGAGGCGAGCGCGGGAGAAACGCACAGACGCAACAATGTTCTCCTTCTCCCGTAGTTCAGTTAGCTTGCATTATAAGCTAGAAATTTAGTGCTACCCTGGGATCAACCACTCCCGAGAAGCGCACCACTTCCTAGCGACGACCCTAATAATGCCATTAGATACATCGCGAATCCCTAATCTGGGGTTAGAAACTTGCATAATTCTCGACCGGCGGCCCGGCCGAGTTTGCCGCTTCAAACTTGCCCGCCGAAACTCGCGCGTGCGGCATTATTCGCAAAATTGCGCGAATATTATGACGCGCGAATGAGTTTCGTCGTATCGGTCGCGTGGCGTCACGCGGGGTTAGCGTTCGCGATTTCTCCGTGGACCCTCGAATACGATGTCGCAAACGGGTCGTTAACGGTGACCAATGGGACACCGACCAGGCCGAATCCGAAACGGTGAACAACGTACGGCCGGTGTCGTATCGATTATTTGTAAGGTGAGCTGGTTGGCACGTGGGCCAGCGTCTACGTTTCGTACGGAGAGAACAACAAGCTACCGATATCGGGAGCCTGGCAACGATAGCTACCGCCCGTAGTAATTACTTTATCGATACGGTACGATACACCGCGATTTTTCTCAATTTCTTCGCTTATATCCCCAAGGTTCCGCGATCCCAACCTCCGTTCCACGGAGGAACTCGGGGGATTTATTTATAGAGTTGATATTGCGGACATAAGTTTGTCAGGCAAGGGCGCGGGGTGCTACGAACGGGGCGACCGAGTGCCCGTGGAAGCCGGAGAGAGAATGAGATAGAGAGAGAGAGAGAGAAAGAGAAAAAAAAAGGAAAAGATCGGTAGGGGGTACGAGCAGGATGGAAACGGAACGATGGGTTTTATACGTATAGATATATAGGAGGGTAGTATCCCTGGTACGGTACGGAAAATCACAAGGGACGGAGGACGCTTTCAGGAACTTCGGCACGAGTTCTCGGCTCTTGGCCATTTTCCCTCTTTTTCCGTCCATTCTGTGTTTCCTATCGTCTTACCCTCTCCGTTGGTCCCTCTTTGTCGTAGACCTCTATCGTTCGGTGCAGCCTCCTACCGTGCACCGCTTTCGGTGCATATCAGACGCCGGCGACCGCCGGTATCGCTTTTAAATAACACCGCATCCGATGCTATTATTTCGCATTGAATTTCAGAGTCACGGATCGCGTTCCACCCTTTTGATCGTACACCGAGTGCCCTCTCCGCGGCTTACGAGTCTTCTCCTACCTGATTTTCATTTTTCTCGATCTGCCCCGGCCGTTAAGCGGTAGAAAATACCCTCGCGAGGTTTCCCCGGGCGTAAAAAGAGTTTATTTAATTTCTTTCTTTTTGCCGCGGTTATCTCGTGAAATATCGCCACGAAAGTGTATCGATAAAGCGCGCGAAACCCTATCGTCTTTTATGTCCCATCCGATTTTTATTATACCTCGATTTATTTTTCATTTCCCTTTGCGTCCACGGTCCGCGCGTTCGCTATCGCGACCGGAGGGGAATAAGCAGATGCACTTTCTTCGTCGTTTATCGCGGAAGTTGGAACGTTTACTGCTAAAAATCTCTTCTCTCTCGACCGTGTCCGTCGTTTCGGTATATACGATACGAAGTGTGGTCCGTAATTCGCAGTACAATCGACGGGGGTGATTCTACGCGAAGAATAAGAAATTTGGCACAATACTTTCTCATTTTCTTATTTCGTTTACACAGAATCGTCTCTGCTCGGTGGTATCGCTCTCTGTGTATCCGTGTCGTTGCATCTTATAATCGAGCTCTCGAATAATCGCGAATGACCGATTCGTGGCGATTAATTTCCGCGGCGGTTGTGAGAGAATACGCGTTCAACGTTCGCGACACGGTAACACGGAGGTCACCGGGTTTACGAATGCCGGGCATACTCCTATCGCTTTGAGGGCTCGGATATCGTCGACTCTTGATCTTCGTAATGTCGGTGAATCGGTCGGTGGTACGATTGCCTCGCGATGCGTTCCTGAATATCCAGGAACATCCCTCTCTCTCTCTTCTTTCGCCTTCGACGAGATCGGGCTCCTCCTCGTTCGAGTTCTCCCTTGCTTCGGGCATGAATAAGTGGACGCGACTCGAGAAACTTTCCTACCAAGCTGCCCGCGCTTGATTGAGATTCCTCATCGTACTAATTCGTCCTTATGAACGATCCTCGGGGAACCGGTAATGACTGCATCTTTTCACCGAGTACTTATCAATTACATTGTTATTGCATCTTCCGTGTTCAGCGTAACGCACGAGGAACGAGCTCGGTTTCTCGTTTACCCGGAACTTTCTCGAACGATCGTGCTTCGCGTAAAATCGAAAGAAAGAATCGTTCGAACGATCTTCGTCGAAGAAAATCTCGTTCGCCACGATCGATGCACGATCTCCGTCTCGAAACATTAAAATTCCATTTATTTTCATAGACCGGATCGTTTGTCGCGCCAATTGGCCCGATACATTGGATCCGTCCCGCCCATTGAATTTTTTTCCGTCGCGTAAACGAGAATCGAAGTCGGTTCCGCGCGTAACCGAGCGACACTCGGCGACAGGAGGCGAACTTCGAAACGAGCCGCGTACGTATTAGCGTTAGAGTTACGGGACCGGTGCAAAAAGTAGCGGAATCGATCGTGGGTAAATTTATGCGAACGTGGCAACGGTCGGAACAGCTCTGGGCGAGAATACCTTAATGGTAGTTTCACTCGTTACGCTACGCACCGCAGTAGAATTTACAAATTCACCTCTGGGCGATAGCTGCGGTTCCGCGATGATGCATTTCGGTGCGCTGCGTGTTTCGACTGTTTCCTTAATATGCATAACTAATTCGCATAGTTTCTCCTTTAACTGATCGCTAAATTTAACAACGCCGTTGTTACGCGAATCAGAATTTAAATAACCGGTATACCGGTGGAATTATCGGCCGGTGTATGTTTCGCGCGCCTCGGTCCCCGGTTAAGTATAGTAACTCGTCGGTTCTTGCGCTCGTTGAAGTTCCGAATCGATGTTTCGCGTTTTATCGGGGCCGCTACGGCGGCTAAAATTTCAGCGAATTTAATATGCGCGGCAACGATCGAAATATGAAATTTTAATCGCGCCAAGACGCCGTTAAAAATTCAATCTACCCGCGTCGCACACCGCGGTATCGAAAATTCATTTTTACCATAAATTCGTCGCGATCCGTGGTTTCGCGAAACATCGTAAAATTTTTCAAACAAATTTATCACCGGCCCGTTGATTTTTTTCCCGCGACGGATTTCCTTTACGCGCGTTCACCTTGCGCGGATACGCTCGCGTTCGCGAACAAAAGGGTAGACACCGCGAGGCACAGTATGCGTCCGGTTCGCGTAATAAGTTATCGGATCAATTACAGTTATTACTTTATTCCAGCTCGACGCTTCGGAAGTTTCTACCGGAGCTGAGCTAGCTCGTTACCCCGGCAATTTTGCGGCTCGAGCGAAAACCGGCGGAGTGTGAAGCTCCGGCTGAAGTATTCGCGAAAAACAAACAGTATAAGGTAAATGGCGAAGACCTACCGTTATTTTTCACCGGGCGTTCGTCGAAGTCGAACGGAACCGTTGGGTCGAGGCGGGACGGGGTGGCGGCCGCTTTTTGTTTAATTCAGCCGCTGTATAATTTTACTCCCGAGCGTGATTAAACGAAAGAGGAAAAGTTAGCGTTCGATTGTCGGATGCGCGGAAAGTTTAGGGAAATAGTTCCCTATTGGTTTACTCCCGGCATTGTTCGCTCTTTTTCGCTCGAAACCCTCCCCCTCTTGCCTCAGCTGCTACCGATACCTCTCGGCAGACTTGTTAATTCGAGATTCGAAAACAGACCTCTCACGGTCGTCGAGGTGAAATATCACGAGCGAACGACGAGTACTCGTAATCGTACGTTTAATGTATCGACCGTTATCGTGGTCTCGACAGAGTCGAGGGTTCATCAATTGCGAATCGTCGGCCATTTAAATAATAGCAGAAGTAGCGCGAGGTATAACTGGCACCCGGCCACGTTTAACGAATTCAAGATTTTCTACTCTTTTCTTCTTCCTCTTCTTCTTCTTTTTTTCTCTTGTTGTCGTTCCTCTTCTATATCGTGCCTATCGGTCCCGATGGGGCAGGTTCGTTAATATAAAAGAATTGAAGGGTGCTGGTGAATGAATTCGCTTTAACGACCACCGGAGAGTGTCATTTGCCGGAAACGACGGCCGAATCAACGCCCGGGACCGTTTCGAGCACTCCGTGAGACCTTTCGTAACGCTACCGAGGAGAGCACTCGACCAACGAGAGACTTTCGATCCCTTCTGAGACGCGGCTGCCACTGTTGCTGCCGTTTCTACCCCTTTCGGACGTTTCCGTCGTTCACCGGTTCGCCTTCGAACGCTTAAGAGGTTACACCGACCCGTCAGCCGTACAATATGTACGTACACGGTTCTTTCAACATTTATCTCGGTACGTATGAAAATTTTACGCTCGTGAGCGCGCGATACCCGTGGAGAGGTATATTTTTATTTCCACGAATGTCGACTTTAGCGGGACCAACTGTCCTCTTTGACACCAGAATTGTCTAGGGAGTCGATTTGGTTCGTTTGAAATTTATTTTTAAAATTACTTAATTATTAACGGTGTCTTTGTCTACAATGTTAGAGGACAATTATAGAAATAGAGAACTAATACTACTCGTAAATTAATTTGCCCTTTCTCCGTCTAACTATGAAGATATTATCCGATGCAAATATTAATACGTCGATGGTTCCAGTGTCAAGGCTTCGTTAGGTACACGAGAAATAAATTTATCGTTTCGAAACTTGTACAATACGAATTCGATTTTCCACTACCCCTTAGGAGACTTCGTTTCGTTTAAAACGAAGAATAATCGGGACACTGGTCCTTCTACAATTGGCAAGAGGCAACACGAACGTCTCTAACGCTCAATTCTTTCTTTCCGTGTTTCTTTTATATAATATATATATATATATTTTACGTTCTTTGTATTTTCTTCTTTCTTGGACATCTGACAGAGTACCGTGCGTTTTATTCCTCTGTATAAATAATTGATCCAATCGACGCAACTGGTATCGACCTTTTTCCATCAACCTCGCGATGATGTCGCGTTCCATCGTCGGGAAATTCACTAATTAATTCGCACTTTTAACCATTACTTTCGCGTTACCGTACACGAAACAAGTTAGAAATCGAACGTACGCGCTCATGTTTCATCCCTTTCCAAGCTAAAGGACCTTGCTCTTCGTATAACGAAAAATCCACCCTTTCGTCGTTCCGGGGCTTCTCGAAGCGTGGTTCCGCGTCGAGCTCACGAGCTTCGAATTATTTTTAATTCCCGTAGTCCTCACAATTTTAACCATTACTTTCGCGTACACGAAACAAGTTACAAATCGAACGCAAGCTCTCGCGTTTCATCCCTTTCCAAGCTAAAGGACCTCGTTCTTCGTATAATAAAAAAATCACCCTTTCGTCGTTCCACGGCTTTTCGAAGCGTGGTTCCGCATCGAGCTCGCGAGCTTCGAATTATTTTTAATTCCCGTAGCCCTCTACTTTTCCTCGCGCCTCTCGAGAATAGATTCGGTTCGTTCATCCGCGATGTTATCCCCGCGCCTTATCGTAACGTCTCTCCCCGGGAAGTTTATTAGATTGAAGCACGGAGTCGCGACGAAGCAATATACACGGATGTTTTATCGGTAACAGGCTCGTACACATCCGCGTCTTTTGAGCGCAGCCGGTGCTTTAACGGCGCCCTGAACTATGCTCTCGAAGTATTTATACGCGCACGGCCGACCGTGCGAGCTCACATAGACTCCCTAGACTCTTTCATTCGGTCCTCGGAAAGCCATTCGAGTGAGACGACGCCCGTAACGAGTGCGCAAACCATCTCCCTTCTACCTGGTCCCCCTGGTCCCCCTGGTCCCCCTTTGGGGCCCCTCCCGCGTCCTCGTTCTTTTTCCCTTCCGACGTCGTCTCTACATTTATTTTCCCGCTAGAATCCGCGCGTTTCACGCACGCCCGGCGAACTTTCTTCGTTCGCGGCGTTTTCCCGCCGCCTACGATGCAAACGAGCCGCCTAAGACCGATTTACATTTCCATTAGCCGGCTGGCTCGTTTCGCGTCGATGAATCCGGTCACTTTTCTACGGACCACGCCGGTCCCTGAAACAACGTGTACCGGTCCCCACCCGTTCGCGTCGCGTTGCAACCGAATGCCCGACGGCTGCGTTAATTTCATTGACGCTAGTTTACGATGCGTTTGACGCGAAAATTTCTATGCAAATCGAATTACTCCCGAGTATTTAGTTTACGCTTACGTGGGCGGCGGCGTACACTGCTCGCGGAAGGAGATCTGTCGATACGCCCGTATAGCTCAATTAACCGGGGCCCGGTTACGCGCGCCCAACGTGGAAAAATATTCCGGTTCGCGGAAACGGGACACGCCCTATTGCGTTTACACCGTGGATCAAATGTTACGGACCGATTCTTTGCGCCTGGTCTCTACGAAGCTTTACTTCTCTACTCCAAAATGGCTTTTCTCTGTTATTTTCTTGTATTTTGGGTTTTTCTGTAAACTTTCCTCGTAGTTTTTCAACTTGACCTGTATACTTCATTTAACGGTAAGTCATCTCTCTTGGAGGGCACGTTGAAAGAATGTTATTCAAGATCGGAGAATCGATCGAAAGAATGCCTAGAATCGTTCAAGGAACGAGAAAGTTTATATTATATAGCGACTATTTGGACGAAAAAATTGTTCAAGGAATGAACGCACGATTATTTTTCACTTGTGCGTGATATTCTCCTCGCGCGTAACTTTTGACTCGCAGTGTATAACGACCTCGTATTCAGGTTCTTTGAATTCGCTTTGAAATATACAACATTGATCTTAAAATTGAAAAGGAAACGAACTCGTGAGAAGTTCGTTAACATCTCTGTACGTTTGCCGAAACGAAGACGGACGATTTGAAAATAGTTTAAATTCGCGAGTTGTCCTTTTGTGTCCTATTGCAAGAAATGGACCGTTTGTTCTGCAATTAGACGGTAGAGTACTCGAGGGACTGTGTTTCAGCGATGGACACGGAAACTGTGTTTTATTCGTTCGCAAGACGAGAGGATATAAATAACGCAGCCCGGGGCATTTACAGAGTTACGTTATCCGTAGCAGTTCTTATTCTTTCGCGAAAGTTTTCCACGCTCGTGATCCTCCTTCGATGGACACGGGATTTGATAAAGTCCCGCGCAAAGAAATTTAAACCGGTTGAATTCGGAGCTCTGGTCAAGGACTCGTACTTCCACGTGCGATCCACCCGTTTGCAAATCATTCGTTCGGAGTGTCTCGTATAAGTTTAAATTAATAGCAGGGGGCACCATTGGGAGACGACCGTGCCAACGGTCGTATTGTCGTTCGATCGAAGATCAAGGAATTGCCCTTCGTTGCGCGTATCATCGTTCGTTATTAGTCGGTCCACCAATACGCTTTCGATATTTAAATGGTTATCTTCTCCGATGTTCAACATTTCTTGTCGTTTTCTATAGAAACTCCCACGGCTTCCGAACAGTCGAATCGATCGGGTTGGTCATCTCGTGGGCGAAAGATCTAGGTCCCCCAGTAACGATCTAGGACACTTCGGTGCATCTCCTTTTTCTCGCATTCTCGACAACAGTGCCGCTCCTGGAGATTGCGGAGCCTTGTGTTCTTATTCCAATGTAATTAAAAATTGTTTAAATATTGGCTAGAACGTACAATGTACGTGCTTAAAAAATTTACATTCTTTAGAAAATTATATTCTACGGTGGCTACGGATGAGACCATGCCTTTGATCCAAACGAACTCGTAATACGATCAAGCATATTTTAAGCAAAGATTCTATCATTTTATCGTACTTTCCTTAATTTCCAAGAAAACTTGCATCGAACGATGTAAAGGTCTCTCCGGATCCGAAAAGACCCAAACTTGGTACGAACGATGCCTCTCCGTGTTCGAAAGGACCCAAACGACGTTTAAAGCCCGCGTCTCGCGGTTCGTCGTTTCGACGTTTCTCGAGGTAGCGCGTCCCGATCGATTCCTCGAAGGTAGAGCCTAGAAAGCGAAAAAAAAGAGAAGCGGTAAAGAAAAGAAGAGAAAAGAAAACGAAAGACGAACGAAGGCAGGAGTTTCTCAAAGCGTGTGCCGCTACCAGCGTACTTATTAAGACTTATTACGGCTCTCACGCGCAGAGCCAGCTACAGCCTCCTTTTCTCAACGAGGAAAGCTCCTTCGTGTTCCCTCGCAGCAGCCGCGCGCTTAATTGTTATAAATTGCCCCATCGGTTCGCGAAATGATTTACCGGCTCGCCTCGCATAAATTGCAACAAAGACTTTCGTTAAGAGAGTGATTTACGACTTCGTAACATCGTTCCCCAGTTTATGCCCGGCGAGCATCCTTCCCTCTCGATGCTCGCGCCCAGCTTTCCCGAGAATTATTATTCAATTTCATTCCCCGTGAGCACACCGGCCCGAATATTTATTTCGTTAGAGAGAAGCCGGCTTGCGCCGCCGCGATTTATTCCGCGACCGTTCCGCCGAGTTATCCGTCACGCGGGTTCGAGACCAGGTACGCGCGACCAACCTCGAAATTCGATTAGGTGGTTCCGTAGACCTCGCGCGGTATCGCGGATCGATGTTACGTTGGATCGTTCGCTTTCGTCCGTTTCGTTACCAGCGGTTCGTAAAGCGCGAAATTAAGTCCAAACGAACGCGACCGATCGGTGAGTTTCGTCCACGAAGACGACGATTGTTCGAAGAAAGATTCCCTTGGAGTACGACAACGTTGAACCATGCAGTACTTGAGAAGTCAAGGAACGGTGGATGAGCTATTTTTTCCGTTGGTGTGCCGACGTGATCGGTACAATCCGATCAGTTGTTCGTAACCATACTCCGCTGCACGACTGTATCATATTTATCTAAAAATAAACGTCCCAATTACATTTTCTCTTGTGCCGAACAATTCCATAATCCCACAGATTCCAAGTGCTCGATCGTTTTCCTTCGCGACGATCTTTCGCGACAGATGAAGATCACCAATAGTTCAATCACCAATATGGCGACCCGTGACGTTATTCGTGGCATTTTCGTGGCAATTTCGTCTCCGATTCTCCGAAGATCACTGTCAGTTTCGTTTAATAATTCACACTCGCTCGTGGATTGGTACACGGGACCGCGATCGGACGAATTCCATTGGCGTAACGCGCGAATCGTGGACCAAGTTCCAAGGGAAGGGACAAAGGAGAATAGGCCTTGGAAATAACTTAATCTCGTAGATGCGTGGCGGCGATTCCCCGAGATGGAGGGTTTACGGTGTCGTAACGTACGACCGGGCTGCTCGGGATTGTAACCTGACCCGACTCGAGTATTATACCCGTCCGAAACACGAGATTTCGGAAGCTCCGACTCGTGTAGGTTTTTATGTTCCCGGATACATCGTGTACACGAGTCTCCTTGCCGTCTTTGCGCTCGAAAAGTTTCGAATTCGCGACGCGCGAATGGAGATCTCGGGACGAGAACGTTGGCGGATTTCGTGCAACGTCGAAGGATTCGCGGGAAAAAATTTCACCGGTTATCCTCTACCCCTTCCCCGTCCACGCGGCAATTAGTATTCTTCTTGAGAAACCGACCTTAATTATCATATTCACATTGCGGCCGATTTCGGTCGGATTCCGGTAATTTGTCCGGACACCGCGGGAGGAATATTCATTAAGCGAGATACGGGGAACGCGATAAAAATTCTGAAAATTTTCACCGGGCTCTCGCGTTACTTGATTTCCCGCCGACCGGAACCTCTTTATTTGATCTTAACGCGTATCCTGCTCGTTAAGATGCAGACAAGCGGCGTAAGAGGGAACGAGAACGGGACAGAGTGTGAGTCATTCGGGTTTGCTGAGTCACCGAGCGGCTCGGTGCGCCGAAATTCCGGATGCACCAATTACGCAGCCCGATAATGAAAGGGGCTTTTGCCAAAAAGTCCATCGGCCGGATAATGGCCCACTTATTGTCGGACTTGGCGCTCGCGATACTCCGCTACCTCGTCTCCGAGAGACACGTACACGATGTGCACGATACGAGTGAACGTGTATGTATGTACGTGTGTGTGTTCACACGATTGTTCGATATACGTGTTTCGCGTTCTTCGATCGGTAGGTGTGTTGCACCTGGTGCGCCGACTAATATTCTCGAGGGACCGACCTCGCCGAGGGACTGACGAACGGTAGTTACTTTTTGTAATATTATTCGAACTTGGCGCTTGAATCGTACGAGTGACGAATTTGGCGCGAATTTTTGAACTTTGATCCGAAGGTTTGAGATCGAGTCGGTCGATTTTGGTCCGAGTTCGATTCGAGATCTTGAAAGAAACCGCCACCCTTAGCAGTGGGCAAACCGGACACTTGTTCTGGGTTTATGAGTGGTCTTATTGTTGGTTTGTTGCACATTTTTTAAGAAATGTAAATTCAATTTTTTTTATTAATCGCTAAACAGTTGCAGTAAATCTACAAATCCCGCTTTGTTCGAACCTTTGGCCGCAGATTTGTCGTTAATACCTGACGCGTGTATTGCACGATTTAATCTGTATCTCTTTATTTAATTCGAATAAAAAGTGTATCGAGTTTAAAACGTCCAACAATACACCTGGTAGACTCGGTCTTAATCCCTTGTCTCATAACATCGAGCGAGACTCGAGTGATACGGATTTCGAGCCAAACACAAGAAACACGAGTTCCACTCGTACCATGAATTTCGGAACGCGACCAACACGATTCAGACTCGTGGTTCGAATGTAAATATTACGAACGAGTATGTAAACGATACTGCTCGTGATTTGCTCACTCTTTGAATTCTCCAAACAATTCCCCACATTCGTACAAATCCTCTACACGATATTTAAATAAAGAAAGATGAACGTAAAAATGACTCCAGATTGCTCCAATGGAGAGTTTTTCGAACCATTGCAACTCTTCCGCGTAAAATTGAACCAAAAACGTTCAATTCGCAAACAATCCATAATCGTTCAATCCATATCATTTATTACCCTGTCGTCCGTTTTGTTACGTTCCGAGGTCAACGAAGAATATACACACCTGAAAAGCTAACGTGGACTTCCGCGCGATCGACGAACAGAGATCGAGCGTGCAACCATCGGGGTGCATATTCGTCCCAGGTTGTCGGCGATTTCAGTTCCGATTATGGCACGCGAGTTTCACGCGGAACGTTACGTGCCCAACGGAGCGCGAACGTCGCCGCTGCGATGAAATTTCGAGCATCGATTTTTTTTTTTCTTTACCCCGCGAGGCCGGTGTAATTAAGATGACGGATCCAATTAAAGCGAACGGGGGCTCCTCGGTGCCGACTAAGTACATCGAGAATCCACTAAAAGTGGGTATTCTCATTAGGTATTCCGATTGGAATATCTAATCAGGAGTCTATGAGGGCCCCGGGAGACGAGACCGCCAATTTAAGCTTCCAAGTACTAGCTGCACCGGCAGCACCGGCGACATCGATGTCTTTGGCGTAGCCACGGGGAACTCGGTGCACCGAATTGAAACTTAAACGTTCGTCGACTCTTTTGTACCACGGTTGATTCCGTGTCGGTGGAATGCAAAGTCGACGACCATCCAGGTGGCTGGTAGGTAGGATGGGAGGGTTAGGTCGTAGGTGGCGAAACCTGGAGCGCGGTTGTCTCGCGAGGGTTCGTAATATTCGTACCGGTCGCAACGAGACGTGCGCGTTATCGATACCGATGGCTTTGGTGCGCCTGCCGCTCCAGATGCGACCAACGATACAGGGTTAATTACAGAGAGTGGGAAAAAAAGTATATCCGCGCGATTACACGATGTAAAAGTCACCGATAGCTTTGCTCCCTCGGCCTGTCGGGCGACCCTCGGCCGCGTCTAGACGCTTCGTGCGGTCGAGCGTTATCGCGGCCGGTAGATACGGCATGTGGAGAGAATGACTCAACGGTTTGTACGGCTCGTGCTGCGTGCTGTTACGTGTCGCGGACACGTTTCGCGGCATTGTGCAATCTAGGATGACATATTACTCGGAGAACGCGAAAAAAGCGTGCTCTGCCTTTATACGACTCGAAGAGATGCCGGGCTAGTTTTTTTTTTCGTTACCGTGCGAAGGAGCGGTTCGTTGTGTACGTATCGAACCGGTAGATCATTGACCGGTGCTCTGTCTCGGCCCTCCGTTGCATAATGCGTCCATTCGAGAGCCCAATAAAAACTATCGCTATAAAGTTTTACGAGATTCTCGCATGTTGTTCTCTTCTCCCTTTTTATTTTTTTTTTATTTTTCATTACGGAGATATCCAATAGCTCCGCGGGTTCGAACACTTGTTGTTTACTTTGAGTATTAGTTTATTCATGGACGTTGTAAAGTATAAATGGGGGTACGGGAGAGTCGATCGATGTACGTATTTACAATTTAGAGCGAAGAAGGTGGGTCGACGCACCGATCCAGGGATACGTGAACGCGTATCGGGCAGAAGATGGTCGCGGGTCGATAATTTCGGATCGTTCGTTTCTCGAGATGAAAGACGAAAGACGAAAAAGACGAAAGTTGGAGTACGTGCACCGGATCGATGGTTGAATTAATTTTAATAACTCCAAAAGTAAAATGTCAAAAGGTAACGAGTGTCGAGATCGAGTCGATAACCGGTGCGGAAGAAGGTCGTAAAATATTAGAAAGTGGGGAAAAAAGCATCGATATTTTCAAGCTTTGTTGACCGAATCGATTACAGAGCAAACAGACTGAAATCTGAACGACCGGCTCGCGGCTGTTCGCTTGTTTATGGACACGTTCTGAGCTGTCAGTGCCGCTTGAATACCAACGAATCGTCCATGCGCTTCGTCAAAAGTGGCGATCGACTCTTCACTGGTCACTTTGGACGTTCACTGCGAACGAAGTGCTGGCGAAAGCGATCTTTACATCTGTCACTGTGGATAAATCGTCCCCGATGCACGTCCGAAGTGTGAAAATTCGCCTTAAGCGGACGAGAACCCAGAAACGCTCGCTCGAACATTGTCCGAGAAGTAAAGACACTCGTGACTTCTGGAGGATCGAAACTCGTGCACGTCAGTTGCAATCACGGCACCTAGTTTGGCGTTATAGCGAAGGGTCGTCTTGAAATCTCGAGACGACAAGAGAAGGAAAGGTAGAGGAGTTTTCTCTCTTCCAAGAATTTTACCAAACCCACGGCAACACTGAACAAATAAATTCAATCGTCAACGATCATCTTTGTCGTCGTGGAACAATACCAAAGGCTAAAGTTTATCTAAAACACATTGGATTGTAATATTACAGATCGCGAACAACACGGATCAGAAACTGCTCGCATCGTAATTTAATTATTCTAGCGTTACATAGTTCGGGTGTTACGAATAAAAAAAAACTCGAAACTTGAATACAATAAAGGATAAAATACTCGGTTCATTCCGGATGTTGACGAGACGTAATCTCGTTACGATCGATGCAAGGTGACCTTTATTGCGTTGAAGCAACGTAAATGTGAGACACGGACGATTCATCAATTGTCTCCGTAATCGAAATTTTGGTCCTTCGAATCGAGTTCAACGTTCTCGACACGGAATATAATTAATCTCGATACGCGCGAACGCGGATCGAATCGTTCGAAATTGAAATCGGGAGACGAGTACACTCCTTTCCGAAGAAACGTTTTTCGTAAACACCGAAAAATGACGTATCACCGAGTTACGTGCTTCGACAATTTCTAAGCGACTTTATTAACACCGGTAATGGATTGTCGACACCGCATCGAAATGCGCCATTCGATTAATCTAAATAACGATACAGGATCTGCCAGGGATTGCGCCTGCCCCGTGCAGGATGAATATTCTGACCTAGCGGGCTGTCAGGTTTAGCACACAATCAAGCATTATCAGGTACGGTCAGACGATAATTAATGGCTCGGGCTGGTCAAACAGTAATCAATAATCAATGGTCACTCATAATCAGGTCAATGGTACGGAGGCTCGCGTCACTTAGATCGGATCTAAACGTTACATCAAATTCAAAGGTAAACATTGGCATTAAACAGGCAGATGCGGCACGCTTTGTTAGGCGTATTCAAAGTGCGTTGCAATATGCATTTATGGACGTGTCGCTTAGCCGGGTGACAAGCGTCAAGATACGGCGCGGTTCACGTCGATCGATGGCGTGCGCGCGCGTACACCGGAAATCGGAGACCGGTAGAGCGGGAGAGAACGGGAGAGAACGGGAGAGAACGGGAGAGACAGACAGAGAGAAAGAGAGAGAGGGAGGGAGACGAGGACAACGACGACGCGAAAAGATCGTTTCCCGAATCTCCTCGATCCCGGAATGTTCAATAAACGCGAGTTCTTGTTCTCGACTAGACCAAAGACCGAAAAGCCTCCGTTTTCCGCGCAAACGATAGAAAATGGGGAAACGAGAATTCTCCGGTAGAGTAGGGGAGACAGAAGCGATTTCGCCGAGAGAGAAAGCAAGAGAGAGAGAAAGATAGAGAGAGTACGTAAGAACGGGGTTGGGAGCGATTAAAGTTACACTTCGATCTCTAACCTCAGGCCCTCCGGTGGCGTGGAATCTCTTCTGGCAATAGCAGTCGCTCCCCGAACCGAAGCTTCTTTTTCCTCTTTCTGCACGCGAATACGTTAGACCCGGCGACAGTGGCGGCGCTGAGGCTATTACTCGGCGAAAACTTACTTTTCCCGGGGAAATTACTTTCACGAAGTATCTTATTTCGTCGTCGGGCGGCGACGCGGCTCGAGGAAAACGGCGCCGCGGCTCCTTCCCATTTTCCCGTGTTACCGTCGAAGGAGAGAGCGCACCCTTTCTCTGCCCCACCTCGGCCCTAGGAAGCAGTTCCATTCCGTCGAAACACGCAGCCCGTGTGTGCACCAACACGCGCACGCGCCACCCGCCGGCCGGTGTATTTAGGGGTGGATTAGGGTTGACGGTCGTAGATCAAGACTAGGTAGGCTCTCGATTGAAAGGGGGACGGTTGTTCGTGCGTCTTTACGAGGAATGTGGGTTGCGAGTTATCGGCCATGGAGTGCAGGCGCGGTGTATACGGGAATTTCACGGTTAATGCGATACTACGAGATGATTCGTCGAGCTAGGTGTTTTTAAGAAGAATTTTTAACCAGAGAAGTATACTGTGCGTGGATCGCTCGATGACACGCGGTAGGAAGGTGGATCCGATTGGACAGAGTAGGAGGGACACGCCCACGCGTGCACGTTGGACTTTCGCGAACCGTCGAAGTCACGCGTACCGAGTGGAGCGTGCGACGGAGAAAGCGAGTGGTGGGGGAAATGGGCGGGGCGTACGAGAGACTCCCACTCCCCTCTGTCGTCTCGCGTGTCTTCGAGCGATGCACGCACAGTACACGACACCGTGCTCGTTCTCTCAGTGACTACGAAGACGAAGTTTACTCATCCGTTACAAGTCGATAGATTTTTAACACGATTCACGATGTTCTTGGCTACCGCGAAGACAGAAGAATCACGGTTGGTACTGTCTCACCGAATGGCGGTTTAATTCGATGAAATCGAATAACGGGCCTTTCATTCGATGAAAAAGCGTCGATGCAAATGCACGAGGAACGAGCAAAGTGGAGCTTCCGCCGGGAGCTAAGCCCGAATCTGGGTTAGGGGCTCTAATCAGGATACATTGAATTATACCGTTATCGTAGCCGGGCGTAATGCTGCATAATGTAAAGCATTCGATCAATTATGCGACGATATTTGTGCTTAATTATGCAGGTAAGCCAGGTATTCTCACGCTCGATATCGACAATCACTTTTCGGCTTCGATATCCACCCGGATTACAGCTTCCTAATTGCTGATCCCGAGCGTGCGATTGTCGGATATCGACGATTTATCAATGATAATTAACCACGAGCCGGGTACGCGACAACGATTTTTTCGACTCGAGGAATGTCTGGTACGCTATAAATGCACCGTGGGCCGAACTTCCGCTGTAAGAACGGCCCTCGGGAAGATTCCACGGTCAGAGATAAGAGGAAAAGAAACAACGAGAGAATTGCATCCGAGGCCTCGTTTAAGAAGACACGTATGAAAGTAAATCTAGCACGCGTGCACGTGACCGATGACTGGCGTCGTTGCATTACAGACGGCGATCGTTTTTGCGTAGGGTACAATGTCTGGCACTGTTTACTATCGATGCATATCTATTAATGCGTTCTCGAGGAGTGCGGTAGACACTTTAGACGTCCGTAATGGAATTCGTAACGCCAGTCATCGGTTAGGTGCACGCGTACCGGATCGATTTTCAAATATATTTTTCTCGAAAATGCAGCCTCCGATGCAGTTCCCTCGTTCAATATTTTCGTCTTACCTCGAACCGTAGAATCTTCGCGATCCCATTCGTACCACGAATTTTGGCCCGCTGTATCCATTGGGTCGTTCTACAAGTCCATATTGTTCATTTTCTACCATACAAAGTAATATTTTAATCCTATCCGTGAAGCTAACGTAGGTTCGACTTTGGCATCGTTCCCATTTTCTTCGAATGTTTACGTACACACGATTTTGGCGTGTTCAGCATCTGCGTCATTTCTCGTACCGACAAACTCCTCGTTCCCGGATTAAAATTCCCCTTCCGAAATCGATCGAACCACTTTCTGCACGTACAAGCCGATAAAACACCTCCATAAAAGATACAAATGGTATTTGCTGCACTTGTTGCCGTATTCCCTTTCTGGAACCTGTACAAGACGAGATGACGAACGCGTTAACAGATTTCGCTTATTCTGTCGGGCATTAAATATAAAATTCTTACGCCCACAACGGATTAAACTGAAGTCCAACAGTTTCGTCGTCCGAGTACTTCTAACTCTGTGTTAACGAAACGTATCGTAAAATGTACAAACGCATCGCGACACGAACATATGGAACTACCCGATGCATACAGAGTCGCACTCGTGCTAGATTTTCGAATGCATTTTTCCCGAAAAACGAAGCCTCCGATTCAATTTTATTACTCAACATTTTCGCCTTACACCGAACCGTAGAATCTCCCAGGCCCCATTCGTACCGTAAATTTTGGTCCACGGTGTGTGTACACGCGCACAGACACACACACGTACAGGTGCACGCGTACGAGATATTCGAATGCATTTTTCCCGAAAACGAAGCCTCCGATGCAGTTCCGTGGTTGAACATTTTTACCTTATTTCGAGCCGTGTAATCTCCCCGATCCCCGCTCCAGCGACGAATTTTACCGCGCGCTGAACCGTCGCTCCCGTATCCAACGCGGCGCGAAATATCGTCTCGGGCGTGTTCCGCAATCCTTATCGCCGTGACGATCTTTCGTCCGCGCTCACGCGTCCTTATCGCGCGGCGAACGGGCGGCTAATTTGCAGTTTTAATTATCGCGCTTAATACGTTACCGTTTCGCCAAAAATTAGATTTGCGGGTAGAATAGTTTTAGCCACCGCTCGGGGGATTACCGCTCGTAATTCAACTTGACGAGCGTCAGCGGAACCGGATACGCGCCCGGAATCACGCTTAATTCTTAAATTTCCTTGCTAATCCCGTTACCCCGCCAACGAGTCCAGGCTGAGAGAGAACGACGAGGGAAGAGGGGGTGTAGAAACCGGTGGTCTCGATCGATCGGATTGGATTCGATTCCAAGTTGCCCCGGGACACGATATCGATATCCAAGGGTCCGGGACAGGGAACACGGCGGTAGAATCGAGCGGGGAGAAAAACCAGGGGGGGTTCGGGTAAGGGGATTCGGAAGGGAGTGTAAATGAGAGGATCCGGAGTGGCAGTTAACGAGAAGATAACAGGAACACGCGTGCCTCGGGACCGGAGCGAAGGGGGCAAAAAATCGGGGCCGTTCCCGAGCTCGCGGCACGCGACTACTCGTGTGTCTCGTCTCCCTCCGACTGCTCGCCATCGTCGAACTCCACCTCCTCTCTCTCTCTCTTTCTCTCTCGCATCGTCTATCACTCCGTGTCTCGACTCTCCCGAGGCGAGTAGACGCAGCGTCTCGACTCTCTCGAGGCGAGTAGACGCAGTGTCTCGACTCTCTCGGGGCGAGTAGAGACAACGCGCGTCGACGTTCGTAGCCACCTCTCCTCGTTTCTCGAGACGTTAACGGTTTCACCGGTGCTACCCTCTCGTCGCATCGATGCTACTCCGTTCTCCGTCGTTCCTCGTTTTTCCGTTCTCGGGAGGATCCAGCGTCGCGGACAACGTTTACGTCTCGGGACTTTACGACTCGACGTAAAGGCAAATGACCTCGTTGTCACTCTCGAGCGACCGCTCGCTCGGAAAGAGAAACCAAACGAGGGTGGCGAACCAGGTGGGACGCAGAGAGCGCGAAAGAGAGGAAACGCCAGACCGACCGAGGAAATAAAGCATCTCGCGAGGGGGTGAGCGGCGACGAGGGACCGGGGCGGGGGCATAATTTTCGTTTCTTCCGCGACCGTATTTCGCGGAGACAATGCGGCCTGGGAACCGCAATCCAGGGTGCAACCGACCCAGAAAACACGCTTGGGATTACTGTACCGCGATAGCTCGCTTTCTGGCTGCCTATTTGTCTTTGCGCCTCCGCGTCCACGCTTCTCGTCTGCCTACGCTCGCAACTGAGGACCCGAAGGGTGCGAAACAAAGCTGGACGCGAAATGGTTTTTCTTTTTCGGTCGAGAGAGTGAGAGAGAGACGGGGGTGGGGGATGGACGACAGACGTTATTGCGAGACCAAGATCTCGGATCGGACCACGGGACGAGGTAAACTTTGCCCGCGTTTAATCCGGAATTACAACCGAGCATCGCGGTGGTACCGTGCGGAGAGATTCGTGGTTTTCGCGTATCCGCAACCTCGCAGAAAGGCGACGCGATTGCGGAAAACGCGAGAGAACATTTTTTACGCACCGATCGTTTCGTACGTACGGAACTGCGTTGAATTCCGATGAGAAAAGTGACCTAAACGTTCTTGCAATGGACGAATACCGGGGTCTAGGATCTTCAGTAACTGTCCTCGATTTCTCGGTTATTTCGAGTTCGATATTTCGACAGTATTGGACACTGGAGGTTAAATACTATTATAATTGATGATCTTCGGATAGAGGGTTAATACACTCGATCGAGCACGAGGATAACAATTTTTCGTTCGAAGTATAAATGTTCCATCTCGCGGGTAATAGCGTAGCAACGGTAACGATCGCAACTGCGGAAGAAATTAGTTCCGTACAGCGCTAGTAAAACCGTAAAATGACGAGATACACGATACATCGCGGCGGAAGAATCTCCCGATACAACCGAACGGAAAGAAATAATAACCGTAGCAACGGTCGAACGTACTATTAGCTACACGCTTTCGTCCGGCGAGGTGAAAGAGCCAGGAGGTAAAATCAACTTTCATCGTTCAAAGCCCTCTAGCCTCTAACCGGCATTCACATATCGATTCCCTATGGAATCCCTTTGGCCGAGATTGCAACGATCTCCGGCTGAATGCTGGAACCGAACAACGGGAGATGAGAAACTTTGGGAACCGAGCCCCGTGATAGCCGCCCGGAAACGGAGTTTCTTGTTAAATTTCTAACACTGGAAACTTTTTCTATTATTAAATTTGCAACGCGAGTCGATATCCGGGCGATTCCCTTAACTCTTATCCAGCGCGAGAAATCCACGGTGAAACGTGATGTTCCGCGAATTAAACGAGATTCCCGGGACGATTCGGTCGCGACTCGTTGGAAAATTCGAGAAGCCGTGGGGTGGGGAGGGGTTTGGGGGGAATTAGTTTTTCCTTGATAGAATTTCCCGCCACGGTCGGGAGCCCGTCGTTGATTATGCAACTGGCGGCGTAAAGATACACAACGTTCTCGAATAAATTCATTATTAAATCGTATAACTCGAGCGAACCGAAGCCGGAAAGACGAAGGGGCGCCTTCGGCTCCTCGAAGTTTCACGATGAATCTACCGGGAATAGTTTGTCGGTGTCTTCGTCAAATTTCCAACCAACCGGGGCTAGAATCTCGCCCCGTTTTCGTATTAAATCAGACGTACCTTTGTACGCGTTACCTTTCGCCGTACACCGAGCCCCACCCATCCCTTCACTGTCTACGAATTCCTAAACGAAATATTACGGGGCGCGGGAAAACAGCCGCACGACAGCCGGATATGTGCCGCGGGCCTGTGTTTTATTGCCGGTACGGTTGGATAAATAATACGAGGACGCCTCCGCCACGACCTCGTACCGGGCCGTAAAAATGATAAAGAAGGGTATCGGCTGTTCGGCCAGTCTGAAATCTAGAAATACATATGGAAACGTCTTCCTTCCCATGGAATCGATGCAAAATCCTTCTCGGTCGCGAGCGTTTTACCAAGACCACGTCGCGTTTAACGAAACCTTCCTGGTGTCTTTGATAAAGACTGTCTGTTTAATTCGCTCCTCTTCGATTTGTCTCGTAGCGTGTTCGAGTGTTCGTGCATTGATGAATTTTTACGAGTTTTGTGTTACATCGTGTAGTGTTCCTATTATGTTTCTTTCGACGACATTTTTCGGAGATCAATACAAGATCGTCTCGGTCGTTTAAAAAATTCTAGAATATAGAATGTAGTATATGTAATGAATTTTTGCGAGTTTTGTGTTACATCGTGCAGTGTTCCTATTATATTTCTTTGGACGACATTTTTCTGAGACCTGCAAGAGACCGTCTCGGTCGTTTAAAAAATTCTAGACTATAGAATGTAGAATACGTAATAAATTAAAGTGTCGTTCGTTCGATAGAAATATTTCACCCAGTATTTCTTATCGACTCGCCCCGTACGGTGCACTCTGGTCCCAGAAAAATTCGATTCTGCAAAACGGAATCGAAGTGGTTCCCGAAAATTAACATTTGGTAAATTTTCAGGGTTCGCGGACGCAGCCAAGGATGCAGTGAAACGTCTGACGCGTCGAAACGTACACGCTGCGATCGGTGAGTGTTCTCTTAGCAATTTTTCTTTTATACACGTATTTTTACCATCGAAATTACACCACACCAATGTCGAAACAACGCGTACAGAACCGCTCTCGATCGTGATCGAGTTTCTCGTCGCTGGCGGTTCGTTTTCTTTCAAAAATCATCGAAACCGAGTCCGGTGCGAAAATGCGCGAAACTTTCTCGCGTTCGACTGCGACGATTTCCAGGCAATGTTCCCGCGGAGCCAGCCAACCGCTCTCGGTCCTTGCCGGCTGGCGAACGTTTCTCATGAATTTCATAAAGTTTCATCCGTCCTGTACATTCGAAGTTTCACGAGGCCCGTGAAAATTGGCGCGATTCGACGCTCGCCTAAAGCTCCGTCCAAATCGAAATCTAAGCTGCGGCGTCGATATACGGTGGCTCGTACTATAAATCTCGGTCGCTTTTCTCGTTCGAGAATGGGGTTACGAGATGCGGCCGCTGCGACCGACCGACCAATCCAATCAACTTACCTAAGAGACTTATGACAGGAATTTCATAAAACGAGGAGAAAGGGCTGCTTTAGGCAACGACGGACGACCACGATAATTCAGACGATTCCATGCCCTCTCCTTTTCCCCCCACCATCGTCCTCTCTTCCTTCTGGCCTCACCCACGGATCTTTGTTCTTTCGCCTTTAAACTATATTCTTAATCGAATTTCGAAGGTTTTATCTTCGCCCGGGAGTGCATTATCGAACGGCCAATAGTACTAAATTTTATTTCACCGTTCCGTCGAATCTCCACCCCGCCATCCCCTCCTTTCATCGGTTCGATCAATCTAATTTCAACATGGACGGTCTGTAAACCCTGCCAGTCACCGCTACGCACCCTCTCACTCTCACACACACACTATCTCTCTCTCTCTCTCTATCTCTCTCTCTACCACACCCACTTTCTCGCACTCTCTCACGCGTTCCGTGTAAAATTCATTCCCCTTTATAACAATAATGACCCTCCGCCCTCTGTTCGCTCGCTGAATCATTCATGTCGTCGAGGGGGTCAAGTCTGTGGAGTGTTCGTCAGCTACCGTGCGATTACCGTGCATTAGTCGAGGCAACTTCGCGTCCCTGAAGAGGTCAGAAGTGGCCTTCCCGGGAACGTGGAAGCTTCGGGATACCGACCCTCGACTGCATCGTGTTTCATTGTCGTTGTTCTCGCTTTCTTTCGCCACGATGGAAACCCCACCGACCCGTTCGTCTCGAAGTTGACATTGCGATCGTTCGTTAATATTTCAGGAGGCCCCGATCGCCACGGTACAGGTGCATCCGCGTAAAAGATGCATACATTCGAAAGGAGTACGACCAATCGTGGTATATTCTTCTCGCTTCAACGTTCGTTCGCATTTCTTCGTTCGTTTCCAATCGATTCCACTTGCTCGCGACTCTTTTCTTTTCTTCCGTTCACACGCAACGCTCTAAACATTATACTTTGTATTTCTTTTCTTTGCACGATATCTCTTCTTCGGACGATGTACACTGTACGGTAGAGTGAGTACAAGAGGGTTGGAGGTGATTCTTTGCAAAGTGTAAACAAAAATACAGAACGTAATTCTTAATTTTAGTTTCTTCTTTCAGGGAAAATCGAATTGGAGAATCCGTCGTGCGCGTGCAACGCAATAAGATTTTGTAAACATCGGTTACGCGATGTTTACGAGTCACCGGATTCGAGAAAGCACGGAACATATACGTCGTAGAGCAGTTCGCGGTATCGATTACAGAATCGTAGCACATTTTCGCATTCTCGGAAACGCGACTCCCGGTAACTGAGCCCGGGACGAATAAATTGTACACCGCGATTCGTTTCGTACACTTTCGCGAGGATTCGCTCGAATCTGTTATTCGGCCGCGCTCCGGGCAATTCTAAAGACGACTCGAATCAAAAGGTCAAAAGCGTTAAACATCCACCGCGTCCAAGTGTTTCAATACGGATTCTCCCTGTTAATTTTTTGTTTCATTCTCGGTCGGATTATTGCATTTGAAATCGTACAGGCGATGCGGATGCTCGAAAGCTCGGTGAGAATCGAGCGCGAGAGCTCGATAATCGCGTTTCGCGCGAGCGAGACATTTTCGAACTCATCTGAAATAATAACGACAGAAGGAAGCGTGCACGCTCGAACGGGACTACAACGAGCAAATGTCTGTATCGTATTCGACGCGAGTGGAGGGAGGGAGGGTGAGAATACAAGCCGATTAAATGCTTCAGTTTCTTCTACCCTCTATCCTCTCGCTGTTAGTTCCTGCTCGCCTTTTACGCCCTGCTCGAGATCGACCGTCTGGATACGTACGTAAGTTCGCGGAAGCGAGAGCAAGGATAAGTCCATTGCGAATGCGTAAGAGAATTACGGGAGTTCTTTGCCGAAGAAGATCGACTCGAAGCGGGGGAAAAAATCCTTTGAGCGCTCTTACCGATGCTACGTAGAATCGACCGGCTAATGCACGATCTACGGCACTAATGGAAACGTATTAATTTACAACGATACGGTTAACGACCGCCAACGTGTTCCCGATTCGTTGCTACGAGAAAGAACGCGCGAACAATCTCAGGGAACGTTCACCGTACGAGGTATCCTTCTAATCGATCCTAAACACTTTCCTCCGTTCGAGAAGCATTTCGCTCGGTGAAATATTTGACCTAGATTTTTGGATACGAGGGTGCCGAAAGGGTGCGAGTTTCAGCGACTTATAACGGAGCTACGAGGAGTATATTTATAAAGGGTAAGGAAAGAGGGTTTCTTAAATGTTCGATCGAACGGGTAGCAAGGTTTCTAGACCAGAGGGGGTATCTCGTTGATAAAATGGGAGGCTTTACGTGTTGATTTTTTACTTGTCGATGAAACGTGTTTATTCGGTGCAGAGGTTTCGAGGTACGATTCGAAGGTTCTCTTTGGCGTGGTTTCGTATACATTTTAAAAATTAACGGAGGAGAATTTCAATTACGGTATACATATATTGTATATTTAAGTACCGATCGGGGACCAAAACACTCGCGAATGTTCGCTGATTCTCGGTGCGTTCTCCGGATCTTTCCCGATGGATTCTATCCTCATTATGTATCGTTCTTCTATAATCGATAACTATCGCAATAGACGCTAACTGAATGCTTCTGTATACTCTTGCAACCCTTTCCTGGTATCATAATATTAAAAATTACACTCGTAATCTTTCTTACACAACTTCGACCCATCTTGTCTCATAGATATTTACACTCGTCCAGCGAAGTAACGTCGGACGATAAACCGAGAAACAGACCGCCGTTAACCTGGAACTCGAAGAGATTCCGTGCACGAGAGAACACCGTATAATATTTCCTTCGAGAATTGATCCTTCGTTCCCACAGTTCATTAACTCGTCAATGATCGAGTACGTGTTCAATTATCGTAGAGTTCCATTGCGGTAGGATCCGTTTAAATATTCACGGTCGTTGGTCAAAGAGGGCCGCTTCATTGGACGCAAAGACACCGACCGGACGAAAGTCGTAAATTTTTTCCAATTATATTTCCCTCGTTATTGATTCACGCCGCGAATAATTACGCACACGTGTACCGTGTTACGCGCGCCGGGCTCGCGATTCGAATTCAGGCGTCGTGCAGCCGGGCATCCGCAGCGTCGAATTGGCTACGTGAGAGCGTCCGGAGGCTCCTTTCGGAAACACTTTCGATCGTCCGGTAGGAAAGTTCCCGATCGAAGCGCGAGATAACCACGGTCCGAGCTATTGACTTCTCGTTTCCGGATAGCAGCGCGCCCTTTCAGACCGGTGGGTTTCTTTTGTATTGAGACCGCGTGCTGCGAAGTTCCCGGGATTTCTTGCGGCCGCAGTGATACGCAATCTTGACCGTATAAATCGTCGGTTCGTATCCGTTTTCCTGGGTTATGTTCTGCGGAGAACGCAGGGCGTGGTTTCGAGAAGTCGAAGAAATACGGTCGGACCGCGATACCGCATGGAAACGTTCGCTCTTCGAGCTCGTCGGGGCCATCGAACGGAGACCGTTGCATCCAGACCGTGGCCAGGAAAATCAGCCAAATCCCACGTGTAACCAGCAACGGTACCAGATATACGATATGCAAGTACGATATAATAGGAACACCCGTTGCTTCTCCCACTCGAACCGTGATACCTTCCCCCGCTCTTTACATATGGCGTACTGGGTATAAGATACAATGGTAAACTTAATTATTGTATAATAGAAACACCGTTTACTTCTCCCACTGTGCTTATACTACCTGTCCTCTACTCTTTACATATTGTATACGTTGTAATGATAAACTTAACTATAATACAATATAAACACTTGTTACTTCTTCCACTATACTCATACTACTTTTTCTTTACTCTTTATATATGGTATATTAGGTACAAGTTGCAATGGTAAACTTAACTACAGTATAATAGAAACACCCATTACTCCTTCCACTCTACTCATACTACCCTCCCTCTAGTCCCTATATATGGTATACGTTTTAATGGATAACTAGAATACAATAGGAACATCCATTACTCCTCCCACTCTACTTATACTACTTTCCCTCTACTCTTTATATATGATATACTAGGTATAAATTGCAATGGTAAATTTAACTACAATACAATAGAAACACCCGTTACTCTTTCCACTCTACTCATACTACCCTCTCTCTACTCTCTATATATGGTATACGTTGTAATGGTTAACTACAATACAATGGGAACATCCATTACTCCTCCCACTCTACTCGTACTACTTTCCCTCTACTCTTTATATATGGTATACTAGGTATGAATTGTAATGGTAAACTTAACTACAATACAATAGGAACACCCGTTACTTTTTCCACTCCACTCGTAACACCTCTCCAATTCGTCACAACATGATTTACTCGTAAATTTTTCCAACGTTTCGACCACGAAATTCGAGAAAGGAGAGTGTACCGTAGATGCACTTGCGACCCGTGCAGTAGTCCAAGGTAAATTGGCGAGCAAGTGTCAGGAACGATCTCAGAAGGTCTATTAAGGTCTGTTATCGAGGAAGTATCGAGGAACTATCGAGGAAGACCTCGTTAGATTTTGTATCTTCGCTTATAAGCTAAACTCTTGTAACGCCTAATTGGCGGAGGAGCGAGAACCACTAAGAACAAAATTAAAAGTGCTCGATAATTGCTCGATAAGTAACTGGGAAAATTGAGAACCGTTTAAAAAAATTTATCTAAAGAAAACTAAGGAAATAAATTCATATTTTGCAATCTATGGGAACGACGAAGTTTTTCGAGCGTTGTTCACTCCTCGATCGAAATGTAACTATTCTAAAAAAATTAAATCGATTTACGAGCTTTTCTTTTCAGAGAACTTCTCGACCATAATTTATTATATTTTAATACGTATATTAAATAAAATAAGCCGAGGATAAAGTATCTATTTTAAAGAACCTGAACGATAACTTTCGACTTAATTTACTCGTACCATCCCCATGTTTGTTCATACGAGAGACAAAGTTGTTTTCTTGCATCTCGGGGACGGAAAACGGACAATACTTTTTTTATTGATCGATACACGTACTAAGAAATCGCAGAAGATAGTGTATTTACAGGCCACCGGCGAGACATTGGCGCAAAATATCCCTCCCTCGTTAGCAGGAGGGTTAATAGGGGCGCGCGCGTGCCAGATTCCGAGGGATTCGGTGGCCGGTCGCGGATCTCGTAAACGTTTCGGCACGAAAGTTACCTTTAGCGCGGGCCGAAGTATGCAGATACCGTGTGTATGCATATGTATGCAACACGGCAGCTGTAGGATAAATGTCACGCCGCGAGGAAATATTTAATGTCGTATCGACGAATGTGGGCCGCGCGAGGATTACACGGTTCCGCGTCGCAACAGTACCCGCCGCTTTATACTCGAAGATTGGTAACGTTCAACGTAGCGAGAAATCAATGCAAAATTTTTCAAACACCGTCGTCGCGGCGCATTAAAACACGGATCGTGCGATCGATCGAATCGAAGATTGAAAATTTTGGAAAAAGACACCCCTTCCGCGAGATCGCCCCCAGATCTCTCGTTCATTCGATGACATCGAAATCGCTCGACCGAAATGTTCCCCGGTCGCGATTCTCCGCCGTTACCGACGAGAATTCAACGTTTCTCCGACCGGATCGATCCTCCGCGTTGCTTTCCGCTTTATGTCGCCGTTTCGTGTTTCTACGTTTACCCGTTGCGTCCACATACGTCGGTGACCATAGAATTCGGGAACATTCTGCGCCGGCTGGATTCAAAGGCTCGTAACTCGTTGACAAAATTCCCTTGAACGAAACGTTGAATACTTTGATCAGCGAGGCCCGCTCTGTGTTTACGCTCGCGGCATGAAAAGCGTCCGTTTCGTGTGTAACGATCCGATAAATAATTCCATTGGCCGTGGTAATGTCGTTTTAAAATTGGCGCGCGAACGACCGTGGCAACGACGGGGTAGGTGTGCAAGGGGAAGCGGAAACGGGGCGAGCGCCGGGTAAGATTTTCGCGTGAAAGGCGTTAAGCCAAAGCCGTAATCGTCTTATTGCGTGTTAAATCTCTCCTTCGCTCGCCCTTCCGTTTCGTCGAAAGCGTTTCGAATACAGAGCCGGGTACGACGGTATGACTCGTTTAGGGGGTGAGCGCGGTGCAAGGAGCCCGCGCCAGCCATTGTCTCGAGCTTACAGCCACGGCTACACGTTTAGAAGCCGTCGGCTTCGGAATGCAAGGATTAAAAGCACGTCTTGCTTTCTTCGAGGAAAGGCTGCCGGCTTCCTCGAAACGCCCTTGACGCTGTAACGTCGCTCCGACGCCGTTGGAATGAATTTAAAATTCCCGGCACGCGGTGCCCACGTATCGTTCCGCGGGGCCCGAATTTGATTCTTTCGACCCTCGGGAATAATTCCCCACATGGAAATTTCGCTTTGATTCGATTAGTCGGATTACCGCGTCGCTCTCGCGCGAATTTTTACACGAATTTTACCACCCTTTCTCCGCTCTGAAAGCGAAGAACCGTGACACAGACGTTCGAGAGTCGTACTCGTCGGGACTTCTTCATCTTATCGGTCCCTTTCCTCGATTCTCCTGCAGTGGATTCGGAGACGTTGCCTTCGAGTCGCAAAATCACCGTAGAATCGACTGTGTGCAGAAATACGGGCACATTTGACAATTGTTGCGTCGGTCGACCACCGTAAATTACATTCGGTTCGAACATCACGAAAGCTTGTTCTCCTTCTCGTATTCTACTATATGCCCTTTTCTTGGTCTTCGTTTTATTTGCGTTGCACATTCTGTAAGAATGTACAAACAGATTACTACGGTTAGGACAGATTTGTTTCGATCTTCTCACTTGCATTTTCAAGTTAACAATTTTTCTTTAAATTCATCTCACATTACATTTACGACCCCTTTCAACGGTTTTCTATATTTTCCTGAAAATTCGATTTTGTTCTCATTGGTTCAAAATTTGGATGAAATCTGATCAATGATCGAATCATCACCCATGATCAAATTTTGTTCTCATTGGTTCCCATTCCTCGATCAACTGAAAGTCACCAGAGTTTGCATTTAACTGAAAACACACAATCTTCAAAGGTCACTTTCGATGGTTCCTCGATATTCCTCGTTCATCCCTCTACTAAAATTATACTCACGTCGAGTCTGGATAAATTGTTCTTATTACCTGTACATTGCGCACAATCTCGTGCTCCTTATTCGTCAGTCGCGCAAGATGAATTCAGCGCGTGACACGCGTAAATTGTTACATTGGACGACAAACGTTTAAGTTTTGCTAAATTTAACAAGATACGGTATCTCTGCTCGCGAACAGAATCGGAGCGGTGAGACGTAACAATTGTTTGCAATTGTTTGTGCTTTGTACGCTGACTGCGTTATACCAGGATCGTAATATGCACGTCAGAGTACAGTAATTACAGCATTACAGGTCACGAAAAACCTAGCTTCGACGTGGGCGTGCCCAATACGCTGAAAATTAACTCCAACCCTCGATTAGGTACGGAGGCGCGATGTTTGTCCGATAATCAAAGGCCTACCCCGGAGCGAGTTGTCGCATAGGGGAAAATTGTTAATAACGTTTGACCTGAACAGCATCAGGATGGGGCAGAACGTTCGGGCCAGTGTCTGTTGCACAGATGTGACTGTATTTATGGCACCGGTAATAAGTAACCCGAGGGATGATTCGGCCCCTCCAGTAGGGTGGTTTTCGAGTTTGTTCGTAGTAGGGTAAAAGATTCGGAACAAGGGAAAAATAATATATTTCTAACTTTTTGCTCGCCCGGTTAATTTTCGTAACAATTTAATCGTTCGGATAATTCTAATTCGAGCGCAACATTGAAACGTTACGAAAAGAGCAGGATCATCGCGATCGTTAGAATTAACGTCGCTCGAGTAAAATACCTTTTTTTTACAAATAATTGAACACTGTCCCGATTCGTTAAACCTACCGTACAATTTACACGATGCATCTTCAATATTAACGCGCGTCCCTCGTGTAAATACATTTCTACAATGGATCCATCGGGGTATCGATTCGCGTTTTATTCGTTAGAATTTCTCCCGAAGTATATTTTCCCTGGTGTCGTGGGGTCGATCGAGAGATACCCTGTCGAAATAACATATTTAAAATTGTTTCGTCCGTGATAAAAATTTTCGCAACATGGTCGTTCAGTTTCCACGGACTCGAGCGCGATATCGTCACGAACGTTACGGTAAGGGGTACGATCACCGCGTTCGAATTAACGATGCTCGAGTGAAACACCTTTTACATTAAATATCGTCTCCGGTTTATTAAACGCACGATTAAACGATACGTTTCCACGACGAGACACCGATCGATCCACCGATCTCTCGTTCACCGAGATCCGGTGCACGGTTTTACTCGCGAATTCTATCGCGGGGTATCTCGTCGTATTCCGGGAACGTTTTACAGCTTAAATCTCGCGATTGCGCCGAGATAAATTGCCGATACTCCGACCGGACTTGGAATCGCTCCCAAAAAGATAGTCAAGGTTGTTGATGGCTCGTCGATCTTTTCCGTCGTCGAAACGACCGTATGTTTTACGATCCACGAAAGGGAACGAGACGATCGTACGTACCGGTCGATGTTACGATTCGATCGTCGTTCTGTTCGATCGAAGCGTGTGCCCGCGTTTTTCCACCGATTCTGTATTACGGTTATCGAGCTAACTTCGCGCGTTCCGAGATACGAGAGTCAACCGTTCCTGAGAACTTCCTTTCGGATTCTTCGGAATTTTAGCGTCCCGAGTGTTCCATTTTCACCGACTCGGACGCCTTTGCGTGTTTCACAGCGCGGAGACAACACGCCCGTAAGACCGCATAACGCGCCGAAGGCTGGAGAATTTTCAATGACGCGATATCCTCGTCATCGAGGAGCCCGTTCGGTCGAATATTCGAAGCGCTCGTAATTTTCACCGAAACGAGATCACCGGTAAACAATCGTCGACTCGGATATCGCGAAACGACCTCTGTTACACCTTTCGAACACCGAACGACCGAATCGCGTATCGAGTCTTCGGTGTTGTCCGTGCATGACATGGAATCATCTCCTGATTTTTTCGCGTACGTTCTCCACGCGTCCAGCTCGTCGAGTACGACATTCGCCCTTGTAAATTTCAAACTATCCCTTTTATTCATTCTACGTTCCATTCCGTCGTGGAATTCTCGTCCCGCGTTGATTCGTCTTCGGTGTTTCGTCGCGAGCGGCGATACCACCGGTCTTGCGTATTCCATTTATAGCGGGCGGAGAATGGATCCAGCTCGGTAAAATAAATATTTGTTTCGCGGCTCGGACGCGTAATAGCGAAAACAATCGACGCTACGAAGACATCGAGCACACCGAGAGGATTTCGAACGAATCGACACGAGGACTGGGACAAGCAAACGCGACGATTCCTCGCCGCGCGCACGAGTGAACGCGGTGATCGAAATCGACGATCTTCGAACGTAATCCGGAATGGTCTTCTCCGTGGTCATTCTGTGTACACATCGTGAGGTCGTTCACCGTGATCGTGCCGATTCCTTCCAGTCGATACCACCTCGGGGAATAATACCGAGACCTAGCTTGGACGACAACACGATCGTGCGACGCCGTGAGACGTCGATTATTAGGTGTCCTCGAGGTGCATGCAACGGGTCTCTTTCACGCGGACATCGTTTCCATCGTTCTCGTGGACACCGCTGCTTTTATACGCCGCGACGTGAACTTCTACGGAGTCGGTTCGCGAGAAGCGGATAACGCACCCGGTGAACGCCGAAAACCTTTCGCGAGCACGGTCCCGGAATGTCGGTTCGGTGATCTCCGGTGATACGAGCTCTCCGCGAACGTTATAAAAGACAACAATATGGGATTGCCGATGACAATTGCGCGAATTCGTGCCTCGAGTTTCAGAGGGAGACGAAACGATCGGTAGAGCGTGGAATGGTTGATACACGTGGAAAGTATTCAGTACCGGAAGAATCAAGCATCGAAAGGGTACGATTTTAAAGACAAGTTTCTCGATGTTTGAGAGTTATAGAGTATCGAAGGGTTAGATACGATACGCGTGGGAAATATTTAAAGGAGTTTAGAGACGATTGCCTTGATCTTCGAGAACGATAGATTTACGAATAATTAGATACGGTACGCGTGGAAAATATTTAAACGATTTAAACGATCTTAGAGATTCAATTGTCTTGACCTTTCGGAGCGATAGATCTACGAACAATTAGACACTGTACGCGTGGAAAATATTTAAACGCAAGTGAACGAAGAATCAAGGAAGGATGGTTTGAAAGAGCATTTACGTCCGCGTTTCGTTCAGATTTCACCAAATCATCGGTAAAGCGTTCTACGATTTCGTAGACGCGATTCGTTCGTTAAAATTGTTACGAAGCTCGACTCGTGCGCTGAATATAATGTTTCGTTATTTGTTGCGTCTCCGGCACGAAAGACCGAAAGAAAGTACGGTAGCCGCGAGAGATACTCGCGCGCGGTGGCTCGTACAAGCGAGTGTGATCGACAAGTGTTTGAAACAGCGCGACAGTGGATCGAGTGGATGTTTCCATTTTGGTATCATTTGTGATGGACGAGCGACGAAGAGCGAATGGATTCCACGTACGCGCGTGAATTTTTCAGCGTATCCGCGACACGGAGCACCAGCCCGCGAAGCGTGTGCGAGAGATTAAAAGTGCAAAGCGATCGAGGATCGGTGAGTCGAGGTCGGCGACCCGAGTCCACGGAATCGACTAGTTAACGCATGAGAGAGAGAGAGAGAGAGAGAGAAAGTTATCATTTTCCGCTTGGAGTTTAATTTCGTTTGAATACCGTGCACACGTAGAATTCCTATGGTGGCCATTCTTTGCGAGAAGGTTACCGTTCAACCCTTCGTAAGCTGCTCCGGTATCACCGATTTCGTCGAACTTCGTTTCGCGAGAGGGTAACGCACACGGTGAAAAAATTGTGGATACTATAGTCGTACACGATCAAACGACTATCTACTTCTCGCGACACTACCGTGGATTCGAAACGAAAAATGTATTGTTCGTGTTTTGAAAGACGACTGCTGGAAAGAATGCTGGTAGGATTGGTCATAGTGAATCGGCCACACCTGTAAACGCACAGGTCTTCATCGCGGTACATTATTGACCGAAATGGTTCTAGTTCACTGCCAATCGCCTCGCTCGACAAACAGATGAAATGGAATTTGAAAATTTAGGTAATCGAATATTTAGAATTCATCGTTTCGGCTCATAGTATCTATGCAGTTGGAAATGGAATTTGTAAAATTGTCCGAATAATCTACACGCGTTCTTTCACCCTGTACTTCTCCACGATTAATTTCCCATCCGTCCGGATAACACTTGTCAAGTTTCGGGTTGATCGATTCGACGGTTCGAAAATAGCGTTAAATTCGAACCGACCGGTGACGAATGGGACACACCCGGTAATCGCGGAAAGTATCTTCGGCGTCGGTTGCTCGCAAGATAGGAGTATCGAGGCCCTAAATTCGCAGAATGTAGCACCGGGGCCAGCGCAGAAACTCGCTAATAATGTGGCTCGAAGGTTGCGCGGAGGCGCTTTTGGCAACACGGACTTTCCCCACGAAGCAATCACCCCATGGACGGGATAGCCTAGATTCCCTTCGCTACTATCTCACCGACGTCGCTGGCTCGCGGTGGCGAGATAAATTTTACAAATCGCCCACGGCGCAACGCTACACGTTCCTGCGTTTTACCACATTATTATATTATCCCTTCTGCCACTCGAAACGCGGCGCAAGATAAACACACCTGCGCAACGATGGATCCGAGCTGAAATACACCGTACGACGCGATTCGCGAAATTCCCGCAACGTTCGTTGAATCCGATCCGTATTAACGAAACGCGTCGGTTGAAGCTTCGCACAATGCATCGCGGCCGCGCCCGCTCTTGTTTATTTCGCGCAACAAAGGCTAATCTACGCGCGATTTCTCACTCGTAAACACCGCGTTACACGGTTACGTAACCGCGGGTATCGTTCCAGACTACGCGTCTTCCGCAGAGTTACCTAAACTCGAGCCCATCGTATCGCTTTCTCTTGTTTTTTCCAAAAATCCTCGAAAGCTCTCCGAAATTCCCTCGACAGTGCACCGGTGCATCGTACGGTCGATCTACCCTTTCCATCGGTGTATCGTAATTCCTTGAAACGGAAGTTCTGTTCCCGAGTATTTTATTTTCCGCGATACCGTCCATCGCGACAGGGTGTTCACCCCCCTACAGAGAATCGTGTGTTTCGATTTCATAAGCGGGTTAGGTTTACCGACGCGAGTCCTTCTCGAACCCTACGAGCTCCTCTGTTCGATGTCTTTAATCGTCCGTACGTGTTCGCCCCGTTGTCGTTCGCGTCTGTTTTCTGTCGTTTCTCGTCGAGTATCGTCCATCGCGATCCGTATACGTTGGCTATGGTAAAAAATAAAAAATTGCAGAGGAAAATTTTGTACAATTTCGACAAGCTCCGCGTAGTGCGACTTCTTTCCAAAAGGTGCATCGATGCAGTTGCAACCTGAGATTGTACAAGTTCATTAAACGGAATCCTACAATTTCTTTCGCGCAATTCGATTCTAGGTAAAAATACACTTGAAGATATATTTCGCGAACTTTTTCAAAACCTGTGCATTCTAAACATTTTACTTTGCACTCGATGTCTCGATTGTTCAGAAGAGACAACACATCGAACAGAGATTCAAACGTACCTTCGAACAGCGCACGTCGATGAAAGTAGTTCAGTCTCTTCCTCAATTACAAATACAAAAATATATACCATTTCGTCCTATTAACTTTACACAAATTTAAACAGTCGCGCGAGATATCGGTTGAAAAATCGCGCGTCTGATTTTCGCGTTGTTCCGTGATTTCTCGACGATTCGCGATAACGAATCTCTAGGAAAAGGTAAGAGGCCGGCGTCCGTGGGGAACGACGTGTAACCCCCGGACGGGCCGGAACGGCGGCGGGACCGTTTAAAATGATTTATTTCGCGTGGGTCGCAAATAGAATTTCGAAAACTAATGGAAAGTACTGTAACGAGGAAATATAATGCATCGGGAGTAGTTACCCCCCTCCGCGAAATTGCTTCTTATGAAAACTTGTTCGACGAAGTCGTTCGCCCCACGGTCGAGGAAAATTGCCGGTTGCGCAAAGAAGATTGCCACGAAGGTGAAGAGGAAGAAAAAGAGAAGGGCCGCGCGGAGCGTGGTAGGGCGCAGGGATCGGGCCGAATAATATTGCGGTGGCGAGCGTGTTTACTCGTCGAGAAGTTTTGGAGCAGCCGGCTGGTTGGTTCGTTACGGCCGCAACTCCACTTACAAGTAATTAGACTAACAAGCACGGAGCCCCCGGACGCGAATTTCGACTGGAAATTCAGTCACCGGCTTGTCGGTATTCGCGTCAAGTTCGGCGGTGTTCATTTTCTTCATTGTTCCGGCGGGGGTGGCTTTTTGCCGCGGGTGGCTGCGGCAAGGTTGTTCCGTCATTGAGTCGATTGAAAATGGAACGGCGGACTCGGACCGGCGAATTTCGCTTTCCATTGAAATCCTCTTTAAAACTGTACCAACGAACGCTTTGAAACGGTATACGGAAGATTCACGAACACGAGTCGGCTATGAGCCGAGTGTTTCGGCTCGTGTTTACCGTAAATGCCCGAAGTACGTTCCTATCGAAGACTACAAAAAGAGAGAGAGATAGAGCGAGATAGAGAGAGTGAGAGAGAGAGAGAGAAAATAGAAAAAAAAGGAAAAACGAAAGGTGTCGAAAAATAAACGGCAGCGAAGAGGGTTTAAAACGAACGCGAAATAAGCTCGCAGCTCACGGCTCGCATTCGTTGGACAGAGTTTTATTTTCTGTCGCTGGATAATCTTGCTCGTTTATCGTCCAGCGAACCGATTGTTCGTTCCAACAACGTGCGTCGTGACGGGGAAGAACGGTGCTGGAGCGAGATGTACTTGAACGGTGGCGTTTATAAGCAAGGGAGCGAAGGATCGATGTGTAGGATAACAAGAACGCAACGACAGTAGGGAAATACGCGAACGAAAAGAACAACGGTACACGGGACGAAGATTAAACGAAAGATAGACAAAAATTGTGGTGGAAAATTTCGTATCGTTCGGCAAACTCTACGTTCGAGTTTCCTTTTATTTCCACGAAACGCCAATCTTCCACTTTATCGCGCGTTAGGGGTAGTTGGATCGCTGTGCGGAGGTGCGTTGGGACTTGGACGTAATCCTGATCCATTCCTCGGGTCTTTATCGACCCATTACCTCTTCACGCTCCTATACTATCTTTCTCAGGTTTTCTCGTCGTATTACAAAGTTAAAAGCACGTGTTTCACATATTCGAGATATTCTTCGACCGAAGACCTCGAGTATACAATCGAACGACTCAAGATTTAGGTTTTCTTAATCCGCATTCATTTTCGATCCATCCTCAAAATATATTACCGTCTTCCTATTACGCAAACCATTATTATAGCTGCAATTGGACACTCTTGTATTATTTTAAACCTTCTATTGCAAGAACTCCAGTTTAACATCGATCCTCGAAATAATCAATACTTCCATCCTTCGAATCGGATTCAAAGTTTCGATCGTTTTACAATAACGTGTATTTCGGTCTCGAGTCGGCCGGTTAGACGGTCCACGAGCCCGGATGTAAAACGAGCAATTTTTTAGGCGTCACGCGTATTGGAGCGACTCGATGAATCCTTCCGGATCGTAATCAGCTTAGGGACGGATGCGCGGTTCGCTCTTTCGGGCGTGCCTCGTACGGTTTGCTCGCGGCAAATTTGCACGGGGGACACAGCGAATACGTAGTTGTCAGCGGGTAGGAGGGACGAGGGGGAGGGCCGAAGAGAAACGGCGCGAGCTTCGTTTCGGCTTCGCGGAACAGCACCATCGTGGAAAAATTTGTTTATTCCTGTGTACGAGCGAAGAAGCTTCGTCTTCCGGGGCGACGTTGAATCACGTTGTGTATACACTACCTCGGCACATTTCGCCGGCATTGCGCGCAAACATAATTACTCCGCAATAATTTCGCTCGCTGAGATAGCTCCTCGCGTGTTTCTTGCGTCTCTCGGACGACAGTCAAACGCGTTACTTTTCGTTTGAACCGCGCCCAGAGTTTGACGACGAGATTGAATTCCCGACAAATTGGAGAAAACCACGGTTTCGGTAAAGATTTTTATTCGATTAGTGCCAGGGAGCGCGTAACGGCTGAATTTAATTGCGAAAAATGATCGAACGATGTTTATTCATCGATGCAACCGGGAAGAAACTCTCGCTGTGAACGAAACGAGTATTAAGGGAGTACGTACCTTTACGAGGGTACCTTCCTCCCTCGAGGGAGGAAATTGTACAGGAAGGTATCGGTTATGGTCCAGGAATAAGTAGTCAAACGTACGTTTATCGAAGACGTCGAAACTTGTCGATTTTCGATACTGTGTTAAAAAATTTCGTGAACGTAAAGTCGATAAATTTATCCCCCGTCTATCGAACTGTTTTCTTGATTTTTTAATTTCTCAATTAAAAGATCTTCTAATTTCTAATTTCTCAGTATTTACCAATAGAGGAGCAAATTTTGAAGTGAAACGAATTTGATCAAATTCTGTCCAGTTTCAAATTGGGTCTCTGAGAAAATTCAAATCGTGCAGACGGTGAAGCTACGTACGGAACGCATATACGGAATTTAATTCGTCGGGTATATTCGCTGCGCGTACAATTGCGCCAATTTTTGAAAATAATCTACATTATACGTCCTTTCTGACAAAACAAGAATAAAATTAATTCACGGGATGGTTTCTCTTCGATATCTTCTTTCACCATACTTATGCAAAGATACGTACTATTGAATTAAAAGAAGAGAAAAATATACAGGACCCTCGTAAAGCGTTGCAAGCTCTCTCTTAGAAAAGGTCATTCCGGTGCGCGATAAATTTTTCCCACCGCCACTGTTGCAGAAAAAAGTGCTCCTAGATTTCTCCAAACCGAAAGAAACCGGTACGAATTTTTTGTCACACGGATAGCTCTTAACGACCGAGTAACAAACCGAGCATTTTTGTTAGATCGTAACCCTCTGTAATCGTAAACGTTCCTACGGAAAAATTCTCGCAAACGTAGCCGCGTCTCATTGAAAACTGTACTCTTTCACGCGGCGCGAGAACGTTGCGTAACCACGTAAGATAAAAATTCCACATAGGGAACGTATCCATCGTGGAAACGCGTACGCTCTTTAAAGCGACGCTTGTTCCGCGTCGCGGTGCACGGTGGGCAGAAAGGATCGGCGAGCTTGTATCGTGCAAACCCGAACGGACGAATAAGAACGCGAAAGCAATTACGAGTCCACCTTTCGCAAAGGGGGACGAGTCGCGCAACTTTTCCAACAAATTGTTTCTCGTCGCGATGCAATATGCAACCGGAATCTCATTAGGCATCGACGTTACGGCCGCGGTGTCCGTGAAACGGTCGCGAGCACTTGGAATTAAAAAGGAAACACGGTCGTGGTCTATGATTACGCGTGGTTTCGTTTCGACTGGTTGTCGCGGGACGGTAATCGCGTGTTTTCGAAACGAACGAAACGAAATTTCGGTCCCGCGAGCTAGGCTTATCGTCGTGGTAAACTTCAAAGTCGCCTTAATGGCGAAACTAATTATAGACGGCGTTCCGCGAGCGTTCGTTCGTTCGTTGGTTCGTTCGTTCGTTCGTTCGCGCAGCTCTTGGATTAGCGTGACGCGGGTTTCGTGTCCCCGTGCCGCGACGGGGCACGCGGTGCTCGATGATAACATGGTCGCTTTCGAGTTTCGAGGCTCGAAAATTGAAAAACTTACGGTCGCGGTACCTGCTCGCTCTTAATGCGACAGGAAGTGGTCGGTGAGCACGAGCGCTTTCGTGACATCGCGACTCGCCCTACCTACCTTTGGCTTCTTCTACTTGTAACTTCGACTCCGCGTTACCCGTTTACGTCCTCCGGATCATTCCAGACAATTAATCGACCGTGGAACGCGAACTCGAAACGTACTCGCGAGTGTTTGGATTGTTCGAAGATGGGATTTTTTTAACGGAGGTAGAACATTACGAACGGTACAGGCAAAGGTCAGGTTTTGGAAAATGTCTATCGACGAAGCGAAGAGAGAGATCACTTTTGAGTATTCTGGTATTGGAATACTTTGCAGAAACTTATTTTATCGTACCTAAGAAATCTCGAGTAACGTTTGCAAGTTACCGTAGAAGGTTCAGAAAGGACAAACTTTGAAAACTTGTATCTATAAGGAGAAGAACAACGTTGAGATGTTATCGAGTATTCGAATATTCGAGTACGCGAGAGTGGATCCCGGTAACGAGGACGAAATTGAAAAAATACGTTCGGAAACGGCTCGTAACTACTTGTTGTTCGAGATCGCAATTTAATTCCACCGTCAGCGTACGCGAACAGAGGAAACGTTAAATTCGGGAAATTAGTCACCGTGCGCGGAGACACTACAATTTTCGCTTGTTTCCCAAATATCTCTTTCTCATTTAGCACTCACACATTATTAATCGTTCGTACTGGTCGTATTGGTAAGCTTTGTACGCGTGTTGCGGAATTTTCCGCGTATCTCGTTGGCACATTTTTGCACCGAGTGGTGAAATAATTACTTGCCACGGGTGAAGTGTTCTCGCTGAAAATTCGAAATGGAGTTCAACCGTGTATTCCGGCGCCGTTTGGCGAACTGTTTCCATTTGTTTTCAATTTCGTTATTTCCCGCCCAAGTCTCCGTTACGAAGGATTAATTCTTCTCGGTAGACGGTGTTCCCTGGTAACCGCGCGGTTCGTGGTTCACAGGCGCGAAAATTTCGCTCGCTCGAACACCGGTGAACTCGATACGCCTGATTATCGATAGGCGGGGCGAATACGCGTCGATGATACGATCGTGATTTTTTTTTCTCTCCCTCCGTTTCTCTCCCTCGCTCTCCAGAACCCTTCCTGTCCGACGCTTCGAAGAACCGCGGGATAATTTCGGGCGTATCTGGCCACGCAAGCTTTTAGCGGAATTAACCTAATTACTTTCGAACCTGAGGGTCGTTAAACTGCGACGGTGCTGCGCGAGTAATCCTAACGTTTCGGGGAACGACGCTGTTAAAATCACTGTTCTGGAATGCGACTGCGTTCTGCCTCGCAGAAACGTTTACCGTCAGCGCGACGACGTACGAGCCGCCGTAAGACGTCAGCCGGGTCCGGGCTACGTTACAATTTATTCCACGTTCGTCCTTTGTAATTAAAAAAGCCCGATTCATTAGGACCGTCGCTTTAGAATTTAATTGCTTCGCCGATGGAATTTCTTCGCCGGAATAACAAACCACCGGCTGAAGGAGAATTTTAACGGAACGCTCGAGCGGTTTTACGGAATTACGTTTGTAATTCAACGGCGCGACAACGGACCCGAGGTTACGAAAGGGAGACGTTAAAGATGTCGAGATAACAATTCGTGTTTCGTGGAAATTATGCGAGCACGGACGAACGACACGCGCTGATTCGATCTTTTAGGAGAGAGAAAAGGGTGAACGGGACCGGGATCGTTCGCGTTCCGTGCGACTACTCTGTAAATTCACCTGTGCGATCGAGTGAATTTTCATCGTCAATTAAGCGAACGATTCGTATCCTTCTCATATTCTAATATTGAATTTTAGTTACTCGGGCGGAAGCGACGAGAATCGACAATTTGTGTAAACGGTCGGATCTTTGAACGGTAACGAGGAGAATTGACAATTTGTGACGAATATTCATGAAATCTGGGTCTTTAAATGGAAAAGGAGAGAATCGATCATTTGTCGGAATGGTCGAGAATCCTGTGCGTTTAAACAGAAGAGAAGAGTATTGATCATTCGTGTACATATTCGAGGATCCTGTGTATTTAAATAGAAAGAAATGGGTATTGACAATTTCTGTAAATGTTCAAGGTATCTTTAAATAGGAAACAAGACAATTGACAATTTCTGTAAATGTTCAAAAATGTTCAAGGTATTTTTAAATAGAAGAGAAGAGAATTGATAATTTCTGTAAATATTCAAGGATCCTGTGTATTTAAATTGGAAAAAAGGGGTATTGACAATTTCTGTAAATATTCAAGGTATCTTGAAATAGGAAACAAGAGAATTGACAATTTCTGTAAATGTTCAAGGTATCTTTAAATAGAAGGGAAGAGAATTGATAATTTCTGTAAATATTCAAGGATCCTGTGTTATTTAAATAGAAAAAAAGGGTATTGACAATTTCTGTAAATATTCAAGGTATCTTTAAAGAAGAAACAAGAGAATTGACAATTTCTGTAAATATTCAAGGATCCTGTGTATTTAAATAGAAAAGAATGGACAATTTGTGGGAATATCGAAGGACCCTGTGTCTTCGCGTCATCTATACTACATAAGTAATTATACGCGTTTGTTTCAATCTATCTTTGCAAATTGACCGTATGAATAGCTAGCCATACACTGGCATTCTTTCCGCGAGTAAAACACGCCGTGTTTCCCGTCGTTACTTTTCTTTGGTACAAGTCGGAGGAATTGTAACCGTATTGACGCTCGCTAACTCGGAAACTTTCCCCTTGATACACGCGTTATTTTTTCCTGTCGTTGTATCCTCTCAATATGTATTCTCGTAATTCCTTCTTCCGACAGGACTTCACGGAGCATTGTACGGCACGTTCGATATCATAAATCGCTTAATAATTAATTCGAATAAGTTTTCCAAGCACTTTGACCTTTCCCAATCGAAAGACACTTCTACACCTTGCATCGAGAGGGTTTCGTTAAAGGGATTTAATCATAGACGATGTTATTTTTTCTAATTGCAATTACCGTGCAATTTTTATTCATTGTTAAAATAGTATAAGTTTTATTACTATTTCACGTCACTATTCCACATTCGCGATGGTATTGTCAATGGCGATTGGAACTTTTCCAGAAACGATATAACCAGGTACAGAATAGACCTAGCGAGTAAGAATATTTCTCAAAATTCAGCTGTCCCAAAGACTCGACAAAATTTACCAACTCTTATTGTCAGATTCCCATTTTGTAACATGTATCTAATATTGTAAGAGATGAACCATCGAACGATACTCATAACATTCATATTTCTTCCTTCGACTTGCGACTTAGTTAATTATGATAAATAAACATCAATATAAGATTCTGGTATAAGAAAGCGTGTCCCTCCTTCGTACAATCTCTACGCGTCCAAGTACAAAAAAACATTTATGCATGTTCCCAATATTGATCGAACAATATGCATCGTATTTATGCATTACAAATGATTAAGTAACTTATAGAAATTGATTTTGATCGAGATTCGGGGTACGAACGTGTTTCCTAAAGTTTTAAAGCATGGGAAGTAATGATAGTCTATTTGGTACATTAATTTAACACTTGTTTAATTCTTATAATTTACACAATACGCGCAGAAGTTGCATTTTTTACTTAAAAGCGTCGAAATTCAATTAATCGCTTTTCTAGATAGAAAAATCATCGCGATGGACATTTGTGAGTCGATAATCGATATGTGTAGCCTTGACAATGTCGATTGGACCTCGATGAAAAAACGAATCGTTTCAGTGAATATTTGTTCTTAAGGATGCTTTTTATTAAAATTTCCCCATGCTACGATTATATATGTTCCATTCTACATTTTATTTGTGTATTATAAATCATGAATTATCCTGCAAAAATAAATTTTTAATTGAATCATGAATCGAAGCGTAGTTACCGATATGTTTTTTTAATGTTTTACAACATGAAAAGAAATAACGTTTAATTAATTTCACCGGATCCTTCGTCGACGTGTAGGAGTCGGTATTTCGCTTTACGTTTGCAAAAGTTGATAAATTAATCGTAGCGAAATTATACGTTGCTGAATTATACGCAAAATTTGCAAAGGCTTCGCCACATCGACGTGAATCATCTAGATGGAAATTCAATACTGCGCTAAATAACTAACTAACGTTCTTTCCACACGGAATCCATTTTCCTCGCGATACGTCGATGCTCGTTCCATAACTTTGTATCGGTGGAGTTGATCCAAGGTCTTGGAAATTGAAAAACATCAAAACGGTATACGATCCTGGCGAATCGAACCTTTACGAGTGAGAATTGATTTTTTAACAAAGATGTGCGTCCAAATCTCGAAACAATACTCAAGCTCGTAACTTGTACGAGTACCTGGACGAACCCAGTCCGTTGTTTTCGTTCATTTCTCGAGGTTGATTCGAGTAGACATGATTTTCTAACTAATTTTGCTACAATCTGTAGTGTACCAGTTGCGAATGTTCCTAAGGTGGTTCACTGTCGGAGAAATAGCACTTTTGGGGGGCTAGTTTGGGGTAACCTATCGGGCAAACTCGTCGGGGAATATCGCGAGGAAAGTCCATCGTTGCAAGAATTTGCTCGTAAAGGACCCCGAACCTTGACGACCTCCTGCCACATCTGGCTAAGGCCATAAACTATTATAATTTACGTTAAGGGCGCGCGACCCGGTTCGCTGGAATTATCCACGCTTGCGCCATAAACGAACAGTGGTTGCCGGTTGTTCGCGATTGCAACGTAACAGCATTTTCAAAGGGAATATTATATTCCCTCCCGTATTGACATATTGATTTCTTGAAATTGTTATTAAACGTCCCTATCGCGCAAACACATAAAGTGCACGTATAATATTGTTATCAACGTTATTCGATTATCGTTGCGCAACGGTAATAATTGTCATTTCGCTAATACGAAAAATGCATTACTTTCAGTTGCATAGGATCGATCGGGCCGGTTGTTCTTCGAACAATCGGAAATAAGAAATCTTGGTTAATCCTTTTTAAGAAAATATAAGGACAGATCACGAGTCGAGACTTTGAACATTCGTATTTAAATACTCCGATACGAATCAGTACTTCGAGTTTCACTTTTCGCGTACCAGACAAATAATTATCGCGTAAAGTCACTTAACCTGTTCAGTACGCACACGATTCTCTCTCTCTCTTTCTATAAATCTATCTATCTATCTATCTTTCCATTCGAGAAAGTTGCTTATTATTATTCCGTATTAATCTTTCATAAAGATAAATTACAAGAAATAGAATATTCGTGTCGCTACTAGTGTAAATAGAAAGAAGAAAAACGAAAACCGATATCTACTTCGGGGACGATAGAGTCATCATACGTCACTCTCAATAATCATTAACGACTGTAAAAATAAGCGTTCGCGTCTCTCGAACCGGAAAATTACATTGATTAAATTTCAAAACAGTTGCTTTGAAAAAGTATGTCATTTAACTGTGACAGGTAGGCGTGATATACGCGTAGCCACTCGAATCGACGAAGCAATAATACGCGTACCTGTAACATATATAACGAATATATTACTAACCGCCTCTGTTTAAAAATGTCTTCGGTGACCTGCTCCGAAACATTCAACGCACAACTTACAATCTGTTTATTAAAGACGTCGACGCGATAAGTGTGAACAAAATAATTTTCATCGTAAAAATATATGTACAAGTATATGTAAAAATGCAACGCACATTTGTTCAACAATAGGTCCCCTATCCCCCCACTGGCGATTGTAGTTTCGTTTAGGTATACTCCCCCGTCAATTTTATTGCGTAGCGTAGGTATATACGAATCTCTCTACTCAACGATTTGTCCGTCGAAGAGCCTTCTCCTTAGAGTTTCTATTTCATTACGGGCTAAACGTTTTCGTAGATTGTTCCGGCCGATGATAAAATTCCCGAAAAGTATCCCGATTACGAGGGAGAAGCGCGCGGAGCAACTCTCGAAACAGGCGCGAACGTTTATTATTCAGCCGCGTGTTTACGCAGCTCGGTAACAAGGCACGGACCCGAAGTAGAACAGGCGTCATAAAGGATTTCAGCAACGGTGTGTCTACTCGTTGCGATTCTACCTTGATCCAAGGTGGCGAGGAAAGGAAGAGACGGCTGCTTGGCAGACGCGAATCGCTTAATTGGAGAACGCGCCGCGGTGTCGCTGGGACGAGTAACTTGAATTTGTCGATATGACCCAGTGCGCCAGGCAATCGAGTTAGGTTAGTTACGTTGAATTCAGGCTGCCACAATAGATGAACCGAAGGCACTCGTGTGCCACGGAAACGAGTGTGCAGTGCCGACGACATAAGGAGTTCCTTCACGTTTGTAGAAACTGGCTGGCGCGGCGTAGAATCCTTGCGACCCGTGGTAATGAGAGACTTTAGAAGCGCCTGTGTACACCCGCCCTCTTTGTATACACACGGGAAGAAATACAATTATTGTCGGCAAAAGTTCACCGTTTACGTTGGCAGTTTGCTGCTCCTTTCCGAAGTTATTGTTTACCATGCCGCAACTGCGCAGTCTTCGCGAGCACGAGCACGAGCGCGCGCCACAATTTTGACGCAGTTCTCGAACAAAGAAACGCGACGGCGACGACCGACGCGCGAATTTCGTAAATATTTACCGAATAATTCGGGATTCGTTCTCGCGTCGCGCTGCGCGAGCGAAATCTCGCCTTTCCTTTACGATACGACGTTCCCGCGATAATTGTGAAAGCCTCGGGAACGAAATTTGCGTTCGCGGAGAACCATCTACGAAACCACTCTCGGTATTTAATCGGAAAGATCTGACGGATAGAACGATAACGTTTCCATTGACAGAGAAACAATAATAAGAAAAAGTCGTTCTTTGCGTTATTATTGTTTCATCGACGAAAGCGTTTCTCTTATCGCTCAACGAGAGAGCAGAGAGAATCCCGAAGTATCCCATTAATCGCTTAACTGGTTTTCAAGGGAGACTGTTTTATTAACGAGAGATAACTGTTCACATTTATCGAGTACTTCGGTTTCACATTTATCGCGCACCTCGATTTTCACATTTATCGTGTATCTCGATTTCACGTTTATCCTGTACTTCGGGTTTCACATTTATCGTGTACTTCGATTTCACATTTATCGAGACAAAAGCGTACTTGAAAAGATTTCCGAGCAGAGATTCTTCGCGCGGTTTAGAGTAACAGACATCGAACGCTATTGATCACTGCACGTATATTTGTAAATGTTTCGCAAGTAAGAATAATAAAGGGACTTTGAGGAGGAAAAAAAAAATGTATAATACTCTTACTCGAGGAGAAGAAAATAAAAGTTGGTGCACTCCGATAGTAATTAAGCGCGATCGCGCGAGCATTTGTAAAGGTACCCGAGGAGAACGATCCCCGGGGGAAACGCGCACGGAGAATTAATACGAATAAGGCGGCGAGTTTGCACGGGTATCGTGATTGCGATACACACGCGGGCGAGTAACGAGAAATTGTAAAGGGAGCGAAAGAGTGTGACGCGGAGTCAAGATATTCGACGGAGTGAACCGTGAAGTTGGAATCAAAGCGGCCGGTAAGTCAAAGAGTGGCGGATTAAAGGAGCGCAATTTGTAAAGATTCTACGTGGCGGAAGAATTAAATCACGTACGGGGGTCGTGTGTTTACGTTACGAGATTCCACGACGGATACGTGCGTTGAGAGTTCGTTCACCGAAATCGGTTCGGCCCGTCTGTCGCGCGAAACAATCCTTCGATATTTCTACGAGACTCTTGGAAAAACGATCGGAAGAACGATCGTTCGGAGCGAAATGGAAAACACAGGGGCGGGTAACGGTACGTTAAACGGTAATTAAACATCGGATCGACAAACGATGTTTTCACGCTCGCGGGAAAAAAACAGGAACGCGAAAGGGACTCCCGTTGAAGTCGATCCGACGCGAATCGGCTTTCACGGGTCCCCTTTTTTTCCGTTAGAGCGAGTTAATTAATCCGCATCGCGGCACTTTCATTATCGCAACGTCGAGACACGGTATACATAAATTACGCGTCGTGCCGGTACGACAATGTTTCAACGCTATTTTTCCGTTCACCGTCGACCTGTCGCAGCGCACGTACACAAGATGACCTATTAACTATCGTCAACTCGATAACACCGAAACGTAACGTTCGAAATAATTAATCCGTTCGTCATGGAGAACCGATACTTCGTAGGAAAATATCGAGATATTCCGGTTCGTTTTCCAAAATTTCGTATTTACCTGTGTCTTATGATTATTCCGGACAGTGGCTCGATATCGGAAAATAATTTGTTCGACAACAGCTGCACGCTACAGATTGGGATCATTATACAGGCTTGTCCTAGATAGTTCGAGCAGACGTTACCACTGTATTGTATCAATCGCGTCGCTAAAGAGTGTCGTTTTAATTCAGCTTGTCGTTTTTAGAAATTGACAGACGCGTTGGCCGAGTTTAGTCGAATACGTGTTTTCGATTTATGTTCACCCGGAACGTCGTTTTGCGCTATTTATGTATCCTCCGCTACGCAACGCCAGACCGCAAGGGGAAACTCACCGTAGCTAGTCAGACAGGCCACGCGCCACGGTTAAGACGCAAACCTTTGTAATTTCTGGCGCGTGCGTTTACTCCGAGAATTGTTCCCGGTGAACGTTACTCGAATTAACGTAAACTCTGAACACTTGAATCCTCGAGCTGCACCTACTTTGACTTTTTCAAAGGGAGACTCTTCCCTTGCGCGCGAGATGTCTAAGGGAAACAACGCTGCGCTAGAGGTAAGCCAAGAGTCGCTCTTCTTTGTAATTTCTCGCGCGTGCTTTATTCCGAAAACAGTTCCTCCACCGAGCGTTACTCGAATTAATACGAACTCTAAAATACTTGAATCCTCGAGTTCCGTTTACCTGGACTTTTTCAAAGAAAAATTTTCCTTTCGCACGGGACGAAAACGGTCCGCGCCGAGGACGAAACGTTCTCTACGAATGTTACGAAAATCGACCGTTTCGAAACGTCCAGTTACGATCGTTTCCATTTCTCTGGAATCTTCCCACGTCGAAACAATTGTACCGATATCGAGGTAACGGAAACACCCTGTCTACGGGCTGGAACGTCATCGACGAACCGAATTGGCGGGAAGAAAGTCGTTAACCATATCGACGTACGGATTTCGCGACTGACGGATCGGTTCTACCAGCACGATGGCGCTTTAAAATCCGTCAATTTCGCTTGCTCGCGCGATAATAAAGAAACTCGAGACGTCTTCGCGGGATAACGTCGAGCCGAGCCGAGCCGAGTCGAGGGCACTCGTCGGTCGTTCTCGAATGGATCTTTAACCCCCGGCCGAACTTGAAACGTCAAGTAAGCGATTTGTATTCCGCGTACGGACCGTTGCTCTTAATTGCGCGTGAAATTTGCGCTGAATCGCGCGATAGCATTCGTGGTAGCGGGAAAACGAGCGAATGTACGGCCGCGACGGACGATAAAGTTCGAAGCGAATTTCCGCGACGAAGTATCGCCTCTGTTCGCGCACGCGCGCCACCGCGACGAATTTCCGGAAGCCACCACCTCGAAACGATCGGTGAACTCATCGTGCAACGTTGGTAAATTGAAATTTGAAAGAAACACGGGTCAGATTGGTCGTGATCGATCCAATCGCGTTGAAAATACAGGGTGTGTCGAAAGACACACAATCGAGCGTGGAAGCAAACCGAGAAATACGAATATGTCCGTTCGAGGTATCGTTTTGGAAAAAATCGACTACTGAGTCGCGTCGAGTATAAGTACACTTGAGAAATAACGGGTGTACTTATCGCATCGGTGTATAAGGTATAACGGTGTAGTTAATGCAACGGAAACATCATTATAACTGCACTGTAATGCAACAGAAACATTCCTTAGTTTTCCCATTCTTTACACATGGGAGTTATTTTCGTACTTTGTATCTGGTATACCGATGCAATAGGTTACTTCTCCCGTTACGCTCATATTGTCTTCTCTCACTACTTGTGAATAAAATTCGGTTTATTTTTCCAGTAGATACGTTCTACGCGCGAGAAGCATCGTTTTGGTAAAGAAAATGATCCCATTCGATGTTTCGGAGACAAGAAAACGTAGCTCGTTCGAAATCGGTCGACTTTCGAACAACTGGTTCGAAATGGCCTCGAGTTCGTTCCCGTTGGCCCATTAGAGTCAAAGTAGCGATGAAACGGTTGCAAATATTTCGAACGCTCTCCTCGCAATTAAAGTTCATTTTTCGAGCGATCTCCCGAACAGCCGCTCGACGAGGGTCCTGTAATTATTTGCGTTCCCGTGGAACAGTTTGAAGTGGAAAGATCGCTCCGCGAGTCGATACTCCGGGTGATTAAAGACGCGTTTGGACTTTGGGACAGCGCGTACAAGAGCGGTGCGCTCGAGGGAAAAAATGACCGTAGAGTTCAACTTTTGAAACTCAAATACGGTACTTAACAAGTGTCGGGGCGGTTTCGAGGCAGGGAAGACGAACGAAAAGGGAGCCGGAGTTTCTTCCCGAAACCTTTTCAAGCACTTGAAGTTTCTCGAGGCTGCTCGACTCGTATCTCGGTAAAAAATGTCTGCTAATTTCGCCCCGGCTTGTACGTATGCATAAAACGTGGCCGAAAGTTCGCGCGGAAATACCGATGTTGCAAAAAGTTTGTTGACGTTCGGGCGCCGTTTCCACGCGACGTTACAGCGTGCGCAACAATTTTTACCCGCGGAGTGAACAAAAAAAAAAAAAAAAAAGAAAAGAAAAGAGAGAAAAAATGTGAACAAAAAAATATTGCTCGACGAGTCGCAATTTCCAGCGAGCGTCATTGAAAACGGTCCCACGTTCTTTTGCACTCGCGTGCAGCGTCTTCGAAACTCGAAACTCTCCGATTCTTCGAACTGCGTTTGATAAATCCACGTCGAATATTTGTTCTCCATCTTGTAAAATATTGTTCGATCTCTCTCAAACCCTTGGCGTTCGACGTTACGTCCACGGTATTCGATATTTATTTATTCTTTGTCTCATCGACTCTCGAGTCGGAGTACAATTTGTCATTTGGGTACTCGGCACGTATCTTGTGTTATTTTTCAATTTAAAAACGAGATAACTTCTTCAAAACAATGGATTAGTCTTGAAAACTATAACCTTCGCGAATATTGGTAGTTTGACACCGCGGATGAAGTCACTCTCTGGGTGCAAACGGACCCATTATCTGCACAAATAATTCTCAGAAAAATTCTGATATTCTACGCTACTCTTTTTAATTTCCAAGAAAAGTCGTATCAACGGTACAATTGAACATGAGTTTAATCGTAGATACAGGGTCCGGGCAGACCCAGGTAGAACGAGAACCAATAAAAAGGGGAACAACACGGATTCGTATTCGATCTGTTCACCAGCTCCGCTGCCTCGCGCGTTACATCGAAAAAGGTACTCCGGTACTCACAGTGTATAGCGATTTTCGTAGAGCTATGGACTCCGTGAATCATCCCATTCTTTGACGTAAGCTTGGATCATTCGTTATGCATAGTATCTTTTTCTCCAGGCTGTCGATCCAGATTCCGCCGCGCGCTCAGGTGTTCCCGGTGGATCCCGTTTCGATCCGAACTCTACAACTTATTTATACGCGATATACTCGAGACTGTCGTAAACGTTGGCAGTAAATTCCAAAAAACAAAAAACCTTACTCTTTTCCCCGCAACACCTCGTCGAGGCCCCCTCCCGTTAAATTTAATCGTTCGATCGAATTTTCCCCGCTTTCTCGAACGAATCGATCCGTGCTCGTAAGTATTCGCCTTTACCCTCTGGCGTCGAAGTTTCCGGCGTCGTTGCACGAACGAGAATTCGAATATCGATCTTACCGCGGCGCATCGGCCCTCGCGGTCGATGTTTCTCGGTTTCATCGTTCTCCGGTCGACCGGAAACGGAGTTACGCTGGTCGATTAAAATCCCGGGAAAATTCGTTCGGGTCCGTGAGCAGAAAATTTTCGAATCCCGCAACCCCCGAATTCTGCGTTTCCGGTAATTCGTTTCGCGCGAACGAACGTTTCGATGCCCGGTGTATGTGCGCGCGCGCAAAAAAAAAAAAAAAGAAAAAAATTCCCCTCCCCCCTGAAGGAGAGAAAAAAAGAGAGAGAAAATAACGCTTTCGAGCGGAAACGCGTATTTGCTTTTACGGAACACCGTGTACGCGATAGTTGCGCGTCGACGAGTTTCGCTTAAAAATACGCGGCCAATTTACCGGGCGAAATTGTTCCATGAGAATTTCATAAATCACCCTGGCAAATATCAATTACGTCGCGATGCGCGTTGCCGCGGCGTACAAGCGGCGTAGAGAGCCGCTAAAACCGTTGGAACTAGGCGACGATTAGCGTAAATGGTTCCCCCCTGCTCCACACCCCTCACCGCCGTTCGTTCGTGTCGGTCCCCTGTAACCGGGTTATTTTTCTCGCAGTTTATATACGTCAACGCGCATAATGGGTGACGCGCGCGCCTTGCCGCTCGCTCGCTCGTTCGCTCGCTCGCTAGCTAGCCAGTCGATACTATACGCGCGTGGCACGAACGCCTCGAGTCGCGGAACAATGTCTTTCCTGGAAGCGGTGAGCTTCATTGCGAGAACAACGTCGGGGAGCCTCTTTAATCACGCCTCGCGCACCCGCCCGTCGAGAAACTTTCCAGTCGAATAATACGAGAGCTTGGAACCCACCCACTACCGTTCGTAACCAAATTTTAATAAACTTTCGATCCAATGACGCGACCAGACGACCTCTCGCGATTCTTCGCGGGAGAGAACACGGACGACGACCTCGGGAACCGATTCTCCACGATCGAGCCTCGATCTCGCGATCGTGACCAAATTCTAAGGAACTTTCGTTCCAACGGGATTGAGAAGACCATTTTTCGTGATTCTTGAACGCAATGCGTGGAAAACCGATTCTTTACGATCGAACCTCTCGCGATCGTGATCAAATTCTAAGAAACTTTCGATCCAACGGGATCGAGAAGACAACCTTCCGTGATTCTTCAATGGAATGCGTGGAAAACCGATTCTCTAGGATCGAGTCTCTCGTAGTCGTAATCGAGCTTTGATAAACATTAGATCCAATGATACAACGAGAAGACCACCCGTGATAACTAAATTTGAATAAACTCACGACCCGACAAGGTAAAGAAAACCACTTCTCGCGATTCTTTAACGTAATACGTGTATCTCTACGATCGAGTTTCTCGCGGTCGTAACAAAATTTTGCTAATCTTTCGATCCAACGACTCAACGAGAAGACCTCTCGTGATTCTTCAACGATAGAGAAGACCACTCCAATGCACCGAGAACCGATTCTCCGCTATCGAAACTCACACACTCGTAACCAAATTTTGATAAACCCACGATCGAACGTGTTCGAGAAGAATACCACGCGATTCTTCGACGAGAGAGAACACCACGGTTGCAACGCGTCGTGAAACGATTCTTAACGAGATCTTCTCAACGAGTCTCTCGCGCTCGTAACGAAATTATTAATAAACTCGCAAACCGACCGTTTCGAGAACACCTCCGCGATCCTAGGTCCAGAGGGAACACGAGAGTCTTCGAGAGCCGGTTCTTTACGACCGAGAGCTAATGGTTTCTCGATAAAAATTAATTACCGACGATACTCGTCCGGCACCGAAAGCAACGTGGCCGTGGCCCCTTTGATGCTCCCTGGAAGCTCGAAAACCGCCATCGCGCGCGTGCATCCACGAGATTGCAAACGTGTCGCAGTGTATCTGTGTGCGCGAAACACCGCGCGCTACGTGCCTGCCGGCGTCTTAAAGACGACCTCGCGTTCTCTCCCGTACCATCTCGGAATCTCCGTACTTGGAAGTATGACGGACCGGTTACGCCGGAACTTCCGCCCGGCTCGTCCCCGTAATTTGACAGGCGGAATTCGCGGCACGCGACGCCCGCGGAACAACGGCCGAGGGTGGCTGAGCGGGAAAAATTAAGCGCCCGATGAACGCCGCGGAGCACTACCCCGAATAATTGACGGAACGTTTCAGGGGAACGGGAACCAACCGTCGGTTGCTAGCAAAGTATCGAAGCTCGTTAAATCCGTGTTCCAGGTTCAATTTCGGAATACTTATCGCGGCTTTTCCGCCGAACTTCCATCGCGATGTTCACTTCCGGGTTAATGCTCGTTACTCCACGTTCGAGCATTGTACTCTCCGGGTTTTCGAGCGGTTAGCTCGCGCGAGAATAGAGGAAAGGTTTCTCCAGAGGTACGGGAGGGGAATTTTCTTTTTTTTTCCTTTTTTCTTTCTTTCTTTCTTTTTGACCCCGTCGGATAGTTTCACCTTGACGAGAATCAACGCGACCCGTGGCGAGATTGCGATCCGTGAAGGTATCGATCGTTCGGTCGGGTCGAAGGTGGGCCGTTACACCTGGCGGGACACTTTGCGAACCGCTCGACCCCCTCGAAAACGGTCGACGTTCGACGGTGAAGTTACATCGGCGACTTCCAATCCGTAGTCGCGTAGTAAATAATGAAAATCGAGTGTCTCGAAATGGGTGGAAGAATCGTGGCCGAGAGATCGGACATCGATCGAGATTTCGAAGTCCTCGGCGAAGTACGAATTGACTAGACGTCCATCGGGGCCGGTAAAATCGTGTAACGGGAATTCTTGCGGTGGAGATCGCCGGCTTCGTATTCCCGATCTGCAAAATTAATTTCGGTTCAGCTTCTTAGAATAGGTGAAACGGATTAAACATTCAGAGGGACGTTCGAGTCTAGGAACCGGAGGGTCTGGGTTAACCGGGTCTCGTTAGATTCTCGATGGTTCGATCTCGCTTTCGATGGCTGCGATACGCGGACGATGGTCGTAAAGTAACCGTTTTAAATCTACGATTGCGCGGAGCAGCGCGAACGTTGAGTTTCAGGTTCAATTTGTGACACGTCGGAGACGAGAGTTATCCTCGAGGGATTCGAACTGGTATCGCGTTCGAAGTTGAACGTTCAGAGGGATGTTAGAGTCTAGAAACAGGGGGATGTGAAAGTTTAGCAACGAAGGGTTTAAAAACACGGAAATGTGTTAGAGTCAAAGAAGAAGGAGACGTTAGAGTCCAGGAACAGGGAAATGTTATAGTTTAGAAACACTGAGGAGGTTAGAATTTAGAAACGGAAGGGCGCTACGAACAAAGAGACGTCCGGGTCTAGAAACATCAGGACGCCAGGGACGAAAGAACGTTAAAGCCTAGGAATAAAGGAACGTTAGAGTCTAGGAACGGAGGAACGTCAGAGTCCGGGAACAGAGGATCCAGGTTAATCGTCTGTGACGCGATTTGCCACAATTTGGTCTTCCTCGGGATTGGTGGAACGCACGGGCCATGGTTCGAAACTCACCGCCTTAAATCCTCGGTCGTGCACCAACTATTCGATTCGCGAGTTTGCAAAATTAATTTCGATTTAGTTCCTCAGGACGGTGGAATCTTTCGATATTCAGGATCGAGTTACGCACCAGGGAAGGATAGATTCGCAAAGGACGAGAGTATCTTCGAAAGGGTCGCAGACACGAGTAGCCAAATGGCATTGGTCAATGTTTCCGTAGGAAGTAAAAGAATTGGCCGAGCGGATTGCTGAACTGGGAATTGAAACTCGGATGTTTCGTTTCTCGGTGACCGTTCGATCAATCGAGCCATCCATGCAAAAGGCAGATTCCTTTTTCCAGCTTAGTATTCCAGTTGCGCATTGCTGACTACAGCCAACTCGACAAATGCGGACGATCTCGTTCCCGCCCGGGATTAAGAATTCGAAATGTCGCGACAACCGAACGCAAAGGGACGTAACGCGTGCACCATTTTTATTAGCCGTTGAAACAGGAGGATATACTCTTTCGTCGGCCGGACTAATTACTCGAAGCGAGGTAGCCATCTGGGTCGCAGGTTTCCACGTCGATTTTAATATTCGACCGCGACGATCGGCTACATTAGCGACAGATACTTTTGTCTCGAATATTGACAGACACGATACAACGTATCCTCCATTCTTTCGAACTGGGGCATTGGTTTAAACGTCGTGTGTATATATACCGATGAGAATGCTCCCGAATGGAGTTCGCTTTTAGCGATTAGGATTTTTTTAAAAGCGTTATTTCGCTATTGGCGAGGTTTTCCGTGCGATAGAAATTGTCGGGTAATAGTTTCGCTGTTGCAAGAACGCATTCCCCTCGCGTCGTGCACGTTAAATGCAAGGGAACGGATTCGTCGCCGGTTAACAGAGGGGGGAACTCTACTTTTCCAGACAGAAAATTTGCGATTTTTCCAACGATATCGAACCTCTAATGCGAATGTTTCGCGCAAACGTCGAAGGTATATTTCTCTGTCAATTTAAATTACACAAGCATCGATCTCTCTACCTATAGAGAGTCGTAAACACCTCGAATTTACAACTCGAAGTCACAGTTCCAACGACGAACCTTCCGAATCCCGATCGTTCCTCACGCCCTTTCTGCGACGAAACAACGCAAAGTACCGGATTAATTCCAAGCGAGTCGCAAAGCTCCGCGAATCCGATTCGACGTCAATTATTACCAACCGGAATAATTCTCGATGAACACGAAAGACGTTCCATTCACTGAATCGGTAAAAGCGCGCGTCGCGGTGCCCCGAGAAAAGGGGACAAAGGGTATTCAATGTTTTTTTTTTTTCTTTCTTCTTCACCGGAAAGGGAGGGTGTTCCCCGCCGCGAAGTGGCCTCACCATGGAAACAAAGTGTACAACGCACGCACGTGACCACCGTAAAACGAAGGTAGCACTGTCCCGTGGGTGGTGCGGTGTATCTATGTACAGGCTCGTTTGCGGGAGGCCAGCGAACGACGCCGACGAACTGTGAAGAATCCGATTCTCGGGGGCGATAATCGATTATAACTAGTTAGCCCGTCACGGCGCGTCTGCGGCTAACTGATGCGCGATAAACGCATCGCCTAATTACTCGCGGTGGATTGGGCCGCGGGCTCTCTCTCTCTCTCTCTCTCTCTTTCTCTCTCTTTCTCTCTCTCTCTTTCTCTGTAATTCTTTCTCTCGCTCTCTCCAGCCGACACGCAACGCGTCCGCCATGCTGCACGAGCGCAAGACGAATCGCGCGTCCACGCGAGTACCCGCTCACAGAACGTTGGTGCACGCGTCGGTCCGTGGTTGGCGTTCCCGGCTAGCAAAGCACACGCCCGAGGACATCGAGCGAGCTCGCGTCGCCGCACCTGTGCAAGCGAGCGCGAGCACGACGCTTATCGCGACTTGGCCGCGCGCAAGCTCAATGGACCGTTGAAACGCGCGTGTAAACTCGCGTTCCGTGCGCGTAACATCCACGCGAAAATCGAATCTCGCGTGCCGCTGGAGGGGTAGGGGGTGGTGGTTGCGACCACCGTGCGAAGAGGACGCGCAAAAAGCCACCCGTGGACGCTCCGACGGACTTTTTCCCCTCTGGCCGGCTTTTTACTTTCATTCGCTGTCCATTCCCCTCTTTATCTCGCGCGGCGAATAACTTCTCCGTATTCGATTCGCCGCAAGACTCCACGGGGACGTATCGAAGGCAATCGGTGGTTTTGGAGAAATTCTTGGCATTTTGGACAGTGGTTGTTTTGAAGAAGTATCGTATATTGTTAAGGGAATATTCTTGTCCAGACTGGGAATTTTTTTTCTCGCAGATTTCTCGCAGGTGGTGACTCATCGTTCCCTTAACCCCTTGCCAGTATCACAATTTTGACGATAGAAAATGTGTAGGCTCCACAAAATGCCTACCTGTTTTTTCTCATAAATTGATCGGTTATGTTATTCTGATGTAAAACAAGTGATTTCACATGGTAAATAAGTTTTTTGTTGTTAAAAATTATACGTAAATACGTACATAATATTGTATTTTAATACAAATTATAAACATGGCTAAAAATTTAACGTACGAGCGTTGGGTTCGCCCGTGGTCAATCAGAGAGTATCAGTCACTTACCTGTGACTGTCACGAATGGAACTGGCAAGGGGTTAAACCGATGTGACATCTTCTCAACGTCTCGTAGTACATCCTCCAACAAGGTAACGCTTCCACCTAACCCAGACCTAACGATAAGAGTCTCGTTCCTAGAGAAACGTAACGCTTCCACCTAACCCAGACCTAACGATAAGAGTCTTCCTAGAAAAAAAGCTCGTCCAGGAAGCGTAAGATTCTTGGGCGTGATGGTCGACCGAAACTGTTTCCGAATATTCGAAAGTATACCTCAGAGGTGAGGTCGAATCGCAACCAATTGGTAAGGTAACTAATTGGATGGTTTCAACAATTGCGATGCTCCGTGATTCTATTCAACAGAAAATAGATTTCCCCGAAAATTGAATTTTAATCTCGTCGCGAACCGCGCGTTACGGATCCGAGTGTTTCTCTCGGCGAGGACGCGAGCATGGTGGAGCCATGGACACAACTGACGGAACCAGGTCGACGCGACTGGGTCACGCAACCCTGTACTTTTCATAAAACGGTCTAAATACACCGGGAGTTGCGTTTCACCTACCGATCATTAGACACGAAATTCCCCCTCGGTCTCTACCCCGCCATTGGCCCGGTAACGCCCTTATTTCGAGCCACGCGAACGAAAATTTCGTTCGACCACGGTAGTGACACCCCGTCGTTTTTCCCCCGTGAAACCTGGCCTCACGCGAGCAGCGTGGCCGTGCAACGCGCGAAAACATTGATTTAAAAGCAACGCCCAGCCGATTTGCATGCGTCACTCGAGTCTCTGTTTCCCTCGCTGTCTCTGTCTCTCTTTCTCTCTTTCTCTCTCTCTGGTTCTCTCTCGAGCCTGGTTCACGGTGCTGAGGTTAGCAACCTATAATCGACGGTGGTGGTTCGTCGATGTTATTTCTGTTAAACGGCCTTGAACTTGTCGGTGGTTTCGGTGATGCACCGATCGTGACGAATCGTTACGGTCTTCGTTTCGTGCGCGAGTGCAGCGCTCGCGATTCGTTGAAAAATGGACCGTGTATTATGGTTTATTTCGTACGCACGGCTGGAACGACGACGGGGCGGTATCGCGTACCTCCGTTGCAATTGCATTTTAAAACAACGGATTAAACGAGGGAAGAATTTTTAATTTCGTTCGTCCGTTGCGTGTACGTAAATAACGCGAATTTCCACCGTTAGATTTTCCATTGGATAACATTTATCCAGAGTGGGAGTGGCTAAATTAATTCGTAAATTTCTCGTTGAACCAGCGGTACAAGGTTTGCACAGCGTCACCGGAAGTTATTGAATATTCTTATTGCGTGTACCGGGATAATTAACATTTCTCGATAACGGTATCGCGGATCGGTGCGCACGATTTTATTCGAAACGCGAACGATGAATTACAACGAGTCATCGGTCGAACGATACTGAATGCACGCGTTACGGTAGGGTGCACCGTGTGTCATAGCAAGTGTCTCGCTTCGAGATAAGTAGAAAGTAATGGACAAGGGTGTCGCGAAAGTTTTAACTCGGTGGGGGAGGTTCGTGGACGGACGAAATTTTGTTTAAACTCCTGTACATTTTATTTAAGCGCGATGTACGTCGTGGTTCGGGAAACGACTGTCGAATATTGAACCTAAACACTTGGCTTTCGAAGGGTACTCGGTGTAGGGTCGAGTAATACGATGGAGGAAAGTTCACGGGTGTGTATTTTGGCACGTAAATCACTTATGGAATATTGGAATGATGCGGAGAGGAGTTCGAGAAGTACTTCCTGTACGGAGATATATCAATTAATTAAACACTGTCCGGGTCCATTCTTTTATTAAAAATTATTGCCCATCTGCTAGAGAGTTTCGAATTGTCGCATTCGAATAGTACCGATTCTGATCACCTATGGTGATTTAAAATATTAAGATAGGACAGACAGGAGTTGGTACGTTAGATAACTCGTGATAAGTACAAATGATAAATAAAATTAATCTAGTGCGTTCATGGTTCCTCGAGTGATTCGTATAATCGTGGAAGAGAGTAATCTCATGACAGTTGAGAGTTTCAGGTCTCTTCGAACCCAGAGAGACGTTCGTATCGCTCAATTATACAGTCAGCGCAAGTTTCCTGAGAAGTTCAGAAAGGTACGATAATACAATAGAATTTTCATCCGAAATATTTGCGCAAACAAGGTCAAATTACGAGTCCTCGTAGACGTTAACGTGGTTTCGTCTCTAGTCTAAATCTCTGTTATAGCAAAGTTTGAATCGATAAATCGTTGATCAATTCGAAGAATCAATCCACTCAAAGTTCTCGCCTCCGTTTAGTGTCATCTTCGTTGCTGCAACACTGATCACCGAAAACGTGGAACGAAAACGAAACTGATAGTCAAATTGGTCTATAATCTGCCATCGCTTATTAAAACGGTGTCCCGCGACGATGAGATTTCCCGCGGTAGTATCCGAGGCGAGCGTTAAATTCGTAATTTAATATCAAGTAATTCGCATTTCGTGACAATTTATCCGTTCGCCCTCCGAAAGTTACGCTAGCCGAGTGCAGTCAGCGTTCCTCGACCGCAGCTAGCGCCCACGACGTACGATGATATACGTTGCAGTTTAATTAACTTTAACCCGCCGAGGGAAGAATTAACGCGGCTCGAACGGGCCGGGTGGTGGTAGACTCGTTCACGAAAACGCCACCCGATGAAATTTCGAACGAGTTCTCGACACCTTGGATCGTTCCTTTTGAACGTCGAGTTCGATTCGATTCCCGAAAACAAGAAAAAAAAAAAAACCAGTCGCAGGAAATCGCTTTTTCCGGCTGGCCGGCTTTTTCTCGTACGTCAGAAATTAGAGCTTCGCTATCCCGCGAATCAATCACGACGAACCGGTGGTAAACGGGACCGAATGGTGGGATAAAAGAGGGGGTAGGATGGCGGTGGAAGATCGAAACCGACAACACCCGAGTCCCCGTGGTTAATCTCGAAATGATTTGTTCGTAACTCGAGAAGAGAACGTTCCTACGTTCCCAGATGCTCCTACCCGAGTGACGTTGAAAAGTTCTATCCGCAGCTCGGAGTCTCTCGTTACACAAAAGCATTTGCTTTCTTCCGTCGGGTATACCTAAGCTCCAGCCACGTCTGTCATCTACGGAACCTAGCGCGGATTTCTCGCCCCCTCCCCCCACCAAGGCGCCCCGACGCCCTTTCGAATCCGGAAAACGAGATTACCCGATCCAATTGTTTCAGCATCGAAACCAACCGTGGAAATGAAATATTCTGCGTCGCTGGAGAAACGGTGAGAACGTTTATCGGACTTTTCGCGTTAATCCTTTCGCGGATGATGGTAATCGGGGACGAATGAACGAAACACACAGGGGGAGAAGTTAAAGATCGGGAACAGAGGGTTTACCGTACGATTTTCCAATCAGTTTAAGTATGCTTTCGATCCGCGCGACGAACGAACGACAGTGCTAAAGTCAACGTCTTAAGTATTCAACTGTGTACAGTTGTTGGCAGTGTTATGTTCGGTGTGGGGTATACTTTGGCTGAGAGTAATTATGGAGATTGTGAAACGAGGGTCGCGTCCCAAGTTAAACATTCAGAGAGACGTTAGAGTCTAGGAACCGTAGGATCGATAGAGTCTAGAAACAAAGCTGCGATAGAGTCTAGACCGTAAAGGGACGTTAGAGTCCGGGTAGTAGAGGAACGTTAAAATCGAGAATAGAGGGACAGTGGGTTCTAGGTGGATATAAACGTTGAAGTCTAGAAATGAAGAGTCGTTAGGGTGTAGGTATTCAGAGACGTTAAAGTCTAGAAATAAAGAGACGTTATAGTTTAGGTGGAACGTTAGAGTCAGAAATAGAGAGGCATTAGTTCGCAAGACTCGAGTCCAGGCTAATCAGCTCTCGCACGATCCTCGATGATTCTAACTGACTCTCGACCGGTGCAACGCACGATAATCCCTAAAGTCACGGTCGTGCATGGATCGTAAAATACCACAAGAGATGAAATAACCATGGACGTTCAACCATGGACAATTACCATTGGTTTAGCCGGGGACGTGTTAATTCGCCGTGGCGCGGGTTCTCGTCCCATCCTTTTTAGTCTCTCGATAAAAACATGTTTTGAAAGAAGGCGACGGTGAGATGCTGTTTTTATCCTCGCCCGAAGTCCAGCTTCGCGGATACCGGGTTAACGAGATCGTCGATAACGAGCCGTTAGAGTTGCTTTCCAGGTTAATAGCGTTTAAAGAACGGAACACATTCTGCGGTTAAAATGAGTTCGAGAACTTATCGGGTTTCGCGCTGTTTTATAGAACCGGTGTAACGACGTGAATATTCCTTCTTTTTTTCGGACGTTGCGCGTTCCGCGTTGCAAAAATCGTTCGGAAAAGTTCCTTCGGCCGTTACACGGGGGGCCAAATTGGATTCACGTTGGCGATGAAAGTGCGAAGCTCTTTTGCGTTTCGAAATTCAGAAACCGGCGGGTCGCGGGCTCGTTGTTTTCCGGGCTTGAAATTTTTACCGGACGAAGTGGTTCGTTTTTGCGTGAACGGAGTCGTTCCGTGAATGCTTCTCCGCGAGACTGAATTTATTTCGACGTTGCGTTCCGTTTCGAACGATGGACGAAAATTTCACTCCGTACGGAATAATCTCCAGGTCTCGAATGTTACTTTCAACGCGAGAAAATACGAACGATAACTAAGTTACGATCTCTATCTATCTCTCTTGCGCGCGTTACGTTATTTTTCATCTCGAATAATTATCAATATCGTTGTTTTTAACGTCGCGCTTGTACGTATATTATCCGGTTTAATTTCACTTCCGCGAGCGTAAATTTCGAGCACGAGTTTAATCGCATCGGGGCAGCCGTGTAGAAAAATTATGCGCGCCGTTTAACGAATCATCGGACCTATTTGACATTTTTCGTGCGGTTTAACGATCCTCGTTACCCCGACATGTTAATTTCATTACTTTACAGCTGCTTCGACGTTTACGCGAGTTCGCGAACAAATTGACCGTTAATCCACGTTTATTGCCTCTCGGTTTACGTTCACTCCGCTTTCCGAGACTCTGATTGCGCGCGTAGCCCCGAAGAACGAGGCGTCTTCCTCGACGAACTCGGCGTTCGAGTATTCAAGCTTTTCGCTATAATCGCGAATAGGCGTCCCATCGGGACACCGTATTGCGACACGAGCACGGTATTGTTCAACGAACCCACCCTCGACCGTGCCTCTTCCTCGTGGTCGTTAAATTCGCGCGTTCACGCCGTTCTCCGCGTTCCTTTTTCCAGACGATGAGTTTCCAATTTTTTTCGATCCGATCGCGCCTCTTAGGAACAAACGATGTTCACCGTTGTAGCGCAAATCTGCCTGCGGGGTACGCTGAAATTTACACTGGAATTACTTACACGCGCAAATATATTTTGCATATCTGCATATTCTGCATATAGTTTCGTACAGCTGGATAATATTCTACGTATACTTTGCACGCATATTCTACGTACACTTTGCGGGTACAATATTTTGAAAACAGTTTGGCTACACATGTATTATACATACGTGTATTCTACCCAATAGTGGATATATTCCGCGTACACTTGAATATAAGTGTACGCGTTCTCTATATATTTGCATACAATTATTCTCGAACGAGGAGCGGTGTTCGAGCCACCGAGTATATGCTCGGGTTGGAAATTGCTGGTCCAAAGGTTGAAAATTAACCGACCAGAAGAAGCCGTAGCTTTCTCGGAAATCGCTCGTCAGTCTTCGCTCGAGAAGGGAACGTTTCGTCGTGGAAGTCTTTAAAAAAGAGTTGCTCGGGGTCTCGAAACTCGACGAGGAAAGCGTCCGTCGTGGCGAGAAGTTGGTCGACTCTGATTGGACGAACGTCGAGGTGTCGAGACTTACAATATCTGGAGCGAATGTAACGACGATCGTGGAGATTTTTATTTCGCGTAACGCGGCATCCGTTTCCTTCGATCGGACACGCGTCGAGATCGTTTCAAAGAGATGGAGGAATAATACAGCGCGCGTTGTAATCGGTCTCATTGTGTTCTACCGATGTCCCACCGGGTATATCGATAAACGGAGATGGGCAGCTGTTAGTCGTCGACGAGACAACTAACGAACCGTTTGACGACAGTTGCTCCCGAGACATCAGAGACACAGGACGTTCTGTTCCTTGATTACTAATTTATACACCGATAATGAAGTAACGCGCCTCGTTCGGTTACAATATGTACGGTACGACACAAACGTTTAATAACGATGCAGGTGCATCTTGCATAGATTTCTCATTTGTTCCGTTACGATTTTACGCGTGCGAACACTCGCGACAGAGATTACTCCACGATGAAAGAATATTACAGAATTAGAAATAGAAATTACAGCATTAACAATATTGTATTTGTACGTTTCGTAAAAATTAGGCACGACAGCACCTCGTTCTCATACCAAGGGGTCGTAGAAGTTTTTGAAAAATTTTCTCCTTGTACAAGAAGAAGGTATGTTAGTAGAAATTACAGAATTAACAATATAACGTTCGTACGTCCGTAAAAATTACAATAAAAGTTTTGGATTAGGCACGAAAGCACCTCGTCCCCAATCTAAAGTGTCCTAGAAGTTTTTGAAAGATTTTCTCCCCGCAAAAGACGAGGGTATGACCTCGAGGAACAATCTCTGGAACAACTTCGATATGAATTCGCTTTCGACTCGGTTCCCGTTCGTAATAACGCCAAAAAAAAAAAGAAAAAATGTCACCTAGCCCCGTAATGAAAGTTCATCGTGAAAGGGAGGGCAACGATCATCCGTATTTGCGTTTCAAACGAAGCTCCGAAGTCAGCTGCGGCATATCCCGCAGAAACACGTAACTCTTGATTCACTGGCTTCCAATAACATTACTCCCTCGATAGCGAGCCGCGCAGAAGGCACCGTTATCTAATTTCGCTCGTTCCCCTTGATTCCAGCATTGTTTGATTTGGTGGCCCGTCGCACTAATGTTCTCCTCCAAACTTGTACACGTCCGTGTCCATTGGCTCGGCGCTGATTTGTGCATCCGTTTCAGCGAGTGCCTCGAGTGAAGCGCTTCGCCGAACTGTGGCATTCGGTGCGGCTCCTCCGCATCGGCTGTCGTCGAAGCTGACTCTAATCAGGGTAAAACGGTCCGCGGTGCCACGGCCGCGAGAAAAGGGGACCAAATCGACGAAAGTTTCCTTTTGGGTCCGCTCGGTGTCCGTGTTACGTTTGAACGAGCCGTTAAGCGATCGTACAATAAAATCGACGACTTTGAAATTCGTTTCGCGCGGTTACAAACCGAGCGAGTCTTATCTTAGGACAGGTGTTTCGAATTTAGTATTTCGCGTGGAGTGAATATTCCACGATTGTCGTACAAGAAGCACGAAATGCAATAATAACGATTTATCGTAAATTGAGGAGGATACTGATTGCTAGAATGCAATTGGTGTTTAGAAATGCAAACTCGAGCGGATGATTTACAGCGAGATCCTTTTACAGCCGAGTCTCTCACGAAAAAATGTCATTAAAGTGTAACGTATCTCCGACTTACCGATTTTCACCAACTTACCTGTTTTTCGTGCAAATCCAGTTTTTCAGCGCAGGTACGTACCATTTTCTTCCCTCTCCGTTGCCACAAATTCAATTAAGCGTACAACGCGACACGTAACACCTTGTTACCGTCTCAAGAATTGCGTGTCGCGACGCACGTTCCTCCGCGTGTTAATTGCACACGTTTCGCCGATTATTCTCCAAGGACCACCCTCGGAGGATCACCACTAACGAACCTAACTTCACGGTATTCATTCGAACTCGATGCTCGAACGATACAAGTTTCGCGATGAATTTTGCTCTCGAGCGTTGATTCGAACGTTCGAGGTGTACTTGCTCGAATCTGGTCTCTAACTCCATTACGGAAACAGACTGTTGCGTATGTAGGGATTTGTCGTACAACCTGGTCGACATGAAAATCGATGCTCGATGGTCGTGGACGTTTCGTCCTACAGGGAAAAATCGGTGCTGTCTTCGGCCAGCAGCCTCGGGACGGTTCGCACTCGGTCGAATATTATCGAACTATTGTCCCAGGCGAGGCAAGAAAGCTCCAGCTGTTTCACGAAGAAACAAACTGTCGTTTTTGTCGGCCCGTGTCGTAAACTCGGTACACTCGCCCGAACAGGATCGACATTCGAACGTATTTTTCCCACGGATGACGAGATACACGGGTGTAACCTCGTTCATAAACGCGGTGCCATGGATTTCGACAGAGTATGCGTTCCTTAGATTCTCCTGGAGTTTGGATTTATCGTTTTTGTGCGAAACTGAGGTACATCGTTCCCTCGGAACACGAACCTTTCCCTTGTTCGCGCGATCTACGTAGTAAAATACGAATCTTTGATTTTTGTCAGAGAACGGATGCAGTTAGAGAACAGATGCAGTTAGAGAACGGATGCAGTTAGAGAACAGATGCAGTTAGAGAACAGATGCAGATTCTCCGTCGAGTTCGAAGACGTACAGTATCTTTTGACAGACGTGCATCTTCTCTCTTCGTAAATCGTAAACGTACAGTTTCTTTTGACAGACGTTTACGATTTACGAAGAGAGGAGATGCACGATTATCGCAAAAGAATTCACAATCCCCGTAAAAAGTGGATCCGAGATTATTCTGGAACACGGGTCAATGATTCGTATGATAGCCGGATCCCAGCGTTCCAGCAAACCGGGATATACGTAGATCTCGGCAGACTCGATATCTACGATTATTGCCGATTCAGAATTTCTACCGTACTCGAACCCTACTACGATACTCACGGAAAACGAATCCGTGGATTTCTCAACGAAATCTGGATCTATGGTTTCTACGGAATAGAAATCTATGTCTTTCGTAAAGTAGAACACGGTTTCCGTAGGATTCGTGTGCTCGTACGAAACTTGGACGAGCGTTTGATATATAAGGTGAGCACATTTGTCGCGAGAACAATGAGTATTTTCATCGACTTCGTGGATAGAGGGTTTTCTCGTCGGTGGAAGTGTGTTAAATTTCAGTAGCGTGGATGGTCCAAGAGCAAACGTCTGTCGAAGATTAAAGCGAAAACTCGTATCTGACCTCGATGATTCGAATACAACGGGAGGATTACTCCGAGTCAAACTCCCTGGTAGAAGTGGATACTGGGTACTTTTAGTTCGTGATCTCCGGATCAGTGGGGTCGAACGCAAACTAGGCTAGGTACCTATAAGTGCTACACGAGGAACTCTCCCTTCGTACGACGAGAGGTCTAATCATTTCGAGTCGAGCACTATAGTCGAAGTGAATTTACTTTTATTTCGTGATGTACGGATCGATGGTGTTAAAAGCATACTAGGTACCCGTGAGCACTCAGAACCCTTCGTACAAAGAGAGGTCTACTTATTAAGAATCAAACCCCCTACTAGTAACGGATACCAGTGTGTAAATATAATATTTCTCCAGTTCGTCTTCCATTCAATCACACTATAATCCTCGGTATCTATCGGGTTGTTCGGAAAGTCATCTCGTTTTTCCGATTTTTACAGAGTATAAACATTTCATTAAATCATATACTCTCCATTTTGGAAAACGACTTTTCGAATCAAGCCCGATAAAATCGCTACGGCTCGCGCGCAATGTGTTCATCGTCACCTAGAAACGTCTCGGAGGTACTCGTTTCGAAATAGCAATAATATCGCGCTGCGCAAAATTCGTCCTCGAGTCCGTTCGTTATTCGAGATTCGGTGAAACGGTTTCATTGCCGCGATATCGTCGCCGTCGCGCAAACAAATTCGAGCGTAACGTCGGCCGTTAGCTCGAATTGTTCGTCGCTTTAATCTTCCGTCTAGTTTCACCGGTCGACTCGAGTTTCTTTCGCGGCGGGCCGTTTGCGCGTCGTTCGGGCATAATCTTCGCGGGGGGAACGTAACGAGGACTCGTGACAAACCGCGCGGCTCCTTGGCGGTGTTATTGTTAATTTTCAAGTCGTAGCAGGACGGCCGGGTTTCAGTCGCCGATGACGCTAAAACGACACCGCCCGCAGCAACCCCTCGGCTTCGTTTACGGTCGTCGCTTAAGTCGCGAGAGGTGTTCTCGTTATCTCGCCCCGGATATGTTTACGAAGCGCGCCAACTATCTTTCATCTCGAGCGTCTTCACCGTCTTTTCGTCGCTTCTTCGCTTTGCCTAATCTCCGCGGCGAATCACGGCCAGGTTTGATTATACCCGATTTAAATTCCACCAGGGACGCGCGTTAACCCCCGTGGTTATCAATCGGGGAGTTCAACCCGCCAATATTGAAAGGAGAAACCAAAACGTGCCTGGGGCTGTTTTGGTAATGGAGTGGTCCGCCCCGTTCGCTTGTTCCTATTTCTGCTGACCTTTCGAGTCGCCAACTTCGATAACCACGGGTTTTGGGAAATTTGCGATTTCGGTACACCGGGACCAGGCCAGGTACACACCTACGTGTGCAAATACGAACCTTATCGCACATTGGGAGGCTTCGCACTTACATTTGCGCGAAAAATATAATCGTGAAATTCCCTCTTACAATCAGCGTAATTTTCTAGCCGGCTTTGCGTTCCTATTTACGGTAATAAATGCCCACCACTTTTCGAATTAATTAAACTGTATATCCCATCGTTCGGCCGGAACGCGCTACGTTTCATCATGCTCTTTACCTCGTAATGGATTTTGCCAATTAATCGCGTTACCGTATTTGCGAAATCGCCGCGGATATTTTGTATATTTTTTTCCCAATTCTTAGCACCGTTCGTATTCCATTTACGTAGACTAATATATTGACTGGTAGTAACTCAGAGAGTTCGATTATCGTTATAGGTAGTGTTCGTTCACGAGAAAAAGAACAACTAGTTTCTACATCCTCGCTGTAGAGCTAGTAGTTTGTAAACTAGAACAGGGATGTAAACAACCGTTGACTCTCTTCTCACGAACGGACAGTATTATATAAGTGTAGTCAAATTTTTCCTATTCAACCCTTATTCAATATCGTACCTCTTTGTATTCGAAGGATCGTCTTTCGTCGACGCCACGAATAACAATACCAAATTGTTTTCCACGACAGAGGGTCCCATACCTCTGTTTCAATTTTCTATATTTTCTTCCGAATCCTGGGCGTCTTTCGCATCTAATACAGAATATTGAACCTCGAAGTAGTAACTCAACTGATTACAGTACACTCTACAAGTGTATTTAAATTTTCTGCAACGACCACTATTTAACATCGTGCTTCTTTCTATTCGAAAGTTTGTCTCTTGTCGATGTACTCTCTTTCAATTAAATATTAAACTTCGAAGTAGTAACTCAACTGGTTACAGTACACTCTGTAAGTGTATTTAAATTTTCTGCAACGACCACTATTTAATATCGTGCTTCTTTCTATTCAAAAGTTCGTCTTTTGTCGACGTACTCTCTTTCAATTAAATAATGAACCTCCATTACTTACCTCTGTAAGTGTATTTAAATTTTCTGTAACGACCACTATTTAACATCGTGCTTCTTACTATTCGAAAGTTTGTCTCTTGTCGACGAGAGAAAGTTTGTCTCTTTCAATGAAATATTAAACTTCGAAGTAGTAACTCAATTGATTACAGTACACTCTATAAGTGTACTTAAATTTTCTGCAACGATCACTATTTAACACTATGCTTCTTCCTATTCGAAAGAACCGTCCTTCGTCGACGTCACGAACAACGATACCAAATTGATTTCCGCGACAGAGTCTCGTACAGCTTTGTTTCGAACGCAACGAAACACGTCGGATTGGTATCGCCGCGTCCTTTAAAACGACCGAATAGAATAGGCGTCGAAAGCGATCGCGGTTATCACGGTGTGCACGGTGAACGAAACAGCTTCTTTATAGAGCGGAGATTCCGAGCTATCGGTGGTCATCATCTAGATCCGTAGTCTGACCGATCGCGACGGAAATTGGAAAACATTGGTTATCGGTGAAATCTCTTCGACGATTTTACGAGCTCGCCTAGCACGGGCGTCGAAAACGCCGGACCCCAATTGTGGCGATAACGTTTGACAGCATCGATGAACTACGAATCCATTCGTGCTAGGATCTCACTTGGACCGGGCCGTGCATAAGTTATACAATTTAATTCGATTCAGCGACGAGCAAAATGGAATTCAGGAAATCCGCGCGACCCGCTCGGTGATTTCGTCGTGGTGGGGATCGGTGAGCACGCGGTTCTAGACGGGGCGCGTGCGCGCGGCCGTGAATTTCTCCGCTTTGACACGGAGCGGTTCGCGTAATTTGTTTGGTCAATTAAAATGTAAAACAGCCATCCGCGGAAACTGAGCGTGGAAAGCATTCTCGCGCGAGAATAAACGCGGTGTAGCTTTCGTTTTAATTCGCTTTAATCGAGCAACACGCGGACACGAGATTTCCCGTGATTTTAATCTTCCCGGGGTCCTCGACTCGGCCCTTTTCGCGGAACCGCGACGAAACAACGTTTATTCTTGCGCGGTACCTTTCGTTTAAATTGTACCTACACGTGTACGCGTATAATTATTCGTAAGGAAATTGATTGCGTTTACGAAACGATGCGCGCGAAAAATCCGTGTTCGATTACGGAGGTTGTCTATATTTCGTGTTAAGAACGAGTCGCCCATGCTCGGTGAGTTCATGCAAGCGAGAAAGAGGGACATCTACTCGCTGGTTGTCCATAGAACGTGTATATTCACAATTTGGACAAAGTGCGACAAGCTGGCTTGTGAAAGAGCTTTTATCTTTTGCTGCGAAATCTGCGCGTGTTTAGTGCGAGTTCTATGTGAATTCTGCGTGATTTTTATGTGACTTCTATGTGATTTCTACGTGATTTCTGTGTGACCTCTACGTGACTTCTGCGTGACTTCCATGTGACTTCTATGTGAGTTTTCTGTGAATTCTGCGTAATTTCTATATGCCTACGACGTGATTTCTACGTGACTTTTACGTGATTTCTATGTAACTTCTATGTGACGTCTATGTGACATCTATATGACTTCTATGTGACTTCTATGTGACTTTTATGTGACTTCTATATGATTTCTACGTGACCTCTACGTGACTTCTACGTGACTTCTACGTGACTTCTACGTGACTTCTATGTGACATCTATGTAACTTCTATGTGACTTCTATGTGACATCTATGTGACTTCTATGTGACTTCTATGTGACTTCTATATGACTTCTATGACTTCTACGGGAGTGCTCTGTGAGTTCTATGTGAATTCTATGTAAATTCTACGTGAATTCAGTACGAATTCTCTTGTGAGTTCTGCACGAGCTCTCTGTGAATTATACACGAGTTCTCTGCGAGAACTCATCTCGAAACACTGCATCCTTAGTTGCCGTACAGGCGTCCCAAAATTTGATGGACCAACTCCGAGACATCATTCCCCTTACGGAATCCCCTCTGTAAACAAAATAGTTACTTTTCGTAGTGTCGTTGCTCCGATTCGATTTGCATTTAATGCAGCGTCTGATATCTGTCGCATCGTTGGATATCTCGATGCTCGAAATACCCGCGAGGATGAATCCTATCCTGCTCGTTCTTTCGCTAGTAACTCGGTTCCGGTGAAATGTCAATTTTGTAGCAACGGTTATCGAATTTGCTCGCGCAACGATTTTAATAAACGAAAGAAAGAGAAACAAACTTCCGTACACGGATCGCGGTATCTCGCGTTAACCGTGCTCACCTGACGGAATTTTACACTTTTCGATTCTAATTTCGGAGGGTTTTGTTCGCATTAATTTACGGTGCTTCGCCAGCCGCCGGCTGGTCCGCAAATATCGTTACATCGAGTAATCTCTCCGACTCGATGAAAATATAAAACCGACGCTCGATGGGAACGAAATCCGATTAATCTTGAATATTAATTCGAGTCGGATTAATGTTGTCTCGCGCGCGATTTCCGTTTTAATCTAATTTTAATTGAATCGCGATCCTTCTAACCGCGCGCGCTACACCTTGTCGAGCGATTGAAGCTGCACAACAAGTTGTACGTACAATTTCTTTTTCTCCTCTCTCTCTCTCGTTCTCTCTCTCTTTCACTCTTTCTCTCTTTTTTCTTTCTTTTTAGTAGGCGCACGCCCTTTCACGTGCACTTTCGCCGACTATTTTTCTGAAACGTCAACTGCTGCGTACTGAATTCGCTACAAAGCGGCAAACAATACCGACGGGACAAAGCAGAGAAAACTGAAAGAAAGAGCTTTCAACGTCGCTCTAGAGATTATTCAGGCCGCTGCAAACTAAACGAGGACGAAGTAAAACCTGTACCTACTACGCCACGGTAATTCGAAAGAATGTCATTTAATATTCGTAATCGACTTTACAACCAAATTACCAAGGGTCTCGAAAACGGGGCAATGGGAACGCGATTTGTCGAAATACAGTTTTTCAGCTCGTTGGACGGAAATACTCCGAAGCGTTGTCTGTCCGCTGTACAAGAAATTAAATTGTACGCTGGGCTGCACTCGGATAGGAAAAATTGTATTCCATTGGCTCGTTTCTTAGAAGGGGTGTTTCTACACTCGTCGGAAGGGTCGATTACGAAACCGAACGTTTTAAAAAGAATTATCTATTTACCTTCGCTGCGACTTTACTCGAAAGTTCCTAAGGATTTGCAAAATCGAGCATCGTGATTCTGATAAGCACGAACGAAATTAATTTCGTAACAACGATCGATCAGAAATTGAAGAACGAAATATTCCGGTAATACCTGTGACACAGAAAAATGCAACTTTTGACCAGCTCTCGAGCAACATCGAAATTTTCCAAACGAGTGGTGTCTCTCTGCATTCGTCGTAAGTGCGAAACTTCCTCTTCCGCGGTAAAAATAAAACGCGCGGGCGCGTCTCTTGGGTGAAAAATTTTGCAAAATCCATACCGGTGTACGGATACAAATTTCTCGGTACTTTATAATTTAAACTCCGGGTCGAAAATGTCTCCCCGGGTGGCGCGAAAAGTGACCAAAAAAAAAAAAAGAGAAAAAACCCCTCACCCGGAGGTTCGTTTCTCTTTGTCGACCACGTTGGTCGTAGAAACGATTCCTCGCACAATTCTCAGGACGGAGGAGCCATTGCCGGAAGTTCCGGTACCGCGTCAACGCCAAAATCTGATGAATTATGCGAGCACGGTCTCGAATTCACCACTGTAAAAGGACCGGAGAGTGCAGTTCTCCCCCGAGGAGAGCTAGAGATCGTCCGTGGGTAAAAAGTAGAATGGAAAATATGTGGCCGTGAAGAGACGAGGAGGATCGAGAAACTCGGACCGGCGAATACGAGGATCGGGCCTAGACTTTTACGCGGTGGAGGATCGATGGAGCGAAGTTTTTCTCCGGTAGTTTGGCATCGATTCGAAATCGACGGAAAGTCGAGCCAATTACTGGCGATCCACATCGCCTTGGGTATATTATCAAACGGCGTCCGAAAAGTTAGCTTTTCATCTCTTCTATCTCGCTACTTCAGTCGGAGAGAAGAGAAAAAAAAAAGAAAAGAAAAGGAGGGATGGTATTTTTTACCCCCGATTCCATCCTCGTCGTCGCTACCTCGACGATCTCTCTCTCTCTCTCTCTTTCTCTCTCTCTCTTTGCAGTCCCCGCTGGATCCAGATCTCCGAGACGAGTTCCAGGAGCTTCGACAGGCCGTATGGTCGAATAGTTAAACGAACATCGGAAGAAGGTGGCGAAGGAGATTGGAAGGAGGAGGAAAGTTGGCCAACTTTCGGCCCGACGAGTCTAATCGTCCAAGTCCTCCCCGGTTTACCCGGCCCGAACTCGAGCCTGATTTATGACGCAAGAACCGAACGAAACGAACGGCTCCCAGTTGGTTCGTTCTTCCATCCGCGGATCGATCAATCGGAACGAATTATCAAACGTTGGATCCTCGAGTGCTCGAACGATCGACGTGGAACATTCCTCGATATATCCACCGTTACGGTTTCAGTTTGCGGACGATTCGCGCGCGATTCGTTGACACGAAGACGTTCCTCTCCTCTCAAACGTTGGATCGTCTCGCGACTGGAATTTCCACGATGAATGGTGTACGAAGTCTTTTCAACGAGAGCCCAAGGCGCGGCTCGAGTCTATTCAAATTCGTTCGACTCCTGTTTTGGAAAATGGCGGCTCCGCGACGACGACGTTGACCCCCAGGACGAGTAATTAATGAAGTTCGGTCGGTTGCTCCCTCGCTCGGTGTGTCGCCGGTTTATTTTAAAGTTGGCCCACCGTTTCCATGCTCGAGCTGTCGCGAAAACGGTTCGCGAACTGCGGATTTCAATCTCCAGCGTCGCCGAACGCGAATTTTGATTTCCAACGGGAATCGTTTCGCGAGGAGGACCTGGACGACCACCACCACCATCACCACCACCTACACCGACCCGGTCTCTCTCAATTTGCGTAATTCGTCGGCGGTTCGGCGAGTTACCAGGTTACGAACAACCGCTGTTCGATCGGTTCGTCGCGCGGTACCAATCAACCGGAGTCTGTTGGTCGGGGGTGGGTACAGGGGGACGAATTTTACACGGTGGATTCGAACGAGACGGTTTCGATATCCAGGGAACGTTGCGATCGGAATGGAGAACGATATAGGAGAGAACGGGACGCGAGAACTTTCGGAAAGAGAGAACTCCGGTGTTTACTCGGTGCGAAAAGGAATCGAGGATTCCAATTGGCGAAACTATGGAAATTTCCGGGTATTAACGCAACCTTCGCTGAATATCAAGTTTTGTCGTTTTCGCGGCGCAGCAAGTCGATTCGAGCGTGGATCGTTTGCGAAACAATTATCCGGAAGCCATTGCGGCTGCTGCGAGGATCGCGCTAATAACCTGAAACGTGGGATCAAGGTCTTCCCTCTACACGGTATTCTCTCGGTCAGGAGGAGAGCCTTGGTTGGCTAAATGCTGTGGAAAATTTGGATTCGTTGATTCACGGGTAGCAAATTATCCAGAGTTGTTCATAATACATCGAAGGAGTGGTTAGATAGAGGTTTCAAGGTCGAGGATCTTTCAGACGGGGTTGGAAGAATGTTTTTTACGTTTCGTTCTAAATGAATGGAAATAAGCTTCGAGGATTCGAATCGTGGTAAAAATTATTGCTTCGTTACGGGGATGAGCGCAAAAATGAAAGAAGTGACGAGAAATAAGAGAAAATGGAAGGAAGAGGAAAGTAAAAGAAAAAGATAACACGTTATTGACAATTTTACATCGAAGGGCTCGGCTCCGCGCTGCAGGGACGAGCAACGTTGGAGCTTGTCGCTCAGCGGCTAAGCGACTCGATAAACTTGACATTTTCATCGACGTTTATTGCTCCTCTCTTCTCCGAACTTTAAATTAAACCGTGAAAAATTTAAATAACGCACGAACTTTTAGAATCTACCTACCATAACGAACCAATAACTCGCGAATAGGAGTATCGGACAGAAAAGAAACAACCGGGTTGAGAAAATACTTAAATACCTCTTTGTACACACGAGAGAGAAATCGTCTCGAGTACTCGCCGTGGAAACAAAAATCGTTACACCCTGTATATTTTGTTTCCAGCGACGTGTCCTCGGTTCAGTTTCTCCGGGAGTACTTCGTCACTTCTGTAACCGAACCCACCTCCCTGGCTGTCGTTAGAAAACTTTCGGAACACGATATTCGGGCCGGTACACGGATCGAATGTTTTATTAAATACGTTTCAACGAGCGTTGAAAACACAGAGCGACACGCCTCGTCCCAGCTTCGTGATTCTTCGATGATCCTGCCAATCCTATTGACCCAGTTCCGTTCCACGGTCAACGATCCGTCCGTTGCGCGAGAAACGAAAGAAGTTCGCGAGCCACGCGACAGCTCGGTCGCGAACGACGCCGGAATTGCCGTGACATTTTACCAAAGCAATCGTTAATTCGTATTCAAAACAGATCACGGATATCGTAGCCGCTTCGTGCTTCCACGATGATCCGGCTAATCTTGCTGACCCGACCGAGGTATCCGCTTATACACCGCGTTGTTCGAGGCGCGAGTGAGCACGATAGAGGCAGACGGGCACGAAAGAGGGAGAAAGGATGAGATAGGATGGTACACTCCTCGTTTCCCATATTATCTCCGTGCCGGTTCGGTCTACGTTGGACACGATCCCGTAACTCATATCACCATGTGTCACCGGCTTAATCTAATTCACGATCGTTGCCCGTCGTAACTCACACGAGAATAATTGCTCGATCGATATTTCGGCCGCGATGCCGTACATCAAGTCGCCGTCTCGACGTTCGCGTTCGACCTCGTTGCTATCTTTCGTTCGCTCCACGCACAGGGAGCTCGGCCGGTCACCCGATACGCGTGACTTGTCAAATCTCCTTGGAGCATATCGAACTAGGGGACACGCGAGCTCTGCCATTTCGATCGTGACGCGATACGTTTCGCTCGAACGACGCGTTGGCGAATTTTCCGACGAGAGAGAAGGTGATTCGGTAACAATGGAAGTGAATTTTTGCGTTTGTTGAGGGACGATTAATGATAAGTTGAACAGAGAGGGATAGTCGGGTGATGTACAGAAGTCATTGAGGAACGACGAATTTTCCGAAATACTCGAATGTTCTTAAGGGAAAGTCGGTATCGATCCAAAGTGATCTTCACTTTTATCGAGGGACAAGGTAAGTGAAAAAATACCAGAGGGGGAAGTTGGTAGATAATATACACAAATCATCGAGTAACGAATGTACTATGCGTAAAGATGGGCACGTGTTCAATACTCCAAAATTAATTTTAAATCATTTTTCCTTTCATGGTTCATTTTTCTTCGTTCCATTCTTGGAGTGAAAATGAATCGAAAGTGTCGGATAAAATTTGTATATACAAGGCTACGTTTTCTAGAAAATCGATTTGGAAAATTTTTGGGGCACGCGATCGAGTACTTGCTTAACGTGTCTGTCCATTACTTGGTATTTCTACTCACAGTCTTCTACTTGGTCTTTACAAGTATCCATTATTTCTGTTTTATTAAACATCTTTGTAACGTCTTGGAACATTTCACGAGCAATTATCTATCATAGAAAAAATATACAGTTCAATACGGAGGACAATGGAAAAATGATTTATAACACACAATGTCCTCTTACCGAAAAATCGTTTCAGAAATCTATATTTTCGATATCTTTGGTCCTTCGCGAGGTATTCCACCGTACGGAGATAAAACACACTCGTTATAAAAATAAGATAACTAAAAGTATCTTAAAAATTCGACCAATGTCTCCGTGCACCGATGAAAATAGAAACAACGAGCACCGCGGACATCTTGCGCGCGCCCCGAAAATCTTCGAGCTCGATTTCCCCGGAAATAGAGTCTCTTACGGAAAAATGTTGCTCTGCGTTTTCGATTAATTTTTACGCGAAGAATCGTCCTCTTGTCGCTCGTAACGCAAACATTGCCCCCACTATCTAGGTCTACCGGTTAAAATTTTTCCTCCTGTATTTATCGCGTTGTAACTCAGAATGACTATGATACACAGAGCGTGCACGGTATATAAATAACCGTCGTATTTTATTGAAACATTTCGCGAATGCACATCGTGTTCGTTCGATGTTTCGATAACGGCGATCGAATCTACGCGGACACACTGGAGTCAACGTATTACTCCCAGTAGGAAGTGAGCGTTGCAGAATTGCGGCTTTCTAATATTTACGACGCGTTACGGGGTTACGCATATATATATTGGCAATTTCGATAACGTTCATTAAACCGATCGGATACCACGGACACAAGTTGTGCGTCATATTAATGAAAACGGTGCCGGTTTTCGAAACGAAAGCGATAAGGAGACACCGACGAATCGCTCCCAACGGTGGTAATTTTTTTTTATTTTTTATGTTCTTCATTTTATATATATATATATATATATATTTTGTTTTGTTTGATATCATCCATCGGTCGTTGCGCATCGAGACCATCGAAGTCGTTCGAAATACGGGTCAAGACCGCGTTTACGAATACCGTGGAATAAATTTCACCCATCGGGGCGGGGATATCTTCGTTGAACTAATTAGACAGTAATAAGAAAGCCCGGTGGAACGATAATACGGCGAATGGAGGGGTAAGGGGGTTTGCACACCGAGTGCTTATTGTTCGAGTGGCTCTCGTCGGGGTTGCTCTTGGGAAACTTCGATTTTAGATAAATTCGCCTCCATTCGGCGGCAGTCGATCGAGCCTGTATCGGAAGTAACGAGGTTAAGAAAGAAAGTTCGTCTTCACGGAGGGGGAGAAAAGAAAGGGGGCTACTTCGACGGGGACGGGGATGGGGGAGGGGGCAAGAAACGAAAGAAGAGGGTCCCTGCCGGTTTTAATGAGCGGTGAATCCGCCTGTCCTATAATTGAAGCGATGTTGCGAGCGCAAATTGCAGCGACCCGCCACCGATGAGCAAAGCGGGAAAAATCTATGGAGAAGCCGGAAAAGCAGCCAGCTGAAAACTTCTCGAGTGGTCGGGTGCTCGAAAAACTTGCCCCAAAAGTTCAAGTATTCCCCGCTCCTCTCGAACGACGGCATTCTTTTCACCTTTCTTTCTTTCCTTTTTCTTTTTTTTTTTTTGTTTCATTTCTTTTCTTCTTCGATTTTCCCTACGCTTTAAGCGTGCGAGTAGAATTTTTCTTGCGTATCTCTTCCGTGCACGCTCCACACTGCCACTCGTTCACGGTGGTAACCACATTCGTCGACCTCGGATATCGAGAGAAGATTTTCACGTGTGCGTGCCCCGCCCGTAACCGTGCCCGTAAAAATACATTCCATGGTCGTCAAGACTAACCCGGACCGACTTTATCGTCGGGTACCTACTGTGCGAAGATCGAAAGTTGCCAACGAATCGGTGACCAATCCGATTACACGCGTTTTCGTCATCGACCAACGCGATCGCGTATAAAATTCGCGCGACAAACGCCTCGAAGGAAAGCGAGGCGAAGCATACATAATGGAAAACGATTGAAACGCATTGGCGTAGACCCTCGGTATATTAATTATAGACGAAATAGAAATATTCCTCGTACCTTTTGTAATACAAATCTGATGAATTCTACATTTAGAATTGTCCACGAAATAATCGTGGATTTACCGATTCTTATTACTCGTTGAAACCTTGCGAAACGATGTCAATATTGTTCATATTTTAGAATCCTATCTAACTCGATTAACTTTGATCGTTTCTTCCTTCTTTAGAGTTTGCTATATCTTTATTACGATCTCCACTTTGTCGATGCGATCGATAGTAAATGAGAACCATTTCGGCCAATAATACACCGCAAGTAAGACCACGTGTGCGAAAATAGGCGTGGCTTACGACCGATCGTAACCGCGTTCCCTTCGCGCGCCACTTTTCCAGTAACGCACAGTACATAAACGCAGGGATCTCTGGTGGGGGATTGGGCGGAGCAAAGGCTCACTGTTCCCGCCCCTCTACCGTTCAGTTCGCAGAAACTTGGTAATTCGCGATCTTCGCACGGTGACTCTGTACAATCTCGCGCTACTTTTCCCCGTGGCTCCGGTTCTCTTGGGCAGTTTCGCTCGGCGTTTAAACCGATCGTTGATCTTTCCCACGGATAAATACCGAAACGATCGAGGTTAAAAAGCTTGTAAGCGGAGGGAAGAACGATCATTGCGGGGTTAGAAGCGAGCCGTTCGTATCGGGAGATTGTCGGCGAGGTGTCGCAGTAAAGGGGATTTATCGGGCCGCGAGGCAACTATAGTTGCCTATAGTTTTGTAAGAAACGAGCTCGGTATTTGTTACGGTGTCGTTTGTTGCCGTTAATGCGTCGTTGAATGTTTAGATCGTAGATTTACCGCCCGTTCGAAGGAATATAAACATTCCGCGAGCGTATTCCGCGTTGTCTACCGATTTTTGTTTCTCTTCTTCTTCTTCTTCGTTTTTTCCCCTCTTGTTCATTGCACGCGCATCCGAGCGTTTTATTTTTTTTTCGCGAAAAATTCCGGATGAAAAATATTCGCCGCGCGGCACCGTGCCCCGAATCGGATGTTGCGCAATTTTTCACCGGCCGCGGAGTTTGAAAACTTGCTACCCGATTCGTTCAAAGGCCACTTTCCGCGGAAGCGAATCCGAAACATTCTCCGCGAAACAACGCCCGGAAATTCGCGTACGCTCGGCAGCCAACGTTTTTTCCAGGGAATTAATTTGCCCGTCGATCGCGATCGGGTGCCCCGTAGAGAAGCCTCGAGTATTTTATTATCGTCCGTTTCCGGAATAACACATCGCGCGCGGGTTACTTCGGCCACCGGGCGACATTATCGAATGTATAAATTAGCCAACGTGGAACGAAACGTCTCTTTGAAATCTCGAGAACGAACGACTCGCGAACAGCTCGTTAGTTGCCCCCTCGACGACTAACAGTTCGCTCGTCTCCGTTTATCGATATACTCGGTGTCGCGACGCGCTATTCTTGAAGCGTTATCGAGACGTTCTCACACGCCTAATTAAATTTACGCGACGCGAAGATCGAACCAAGCGGTACACACTTGTATCGGAAATGTATCTCCAAAGAGGTGGTGTCTGAGAATAAATTGTTTACAATTGGACGTGTTGTGCTCCAGTTCAACCAAGTGGAAGTGATAAGCGAAGTAATAATAAATCTAGCGAGAGCGGAGTTTACGGTTTATTTACACGGCTCAATTCGTGCACAATTAAACACGAGGATTGACGCGCTATTTATTTACGCGGCTCAATTTCGCTCGAAGTGTCGCGCAACGGACAAGCCCCTTGGAGGAAAGATTTTCTCCGTAAAAATATTTCCAAATGGAAACGGAGCGATGGTTAACTCGCGAAACGGATTATCGTCGTGCATGTAACGCGCGAGGACATCTCTGTAAATGTAACGGGAGCGATATGAGTGGTTCCAGCGTGACAATACAGTGGCATATACGACTGATTAAATTGGCGCTCGTCCTGAGTGTGTTCGAAATGCGTACACGGCAGCTCATGCGGAAAAACGTCCTGGCAACACCGGCTATTCGTCACAATCAATCAGCGCGAGAAGCCTGTCGGTCGGAGAAAAAAAATCTGCACTCCAATACACTTTCGAGCGACCGGGGTATGGTACAGTGTACGTCATGGCCGTGTTCATTTCGCTTTGGAAGACTTGGTAGCAAACTTTCGAACGGGGCAAACCGTGTATCGTTCGAAAACTCGCTCCTCGATCGACGAGAGTGCGGAAAATGCATTTCGAAATTTCATCCACGGCGTCGTCCGGAAGGAAAAGATGTATCGGTGCTTTATCGCAACTCGAAGGAATGCAATAATCGTCGAGCTCCGTATACGTCCACGATATCGAATCGCGGGACCAAGAACAACCAAGTTGCACATTTCGGGGATACACGGATCGAAAGAGATTCGATTTCGACGATACTCCTCTCAAGGATAACTCCTTTCTCGATCGGAGTACGATAACCACGAGACGATTCGAGATTAGTACGAGAACGATATTCGTCGCGTGTATTTTTTCACGTTGCTACGATATTACGGTACACGGTTCGTTTTCGTGTTCGGAAGTGCAACGGTTAATTTGTGACGCGGTAAAATCTAATTTTGAGAAGTTTGATGCGGTATTAAGATCGCGCGACCTGCCAGGTTTGCGACCGAGAGGCTAATTTATTTTAGTACATTACACGTACGCGACGCGGTATGGTAATTTTACAATATTTTCCGATCTGGATGAAATAATTCACTCGACGTGTACATTGTAATTACTCGTAAGTATTATATTTTCGTACGGGAGATTTCTTTAGAGTTTCTCGAAGCTACAACGGTTTACGTGGTGCATACACGACGCTGAAGTTTCACATGTTTCGAACACGATTTTTAAATATTTCGTAAAAATTCACCGGTCGTTTCCAAAGTGTGATCTCTGTAAATATTTTCAGCGACAAGTCTCGCGATAAATACATCGGGTGTCGACGAGTTAATCGTCCGGGGAGATTTACTAAAAGTTTGTTCGTTGTTCGACGCTCTCGAAACGTTCGTCGATGTCGCTAATAATTCCGAGGGAACCCGAGTCTATCCGAAAATTCGAACGAGAATGAAAATAATTGTTCCGTGTACCGTGCACACTCGACCATAAAGTGAAGTTGCTGGAAGTGCACTCTAAAGCGTACATTTACGCGGTTCGGGTTCGTACCATCGAATCCCCCGATTTGATCTGGCTCGAAATAACGGATTACCACCGGCTGATCACTTGCGGAAAATGTGGAATCATTAATACGCGTCGGTGGGCGGCGCCTAACGCGTTAACCGTATTTCCGCCGCGCGAAAATCATCGTCGCTTATCTTTGAGATTTAATCCCCTCCCGTACGGTTTCGTTCGAAATCGTCGAACCATGGTTGTAATATCTCTACGCGTCGTTTCGTACGTGTCGCGATGAAAATTAAAACGTGTACATCATGGGTACACGATAGAAGAAAAACAAAACAAAATATTGAATTTTATTCATAATTTTACCGCGTACGGTACTTATCGAAACGTTTCGACAAATGGAGAAGCGACACTTGGCATTGTTCGCATCGTCGAGTTTCTTTTCGAAATTTCTGTACAAAATACACATGGTCTCTCTTGGGGGTTTCTTTTTTTTTATTTACGCTATGAACCCAGTACAGAGTTGCAGCATGCACATTGGTGTGCATACTAAGGGAACAAAAAAAAGAATGGTATACATGAATTAAAGATTCCTGAACATACAAAACGATACATAAATAGATGCTTGTAACTAGTGATTGTACAGAACGCTTATAATTAAATACTTATAACTAGTGGCGGTATATAATACTTACAACTAGATACTTATAACTTGTAGCGGTATATAGTGCTTATAGCTAGTGTCTGTATTATATAAATTCATAATTTTTGGATCAGTACCAAGCACTCTCTCGAATCGTTCCTTATCGAACATCGTGCGCAAAACGTACACAGTATCTTGTACGTTTCTTTTCTTTTACCTTTCAAATTTCGCGCGCAAAACGCACACGGTGGAACGTTCTTTCGACGTATTTGCGAGAAATGTTCCCATTTGTTAACTCGCAATCTCGTCGTGGCGACAGTGAAAAAAAAGAAGGTCGAATGGAAAAAAGAAGCGTTCGATCTTGCTTGTCAACACCTCCCATATTCCGATTGTATCGCGGCGCTGTAATAACTCGGAAGTGGGGTACGAGCAACGTGAACCAACGTTGAAGAAATTTGCGCGCGAAAAAAGCAAAAAAGGAGACAAATGGCCGCGAAGATCGCGCGTCTCCGGTACGTGATCGCCCTGGAAGGGGTTAATCCGCGAATATTATCGACGTTGATCCGCGCTCGCGCTCCCAGCGCGGCAGCTATTTCGGTAATTAGGCTAAGAAAGGAACTCGACAGCCCGGACAACTTAATTGGGTAGTCGGCCGCCCGGACGGACGAGAATCGCGAATTTAAATCGCTCTTCGCGAACTTTACGGTACCGGTTCTCCTTCTCGCCGCGCTGTTCGCGGAAGTGCGATTCGCTCTCGCAATTACACCCCTTATTTTCCCGCTGTTTCGAGTCTCGAGGTTTATCGAAGTTGTAAATGAATTTAGGAAAGCGTATTAATGCCAAAAATGAACACCCGTGGATTTCCCGCGACAAGGGGGAAACGTTTGCTAGGCAATCAACGGTGCGTTTTCAAACGAGCGCCAGACGATCGATTTATAATTTACGTCAATCGTCTTTGCACATACGGAGCGTTTTCTTTCGCGATTCGTTCTCGTGTACTGATATACCAGGTTGTTCGATAAAATTCGTCGTATTTTCCATTGTAAAAAAAAGAAAATACTATGTGTTGGAATACAACGACAGTGAACCATGCAGTACTTGAGAAGTCAAGAAATGGTGGTTGGTGTGCCGACGTGATTATTATAATCTGTTCGGTTGTTCATAACCATACTCCGCTGCATGACTGTATTATATTCATCTAAAAATAAACGTCCTATTTACATGTTCACTTGTGCTAAACAATTCCATAATCCCACACTGTGACACTTGAACTTCGTACAACAGCAAATGTACGAATGACTCGACAAATCTACACGAAACTTCGCACAGGTTCGTCGAACAGTAGTATCGTCTTTCGAGAAATAAAACGACGAAGCTGACAGCTCCGACGAAACTCATCCAGGCACTTATTACCCACGCGTCACGTATTCGCGCTCTTTGTTCGATCGAAGTTTCCAATCGATCGCTGTAATAACGCTAATCGTTCGAAACAGGTTCCGAGACGAAAGTATTCCACGACCTGGATAATTCCGTTCAACGGGACGATCGAAGATCCTTCGACAAGTCAAATTTCCAAGCTGAAATTCCAGTCCGGTGATTCTCGTCGATCGCGTTTCTTTCTCGCAGTTTGCGAACGATCGCGGCGCGAGTGCGATTATTCGCGCGCGTGTAACACTATTCGCGGCTCGTGAGGTCGTTGTCGATAATGTAACGCGAGGTGGCCGATTACGATATCTCTGTCGCGAAATGAACGCGAGGAAGACGCGTTTAAACGGCGTGCTGCATCGCGGTGACGAGGATGCACGAAACTTCTTGTTCGGGGATGGTTATCGAACCGAATTGAAACGTAACCGTTGCCAACGGTGGTCGAAAAGTAGCCGCTCGAAGCGCGAAACTTCGACGCCGTTGGTGTTCCAATGGGCGGGAATTAAAATTCAATTAGCTCCCCGAACGTTTTCGTTTCGCTCGTCCCATTGATTCGGTGCGAAACTCTCCTCTTTAACGCGCGCGTTGCGTCACGAGCATCGTGGACGTTCGGTGATTCGAAAATGGCTAGTTCGGTGATTCGAAAATGGCTAGAATAGTATGGAAATCGATGGAAAGGTCGTTACTGTTACTTATGCCCGTGTGGAATATACGTGGTGTAATTTATCGAGTTGTAAATAATCAATACTTTGACAATAGCTGGATAACGGTAAATAACGTGACTATTACACAATTCTCTACAACGTTTCAGGAGTCAGCAATGCTCGGTTCGATGTAGTTCGACACTGCTCGATTCAACAGTGCCTTTTCTTTCGAAATAGAAAAGGCCCTCTTTGTTTTTATTGGGCCTGCTCTGACACTTTTTCTCTTTCATTAACCCATTTGCATCAAAGCGCGGAATAATCCGCGAGTAGCGACTGTCGACTATCACCGAGCGCTGAATAATCCGCTTGCCTACGACTCCCATTTTACCAGTTGCAACTGGTACGTTTAACCATTTCTGAGAACTTTTTCGTTCCATTAGTTTAATATACATCAGTGTATTCTGAATAAGTTTTACTTTTTCGTGAAAATCTTTCAAACTGCCACTACGAGTGTTGCGGCACGCAAAAATCCGCGCGGAACGCAAAAAAGGCTATAAAAGAATATTTTGCTATACAATATTGTGTATTAATCGTTTTAAACGGTATATATACAGTAACTCCATAAATAATTTCGATGCTCGTTACTGCACGTACGATGAACCGCTCGCGGTGATACGGGTCAGTCATACGTTGAACGTCGCTGATGTTTGAACTCGGCAGCCTAAACGGACAGATGATGCAAATGGGTTAACCTCGTCTTAATTACGTTTTCTTAAACTTGAGCTATAAAAATCGCGAACGTGTTAACGCGAGAGTCCGATGCGTTTAAAATCAACTTGAAACGCGCGTAATTTACACACGGACGATAATTCTCTAAACAAAGAACGCAGCGACGATTCGAACCGGATGGTGTGTCAGAAACAAAGTTGCGCGCAATTGCTGACGCACACTTATCGGTATTTGGTTTCGGGAACACGAGATCGTTGGTATCCCGGTTCGCGGGTTTGCGAACTTCGCCAATGGTTTCCACGAGTCCTGGACCATCGGTATAGATCGCCATGGGACCTAAATCACAGATATCGAATGAGTCCGTGTTCTCAACGGTACGCGATCGTTGATAGTGGATTTCGCTCGTTCTGAAACGTTTCTATAACGCTACGGAGACTACGGAGCTTTCGGAGATAACGAATCTTGTTTTCTTGTTGTTCGTTCCCATGGAGTCTGGATCGTCGTTATCTCCACATCTCCTACCGGTCGATGTTTTCGATAGTTGGCGAATAGTATATATTTCGTCCACTCTGGAACGTTTCGATATTTCGAACAACAACGAATCTTGTTTCCTCGTTGTTCATTCCCATGCGTTGGGCTCTCACGTGGTTTGGATCGTCGTTATCGATCCCCATAGGTCCTAGTGGTGTCCACGTTTTCGATAGTTGCCGATCTAATATATATCGTTCGCTTCTGAGACGTCTCTATAGGGTTACCGAGATCCGAGATCTCAAGGATAACGAATCATCTTTCCTCGTTGTACGTTCCCGTGGATTAGGTCCCCACGGGTCCTAGGAGTCCGTGTTCTCGATAGTTCGCGATCGTTGACAGTACGCTTCGCTGTTCTGGGACGTTTCTGTAGGGTTACAGAGAAATCTCGAGGACAACGAACATTTCTTTCCTCCTTGTACATTCCCGTGGATTAGGTCCTCGTGGGGCCAGGATCGTCGCTAGCGATACCCAAGGGTGCTACGAGTTCGCGACCGAGATAAGATTCTTCCCATCGGACGCGATAAAATAATAAAAAATTGTATTCGGAAATATTTCGAAATCTCCGCTACCACGAGAATCGATATTTCGTTTCGGTTACGAAGTATCAAATTCTATCTATCTATCTATCGTCTCGCAAACGATTAAACCAATCCTCTGGAAGATTCGAATACTTCGCGCCTTTCTCGTTGTCATACGAAATTATCGTACGAAAACCCAGCGCGTGGACGAACAAGCGATCGAATCAACGAACGATGGCCGATGGCCGAGAGAAATGATAATCGGGCGGTGCATAATCGGCGAATAAGCCGGGAAGGATTTTCCCAGGCTGGCGGGAATTATTTATCATTACGGATTATGGTCGCTCTCGTCGGCCATTAAACAAAACAAAAGCCGTAAGAGCGTATGTACGCGCGATACGATGGAATATCCCGGCGCTACGGACGGACGGACGGCGAGCATTAAATCCGCCTGGCAATCTTCGCGCGTGCAACTCGCAACGGTCGTTCGGGCCCCGGGACGGTGTGTAATCTTCCATTCGGAATTGCTCGTCGAAATCGCGATCGTACGATCGCCACGGGAAACGAGGTGAAATTAAAACGGGGCCTTACCTTACCTCCGGATCGGCGGGGGCATAATTAAACAACGCGTGAATTTTTCCGTTGGTCGTTCGAGCGTGTTTTCTTTTTTTCTTTTTTATCATTCTTCCCGGTGATCGTTCGGTCGAAAGTCTTCTTTCTTTTTCCACTTCCGGTGGACGGGGTATTATCGACGAGCGAGGAGTTGGCTGTTGTCCTAGGAGCTGAAAAATCACAGGGGAAAGAGGAATAGTTCATTGAGCATCGGTCGTAAGGATAGATGTTAGATTGTTACTAAGTACGTGACAGCGAGGGTTTAATGTTTTCGTTAAGAACATGAGAAAGTCTCTTTTGAATTTTTTTCCTACAGTAGGAATTTAAATAACGAAAGAAATTTTCACTGATCGGTTTTAAATTACGCGACGAATATGCAAAGGTACTCTGGCAGTTAGAAGAGGAAAACAAGGATTCATTTTACAACACATTTCGCGAAGGTTATTCTTTTAAATATTAACGCGTGAAGAATATGAACAATATTTCTGTTTCTTCGGTCATGAGACAGTAGCTCCTCGGGGAATGCTCAATCGAAGAAACTGTAAAAGTTACGCTTTCAATTTCGACGCGACTTATTTTCCCGTAAATCGTAATTTCAAAGTTTATCTACACAGAGAGTTCTAACCGCGTTATTTTCAACAAATACGAATTAATTCTTTTAGCTACGAATGAAGTTCAAGATACTATCAACTACCAGTGAAAACATTGAATCTTTCGATACTTTCGTTCGAAAGCTACGCTAATATAAATTATTATATCATCATATTCGTCTGTCTCAACTATCGTTTCGTCGTCTCTTCGATCACTAGCAACAACGTCCATGCTTCTGGAAAAATTACCAACTAAACTGAACCGTGTCTTCTCGCGAGAAGATACACGAAAGCTATCAGAATTTCCGGTACTCCAAAGACAACTTTCTCCGGAACGACTTTGAAGACTCACAATTAGATGTATACAAACAGACACTGTACACGTGACCAATTTAGTCGATACCGACATTCACGCACCCGAGTAAACCTTTCTCCTTTCCCCGTTAACTTTCCAGATCACAGGACAACGGATAACTCTAGACGCGTCGACGACACATCCGCGTTTCAACGAGAACAACACCGATCGTCCGAGTGTCTATCGATTCGCTCGGCTCGAGATTTCTCGTCGTTATTCCTACGCCTTTGCACCCTTTGACGATGTCTCCTCGGCCCTCTGTCGCGTCTTTGATATCAAAGTCGTCGAGTGGCGAGTCCTCGTCTGCTAACGATACGTCGAACCCGATCGAAATCGGTAGCTCGCAATCAGTCGGTACCGACACGCACGCACCCGAGTGCCCGCCTACCGTACGTGCACAGAGACACGCGGTTGTGCACGCGAACGGGCGTTCGATACGATATTCGACACAATAATTTTATATATATATATATTTTTGGACACGTCTTCTTATATTTCACTAAATCAAGTTCCACTCTGTTGTCTTGTATTCGCGCTGCTTACGATCTACCAATGAATTATTAAAACGAAAGGAAAATAAGACCGAAAACTTCTACATTGCACGCGCACGTTTTTCCTTGCAACTCATTCTCCTCTATTCTCTTTTGGCGGCACTAAATTAAAGTATGTGAGGAAGGGAGAACGGAAATATAAGGAAGTGGGGATAAGCGTTTCATCCCGGGCCTGCTAGTGGACTCGTCAGTAAGGCATCCTAGCAGGCCCTGCCTTATACGCCGGGACATTGGAAGATCGGTAAGAGGTCGTATATATAGTGATCGGAGCAGGTACGGGAACTTGCGGGAAACGGTTGGTGGTGAGTTTCCCTCTGGTGGCAAGCGTAGGTAGTGCCGCCACACTCTCTACCGCGTATCTATAATTCTTTCCTTAAACTACTCCTTTGTCCTATCGATGTATCAAGGTTTAATTATAATACTACCAACGCAACAGTTATGATCCGTCACGTGTATCCATGTACTTGTAAAAGTTCAGATTATAATATCTGCTTTATTATAATACACAGGGATCTCGGGTATTCAGTAGTATAGTGTCCCAATCGTCATCGGTCGATTTACTTTTTGAATAAAACTGAAACCGTTCGAGGAATCTTAATAATTTTTCTTCCATTTGAAAGTACAAACTTGGGAGTTAATAATGGAACGAGACATCTTCCGAATGATCGTCTCGGATTTTTTGACCGTTAATCTTTTGCCAAAATTTTGCATCACGTTTTCGCACAAACTCGGATCAATTTCACCAACGACACGTTCGATGTTGTGTTTCAACGAACAGAGATCTTCGAATATATTTTCAGAAAGTATACTTCTGTTCTATTAGTTTCTTCTTAAAGATTCAAGTACATTAGGTACCGGTCCAACTCAATAACTTGCACGAGTTCAATTAGGCGTGTGAGAACGCGCAGCACTGCGATATCGTTTCAAAGACTGCGCGTTGCAACAACCAGCGAACCACGTAAAATCCCCGTGGACTCTCTTAAACGCTCGTTGCGCTTTATTTCGTCCCCCCCTTGAGTTCTCGAACCCCCCTCGTCCGCGACGAATTCAATTCCGGGGAAGAAAGGTATTTTTTGGTGCGTTACGGTAACGATGTTTCGTTTCGTGTTTTCATTGTTGTCGGTACTTAGCGAAAATTTGGACCGTTGACCGAGAGAAAATGGTCGTTAGTGTAAGAGGAACAAGAACAAACGGAGAAACTCGTCGCGAGTTATGGCCGCGAAAACGGCCACGAGATCTCGTTAATCCCGGTTTTCGAAAGTTGGAGATGATTAGCGGGCTCGTTGCGATTGTCGGGACCCAGTGCTCGTTCTTTGTTCTCGTCGGTAACTTGCATCGTAAATTGTCATTTTTCCAGCGGGATTCTCCTTGTTTTCCGACTAACGGAATTTTAGGAAATTGTATTAACCGTGCACCCCGTGAATTTTGATGTTTCATCGAGAAAAATGTCTTCTAGAGACAGGTTAGCTCGTGAGATTAGAAAAGAAATTTAAAAAGGGAATAATCGAAAGAGTCAATAATGCAAAGTGGTTTTATGTAATATTCGAAGAGAAACTCGTGTTATTTTCCAATCGATAGAATTTAAAAAAATCTCTTTTGATCTTACAGCCCATGAATTTGTATATTTTATCGAAAGAAATATTTTCCAAAGAGGTATTAGCTTCTGAGATCGGAGAACGAATAAGGGGAAAATCAGGAACAGAAAATAAATGTTCATGTACATTGCGCAAAGGTATCGTTCATTTACGAAGTAAATACGAAAGAATTCTCTAGCGGAACGTTATTCCCGATGAATACAGTCGTTATCGTTCAAATGAAATACGACTTGTACCATTTTGGTAAAACGTCCAAGTTCACCGTGCAGAAGTTCTCTTTTTTTTTTTTTTTAATCGCGAAACACCAATGGCACCCTACGAAGCGTAAGGTTAAATCGTGACCAATTTCCAAATCGTCGAACAACAAGTGTCCTTTTGTATATAAATACAGAACCGCGTTAGCTTCGATGGAAACGTTTTATGCGTGCGATGTGTAAAGGAACAGGGGCGGAAAAATTCTGAATTACGATTTCATACGAATCGCCATGGAACGCGGATGAATGTTCGTTGAAGCTGGTTCTCCTGGCGCCGGGATTCGTGTGCCCATTGACACAAAACTCGGCCTGGATTTACATTCTACGAACGACGGAACGCCGAACGCATCCGTGATGGGATTGAGTATTTAATTAGGACAATCGAAGAGAAAGATAATTGAATTCCAGAGTCGGTCCTTCGTAACAGCGGGGGAAGTCCATTCGTTTTCAGTCGGTCGGCAACTCGTCTCTTAATTTTCCGGATTACCGGCCAATACGCGAACACGCGCGCGTATGTGTGTTTTACGCGTCCTTCGGATGGTATTTTGCCGTCAAAGTGTCGAACGAACGAACTCTTCCTTTTTATTTTTTATTTTTTATTTCTCCTTTCTCACAACCTCGAGCCGTACGAGCAACGATCGATCGACGCGATCGATTTTCGATCGTGAAAATAAAGCGTTCGATCGCAACGCAAACTTTGCTCTTCGATCTCCTAATTTTTCCTCAGCTTTTAATTCGATCTCGATGAATTTACCTTTCATGTTTCGCTCGAGCAATTTCCGTTAAGTGGCGGGAGAATGTTACAGCATTCTCGCCAATTTGTCTCGAACGCGCACCCATACGCACACACATGTGTGTACACACGCGTCGCACGGTCGTTTCCACTTCAATTACGACTCTTGAAAACTTAACGACTCGACGAAGATAAAATTCGTCGAACTAGAATTTTGGCTCCTCGTGTGCACCGCTCACGAGCAAGAGAAAAAGAGAGAGAGAGAGAGTATCGAGGTATCGGGGTTTTCGTACGACGACACAGATCGAGTCTATCTGCTTTCGTTCGATTTTCAGGCACATCCGGGCACTTTTCTTCCGCCCTTTGGGCGGCGTCCCTTTTTTGGTTCGATTTAATGCCGGGCTGGTGGATATTTGGAATAAAATGGCCAGGAACGTGAAATCGGCGGCTGGTTCGTGTACATAGGTATTGATGCACGTATTGGAAAACGATTCAGGATCCAAGATGAAAACCGTCGTGCGCATCCCGGTCCACAGTCACCTGGAAGAGTCACCCGGGGGAAAAATATCGCCGGGTTTCTGAGCGATATTTGGCATCGACGGAAGTAAGAAGGACGCTTCCGTTCGTTTTGTACGAGCGTGCCGTGTGTTGCGTTATTAAACCGACCGGTTGAACGATGAGATCATCGTAGCCTTTGTCTAAGCGGTATCGTTCTTCCGGCGTGTTACGTCGTCGTCGTTCGTTCGATTTTTTTTATATCCAACGTTTTCGTTCGTATGTCGTCGTATTCGTGGCAGAGACGCGCGCGCTGGATAATTTCGAACGATTCGGTTTCCAAATCCGTGCGCGTGGATTTCGAACGAAGTTAGCGATGCCGAGAGGCGTTTATATTCCAGCGAGTCCAAACAGTGGAATCAGATTTCGGGGGTTGGAAAAAGTTTCCGTAAATATTTTTGCCACCGTCGAGAGAGCCGGGAACGGTTATCGCGCGTTGAAAAGCCAGCAAATTTCCGCGCATCCTGTTTCCTGGACAAGAAAAACACTGGAACGAAGAGAAATCGGGTCAATTCGGTGCTGCGAGCGTAACTTTGAAAAATATTTCGCGAAACGGGACGTTCCCTTTCGCGGACGAGCTCGTCGACGATACTTTCGTGTATCGTTTCCTTCAAATGATACACGTCGATCGAGTCGTTTTCGTCGTTTCGTCGACGATACATGATCGTATCCGCTCGCGTTAAGATTATCGCGCGCGACCATTTCGTCCGAGACCGAGTCGTCTCGCATCGTGGTACTCGCGTTTCGTAAATCTTCCGCACGTCGAGTGTTTCCTCGCCAAGCTGGATGAGAAACGGCGTTCCGCTGACAGCAGGTGCGGAACTCTCGAACGGGGAAGCAAAGTCCGGCGAGAGCGGCGTTCCCGTTCTCTCCGGGTACCACTTACCTGGAATCACATTGTACGCGATTCGTGCACCGTGTCTGGCTGTTCCTTTTAATCGTATTACGCTACTCCATACTTTGAGCCGGTCGAAAATTAAATTAACCAATCCGGACGTAGCTACGTTTTGAAACGGTAACCTCGCTTCGAAAAGAGCGCGAACGAGGAGGCACTTGCTGACGCGTCTGGCCGGAACGACGGTTCGTTCTCCAACTGAAAAAGCTCGCTGAATTTTCATCGATTTTCGGTGACAGGGGAACAGAAGGCGTTAACGATATTATTACGTGCGATTTGTACGGATTCCTTCGAAAGTGTCCCGGTGTTCGTTTCTCGATACTCTTTCGAACGTCGCGTATGTATTTTGATCGCGTTCGTCGCTCAGAGTCGCGAAAAAAAATATTCCACGTTTCTTTTTATCAACGTGGATCGTTCTCGATCAAGTGTAGACGAGACCGACGCAAGACGTACGCCGTGTGCGGAAACTCGTCTCGCGTATTGCGCGTACACGTGCATCGAACGCCCATGGGCGTTTACCGCACGCGATCGATCGAGCGCCTCCAGGCACCGTAGTCAAAGGGTCTAATTATCGAAATAAAGGGGTTCCTGGTCGGACGAGTACAATGGATCTCGGTCTGTATATTGTACAGGTAGAACGAGGGTCTACCGATCGGACGAGCCGTGTACCTACTCGGTCGAGCAAGTAGAGCTCGTCGCTGGTCAGACACGCGGAATTGGAATCGTTTCGTGCCAGACCTACGGAATATAACCGTACTTGGCGCGACAAGTAGAACGAGACCCATCGCTGGTCAGACAACGCGCAATTGGAATTGTTTTCCATCGGAGGAACAGAGATACGTTTCTGTTCGCGATCGGAGCGTCTTGTTTTCTTTCCCGTTCGCGCGATTATTTATCAACACGTGCACACATTTTTCCATTCTCGAATTTTCTTTCTCGTTTGATCGCACTGTGTACGATGTTCTCGAGGTCAGACGAAAGCAGACGGTTGCGCTCCGCCTTTGTACCGCATACACCTATTTTCACTTCCCGTGGAATTTCTTTCTTTCTTTCGATCGATGTATCGTTTCCTTGGACGAAAACTATTGGACGATAATTTCGAAACGAAGAACAAGGCGGTGATTCGAAGCGGATTAACCGCTGTCGTACCTGAGTAATTATTTTCCAATTTTCTTTCGCTCCTCTCGTCTCTGTTTCTCGTTCTTCGTTATCTCGTCGCGCTTTCGCAGCATCTAGCCGCGCCTTTTACACCGTGCACTTGTACTCGTTTTTAAATTTCTTTCGTTCAACCGATGCTTCGTTTTTCTCAGCGGAGAACATTGGGAGAAGCGTACCGGGAAGATGGATCTCGCGGCACGTTCGAAATTCTAAATTCACCGAGGAACAACACCGATACCGTCATCGATCGAACGAAACCGACGAAACGAACACCCAGCCGTGGCCTGGTTGATAAAAAATGCATAAAAGGCAAGGGTAAGAAACGGGGCCGAATGCGGGCCGAAACAAATAAGGTTGGCTAACGCGGGTTTAGTAGCGGCGATATTTTTTTCCCTTTACCCTTCCAGGAGACATTATTCGGGGCGGGAAAAGCTCTCCTGGCGGTGTATATATCAGCACGAGCCAGCCTGTACACGCCTTTATCTCCAAGTATTTCGCGCGAGTAGATAGCTGGCATCCTATATAAGGAATCGTGACTTCGTTTTAAATTCTCCCGGCGCGGGGGTAACGTCGTTTCGAAGAGAAATCGCCCTTTGCACTGACAATAAGGAACAGAGGCCTGGAGGGGGGCCGGGAGGGGGGACAGAGGGTGTACACGACGTTGGAAAGAAACGCGAGCTCGTGTAGGTGCGAGTTTTCTGCCGCCTCGCGGTATCTCGATCGATTTCATCGGCCTTTTTTTCGGCCGATTTACGACCCCGTCAAACTTTACGTTCCTGGTAGCCTGGATGCGCGCCGCGTCCAAAGAATTTTCCTTACGAATCTCCTAATTTTTACGCGACTTCTCGTCCCAAGTATTTCCATTAGGAATTTTCTAATTTCTCCGCGATTTCTCGTCTTCTTTGGGAAACAATTCTGTCTCAGGAGTTCACAGTTACGAAGAACCGTCTTCTTTTATTCGGAAGAAGGTTACATCTGTACGGATCTGTTTTAAGTGACGAAGTCACGAGAAGTACAGAGTTCGTTTAGTAACGCTCTTGAGTTAAATGTATTAGTTCAAGTGTGTTGTAAAACGAATAATCTTCCGAATGACCTGAAAAAAGAAGAAAGAAGCAAAATCGACGTTCAGGTTTCCATCGATCGCTCAATTAAAGTTTCATTCTTTTGATTCGTTTAACGCTAGGCCGACGTTCGGGTCAGTTTAGACCCCACTTATGCGCGCGAAACACGCACTACTTCGACACCGAGCACGGAAGATGCATTTCAAGTGTTATACGATGCGACTTGCGATAGAAAAAGTGTACTCGGTAACGCAGAGAGACCGATCGAAAACGAATAACACGATAGGAGCTTAAGCTTTCACCCGCTCGGATACCGCGCTCATCGAGGGTACAGTTACAGCGATATCCACCGTGAAAATCTCTTCCACGGTGTAAATCCCACGCGATGGATTCTTTCCTTCTTTCTCTCTCTCTCTCTCTCTCTGTCTTTTTCTCTCTCTGGTCGAGGAACGATCGTCGTGGCCCGAGCACGAGTGTATCATTTCGAATTCCTACCGGTACGCGAACGTGATCACCGGGAGTATATACAAGTCGGGGCGGGCCGGTAGTCCATGGAAATTCAGGTCGCCTTATGATCAGGCCGGACCACCCACTCTCGCCCGGACCCTCGAAGAATCTTATCGGGCTACGTGAAAATCCGTGAATCGTGCACGAGATGTGGCCGAGAGAAGGGTACGGGGTCCGGTCGAAGGAACCGACTAGGTCCGCGCGAAGCTGAAACGCGTCGAAGCGTAAGTGGACGGTTGGGGGCGAGGGGAGGCGAGGGGACGACCTAAAGGGGAACTTAAACGCGGAATAGCGTCGAATAGGCGGCACTCGTCCGGTGCTTCGAGCCGTTCCGCCGATTTAATAACGTAAATTGTGCGCGGCTCGCTTCAGCAGTTTCGTCACGAATTTTTCTAAAGCACACTATCGAGTGTTCGGACTCATGCCGGGAATACAGAGATCTCTGGCTCGCAGGGCAGGGCCGTCACCGACGTCCCACGGGGCCCTCCGTCCCTTACTCGCACACCCTTAAAGGCCTCTCCATTTTGCATTTTTCCTACCGACGACGCGACGTTCACCGTTCCTCCTTCCTTTCTTCTCGTATTTTTCTCCAACTCACTCGCTCCTTCGTCGTCCTTTTTCCCGATAGTTTTACTTACCTCCGCCCGGTCGTTTCTCTCTCGCGCTTCCGGCGTTTCTGTCCGGTTGTCTATGCGCTCCTTCCGGTAACAACGGCCCTCTCCCACCGTACGTTAACGCTAGGTGACAGGACTGCGTCGACGAGAGCTAAACGACGAATTGCACCCCCGTGCCTACGTGACTCGCATTCGACTCGGTTCCACGGCTAATGTGGCAGCCGTGAAAGCGACATGGCTGAACTTTCCTCGAGGAGTCCGCGTACCCCCAGACGATGGACCTTTCTTACCCCTCGCTCGTTCTCCCTTTCTCTCTCTTCTTTCCCTTCTTCTTCTTCTATTCTTCTTTTCTTCCTGGGGGCACTCAGGCGTTTCCAAGGGACTTCGCGGGTCTGAAAGAGAATCGGATATGACGGGGACGGTTATACGATATATTGAATCCCGGCACAGAGAATTTCCTGATGGGGTTTCGGGGCTCGCGCTCGAGCTCGCGCACCGACTCGCAGTTGCGTTCGCAACTCGTAGAACAATAGATTTCCCGGGAAATGGAACTTTTTCTCTCTTTCTCTCTCTCTCTCTCTCCTATAAAGAGGAATTTCAAATTGGTTTACAAGTTCCCCTCTTGCTTCTTCTGCTTCTTCTTCGTCGTCGTTGTCGTCTCTCTCTCTCTTTCTCTCTCTTTTTTTTCATTCTTCGCCCGGGCCTTGTTTGCCCCTATTTCCTGACGGACTCGGGGAAAATTGAGTTCCGTCGGTGTCGCGTTACAATGTCGCCGTTACGACGACGTTTCTCTTTCCTCCTCGCGAGGAGTTTACGGGCAAAAAGTTAACCTCGTTTCCGTCATCGCTCGCAGAATGTGTCTACCACGCCGAGACTCGACCTTCGTCTCGTAACGACGGCCAAGGCGCAACATAATAACGAGGAGAAACGTCGATTAGCGAGTGAATTACGGTGACACGGGTAGCGCGTTCAACGATGGAAACAGGATTAACCGATCGCGGGGACTTTTCGGCGACGACCTTGGTCTCGAGGTTACGCGGACGAGGGGGAAGAAAAAATTCGAGAAATGTTGACGTTGGAGCGTTATCAGCCATGCTTCTCGAAGAACTTTTTCAGATTATCGAGATCGTTGAATTTAAAAAGAGAGTTCAATGCGTTTTATTTACAGTGAGAATGTCACCTACGAAGTTCTCAGGAACAGTGAAGTTCTTCTGGAGTTCTCAGGAATTTAAAATTGATATAAATAGTAAAATTTGAAAAAGGTTCCTTTAATGGTTCGACAGAGGTTTTGCAGCCTTCCGAGAACCCAGGTTACGATTACTGTCGTCGATTAGGTTATCGTGCATCGGGTACACGCTCGGTACGCGCGCGGACCTTTGCGTGCCGCGACACGCATTACGGAGAACAACTGTGGCACGACGAGCGTGCGCGTGAACGTGCAAAGTACACCTGGAGTGTTTCGCGGAAAAGTGAAAAAAACAACGAAGAGACACGCAAGAGGCGATTTAAGAACCGTAAACGGTGCACTCCGTCTCTCGTCCCTTCGCGAACACGTTAATTTCTTTAACAGAAATAATTCTCTCCTGCTCGAACAACTCCCTTCACTCTACCGAATCGAACCGTCATTTTAACCAAAGACACGACAAATTCCGACTCGTATCTATACGAAACGATTTTGGTAAAAGTTCAAAGGGTAGACAGAAACAACGAAAGGTGGAAACAGTTTTCGATGTAGTTCCCTGATCCTCGTACAATTCCCTCTAATTTTCCCTAACCGTTTCAACTCTCCGTGCCAATATTCCGTCCTCGAACCGAAACGGGTGTAAAACGAGCGGTTTCACCTGTCGGTTGGTTCACCAGCACTGTTGGAAAAAGACGATGGCGCGAGTAAGAAGCGGGTTAAAAAGCGCGACGAGACTCGCTCGCAAGGGCAGAAGGAATCGTGGTCTTTGAGAGGCGTCGGCGGCGCGTACCGGCTAAGAATTTCCAGCCACGAAGGTGCTCGGTATTTGCATGTGAGTAATGAACCCGCCACGATGGGACCGAAGATGAGAGAGAACGAGACGATGCCTGCCAGCCATCCCCGCTACTGAACAACCACTGTACGCGACGCGGCGGCAAGCAACGAGAAAAGGACGCCTCGGTGAAACAGCCCCCGATATCAGCGCCCACCAGACACGATAACCTCTCGTGTATGAAGCGTCGTTTAACCGGCCACTCGGCTACCCCCTATATCTCTACCCTCTCGTTCTTACGTCACCGTCTCGATGACTTCCATCCTCCTCCACGAGCGTTCCCCTTATTTACCTTACCCAACCCGCCACCAACTCCCCGATCGTTCTTTCCCCACTGTTTGTCTCCCCTTCCGGGACGCTTGGTTCGCCCGTTTGCCGCCCTAGCACCGTACACCCCATTCCCCGTCTAGTTTCCCTATCCGAAGTGCGCAACTCGCGAAGAGTTTGCCGAATAAAAGGGCCCCGGAATGCCGGCCCGCGGAACTTTCGAAGTCAAATTGAACGAACGGGGAGGAAGGAGATGCTCGGTGGCCGTGATCGGTTCTTGCCCGAGGAAATTCAACCCGGGGCCAAGGGGAACAGGTCTGGCTTTATCATCGTAAGTTATTGTTGTCTCGAGTAGAAAATCCTACTTTGCGGTTACGCGGTTAGCGACTCTTCCACGTTGACGGGAAAGGGCTACTCTCTGCGTCGCGTCGCGGAAAATATTCCTCCACGCGAGATTTACGACACTATGGTTCGGGACACGATGATGCTACGAATTTTGGGTGTCTTCGAGATAATGGGAACGGGTACGAGAGACTGTGCAGGGTCTTTGTAACCGATCTTGTAAAGGACGAATAACATTGCTGTATTATTTTTTAGATATGATGTTATATTTAGCTATAAGATTAGATTTTGGGTGTTTTTCTGTCCATTATCGTTTACAAAATTTCTAATGTATAAATACGTAGTGTGTTTATCGTTCGGATAAACGATAGAAAAATAGTTCACGGTTGTCGTTGCGACCCAAATTAGTGGGCTGTAACGACGACCTTGAATACGACAACTTGTGTGTTCTCGAATATGTATATGTTGAATTTTTGTAGGAGAGGTTACTCGAAAGTCTCGTTACGGGTCAATGTTTGTTTACGGGTAGAATCGTTGTAAAATATATATCGATAGACTGCTCGTTACTTTTCGCGCGTATCGAGCGGATACGTTGATTTTAACGGTAACGTTGCCTGGTAACAATACAATCGATGAATAAGATTTTCATTTTCCCCCGATGTTACGTCGCGGGAATACGAGGAAATATTTCACGGTATGTTTATTTCAACGCGAAGACACAAATGGCCATCGTCGGACGATACTTTTGTTTTCTTCCGTGTTTGAACAGTTTCACCTCGGTGGCGGACTTGGCCGAACTGGCTTAAAAGAGGAAACACACCGGTAGAAAAGGTCACGCCAGTTTTCCCATAAAGCTGACTTTATGGAGTGAGTTGTGTCGTTCCGCGGACGCTACCGAAGTTTCCAGACTGTCGTCATAAAGCGCCATTTTCACTGCTCAGAAGTACCTAATAGAATTGCAACGTACTACGGGGAAAGTTACGATTAAAGGATAAACTGTCTTTTCCCTCTCATTGTCCAACCGGCACAAAAGAGAAACGGAGGAAGAACGGACCAGCGAGCAATCAATCTTCCACGAACGGGGCGAACTTTTTTCCTTTTAATTATTTTTAAACCGTCCACGTGGACGAGCATCTATTTACCTCGTTCGATTACATCCTGACCGAACGCTTTCACGAAGATTGCGCGACGCTTGGAAATTTCTTACGCTATTTGTTTGGCGTGTGTGTTTTTTTCTTTTTTCTTTCTTTTTTTTCATTTCTTTCATGAAACAGCTGCGTCGAGCGCGGATAAAAGCGGGCGTATATCGTCCAGAAATGACGCAACGTTTCGGGTGTCCCTTAATAGGCCCATCATCCACCAAATTACGCTGGATGGCTATGCGGCACTCCCGAGCGCCTTCGCGGACTGAGTACCAGCTGTACTTTTCACGCAATTAACTCGAAATGGCCCTCGCAACCGATAAGGGGCCACGTGTGAAATATTTTCGCGCGCAGAGGGGAACGGAAAATACGCTCCACCTCTTATGATTAACGCGAAAACTTTAAACGCTCGTTATCGCGAATTAATCGCTCGGAAGTCGCCGTAACGAGGGTATTGTAAATCATTTTTATACGATTTCCTTTCGTGTGTTCGATTTAGAGAAAAAAGAAGAGGACGATGGTACCATCGTTACAAGTGTAAAGGAGAAGTGCGCGTACAGACCGACGTAAAAGGTTTAATTTACAATGGCCCATCGAAACGTAGAAACTTCGGCAAAAGTAGAATTTATTCCCATTAATCTTCACGAGTGATATTCGAAAGTAGTTTCATTATTTACAAATAAACTCATCGATACAAGTCTCTCCAAAATCTAAGCAAACTGTTGCAGTGGAACGCGCGAATTTGCGCAAGAGAGAAGAGAGAAATAAAATCAAAAAATGTTTCGTTATCAAAGATAACAAATTCTATTCTACGCTTGAAATTTAATTCAACGAACATATTTAAGTATTTACTATCGCGTCCAGCTCGTACGAAATATAAAAATTTCAATTTTACCACACTGCGAAACAAATGTTGCTACGAGTACACATCAAACGAGAGACGACTAACGACACGCGTGTATATTCTTTTCTTTTTCGTATCGTCGTCGTTCTTGTTCGATTCTCGTGTACTCTGCATCGTTACAAGTTTTGCTCCAATTTGTACATTTATCTTCCTCGTGCGTAACCGGTGTGTGTACATCTACATGGTAGAAGTAAGAGCGGAATAAAAATTGCGGTGAATCGCTCGAGAAGGTATCGATAAATTTACTCTTTGGTGGATATTGCACGTGGAGCATCGAAATAAAAATGATCTTTCTCGGTATCGAGAACGACGTTCGTCGTTAAGTTAGAAGCTCGATCATGTACGTAAGGTCGGCTGCTCATTGAAAGGAGGCTACGGGCGAGGTACGCAAGTTGAGTTTCAGCCCTGTCGGATAGCGGTGGCTCTTAAAGAGATTATTTCGAGACCCTCTGCTCTAGACCGTTTGGCTAACCATAGCCTATTCCTTGAAGGGCCTCCTATTCTGTTCCTGCGTTAGCTCCTTACGCTACCTTGACTTCCATGAGCCACTTCGTCTTGTCTTCCCGTAACGATGAATATGCGCTCCGAAGATCGAGAACCTTCGGGTTCGCTCCTTATAGGGAATCGAAACGGGCTACCGGTGAGGTAAAGGCGAGACCGATGGATGTCATCAGGGTCTACCATTTATTATTTAGCTCGGTGTAGCGGGAAACGTAAGTAATTGCGTCCAACGTGGCCGAGATGTATCTTTCGCTATCAGTAGGATACATTTCCGGTAATAATTCGAGCGGAGACAAGATCGTGAAACGGTAAAGTATTCGATCGCGTATTCGAGGATTCGAGATCAGTGGTTCTCGAAAGCGATCTCAAGGTGCACTATCTCGTGGAAACGAGTTAAATTTACCATACCCTTTGCACGAGATGGTATCAAGGACAGAGTAATCGGTTTGCGCGAAATCGTTACAAGTGGTTCAGAATCGTTGAAGTAGGAAGTTAACCTCTCCGATCGCCGACCACGGCCAGACCGAGGGAATAAATCAAATTTAATGGAACACCGAATAACATCGATTATCGTCGTTTCGTTCGCGATCAAAGGGAAGTTGATTCGAGGCTACAAATTGAGATATTATACGAGCAACTGGACGAGTTCCATTTACGTTTCTAATTCCGGTAAGAAGTAATCCAATCCGCTCGACCATTCTGTTCCAGATTCGCGGTATCGTTCGTCCGTGTTTAATTATTAATATTGGCTTCGTAACGTCCGTACCGGTCCACTCTTTGTTGCCGTATTTAAACATCTCGCATAATATTGATAATTTCCTGTTCTCCGTGCGCGGAAATATTTTCGAAACCGACATAATTGAACCGCGCACGGTTCATATCGTTATCTACCGTTGCTTTCCCCTGTACGGGAATTATTTTCAAAATCGACACAATACCGTTGCATTTGTTCGCGGTTACGAGCGGTGGATCGAAATTCCCTGTATTTAATTTGCCCGTTGTGCCCATTGTTTTTTACGTCTCGCAGGGTTTACATAACGAACGACTACTTTACGTCGTAAAATAGCGGGCGTTAAACCCGCGATAAAAACTGCTACGGTATCCTGTCGTAAACTCGAGTCCGTTCCTTTCTAAAGGGTGGATCATAATTGCTCACTTTGTCGCGCGACGAGCGGACCGGCCCGTTAAAATATTTCCTCCGCCTCTGCGGCCGTTTATTGTTCTCCTTGTTGCCATTTGCTCCGATAGGCGCGACCGAGGAAATCCGTGAACAAATGTGCTCTTTCGCCGGATACGACCAACCCTCCAATCGCGGCGCGCGTTTCGCGACTTTCCACGGCGTGGGAAGAGCCAAAGAATCGAGAAAGAACGGAACGAAGTATCACGAGGTGCACAATTTGCGGAAACACGCGAAACGCGTCACGGTTAACGCACTCGGACTTTTTTTCTCAGCGAGTGACCGATTCAACTACAGTTAACACGTCGACTGACGTAAGATCCATCGGTGAGTCGCATGGTTTCTTGATTTACGTTGCAATTTACCTGTCGATGAACTACTTATGTATAATACTGGACTTACTTAAGTACAATACTTTGGAATCGTACACGATACTTGGGAATTACGTGTTCTCGATCGATGTACGATGGTTCGATGAATTGTTTTTTATTTGAGAGAGAAGACGAGATAAATATAAGTGAAATTTTATTTTTCATCGAAGAAGTAGCTGTACACACGATGTACTCGGTGGATATAGGTACTCGTCTATTTTTTAACGATAAAGGAAAAAATAATGTTTCCAGCAATGTGTACTTATTTTTTATGGACAAAAATTACATCTGCATAGAAATTCGTTCGTCGAAAACTCGACATCTCCGAAAGGGCCGAAATCCTGCACCAAGTCGAACTGGGGATAAACGTACTCGTTATATTCCACGATTAAAGGATAATGAAATGAAATAAATCGAAATTGCCTTATATTCCTCGCAACGCGGCGCGACACACGGATAATCACGGCCTAATTGCACGTATAAACGATCGGGGATAACCCGGTATTAAATATTTCACCGAGAAATAAATTTTTGAGATTGTATACCACAGTTTGATACATCGTGACATCGGGAGGGAAATGTGAAAGCAGGTGCGACAGCGGACGCGTTAATATCGATGTACATTTATCGCTCCAATTATATTCAAACGGGAATAAGACTCGAATGGATCGAAAAACCCCTTGAAACCCCTCGATACAAGCTTATGAATTTTTCTCGCCACCTAATCGCAACTCGTGCTCTCGCGTAACTTTCCCTTTTACTTGCAACTTTTCACGAGCCGAAAAGTAAAGTCTCTCGCGCGTAATCTTCGGTACCCGGAGCGGCACTTCGTCCGGTGCTCTGAACCACAAAGCTCAGAGAAGCAATATATGCACCGGGTGAAGCGAAAGTTGCGCCAACGAAGATTCGTTTTCGTTGAAAACTACTTTCGCGAAGCAACAACCACGCGTTCGAAACTTCCCCGAAAGGTGCGAACCTTCGTCGCGTAGTTTAATAGTCAACGGTTGTTCGAAATCGACCGAGCTTTTTGTTTTCGAGAGAAAAAGATTCACCGACTTTCGAATCTTGCACGATAGTTCGAGCCGAGGACGCAACAACGTCAGGTTAGAGTGATCAGCGAGGCCGAAATTGAAAATCAATATGCGCGACGAGCCGCGTTTGATTTTCCGCGCGCGCTGTGTCAGCGTGCTTTCACGTTCCCCTCGTACGTTGCTCTCGTATCGGGGCTCGATACGAGATTACGTTGGAAAATAAGATACGTAAACGAAATATCAGGTAACATGGTTTGCTGCGTAGAAACCTCGCAAAGTGATTCGCCACGGAGTCCAACAGTGGATGGATATCGTATCTTTCTTCCCGGCGGTCTGTTTCTCCGTTTACAAATATCCCGCGCAGCGAAAGAATACGTCCCGACGATACTCGTCGATCTTTCGGTAAATTCAAAGACTCAGGACGGTTGCTTATCGCGTGAAAACGTTATTCACTCGCGCCCACGGGGAACAAAGGTGCACTCCGCGCGATAAAAACCTTAAGATCTGGCGCCATTGTCTCGTCGAAGTACGTTTTAGCGACGAACCTCGATTTAAGGTCGAGTTAACCCGAGACGATGTACATGTGTTTTTAATCGCTCGTAATAGACGATACATACGTTTTCAACAGCTTCTTCAATCTTTATATTAGTTGTTATTACACCACTTTCGTTCGTCAACGACCACATTCCACCTTGGTGGTTAAGGGTTAACGAGGTTAACGTTACGATTTAACAAGTCTTGAGAAACGCTCGTTTCTCCGCTCTTGAGTAGCCATACTTTCACCTAAAATTGAATCACGAAACAAAAAATATAGATTCACCATTTGAAATAAAAAAAACCAAGAAACTGACCTCTAAACTTGAAGAAACACTCGTAAAGTAAGAAATTTCAACTGTCGTTTGAATTCCTCCCCGTGAGAGGAAAGGAGACTTCGAGTTTCGAGCCCGATTTATCGGCATGGAGACGTCGACGCTGTTTCTCTCGGACAATGGCGATGCATTGAATAATATCCAGGAGGGACGGGGAGGAGGGTGGACGTCGAAACATTTTCTGCTTTACGTTTTAAATAGCCTGAAACCATTTAGGATGTAGCGATCAAAGCGCGGCTATTGTAAAGTATCGCAGAATAGGGGCCGTCGGGTACGTACGTATTGTTACGGGTATTATGGTACTATACGGGAGGCAGACGTACACAAGGGACGCGTGTGGACGCGTCTTATGTTGCGCGTGTATGGGATCGTGCGTATTTGCGTGCCGCGTCTATACACAAGCCAGTTTGCGCACGTGCGCATACATTGCAGGTTAGTAGATTTTGATAGCGACCACGTTGTACGGAGCGGTGGCCACCGGGATCTGTCGGGAAAAGACCACACGTGAAATTAATTAGCGACCGAATCGTACTCGGTCTTATCGCGCAAGAATTCGACGAGTGGTCCTCGAAATTACGCGCGACTTAACAGGTGACTGGAAACTGTGCAGGTATTTTTTAAATTTCGAATATCTTTGAAAGTTTCATTTTATAGGAGCGCTCTACAATTTTGGTCGAATTCGACTAGCGATTAGAGATTCGAAGAGAATTATTGTACCATTGAATTCGTCGGAATGAATTTCTTAGAAGTGATTTTGGAAAAATGGTAGATTAATTTCTTTATAGATTTTGAAAGGGGGTTGAAACGAGAGTAGCAGTCTTTTACTATGTGGATGTTTTCAAGGTTATTCAGAGGTCAATCTGTCTACTTTCTTTATCGCGAACCTGTATTTTGATTTACTTTCTCACATTTTCCGGAGCGGTGGCTAGGTGATATACGTTTTCTCTAAGGTAACATAATATGACGGTGTTGGATCGGGTGATTTCGTTGGTCAGAGAACTGGAGAAAAAAAAATCCTCACCGAGCGAGGACCCCGTAGAAAAGGAGCTTACGATTATTTTTCCCTTTCTTTTTATTCCCCGGGAGGAAACTAGCGGGACGTTAGGGCAGGGAACCCGCAAATGTCAGTAATTCTTTCTGCGCTTATTATTGCTCCTCAAAGTGGTCCATCGTTATTAAAGCAGCTTAATTTATATTTTTCATTAGTCAGAAAAGCAGATATCTGCCTTAAAGCTTTACTTAAATAAATTGCTCTGCAAACGATCCGTCGTGGGTATTTCGCGTTGAAATAACTTGGACTACGAAAGAGTAAAAGAGAGAGAGAGAGAGAGAAATGGGGGGAGACATAAATAGGCAGATAGATAGAAAAAGATAGAAAGAGAGAAAAAGACAAAAAGGGCGAAGGGTGACGTTAATATTCACGGTGAAACGATGTTTTGAAGATGAAAATGTCGAGCATTTCTAAAGAAAAGCCGATCGAATTAATGAGCGAAGCTTCGCCGACTACACCTAACAAATTGAAATTCTAATTAAATTAATGAAAAAAGGGAAAAACGAAAAAGAAAGAATGCAACGGAAAGAGATAGAGAGAGAGACAAAGAGAGGGAGAAACAAAATTGGAACGTCGCGATGGGAACAATCGCGCCAGACATTTTGAGAATCCCGACTCGCGCCGGAAGACGAGTATCCGTGGAACTCGAAAATTTCGAGGACTTTTAAACGCGTTAATGACCAGCATTCACTCTGTCCGGCTGGACACGTTGGATTTCCGCCAATCAGCACAGCAATTAGCGAAATTCACCGAACGTGCTTGCTCGGCAATTGGGTGAAACGATCCGACGGCCAACTGGCAGATTTTCGGTCTTAATAAATATAACGTTTAAAATAAGAGCTATCGCGCGCGGAGAGGATTATCGTGTCGGGATGGAACGATCGGCTGAGAATGTCGTCCACAATATCGACTATTCGTCACACTCTTTTCACACTCGGTGTTAAACGTCGGGGAACTCGGGATATCAAGGACTGGAATAACGTCGGATAGGTAAGACCTTCTCGATCCTTCGAGCTGTCATTGGTCGAGTCGATTTTTCCTTCGTGACCTTTCTTCTCCGTGAGATCTCACGTTACGTTAATCGTTTCGTAAACGAGCAAAGTCTAGACGTACTCCGAGCAATGCCTCGAGGTGCGCGTTTATATGACGCCGCCAGGTTTACGTTACGTTCGCGAGGGACAATGACATTTTGCGAGATCGTCAAACAGCGCGTTTCCGGCCGCGTGGGCCACTGACGGTCCACGTTATTGCGTTCATTGTACAGGGTGTCTCGCTTAACTCGATCACTTAAGTATCCTTGTTCCCGACGATGAAAGAAAAGAAACGCCACAGGAAATCTTTATTTACTCGAAAGGGGCGTACAAGTTTCTTTCGAGGTCGTGCTCTCTTCTCAAGATCACATCGATGTAATCAACGGAGTAAGCACGACGTGGAGATTCTCTGAATCTCTGAGACGTGTGTCTTTCGATGTAGCGATTACTTAATTTGGAAATGTGTCCATCGTTTCGAGCAATTGTTCCAAAGAAAATCGTATACGATTTCGAGAGAAGAGAAATTCGACGTATCGTAGCTACGAAAACGCTTAAAATTACAATCTAAAACATCCATCCGTGTCAATATAATCACGATTACTAACATATTGAGTTGTTCAGAAAGTAATTTCGTTTTCCTTGGTGAAAATGAAACACGATTTACCTTACAGTGCACAAACATTCTATTAAATTTCATATTCTCCATTTCGGAAAAAGTAATGACTCTCCGAGCAACCCAATACTTTCACTTGATTTGTTCATAGTTTCTTTCTCCCCTGACATAAATCCCCATTAAATTTGATACAAACAATTAGTATCTCGCCCACTCGTTTCGACTCAGTGTTTTCCATCCACTCTGAATGCAAACGCGTACGGGGTAACGATGGCTCGTCGTTAAAGAAAAGAAAAGAAAAAAAAGAAAGAACGGAGACCAAACGTTATCTTAAAAATAGAATAAACACGAGACGACAAGACTTAGAGGTTTACCCCGTTGATCGTGTCGAACGAATCGAGTCCGCGCGGGAAATATTCAACGAACAGAAACAACCCGGTGCGGGTGCCGCGGGTTGATAAAATAAAGAGGCCGTGAGCGTTGGCGACGTGCTCGGATGCTGGAACGAATTCAATAACTAAATACAATCACCATAAATCCCGGGGAATCCGTCGGGTTGGCGACGATCGTTCATAAATCTGCGCCGCTCGAGGAACAGCGGTATGAAAATCAACCGTCGGTATTTATCACGGGGGCGGCGATCGGGTATCGCGTAAAACGGACGCCGCCGGGCGAAAGAACCGAATTGTGCCACGACACCGGGGGCCGAATACGCCCCCGGTGAGCGCCGGTTAATTTCCGTTTGACTAACGCAACGAGTGTCGCCCGGCCGCGTTTCCGTGACTGGTGCGACGTCGTGTATAATACAGAGCCAATTCCTCCGCCTCCTCCGCCTCCTCCGCCTCCGCCGCCTCCTCGAACACACTCCCTCTGGTACACGCAGCGGCGCGCGGGCGTCGTGTAGCGCGGCTTGCACAGGGCTCTATCACGCTGGTACAGGCTCCGGTTGCCCGTGTATAAACATGCACCTAAGTACCAACGTTCTGGCAATGCGACATACACGTGTCGAAGCCGTGTCGATACCGGGCTTGGCTGCCACCGCGGCACCGCCTCGACTGCCAACCGAAAAACCGCTACACCACGAGCCAGCGGAGACCGGTGCATCCCGGTGCATCGCGGTGCATCGCGGTGCATCGCGGTGAAACGTGGTGAAACGCGAAACTCCGCGTAAAGATTGCATTAGAAACGGGGGAAAGGGGAGAGATGGCACGACACTCGATACGGGCGAGGAGTTCGTCGAGGAGAGGTCATCGGGGAATATTCGCTGATAGGAAAGGTCATCGACGAACATGGTTGTTGCGTGATCGATGAATCATTGGACTGGGCTTGTTGGAACGATGAGGCGGCCTTGGTGTTAACCCAAGGTTTATACAGGGTGGTTGGTAACTGGTGGTACAAGCGGAAAGGGAGTGATTCTACGCGAAAAAAGAAGTCGAAAATATAGAATAAAAATTTTTAGTTTGACGCTTTGTTTTCGAGAAAATCGACTTTGAATTTTCGCTCGGTACGCGTGCACTTTATCGCGTCTCGTTATAAAGGGTCTCATAGTAGATCGTTGTCTCGATGGATATTATCGCAGTTTAAGTTTGTTTTTGTCGAAATGGAAAATTAGGAATACATAATGAAATAATACGAAGTAATCGTAAAGTTTATTATTACAAAAATTGCTGAAAATGTTGCCCATTCTGCCGAACACATACTTCTGCTCTTCTAATTAAATTTGTACGGACACTTTCTATATATGGTTATATATGGGAATCTTTCGAGGAGGATACTTTGAAGAGTGTATGCCGGTAGGAGAGGTGAAAGTGTACTGGTTTGGAAGTTTGATTGTATTGTAACATCTGATAAATTCGCGAGGAAATTTACGTAGAAATTGCATTATTGCCAAGAGAAGGGGAGGTACGTGATTCGATACGGTGAAGAACCGTAGACTGGGAGATTCTTCGCATTTATCGAGGGAATATTCGCTAATAGGAAAAGGTCATCGAAGAAGATGGTCGTTGCATAATCGATGAGTCGTTGGACTCGTTGAACAGATGGATCAGAATGACGAAGAATGTGTCTAGTTGTACGCGTAGATTTTGAAATTGTTTAGACGAATCTTTTGAGAAGTATTCCGAAGAGTGTATGTTGCTAGGAGAGATGAATATTAATAGAATAGAGTATAATAATTGGAACCTTGAAAATATACTTGTCTAGAAGAACTTTGATCGTAATGTAAATTCTAAGATGATTTAGTCGATTGTAAAAGGATTACAGTGGCGACCGAGCAGAGCTGGAAAATATTTTTCACCCGAAGGAAGAAAAACGCCGACGTGCGTTCACAATATTATTTTCGATCAGAAGAAATTAAATTTTCATTCGTCCATTGCGAAATATTCCATTCCGTAACTCAAATTCTAATATTTATTCGATAAAACTGATAAAAAGTTGTTTATTTTTTATTCCCCGCCCGAAGCTTTTATCTATATAAATAAATATTTTGCCAATCTCCGATCCCGAGCAAATAATGGACGATCGTACAGAATTATACGGTGTCGGTTCGCTCGCGTTGATTTTCGTCCAAAAAATTGCTCAAAGGATCGTTGAAAAAGATATCATTTGCAAGAGAGAGAGAGAGAGAGAGAGAGTGAGCGAAGGCGGATTAAAACTTGTCTTTAAGTTTGTAAAAGAAGAAAGAAAACTGAAAGCGTACGTTTACGAGCGGCTCGACGTCTAGAATCGCCCGACAAAATGAAATTTCAGTACGTCAACAGGGAAGGGTTCTCGACTATCCCGCCTTTTTAAGCTCGACTACTCGAGGAAATCTTTTTCAGCGATCTCGCGTTTATTATCACGACGGGGGAAACGATGCGTTAACACTAAGGCCGCCTAACCGCCGCGGAAACGACAGCAAACCGTTAAGCTTGTTAGTTTTAGGGTCGTGGCTAATATACCACGGATTACCCGAGGGAGAGAAGGCTGGAAAAGGAAGAAAAGCGAGCCCCGTTGGCCCACGGTCGAGAAGAAAGCGCGTGGCCGATGGAGAGAAAAAAAAAAAAAGTGCGCGAAACTTTAAAGTCTGGCGAGTTCGTTCGTTCGTCGTTAAGCACGGATTTACGATCACTTCGCCGAGTATAATATCTGTGCAAGTATCTCCGAGCATTATTGGATACAACTTCGATCCTATCGTTCCTTTTCCGGAGAGCTGATTCACCTTGGAGCGCGTAAAGAGGTATTTTTTATTTTTATCTTTGAAATATTGAGAGCAACAGTTGTCAAACAGCTCGTTAGTCGTTTCGTCGACGACCATCTGTTCGTCTTCGATTATCGACACACCTGGTGGAACGTTGCTAGAACATAACGAAACGTTACAACACCTACCGCACTGTACCTCTTCCTCTGGAAAACGATCGTCTCGATGCGTAGATAACGCACGACTCGTGACAACTCGAGGAAAACACATGCTGTTGTTCGAAATAACAATCTCCATACACACGTATGTCCTAGTTGCATACGCTCTAGGTACACCTTGACCTTCGTCCAATTGAAGTTGACCAACTTCTCGCTGTGAGAGACCTTGGCTTTTCTTCTAGAGCACTCTTTTTTAAAGTCTTCCGCAACGAAACTTCTTCTCGAGCGAAAAGTGGCGAACCATTGTGGCACAAAAATTGTACGACCCCTTCTAGTTTAAACAGAAGAAATCTTAGCCCAATGTATGTTTAAATCTTAGCCCAAACATATATTCATTCGATGCTCTGATACTTTTCCTTGCAAAAAAAGAACGATAGTCACAGCTACGACATCTTGAACTTTGTAAATACTCCTGCTCGGAAAGGAGGTGTTTAATACGAAAACATTTGGACGAACTGTTCCATGCAGTTTCCGCTTCGATATTCATCCTCGGTCTCGGGGGAGAACAGTGCAAAAAAGAGCAATAAGGTGATATCTTGCACGTTGTACAACTTGTTCCAATTCGAACGATGTTCTCTTCTGTTCGTTAAATGAACTGTTTTACTAGGAGAATTTAGAGAGTGTTTCTTTCGAAATCAACGAGCAATATCCTCGAATGTCGACCCAAAACGTTTGAGAAGGTTTTTGACGCAGAGGTGATTGTCAAGGTGTCTGAAAATTTATAAAGGATAATTTTAGAGGAGCGAAGGTTAACGAGAAACTGTCCAAGTTAGACGTTTGTCGAGGAACTGTCGAAGGCGAACTTTGAAGACTACACGCCATAGTTTACGAGGTGAACTCTGGTAGCTTCAAACAGGTAAAGGAATCGGAGCCAATCGGTACAAAATCCGTGTAGAATTGAACGTTTAGAAAAAAATGAAAATTGTCGAAAACACAAAGGACTGTCTTGCTCTATTATCGTCTGGACAGTGGTCGTTAGCTTTGAAACGAGACGATAGAAATGAACATTTCTCTTCAGAGAATTGAACTTTATGCGTTTGTTAATGGCAAAACGGCGCTAAACAAGTTTGGAAGTTTCGAAAAAGGAGAGAAAATCGGTAAAAAGTTCGGTACAGTTCAGCACCAGCCAAGAACGATCCACGTAAACTTGGTCAACGATCTAATATCTTAAGTGTTTTCCAAATGTTTTCACACGGTGTGGGTCTGCGACGCGACGCAGCTGTTTCACGAAGAAACAACTTGCCGTTCTTTTTTTCTTTTCTTTTTTTTTTCTTTTCTTTTTTTTTTCTTTTCTTTTTAACCGTGTCATAAACCCGATGAGTTCGCCTTAACGGACGCGATCGATCGATAAAGCGTGCTTCGTCGCGCGTCTCGATTACCCCGGATTCGAGCGAGAATTCTGTTGGAATTTATTCGGTTTGTACCAATTCCAGCTTGATCTCGCGGCACCGTTTCTCCATCGTGGCCCTGTCCCTCCTACGTCCTCCTCGGTCCCTTGGCGTTCCACATTCGAATAATCGCGTTTCCTTCTTAGAGCAGCCGAAGGATTTGAGAAAACACGGTTATCGGATCGAGGAACAGTGCCACTTTGTTGCCGGGAAAAATCTCGGCCGAATCTCGGATTCGGCGTTTGCACGCTGATGTAAAATTTTCACGAGAGAAGGATTTCACGTTCCGGCGATTTCAGACTCGCTTAAGGCGATTACTCGGTTTTATCGCGGACAAAAAGTTACTCTTACCGGTGGCCAAATTACGAAGGATATTCGAAAAGCTTCTCGGGCACGGGCAACGAGAAGCTAATGCCTCGTGCTTTTTCTTTCGTTTCCTTTTTTTTTTCTTCTCTCTCTCGCGTGCATCGTTTCGACGCGAACGAGTACACAGAGTGGGTGTCTCGAACGAAGGAGGCCACCCGAACGTCTGGCTTTGTTTTCGATGACACGGAAAATATTTACGGAGCGATTCGAACGGTTCTATGAAAGAAACATTTTTCTCGAGCATCTTCCAAGCTGTTAATACGTTTCTCTTACAAATTTACTCACAATTTTTCGCGTTCAATGTCACCCGAAGTTCGCGATTCGGATATCGCCGTTTCTGTTTTTTTTTCCCGTCCGTTTCGCGATGCAATTTAAAAGAATATTTTCGTGGTGAAAAAACTTCAACGAAAATACACGGAAAAAATAGCGTTTCTTCCAGAAAATTCTTCCTTCGAAACTGTTCAAATTGTACCCTGAACATTTTCCACGCTCTCGAAAACGAAGCGGATATTCGAGCGACCTCCTTCGACCGAGACATCCTGTATTCGGTGGTAGCGGAATTCTTGATCCCGTACACGACGGTAGAAACTACCCCTGCCCGGGGCCTGCTTATATTTTCGATTTATTTCAGATTATCGAACCGAGAAATCGACCGTAGAACGTTCACTCGTACACTCGCGAACGAGACGCTGGGGAGGAGCGGGTTATATGGAACCGTTGACCAAAGTGCACCCATTTATCGTCGTTTGTCTGCGCAGGAAATTGTAAAGTTTCCGGGAGAGGGTTCGATTTCAATATAGAATTTCGCGTACCGCGATTCTCCGTTGCCCGACGATTGAATCGACGTCGATACCACGAGCTGGGCAAAAATTCCACGGTGCTTACCGGCTCTCCCGATCGAAAGAACCAGGCTAGTCGAAAGTCCACGCGAGCAATCAGAATTTTTATGGAATCGTGCGACCTCCACGGTACGCGAACCAGGACCGTGACGTTCCCGCGATACCATCACCGAGACGTTTGACCATCGTCGACCAACGTTTCCCATCGAAATTTTCGCTACGGTATTTCGGTAAGGTTTTTCAACGCGAGAGATTATCCGCGCGTTGTCGAGCTCGGACGAAGGACCAGGATCCTGGAGAATGGACCTTAGAAATGATTTAATGAAGCAATATCGTACGGACGTTTTTAAACGACACGAAAATATTAAAAACATTGTAAAGTGTGACCCGATCGTGCAAAGTATTATTGGAATACCAGCGGTTTGGAGCGATTATGGAAAACACTGTTGGGTCCGAACGGACCCGTATCACCCTTGCGCAGATATTTCCAAAATTTCCTTACTTCATTAATATCTCTTCGTTTCCAAGAATAAGATGCACCAAACGTTTTCTACGATTCCGAAAAGATCCATACGAATATTACCGAACTGGTGTGCGAGTTATCGATCCCTGGAACGCGTGTTTACGAAGTAACGCGCTGTTTCGCGATTTTTCGTCGCGCGATCGCGCGTGTCCGATCGCGTCTGCGAATCGAACGATAAACTACATCGTCGGTCGATAAGTGGCTACAATTGGTACGTACACAGGTGCTCGACACGAATCTACGCGCGTCCGGAGCCATTACTCCGGACACTGCACAAGTGCACCGTGATAGTAATAATAATAATAATATCACGGAGAAATATATTGGGTACAAGATACTACACTTGAACCGGTGCGCCAATATGTAACGAGTCGAGATCTCGTGGTATTCGCGAGGTTCTTGTTGCGGATCGAAATGGTACCGCGTCGGTAGGCTCGAAGCCTATCCGTGACTGGTTTTTCGGTTGAAAAAGTAAACCCGCTCGAGCACCGTGGAAAAATTCCACGGTATTTTCTAATATCACCTGGTATGGGCGTACGTGTCGTTCGATTTGAAAAATTGTTCACAGCGTTCGATTGGCCGAGAATCGATCGAAGTCGTAACGACCGCCCTCGAGTAACGGGAGCCCTCGGTTACGGGAACTGGTATTGCTGGTTGCGAACTCATAAAGCGCCCCGGTTTAGAAAACATCCGATTAAAGCGAACAAACTCTCCCGGCTAATTAGTAGCCTGCTTGGCCGCGGATCGTAAACGAAAAACGCGAGTTACCGCGGAATGAAAGCCACATCCGCTGCTGCGAATCCACTGTTGCGATGCGCCAATCTAGAACCCGATAAAAGAACACGAAACCTCTCTAACACCGTTTCATTCCAAGTTGCATCGAGTCTCCCAAGACCTCTCAAAGCGTTGTATCGCTTTCGAAGAGCGACCGGGTTTACGACGCGTCGACGAGAATCGTCTCGTTTTTTCACACCTGTGTTTTTTTCCTTTTTTTTCAGCATTTAGAGTTTGTCGAAATTCACAAGGATTTGGGCGAGCCTGGAAAATATCGGTTAGAGAATTATGGCAATGTCACGGGACGGTTTTTTGAACAAACAGCTGACCGTGCAACGTTCTAAGCTTCTCGCGGAACGATTGCGCTAAACATTGCGGACGTTACACGACGAGCAAATTGCACCGATTTTCATTGCTTCTTGAGGAAAATAATTTTCCTCGTACCTGCTTTCGCGCAGGTACGTGTACCTCCGTGAACGTTAAGTAGAAATTTCAACTTGTGTGCAACCGAGTTCAGCGGAAAAGAATCAAAGTGCATCCGAACATTGCAGTCCTCGATGCGTTTTCGAATAGGTACTCTGAGATTTCGAGTATCCTTGTAAGCTACGAATGGAAGTTTCCGATCTCGATAGTGATAATTAATAGTTAAACTTGTAGAAGAAAAAATTGAAAAATTCCCACAACTATGTTCAAACTCAGATTAGTTTCTACGCTACGATGACCATCGTGCTTTCCCACGGTCTCGTACTTACAATTTTCAAATCCGATCCGTTACTTCTAAAATCACAGTTACTCTTATTACAAATACGAATCTACTCGCCAAAGTGTCATTTGAACGAGAGTCACTTCTAAAGCTCCCCTCGCGATCTCACTTCTCGCGTCAATTGTAACCGAGCGACGCGCGTAACCTCGACCGCGACATTATCGGATACATGTATAAATTAGCGAACAAGGAACGGGACAACGCGTCTCGTTGAAATTTCGAGAGCAACTGACGTCGCGCAGCTCGTTAGTCGCGTCATCGGCAACTACTTAGCAGCCTCTCGTTTCCATTCGTACCCGGCGAAACGTTCGCGAGGCCCGATAAAACGTTCCAACCTCCTCAACACTGTACAACAGAGTGTTTCTTTGAAAACCAACGACCGATTTCCTCGCGAAACGTTTACGAAACGATCCCCGTATCGACGAGGAGACTCGAGAGGACCGGATGTCTCGATCGAGGAATCCCTCCTATCTTTTCCACTTAGGTTCTCGTGTACGGTCGATCGTCCCCGTAACACGTAGTCGTTTCGTCGGAGCGTTCGCTGTGCACCGACGATCGTACACATCTTTCTTCATCGTGGACGAAGCTGTCACGGTATTCCGTGGTCCCGTCGGGACGAGACGGTGTTCCGAGTCGCGCGACCCGTCTGAATTCATTAGCCCCCGACGTAGCTCGCGTCCCGACAGCCGTGTCGCGTTTTTCCCCTCACCCGGAGCGAATCGGTCCACGAGGGGTTCGTTCTCCACGATATCCACCGACCGCGTCGAGCTCCCGCTCGAACGGAAAAAAAGCTCGGTAGTTCGCGATAAACTCCGTCGAGTTGCTCGACGACGCGTAAACGGAAACCGTGGCGTTACGAAAAAGGACCCGGTTCGAAGAAACCGGCGAGTCGAGAAGAGGGAAAAAGCCACGGACGTTGCGGAGTGGAGAGCAAAGGCTCACTGGACCGGGGGAAGAAGAATCGAGGGGGCGGTGGAGCGTGTTTGGTGGCGTGGGGACGTAACGGGGGAAACGGAATAAAATTTGCATCCCAAAATCCTTCCGTTCAGGCTCGCCTCCTTTGCGTATTCTTGGTCTGTTTCGCTTCCATCCACTCCGGTTCTCTCGCGTCCGTCGCACGTTGGTAACGTCGGCTCGTCCGCGTACGACATAATGACGGTGCTCGACATCCCGTGAACGAACCTAGGAAAGTCCATTGGCCGGAATCCCGGCCCCGCTTCCGCATCGCGTACCCTGTTTTGTGTCCCGTAGGCTTGTTTGCGCCGCACGGGCTATCGAACACGCACAAAAGCTTCGACGAGATCTCTCTACCCTCTACGGTCCGCTCGCCCGTGCCACTGCTCGATCAAGCTCTCGTCATTTACTTCTTAATTGTGTGCGCGTTCCTCGCGCGTCGAACGCTACGAATTGTGATTTTTCGGCCGCGAGACTGTTTCACGGTTTGAGAACCCGCGCTGTTCAATGTTCGGCGAATCATATCAGAGAAAATTCGCGTTTCGGGGAACCTTTGATACTCGGTGTAACGAGTGTGGGTCTCTTCGAGTCCAAAGAGAGTTTGGTATGGTTAATTTTACTTGGAAATTAAGAACGGTGAGATAAATGAAGTAGAACGAGTATGAGAATTTTCACTCGAAGTGAATTTGTGCGAGCAAGTGTCTCCTACGTGATCGATGAAATCGCGAGGCTTCAGTTTGTAACGAGGGTAGCCATCGAACGATAAATTTTCAAGTAAATTCATCCGTACGATAAACGTGTACGTTCGCAACAATCGTCGAGCGTAATCATTGTTTTCGTTCCCTTTCAATTGTCCGCGCGATTATGAAATTTAACTTGCAATATTTCGCGTACGTTTCGTTCTCGAAAACGGTCAATTAAGTTCGGAACACGCGTGTTCCGCGAACGTGCAATTTTAGAACATCGAACAATTTGCCCGTGCAATTTTACGATCACGCCGTATGAAATATTTATTTTATTCGATTTCGATGGAATAATGCATACGCGCATCGAAATGATTCAAATTTTAACGCGATCCCATCTGATAATCGACTCGTACATAAATAAACGGTCAATTTAAATACCATGATTTACGGATTCGTTCGACGGCTTTAAAATAATAATTAATTCACGGAATCGTCGCGTGGCGCTTAGCCCCCTTTGAATCTCGTATGTAAAAATTTATACCTGCCCGTATTAAGGTATTAAACCGCGCGTCGTTTGTAATCGCTCGTTTAAATATGTATAGAAAGGATGTATCGAATTTAACAACGGAGTAGTCGCGGCGCACCGATGGACGGAAGCTAATTTAACATTCGCGTCGCGATGCAAATTGAAACCCGTGCGCGACGATGCGACCGCGAACCGACTCGTGTCGAGATCTATCGAAATACCTGGAAAACCCTTTCGCTCCGACCGATATTTACACTTTTCGATCCCGTTCCTCGCGTCGAATCCTCGCGTCGAATACTCGCCGAGCAAGCGAGTGAAAAAATACCATTTCCACGGGGATGCACGATGAAATACCTACGGTAAGTAGACTCTGGTGGATCTTTCCTTATTAATTTCACGTGCCGGAATTTACCTCGGAAATTATCGCGGGTTTCGCGAATCGTTCCGTATAATCCGGACGAGGCTTGCTCGAACAAATCTCGTAATTCTCCGTATTCGCAACGAAAGACCCGCGGCCCTCGTTTCCCACGAGCCGGAGATCCGCGGCTCGAACGTCGTATTCCGTGCGCTAAATGGAATTAAAGTTACGAGAACTCTTTATTTATTAACCGGGGCTCGTTATCGCGGGCTAAAACCGAGCGTTTACGAGGTTAAGGTGGTGAAGAGTTTCTCGTTACTCGCGAACGGTTTTTTGCGAAGGGCACTTGTACGGTGAATTGGACGAGGAAGCTGCTTACAATTCGGCGCTTCGTTCGCCACCGTGCCTGGCTTTCGCCAAGAAGGCGTCCTCCCGGCCGATCTTACTTTAGGACCAATTTAGATCCACCGGCGTTATTCGCGGGGCAATTCGAGCCACGTTGCAACCAGCTGCAACGATCGTCTTGGTTGCGTTACTCGGTGAAAATCCTTGGGAAAAACGACACGCTGAAATCGGGATCGAAGTAGAGACCAACGCCACGCACCGAACGTGGATTTCAACGCGAGCGATGCGTTCGGTTCTTGGAATTTTTCATCTTAGATTTCTCGAAAATCTAGCGACCAACCTCGACGATTTTTCAGGTTTAATAATTCTCTCTGTGGGATTATGGAATTGTTCAGCACGAGAGAAAATGTAAATAGGACGTTTATTTTTAGATAAATATAATACAGTCGTGCAGCGAAGTATGGTTACGAACAAGTGTACGGATTGTAACGATCACGTCGACACACCAACGGAAAAAATAGAAAAGCCGGTATCGAGCTCATCCACCATTCCTTGACTTCTCAAGTACTGCATGGTTCAATATCGTTGTATTCCAACACTCTCCGTTGTACATCGAGGTTTAAATTAGTTACGTTTCGATACTTTGAATCACTGCCCTGTGGACAGTTAGGTTTAAACGTTTACAGCCATGTCTGGTTATACGTATCGCGGAATACTTGTTTGCTATGTTACTCTTCACAGCGAAATGAAAAGATAGCTAACATTGGGAACGAAAACCCCGCGATATTTGTAACTTTGTGAAAAAAAATTCTACAAAAGTCTACCCAGACTCGTTTTAAAGAATAAAGTATGTACTTTTTCGTCCATGGATGAATTTTTTTAAAGGTACTCTTATACTCGAATACAGGGCAGGGAAGTGAAGATAATTTTCTCCGAAACTTGTCGAAATTGAAAAAATTCCACGGAGTTCGGTAAATTTTGTACTCGAATCGTCGCGCGATCAATTTAAAGGTGGAAGTTCTCCCTTTACAACGAGCTATCAAAAAGTAGCGTACGATTTTGTTTCGCGAATTTATCGCACGTTGAACGAAAAGTGCACCGGCAGCGTTGGAGTAATCGTTATTGCGTACACACTGGATGCAACTCCGATAGTGCAACCTCCTCGCGGAGTGCATTGGGTTCGGAGAAGGGCTGCTAGAAAAATAACAAAAACGTACGAAATTCGAGATCATTCAAAATTTCAAAGTCGAAATAAATGATTTCTAAACTCAGCGTGTAAATGTATTTGAAAAACTCCTCCGATTGATTCACGGGCGCGTAATAATTCGTGTCGCGATACCGCGGTAACGAATTTCCCTCGCGAGCGTACCTCGATTTCCAACGTGACTCTATTACGTTAATTTGCGATAGAGTCGATCCAACGAGACGAGTCGGTAAATGTAAACAAATGCGCGTAATCGACGCACGGGGAAAGGCCCTCGGCGATGCAACGCGTTCGCGTCCCCGAGCGTCGACAATCGAGTATCGTTGGCGATTAATAACTGCAGCCGCAGCATCGATCGCGCGAGTAACGCGCATTTTATTTATATTTATCGGCTCGTCGCACCGATCATGGTCGCGGCGTACACTGCACGGTGTCCGACACCTTCGAAACTCGTTATTCTACGAAACGACGCGTACTCGTCGATCTTTGAAATTCGTTCGCGTCGATTTCTCGACCCAGTTACGTACGTTACCATCCGACGCGACGCAACGTTTCTCGAATTCTCGTATTTTTCGTAATTATTATTTCACCGTGACCACCGCTTCGCTCCGCGCCACGCCACGGCATAACGACGCCGGGTGGTGCCGGCCATTTAAAGCGTGGCTGTTTATCTGAAATTTATTCCGACGGTGTATTAGCAGAAAATTTATACGAGCTCGTAATTCACCCATCCGGGCTTTCCTGTTTGCAATAAATCTCGACTTCGTTGAAATGTTAATCGAACAAGTCGTCCCCTCCCTCCCCTGTTCTCTGTCCCCCGTCTCTTTAAACGCAGCGCTCACCTCACCAGTTAACACGATTTATTTCGCGGTAACGAAAAAATTTTTCGCGACACGGTTGTCGCGACGACGACAACAACGACGACGACGTAGCCGTGGTTCAACGACTCGTCGCGTCGCGTTGCATCGCGGGTGCATCGCGTTGCATCGTAACGACGCGCGGGAGTTTACGGGCACGGGTAATTCGATCGCTTCCGTGCTAGTTGCCCGTTAACCGATCGATCGTTGTAAATAATTAGAGTGCGAAAAAACGGTACCAAGGGTGAGAGAAACGTCGATCGGTCCGCGTTCGTTGTTCCCTCGAGGGTTGATAAAAGCGCGAATAAAAGGCGATTCTCTCGACCACGCGTTTCATTTTTTTCCTTTTTTTTTTTTTTGTCTAATGCGATCTTCCCACTGTACGGAAAGACGCTTTCGACTTTTCTCGTTAAACGCGCACGAGATTACAAAGGGTGCAATTAAACGGTTAATCGTTGAAACGGTGAGAACGTGATTAATAAAGAGTGGATACTTTAACGTTTCGAAACTTTCGATGCTTCCTCCGTCGGAAATAAATTACCCAAAAGATCTAAAATTAGAAAACTATTTCCAAAATGTCTGGCGAAAGAATTTTCCTGAGTTCGTAAACTCAACGACCTTGTGGTCGTTTAAATAGAACCGTGTTTCAAAATACGCTTCCCTTGAGAAACGACTCTTGCAATTTTAATTATTTTCACTTGAAAAAAGTCGTGAATCCCAGAGTAAACGCGTACAAATACGCGAATATTCCGCAACGATTGATCTTACGGTCTCTTTTGGAAAAAAATCAGAAAGGGGTCAATGTTTCTCAATTGGAGCACCGGAATACACTCCGAGAAGAAATAACGTAGAATCAGAATTAAACTAAGAACGGTCACTGTGTGCTTGATACGTAACACTCGGTTCGTTTCGCGCTGGAAACGTTTCGCGAAAGCAGTTTCCACGGGAAACGGAACGCGCGAGGTAATTTTCCGCGCGCGATCGGCTATTCAAAGCGTCCGATCCCGGAGTTCCATTATAGGTTTCGGTACATGCATATCGCCATATCTTACAACCTCGATACAGGGCGTAACACTTGTTTCTGACGGCTTTACGAGCCTCTTCGTATTCTATAACTATATACATATATATACATATACATATATATCAGACGGTGTACATCGAGGCCGGTCTCGCATCCTTGAAACGTTACACGGAAAACAGAGACGCGGTCTTCCCACACGAACGTTACCGAACTTCGGTGTCGTGTATTTATGCGATATAAATTCAGCCGCGGGGATGCGTTTTGTAAATTGCGAACGGGACGCGCTCGCGCCCGTTCCCCGCAAATTCGAAAGCCAACGTTCAACGATCGCGGACGGTGTCGTTTGAAATCTACGATCGTCCTTAAACGAAATCGATCGGAATTCGACACGACCGTACGAGTTATGGCGCGCGAAGTTAATTCGCGCGGCCGAGAATACGGGATCGATTATCCCACTTACCGGTCGCGGTGAACGAGAGACGAATCGTTTGGTTAATTTCTCATTTTACGGTAGATAGAGTTCTTGTTTAACGACCATGGAAATTCTTCACGGTGCGAGCGTGGAAATTGAATCGTCGCACGGAAAGATTCGCCGAGATCGACGAACTTACGGAGCTGGTAAACGTTTTCGAGATTTCCTTGAAACGCTACACCGTGAGATTTAAATCATTCTTTGGGGGATATAATATGCACATCCGCTGTCTCGTGAAATATACGCGAACGATACAGGGATGTTCTTTCACTTCCTCAAAATAACAAAACGAACGAGTCGAACCGTGTTCAATCGACAAATTCTACACAAGACTGTGCGTACACGATAGATTTCGCAAAAAAGGAAAAGAATTATCACGTTGCCTCAAAGATACTTTCTCAATCTCTGACCTTTTCATTTTTCGATATTCAGTCCGATGAACGATGGTTTTCTTCCATTCCCCCGAAGTACCAACATAGACGAGTCGAACCGCGTTTAATTAACACAGGACACACCCGCGTTACGCGAACAGAAGTTCAATCTATCGTATTCCGTTCTGATACCGTGGTAACACAGGTGGATTAAAGTCGTGCGGCGACTAATTATTTTTAACCCTTTTAGACCGTAGCCGGATTGTTCAGAGTCCCGTCTTGCTCGCGCGCGAAGGAGTTCTCGTTCCTCGGGTACATACCTATTTGTATACGGCCCGGGAACTTCCTACATGGGACGACGCGGTCGGAATAACTAGGAGTTTCGAACGAATCCCGGACGCTCGGTGCACGACTCTACACGAAAGGGGAAAAGGATAGGAACGGGGGAGGGGTAAACGACGATAATGCACGACTAACTGATGCAAACCGCAATTGAATTCAACAAATGACGGAACCTTCCGTTTCGGTGTCAGGAGGCCTGTACACGATACGAGTCGAGCGTTTCCCGCCGCGAAAGGAAATCCAAACGCGTGTATTTTAAATGCGAACGCGGGGAGAAATTTCGCATCGAAATCAAAAATGCTAAACACGTAACCGCTCGAGGGTTCCTCGTCGAGAAAGGAAATCCAAAGTGTGTGTATTTTAAATAGAAACGATGGAAAAACCAACCGGAAAATTACGAACGATAGAGGATGAAAAAATACACGAATTATTGAAACGAAAACGAACGAGGTTTCAAGGTGGTCCCACGGCGTCTCATAATTTACCATAATTACTTGCACAGTCAATGGTGATTGCAACGTTCGTGTGTTGGCGCAGAGCCGAGTCTATGGTATTTTAATCCTTCGTTGGTACGGTGACATTTCAGTCACGTAACCGATATCGCGTGGGGATTCGTAACTCGTTATTGTTTCGCTTGGATAGTAACGAGTTGCTTTCAACGTCGTTAATAATTTTGTACGTGGTACGTGTAAAAAAAGGAAACAGTGAAAGATTACGAAACCAATAGCAAAGTTTAAGGGAACGTCGACGAAGATATCGTTTAAGAATTGAATATTTTCAAACGTTTGTTCGCTCGTCGTGGATTTACGAAACGATAACGCATATTTGTCTCGTTACGGTACGTTTCGAAAGAAAACGATGGCTAATATCGTCGTTTCTCGTCTCAAACGTTTCCATCTTCGATGTACCAGATATTTGTCCTATTACGGATAGTCCTAAACGTTGTCCTAAACGGATCAACACACGAGCGGACATTTTTAGACGGGCGCCGACATAAATGGTACATCGTCGGTCCAAACACGCGGAACGTTTGCAGTTGCAGCGGGAACGCGTGAAACGGTGTTTGCAATGCCGTTTGCCGTCCATCATCGTGTACAAATTTGTAAGCGGCGTGTTCCCGCGGCAATCGCTGTTACACGGTCCCCCGGACGTTTCCCTCTGAGATCGATCGCGTTCATTAATAACGAAGTCGCAATTAAAATTATATACCCGACGAAGTGGCACTACTGAAATATTCATGCAAGACTCGCGTGATTCCACGGCCCTTGGTGGTTGTTCGAGGGACAAGTGGAAACGGATGACGCGGCGATAATTGCATTCTCGATTTTCATATTTAATTCGAGAAAGGAAAAAAAAAAAAAAATGTAATTGGGTCACGGACCCTTCTTCGTTCACTTCGTAAGATTTTCCCACGGACGGATTCTCGAGACTTTACCGATCCCGAAACCTCAACAATACCCCTTAAACGAAAGTTCTCGGAACAATCGAACAATATTTCCTACTCGTGGTTACCTCGAAAACATTGTTAAAAGCGACGAGATAAATACTTGGAGCCGAGAACGCAGAGTCGGCGATATATTTCTAGGTAGATGGAACAAAAAGGTTTAATAATGGGAATTACAACGTTATTTATCACACTCTGCGCTGTCTCGCGTTCGTTGCATTCGTCCTGAATCTCCAACGCAAACATACGCGCAAGCCATACTTTCGTCACACTTTAGAAAGGTACGGTATGCACTTCTTAGAAATAAACCCGCGTTCATTTCCGCAGTGCTCGAAACGCTTCGTTCCACGGCTGGAATAGTTCGAACACGCACACGTGCGCGGACGGTTGTTCGTTAATATTCGAAGGCGTTCCTCCTCGAATGGCCTTCGAACGAACGACGAAAATACCGCGGGACGATAAGAGTGCCCTAAATCGGTAAATAGGCGTTTAACGCGAAACGAAGAGAAGATAACCAGCAGTCGACAACCGGTTTACCGGCTCATCTACCGAATCAGCGATAGCCACCGGTCGGAAAATCCTTGGGTACGCAGCTAAGTGCTACAGAACGAGGCTGGTCTCGATCGACGAGATAAGTTCGGTCCAAACTTTCCTCGAAGCGGTGGAGGCTACCTGAGATACCATCCGACACGGTGTAGGGACATCTGGCTTCGCACGGGCCTTGTACACGAATAGAAGTTTTTAAGACGTCGTCAACCAGGCTCATCGAAGCTCATCCAACGCCATAAGACCCGATCGAATCGCAGCTGACACGATGGAAGTCGATTGGACCTCGTCCCGCACGATAGGATTCGATCCGATCTCGTCCGATCTGGTAAGAACTACGAACAAGCGAGAGGCTGGAATCCACAGAGTCGGCAGTGAATTCAACGGAATATACTTTCGCGTCGATCTTCACCGACGTTACCGGTCGAACTTAATCGTTCGCTCCGATCTCGGTTTATTTCACCGCGAGAGAATTACGTCGTTCGGGAAGCCGTCCGACCGGGTTCGAATCCACGGTATCGGTACAAATTCTACCGAGGTTCACCGTTAGTGAACTTCTTCGAAGTTCGTACAAGTCATCCGATCATCCGATCGCGTCCAAGTCATAAGTCAAGTGACGCGGACCGGTCGAGACACGAGATACCGGCGAGGGTCCGGTTCGAACACATCCACTTGAAGTTCGATCGATCCGTCGCAAGTTAGAGCCTCCGCTCGATCGAAACTGGTCGAGTTTTACAAAGTTCGATAACGTTTAGCCGCGCGTCCTTTACGATTGAAATGTGTTCACCCAAGTACCGTGGAGTTTAGCAGTGTCCGGTTAAGTTTCGCGGGTAGCGGTCTGGCTAAGTTTCCAAGTTTCGTCGCAATTGGACAATGCGTTAACCCGGTTCAAACGAGTGCTTTTAAGTTCTATCGCTCTTAAGGAGGAACGCGAGGGTTCCGTAACACACGGCGAAGCTGAACCGAGACGCGTTACGGTATCCGACGATAACGAACGGATTCTGTTTGTTATGGTGTTTAGATCGACGATCGTCCACGGTCCTTGACCGAGTGACTAGCGATGTTCGCCGATGGCGAAGATCGAATTTAATTCATTAACCTACCAGTTTGTAGAAACCTTCTCTCTGATTATCGCGTCACAGTATTACGCAGAGACACTTTTCAATGTATGCAAGAGATTGAAGAAGTTTCTTACAAAATTTGAGAAAGTCTTACAAACGTAGAAGATTTTTATAGATTAAGGAAATTTCTCACAAATGAAGGAAATTTTTACGGATTACAGAAATTTGTTACAATTTAAGGAAATTTTCTAGAAATTAAAGAAATTTCTCACATTGGAGGTTACTTTCGTACCTGATTCGTTGTTAACTCCTTTATACCAGAAGCAAAGTTACATTTTTCAAAGTTTGACAATTATGTAGAACGACACTGTAAACAATATTTAACTTGTTACAAATTAAGGAAATTTTCTAGAAATTAAAGAAACTTCTCACATTGGAGATTACTTACCCGATTCGTTGTTAACTCCTTTATACCAGAAACAAAGTTACATTTTTAAAAGTTTGACAATTATATAGAACGATACCGTAAACAATAATTAACTTGATTTAATATTTAAAACTTAATCAACGTTCTACTCAATTTGAATTGTTCTACGTAGAAACGCGTTACCGAGGGAATTTTCCACGAATAGAACGAACGTGTCCCGGCTTTGTATAGAAATTTCGTGACAAATGGGTTAACGCGACTCGGATCGACATCCGGTCGAGGTGGTCCGTCAGCGACGTTTTCGAAACGTCTGTAGAGAATTAACGTAGATTACTCTATGTGCAGGATATCAGCGGGAACACTCACCACCTTGCGGCCATCACGATGCCAGGAACGTGCTTGATGACCGATGCGGTCAGGATCGTCGACAGTTAGTGATGAGGAGGAGCAAGTTGTCGGCGTGCCGATGGCTCAGGTCACCAGTAACATGCCAGTTCTCGAACCGAGACCAGACCCGGGTCCTCTTCGAGGACTCCTAATCGGCGTTTTTGTTCTGTTGTCCCTGCCGCGGTGTCATTGCTTTGCCTCGGGTAAGTCTGCTCGAAAAATTCACGCATTCCTGTAACCTTCACACGGAAACATCGATGGATTTTCTTCGAATATTCGCGATGTCGATCCATTGCTTCGAGGATCGAATCGATCTAATCGTGAAGTTCAATAACGGAGAATAATGGGGGAATAATCGAGACCTGAGCGTTCGAACACCGTGTTTACTAATTTTATTGTACACAGTTTGTATTGGTACGATTCTTCAATGTTTGTAATTCTTTTATTTTCGATCCGTCGCGTAAACGAAGTAATACGCGGGAAAAACGGAGAAACGTTCGATAAACATTGTTTTCTAATTTTACTATAAACGCAAATCCGCAACTACTCGTCGATAACCAATAGGCCTAGACTCTTCGACGAATAACACTACAATGGACTCCGGCCGTTGCAATCACGGATAATGTCATCAATCGACTATTGTTATCGCGATCTCTCGGTCCCGGTGCACTCTGTATAAAATTAGTTAAAAATAATCCGCCTATTGTAACGAAAGTTCGGTGATCGGTACCAATTCTGATAATTACAATCGAGGACAAACGACAAGAATTCATAGCAAATTCGTACCGAATGCGTAGCTTCGATCATTTACGCGAGTGCGGGGCATTGTCAGCGGTAACGTCGAAAGTATATACGTGTAACAATATACGTTAAACAGTGAACAAATGTCGTAATTCTCCGCAATAAATTGATTTCGACGACGAACATTTTTCATCCTCGGTGTAACGTACTCGACCCGAGTGTTCTCATCGAGAACCAACCGTCCCTGCGTGATCGTGACGAACGGATTTCGGCTCTAACGTCAACAACCGTCTGGTAATTTTCTTATTTTCGTCCCGTCGCGTAAACAAAGGAATCCCCACGGCGGAATCGATACCTCCGACGCGTCCCACGATCTCTCCCGTAAACCGAAAAACTGGCCCTCCGGGAGTCACGCGCGAAGGACTCGCTCGTAAGTTACTCGTTCCGTGGGCAGGTGCGTCAACTCGCCGCAAAGATGCGGGTCTAAACGGATCCCGTCTTCTCGTAGCCCGTCGCTCGGGAAACGTGTACACGGTGTCGTCTAACTCACGGTTCATGCGGCTCATTTCAGTCCCGGATAAAGGGGAGGAAAGCGAGCGTAGCGAGAGAGAGAGAGAGAGAGAGAAAGAAAGAAAGACGAAGGAAAAATATCGTTGCATTTGCGCGGCGACTATTCCGCGAAAATGAATTTACTTTAGTTTTGTCTTTCCCGTTGCCTTCCAGCCGTAATATCGCCGGATGCTAAAGCGGAGAAAAATTATTCCGAAACTTTTTGCCCTGCCTTTGTTCTTGGGTGTGTGTACACACACGCGCGGACGAAGGCGCGAAGACACAGGAGGGAGAGGGGCTAGTATAGTACACGTTGAGTCGCATGCACCGGCCCCAGGGATTCCGCGCGGATTTTTCTTCCCTTGATACGATCCGAGCGACGGTGCACACAACCGTGGCGCAATACGCGCGAGAGAGGGTTGGAGGGGGCAGTCGTCTCCGAAACTCGAGCTGTAAAATTTAAATTTTTCTGTTGTGCACCCGACGCGACGCAGCGCGACGCGACGAGACGCGACGCGACGCCGAGCGCCGCGATGCAAACACGACCGCGCGCGTGCGGGGGTGGCGCGAAGCCACGTCGCCCCCGGTAATATACAATTATGACGGTGTTGCACGAGCAAGCGCGAACGACTCGCGTAACCGAATACGATTCCCGCGGTGCGTTTCACGCGCGCGACTATTTTATCGACTTCGCGCATACGACACGTTCGCGGCCGCGGATCGAGCTCGAATTAAGGGACGGTACGGTAGCTTCGGCTGGAAATTCTGGACTATCTTTTGTTTGGTTTACGACGAACGAGTCGTTCGATGGGAAGGAAAATTTAGATCGATGTGTCGACGTTTGCGAGGAATCGAGTTGATTTCTCCGATTCATTTTTTTCTTTCTCGCGTCGATAGTGTTGTAATATCGATCGTACACCGTTAATTTTGAAACATTCCGGAAACGAAACCGAATGGCAACTCTTCGATCGAAAATATTCGGTTCGTCGTTTAGAGAGAGGAGAAATAGAAGTATTGTACATTGTACAAAATAATGACTTTTCTATTATTCGAATATCGAGTCGATATACCGTGCTCGGAGAAAAACTGCGTTACAATGATTCACTGTGCAGAGCGCACGGAGGGACCGTGAAATTCAAAGGCTCGTGAAATTGGCAATTTTTCAAATTTCATTGTAATTTCGGAATAATGCTCGTCCCGATCCGCGACAAGAAACGCTGGTTTCTGGGAAGACGGTGTATTGTTATTTATTTTCCGCGAACGAAGGAAGTAGCTGGCGCGGAAACGACGCGGACTCCTACACGCTCGGCGTCGCGAAGCTATTGTACAGACGCAAATGAAATGTCAGCGGCACGATGAATTAACAATACTATCTAATGGCTGCTCAGATGCAGACGAGCGGGCAAACGACATTGTGCCGATCCATTCACTCGCGTTGTTCCGTCACCGTGGCCCTCTTGTTTACCGCTCAACCGTTATGCTTTTTACGCATATTAATTACACTGTCCGACAAATTGAAGTTTTTTTCCTATCTACCAATAACCAGTGGGCGATTCCTGTAGAGCCACACCCCCCCAAACGAGAATCTGGAAGCCTACTGTATCAACCCCCAGTTTTCGAAAAACACGAGTTATTGTAACGACTGTTATTGTAATTGAATTGTCGACAATAATAATCGAGTTCTACGCTCTTTTCTCGTATACTTCTATGGACACCAATCCCCAAACTATGATGTACTTCTTAATCAATTTCGATTAACAGAAATTTCATTAAATGCACGATAGAAAATTCAGCACAGTAACAGAGTAGTTAATGGTTAGATTCGGTCGTGCAGTAGCGAAGAAAATAAACGAAGCAGCGAGGAAAAAATAAACACGGAGAAACAAGTACAAAGTAAAATCGGAGAACGAATAAAATAAATTAAACGAAGAAAAAACTGGAAATTAAAAGAGTGGTCGCCAGTAGTGACCACCGCCTACCGGCGGCTCATCTGTTTTATGCTGATTTTATTGCTTTCCACGTTTTTAAATTCTACTCATTTAAACAATACGTCAAATACCACCTACTACTTCGAATCTCGATGAAAATTAATTTTTGCAGTGGCTCCGCAAGGATCGCTAGTTATTGGAAGCCAAAAATCGTATTGGACAGTGTTATAGTCGACCGAAACTCAGCCGCCATTCATCCGTAGAATTCTTTCTTATTCTTTCGCCACGCGCCGGGAATTGACCGGAACCACCCCTCGTTCTGTTCAGTGTTCGTAATTAATGCGCCTCGATTAACGAGATTACTCTCGCTGCGTAGGCGAAAAATAATTCGTCCACCTTTCAACCGACTTTAATTAACGCTGAATAGAATTCGTGCGCCAAGTGCGAACTTGCCTTTCGATCGGTGGAGATTTTTTTTTGTTCCCTTACGTACTCGCGAGTCAATGGGTCGGTAATACGGGGGCGGTTTGGAAGAAAAATGGCCCGAAGAAGAAGAGGGAGCCGATCTTTCAAATTGCGAGTAGATCCAGCGTCTTTACACTCTGCGAAACGTAACCGGTGTTTCGTCGAATCGGATTCATTTCGTCGAAGCTGGTAGGGAGTACTCTTTCATCGGCTTGTTTAATTAATCCGCATGAATTGCAAACGACGGTCCCATCGAGCGTCGACCGGATATAACCAGAATTCTATTCAAAAGAGCCCGTGGTTACGAACGAATAGGCTAATACTTTACGTATAAATACGTAAAAACGATCGTTTCGCGGATCCTGCGCACGACGAAATTTACACGAAACGATTTCCCGTGTTTCGTCGGAATCAAAACTTGCGTGGCGTAATCTCGATGGCTTTTACCTGGCTGGTAGCACGATTGGATACTCTTCGTTTGGAAACTTTGAAGATGGATAGAAATTTTGCATCCCAATCGAGAAGTGAAATATTTTTTTGGTTGGAAACTTCCAAGAGTAGAGAATCAGAAATTTTGTCTTGGTTGAAAATTCTTGGAAACGAGACGAAGACAAATTTTCCGTTCGAATTCCAAAGGAAAGTAAGGAATTTAACAAATTCGAGAACAAGAGAAAGTGAAATTTTCTATTAATTTTTAATCGAATGTTAGAAAGATTCTTCGCCGGGTAACTTCGAAGATAAGATCCGACATTTTGCGTCGATTTCAATCGAAAGGAACGAATACTCTTCGCTTAGAAACTTGTAAGTGAAGATAGTCGGAGATGTTCGCTCGATTCCAATCGGGGGGAACGTATACTCTCCGTTTAGAAACTTTCGAGGGAAGATGGTCGAAAATTTCGCTTTCGTATCCCAATGGTAAGGAACGAATACGGTCCCGATCGTGTAACAGTCCACTCGAACCTTCCATTATGCGCATGTCGCGTGGCCGTGTATTGCGTCTGAAATATCACGGTACGTCGGCTTGACGTATTACTTCAGAGCATGACACCGACCTCCAAGTTCGCGATAATAATTCACGCCGGTGAGCGAAAACACGATATTTTTCCACGCTCGTCGCACGGAAATCGAGGCAACCGGACTAGCGGGAAGGCTCGAAGCTAACGCGAGACTTCGCGGCGTTCCCGTTAATCCGGATTCGCATTTCCAATTGCGCGCGGCGGCCACTTCGGATATTAAGGGGAGGATACGAACGATGGGCCAGCAATCCTATCGATCGATTCCTTTTATCCCTACGATTTTTCAAAGTGGGCATTCGGGAATGGAAGGTTCGGGTTCCGTGTTACTTTGAACTGAAAGTCTTGCGCGCGACGAAACGTTTCTCGGGTCCTCCTGGTCGTACACAGCAGCCATTTTGAATCTCAGATTTCCTCAAAACGAGGAAACGACGATTGGGTAAATTATAAAATTTTGTACTCGCGATACTCCGAGGGCTTAACTTTTATTAGAATTTATACTCGAGGAATCTGTAATATGAACGTATAAAAATACGAGATGCGTTACAGACATTAATCCGCAAAAATTGTAAACGTAAAATTGTCAAAGATAGACGTTGCGTCGATTCGAGGGAGAAATTTGTACACAGTGTACGGTGAATTTTCTCATCCGTTTAAGGAGATATAGCCACACGAAACGAATTCTAGATTAAATTCAGCGGTGTGTGCTCGGAGAGCTTAAAGGAGTATCTCTAGATGGAAGTAAGAGTTAACGAAATTTTTGAAAAAAATTACTTCGCTCTCGGTCGCGATATTATTACTCCGCCTTGACTCTCGAGTGATTCTTCCGCGCTTGAGACGAGAGTTATTCTTCGAGAGTGATTCTCGTGATTTTTATCGAGAGTGAGATGAGTTCTCGTCGAGATTGATTCCGATTTATAGACTGTTATTCCGAGTCTCTGCAGCGGAAGCGATGAATACCCTCACCGACAGATTTATCAATCAGGTTCGAGTACCCGGTGAACGTTCGCGGAAAAATTTGTAAAAAATCGAGCGCAACGTCCCGCGATCGATCAAATTCTGGTATCCGGTGGACAATTCTCGAGAAAACTCACCGAAAATCGAATACTTCTATAAGAAAACAAAAAATCCAACGATTCCTCCTGAATAAAGAACACACCGTTATCAATAGATTTATGAAACGAATTACCCGATGAATATTTCCAGGAAAATTTCCTAACAAATCAAATACTTCCACAGAAGCGTAAAATAAAGAAAATCGAACAATTCCTCCCGTACAAAGAACACAAACGCCAAGTGTTTCGTTCGGTGTTTACGATCTAATCACTGATGCTCGGGAAACCGATTACGATGCTAAATTAAATTACGCGCAGAGTCGATCGAAAAGAGCGTCGAAAGTGGGCCTGGGACCTCGTGGGAAACGTTACGAACAAATGGTGTTCGATTGGAGCATATTCGGGAATCGTTTCGCGTCTCGAGGAATATCGTTCGTGGTTTCGCGCGCCTTAGAAGTTGCATCGAGGTGTTCGATTCCGGTGGAAATTTTTGGCCGGGCGGAACACCTGCGCGACGTCTACCGTGATCCTCGAATTGTGGAACGCCACGGTTCGTCCGTGTGTCGCGAGTTCGATAATTACGGCACGGTTCATCTCGGCCGCAGTTTGCCCCAGTAATGGATGCTGCATAAAGAGGCACAGTCGCTATTCTGCAAAGCGGGATCGAAGTTGCGCCGCAGCCAGGATGGCGACAGTTCTAAGGATTGAATTGCAAAGAGAACTAGGCCGTACCTATCTGACAAAGTACGGTCTGCACCGTAGACGGGCGTGCACATTGGCAAGCAGGAACAATGGCGAACGTGTCGCGCGGCAAATGTTTTATTCCAGTGAGCAATTATGTCAGTGTACTTAGAGTTTCCACGCGACTCACCGATGCAACGAGCGACAACTTCCGCGCCTGTGAGCTATGCACGTCGTCAACAAATCCGCCACCACGTCGAATTTACCTAGTTCGATGATACTTGTTTGTTCGATGCTTTCTTTTTTTCTTTTTTTTTTTTATTATTTGGACGGTGAGAAAATTCCACTTACACGGAAGACGAACGAATGTAAAACCAACACGGACACATATAACACACTCGCCAGTTCGTATTATCCGAACTAACGATGCTCGTCGAATAATAGGAGCAGACAATGCTCGATGTGAATTCAACTGGAGTTTTTTTTTTCTATAACGACGATTTTTTATGCGCGAATTCGGGAGAAACGATGCTAATCACGGGAGAGATCAATCGGCACGGCGAAAGATTTTACAAACCGCGAGTCTTTCGATTTGCGAACCTTGCGAATCGATTTGTGGTTTTACCTGTTCGAAAGTCGTGTTTAACGCAGAGTGTGCTTCGATGTGCGCAGGAAATAGAGCGTTGTCGCTATTTTCTTCGCGATCGACAACCGAGAGTCATCAGTCGCTCCACTTCTATTATCTAAACTACCAGTTGTTCGGATAATAAGAGCTCGGCTAGAGGTTAATCAGATATTGCAAAAAATCTCGTTAATGCGAACGGAGCACATACAAACGGAATTTCACCGTAATTAGGATTCGCTCGTTGCGTGATCTTGCTGGATAAAAGGAGTCTTTGTTCCATCGCACCGATTAAATGGCAATGATAATCGAGAGTTCGTCTACGAATGTTACGGTGTATTTAAAGAATATTATTGAACGTTTATGGGTTTCTCGGTAACCGATTACTTTGCACGGTTGTTCGGTTTGATCACGAACGTGCACTTGAATACAATAATGAAATTCTTTGATTCGAGGTCTAAAGTCGAAATGAGAATTTTCTGGAGAAAATAAAACGATCTGTACTTTTTTATACGATCCAACGCTTTTAACGAGGATTCGAACGATTGTGTATTCATACGACAGAAAATTGTTACGAATTTTGTGAACGATCGCTCTCGAAGCAATTTTCGGTATCGGAAGAAATGTTCCATGAAAATTGGTGGTTCTGGTTCGACGCAAAGCGTTCGTCGAGGGTGTTTGTTTCGATTGTGTTTTGGAAATAATTGTCGAACGCGAGACACTGCAAACATTCCCTCGAAATTGTCCTAAACAGAGTTCGACGAACAAGTCACGTACTCGTGTTGACTTGTCTTGCGATACATCGATTTTACGTTGCAGCTCGACGGCGCTGCTCCATCGAATTCCGTAAATTGAGATTTCGACTTTCGTTTTCCTCGTTTTCGTAATTTAATCAACGAAGTCGTATCAATTTCTCAAAGGGTGCGCTTATGCAAAGCGTTTCGTTTCATTTACTCTACGCGTTCGAGTAATTACCTTCGATTCAATTACCCGGAAACGCGAAACATTAAACGCGTCGATCCCGTTGCCGCGACGGAACGTCTTATAAATAAATATTTATAAGAGCGAACGATCCGCGTTTCTAGGGGATACTGTTCGCGGAACCTTTGCCCGAGAGTATCCCCAGAGCCGTGAATTTTCCATTTTCGAAATTTAACTTTCCATCTAATCGGTCGAGCGTTAAAGTTATTTAATCGCGTCACGATTCGCCCGTTACCCTCCAACGGTGACATTTGGTTCACGATTAATAACACCAAGGACGAAAACGACGAAGGACGCGAAAGATGTGAATTGTTCATGGGATTCGGGAATAACGTTCGCTCAACGAGGCAAAAACTGTAATTGCCCGACGAAGCATTCGGTAATAATAACCGGGCAGCTTTGCCGCTCTAACAAGCGAAGTCCAACAAGCCAACAAGAAACGCAAGCAAGCACATTATACATTTTAAAGGAAGGCAAGTTCGCCGACCAGAACCTTACGCGAGCATTATGATTCATGCACAAAGTCGGTAAACCAGTCTGATCTTCGTACACGGTAGACAATTCCTGTACAAAACATAGAAGGTACGCTGTACGAAGAGGGTACAGGGCAATGTTGGAGGGGGTTCTTCGTTGAATCGGGCTAACGTAAGAAGCACCGGCGAAGTTTCATCCGTTCTAACACCGGTTTGCCAACAGAAACGGAAACTAACTGCACCGTTATTGGTACGCGTGACAGTCGAAGTATACTACGAGCTCGTCTCGCGCCGCTACTAATTCCGCGCGACCTACATTTTCTATTACCAAAATTTTCGATGTCGATAACCTTCCTTCCACCCTCCTACGCTCGTATAATTGTTCTCGGTCAATTCCCGGTCGACCGTTCCCCGCCACGCGGGCTAAACGACCAAACGACTCCCGGTGTCCCGGTAACTGCCGTTTAAATTATTTTATTCGCCGCTGGAATAATGTACGACGAATCGCGTATAAAACAATCGTGACGTTAAATTCGGACTTTGTTTCCACGCAACGACGTGTGGCGGCAATTCCCACACTTGCCACCGGTGGGAAATCGACCACCGAACGTTTCACGCAAGTTCTCGTACCTGCTCCGATCGGTATCACAGATTGCTCGATAAGTTTCGTCGTTCGATGAGAAATCGAGGTATTAAGTTCGTAATTTTACTTCTCTAAAGATGGTGCTACTGTTTGATGGACACGTGTGAAGTTTCGTGTAGATCTTTTGTAGTTTGAAATTGAAGTGTTATAGTATTTTTTTACAGTGAAAAAAACGACGAAACTTATCGAACAACCTAGTGTATATACGATCCCTTAGCGATCTCTCAATATCCCAGCGTACAAGGCAGGGCCTGGATGATAAAGATTAATACGAGTGGAAAGTGTGCGAATTGTCGCATTTTATTAGAATTTTCTTAGAAACGATAAAAGAATAAAGAAACTATTGATCCATTAATTGAAAGTCTGTCCACACTATCGTGTATTCTTTCTTTCGTTGGAAATATTCAATTATCTTTGCGCGATGAGGATCGTTCTTAGCGAAAAGCACGTGATTAACAGGACAGGGTTACGGAGGGGGTGTGCTCGTTGCACGAGTATTGCACTGAAAAATGTAAGCTGAATCCCTCTGTCCCGGGGGACACTTAGAGGCCCCCGAGACTCGTAACATTATTAGAACCCTCGGAGATCCTCGAAACTTCCCTGCATCATCCTCAAAGTTCCGTGTCATCAATATCGGGTTCCACGGGCTCCGGAGTCATCACTATCGGCTCGTCTGTATCGACTCTCACGGGGTCCCGGAGTCATTTCGTCGCTATCGACATCCACGAGCTCGGAATCAGCGGTATTAGATCCCGATTGAAATCACGATTTCGAATCGCGATTAAAATTCGATTAATTGATATTTCCATCGCTCGACACGCGCAACAATTAATCGATAGCTGCACCTGTCGCTGGGGTATTCCCCGAAGAGTGTATAATGTTCATTCTTGTCTCCGCACTCGAAGGGAGACTTTTTCTAGAATATCGTGCCATTCGTTCCACTCGTTCCGTTCTATCGTCGTCGTCGATAATTTTTATTTCGAGGCAGTTTCGAATCTATCGTACACTCAACGAAAACCAACGCTATACTATGTGCAGCTGAGAAATTGTTCTACCGTGTAGATTCACTCCTCGAAGTATAGACACGTTTTCTCGAAACGCTCTGTATATATATATATAAGCAAGGTGTCACGTACGAGGCAATTTTTGGAAAATTCTATCGCGATGGATACGAACAATTTAAGAATTACACACCGACAAACGTTACGAGATCTCCTCGGAACTTTCGCGAGTTTCTCATACATGTTCGTCAGGCGATCTCATCGAATGAAGATGTTGGCGCAATCTAACGAACGAAGTTTGTCCTTATAATGAACGGCGGCTGAAACCTAGGGGACAGTTACAAACACAAGGAAAGTTTTGTCCGTTATAATGCTACTTCGCGAAGGCCATAGCTAGTACGCTAGATACTCTCTTCCCTCCTCAGCTAGCTGGCTAATCCCACGTCCGCTGCATTCTGCAGTTTTGAAACTTTCCGGCGTAACTGCAGTGTCGTAGCTTAAGTGTAGCAGCGTGGCCTGTATCGTGGCCTACGCCGTGTCAGTATGGATTCGACAATTTATCGCAACCGGTTACCTGCACGAACACGCGCTCGCCGTTATTTCGAAGAACTACGTGCTCCTAATTAAAAAGCTCGCGTCCTTCGGAACCGAAATGAAAAATCGCGCGGTGAATATCCCGGATGAAATTGCACGATTCTGCTTTCGAAAAGAAATCGAAAAAGGGGAATATTGTTTCTTCGTAGGAAGCTTCTTTTGCGAGAAAACCGATCGTGAATCTGTTCGGGGCTCGCGTTAAAATTCGCGTTAAAATTCGCGGCAAATTAATACGTGAATAAATACTATTTTATTGTTCTTGGTACTGTACGTTTTTCGCGTCGATGCGATAAGGAAACGTAGAGAACGGAATCGAGAGTTACGAGGCACACGCGGCCCACGTATCTTCGAAATCGATTTTCTCGAAACGGGAGCTACCGTTGAAAAATCTTTTATTCCACGTTTTCGATTTATTTTTGCATGCACCGGAGACAGATCCTGTACGAGTAACCGTAGCGATAACTTCGGAGCGAACGTAGAATTAGCGCGGAGCGCGATATTTACGGTCGGTTATGGTTCTGTTTTACTCGTTTCGGTGTTTGCGCTCGTTTCGTTTGCCGTGGTCATCGTTTCAACGGTAAACTTTTACGGTGGAAAGAGAATGAGAAAGAAAGTTCGATTGTAGCTCGCCGCGAACCTCGATTGGGTCCCTTGTGTGTACGCCGGGAAACGAAGTCACGTGCCGGTGACGACTTCTGTTCCCGAGGATTTCGCTGGAGAATTTTCACGTGATCGTAGCCGTACGTACCGTTACGAACCCAGAGCGGTATATTTTGTGGGAACGTTACAGTTTCCAGCGCAAAATGAATTTGAAATTCCACGAGCGTGCGGAATCGAGTAAATGAAACAGGTTATTGAAGAGGTCCGCTAAAATCGACGAGATCGTCGAGAATACCGTATTTTCCCGCGTCAATTTTTGCATCGTCACTCCAAGTGACGCGAAACGCGTCCAATGGAAAAGAAGCAATTTATACCAAGTGTCTCGCGATCGGAAATAAGCCGGATTTTACGACATTTTTTCAACGTAGGTGAAATTCGTTCGTTGGGATACATTTTGTCTCGTAATAGAATTTCTAGTGTTTATTCGACGAATAAAAGACAAAGAGTTCGTCTTTCGTTCGCTGTTCGAAACTTTTATCCGGATGGAAATTTTGCCCTCTCTGCTCACGGATTACGAACTTTGACAGCGTGTTAATTTTTCTCGTAATTCTTTAACGAAGTAGGTATATTCGCGAACGTCTTCTTTTTCAAAGACTGCGGAACACGGTCGATATACATTCCACGAAAATCCACCAACGCTCGCTAGCTGTATTTCTCCGTAAAAGTTCACCGAAGTTCGAGTTCGCGGATATTTTCAAGCCGAAAATTATTCCCCCATTCATTAGCGTTTAATTTTCCCCGCGTTTAATCCACCCCACTCGATTTAAAGCCCAAACTTGACAAAGCGTAGATGGATATTGGGCTCTGCCTAATACCGGTTTGAATCCTTTCAGGACAATGTACCGCGGCGCTGGGTATGGAGAATGGCGAAATCCCCGATGAAGACATATCGGCCAGTTCTATGTACGATCCGAGTCTTGGTCCGAAACATGCCAGGTAAGTGAACAATGATATCGCGAAATGCTCGACTGCAGCCGAGCAAGTCGGCCATTTCGGTTCAGCATGGGAGTTTCCGGTCTCGAGGACTATGTACCGAATGATTGCACTTGATTGCACAGTTTTGCTCAATCTGATACGAATGCAAAAGATCCGGTGTACAACTCGAGTCCCTTTCTGAAGCGAAATGAAAAGAAATTAACGATAACTCGTTAGTCGGAAATACCACCGCAAATACAATTTTCATATTCTGAATCATTTTTCAAGTTAAAGATCGTTTTCTCCGACTTGTGGAAGCGAGTAATTCAATACGGATTAATACAGACTGTAATCTTCCAGCTGAATTTCTATTGTCAGTGGTAAATGTTTTTTTAATCTCTCGCGTAGGTGAGCGAAGAAAATTTACATTTTTTTCTCAAGTACAAATTGATGGTATGTAATTTTGTTACGTAAGAAGTATATTTAATTTTTTAAACGTAATTAATGTACCTGAGGAGATCTACTAGTTCTCCGAACACCTACTCGAGGATTGAATTCTGTTCAAATTGGAGATTGTGTTTTTCTTCGTCGATCGGTCGCACGATCCGACGCGATTACGATTGTCATTCAGCCGAAACGTCGTTACCATTTGATATTTATGAAACGATTTGAATTTATATGTATTTCTGCTCCATACCTGTCACACAGATCGCGCGATCGACCAGCGAAATTTAATAATTCCCAAGAATGTCATTTCCCGGTGTGTAACGTCTGTATTCATTTATTAACGAAACGCGTGTCGGTTGTTCAAATGCTAATCAAATATTCGTAGAATTTTAAAGACGTATAGAAATCCATCTTCGTTCGAATCAATCGAAATAAAAATCTCGTATTAACAGCGCGAACAGTAAAACAATATAAAACAATGCACGAGAAACGTTGAACGAAATCAACTTGGCATTCGACGAGCGAAAAACGTTCCCAAACTACACCATTCGTCTTTCCAACGAAAGAATTAGAAAACCATCCTTCCCTTCGTCGCTGTAACGCGTTCCGTTGGCAATAAAATCTCAATTCACCGCGCGTTTCGACCAAGAGTTTATTTCGTAACGTTTAATAGACTGCATCGGCAAAAGCGTTTAACTCCGTACCGGTACGTAAACGCAATCGTTGCTATCCATCCCCCGATCGAGCACCCCCTGCCCCCTGTGAAAATAAATCTCCGCGTTAGGAGGGTTAAGCTCGATAATTCGACGTCCGCGGGCGCCCGTTAAGCTCTCTAATCGCGTCGAAATTCTTTCTATTGCGCAATCTGGGTCGCGTGACGCGAACGAACGAACGAACGAACGAACGTTTCACCAGCACCGCGTCGGCGGCGTCAGCGTCGGCGTCGGCGTCGGCGGCCCGGTATTAGCGAGTCCACTAGGTGGTTCGGTTTATTTCTTATTACAACGGCGAGATTAAAATCTCCAAGTTGCCCCGGGGGGGCTCTCTCGCGTCTCCCTTGCCGTGCCTCGGCCCCGCATTAAAATTTTAAATAGCACACGGCCTGGAAAGCACGCTTGTAAAATTCTGTTATCGAGAAACCTAGAACGAATATCAGATATCGGGTCGCGGATGTGAAAGAACAAAAAACGCGGCTTGTAAACTGCTAATATCGAATTAATCGCGTCGACGATAAACCTAGCCCGCCCCCCACTCCGCGGCGAAAGACGGCGGCGGCGGTGGGGTGGGGGTAGCTTGATTCGTGAGCCGTTCACCGCGGCGACGCGCGCAGCCACGCAGCTAGCCACCTAGGTGTCGGTGGATCGGGGAGTGGGGGGAGGCACGGGAGAAAAATCACGAGACCGGATTAACATTTGATGCACTCCGAGAATCGAGAGTGTGCCCGCCCGTTTGTCAAAACGAGGAATCGTCTTCCTGACGTTTTTACTAGCGATATTGCGATCTTGATTCGTTGGGAACGCCGGACGCCTGACAGCCAAATCGATTTGGCGCATTTACGAACCGAGGCAATTTATGGGGGTCGCTCGTAACGCGCCGCGGAAATCACCGGCCGATATCTGTTAATAATGCGTTTCGATATCCGCGTCCCGTGACGCGGCTGGCCGTGGAGACGCCGCGGAGGAAATAATAACCAAAGAGGACGCATCTGTTTTCCATTCCCGATTCTTTCGCGGGCGGTTTCTTCTTTTTTTTTTTCTTTTGCTTCGAACGCGAAAAATACAGAACGGAGACGTCGCCGATCGATGGTATCGGACGGCACGAAAGGGTTGACGTATCGAAAGAAACGACTCGTGAGTTCCTTCGAGGAGGTTCCGGTTCTTACAAAGAACAGGGAAAACGAAAACGATCCGACAGTTCCGTGGGACGCGATATTCGGGAACATTTTTCCGTCCGCGTACGCTGTTTGGGAATTTTTTCGCAACGTTGGACTTTCTTTGTATTCGTGGATATTTACATTTTAAATTCGGCCGCGCTCGAATCCGCTCGAGTCCGTGTTGCTGTTCGCGTTTATAGCAGCGATAGAAGGTAAATAGTCTTCCGCGAGTTTCGATCGGCCACGTTCAACCGGTAACGATATTTCTAGCCAGCTGGACGTTCCAGCGAACGATAACAACGATTCGGTATTACGAAATGGAAATAACACCCTATTCATTTTTCACGTTGCGAAGTTAAAGTGAATTTCACCGAGAAGTCGGCGAACAATTCCGCAACGGGGCGCGTAAAAATAATCGCGACACTGTCCATCAATTTCTATTACCATCGTTTCGTGTAACCGAGTTTCCAATTTCTTCGCAATACTCCCCGGAAATCTTTTAATTTTAAACGTCCCTTAGAAACTCTAGTCACTGATTCGATCTCGCGTATCGGACAATTACCTATCCAGGTAATCTATCTGTTATAAATTCCACGACGAGAACAACGAAAAGTAAACGAAACAGAACGAAACGATCGTTCCAGACTCTAATCTTCTCGTTGACGACTAATCGTGTTTTAATTTCCATTTTCGTAACCGCGTTCGGAATTCGAAAAGCCTCGTAGTCTGGTTCGCGTCAATACGATCAGCGAAACAGCTTCAATCGTACGTTTCGTGAACACCCTGTGTGCGCAACCGTACGCGAGTCCGGTTCAATGTAACGGGGGTTGGAATCGAGGGAACGAGTCGGTGGCGGCGGCGGTGGCGGCGGCGGTGGCGGTGGCGGGCAGGGGGTGAACTCGACCCCTACAAATTACCTCCAATTTCGTGTAAATTCCTCGTTCCTGCGTCAGCATAATACCTGTATTAGGACGCCCGGCTCCGGCTCTTAGGCGGCAATAAATCTGTATTAGGGCGAGGCGTTGCTTCTCTCCGGTAAAAGGGTTACAACCGACCCGCGGGACGACGGTAAGAGGGACGAGGGGGCGTTAGAGGGGGATTCGACTAATTTTTCACAGCCGCGTCTCGTCCTGTAAGATTGTCCCGTCGAATGGAACACCGGTTGGTTGGAAATAATCCACGTGTCCTCGATATCCTCGGCCCCGTTTCGACCGCTTCGATCGCGTTGTAATCGAGACTGGCTCGGTCCACCCTCGTCGCTCCTCGCGACGCCGAATTAGTCGCTGGTGGTCGTTAATTAGACCGCGACCGGTGCCGTTTCGAATTGTTCGACGCGGGGAGGCGTTAATTTTCGCGCAGAATTCCAGGAATTAAGATTCGACGCTCGAATCTCGTGTACCGTGGAACGAAGACGGGTTGCCCCGAAGGCGGGGTGGCTGCGGGGCTAGGAGAGGGGTGGCTTTGTAGTACCGACGGAACCGAAATTCTAAACCTTGAGACGACCTGAATACCTATCCGCGCGCTACCGCTCGCGAGGGTTCACCGACCACGCCGCCGCTGCACCGTCCATCGCGATACACACGCTCGCGATTCTCGATACGGGAGGCTACGTGTCACGCTAACGCGCGATTATAATTATAAAATGGAAGATACATTTTCATTAAACCTCTGCGGGGAGCTGGAACTGTCCGATGGTAACGCACCGTGCGGCTTCTCGGGGCCATTACCCTGAAAACACTCGCCGGGGGGCTTTTCGACAGTCCCGCGATGTCTGTTTGTTATTAGAGCGTGGACGTTGCAAGTTTCCGGGAAAAAAAATTTGTTTTTCGTAGTTTTTCAACGTTGTTCACAATTCGACTTGTGGATAGTTCGGTCCGAGGGAAATCATTCTCTTGGTGTTTAGTTTCAATATTTACAACGTTGCTCGGAAGCTTCGAGCGACCTTCGATCTTTGAAATAAACAGTAATCGAACTTGCGTATTAATTGAACATCACTTGTGTATACTTCGGGGGAGATGTACACGAATTGTAGGTATGTTTAGGAATATAATACACGCTTGTTTGGGAATGGATTCAATTTCTTCGATTAGCGATTGTCGTAACAGGTCGGATTTTTAACCAATTTTACGCGTAATCTATTCAAATAATTTTATCGACATAATTTTGCAAAGTTCCTTTATTTTAGGAAATGACGGATTAACGAGACTCGAAGATTTCAAGCACGGAGTGCCCGCGCGAAGTTACCGTGTCGCGGATATTATTCGCGAATGGTTCGAGAATGTTTCGTCTGGAGTTTACGCGGGAAATTTTTGAAATTATTGCGTTCTCGTCGATGGTAGCAACGTTCGCGAAATATTTCCGTTTTGTCGAGAGAAACATCGGAATCGACGAAGTACCGGCGTTGAAACGGTACGGTGAACATACGCGCGTAACACGTCGAATCGAGTATGCGGGGTGAGTTTACTATCTGGGTCGAGCTGTATCTCCGTTTCTATCGAGAATAGAAAAAAAAAAAAAACAAATGGCGGAGGAAAATTTCGTATCGTTCGACAAGCTCTATCGTTGCGTACCGCGAACCTTTTCAGGAGTGCATCGGTGTAGTTGTTGTTGCGCCCACTTGTTTCAACGTAACCCTATAATTTTTTAAAGAAAGACTATTACTTTTCCAGGTACTCTTTTTAACGTTTATACGGAATAACGAGCAATTGTTTCGACCATCCATCGAGTTTCAATTCTTAATTATCGAGCGACAGTTCGTATCGATAACTTTTCGCTTTTTGAGAATTCACGGAGATGATCGATATCATCGTCCCGAAATATACATAAGCAATGTTCAATTAATATGCAAGTTCAATGTTTATTCCAAAGATCGAAGGTCGACTCGAAGCTTCCGAGCAACGTTGTAAATTTTGAACTAAACACCAAGAAATATCCACAAGCCGAATTGTGAACAACGTTGAAAAACTACGATAAATTCAATGACAAATTACGTAAGCGAAATGTTCCGTGTTTGCGTCTCAATGTCGACCCAGCGACCCGATGTCTACAAGAGTCACTTTCCGAGACCGGAAGTTCCCTTTAAGCGTAGTTCCCGCGTCACGCGCGAAACGAAATCGTTGAAATTCGTTGAGCATCGTTTACACCGAGGAGGGGAGAACGCGAACGCGGGTGGAAATTTTCGGAACCGTGGCGGTGTACAAGGGAAGGAGTAATCGACTCGATTCCACGACGAGACACTTTCGAAGCGCGACGCAAATTTTGCGAGCGGGTGCGTCTGAAACTTTAAGCAGCCCGCGCTTCCTACGAACCTGGCTTTTGTCTTCCGTCGCGAACAATGTCGCGTTTCGTTCGGGCGTTACAACTCTGACCTATATTCGGCTTTGTGCCGGGCGTTCTCGATTTTCCCAGCGTGAAATATGCAGTACATTTCCATCGTATTGTTACCGCACAAAGGTACGGAAGTTTGGAACCGACGGATTTGTAATCGGCTAAAAAAATTGTTTATCGAAAGAACGAACGAGGGAGAAAAAAAAAAAAGGGAGTGTTTGCAGTCCACTCGGTTTTATGCCTGTACACAGACTCCGATGTTCGCTCGTCGAGCGGGATATCGCGGCCGCGGGATTTCGCGTCAACGTCGACGAGAAGCGGTGTCGCGTTTGAAATTGATTCGAAGCTTGTGTACCTCGATCTCGTCACTTCCGTGTGTTCGTTGGTTATTAAGCGCAATACCAGTCCGCGATCTCTGACGGGCGAATTCTTCCCCGTTTACCTTCCGACCCTCTCCCTTCGAGCAAAAATTGAAGTCGGTCTTTGAACACGCGCGTTTGTTACCGTTCGGGAGATATTCCGCGTAAAATCGACGCGAGCGTAGTCGAGAGACACGGCCGAGCGAACACGGCTTCGGATTGCGGTCTCTAGACGAATATACACGGTGTCCCGACTAACTCGATCGTCCTCGACAACCGCGTTTCTTGTAGCCTCGATAAACAACGCTTGTAGGCATTTACCCGTGCGGTTCGAACGCGACCGGTTCGAGTTACGAATGAATGAAAAATAAATTTTCTTCGGCGATGATCTCTGTGATACTTGTTTCTTCGATTGAATTTCTAAGAGTATAATTCTAGATTTTTCATAGCCAAGATCGCGTAAAAGTCATCTTGTCTCGCGTATCCTCGGACCGATCTACACCACTAGGCCACGTTGGTAAAATATCGACCACTTTGAGATATCGAAGAGTGTTTTACGAGAGTTTTGTTCGTCGTAATAGTTTTCCCTTCGGAATAGATAATATCTTCCACTGACATTTGTCTCCACCGTTAGAAAACAAAGGAGACGCTCTACAGGGTCGAGTCGGTCGGGACACCCCGTATTCCGCGATGTAATCTGAATCGAAAAAGTTCGATACATGGAAATTGAAAGTTTAAAAAAGAAAAAAGGAAAAAAACCCGACTCGTACGATTCGTTTCAATTTCATTGGCGCCGGATCGATTTAAACAAAGCCCTAACTTTGTTTCGTTCGCTATCAAAGATTCAATCTCCTTTAAACGTTTCCACGCAGCGAATAATCACCCGGAAATAAAACGCAATCGATACCGGTGACGTTGATCCCGAATCCTGTTCGTTCACCGTGAACCACGCCGTTAGACCACCGAGGAAATCTAATCTCCTAAGATTAGAGTACACCCTCGAATATTATTCTTACCTTCGCTAAACGAACCCCGAAGAATTCCGTTCGATTCCCGAGCAGCCGAGCTTCGACCGAAATATTCCGCGGGCGATTCAATTCGATGATCGCATTAGTTATCCGGGAATAGAGTACGATCAATCGAAACCCCCGTGAATCCTCATTTATCGGGCATATAATCAAATCTGCTAAGAACAGAAGGTACGGGGGAGCTCTGATACGATCGTTCGCAGTCCCACGAGAGGAGAACGTGCCCGTATTACATCGCGTGCGCTTAGAATGCCAGACACGAAGAATATTCGGCCTTGCCCCGTGGCTAGGACAGACGTTGACCTCCGAAAAAAAAAAAGGAAAAACGGAATTCATTGGCCGGTCGAGGCGTTCTCGTCGCTATAGGTAACGAGAAAGAAAAAAAAAAAAAAGAAAAAAGAAGGGTGCGAGTCGTTTCGAAAGGGCTGGACACGCCATTCGCGAAGAAACTCGTCGCGCGATACAGAGCGAGACAAAAGTTAATCCTTTCGTTGCAAAGAGCTACTCGTCACGGTTCTTTGTACGTTTCTGACAAATTTCGAGCAACGTGTGTGCACCGGTTGCAACGAATTGCAAGCTGCGTTCGAAATAAATTCATTGCGAGTACCTTGCTTCGTAGAGGAATTTCTTTTTTACAGATATCAGGGCGAATTATTTATTTTTAGGTGCGAGTCTTTTTGTCACGAAGACCGAACTGAACTTGCGATTCTTTAGTGTCCGATTAGAATAAGTCTATTATGAAATTGTGAAAAGCTTCTTGGCAAAATTCAATCGTTAATTTTGGGTTGGAATATCTTTACTATTTGAACCATTGTAACTTTGTAAAAAATATCGTGTCCCTGAAGGAAAATTCTTTGTGGGAAAATCATCGCGAAAGAAACTCCATCCACCACAGTTAAAGACGCAAAATTAAACCCTCCGCGCCTTACGTGAACACTTTCGAGCAGATCGTTCCAGCGTAGGGTATCGTTAAGGGTTAAGCATCGAACGTACATTCTTGAACGAAAATCGTGCAATCGATAACCTTCTGCGAGAGCGAACATCGATACGCGCGGGCGAAGAGTTTTCGTTTTCGTGGCCGAGTTAATGACCGTTCGTATCGCTTTGGAGCACGAAAAAGGGGGTTTGGTCATGAGAGAGGAGTGTTATTCGTGAACCAAGATGGAGAGACCTACTGTGAAAGGGCGCAATAGGGTCGAAGAAGAAGGAAAACCGCGCGAGGAACCGAAACGAGAGGTAGATGCGAAAGAAGAAAAAAAAGAAAAAAAAAAGAAAAGAAGCTCGAAGCGTGACAGGCCAAAATCTTCGACAAGGGAGGAGGGAGAATAGAGAGGGAGCGGTGGTGGCGGGGAGGGGTGAAAAGGCGGAATCACGCAGACATAAAACGGCGTCCTACGCCGTTACGTGTGCTTTCAGCGGACGAAGCCAACGAAAAATGGTGGCCATATTCTCCCGACCTTCCAGCCAGGCTATCTTCCACTTTGTTACGATTCGAAAACCCCGCTGGCTCCGGTCCCTCTCTCGTTTCAGTGATTTATGGACCGACAACTGCAACCCCCGCCGCCACTGCCGCCTCCGACGCCGCTCCGCTCTTGTATTTTTTATTTCCACCCCGCTCCGTATCGCCCCCGTTCGGGCAGGTACGTACCGCGCGGTCCCGCTGGCACGAGGAGTCTCGATACGTCATATTACGCCTCCAGGAACCGTCGTCCTGGTTAACCCTTGGCTCGCGTGACGACGTTACTACGTCGCATAAATCTTGGCGCGGGGACGCCCGGGGTGGGAATGTCCGTGTCCGTGTATCGTTGCGGAACCACACCGCGAGCCTCGAAATTCGAGTCGGGGACCCGGTCCCGGGACACGGGCCAACAGATCTACCCGAATTCTTCTACGTGGAACGGAATTTACGCCGCGATACGCTCCGATGTAACGTTGACGCGATCGAGACCCTCGAACGTGTAACGAATACCACCCCGTTCGAGGATCGTCCAATTGAGAATAGCTTTCGATGATACGTGACGGTAATCGCGATCAATCGTAAGCGTACTACTTTTTGTCTTTCCTTCTTTTTTCATTCGGTTTTTTATTCCCACCGATCCGGTATTCGTACAGGAAAGAGGTGCACGAGTTACTTGCTCGGTTTACCTTCTTGCACCTGGACAGAGTGAATTTCTCGAGTCGTGAGTTGGATGTCTTTAAGCGGGATTCCTTTTGGATGCACTCGAGTGTGTTTCGTAGAGAGTGTTAGGAGATTAAGAGGGGTTGGAGATACAGTGCGAATGTGAGTAATATTTTGTCGCGATTATAAGTATGCACGGAGACTTTGAACGACGTTTCGCAAAGGGGAGAGACTCGTGACGATAATAGGGATTGGTATGAAAAATGTTTAATGGGAAGAGAGTTTGCATCTTGACGGGTAATCGAATAGAGAGAACACAGATTTCACCGTGTTGTAGTTAATAAGGTCTATAATTTCTTAGACGTAACATTTTATCGTATGTACACTTCGTAGCGAAATTCAAAAGTCGCTAATATTTGAACCGTTGTAACTTTGTGCACAAAAATTGTACGGAATTGTAACTGGGCTCATTTTAAAGGAGAAGGTCTTTATTTTCTCGGATGTATATTGAATTTTCTCAAGCATACTTCTATAGGGAGATATGGGGCGGAAAATTACGGGGATGATTTTCTCGGAAAATTTTCCAAATTTTCAACCCCACGCGATTTGATAAATTTTTTTTCGCAGTTCGTTTTACGGTGGATTTAAAGACGAAAGTATTCCCTTCGTAACGAGCCATTAAAAATCGGCGTACGATTTTTTTTCACCGATTTATCGCACTCTGAACGAAAAGTGTGTCACCGGCATAGAATAATTCACGATCGTTATTGTGGAGGCAAAATCGCGATTCGTCTGTGAATAATACGCGACACCACTCTCTTTCAGTCCATTGTGTGTGATTCCTTGCGTAAATCAAACGCACATTAAACGCATACAAAACGCATATACACGAGGTAGAACTCCGACCTCCTCGTGGTGCACTTAGGGTTATTTTAATGCCGGTGGCACACTTTTTATTCAAACTGCGATAAATTGACGACAAAAAATCGCACACCAGTTTTTAATAGCTCGTTATAAAGGGGATAGTTCCGTGTTTAAATTCACCATTGAACGAACAGCGAAGAAAATTATCAACGAAATTTCGAGTCGTTCGAACTTGGACAATTTTTGATGAAACTCGTCTTTGCTTTTCGGTTCCACGTCCGTTCGTAAAAAATTCAATCCAAGCACGAGAGAGTAGTGGTTTTTCTCTTCGAAATGAGATTACACCGCTGCACGATTTTCCTTCCGCAATATTGAACCGGTATCGTCGTATCGACGAAAGTATCTATATTCTATAATTTTCCAAAGTGTACCTTTCGCGAAAGAAAAATTCTTTTTCTCAAAAGTCATCGTAAAAGAAAACTTTGTCTAGGTGTAAAACACGCTGCGGAATGTATTTATTGCGGAGTGTGTGTTAGGTTGAAACTGGATCGATCCGAGCAGCGGATGAAACAGATAAACACACATACGTCGGGCGTCGTAAAACTCTCGATGCTTGCAAGAACGCAAAAAATTTTATCGCCACGAGAAAAAGACAAACGTTGCGTCGTTCCACGACTCGCTACCCGTACAATATCGACTCCGTCTTTTCTCCATTCCGCGACACGTGCTGCCCTGCAAATTGGACCTCTGAAGCGGTCCCGTACCTGCAACGAGTTCGGTGATTTCTATAGGGATTAATAGAGCAGTACCGACGAGCCTCGTGGACGGTCCAAGACTTAAAATCATCGTCACGACGTTTTATCGTCATCCGCGAAATTCTAATACCGCTCGTAAAAGTTCTGGTCGATGATTCTTCGAGGCTGTTCCGGCGAAAGTGGGCTGAAATTTCTTGGTTTATCGCTACGTCGGAACGGGTACGACGTAATACGCGAAAAGAGAACATAATTCTAAAGGGAGTTCTTTGTTCCGGTGAGATCGCCGGGATTTGCAGCGGAAGTTACTTTTAATAAATTCCACTTCAACGTTCCGCGAGAATAGGTCGTAGGACGAATCTGATAAATGAACGTTCCGGCGCCGCCGAGCAGCCCCCTTGAAAAAGGAGAGCCACGTTTTAACAGTCGAATTCGATTTTAATTCGGTCGTCGCGTAAACCGCCACCGTTTCGATCCCGAGTTCGTCGTACCGTGAAGCGGGCCGTGTACGAGCTCCCTCGAAGATCAATCGGTAACTGTTAACTTGGTCGACCCTTAAAAATCCTTTATCCGTAAAAACCACCGCGCCGCGCTGCTTTCGTCGTTTATCCCTCCGGAGTCGCTTTGTTTCCGGGCTCCATTGCTGCATCCGGGCCGACTCGTTTCATCGCACGAGAGGACTCCCTCTTCATCCGGTATGATTCGCTCCGAAAACTCGGTGAAATTCTTATCGTAATTGCGACTCTCGACACAGATCCGACCCGGCTCGAGGACCCCGCGATTAAGCCTGTCCACCGATGGCGGAAAATTGTTTGCAAATAATTGCGAATTATTTCCCCTCGTTAGAGAATAAAGTCGACCGACTCGGCCGCCCTTAAAGCTGGATAATCGAGCTCCCGTAACGAAACGTTGAGATCGTCTTTGCAATTTATCCACCAGCCGGGCAATTATCTATTTATTCCGCTCCGTCGAGTACCGAACATTCGTTCCGCGACGAACCGAGAGAACAGACCGATCGATCGACGAACATGAATTTTAAACCTGCCGCGAGAAAATAACGATTTCGCGGTCGTCTTTCGGAAACGTTTCTCGCCGAGTGGGATCGTTTCTGGTGTTTACGATCGACGAGGAAACAAGCGACGTTCGAAGTCGATATTTTCGAGAAACGAAATGGAAAGAAGCAGAGAACGGAGGATCGAAAATTCAAGTCGATGCGTTCGCGACCGTACGAGAAACCTCGGCGAATTATTGGCGAAATTTTCCACCCTCTCGAAAATGGTCAACCTGGTCGCTACTCCGAATTTTGGTATCGAAACGCGGAGAAACGTGTTTTCGAGCATTTAGAAAATGTAAAAGAGAGTTCTTCGATGTATATATGTATATTTTTTCTTTTTTCTCCGTACCTTTTCCGATCCTGCGCCGTGGTTATCCCCCTTAAAGTGATCCCCCGATAGTTGAGCTTGTCGACGCAGCGGAGTGGCTCTAGTACTCGGTTTTTCGACGTTCGAGTTCCTTTTGTTTCCCCGTGCCACTTTCGAATCCGCCGCGGCTCGTTCCATCGGCGAAACCGCTCGTTTTTAACCGCACGAAACCTCTCTCCGCACGAAATGATTCGTTCCGAAGAGGAAGTAAAGAACCGTCGTTTCTGCCCGCGATAACATCCCGCCGCGCTTTAACCGCGACAGTCCGCCTTCGTTGAATTAACATAGTCGTTAAAATGTAACTGGGTCGCCGTTGGCGAACTATTGCACTTACGCGACGCGGTCCGGTACGGTCGATTTTGCGCAATTTTTTGTCCCATCGGTTCGTACATTCTTTTTCTTTCGTTACCTTCGTCGAGGATCGTTTCGAAGCTCTCCGTAACGTATGAACGTATAAACGCGACACCGAGAGAGACTCTTTCCTCGCGTGCCGCGAGAAATGAGGGTCGTGTAACGCGTTGGCATCCCGACGCCAGATTTATGCGTTCGGAGAGACATTTTTGCGATCGTTCGTAACGCGATTCCGATTCGATAGGTTCCTCGAGAATTTCGGTGCGCATTCGATGAGCTTCTCGTAGAGTTCACGAGTCCTGAGACTTACGTCGATCGAGAGATTGAAACATTGTCTATTCCCTGGTAACTTTTACCAGAAGCTCGGAACAATTAGACCTCTCGTCCTATACGAATCATCGAGGACAAAGTTAAGAGTTTCAAGTACGGAAGATTCCAGACCACAGTTCTCAGGATTTGAAAAGATGGTCACGGTCCGTGTCTGCTGCTGAAGTTCGACACAATTCCACCAGGGATACGACCCGGAGGACACGGTTACATGTATGCGTAGTTCCGTGCAGCAGTGCTCATGGGTCCAGAGACTTTCGTTTATCGTCTCGTTGATCCAGAGATTACGAACAAAAAAATTATCCGACTTCCGGTAAAATCTATCAGCTTGGAATATCTAGACCTCTGATCGTGCTCCAATCGTCGAGATTAAATACGGAATACTCCGGACTCCAATCTTCGACGGATGGAAAGACGTTGGCTCTTGTATCATTTTTGCTGCCGATGAAAGTTCTGCTACGTAGCGTTTTCCTTCGACTAATCGATCCGGGGATCGCGAACTATAAATGTATCTACCCTTGGTATCGTTACGTTTCTCGAGGACTTTGGTGCATCGAGTACAAGTTACGTGTCCTAGGACATAGTAGGTCTAGAGACATTCGTTTATCGCCCCGTCGATCGAGCGATCGCGAACAAAACATTATCTACCCCTCTGTAATCTTTACCAGACCTCTCACCGTTTTCGAATCATCGTAAACCGGTACGGAAGACCGTGTACTTCGTTCCCAGGCATTCGCAAGGATGCTCTTGCTTCGTTTTCGCTGCTGAAGTTTCGCACAATCCCACTTGGCTACAGCTGGAAAGTATCGACCAACGTTCCCCGGGGAACAAGTTCGGTCGCGCATCTCTCAATGACAATTAACGCAATCGTAAGCCCGCACGCGGCCAAAACGGGGGACTTTAATTTACAGGTTAGTTCCCACGAAGCCAAGGGACTGGCACATCAGGCTCACCGGCATCGTACAAATTAGGAACCCGCCCTAAATTTGCGATCGGAGTTTTCTGTCCCCGACTTAGAGACTTAGCCTACCAACATTGTCTTCGGGGGAGCCTCGGAGCTTTCGTCGAATATTACATCAATTTGGGCGGAGGCAACAAACTCGGCTTGGAAATAATACGGAGAGTAGTCGAGCAGATTGAACGAACCCGTGTTTGTATGTCGAGCACTTAATTTGGATCTCGTGGTTCTCGTGTCGGTCGATCGAAAATGAAACTGTTCTGAAATTAGCTACCGTTTTTAACGCGAACGAAAAAATTCCAACACGGACATTCAACGTACAGAGTAGTTAAACGCAGAATTCGGTTCAGCTTCTGATTATCCACGGTTGAATTTAGATAATCCGTGCTGGAGGTTTTGTACGCCAGAGTTTCGCATAAAAAGGTTCCCGTGCGGGAAAAGTCGAACGATCTCGAGCTCTGATTTTGTTTCCCCATTTTTTGCAATAATTACTTTTGGAATAATTACACGGTACTGGTGAAACTATCGATCCGTTCGCCATTTTTCAGTGTATTTTCAAACGCGTTGTTTAACGTCGAACATTGCATTTGGCTTCTCGTTCGATTATTAATTTACAACCTCTAGCAGTTTCAATCTTTGTAACTTGCGCAAGCAGCGACATTCTTTTGTCGTTTAAATCGTATCGAGAAACATCTCATTTTCTACGTTGTTAAATTGCCCGTTACTCGAATCTCCGATCGAACCGTCTTGCACTCGTGTGTACACAGACGGTAAAAATTCCAGCGATTCCAGTGACCTGTATCAAGCACAGGGACAAATTGGATGAATATAGATAGGTCGAAAAATGTATGTCAGTACCTACACAGAACGAAGACCCCCGTACAAGATTGAATACAGACCGTGCATAACTTGGCTTCTATGTCGCGGTAGATCGCGGTAGATCGCTGTAGATCGTCGTAGATCGCGGTAGACAAGCGAAATATCCGGTCCACGTTATCGATGCACGTTTTATAAAAATTTGCCAAAGCTTGTCAAAGATTCCGATTTACGTTCTCATTCGTAAGTACCGATAACCTCCCTGTTCACTGTATACGCTCGATTCGTCGGAATTCTACCAAATTTTCGCCACTCAAAGGGCGTGTCTCCTGTATATGTATATATACATACATAAAGTAAAAAAATAATGGAAGGAAAAAATACGTCCAACTTTTTCTACTTTAGTCTATCCGTCCATTCGAGAGGAACAATACATACACGTGCGACCCACATTCGTGCAACAGTTTCTATTTACATTTTGGTCTCGTTCCATTCCCTCAAATATTGACGTACACTCTCAAAACTTCCTACAACGCGGAGACAGAGTTCGGTCTGGTCTCGCTTTGCGATACGTTGTAAAATTCCAGCTCGACGAAAATCAACGATCGTACAGTCGATGGAACGATTTTCCAAAGGAGCGGAGACCTTACAATCTCGCGTTTATATATCTTTAATATGTAAGAAACGTACGAGCACGAGATAAGCTTTAATTCGATGACAATCTTTCGTTTCGATTTTAAACCGAAGTGCATACTATATAACACGCGTTACGTTCTATGTTACCTTCTATCACTCTTACGTATTCGACTATTGTGTTTTTCTTCTTTGTTTAATTATTCTACTAATCACCTTAACAATATGTACACATACATCGATTTAAATTACACGTGTTCAAATTCTCTTTCGAATCGTGACTCTCTCAACGTTCACTCATCCACCCCAGATATTTCGCGAATAATCCCGGATGAATAGTCATCGCGAGCAACTTTACACCGGAAAGAATTCTTTCTAGCCTCGAGTTTCCTCGATTTGAATTAGTATCGAAAATCGAGCAAAGTGAAAGCTACGTGCACGTATCCAAAGGACGAAACGCGTTGGTTTACGATCACCCGGTGCATAAAGTTCGTACAAAGGCCTCCGAAGTTCCCGTACTTTTTTCACTTTTATTTAAGGTCAGCCCGAACGGACGTACCGGACGTTATTGAATATCAATACTTACCATAAATCGCGGGGCCGACGTTCGCGTTCTTCACCGAGATTCTTCCCGCAATTGAAAGAAGGAAATCGCCCATTTACGGTTTATTCCCGTTCGCGGGAAACGTTTGCAAGTATAATGCGCGGAATAACGTGGATCATTCGCGGAATCGACGACCATAGACCCCTCGTTCCGGCCGAGCGCCGCGATAGAAATTATGGTGGAAATTTCGGTGACGATAATGAATGTGGATTCAATATTCCGATAACGCCCGGAACGAGATGTAATCCTTTCGCGCCCACGCTGCGAAAACCGCTGTACCAGCGATCGTCGCAAGAAAATTACCGTCCATTCGGGTAAATTGCGTTCCGTTTCCTCGCTAAATCGGCAGTTGGCGTTTATTTTTTATCGAATACAGTTTACAGGCTGTTTCGAAAGGAAATTAAAGCATGGAAATTCTCTCAACGCACTCTGAAGATAGTCTTGAACGAATACTGTTGTATTGCGTGTATTGCGCGTACGTGAAATTTAAATTCATTTCAAGGAAGTGTACAGGATGTTTCGAAAGGAATTCGAAAATTTTTTCGATATGTATATATTTGAGAGATTATTTGATATATGTTCCATAGGTTGATTCGTCTTTTTATTTTACATTCGCGCGAGAAAAATGTACAATGTGCTTCGAAAGAAGCCGAGAAATTTTGTCGATATACTCGAGGGATAATTTTACACGAAATGTGTTATGTGTACCATGAGTCGATTCGTCTTCGTTTTCAAAACACGAATGAAAACATTGGTACGAATAGTTGTCCGGTTGAGACTATTTCAGTGCCCATTGAAGCCAGCTGTCCCTTTGCACGATGTTTACGTTTTGTCTCGATAAGAGTGAAACGTCGAGGGTGTATCTAGATACAAAACTTGATACGCACGAGCAATTGACAACAAACATCGAGGAAACTGCTGCTAGCACACGGTCAATGGAAACAACCCTATTTGCATGCCTACGAGTAAATCGATGGAAAAACAATTCGCGTAGTTTCGGATAAATAATTATCGTTAAGTCAAGTAGCTCGAGCGGGTTCGATTACCATAGAGTGAAATCCGCATTTAACGAATACCGTGGTAGTCGTTACAGCGCAACACGTGGTCGTCACCAAGACTTTATATCTTATCGACAAGCATGCATTTGTTCGTTTGTCCATTCTACGTCTTTATCGCGCATTGTGTAAATATTAAATACACAAATGCAAAAATCGCTCTCGTACAATTGCCAGAGCAGCGAAAACAATTTTTTAATTCATCGATGCAAATACGCGCGAGTCAACCACGATACTCGATTCGTATCAATTCGAAAAAATTGATATTCCTATAATTTCGATCAATAATAAAAGTATACATTCGCTAGTAGTACTTTAATACCATTAAACTTTTAAATTTACAATTTTCTAACGAAGAAACAGATCGGTGGTTATTGTCGAGTTAAAACATCTCGCGAGCGTTTCAAATAATAACATTCTTCGCGTTGGATACACAATTTGTCTCAAAGTCGATGAACCACGCTACACGTTCTCGAACCTTGATTCGAAAACCGATCTCGACCATGTTCGCCATTCTCCGAGGCGCGTTCCAGAAAATTGAAAACATCCAATCGGTAATAAATCGACACGCGTCCCGTAGAATGAAAAACATCCCGAAGGCAATAAACCGATACGCGTTTAAAAATTCCTCCGAGCGGCTATTTCCCACTGGCTCGTAAAGGGTTGAACGCTCGTCTCGCGCGATAAGAGAGAGAGACGCGCGGTTCGCCGAGGCGGGAACAGTTTTCGCGGGAAAATTCGAGCGAGGTGTAAAAAACGATATCGAGGGTATTGTGGGCGTGTGATATTTTCTGATTTAAAGTAACGAGCGAAAACCGTATCAAGGTATCGAATTCGACGGAGGAGTTCGACAGTCGATCCGCCTCGGGCCGAGCATTATTCCGTCGCGACGACGACGACGACGACGACGACGGCGTCGCGCGGACGATAACGAAAATCTATTTCGTCGCTTCCGCGTTCCGCGTACGAGCGTGTGAACACCCTCTCCGCTCGTATCGCGCGCGTACGTGTACCCTCTCCGCTCGTATTGCGCGTACGTGTACCCTCTCCGGTCTCCGCTCCGCCACGCGGTAGTCGCGAGCGTGTGGCTCGAGCACGTTCCACGATTTTCAGTCCCGATTCGCCCCGAGAGTATCGACTACGTATCGAGGCATCCGCGTTCCCCTTTATTCCGCTTCCTGTTCCCAACCCCCGCACGCGGAACCCTGAGCAACCGAGACGAAATTCTCGTTAACGATAACGCGAAATTGTATTTGCAATCATCGCTGACGCGCCGCGTCTGCCTTATCGAGTTCTCGGCGCTCGCTGCTCGCTACCACCACCACCAACGTCGCCCTTTTCCGTGAGTTTTCGAACTCGAGAATTTAGCGTTCCTCGAATCCATCTTCGTCGTCACTGTGTACGCTTCCGTGGCTGGTGTCACCGATGCGCGGTGATCGCAGATTTGCGTCTGTTTGACGGCGGAATTGGATTTAAAGCGACTCGATTTTATCGAACGGTGAAATTTCATCCGGTCGCGAAATTTCTGTAACCAAAACTGAAATCAACTGTAAGCAATATGTGTGTATGTATGTGTGTGTACTGTTGCGAACTGTGTGTCTCGAAGGATAGAAACCGAACTGATTCGAAACAATTGAGAAACCTTCGTAAAGAAGGCTCGAATGAGTTGAGAATTAACTTTCAGTGTGTTAAGAGGTCGTGTAATACAGATCGAGGGTTAATCTGCGTGTTTTTTTCTATTTGACTGTCACTTACACGTGTCACACTGGGAGTGACGCTTTGCTTCTCGAGCAGTATTAGGATATTGACGGATAGCTAGTGACGTCAGCTGCGTTCGGGTTACTTCGGGTTTTCTTTAGCAACTGACGCGAACGTATCGTGCACGTAACGTAACCGTGTCTTGCTTGACGTTTCGGAAATGTAGTAAACAGATATAAAAATAGTAAAGACGAAATACACATGGTATTGATTTATATAGAATAATTTTTCTTTATTTCTTCGACGTCGTTGTTAACCCTTACCACTCCATTTTGGCTACTCCTTGCCTCACGTGATCTTCAAAAAAAACATTGGTTAAAAAATAGAAACTTTTCCCTAATAGAATTATTCCAAAATTCATCTTACAAATGCCTCAACCTACCCCGATAAAAATACTCTTGTTCTACTGTTCAATTATTCTCTCAAACTCAAATTATCGTAAAACTACACGGTACAAATACAACAGGTACAAATACATCTTGTGCGTAAAAAACTAAAATTCTAGCGTAGATCGCGCATCGTAGTTAATTCTTGGATGGAGGAGGTAGAGGGTGGAGAATTTTACGGGTATTTTCACCTACGGGATTGGTCGAGGAACGTGTCCTCCGCGTTGTTCGGGGCACAACCGTATTTTGTTTCGCGTCCGTTTCGCCGTATCCGAATGGATGGCGACGTTGTCGCATCTAACGGCTCTCTCTCTATTTCGCGAACGAGCGTTTGTTCTTCGCAAATTGCATGCAAATAAACGGCGTTCGCGCGTCGAATACTGTGCGAAAGAATCCCGTACGACGTCGTTACTGACTCGGTGCGAGCGTCTCTCGAAAACTTTGGCCAAGGTGCGCTCGCTCGCGGGATTGATTTTAGGCTTCGCGCGATAGCGTGGAAGTTCGCGTCGGCACAACGAGCCCCGAAGTTGTTGCGGCAAGTTGTCGTCGCATGAAAGGAGGAATCACGTATCTCGACGTACGAGCCAACGACGAACAGAGTTTCCGGTCGTGTCGGGGATGACTTTTGCGGATTGTCGTTTCTGATGTACGACGAGCCGAAACTTTGCCCCCGCTTTGGTTTATGGAAGCTTTCATTATACTATACGCGTGCTACGACGAAAAGCTTTGTACTTGGGCAAACTGATCTTCGAGGTGGGACGCGGTGGGGGATCTCGGATGAAGTAGACGACGCAAAGTAGGTGAGCCTCGTCTTTCCTTTCGAACGAACCTGTATTTGACACGTGTGAATAATTAAAGGGAAACCTAATCCACGGAAGGTCTTTTTCTTAGTTTTCTTAGTAATTTTACACATTCGGACGATTCGATTTCTATCACCGACCAATTTTCACGTACCTTGTTAAAGATACTTTCAGCCTTGAATTACTCTAGTCTGATATTACGCTTAGAAAGTTTTGCGCGAAAGTAACGAAATGTTCCCCTTTCGAGAGTTTTGATATCTCTGTAATATGCACCGTGGGCCAGAACACGAGGCACAAAGGGTACGAGGTGTGTTCTACGTGTTGAAACAAGACGAGAATAGAAAAATAACAAAATTGCATCGGAGGTTTAAAAACGATAATTCTCTCCAAGGAAAATTGGCCTATTCGCGTCGAGACGGAGAGCGATGCTATACCAAATTTTAATTACCCCTACGGCACGATACGGAAAGAATTTTACCCGTGTAAAGTTCGAAGCGTGTATTATTTAAATTACATTTCCCACTTTATCCGCGGAGCGCGGTTAATACTCGGTTCTTGCGGGTAATTGTTGGTATACCCTGTCCGTTAACTTTACACGTAACCCGCACGCTTCTCGTCTTTGAAATTTTATTAATTCCATTTACCCTCGCTAGGTACACGCTCGCTGGTTAACGTCTTCGTGAAAGAAACGCGCCGAATTGTATTACATCGTAACAACGTTTGCGTTACACGCTCTAATTGTTCATCGTTCGCGCCACTCCCGCGTGGAAATTTACAAACAACGAAGGACACACTTGGTCGACGACTATCGTTTTATTTCGCGTCGCGGGCTCCCGATTCCCCAAGTACACCGTCGAACGCACAATTCACGACTCGTTATCCGGCGCTCTCTCGAATAGCTGCAGTCGTTTGTTTATTTATTTTTTCTACGTGTTTTTTTCTTTTTATTTTTTTTTTCCATTTTTCCGTCGAGGTTTCCCCGTGCCCTTTGTCGTCGGCAAAATCCCAGGGAAACGCGAAATCCCCGAGAACGAACGCGGAGCTTTAATACCGATATCGGTGCCTCCATCGCGTGGCTCGGAAGTGTAAGTCGTCAACGACGAATTTCAGCGTGTACCAGGGGGCGGGGGCGGGGGTGGTGTAGCGACGATAAAACGTCGAAGCGCTTAACGTGGCCCGCGAGACAAATATTCATTCCCGGACAAAGTCAACGGCATATTTCGCGTGGTGTCCGCGTTGAAATATGGCCGGTCGCGCGATTCTCAGCGACGCTGAATCCGCGCTGGCCACCGCTCAGCGGAAAACTTTTCGGCCGTGTGTCGGTTCGGCGGCCACCTTTTTGTTTTCCACCGTGAAACTGGAACAGTCGAAGCATTCGATTAAACTGCAATTATTCACAGAGGGGGAGGAGGGTGTGGTTCTCGGCCCGGTGTGGAAACTTTTCCTTAAAATTTATTCAAATCGGTCACATAAATTACCGGAACGTTGCGAGCCGGCGGTGTCTCGAAGCCGAGCCGTTGCTCGTATTCAACCCGTGGAGACTTTCGTGATCTCGGTCGGTTCTGCGCGAATGCTTTAAACCCGATCGTTTTCCTTCTGTACCGGATCCACGTTATATATCGCGAGCAGCTGCGATCGTCGTTACATTCACGGTGTTTCCGGCCGAAGACTTCATATCGCGCGATACGACCGAGAATACGTCTCCGTGGCGCGTTTCCGTTCGCGAGATATCCGTGCACGCGTGTCTTTCTATCGTAAAATCGATCTCCTTGGACCTCTTATTACGCGACCGAGGACCATATTTTACCACGGTGTTACAGTTGTTTCGCCGTTGTCCCGATCCACGTAGAGGGGGATTGAAAAGCGTCGAGTTACCAAAGCTTCGTAGAATTATATTACCGCGTTGTAATAAACGCGCAGGGAAACACGGTGTACGTTTCGCGAACGATACAGTCTCTCGTTGCTCGGTTAGTTACAATTACCGGTACCAACGGACCGATGTCTATTTGATAATTAACACCGAACCGGATACAAAAACGCGCATTAATACGATCGACCAGATTTATTGTAAACTCTCACGGTCGAACGAGTCTCGATTACTTCCACGGATACGTGTTATCACCTGATGGAACTTTGAACCGGAATCGCCTCGGTACCGAGAAGAATCCCTATCGCGTCTGGACCAATACGAAGCACGATCGTCTCTGTCGAACTATTCCGCGAGAGTGTTCTCCAGTTCCTTGCGCGTTGAACGCGATTCAACCGGGTCGTCGAGGCACTGGTTCCGACGATGATGAATTATGCGCCGTTTAGACGGATCGAGTTTCCTCTGCGAGTGTTTTCTTCGAGGAAAGTTCGCTTCGAGGAAAATCTAAGTTGTTCGATCTTGTTCAATCGTTGATTCGTACTCCGAAATAAGAAGATTGCCACACGCTCCGAAATCGTGGAAACAACAACACCCCAGTGATCTCGATCCCTCGATACGTGGTGTACGTCATCGTACGGTTCGTTGCGCGTTCCTGGATCCACGTTCGCTACGTCGATTCGTTTCCATTCGTCTCGACAATGGACGCCGCTGCTTTCCACTCGCATCCACTTGCATCGAACGGACGCATTGTCCAGGAAAATCAGGTCTCGATAAAAGACACCGCGACATTGCGTTGCACGAAACCGCGAGCGGAGGTTCGCCCGCAACCCGCATGAAAGGGTCAGAAGAGACCGATCGTCAAGCGGCGGCGGAACGCCGAAAATAGGATCGTCCCATTTGCAGATTGGGTTTGACTTGCGGAAGCTCGGTCGCGGGGATCGACCCGGATGTGTCCTGCCATCTGTAACACGACGATGGCGGTGGCTGGTGTGTACGCCGTAGACGGCGATAAGGGGACGCGGCGCGACGTTATAAATGTGTAAAGCCCACACTTTTTTATCCGCGTTATCGTCCTTAACGGCGGACTTTGAAAAAGGATACTCGATTGCTCGTTGGCTCCGTAGCGTCGCTCACCGCCGGATGCTCGAAGGGTCGATGGGCCGCGATGGCTTGACGAAAATGGAGAAGTGAAAAGAAAAAAAAAATCGCATTTGCTTCCCCTCTAATAGATTCGAGAGGCAAGATCCGATTTAAAGATTTAGACGGACAATGCCGGGGCACGTCGAGGCAAATCCGCGTGGAAATGTCACGTGGTGAGCGTGTATCGTCCGTGAGAACTTACACCGCCATTCTTCTGTTTCTTTTTTCAACCCTTTCGCTACGGGAAGGACGGTCCTCTTGGAACGTAGGCATCGAGAGCGCGCGCGTTTGCGCGACGTTTGTAATTTTACAACTCGTCGATCGAACTTTCGACGTAGCGATCTCACGCGTTCGCGTGTCGGGCTTAAAAACGTTTCCATTTCGTGGTAACGGCGACGCGAGGTCTCGCGAATCGCGAGTTTTCGAGACGATTCACCGAAAACGGGGCGGAAAACGGAGACGAATAGAGAAAAGAAAGGGGGCGAGGATGTGGGAGGGTGGGCGGGGAACGGCTCTATTTATCGACAAGTGCTCCCGTATCGAGATCCACGGGATCGTTTCGAAATGGAAGCAAAATCAATCCGTGCCGTTCCATCGGGCATCGCTGTCATTCGGTATAAGCTTTAATATCGATGGCACCGGTATAGTACACCCGTGGAGCTTTTTCCTCGTCGTTCTTCGACCGAGGCAACTCGTGCTTTCCACGAATACGTATCCGTATGGGCGCGTGTGCGCGCGTACGTAACGTGGAACGTTCGCTCGCGCCAAGCTCCGGGGGGAGGTAAAAAAGGAGCGATCGAGCTCGCGTAAAATCGCACCGGGGGCCAGCCGGAATTTTCACGGATCATTTGGCTGATGGCATATTCGGTGGCGGCATTCCCGGCATATTCGATAACCGTTCCCGCAGGCATCGCGCGGGTACACGAGGGGTCGAGAGAGAGCCAGAGAGAGAGAGAGAGGAGAGGGTTTCGATGGAAGCGGAACGACGGACAGGTGGGCGCGCGAGCGTGAAAGAACGCGTACCCCCGCGTGTATATATATATATTCGCTCACGGGCAGCGAGCTCGCATTGGCACGCCATAACCCGCCGCTTCTCTATAAATCTGTGTCGCCGCGCATGCAGTCCCACACCCCCGTGATGATAGTCCATCGAAAATATTCGATCGACCGAGCAAACTGCGAAGACTCGTTGACCTGCGAAACAACTTGCGCGCACCGAGATTGGATGAGTCACGGGAGAGGGGGTAGAGTGGGCGTGGCCAGCCACGACGTCACTCCGTCGATAATACCGATCTCTTCCGTGCCTTCGCCTCGGTTTTTCGAAACGATCCGTGATCGTGGCCCGGAGTCGACGATCGCAACGTTACGCGGACTCTTCACCGAAGAGTCGCGGCTAGATGCAACACGTGGCGTCGTCTACGCGCCGTTTCTTCGCCCGCGTCGTTGGATACGCGATAAATCAACCCGCGCGCATTGTAAGTACATGCAATCGATACCGCGGGTACATCCCGTGGCTTCGAAGGATTTGCATCGGAGTAATCGCGAACGATCGCGCGATTCGCGAAATGTATACGCGACCTGTGAGTCGTGTGCGGTGGTATACCGTCGTGATTTGCCAGTGTGTGGAAATGTTAGAAATAAAAAATTGGGGATCGTTGTTTTTCGAGTAAATGGAATCTGACAATTTGCTCGACAACGGGAGCAGGATGATCGTGCAAGAAATGACCACCTTTTGCAACGATTGCACAGTGAAAATAATCGAGTATTTCTGTTCTTAAGTACACTACTGTTCAGAAATTGGGACGATCGCTCGACAGAAATAGAGTCGACCTTTGAAGTGTCGCGATCTCGTGAAAAGTAATCGTAAGGTGATCTTCGTGGAGTACAATTTAAAGGTCGAACTCTCTAATTTCATTTTCCTAAGTCGAATTTCCTCGAACGTTCTTTTCCACCGGAACGCGATTGAAAAAATAAAGATGATTGAAAAAAAAAGAGGAAGGTTGAAAATTTCCGACCACTCTCAATTCCGGAAATGTTTGAACGGTAGTGTATATCGTAGCGAGGATAAAATGTTTCTCCTGTTTCTTTCGTCGTCTGTCGAACCCTCTCTGCAAACGGTGAATCACGAGCACGTGAGTATCCAATCACGATGGAGTAGACACGGTTAATATTGGCCCGAGACGCGTAAGTCCGAGCTATTCTCGAGGAAAATGTACGCTCGAGCGTGGTTGCTCGCGACCGAAAACAATTTAAATACGCGCCGACCAGAAGACGCACTTCAGGGGGATTGTAATCCGGCGAAACGTACGAAAGCTTTGCAAACGGACACGTTTTATACGCGGAAGCCTCGGAAAGCATTAACCGGAAGAACTCGAGCAACGAGGACCCGAAGTTACACTTTGTCGATCCTTTGAAAAAACACGAGTACATTGTCGCGCGATGTATATTTAAATAGCGAGCGAGAAGTGTAAATTTAACCGTATTATTTAATCAATTTCGAGCGGATAGTTCCGGTGAAAAGGAACAGTGTTTATCGTTCGCGTTCGGAGAACGAGCATTGAGGGATTAAATTGTCTCTTCGATGTAGAACCCACCGTGTGATCTACAATCACACGTTTCGGAACTTCTTTGCCTTTAATTCGTTCGATCTGCCCTACAATTATAAAGTAATATTAAAACTGGTCAAGGAGAAGAGTTTCATCTCGATGATAAATATTGTATATTATGTATACAAATGGCTTTAAATACAATACCGTCCTTCTCTCTTTAATAACTTCTCAGTTCTACCCTCTGTACCTTCGTTTCTCGAAATCCGTCTCAACGCTCGTAACCGATACTCTAACCCGAACATCCACTCGATCTCTTCCCCTTCGTCTGGAACGCTCAACGTTCACGCCTAACCGCGAAATCTGCCACGTACGTGATACGCGTCCGGTGAAACGCTCACAACGTTGAATCTAGCTCGAAAAACAAAAACATCGAATGCAGTTCGAAGAACCAAAATGTTGAATCGTCCGTGTCTCCTCTCTGCTTCGAATTAACGCGGAGAAGATCACATTTTATCGACGATACGACGTATAATATTTAATAGATTTTATCACGTACCGTTAATTCGAAATACATCGGCCGGTGCATCGCTCATTATATTTAATAATACCGTAACCGAGCGCCGCGCGTTATTTCGGTCACGGCGCGACATTTATCGGGATATGCATAAATTAGCGAACAAGGAATAGAACAACGTATCTCTCTGAAATCTCGAGAGCAATCGTCGTCGAACAGCTCGTTACCTGTCTTGTCGACAACAGCCGCTCATTTCCATTTATCGATGTAATCGGTGGAATATTAGTGGAACGTAATAAAACATTGCAACGCGTACTTCGATATAATTATACCGCTCGTGTCAAGCGTCGTTCAAATGAGTCACGATACGATTCGTCTCAAGTGTTTCTATTATTTCTATCCGAGCTCCGACGTGTTTCTTCTAAGATGGAATTGAAATTTCGCGATTAAAGATCAAGGTGACAATAAAGAGAAACAATATCTTCGATGGTATTTCAATGACCGCGAGAAACCATGATTTTCAGGTAAAAAACTGTCCAGAGTATGGCTTCACTATCGGCGTTTAATTGAAGAATTTTAAACGACGTAAGAATACGTTACTCAAAAGTCCCTCTATTTTTTGGTTAACGATTTTGAATCGTCAGAAAACAAGTACCCTCGAGGTCAGGAAGTGAATAGCTTCGAGGTCAGGAAGTGAGTGGCTTCGAGGTCAGGAATTTAGTAGTTTTGAGGTCAGAAAGTAAATAGCTTCGAGGTCAGAAAACAAGTACCCTCGAGGTCAGGAAGTGAGTAGCTTCGAGGTCAGGAAGTGAGTGGCTTCGAGGTCAGGAATTTAGTAGTTTTGAGGTCAGAAAGTAAATAGCTTTGAGGTCAGAAAGTGAGTAGCTTCGAAGTCAGAAAGTAAGTGCCTTCAAGGTAAGGAAGTAAGTGGTTTCGAGGTCAGAAAGTAAGTAGCTTCGAGATCAGAAAGTGAGTAACTTCGAGGTTAGAAAGTGAGTAGCTTCGAGGTCAGGAAGTTAGTAGCTTTGAGGTCAGAAATTAAGTAGCTTCGAGGTCAGAAAGTAAGTGCCTTCGAGTTCAGAAAGTAAGTAGCTTCGAGGTCAGAAAGTGAGTAGCTTCGAGGTCAGAAAGTAAGTAGCTTCGAGGTCAGAAAGTAAGTAGCTTCGAGATCAGAAAGTAAGCAGCTTCGAGGTCAGAAAGTAGCTTCGAATCGCCAGAAAGCAATCATCAGAAAACAAGTACCTTAAAAATCAGAAACCAAGTGACTTCAAAATTAGAAAGTGTCTTCGAGATCTCCTCAAGCTTAGCGATTCGAGAATCAATTCTCCCTGAACTCGTTTCTCGCGGTCCCACCGTCTCGGTGTCGATACCGCGTCCGCGGCGATTTTTTTTCCGCGGTTTGTTGTCAATTTACGTAGTTTCGGTTCATTATTTCGCGCTCGCCGCTTCCCGAACACTTGTTTTCCAAACAAGTTTATCCGGAACACTTTGGCTTCGCTTTGGAGCGCTTTACCCTGCTGCGTGGGCTTCGGGTCACCGCACAGGCCAGCTCGTTAGGCCGAAATACATATTTTTCGAGCACAGTTTTCGCCACACGGCACGTTTCGTCTTCTCCGGGTAGAAGTAGCGGGGAGGGAGGGGTGTCGCGTAACGTAATCGTCGGTCGTTTCGCGTCTAATTAGCGAGAACATTAATCCCTCCCCGACGAAATGCTCACACGGTACAGCGTAACGTCCTGTAACGTTGCACCGTTTTCCCCGTAGCTCGCTCGACTTTTTCAAGCATTTTCGCAATTCCCTCGACGGACTGCCGCGTTATCATCGAAATTGCCGTATTATGGAAAAATTTAATTAGTTTTTACCGAGCGTTGAACGCTCCCGTTGCCGTGGGACGGGGCGTTGGGGCTCGGTCTCTCGTTCGCCCGGTCGCGATGAGTGGTCGAGCTGCACGTACGCTACCGGATAATAAAAGAAAGCGAGAGGTCTGCGGCCGTGTCCTGAATATCGCCACTCGAACCCGGGAGTAAGACGACCAACTTGACCGTGCCCGTCGATTCCTCTTGCTTAAAAATTGCTGATTGCATTGGTTTTATATCAGTGTTATTTCGTGTTCCCCACCACCGTCCGTGAACGCGAGTCGGATTTATTATTCGATTAAAGCTTGGATCGTTGGTGGCGCAATTTTGTGTTCATCGTACGGAGCGGATCGTTCCAAAACGAACGATATTAAATAACTTTCTTAATTCGTTTCAACGGCAAGAGGTTCGAGTTTACATGAGAATTGCGCCAGACGGGCGAATCGAATTGCCGGGATTGAATTCTCTTCGGTTTCGTATTTCCGGACCGATCGTCTCGGTCCCGATGTTATCAATCTCCTCGTTAACGATATTATTTCATAATTCCGTGGAAAGAAGTCTCGCGTTCGAAAATACCAAGGGATCTTTGAAATATGGGCACGAGAGACGGAGAAGATGGATTTGGAATATCTCGTTTTAATACGGTTTGAATCGCTCCGGCCAAGTGTACGGGGTGGTATCGTTACGAATTAATTGGTCGCGTAAATTTTTCCATGGATTTAATCCGATGCAGGGGATTCCACGGTTGAAAATAATCGATCACCCCCTAATTACTCGGAAACTTTCACGGAAGCCGGGAATAACTAGGAGAGTTAGAAACTGGGTGTAATATTTTAGAATTATCACCGACTTTAGTACTTCGGACTACAAAGGATTACTATTTCGCGTTAGAGCAAACATCTCACGACTACCGTTGCAATAAAATTAAATTTTTCTTCTCAACTTTCATACGATTTTACGATCCGTATAAACTGGGACTCTTATCCTCGGATCTCCCTCCACCTGCTGCGTCCTCGCGATGTATCGTTTCTCAGCGATTAAATCCGTTCAAACAGCGACCCGTAAATCGTCTCGTCGCGTTACGAACTTCGAACCTTCCGATCAAAGTACCAATCGAAGAATAATTTAACAAAAACCGCAAAATCTTCCCGTGAAATTTCATCGAGAGGAGCCAACAACCGCGAAATTGCACTGTAAGTTTTATCTCGCGTGCACGGTCGAACGACGGAACGATCAACGATCGAAAAAAATAGTGAAACCGGTATAAATTAATTAAACCGGTTCGATGATCACGTTCCCCGCGAAATTACATTTGGAGGAGGTGTTTTCAGTATTTTTCGCAAGGTGGCGCGTGCACGCGAAACGTGTAATACGTGTCTCGCGAATAAAAACATTTAGATCCGGGATTAATCTTCCGGATGTATCGCGGATACGTGGATGTTCGCGTCATCGCGTGGATGATTGTAACGCTCGTTCGAGGTGGTGGCATCACGGTCGGCCGCGGTGGCCCATTTTCAAATAACAAACGCTCGCGCTCCAGACGGAGCGGAGCGGCGAAGATGGTTTGCTGCGGCGTGTGCCGGTAACGATCGCAGGTCATTAGCAATGCTAATGCACCTTTCGACTGATGAGGCACCGTAATGCCTCTGGTCGGCCGGGCTTCCACTTTGGCGCATTTCTCCGAGAGGCTACTTTGGAACACCCAACCCATAAGGCTGGTTGCTCGGTCGGTTGGCTGCTGGGCCGCTACCATACATTTCGTCGGGACTATTGGCTTCCTATTAGGATCGAACTCCGTAACTAATTCCCCAGAAATTAGAATTCTCCCGATAACGGAGCTCCACCGTAAAACATTGAGGCCTCGGTCCTAATTGCGCGTGAAACTGAAAGCTTCTGGACCACCCTTCACCTTCGATTCGATAAATAAATGGCTCGCGGGGACTGACGATGTTTTTTCGAATCGGAGGGAGGAACCATCGGATGATTCCTAGGGTGTAATTTTTAAGCGTTGTTACCCAAAGGCAAGAGTTTGGAGAGTTTCTTTGGGGATCGAAGAAAGTGAATTAAACGTATCTTTTGTTAAACGTATCTCTTAGGTCTGTCTTCTTTCTCGTAGAGTTCACGATTGTTCATCCTGGTGTGTACTCGAAGGATTGTATCGATCGCACGGGCATACTTAGAAATGTACACTATCGTTATGGACTCAGTTATCGTCGAAGGGTATTGAACAAATTTAGAGAACTTTGATATTTTTTTTCGTTACCGCGAGAAGGTATTTTTTTTTAAATATTGCTCTTCTGTATCTATTGGCCATTATTGTAAAATGGAAAGGAGATCCGTTTCGAGTTCGGTAGAATATAGTAACATCGACAAGTAGAATGTGATTAGCATCGAATAGCGTTTGCTCAGTTACAAGCTTTGCGAGAGGCCGATCCAAATGTCTGATCCAACACGACTAACTATTACTTCCAAGATCAACGCCTACTCAGATTTCTTTTTCTCCCTACATTACTCAAGTATAACCCGAAATGAAGATAATAATCTCATTCAGAAATAGAGTATATACTTCACTTCATTCCTTTACCAAGTTTCCACTCGCAACACTCCCAAGGTCCACGAAACGTTTCGAGTACTCAACGCTCGAAGAACTTTATTCGAGGGCTGGCCGTCTCGATCAGGTGTATTCGCCAATAATAAAACTCTCCGTAAAACAGCGGAACCGTGATCTTAAATGGTCGTTAAATCGAAAGCCCCTTTCAATTCCGCGGAGAATAAGTGACGCAATATCGGACGCTCTTGAAACGAAGATTCCACCGATGTAATTTTTTTTAGGTGTCCGCCGTTCGGCAATATCGAAGAATATTACTCGATGGCGGAGTACCGTGATGAAGTTACGCGCGGTTGTTACGGTCGCTGTTTACGAGGGCCGGTGGAAGTTTATGATTAAAAACTCGGGGTAGGTTCGAAGGGCCTTAACCGGTACATTTCGAAGTTCTTTTACGTCTTTCCTACCCGAAACGTGGCGATTCCGGCGTTTCCCCAGCTACAAATTTTTCCGGTTCGGGGAAGGCACGTGAGGGAATTCCTACGATTCCTCGAGCACCATTTTCTTTCGTTATTACGACCAACTTACGGAGCATCTGGCCACGCTGATGGCGCTATTAACGAAAGGAACTGCTGTAACGGAGTCGGTATCGTACCAGCCACTTTAAACTTGTTTGCCCGCCATGAGCCGATTACGTAAACGCTACCGAACGTATGCTTCTTAAAAAACGATTACACCGTTCGCGACGGTGTCGTACCATCAACGATTTTCTCCACGTTGGTGCGAAACGATTGTCAATGTAGCTGTGCTCGTAGACGAGATCTCGCGAACCTATTAATACGTTCAAGACGATTACGTACGCGTACGCTATTGTATATACGCAGTCGAGCGACGTACCTTTTCAAAGCGGTGATTTTCCGATCGGAGTGACGCGCGTGTTTATTTTTATTAGAAGTTATTGACAGAGACGCGCGAACACTATCGCAAGATACCATCAGGTTTCGTTCGACTTGTTTTCATTTACGGTAGTTACGTCAGAAATACTCTAACATTCTGTCGCTTATGTAGCAACTTTCCAATGAATTAATTCGGAACGATAATACCTTCTCAATGGAAAAGGGAGTATCTCTCTACAAATCTAAAATCTATGCTAAAGATCTTACAAATATCGATCGTTTGGAATCCCCGAAATAAACAATTTCCGTTCCGGTGAATTCCAAACGCGATAAACAGTTTTAAACGTTCAGTGTATCTGGTTAGTTAAATAACAATTACGATACTCTGATCAATCGACCGAAAACCCTAGATAAGGTTACACCGTGCACGCGTACAGGCACACGTACACGCCGCGAGACGAAGCAATCCATTTATCCACGATCTTCGGTTCCGATACCCTCGCGCGGGAATTTTCGAAATTGATAAAAGTCGGTAGCGTCGTATCGAAACGCGCGGTGAAATGGATAAAGGAACTCTCGAATCTATCAACCGGACGCTATTGGACACTCGTGCGTCACGTTAATAGGTTTACGAGGGAGTTGGAATCGTTGGCCCGCGTTTCAACGGGAAGTATTCGTCATCTGTGGTAGAGGTACGGTAAAAACCTCTGGGCGGGTGAGTTGCACGGGCCAGTGTCGTCGAAATTTTCGGACGATCCACGTCGCGGCTAATTTCCTCGCTCGCGTAATTAACCCGGTGAAACGGGCAGACAATTAGCGACCTCGAGGCGATCACGGAATCAACCGGCGAAGGAAGGTCGGTGATAACTTTATTCGGATGAAATCCTGACTGAGGCAGCTACGTTGCCGGGAATTTCGGCTGCGCGACGTCGGTCTGCGGATAGACGAAAACGGGTTGGGAGGGGAGGGCAGGGATGAAGCCAGGACATTGTTAACAGCATTGCTGCCTAATTAACCGCAAACGCTTTCAGTGGGTTTCGCTCGGTCTATTGTTTACATGCGGGCATGCCGCCTGTATGATAGTGCTCGACGACCGAACCAGCTGAAATATTTCCATGGAGATTCTCTGCCGCTTTGTGTCACGCATACACGCGTCTATCCAGATCGGAGTGTAGCTCCCACAGGGTACGCCGACAGTTACGTCCACTCGCGGCCAATGCCTTCGGGAAATGTCCAAAGTAAACCGGCCGATTCGCGATACTCCATGTTTTTATCACGGGGAACTTCTTCTTTCGATTATCGCCCCGTGTCCAATCTGCCAATTGATTATCTCTTCTTAGAAACTGCTCGCAGAGCTGGTTCTAAGTGAATTTTCGACACGAGTTCGAGAATTTTTTAATTACTTTTCCTGGGTATACGTGCTATGTACGCAGGCTAATCATTTTCGTTTCTTCGAAAATTGTTGTAGAGTTGGATGTAACTAAATTTTTTACTCGGATTTGGTCAACGTTACAGCAGATTTTTTAGTTACTTTTGGTGGATATTAAATGCTCCATATGCGAGTTAATAATTCTCGTTTTTTCGAAACTCGTTATAGAATTGAATGTTAATGATTTGTAGATCTGGGTTCGGTCAGTATGTATTTTCTATTCATTTTGATATTTATTATGGTCTTTAAATTTTTGATTCAACCTTTTCTGCGTACAGAGTAGATTATATATAATCGTTGCATAGAGTGTATTCTTAAATAAATATTACTTTAAAGAATAAATTATTGTACAAGTTTTCGAAAATTGCGTTTATATGGAACATGGTGTTTCTCTTCCATGTATCTTCCTCTATCGTCTTGTAAATTATTCAAAGAGAAATCTAACGATTTCATAACGACACCGCATGAAAATAATCTTGAACAGGGAAAAGTTATTAGTCATACTTCGGTACTGATATACGAGCTACGTTGATGAAATATTTCAACACTGGAATTAGTTCAACGCTAGAATAAGGGATTACTTTCGAAAGGTACCGAGATAAAAATACTGCGTATTTAAAATTCGGGGAACGAATAGGCCAGGCAATCGGTCTGGCACGAACTATCCATCCGTTAGAAAATCGTTCGTTCAAGATCTGTCTAGCAACTCGACTGAAATATGGCGATGCACCATCATGCATAAACCACGTACGACGGTACAACATCTAATGGAACTTCTTCCAATAACTCGTGCAATCGATTACTCGAGAAATTTACATAAAATTGACCGGTTAATCTCCCATCAAGGATAACAGGTTCGATCGCATTATCGTCAATTATCCCAGCCTGGACATTTACACCGAATTGTTGTCGGTGATCGAATAATAGCACGGGTAAAATTTTCACTCATGGAACATTGTCCAGGAACAAATTGACCGATTAAGAATTACCAAAGTACAAAGTTGATTATAACTCGAGAACAACGTTAAACAGGACCCTCGTTTACACAGGACATCTAATTCCATCGCCTCGATTTTTCTCCCGACTATCGCACGAATCGAATTCTTTTCCCGCGGATAATACTTCATACATAATTTCTTTTAATTTTTCAACGATATTAAACTTTCCCTACGTCCATTCTCGTAATAAAATCACCTTCGATTTTTCTACACCCTACAATTAATTTCCCATCAGCCAGTTAACATCGAGAGTTGAACGACCCGAAAAGCAAGTACTAAAAACAAAATTACGAAACGTCCACCGACTTGAAAAACTCCCTGAAAATCGTATCATACGCGATAAAAGAAATTTCAATTCGTTCACCGATAACTGCTCATCTCGCCGCACTCGGATCTCCGTAGTTACATCGCAACAAATTATGACCGTTGCGCGCGTTGCAAAAGCGAAACAAAGAATTACAAGCTGTCAGGACCACGGTTTACCCAGCGGCGCTGTAGGTCAGGTTTCATTAATTTTAATTGGCGAGGGAGGGGGGAATCCGCGCGCAATATCGAAGCGAAAAGGTATCCGGGTTGGTGAAAGAATTTCATTTCGAGACGATTACCGTGATAACGAGCTTCGAAAATCGGTGAAATTGTATCGCGGACGCGGCCAGTAAGTCACTTCGAAACTTTTCCCTCTTTATACACCTCCCCTCTTGCGAGTGATAACAAGTCCCCCGTACGGGGGGAGCGCCCCCTCTTGTACTCGTTCGCCGATATCCTTAATTCCGAAAGCTCGTTGCACGGTAAATAGAGCTGAAAATTAAACTCCGCCGGCTTTCTTATCGCGCGAAGAATCTCCGTGCCGTACATAATGCGATCTTGTTATCGGGCCGTGTTATTTTTAGCCGGAATTACACGCGCACACGTATGCATTAACCCGTGTCTGTCGAGCGTGCACCGTCCGTGTATCCCGTATGCATCTGGGCCACATTCCCCGGGCACTGAATTAAAAACGCATTTCGTGCCCGAAATTATGGCCTCGGTGTTCTCGCGCGAGCACCGCTTGTTTCCTTTTTGCTCGGGGATCGAGGGAAGGGGCACATCGTTCGCGATCGCGCGCGTGCTCGCCTTTAAGAGGCCAGGCGCTTTAAGAGCAGCCCCGGGTATGCAAAATACGAGTGGTTCTGTCTTGGAACGTTTCTTTTTTTTCTTCTACGTAGAAGGCATTCGATGTATCTTTTTCCGGCCATCGTGCCGGTTCGAAGCCAGCCACCGGGGCATTAAGGACGATTTGCATAAATTTCGAGGGGGAAAAATTCGTAAAAATGCGTAACATTCATCACCGCGAGGCGCGTTGCCACGAAACGAGCCGCGACGAGAGAGAACGAAACGCGTTAGAAATATCTAGACGATCGACTTTTTACAACACGATGGACATTTTAATTCGAAGCGAGGTATTTCGGTGTGTTTTTTTCGCTACCAGGTAGATATAAAGGTGTACGATTAAGTGTAGAGTTTTTGTAAGAATTGTGATGCAAATGTAAAGAAGGAAGCTCGAAAACTGTGAGATCTGTTCACTAGTGACCGCGAAGCACCTACTTTGCGAGGTCAGTTGCAAAGGTTCCTCGTTCGTAGACTGCTTTTCGAAAGAACGTGCTCTGAAATTAAAAAGAAAAAGTAGTCTCGCGTATCGTGCAATCTTGGAACCAACTTAGTAATCATAAATATCGTAAAAGAACACGTCAATCTTCCCTATGAACTAAAATAGCGTCGTATAACTCTCACAGTTTCTTTGACCCAAAAAAAGACCTCTAACTATTCGCTGATTATCTTTTCCAAAATCTCGCTAATTTTAATCTCTCGGAGTTATCCACGAATTGAAAAGCCATTTTTCTTCCGATCGAGGTACAAATGTTGAGCAAAATGGATCGAAATACACATTGAGAAACGTTGGCGCGGTGAATTACACGTACGAAGAAATACATACTCCTCGACCGTTCTCTCGGTAAAAATAAAAATAAAAAAAGCCGGCAGGAGCAGGTACTGAAGAAATACAAGCGAAAACCCGAAACTGTTATTTTTTTCCATTCTCGCGCACACGTGACCGCTTAAATCCTCGTTGCGCGTACGGTTCCCGTGGATCGATGCGGCACGTCGAAAATCTTGAATACGCGTCGCCGCGACGCGTGGCACCGGAACGAGCGTTCCCCGGAGAATTTTTTCAGCCGGAACACTCGTCGAAGATTGAACGCGTTACGCTCGTCAAGCCGCGCGAGTGCACCGAGCGGAACATCCATAATAATGCCGTGCAGCCCGGGTGTGGCGCGATGTAGAAGGGGTATGTGTGTGTGTGTGCGTGTGTGCGTGTGTGTAGCGAGGTGGGTTCGCAATCGAAACTGCTTGCCCCGTTGTTCTCGGCGACGATGTAAATGGGTCAGAACCGGGCGCGATGATTAAACACCGATTGCTGTCACTCTCTCTTATTTTTACGTCGTTCGAGCTCGCGGCCCGACCTGGCCGCTCACCGTCGAAAGCCATTATGGCGAGAAGGCTGCTCGATACACATAAATGATTATAAATAACTCGAAATCGATAGTGAAAAAACCTCCGTTTAAACGATCGCTCGTAAATCAATCCCGGTGTCATTAATTTATACACGAACAACCCACCCCCCAACCCCTCCACCGTTCTCCTTGCGCTTCGCAACCCCCTCCAGCTTCCATCGATACCGATGTGGAACCAGCGCGCGGAACGAGACCGGGAGAAAAAGAGGATCCATTAATTATTTTTTTACGCGTCGCGTATTGGAAAAACCGAACGAAGCGGGGAAACGGGGGAGAGGAGGAGGAAGAGGCGCGAAGATAGAATATATTTTCTCCCGTAATTGGAGAGATAGAGGAGAGAATCCCAAGAGAGGGAGAGACTACTTTTAAATATTGCCTTTATTGCTTATTCAATGAACAACCTACGTATCGGTAGCTCGCGAGAGGATGCGCGAAAAGATTTTTCCTATCGTACGGTATGCATGTATGTATCTCTCTCTCTCTCTCTTTGTATATATGTATGTATGTATGTAGGTGATTCCCTGGTAAATGTGTAATATTTGCTCGAGAATATTCCCTTCAACGTGAACGTCGTAATAATTCTTGGCGTAATTCCTCGGTTTCCCCAGGCTGAGACAAGACAAGGGCGGTGGCGCCTGGTGCCCGAAAAATATCGTCACGAAGGAGGGCAAGGAGCACCTCGAGGTGAATCTGCACAGTCCGCGTATACTGACGTCTACCAGGACCCAGGGTAGATTCGGGAACGGCCACGGGGTCGAGTACACCGAAGAGTACTTCGTCGAATATTGGCGACCGGGGTTCAACAAGTGGGTGCGATGGAGAAATCGACGTGGCATGGAGGTACGTACATACCTTCTGGCTGCTGGCTGTCGGATCGATTCGCCGGTCGGACCATTTTTTTTTTCCTTTTTTTTCCCCTTCCTTTCTCTTTCTCCGCTCGAAACTCTTCCCGCTCTCCTCGTATTCGCAGCTTCTCGCGTTCGTGACCGACCGCCTTTTCCCCTTTTTTCCATTCGTTAGGAACGCGATGCTCGAAGGAACACGCGATTAGTCGTCCGATTCGTTCTTCGGGCCGGTGGTCGATCGATCGGTGAGCAGTCGCGCGACGCACGTCGGCTCACCGTGTGCAACTTCCTCGCATAACGCGAATGTCACGGGAGTTTCTACGCCCGGAATTTACCGAGAGACGGGCGACAACAATTTACAGGAGGCCGGTTCGTACGCGGGACGTCAAAGGACGTTGTTTCGTGAAGTTGACCGCGCGTTCTGCGCGTGCGCCTCGAGTCGCGCGCAGGTGACGTCGTCGAGTCGCGGTCGAGACCGCGAGTAGCATCGACTCCGTTGCGGGCTCTCTACCGATACGATCGTATCTCGACGCGGAGTGTTCCATCGTGCGGAGTTTTCCATTGAAAAGAATCAATTCTCCATTTCTATCAACGTAAACGCGTACGTTCGATAAACTCGAACGGTGAAACAACACCTCTGCGCTCCCGGGTTCGTGAAAGTTACACTCCCGTCGCGAAAGAAAAGAAAAATCATTCAATGCTCTCGATCCGCTCGCAGATTCGAGGGACTATTTCCCGCGAGGTTCCTTTTTCAGATTCCGCGGTCGTGCAAATATTACGAGCACGGATCCGTCGGCACGGAGTGCCGGGACGGGGGTTACGAAATTAAATTCGCTTCCGATTAAGTTTGAACTACGGCGCGAACTTCCTGCTCGGTATCGTTGCCCGTATCCAATCTTCCGACCGCGTTCACCGATCGCGGAGAACTTCGTTTACAAATACGAGTCGCTGATCGTCGCTTCCTCTCGTACGTTCTCCGTTTCGCGTGTTTTTTTTTTCTTTCTTTTTCTTCTTCGACCCTCCGCCAGGGATTTTTACCTCGGTCCGTGATTTTTCATACAACGCGTCGCCTCGAACGGATTGTTATATCGAGCGGCCAATTGCAAAGCAATTTCGCGGCGAGAACCCGGGCTCGACAGAATTAATGCGGTGCCACTCTTTATAATTGTTCTCGTCAAGGAAATCGGATTACGGGTTCATCCCGGCTCGGCCGGGACAAAGCATCGCCGGCGTAATTCCATTCTTTTGAACGGGGAAATCTGCGCGTATCGCGGAAGCTTCGTGCCCGATAGCCCCGAGGCCGTCCACCGTTTGTATTCCTGGACGGTGGATAGGTAGGTTGGTAGGTAGGTAGGTAGGTAGGTAGGTGCCTCTCGGTGCTCACCGGTCGCCATGGACCGAGTGGACGTATCTATATCGGTCGAGCGCCTGTGACCGGTGTAAGCGGCCGTTACAACGGGCTACGTGTTAATTAACGTCTCTTTAGCATGATAATCTGTACGCGATATCCATTAGCTCGTCAAAATACATCATGCCCGGTAAAGCGATTTACCGACGCCGATGAAATTACGGGGAACAGGCTCTTCGAGCCGTCGCCTTAAATTATTATTACGCGCGCACGCCTAGCGAGCGTACCAAGTCCACCGAGACGGTCACTTGCGATAATCACGCGGATGAAGTTCATTCGTTGGAACAGGGAGGGGACGAGACCGCGTGGAACCACCGCGATACCGTGTCACGCGTGATCGCGCCTCGAGGATTACGCGATACCGATGCTCGTGCCGGGGAAATTGACCAGGAAATCGTTTTAGAACGAAATAACGCGTAATCGAGTCAATATAGTCGATTATTCGACTTTGGGGTTCCCGAGGACGCGTGGAATGTTTGTAAAATTACCGTGGACGATTCACCGGGCGGTTCGAGGGTGGCGGGAAATCGGGCGGGAAATCGTTTTAGAACGAAAGGCGTAATCGAGTTAATATCCTCGATTATTTAATTTCGGATGTGGAACCTCGTGTTTGTTGAGAAACGATCGTGGATTACGAGATATCGATACCGGTGAGGGAAATCGAATGGAAAATCGTTTCGGAGCGAACGACACGAATCGAGTTTATACCGTTACTTACACAATTTTGGTATTTCAGGAATGCATAGACCGTTGGCGAAATTGTACTCCCAGGATAAAGCAGCTTTAGGTTTCGCCGTGAAGGTAGCTCGCGCTTCTGAAACTCGTTCCGAAGGGCTGTAAATTATTTTCAACGCGTTCGTTACCGTGTCGCTCTTCCACGAACGACAGTGGAATATTAATTTTTTTCTTAAGCTATAAAATACGTCGCGATATTGCCGTAATATTTTAAATCGTCGCTTCCTTCTCTCAGCGGAGAAGAAACGTTAAACGAATGGATAATATTCACCGTGCAACAGTGTACATTGAGAATCATATTTTCGTTTAACGTTTAACGCCAGTGTGTATTCTCTCGTTCGTTTATTCTTACGTCGGCTCGATCGTCTTTGCGCTCCAATTTCCCGAGAAGTTATTTCGTTTACGTTGCGTCGAAAAATACTCGATTATTTTTACAAGTACACCTTTTCGCGAACGGAATCGATCATTCGTCGTACGACGAAAACGACAGGTTTTGGGTCGCGCGAAACATGGTAGAGTCTCGCGTCGAAATTTCGTATTTTCGTAGAATCGATCGTGCCTTGGCGTCGATGTGGAGGAATCGTTTTCGATATTCCGTTCGGTATCGAGAAAGTAGTCTCGCTTTTGTTCACGGGCCACGACCCGCATTGGCAAATGGAATTTTAATGGACGAGCGCGGTAAAGCGACTGCATTTATTCGCTCGTCGAAACAGCCTGGTCATAATCAATCGTAACGAGCGTGGTCCATTTTTCAATTCCTCGAGAACAGGCCATGAATTGCGTGTCTAACCGTAAGTGGACGGAACACTCTGTCTCTATCAACAGTTTCGATTCACACCGATCGATGAACGAACCTTTTACCGTTTCACGAGTTTTTCGAACCCTCGCCGCGTGCACACGAACACCGACGTAGCGAGCCGGGGTCTCAGTCGAGGGTCTTAGAGGACCCAGTACTCGTTTGTCGTCGTATGGTCTCGTAAACAAGAATTTTGGTACGTTCGTAGGAGGAAAGTTTCCGCCCTGGAGCATCTGCGTACCAGACCAACGTACTTTCCTTCGAGACAATAGTGAGCTCCCCGAGACATTGTCTCTCGAGTTTACAACCTTGACGGTCACGGTAAGAAACAGGTGGTTGACAGTCTTCCACCTTCTTGACCTTTGAAACGTGCTTTAAATCTTACCCTTTACGAGGATGGAAACACCGAGTGTTCGATCGAGATCGATTAGAAATGTTCTCGAACTTCTTTTCTCTGCACTCGCGATTTCCTTCTCTGTGAAATTTAACGTAAGAGAAAACGCGTTGGTTTTCACAGAATTCGTTCGGCGAATAATATCTCGTTTGTAAGACACGATTAAAAGAAAGTACGGTAATCCAAAGTCCAATTCTAGCTCGCGTTATTTGTGTACAGTGTTGTTGTTCTTGAATGTTCAAACGCATTAAAGTTATGGACGCACAGGTGTGTAAGGTTGAAAGTGTTCCAGGTTTAGATAATGCGATGTAATTCTGCGTAATTCTTAAACATTTTGGTTACCACGGACTTTTATAATCGTTCTGCACGAGACACTGTATTACAGACAATGGTTGTTCGTTGATGTTCGATTAAAGTAAGTTTATCGAGAACATAAAAATATCTTAGGTTAAGGGAAAGTTCTTTTCCAAAAGTTACTGGAAAAGAAACCTTCTTTAATATTACGTCTGTTTCTTTAATATTACTTTCAAGTATAAAATTTCGAACAGATCCAAAAATTTCGCTGTATTTCGAATCACGATTAATCGATCGTATCGAAGGATGATCATCGATGCGAAAAATAAAAGCTCTGCAGCTCTCGCGTTACTTTCGTACCCAGTCTTTGTTTACCTACACCCAGCTGCCTTTGTCTTACTTTTCGTTTGTACACCAAAGTATTCGCGGCCGTAAACAAACAAATAATTAAACCAGCTATCAGCAGGCTCGGCTCGATATCTCGGTGCCTCTGCCAGTACACGAGAAAAGCATCGTGCCGCGAAAGTAATTTTCAACTCCGAGCCAAGTTCTCTCGCTCTCGCGAGATCTCCTCGTTATTCAACAAAGCAGTAAACGTCGTTGGAAGATTTCCGATATTCTTCTCGGTGGTCGCTTCGAATACGCGTATCGTGCATCTGCGGGAAGAAGGCGAACGAATGTTTACATCCCCACTCTTCTTTGTAGTTTACTATCTCCCGTAACATCACACCCGAAAGTCTACCAGCATCTCCCCTGCAACGATACCAAACGTTCTACGTTCAAAATTTGCGTCGATCTTTGTCAACCCCTATCTCAAAAGTCTAGTAGCTCCCCCACAACAGTGCCAAACGTTCTACGTTCAAAAATTTACATAGATTTTTATCAACCCTTATTTCAAAAGTCTACCAGCTTCTCTGTAACAGTACCAAACATTCTACGTTCAAAAATTTGCGTCGATCTTTGTCGACTCCTATCTCAAAAGTCTACCAGCTTCTCTGTAACAGTATCAAACGTACTACGTTCAAACATTTGTGTCGATCTTTGTCAACCCTTATCTCAAAACTCTACCAGCTTCTCTGTAACAATACCAAACGTTCTACGTTTAAAAATTTGGGTCGATCTTTGTCAACCCTTATCTCAAAAGTCTACCAGCTTCTCTGTAACAGTATCAAACGTTCTACCTTCAAACATTTGTGTCGATCTTTGTCAACCCTTATCTCAAAACTCTACCAGCTTCTCTGTAACAATACCAAACGTTCTACGTTTAAAAAGTTGCATCGATCTTTGTCAACCCTTATCTCAAAACTACTATATACCAGCTTCTCTGTAACACTACCAAACATTGTACGTTCAAAAATTTGTATCAATCTTTGTCAAATCCTATCTCAAACACGTATCGCACATCTACAAGTAGAAGACAAACGAATGTTTACATCCCCACTCTTCCCTGCAGTTTACTATCTCCCCCAACATCACACCCAAAAGTCTACCAGCATCTCCCCTGCAACAATACCAAACGTTCCATATTCAAAAATTTGCATCGATCTTTGTCAATCCCTATCCCATACAACAACAACACACATGACATCGGAGTATCCGATAGAAGGTAAACAAAAGTAGAAGACGTAAACACTCGGTACCCTTGTTCTCGCAAAGGAACAGTACCCAGTCACCCGATTTCGGTTGAACGTAACGCGTATCCCCTCTCGTTGATCTTCACACCCTATTTTCTGGCCCAGACGTTCTTCCCATTTCCGCGCGGATTCGTTGAAAGCGGGGTAGAGCGGCACGGATTCAACTTGTACGCGTGGGAAAGGAATACGAACGGACGAAGAAGAGGGTGAACTCGTGGGTGGTGGTGGAGGATCGAGAATCGCCAGGAGAAGAAACGGGAACGGTAGAATTTAAGAGGAAACGGAAGTTGGAGGAGGATAAGAAAGAACACGAACGTTTACCCTGCAGCCTCAATCTGGGCGGCATGTGATCTTTGTGCCAGCGCTCTTTTTCCTTTGCTCCTTGCACTTTGAATACAACCCGGGACGAAGGAAAGACCTCGCTCGAGGGGCAGGGGGTGGTGAGGGAGGGGGCTCGGTGAGCGAGAACAACCCGGATCGCGCGACGGAGAGGAAGAGACGTAGATGGAATGGGAAAAAGCAAAACGACCGTGTTATCGCCCCGTTGTACGTGACCCGAGCCCTCCGCAGGCATTTTTCTACGGCAGACGTAGTCGCCGCTCCCACGAATAAGGGGAGAATTGGGGTGGGGGTGGAAACGGGCAACGCGAAACGAAAAAGGGCTTTTCCGTTTCCGATCGACCCTACGGAACATTTCCATGCCGTCGCGATTTCCTTTTACCCAACGTTACCTCGCACTCTCGTCGACGCTGCGCGAAATATATTAAATAAGATCGGGGAAAAAAAAAGAGAGAGGCGAACAACGATCGAGAAAACATTTTCGACGTCTCGAACGGTTTACGACGGGACACGCGTGCATCCTGGAAACTCGTATTCGGTGAAGGATAGAATCTGCAACCGGGATGGATCGTCTCTGGAAGCGTACGAACACCGCGCGATGAAAACGCGCCGAACAACGGTGTTGCAAATGTCCGCGCGGCCCGTACGCGCTCTACCGTTTACGCCTGGATCAGCTCTGGTACCGAGCGTGTGCTCGATACGCGTGCAATTTATCTCAAGACAATAACCATAAGGTTCTGGATACTGGGTTCCAAATATTACAGTTATTGGAATCGAATAACTGGGTTCTTGGAAGTCTGCTAAATATCTAGCACGTCGTTGAACCACCTTTCCCAATTTTAGTATTTTTAATCATTTTTGTTGGAATGAATGCAACAACGATCTTAAGGGTGCCAGATGTCGATGTCAATTTTAAGAACGGTTTGGCCGTTTTTCCTTTTGGTTTTTCTTTTTTTCGAGTTCCAAGTCCAGAGTCAGAAAGACCACACGACACTGTCGTGGTTCACATCAAGACATATCACTATATACGTATTTGTTCAAACTTTATATTCTTGTATATACAATAACTGTACTACTAGATACGCGAAATCTATGAATATTATAATAAAGTAGATATTATAATCTGAACTTTACAACAATTTTGATTTCCAAGAACCATCGGTTTCTAACTAACATTCCCACTCCAGGTTTCTCTTTCCTCCAATACGACTGTACATCTCCTAGATTCCAATCAACCAATAAGATGTCGAACCAAATACTTAAAATAGAAGAATTGACACGTAAAGCGAGATTCGGGGTCGAGTTTTCGAAGACAATCAACTTGCCAACTTACGCCAACTTACGCCAATAATACACGACGTATACACCAATGTGAATAGCAATCGACAAGACTTATCTTTCAATTCCAACGATCTCGATACCCGTGAAAAGTTGTCGAGAAACGCAATCGACAAGACGCTCCAAATGAGCACGCAACAAACGGTTTCTCAAGAAAAAAATATCGAAACCCTTTCGTTTCCCCAGAGCCTTCGCGAGTAATTTTCATCAGTCGCGAAACGTATTAAAGGTTACTACGAAACGAGAGATGAGAAGTATCGCTAAAGGGAACGCGCGTAAAGATTCCTATTGGCGGGAAATATGTTTTTGGAAATATTTCACCGAGAAACTCGCGCGGAATCGGGAAACGATCGATCGGAATTATCGTTCGCTCGACCTGAATATTCGGATTCTTTTTTTTTTTTTTTCTTTGGCGTTGATTCGCGGAGCACGCGAGAGCAATCGCGAGCGGAATTGCGCACTCTTCGCTGTCTGTTCTCTTTCAACGAAGAAACGAACAAAGAGGAAGACGAGGAACTGGATAAAGCGAAAGAGGCGGAATTTATAAAGGGGGAGTGGTGGAATTGGGTGCGAAAAAATCGAATTTTTCGACGGGTTATTGTGGAAGACCTCCTTAAACCGAAAAGGAGGTGGCGCTCATTTGAATTCAGGGTGGTACGGTGAGAGACATGGACCAACGGGGACGGTATATAGATGCATTCTGATGAAAACGGAACGGAATACGACGGCAGTCCGGCTAGATACCACCTCTTCCTTTTGCGTTAGGGTGCTCGTTGTCGTGCCTGCGGTGGGACAATTGCCAACGGTGGACGTGTTTCATTAACGTCGACGTACCGGCGCCAGCGACGGAACTCTCCGAACCACCTTCATTTGCGGCGTCTTTCCACTTACGTTCGTTATATAAATGAGTATCAAGGAATTCAATTATCCCCGGGGAAAATATTCACGGGGAACGATCGCCGATAACTCGAGACTCGAACGTGTCGCGACGAAAGTGAAGCGATCGAACGAATTTTCAATCCTCGGTTTATATATTTTCGAGAAAGCGTGTGAATGTTACCGATTTATCGTCTAGGAAGTACGTTGGATCAACCGATAGAAAGATAGTTAGAAAAGTCGAGACGATGTTTCGTCGTACAGCAAATTTATAATTTAAGAATGGAATTAAATTTAGAAAATTAGGGAACTGTTCTTAGGAGATCATCAGAGATATTGGAAAGCAAACGTATTGTGGGACAATTGAAAAATTTTCAACGGTTAAATTGCCTGAGGAACGTATTAGATGTAAGAAAAGTATCGTGAATGTTGAATAGAGATTAGTTACATTCAAAGTTTATAATTTGAGAAAGGAAATATATTTGTAATCTTTGGCGACAATTCGTTATCCAGATTAGTCAATACGATGGGATATCTTTTAAAACGTTATCCAGCATTGAGAAATTAACAAGAAATTGCATTATCTCGGCTCGAGAAATGGTACAAGGAAACAACAAATATGTAGTGAAATTACAAATATCAAATACACGGATAATTACGTACCAGATAATAAATTACAATTCAAACTAAAAAACGAACACAGTTCGAAGACCCACGTTGCAAATTATTCTCCTCTCTGTACTTCAATTCTCTTGTACACAACTTCTAAAAATAATCCACTCCTGTAAAATAACACCCAATTCCAAATTAAAAAAGGAATTCCATTCAATCGTATTCGGTTTACGAAAACATAATTCGCAGAAGATAAATCGCGAACCGTGTTGAATCGTTCACTTTGTCGTTAATATTTACCATGGTGGTTTGCGTATGTAGATACGAATCGACGAAATTACGCGAGTTCCGTGCAACGGGATTGCGCATACTTTCAACAATTTCCGGCAACAGACCGCCGACGGAGCGTGGAATCGCGCGAAGAAACGCGTACACGTCACCGGTTCTAATTTACCGGCTTACGTTTCGAAAACCGCGCCCTTAATAGTCCCCGTTTCCGCGCGCGAAACTATTTAACCGAACGGGATCTCGCATAAACGTGCCTATAGTGTGGTAATTTTCGTGCGGGAGATTTATCGGCCGCGCTGCCGGGATTCTAGCAAAAGGAGGACACTACACGCGAGAAACAAGACACGGTTGCTCCCCAATGATAACATTCCCAGAGGTGTGTCGCGATAAATCCGCAGGTGAAAGTCAACATGTACCGTTGTTCCGTGCGAGGCGGGGTAAAATACACGTATCCGCGTTTCACGTTGCCGGAATAGAGCCGTCGCGTTTCCGTGCAGTCTTTAACGAGACGTTTCTGCGCTTTTTCAATTCCGTTACGAAAACGTGTTTCACATTTACCGCGGCAGGTTCGATTCCCGTTGACTAATTACGGCCGATCGAGTTCCACGTTTTTTCGTTTTTAACCGTGATTACGAGCGGATCGAGTACCGTGTCAACGTTACCGATAACGTGTAACAAAGTATCGTTACGTATCGAATCGTTTCGATACCAGCGCTAAAGTATCGATAGGTATCAATTACCGACGGAACGTACTCGGTATTAATTTTCGATACGCGCTCGTAACGAATACAGATCGGTATCGTTACCATTTAAATCGAGTAGGCGTCCCGTTAGAAATTTCACTAATTTTACCCCGCTACGTTTCCCAATTACTCGACGTTTCATCCGTTCGTGTCGCTCGCTCGAATATCGTTACTTTTAATACGCTTACTCGGTATTCTAGCGGTAATCGTAACGCTCGCGACACCTTTTAATACCAACGTATCGAATACCCCGGTTACCGAGTCGCTCGAGTATCATCGATATCGTATCGGTGGGCGTCGCTAATTACGATTACGTCGACGATTAAATCGGAAACCGCGGAACGACACCGAGATTCGCGGAAGATACGGTATAATTTCCTCGCGGGACCAAACATCGCGTCGGATTAATTAAAACAGGGTCGAAGGAGAACGAGAAAAAAAAAAGGAAAAAGAAGAAAGAAAAAAAAAAATGATTAATGCCCATCCGTGACGTCAAAACCGCGCGTTTAAACGAGAGGGACGGGCCCCACCCCCTTTGCGCACACCCGTCACGGCGCCGACGAGTCTTCGACTTTTGTTTGACTTGACGACCGCCTCGCTTAAGTCCACAGATACCGACTGTAATTTCCATCGAAATTTCAATCTCGTTTATCCGTAAAGTAACTTCCACGAGCCCCGTCCGTCGCAGTAACGTCCCCTCGCGCCCACCCCTCCACCCCATCCCCCACCGTGCCCGTATCCGCGTCGTTTCCACCCCCTCGGGCGATCGTCGCGGGACTGGCAGCACGTATCGAATTTTAATCAATCACCGATAGGGACAGCCAATTCCAAAGCCAATTAACATATTCATTCCGCGGGCCTGCCATCCTTTTTCCACTGATTTCAGCGAAATTCAAATTGCAATATGGTGAGCGCCATTACGAGCCGCTGCCCCGGCCGAGCCGCGCGCGGTCATTACGCGGCAGTCATTACTGGGCGCGTTCGTTCGTGATAATATTGCTCGAGTCTGCAGAATTAAAAGAAAGAAAGGAAAAAAGCAAAAAAAAAAGAGAGAAAAAGAGAAGGAGAAAACAGGGGGAATTTGAAAAAAAGAAAAAGAAAAAGGGAAAAAAGAATTTATACTACGAAATGGGAATTGGCCGCGGTTGGGAGAACGTGGCCTCCATTACGTAGACCGTCGCGTCGGGTAGCTAAACTCGGCTGACGAAGTGAATTTTGATAGTATCGCTTTATTAAAACCGTTCTCAAACCGCGACTCCGCGAAGAAGCTCCATTAAATACCCTACGGCTCGCGGAGTCGTCAAGTTTATACGACTGTTCACTCTCTTACTCTCTCTCTCTCTCTCAATCTTCCTCCCCTTTTCTTCTTATTCTCCTTGGATTTAATCGAGGAATAAAATTTCCAGGAAGCGTATCTCCGTTCGTCGAGTTCTCCAGTGCGCACGTACGTACGAAATCTCGGTACGAGGAACAAAAGAAAGAAAAGAAAAAAAAAAAATTGTAACCGGCCGGGAATAACGTAGGAGGACTCGCGGTCGAGAGTAACCCTCGACGAGGAAACCTTTCAGAACGGTTCGAAGTAGCCGCACTTAACCCTCTAACGGAACGTGCTCGGCCACGGTGGATCGTAATTGCCGAAACGAGGATTTAATGCGCAAAAATAAGCAACGGTATCGGCGATGGCGATGCTATAAATGGAAATTCAATAGTATCGCGTCCGCCTCCGCAGTATACGACGAGGGGCCGAGCAGTAGAAGCGGGCGCCCGTATCGCAGCCAGTAGTTAAGGGCCGTTTATGGTCAGACGCCGGCGGAGTCGGTTATCCGATATGAAGCGTCGAGACGGCGCGCGGTGGTTTATCGTTCCCTTCCATCCGTCGGATTTGCAGACAGGGGAGGGGGTGGGGGGTGGGTTTGAAAAATCAACAGCCCCCCGAGCTGGAAAGGAAATCCCGTTAGGCTCTCTTGTTTCATCCTGGTGATGAACTAAGGAGAGAAATAAAGTTATAGCCGCCGACCGAGCCCGGCGGACATTTCTATCTACTCCGTTCGCCCTTCCCGCAGGAAATTCAATGCGCGACACGGGCGAAACTAGAAATTTTCCCCCGGCACGCTCGAGCATGGTAATGCACAGGGTGTCGCGTGAACAATTTCTCGGTATACCCTCGGGAACGGTGCGTAAATTTCGATCCGATGGATGCGTTAAGATTCTTCGAGATGACGATCGTTCGATGTTTCCGTGCTTGGAATTCTTTGTTTCGGAGTTGTGAACGGGAACGAACCGAATCGATTCCAACAGGGGGAATGTTTAAGTTAGAATTATCGCAACCATGGAATATTCTCTTTTCTGAAAAGAGTGCTCGTAGCTTTTTTCTCTTGGGTGTATCTATTATGAGAAGGTATTTCTATTATTGGTTAAGGATTTAAGATTTCCATGCTTTTCTGTCTCTTGGGGATTCTTTTCGGAAACAAGTAACTCGTAGATCGAAATTGGAGTAATATTTAACTTAGATCAGATTATCATAGAATAATCGAAACACGATAGAATCTTTTTTTTTCTATTCTCCAATCTTCCACTCGTCCATTGTAGAATTCCTGCGATGACTGCAATTTCGTCGCGACAACGCGAGCACGATGGATGTGTTAAGATTCTTCGAGATGACGATCGTTCGATGTTTCAGTGCTTGGAATTCTCTGTTTCGGAGTGTGAAATTCCAAGTCGGAGGAATGTTTAACCTACAATTATCGCAACATGGAATATCCTCTTTTCTGTGCTCGTATCTTTTTCTTCTCGGGTATATATATTATGAGAAGGTATTTGTATTATTGGTTAAGGATTTAAGATTTCCATGCTTTTCTGTCTCTTGGAGATTCTTTTCGGAAACAAGTAACTCGAAGATCGAAATTGGAGTAGTATTTAACTTAGCTCAAATTAACATAGAACGTTCGAAACACAATGAAATATTTTTTTTCTATTCTCCAATCTTCCACTCGTCCATCGTACAATTCCCGCGATAACTGCAATTTCCGCGCGACAACGCGAGCACGGTTCCCCGCGAAAATATATCGCGGGAAGACAGAAGACGGTCGTTGAATTCGAAGACGACCACGGACAGAAATTCCGCTCCGTATTCTTATACCCAATTACGGACTTTTCCCGAAGAAACCAGCATCTCGAATCGATTCTCCGTAGATCGGAAATCGTTAGGTATTTAATTAGCAAACGGTTCGCGCGCCTGCGCGTCCCTCCTCCTCTTCCCCCTCCCCGGGCCGTTATCGAAAATTTATATCGAATTCGCGACGTGCCTTCTCGTTCACATCGAAGAACATAATAATTGTGTTCGGGATACGGGCGCGAAATATTCCCACGAAAATCGAACGATCAACATCCTCTATATGTACACATATATGTATATATATACACATATATATATATTACATACACACACACGCGTACATATATTATTTCGACAAAGCACACGCGGACGTGTATAAATTATCGTCGACACAGGAGGCTCGTTAAGTGTGCGAGCACCCGTGCAGGATCGAGCCTCGGTATCGATGGATTACGGATTATCGGCCCGAACGTGGACACCCTATTAGCAGATTACCGCGCGGCCTGGAAACAATTTTCTACGGCCACACTTCCTCCCCCCATCACTCTCTCTCTCTCTCTCCAACCCTTTTTCCCCTCTGACGACCAGCACCGTTTCCCTCTTTTTTTTCTCTCTCTCTCCGTGCTCCCTTTTCGCGAGTCCATCAGAGCGCAGGCTCGATCGGTGAGTGCTTCCATCCGGACGAGGGCTCTCACCCCCTCGAGGGGAGCAAAAGGAAGGGACCGTAGGAGCGGTGTTAACGGTAGGAGGTGGGGAAGGGGAAGGAGTGGAATCTCGTTCCTTTTCAGCCGCTGGGTGACGGTTCCTCGCTCGATTTTCGAAATATCGGCCGAGGTTCGAAAACCATTTCGGCGTAAACGGATGGTCGCAACTCGTTCACCGACTCCACTCATCCGCGCTCGTCTACCGTGGTTGCCCGCGGTGAATCGAAATTGTCCCGCGCCGCTTCGTACACGTAACGGCGGTTCCGCGCCGCGGTCTCGCGTCACGTTGCACGCTTCAAAGGACAACTTAACGGGGAAATCGTCCCTCGAAGTGCTCCTTCTCCAACACCGGTTCACCGTCCGTGGAACAGGGTAACCACCGGCCGATCCCTTCGCGAAGAGGTGCCTTTCGTCGCGTACACGACGCTCGAATCACGCTTACCGCGAAGGGAGGCGCAACAGGGGAAAGATAGCTCGGAGTTGCGGAAGGATTAGAGACGAGCTGTTCACCGATAACCGTCCCCTCCACCCTGCGGAGGATCGAGGTCTCCCTAACGATAATACGACCCACTTGAATATTTTCCTCTTACATCGGGAGACATTCCAAACGATCGTGCAACGTTAACGAGCGTTAAGCGGAAGGCGTCTTTTTCCAATGGAATTAAAGCGGCTGGAATTAGCCTTTCCCTTTGCCAAGGTGTTAAACGATTACGTTACGGTTAAACGCCGTGTGTTTATGCTGTAATTTACCGGCTGAGTTTAAGCAGCGACGGAAGATCGCGGTCGGACACGATTTAAAGCTCGAGTATTCCGGGACGCGAGGCTCGTTGGGTTCGCGAGGATGAAAACTGTTGCGGAATCTTGGAACCTCGATTCCACGGGAACGAAACGTGGAATTGCGTTGGCGAATATGGTTCAGGAAATATAGAAGATGTATAATTTACCGAAATGTTAATGGCCAAGGATTGAGAGAAGTTTGATTTCATTCGATCGATATTCCTATAGAAAGTACGATATATAATATTGCATAGTAATGAAAAGTATAATACACTCGATCGATGTACGGATCAGAAATATAATATAAATTGGGAGACAGAAATTTAACGTATATACGATAATTTTACCATATACTATATCATGTAACGTATATTACTCCGTTTTTTGAAAGTATGGCAAAATTATCGCACCCTTTCCATTTGTGTTTTCTTTTGTTTCGCGACGCGGAATACGTCCACGATTTGCCCCGGACTATTTTCCAAACGGTTGCAAAACGAACGCCCTAACGTTGTACGGTTTCGATTCGAATCCCGCGCGAGTATTAATTTCACGAGGAGAGAACGCGTTATTGCCTGCTCTCGTCGCGCGACATTAATATCGAGGGCACGACGTCACCTGAAACGGTATCGGTACGACAACGAGGGGAATTTCCATCTGTCGCGGGATTAAGGAGGTTAAAATGAAACGGTTCTTCATTGGCGGAGTCGGTGTGGCCGAAAACAGATTAGGAGCTCCTCGTTTCCGGCGCGTTGCTCCTGGAAAGTAATTGCCTACACGGCGCCACGAGGAACGGGCGGAAATGGGACGCGCCGCGTAAGCTCGTTCCGGTTTTTCGGCCCCGGGAAGCCGAAGTGCTACCGCTGCCACCTGCTCGGGTTACCTGCCGCTTCGACCTCCTAACCTCGTCGAGATAATGAAACTCGTCGGAAGACGTACACCGGTGGCTTTAATTCCATCGGTACACGAGGTCCTTCACCGGACAATTCCAATTCGACCCTTCTTAAGCTCAAATTTCTGACCACACGAACGCATTTCAATTTGTCGGACCGTACCGCGTGCCTACTTGTCTGACCATACATTCATAATTGTCTTACCATAGACTCGCGTTTCCACTTGTCTGACCGTACCCAATTACCCAGTCTGTGGTCAGACAAGTAGAATTATACCGTCCGCATACAGACAAGTAGAATTATACCGTCCGCATACAGACAAGTAGAATTGTACCGTCCGCATACAGACAAGTAGAATTATACCGTCCGCATACAGACAAGTAGAATTATACCGTCCGCATACAGACAAGTAGAATCGTCTCGTTCGTAGTCAGACAAGTAGTATGCCCCCTGTCCATAGTCAGACAAGCAGTATGCCACCCGTCCATAGTCAGACAAATAGTATGCCCCCTGTCCATAGTCAGACAAGCAATGCGCGCCTTGTCTGTGGCCTGACAAGTGGTATGTCCCCTGTCCGTAGTCAGACAAGTAGTGTGCGCCTTGTCGGTGGTCCGACAAGTAGTATGCCCCCCGGTACGTGGCCAGACAAGTAGTAGGCCCCTATCCGTGGTCAGATAAGTAGTATTACCCCGTCTATGGTCAGCCGAGTAGTCTGAATACTATAATGGCTACAATCGTTGAAAATCATCGCACTTTAATGCTCGTTTGATGGGCAAATGACTGCGCTATCAAACAATCTGAACAATAGTTTACTAACTCATTTTTTAAGCATCGTGCACAACTCGAAACGCTTCGAGGAGTTTAAAAAGGAAAGAGCGACGAAAGAAAAGACAGAAGAAGAGGAAGAAGAAGGTAAAAAAAAAAAAGAATCTTCACCCGTGGCACCGGAAACAACCATACCGCGGTAGAACCGATGACGAGGGGGGAAGGTTTTCAGCGACTTTATGACCTTGAGCGGGGCGTCGATCTCACCGGGACGCATAATAAAAGTCAAGTTACTGTAAACAAGAAAACGTCAAGTTGTCGATATTGCGTTTCAGTTCGGAACAAGTTGCCAATAAAACCGGGAACGTGCTGCGGAACTTTTCTTATCCAGTGTCTCGTGTTCGCGAACTGCAAAAAAATACGTACATTCCATCGACCCAGTAACCTTCTCGGGATTCTCTCCGGAGGGCCGTTCTTTTCGCGACCGTGGAGGGAAACGTCCCGTGGATAAGAAAACGTGTATTTTATTCAAGCACGGAAGGAGGTCGAGAGAATCGTTATTTCGACGCGTTGGAATTGTTGACGACACGGTCGTCGAAGGACGATCACCGAGCGTGACGCTCGAGACGAGGTCTCGTAGCGTCGCTTTCGAATCATCGAGACTGTCATCGACAAACCTAAACTCCGGAGGTTCAATGCACAGGTGCGTACGTACGATCGTGCGAACCTAACTGATGGAAATTAACAGCGAAAACACAAGAATTTTCAAAATTTTGAATCTTTGTACCACTGTAGAGACGTTCCACATTGAATGAAATATGCTACCAAGAATCACAAACTACCAAGAACCTAAACTACCGGACCCGTGGGGATCGATATCGATGATCCAGACACCATAGAGGCCCAATCCATGGAAATCAACGAGGAAACAAAATTCGTTACCCCGGAAACAAAGACGTCCAAGGACGAGCGAAACATTCTACCAAAGATTACGAACTCCCGTGGACACGGACTCGTAAGACCCATCAAGATCGATATCGATGATCCGGACACCATGGTATCGACGGTCTACAGAGCTATGGGAACCGATAACAAAGTTGTGGAACTCGTGGACCGGAATACCAACGATCTCGAGTTCCTGAAACTAAATACCGATAAGTGTGCAACTACGCGTCCAGGCGCAACTTCCTTATTGCACCGCGACAGCGTATCGGGTTCGAATCACCACTTTGTTTCGAAATTATCATCGAAGTGAAAATTATGCTCGAACGTAGCGCGCAGGTCGTTTTACCGTGCGACGATGGAAAATGTCCCCGGCCCCGGGCGTCTACGTGGCATGGCGCTGTCCGTACAAATTACAATTTCGGCAAATTGAGCGAGTCTCCAGTTTGGCAACGACGAGGGGCCCGCGCAGTCGAGAACATTTCCTGCATCGTCGGAATCGCCGTCATCTCGGATGCGAGCTATCCGACGAAGAGTGATTGCAGGCCGCGCGGGGGCTCAAAATGGCCGGGTCTCGCTTGAAAATACAGATTACACACACCGTTGAAACAATATTGCGCGACCGTGTCGAATTTACGTTCCGCGCGGTTCCCGCGATAGGTAACGCGATAAACCGTTAACGACAATGTACAATCGTATCCGAAATGTGTGTACAAACGACAGAGGAAAAATATCGAACCACCTACGGTCAAGAACACGTTGCATTTAAATGCATTCGTCGAATCGTTCGAACCTGGATGCATTTTACAGCTACTCGGTGTTATTTTTGAGAATTGTTGGAAATATTGGTGTTCTCTTCGGACTCTATATGCTACTTCATCGGTGCGAATTTTCGACACTTTTGATAACCGTTTAGTATCTTATTCGTGATAACGTTCGACGTATCGTTACTGGGTGTTGTCTCGACAACTGCTCGATCTTGAATTTATGTCAGTGTTCCTCTGCACGACGATACAACCGTAGCTGCACGCGACAAGATGGACACGAGACGATTTTATCGATATACCTCTTGGAAGTGTATCGCTTGTCTAGTCGACCACTTGTTTAAAAATCTGATCACGAATAAAGGAAGCAGCGGTCTTCGAGCGATAATTATACGCACTGTCTCTCTGTTTATATTTCCTTCTGGAGCCAGTTCGAAGGAATGGGAAAATATTGATCTTGTACCGAGCGAATTGACACGCGACAAGGATAGGAGAAGGATACACGTTCAAAGTGGCGCGAGGATACGTTATCGAATAAAATACCTTTGTTATATAGTATTAAACTATAAAGTTACAAAGTATTAAACAGAACGTCACGGTCCCGGGGTCCCCGGGTCAACATGGACAGGAATTGACGTTTGGGGAAATTGCAAAGGGAACTCGACAACGATTTGTCGATCGTGTCGCCACTCGCTCGAACAATCCGTGTACAAAGTGTTCGGTAACCGACAGCACAAAGGGCATTGTAATCGTTCTATGTGAGAAAGTAAATGAAAAATATGGAATAGCATTTTTTCATTCCACGATTTTGTTCTCAAGACTTTTCATCGACTTCGAACATTGGTCAGATACCAAGAAGTACATTCGGCGGAACAGATAAAATTTCCCGATAAAAGTATCAAATGTAAACTGATACAGTTATCTGTCTCCTCGAGATAGTCAAGTATTCTAGGAAAGAAAAAAATCGATCTTAGATCGAAGAGAACGTGATGCAACGAGTAAGTAGAATATACTCAGTGTTAATTTCTTTCTCTATAAAGTACAAAATAACGCGTCGTGCAAGAAAATTTTACCGTACATTCTTCATTAATTTTCTCACATCGAATAACTCATCGAAGCTTTTACCACCTCGGCAAGGTCTTCCATCTGCTCTCCCCGTTTCGACCAATTGGCCAACTCGTGTAAACACACCCGATTCTACAATGCACTCGTCAAAATCCTCGCTAGTGTGTTTATCGCAGCTGTCCAATACCACGTGCGCGAAAAAAGAAGCAATATCACGGTATCGCGAGTGAATATATATTCACGGATTGGCGGTAGCTCGCGGGCGTCCCCGAATATTTTCTCCGGCGTGTTTACAAGTGCCATTCGTCTCCGGGTGGTCGTCGATAGACATCCACGTGTAGCAGCTATCGTCGTCCCCTCGTCGCGAGTCATAGCGAAACAGTTACGAGGAACTTACGTTCGCCGCGACACGGATAATCATAATAAACGAAGCCATAAATAACCGGTAAAACGCGGTGGTAGAATCTCTGTACAATTGCCACCCTATTCCGCCGGCACGAGCACAGGAGCGATCCATCTGAGTCGCGGGATATATGGGGGCACCCTCCAGAATGATCCTCCCTCCTTCAAGCACGGATATCAATTTTATGTGTCGGTAGGACGATATCGGGGCTGGCCACCGCCACCCCGTCCCGGGGCTCTTGTTTATGGCTGTATTAATTATTCCTATCGCGTATACCCCGGGCTGCTGGCTTGTATTCCTGGGCGCTGCAGTTGCAGTTGTAATGCATCCGCGGTCGGTCGTTCCGAGCCGGCCGATATAACCTCGTCCGCCTCCGCCCTCCGCCGTCGTACGCGGGCACGATTTAAGGGGGCGCGTTCCATTTGCGTGCCGTTTACAACTCGGTGGCCCGTTTACAGCTGCCCACCCGCTATACCCTTTGCTGCATTAAGTTCGCGTCAGTCCCACTGTAGCTACGGTGCCGTGCTAATTCGAAGGACGATTGATTAGCGTGCATCGAGCACGTTCGCGCTCTTGCCCCCGACACAGGTAAGACGGATCTCGTTACCAAAGAACCGGTCTCCATCGTCGTCGACCGATAGCGACAATGCGCGCGATAGCGAGGGAGATATAGTTAGAATGAAGATATAAACACTTGTGAGCCTTCTTTTCGTGGACGGACAGTATATGTCGCTATGGTTACCATGTGTATGGTAGTGGGGGAGATATAAACACTCGTGAGCTTTCTTCTCACGGACGGAACGTATATGTCGCTATAGCGTGCGATAGTGGGGGAAATATAGCTAGAGCGGAGATATATACTCGTGAGCCTTTTTCTCGTAAACGCACAGTACATATCGCTATAGTTACCATGTGTACGGTAGTGGGGGAGATATAAACACTCGTGAGCTTTCTTCTCACGGACGGAACGTATATGTCGCTATAGCGTGCGATAGTGGGGGAAATATAGCTAGAGTAAAGATAGAAACACTCGTGAGCCTTCTTTTCGTGGACGCACAGTATATGTCGCTATAGTCACTATGTGTATGGTAGTGGGGGAGATATAAACACTCGGGAGTCTTCTTCTCACGGACGGACAGTATATATTGCTATAGCGTGCGATAGTGGGAGAAATATAGCTAGAGCGGTGATGTAAACACTCGTGAGCCTTCTTCTCGTGGACGCACAGTATATATCGCTATAGTTACCATGTGTATGATATTGGGGGAGATATAAACCCTCGTGAGCCTTCTTCTCGTGGACGCACAGTACATATCGCTATAGTTACCATGTGTATGATAGTAGGGGAGATATAAACCCTCGTGAGCCTTCTTCTCGTGGACGCACAGTACATATCGCTATAGTTACCATGTGTACGGTAGTGGGGGAGATATAAACACTCGTGAGCCTTCTTCTCGTGGACAGACAGTATATGTCGCTATGGTTACGATGCGTATAGTAGTGGGGGACATATAAACACTCATGAGTGTGGTAGTGGGGGAGATGTAACTAGAATCGATATATAAACACTCGTAAACGTTAATCATATTGTACGTTTCTGTCTCGTCCGCGAGAAACGATCTACCCCGATCTCGCGCGAGATTTATTATTCTAATACCACGAATATAAACGCTTTATACTTTCGAGATCTTTGGTGCACGCTTCTGCAATCTTATTGCACGCGAAGCCGCGTTTACAACGATCAGGAAGCCAACCATTCGGCACGGAAAACCGTCGATTTTCTCTCTCGAGACCGGGTTCGCGATACGGTTACCTAATACGTGTTATTTTTGAGAATTAGCCACTAGAAATATAATCGAGGAAACGGTTGTACCCACTTCGGAAATGAATCGGGGATATGGAAACAATGAACGAGATTTGGACGAACGTGTGCCCTATTTGACCTCGTTCCCAAGTTACAGTTATTTTGGTAGTCACGCAGCATTACGATCGCTACCACTTCGATCGAAACAAGTATCTCTCCACGTGTTCCTCTTGAATCGTAATTTCGTTGTTCATTGGGAATAACGATAGTTATTATTCCAATTACCTAACCACGATGGTATAATTACGAGTAAAAATTTACCTTACTTCGAATAAGTGATTCCTGACTGAACTACACTCTCGCCCCAGGACTGTGGTTCGAAAAATTGACGTTCAACGTTAACAGAATCGTTTAATCAAACATATCAGTCGTTGATAATATTTGTTATCGATGAGTAAATACATTGTATTTGCAAATATTTGCTGCATAATCGATTCCGTGAACCTTGCAGGGCCTGGAAAAAATATTCGATAACGAATAACTACTTTCCAGGTTCGAGAAATTGGGAATCAACGACACCAAAGTCATGAGACTCGATTCATCGATCTCGACCTCCCGTGAGAATCTCTTGTAGTCGATTTCGCGACCCCCGAAGTAGTTGGAGATCTGCCTTCGCGACGAGAGTCATCGATATTGGATCCCGTGACCTCTGGTTCGCCGGTATTGGCTTCTGCGACCCGAAGTGGTTCGATATTGGATCCTGTGACCCTGAGCCGTGGACACCGTCTCTGGTGAACCTGGAGTTATCGGCGTTAAGGTTCGGGTCAATGGAGTCGTTGATACTCGGTTCTCCAATAGAGAATTCAATGAAACTCTTCTATTCCTAAACAATTACGGCGACCCCTTGTACACTCTTTCGACGAAGATATCCTTAAGGTCAACTTTAACAGCGAGAGGTTTGAGATTGCGATATTCGACTTGCGGGGTTTCTACCTTAGAACATACTTCTTGAATCGTTCTTGCAATTTTTTCTCACAAGTATACTTGTAAGGAACTATTCGTATTTTAGTAACCTCCTCAAATTGAAAAAAAAGAAACAAATTAAAATAGACGTTACTGCGATCCCCAATGCGTGGTATATTGCCCACACAAATATTTTGCAAATACGAGTTTAGTCATCGTAGATGATATGATTTTAAAAATTTGTTAATTATGAAACTTTCAACCTACGAGTTTACAAACACACTTTGTAAACCTTATTTGAAAAAGGACGAGAAAAAGAAATTGATTTTTTCAAACTTCCTCGATAACTTACATTCGAAGAAATTAATATCGGATTACGGATTGGCCATTGAGTGCACACAGGGTAGCGCGAACGCGTTAAATTCTCTCGTTAAATAATCCGAGTCTTGCCTAGCAGTGTCGAAGATCTCTGAAAGAGAATATAGCAGTATCGAAGCAAAAACGAAGCGAATTACGGGTTCGCGACATTTCCATGGGAGTTCTCTTTATTCTTTCGGCTCTCTATCGTATCGCGTATCCAATGAAATCGCGACAGTCTTGATTCAGCGTTTCCGCCTCGACTGGTATCCTCGAATAATCCTTTTTTCGCCACGCTATATTCAGCTCGAGGAGTAGCGCGATTGCAGCTTTGTCGTCGATGGTCGGGGAGCGATACGCACTCTCGCGCGGATAAAGCGACACGAAATTCTCCCGTCTCGCAGACGGCGCGAAGCGCATCCTCGGATTTCATGGAAACGGCACGAATCCATTTAATATATCAGCCAAGATGCCGACAACACACGACCGATCGACGTATGAGAAAAGTCCTCGCGAAAATCCGCTTTCAAGAATCACCGTATCGATCCTCGCCAACTCGCGTTCAAGTTAGACGGTTCCGTCGTTATTGGCGCGACCGACAAACGAACAAAGGACAGACAATGCCTGTCGTACGAAGAGACGTCTACGAATCGCTCGAACTAAGCTCCGTTTAAAGTATACGCGGTGTCGATCCACGAATCGTCGAGAAAACGATGGACACGTGGAAATTACGATAACGATTTACCTGGTTCGCGTTTAGTCACGATCATCTATCGAGTCACACTTAGACACGACGAATTATACGATACATTAGGTCACACTTAAGTATCAAGAATTATACGATACATTAGGTCAAGCTTAGATATCACGAATTTTACGATACATTAGGTCACACTTAGATGTTACGAATTATATGATACATTAAGTCACACTTAGATATCACGAATTATATGATACATTAGGTGTCACATTTAGATATCACGAATTTTACGATATATTAGGTCACACTTTGATATCACGAATTATATGATACATTAGGTCACACTCAGATATCACAAATTATATGATACATTAGGTCACACTTAGATATCACGAATTATATGATACATTAGGTCAAGCTTAGATATCACGAATTATATGATACATCAGGTCACACTTAGATATCACGAATTATATGATACATTAGGTCCAGCTTAGATATCACGAATTATATGATACATCAGGTCACACTTAGATATCACGAATTATATGATACATTAGGTCACACTTATATATCACGAATTATATGATACATTAGGTGTCACACTTTGATATCACGAATTATATGATACATTAGGTCACACTCAGATATCACAAATTATATGATACATTAGGTCACACTCAGATATCACGAATTATATGATACATTAGGTCAAGCTTAGATATCACGAATTATATGATACATTAGGTCACACTTAGGTATCACGAATTATATGGTACGTTAGGTCACACTTAGATATCACGAATTTTACGATATATTAGGTCACACTTATATATCATGAATTATACGATACATTAAATCACACTTAGATATCACGAATTATATGATACATTAGGTCACACTTAGATATCACGAATTATACGATACATTAGGTCACACTTATATATCACGAATTATATGATACATTAAGTCACACTTAGATGTCACGAATTATACGATACATTAAGTCACACTTATATATGATGAATTATACGATAGATTAGGTCACGCTTAGATATCGCGAATCATCGGGCAACACTTACAATTAGACGTCACGAACAACGCGCAATGCCACGAATTATAAACAACTCGTATCGTAATTCAGTTATCCGAACGATACTCGATCCGAGTGACGTAATTGTATTTTCCAATATAATAAGCGACGCAACAACCAGTGGGGCTCTGAATCGACGTCGTGCGACCTCGAACAATCGAGACCGACGATAAAAGGCGACCTTTGCTACATTAATTCGAGGCAAAGGGGAAACGCGGACGACTCGTCAATTGTCTTCGTAATTGGCACATAGCATAGAAAACCACAGGGACCGAAAACACACGTCGAGAAGTCGCGACACGGTGACATTTCATTCCAATTACCGTTCCTGACCGGATGAAGTCAAGTCCGTGTATATCGAGATCGTTGTATGTATTTTTGGCCGAGTTTTACAAAAGCTTGGAATATGCAACGCTTTTAATAGAAATTCGCGAGTCAACTTTAGACGTCCCGAGTCTCGATAACCGATCTCGAAGTAAATCCTACTTGCCGGGTATTTGAGACCACCTAAGCGATTATTGAGTGTTACTCGAAAGTCGGAGCGACGTGGTTCGTCGAAACAGACGGGGCTGAATAATTTGCGAACCGGTCCGTGAACATTCTGGGTCTGTTTCCTAAAATCGAGTAAACGTTTCGGGACTTTACCCTCGCCCGAGAAACTCTCAATCGACGATACGAACGATGAAACAACGATAACCCGCAGAATTCACTGATACTCGCACATATGAATTTTTATTTATAGGAGGGTACATCGAGGAAATTTACATAGAGGATTAAAATATTGGACACTTGTATAAAAACAAAACGTCGAAAAATGAGAAAATTAATTTCCAATACTGGTGATATTGTTGCACTCGCGAGAAGAAAAATAATAACAGAAAGAGCAGAGCTATTCGGTACGTTTCAATTTGAAACGAAATAACTTTCGCAATTTCTATCAGTTTCTCTTCCTTGAGAATCTTTACATTCGATTATAATATATTGGGTTGTTCGAAAAGTCATTTTTTTTGGTGAAAATGAAACACGATTCCTATAGAGTGTATAAACATTTTATCGAATTATATATTCTCCATTTTGGAAAACGAAATTACTTTTCGAGCAACCTAATAGAATACGATAACCCGTCCGAATTTGAAAATTGAACAATCGTGTATCACATTTGTGTGGAAATTTCCTAGTAATAATTCCTACTAATAATCCTCCGTTACGTATTAGTTGTATTTTAATACGCTGTTATGTTATATTTGGATGATTCGAGAAGCTAATTGGATCACAGTATGTATGTTCGTTACATTCGAGTGTTGTAATGCTCGAGAGCTGATCGGTCTCGAAAAATAAATGTAGCCTCGGCGTGGGCGTGTTAATAACCCGAAAATTAATTCTAACCCTCTATCGAGTACAGAGGCGCGATGTTTGCCCGACAACGAAGGTTTACCGTACCCCGTGGCGGGAGTTACCGCGTAGAGGAAAATTGTTAATAATATTTGACCTGGGCAGCGCCAGGGAGCGTCAGAGGCCCCGGTCGATGTCTGCTGCGCAGATGGTATCGGTAATAAGTGACCGCAAAAACGGGAAAAACAAAGTTGCCCAGCGTACGGTAACACGCGAAAACCTGACACCTTGCTAAAAATTTTCAAATGGAAGAAGAGTGAAAAGAAGAAAGCTTACGAGATGGTTCGTCGATAGTTTGCGCAAACAATTGGGTAAGACTCCGAAAATTCGTAAGTAAATCTTTCCGTACGAATCGGTTACGTTTCCTGCGAAAAGTCGAAGAACTGAATCCTGAATTAAACGATAATGCGTTCGGTTACAATTCACGAGTCTGGTATCGCATCCAAGCGTTCAATTCCAGGCCTTGAAAACGGTCGAAAAAATTGTCTCTGTTCTCCAACATTCGTACTGGAGCACTCGTACCGAAACACTCATATCGAAACACTCGTACCGAACATTCGCACTCGAATCGTTGTTTCGTTTCCACTCCTCGCGTACCAATGGAACGAAATTACCTCCGCACTGATCAAGTTTAAAGAACACTTCGTTTAAACGCTCGTTCGTTTAAATCGCCCGGAAACTGGATCCCTGACGTACGGTCGCTGCCTCGACGACCGAATCGACCGATAATCCACGCAGGTACACCTACCGTGGTTCCAGATTCGAACAATTCCTTCGTTCCGCGATAGGAACTGAACGATAGGAAAATGTTGCAGATCGAAGAGTATCGGGCAGAAATATTCGTATATTTCGTTACCAATCACCGAAGTAATCCCGCTCGTTCGCGCGAGCGTCTAGCCAGCTCTCTCTTTCTCTTTCTCTCTCTCAGGAGAAGAGAGAGGGAGAACGCGAGAGGGCTCGGATTGCAGGCCTCATATTTTTCGGATCGAGTAACGGATACGCCGGTTAGAAATTCTAATCCCGACGGAAACGCAAACGAAACCCTTGGCGTTCGATCGTCGCGCGGGTTAGGTCGGTCGGTCGTCGCGCGTTAACGTTTGCTTTTCACGCGCGGGCCACGCGCGGAATCGCGTGTACGATTGGTGTATACGCGAACCGGTTCGTTTAGGCTCGTGTTCGTCCCTCGAGGTTCGATTCTCGACCACGAAGCTCCAGCTACAGGGTTAGGTGGGGTTAGGTGACGTTCATATTTCAGCCCGGGGAACCCTAGCTACCCCCTGGATGTCCTTCGCGGAACGACGATGGCGCGGCGGTGCGGAATCGATTCGAAACGGTAGACAAGAACGAGAGCGAGCGAAACCAACGACTACGACGACGACGACGACGACGACGACGACGACGACCGGCGCACCGCGCTCTGCTTTCATCCAGATTTAACGCCGGCATTTACATTTAGAAGAGCTTCTCGGCGGAGCTGTTGTTTACTAATCGGATCCGGAAAATGGTGCCCCGAGAGCCGTGAGATTCGTTCTTAACGCTGTAAACACGTTTCAATGACCAATCCCGATGCTCCGTCTGTGGCCGTGGCTTAACGAGACCGTCGAGTCGTCGTACTCCTCCTCGTACTCCTCCTCGTACTCCTCGTCGTACGCGCGGTCGACGCTCGACTCCTCTTCCTCGCGGTGCTTTTCTCTACCACCTTCTTTTTCGTTCGTCGAACTTACCAACGATCGGGCATACTTTAGTTCCGCTCGTTACGGTTTCCAGAAGGTTCTTTTTTCTTTTTTTTTTTTCTTTTTTTTTTTCCATCCCCGCTTTTGGCCATCTGCTCGCGCTCGGGAACGGAGATTGAAGTTTCGAGACGGTCCGGCCCCGGTTTACCCGTGACCAGAAACGGAGAAAAGTGATTCAGGGAAAGTGGAGGGTGTCGATGGTGGACACACATCGGTTACGTTTCCGTGGGATAGAATCCGAAGGTGGTAGCAACGGATTTTTGTTTTAATCCTCCTTGAGAGGCTCAGAATCGATTGTGGACGCGTTCAGTTCGGATCTTTGGTTCGGGCGGATTATTATTCGATGACTGATTCAGTTCCGGAACGATTCGTGGTTGCCTGGGTATCTTGCACTTTGAAACGAGGGTGAAACTGTTCCTCCGGTGGCGAGCAAAATTGATTCTATTCGTTGTATTATTGAAGGCGAGTCGAAGAAACAAGAGAGGGTTGGTAGATGATATACGGAAATCATTTAGCGATATAGATGTCATCGAATTTGTTACGAGCAAGGTATCGTATTACATTTGCGATGTTTGGAAAAATGAATTTTAAACAATACTATTCTGCGTGAACGTAAATGTCTTTTATCGACATTTCCTAGTATTAATACCTAGAAATCTACTCACCGAATAACTGACCGATACTGGGCGATAATCTAGTAATTATTAATCCTTATTAATAAAGAATTAAAATAATTATTAATCCTTATTAATAAACTACCAAAAACAAATGTTCCTCCTTTGTATTTAAAATAGAATTCTAATTTCTCTTCTTAAGAATTCGTTATTTAAGAGTAGAATATAATATTATAAATCGGTAAAGTTGCTCTTTTTCTTAAAGAAAAGGTTTCGTTACTTACCGTTACACGCTCGAAGGTACAAAAAACCGACGATCTTATCTTTTTCAGCTGCTGGCGGGCAACAATAATCAGTACACGGAGGAAGAGCAGGTCTTCGACCCGGCCATCGTGGCGACAAAAGTCCGTTTCATCCCTTACACGTCTCACATGCGCATGGTATGCATACGGGTGGAACTTTATGGCTGTCCATGGACCGGTGAGTGATATTTACGAGCACTCCTCTTTCTATCCGTATTTCACGATTCTGTACTTATCCGCGACAGGGTGTCCGCCCGTTAAGTATTGAAAAGGACGACGCAATAGTTTTCAGTTTTCGCGCATTTTTATCACCTGCCCCCCTTCGTCGCCATTTTCTATCTCCAAGCGAGACTTTTCGTTGCGCCGAAGACACGTTGACGCGTCGCGTACCGTATTTTCCATCTTCGTATTTCAACCGTGTAACGCGCGCGGTGACGGAACTGTGCGCATGATAGTTGACTTGCTCCGAGACTATGGTTGCACGTTGTAACCAGCTATAATTCAAAAACACCTCCGAATTCTCATTTTCGTGCGTTCCCCCGAACCAAACTCGTCGTACGTCGCGATCCTTCCTGCTTGAAATTCACGATCGACCCGCGACCAAAATTCACCCTTTAAACGCGAAATCTATTCCGAGCGATGCTGTCCTCAAACATTCATCGTCTTTCGTCGCGCTACAACCGGCAATCGCGCGAACATAATCGTCCTCTCGTAATTTCAAAGGGTCGACGACTCCACCGTTCTCACGATTCGACCGGCTCGCCGACGATAAATCGAACCTCGAATTAATTTTTGTCCCGGAGAACACCGTTCGACGAATTTCAAAAGCTCTCCGATGTTTAATATTCCCCGGGTGCTTCGACTAACAAATAAATAGCGGGGTAATAATTAAAAATACACACACACATATACATTTCGCGACAACCGGTCATAGATGTCACCTTTTCGAGGACACCGGCACGTTCGGTGAGCGTTAAATTTATGAATTGTTTTAAATATTGTACCGCGGTGGTAACCACCGAAATTGTGACTAAATATTCGTAATTAAATTTCCCAATTACCCGACGCGATATCGCTGTTCGTTTTCTTCGAGTAAAACAATTCTACTCTAATAAAACTATCTAACAAGCTGAAAAAGCTGTCGAATAGTTATCAATTCTTTGAAATGATAAATCGAACCCTCTGTTCGTTCGTGAACAATTTTCCATCGGTATCGGTCGCCAGCGTAGATTCTTAAACACCGATCGAATCGCAACAACTTCGGTCGTTCGAGGCAGGGGCATTAAACGCGGATTTACGAGCGCGAACGATTATTCGAAGGGTGTGCAGGTGTGTTTGCGTTAATCTGACCCCGAAACGGTTCACCGAGCCGGCCACTCTCGCGGATGCTCGAGGTAGGCGGAGTCGTTGCTCGAATTCACGGTTATAAGTATCGATACACGGTATCGATGCCGCTCGTAATTGCTTACGCGGGCTAAGAAATATTTACACCTGTAGGATGTTTGTTTTCCATTATCGAATCGCACGGTAGAGTGTCGCGCGATCGCTCGCTGGCAAAAGTTGCCGGGAATTATCAAACGAACGATATTTTCATTTCGGGAGGAAGAGAGGGAGGCGTTCACTGGGAATAACATCGGAACGATGTAAACGATTTTGCGTATTGAATTTCGGTTCCTGGCCGCCGAACAATTACCGTAACAACAACGAAAAATACTCTCCATATGGCGATCACCGATTGCTGCGCGAAATTACCCAAATTACAACGCGATAAACGCACACACATAGGGGTGAGTTGGGGTGCATTTCTTTGGCGCGTTTCTTTTTTATTTTCAATATTCTTCTGTAACTACGCGCGAGGAATAACACGATAAATACAGAAACGATTGTTTTCATCGCGTTGAAAATTTATCGTTCGCGATGTTACCCGAAAAAAAAAAAACAAAAAACGGGATGAAATACGATCTTTGATTGTCCAATTTCGTTGTTGTTCTCCTCGCGATAGTTTCGATAAGGGTTTTCAATTTCTCGGTCGCTCGGATGGCGATTAAAATTAACGCGTCGTCTCGGTGGCATTAAATATACACGGTGGAGAACGCGAGGGCGGCCATTTTGTCGGACGAAAGTGTTAAAACTTGTAACGCGTACGTCTTCCGGTGACGTCTGTCAGTTCTAGCGACGATTCTTCGAACGTCCGATAAATCATTTCCCGTATTTCCCCCGGGACCGCGAGAGACGTAAAACGATGGCTTTTTATTGGGTATCGTTGTCGTCTGGATGAAGACGCACAAAGATGAGATTATGCGCCGCGTTTTGCACGGAATATTTACCAATTTTTTTTTTTTGTTCTTCATTGGTTTATTTATTTCTTTATTCGAGACAACCAGAGAAACGACACCGACGCGACGGTGAATCGTTGCTTTTTCACATAATTGAATTCCGGTCGCTTTGTCCGGTATCAATATTCGTCGAGCGACGTTCATTTTTCCGAATATGAAAATACTCCAAATATTTTTCCAGATCCGCGGAAAAGGGGGCAAAGAACGCCGGTGTTTCCAAAACATCGATTTTCCTTTATACTATAAATAGGGCGTCCATTTCCAAATATTTTACTTCGTTCCGTGTTTGCGCGAAACATCTGCCTCTCGGTACGGGGGTGTTCTAGTTCGTGGGTTCGCAAAAAGATCGAGTTTGAATTACACTTTTTCATTCCGGCACCGCCGATACATAAATTGAATCGATAAGTCGGAGAACGCCGCGTAGTCCGGAAACCACATTTTGCGATATTTGGGGAACAGCTTTTTGCACTCGTTGCACTCGGGGGATTGACCGAAACGCGGATATAGGATGCTACTTTCGTCGGTGTTCTCGATCCTGACGCGTAGTTCTCTGGTGCACTTAATGCGTTCCAAATTATTCAAAAGTGTCCAAGTTCGAACTTGTCCTCGTTGCATCGACTCGATCGGTAGACATTATAATCGAGACAAGCGATTTTCAATTATTCGACTAAATTTACATAAACAAAGTTTAACATCGTAAAATCCTATCGCGTAAAAATTCCATTGTACGAACCCTTATATTTATTTCGAAATCACGCAAAGTCTCTCACGGTTGCTGTTCAAATAAATGGAAAAAAGAAACTTAAATCAAGACAGTTTTGAAATTACGACTTACCGCAGCAATGTATACACAACACACCAACTCTCACAATAATCGAAACAATCGCATCGAAATTTATCTACGCATAAAAAAATAAACATCCGCGTGAAACCTGGACAAGTGCTATCTTAAAAAGTCGTCCCGTGAACGACTCGTCTGGACCGAAATGTATACTTAATATTCCAGGAAAAATCGATCCCCAACACCGTGGGTCCGCGGATCGCTTAATAAAGGCACGTTCGTTTCGCGCGGGGTATCCGTTACTCGGTCGTAAATTATCGAAGAACGAGTCGGACTCGGACAACAGGTAATCGAGGCAGGCGGTGTTGCGTCGAGACGTCCGGATTTAAAACTTTCCAGTCGCGTCTTGAACGGGGAACGTGCACTTTATCCGGGGTACCGAGACGCAATCTTATCACGTATCGTCGGGAATAAAATGTCCGTTCCATCGCCACGTACGGTCGCGATGATGCATAGTTCACGAGCACCGGTTCCCCCACCAGGATCACCACCAACACCACCACCATAACTCCCCAATCCTGGTGTCTCGTACATGCACCTCAGACGTTTCGCGTTTCGTTCTTGTTGCAGAGGGCCTGGTGTCGTATTCCATGCCCCAAGGAATTAAGAGGGGCTCGGAGGTTGACCTTTCCGACAGGACGTACGATGGCAGGGAGGAAGGAGGTTACCTCTCGGGGGGACTCGGTCAACTTGTCGACGGGCAAAAGGGTCCTGACAACTTCAGATTGGACGTCAGTGGTAACGGGAAAGGTGAGCTGCTTCGTGCTGGAACGAGATTAGCGCTAGAGCCCGATCGTGTCTAGATTAGCGTTGATAGAGCCGTCCACGCTACCTTCGCGAGCAACCCGCTCGTTGACCGACTTATATTATTACGTTCCCATCTTTTCTACCCTTCGTAAGGTTTAACGTTTCGCGGAACTCCCCTAAGCGGTATCAACGATCGTCGAAGTTCGGTATTTCGTCGTAGTGGCTGGCAAAGAGTTACCACCGAAACGGGGGTGTAAAGATGTCAAGGTTTCGCCCCCTTGGGATCTGTTTTCTTTCTTTTTTTTCTTTTTTTTTTTTTTTTGCGTCCTCGAGGATCGCGGAGGTCGTTCGACCTCTCGGTATACAATCGATACGCGAAGCTCGGCCAGTGTACGTAGACGCGTTCGGAGCTGGTAAGTCTGAAATACAAAATGAACCGTCTACTGAGATCGATGAGTTTCCATCGCAGGATATCTCTGAAAAAATTAACTCATCTTGCGAATGATTATTCAGAAATTGAAAGCACGTTTGTAAAATTGACAGGTGGTTAATTAGTTACAACACAATCTCTGCTGTTCGATTCACGATGTTTAAGAATATATCTTTTGATCGATTTTTCAACGTTTGTAACCGGTGAAGATTTTTATATTTTTATATTTTATATATTCTCCTTGAAGTTTGTATTTTATCGTAAGTTTAAATACGTAAGTTTAGTCACGATCAACGTTTTCACGTGCCCACATACTGCACTCATTTCAAAAATATGTAAGGTTCTAAACGATACCAAAGGTGCTATGAGCATCTGAACCAACGCGTGGAGTACACTCTATATATGCTATTATTATATATCTTCGTCCTTATTAAGTATCAAGTTTGCGGATACCGCGTTCATATTCTTTCGAGACGGACTGTACACAGTGCTTCGTGAATCTGGTGTTAAGTTCGAAAGAAACGATCTTATCGTTGACACGTAATTCGATACGGAATTAGTAGGCTCGTGAAGAGCGCGCTAAGAGAAAGCTAGTCGAGGTCGAGGACGCAACGGTCGATAATTGATTGCCGTGAAGCCGGCGAGGACTTCGAAGATCCTCTCGATTCCAACGTTTCCAACGTTATCTCCGTAACAACGACACTTGAGATTCCTGGACGAGCGAAGATCACACGTGTGCGCTAATATTTGTTACGTCGTCTGGGAATCTCGAGACGACGAGGATTTTCAAAAAGTCGACATCCTCTCTCTCTCTCTCTCTCTCTTCTACTTATCCATTGAAGTATTCTTGACGAATGAAAATTCACAGCCAACAATCGAATCTCAATTCTACACGATGAACGACTGTTGTGCAAGACGTAGAGTGGACCACCAAATTCAATCGATTTTTTTCGTAAGTAATGGACGAAAATAATTTTATTTTTATCACAGGTGATGACGACATTGGATCGTTCGCACGTCTTTTCTTCTCTTTAAGTTTGCAAGGTTACCTTCAACATCTTTACACACAACTCTAGAATTTTTATCCTTTTCAAACGCTTGTTTCTCGGCTGGTCAAAAACAGTCGAAAGTGATCTTGACAACTTCCAAAGAACCAAACCTGGTCACCTCAAACATCCTTCCAAATTCTACTACTCGCGTTACAAAAAATGTTGATCGGTCCTTTAGTTAAAAAAATCGAATCAACCTACAAAAAAACACGACCTCTGCGTCGTAAACTCCCCGTAAAATAGAAACGCGTACGATAGGTCAGTTGTCTCCCTATTCGACGCAAACTTCGCCTCGAGTAGCCCCGATTGCCACCGCCACAGACTATTACTACTACAAAACTGATTTCGGAAATCGTACAATTTTAACCGCGAATCAAGACGGTCCCATCCGCTTCGATGAAGCAGAAACAAAGGGGACGTTTCGAAAGGAGCGAGGCCAGCTCACTCTAGTGTACTCCTTGTACAACGATACCACGTCGAACCGGTGTTCGAAGTGGTTCCGGGAGTGTTATTAAATCTCACTTGTAAATGTCTTTTCGTTTCGTCGTCCGGGGAGTCGGAATTAAATTCGCCGGGCGTTATCGAGCCCATTCTCGGGATTAATTTAATACATATTGAGCGCGTATAAAGGAACTCTCCTCCCGTGGAAGAAGTAGATTGCGTCCGCTTGATTCTTACGAGAAAATGTTGCGGTGCAATCGCGGTCGAGAGACTCTCCTCCTGGTCGACCACGTAACACGAAGGGGGCGCGCGAATTTCACATTGACCGGTATGCATCATACATGGGGGGTCGTATACGGGGTGATTTGAAGGTAATCGATCGCTCAGGGCCATTTTCCGTGAATCACGACCGAACAGGACTCTCCTACTTGTAGCACAGTGCCCAGTTACCCACACGCTGTTTGAGAAACAGGGGAATCTTGCGCCCGTAGCTTCGAGCAGAGACCTGGGGGACCGGTATACTCAACTCGTTGATTTTGAATCATCGTTTCACCACGGTGGATTCGTCTCGGGTCTATCCACGAGTGCTAAACGTAAGTTTCAACGAGCGAATCGTTCGAACGCGAGCGATTCCTGAACCGACGATGTAAATTCGACGATAACTCGGTGTTTCTGTGCACGGAGAATGTCGGAGAGGGTAGTCTGAGAACTTGGCACGAAGTTCGGGGAATCTTACGCGAAAGAGGGTTCCTTGAACGCGTGCAATCCACGGCAGTCGGTCAGCAGTGGCGTCTCGCGAACGCGATATACGTTCTCGAACCGGCGTAGGAGTTTAAAACGGAAATAAAATTCGCCTCCCTCCCCTCTATAGCCCCACGGACGATTCCAGGTGTGGTAGGCCGACCCGTAGATAAGAGAATCCACGGAAAGCCGGCGTTTCTCGGGGCCGTACGAGCTGTCTCGGACTCACGCCGAAGCCGAGGCGGCGGTGGCGGCGGCGTGTTCCGTGGCGCACTCGAATCTGTTCCAATTTACATTTATATTGAACCGCGCGGGCTAGACTGCAAGCCACACGGCTGTTTACCGGCTCCCAGGATACATTTGTGTCTTTCCATTTACGCGGCGCCTCGACGCGCATCGCCGCTACCGTACTTTCAGCTTCTTAAACTTTTAAACCTGTCGGGACTGCGTGCAGCCACTCGCGGCTCTCTTTAAACCGTGACGTTTCACGGAATCGGGAATCGGTGACGACGGTCTCTTCTACTTCGCTCACCTTCTCGCGGATTTCGATTACAGTTAACCCTTTCACGGTGGGGAGTTCAGAAATGAATTGCGCTCTGAGCAGCTGGCATGACGCGTAGAGTATGTAATTTTGTAGAGTATTTGGCGGCCCTAGGGGTCAAAGGTAAGGAAAAGGAGTGGGGAGGGCGTTTCATCCGGGACTGCTAGTGGACTCGTCAGTAAGGCATCCTGCAGGCCCTGCCTTATACGCCGGGACATTGGAACATCGGTAAGGGATCGTATATATACCGATCGGAGCAGGTAGGGGAACTTGCGGGAAACGGTTCGTGGTGAGTTTCCCTCTGGTGGCAAGCGTGGGTAGCGCCGCCACATAACCTCCTTGCCAGTGATAAACGATATTTGAAGTTCCGTCCTGATTGTCCCGGTGGCGTTGGTATATGTTCCGTAGTTCGGTTTTGGCACAACAGGCACAGGAGGAGGGTTGTCCAGAGTGGTGGAAGAGAAGAATGCTTCTTTTTCGTAGTAAGGCCCAGCTCTCGATTTCGGGATACGCGTGGCGAGCATCGTTTGCTCAAGCCGCGTTTGTTTGTTTTCCGACGTTGATACGTTGGCGAACGTACCTGTTTTTATCGAAACGCATCGTGTGGTCGGTGAATGTCGATTAAGCTGCCTGCTGTCCTCCTGGGGTTAATTTTGATGGTTAGCCGAGTAGCGTTCGTCGTCGTTGGCAAGTTGAGAAATCAACCCTAGGAGAGGGAGGATTAACGAAAATCTGCCTTTACGTTACATTCCTTCCGTCGTCCTCTGCTGCCTCTGCTGCTGTGTTGTTGTCCATTCCTTGCGTGTTCAGATCACGTCGGGGTCACCACTTTGGCGGCTCTATGTTGTGAGTAAGAATAAGGAGTGGGGAGAGCGTTTCATCCCGAGCCTGCTAGTGGACTCGTCAGTAAGGCATCTTACTTAGCAGGCCCTGCCTTATACGCTGGGACATTGGAAGATCGGTAAGGGATCGTATATATACCGATCGGAGCAGGTAGGGGAACTTGCGGGAAACGGTTCGTGATGAGTTTCCCTCTGGTGGCAAGCGTGGGTAGCGCCACTACAGTATGTAAGCATTGTAAATCGAAAGGTACACCATGTGGAAAAGAAATTTCTTATACCTTTTCAGAGTTTTACTGATAACAAATGAACGCTGCTAAAAAGCGCTGTTCTAGCGCTGTTCTGAGCGCCTAAAGGCACTGTTCGCCGCGAAAGGGTTAAACGCGAGGAAATACGGATTTCAAGGATACTTTGCGCAAAAGAACTGCGCGTTCAGTGTCTGTGTTGGATAGAGGTTTGACACGGGTGATGTATCAACGATTAGCGATTAACAAGTGAACACTACAGGGACTCTCGAAGGGCTTTTTTACGAAGACTCTCGAAATTCTACCAATTACATCTGTATATATACACGATGCAGAGTTTCCACTCATCTTTGTCTATTTCTTGCGCTGTAAGGTGAGCGCAAATCGAAAGTTTGATAACGAGATTTTCTTCGAAACCACTACACGTGGCTAATCGGGCAGCTTTTTGAGTCTTGCACGATGATTTCAAGAACTTTCAGTTTATGACTCTTGTGAAAGCTCCGCGGTTATCATTGAAAGAAAGTCCGAGAAAATATACTATACGCGAGTCTTAAATTTGCTAGCTGTTGCCAGAAGTTTCGGCAAATCGTACGATCAATCGCTACAGATCCTTTCATCGGTGGACCAGGGATATCAGGTACTCTGGTACCGTTTTGAATCAGCTTTCGTCGGCTTAGGCCAGTGTACTCGGAAAAAGTAACGGTCGCAATCGTTTCATGGATACTTGGGCTCTCGGCGAACGGAAACGAAATCGAGGCCATTTTGAACCTTGTGTCCCGACATCGACCGATTTCAAACGAGGTACAACGTTTGCTCGGGGATATTTTGTTTACATGCTTCTTGCCCGTGAGTACAATATACGTACCGTGTAACGTTTAATCGAAACCCGAGACGGTACAGGGGCAGAAGGAATACTGGGTGCATGACGCAGCGTAGCCAGAAAAATATGTTGGATCCCATGGGTAAGGAATGGGGAAAGTAACGGGTGTAATTATTCTGTGCGATGTCACGACCTTGAGTAAATTTTACAATCGCCTTTAAGCTACCTTAAACTTCTTCCTTCAAAATCGTTTTAAAATGGTAGTCTCACCGGTCGTTGAATTCGTTTCGATGTATAATACAGTGCTTCGTTAGAAAAAATACACGTTAACGTTCAAGAAAATGGCAACGACCTTCGAAACTCGTAAGAAATGATCGTGAGAGAAAAAGAAGCGTAGAAATTTCTCTCGATACATGTTTTTGCATCGAAGGATAGAAACAACGAAGGTATTAAGCTGTGAGCGATACACGAGTACGAAACAACGTGTACAAGAATACAGAATTACGATTAGTGAGGTGTTCAGGCCTCTTTGAGTCGACTGGCGAAAGAACCACCCGGTATATGTAGACCCGCGTAGAGGTCTCTTTATCCAACGCGACCGAGCCAGACGTGCTGGAACTACGTCGTCGGGCAACTCCGACTTTGTCCGGAGAGTTTCGAATACTTGGAGGGGTTCGTCGTCGTTGCGCCACCAGCGAACAATTCGATTCGTTTTCCCGTTAACGCGTCCACAGTCGCTGCTTCCGATTGCATACGCACCTACGTGAGTCGAGAACTTTGTACGTGTCTGTTCGAGTGCTCCGTTTTCGAGTATTTGTACGCAAACCGAGAAACACTCGCGTCGATTCCGCGCGGCCTATTCGGCAACTCCGTGGAGGCGGGTCGAAAATTTTCATCGAAAGAACGTATCGACAATTCACTTTGTCCAAGTCGAGGAACTCGCCGCGGGAATCGACGCGTTTCTTTTCTAACGATACGCGTTCTTATTCTCCTTGCATCTCCGAGTTTTGTACATGTCAATCGACGCTTACTTTTAGGGATGTTGGACAGGGGATAGAATCTTCGTGGCGGGAACGCATTAAATTCGAAGTTCGACGATGTAAAGTATGTACACGATGTAAGAGTATCAATTGGTGTACCGGACGACGAAGAAGCATCAAGTTATTTATTCTTCGCGCGAGATCGTGATACACGAGTCGTGTATCTGTTCGATGTACACTCGTTTCGCGGAAGTTGGACAGTGGATGACAGAAAAATCATCGGGAATGTATCGGCGAGCAATTACAATTACCGCGAGATGGCCGAGCGTCTGGAACAATTTTAGTATCGTTGCAAGATTGTCAATGGCCACGAATAACTAGGTAATGGGATAATAAGTTTCGGATTGCTACAAGATAAACGTCGAGATATGGAGAGAAGTTTGCCGGGTAGTTTGTCGTACTTCAGCAGCTTTGTCATCCTTGCGCCGAAGTGGGTACTTCGAATTCCCTCTTGTTCTTGGACGAGTTTGCTTGGTATATCGCTGGCAAGAGTAATAGGGGGATCAAGTACCGAATACGGTTCAAATATTATTGCAACTTTCGGGCGAGCGTTGCGTGTGAATGTTCGCGATCGCGGTCGTGTTCACTGTTCGGCCACTTCCACGAACAAATTGATCACTTACCGTAGTTTTAAAGTTTCCGGGGGCCGGTTAATCATCGCAATGCGACGGATACGTGCAGCGGGAACAAAATTAATTAGCGGCTCGGGTCCGTTCTCCCAACTGTGAATGGTAACGGGCATGAGCAGATTTCAGCTCGAAGAGACGAGAAACGGAACGACGAGGCCGGGTCTATGGGGTGGCCTGTGTATCGCGGTGAATCGATAAATTGATTCTGTCCCGAGTGTAGTTCATTAACGTGCCTCCGGATTTACCCCGCCGGTGAAGTGCGAAACTTCGATTTTAAACCCGGCACGAAATCTCGGGAGAGAAAAGGGTTCGAAATTAATATCGCAAGGGTACGCGTGAACGGGTACGCGGTCGATGTGTTCGAACAGAGACGAGTACGGTTTCGATGTAACGGAATTGTGCTCGTAGAGTGCGTTCAAAGCGGCTGAAAATAACTCAAAGTGGGAAACTAAGTGAAAACAAACAACGCACCCCCCCTCCGCATTATAAACATAGAACCAAACTTTTTCAAACACCAATCGTTATCGCCAATCGACCTAGAAGAGACAGAGTGGTGATCGGGAGAATTTCTACAGAGTGTTTCAAAATCGGTCGACACTTTTAAAAGTACTACACAGAGCCGTCATTAGCCTTCATTAGTCGTTGTTAATAATATAGTTGTTGGCGAAAGGTACAGTTTTGTATCTTCCAAGAGTAACCAACGCTTACGTAAGATGCGCGTAAGTTATATACATATATAACTTATATACATATATCTTAGTTTTCGAGTGACGAACGATAAAAAAAAAATGATCAAAGTGCCCCCTTCGTCCTTCGATACTTGTATTTCGAAGTCGTTTGAAATCTATCGCGCATTCAACAGAAAGCCTACAATGTACTCTACGAAGCTGAGAAGTTTACTTCTGGAAGACATAATCTTAACGACGCGTAAAGATTGCTCGACATTCTCCAAGCTCCTACGTAACAAATATTAAATTTCTTCTTCATCGATGATCCACAACTCGAAAACCAAGCTGCACAAGACACGTTCGTGCAACATTCGTTACTAATCACGTATTTTCGAATCACCCGGTATTTGTTCGAAAAACCGATGGTAGAAGCGTGAACCGTGCGAAATTATCTTCTGCCAAACCCGTTGATCGACGATTCGTGTCGAAGCGGAGTTATTCGCATCGTTCTTGTCCAGAATCGAATCACCTCCGTTTAAATCGCCGAAATCCCAACGGGTCGTTCTCAAGAGGTGACAACACGGGTCCATCGACACGGAACCCTCTTTACGAGCGCCATACGCGCGCTCGTATAGATTCGGAACGATTTAAGTGAGAAAATCATCAGGCGGCGAGTCTCCGGCGCGATATACTCACGGCTGGCGGTTATCTTACGACCCTTCTGAATGTTCAGAATTGATGGTAGATAGCGGGGCCGAAGGCGACGGCGACGACAGGAAACTGGAAACTATTTACTCGAGGGACGATATTAAGGGTGGAGTTTATATGAAAGCGGATAGATCAGAGCGATATAATGCCGGCGTACGGGTCTCGAACATTGTTGAGAGAACGGAAGGGACCGTCCCTGGAAAATCCAAAGCCAAAGGCACACCGGCGTGCACGAATACCGAATTGAAACGGAACGATCGAGACTCTCGTAAGTTTTAATAAGCTCTAAGACTCTTACAGCGCCTGCTGCAACAGCTCCGTTGGAATCCGTCACGGAATAGGAACGAAACGGAGCTGCCCTGTCTCTCCTCGGTGTGCTGCTCGAGAGCCCTTCGTTTTTCCAACCCTTTCTCTCTCCGATACCGTGCGCCCTCCTTTCTCGGAGAATTCGTTCGAGAACGAGAGATAACAGCGCGTAGGATTTATAGCGAAAAGAACGGAATCTCTGTAAGGCAGTGGAGCACGGATACTGTGTATCAACTTCTCGATCTTATAAAGTGGCATTAGGAACGTGGGTAGTGGGGGAAATTGAAACGCAACGTTTCGAATATCTCGTCCCCTCGAGTTAATCCTTTACTATTGCACGATCGAGGCACGCTGGATAATCGAGCGAAACCTTAACGATTCGTACGGTATAACCGACGAAACGGAATCGAGAACGCGATTTTTTCTTATTTTATTATTCTTCGTAACCGTCGTCTCCGAGTATGACAAAAAATAAAACAAAGAAACGAAAACGACGCGCGGGGAAACATCGCGTTTTTTGAACCGACTGCTGGGGAGAACAAAAAAAAAGAAAAAGACACTCGCCCGTGGAAGTGGTTAAATATAATTTCAAGTTTAAAATTAAAACGTATGTTTGACGAAATATACGTGTGTACGTACTGCTCTGGAGAGCCGGACGAAATTATTTGTTTTTCACTGTTATTAATTATACCTAACAAAGCAAGGAATTTCTTTGTTCCCTCTCCCTCAGAGAAACAAACGAAAAAAAGAATCGGTTAAATATTAATGAGAGAACTAGGAAATTATCACTTCGAAACTTGTTCCCGCGGTTTTAGTACTCCGTTAAAAATTCAATTTCGAAAGCTCTCATCGGATTACGAATCGGAAGGATAGGATTTGTACGTGGAGTTAAATGGTCATTTACAGTACTTCAAATGTCCATTTATAGTATTTCAAATGTACACGTACTGTTCCTTTGAAAGTTCTACAGAATTCTTCCTTCTTCGCTATCAATAATACCCAACAAAATCGATTCCTTTCTTCTTACCCGTAGAAGTATTTAAATAAAAATCAAAAGGCCAAAAATTTCGAAAAGTTCGTTTCCACGATTCTTTCGTCTCGCTTTAATAAAAAATGCATCCCCGAAAGTTCTGGTTCGATCGTGTATCGGAAGCACAGGATTCGTGTTTAGAGATAGGTGGTCACCTGCAAACTTCCGCTGTCGGTTTCGCTCGATTCCTGGCCCCACTTTAACCGTAAACCCCTCCCGGTCAATGATCAATATTGGTCGCTGTAAAAAAATAACAAAAAAAAGCAAAAAAAGCAAAAAAAAAAGCGAAAAAAAAAAATCCCTACACGACTACCCCCGCAAGCTGACATTTCGTGCTCTACAACTCCAATATCTAGACGTAACTAAACTTCCGCCGGTTCATCCCGGGAATGCGAGGCAACCGTGTAGTTCCCGGATCCGCGCATGCGGACGAAAGTTTGTCCGGAAAACCGCAGGGAGCGTCTGCTTTAAAGGTGAAAATTCGAAACGAACCGCGAAAAGTAACGGAGACCGAGGTTTCGTTGGAAAAACGCGTAACTCGCGGCGCAGCTGCTTCAGGGTTATCGCTGTACGCTTTCGATCCGCGCGTACACGCCCGCGATGGCTCTGCACCGTGGTATTTAACGAGAGGATCGCAATAACTGCCGTTGCGGCTCCGAAACTCTTCCATTTCACAAACAGCGTTTCGTTGCCCTCGCGGCGTGCATTCGAACACACGTAACGCGATGAGGGGACCGAGCGGGGTACACGAGAGCGAGGGGGAGGGGGAGGGGTGAAAGAGGAGGAGGAATATCTGGTACTCAGCGCCGCTGGTACGAGAGGGTAGACGCGCGGTACAGCGGGCTACCGAATGTTAATTCGAAGCGTAATTAATATTTCGCGGATGCTTCCGGCGAGGATCGATAAAAGCCCTGGATTTAGCTGCAAGGATAATTTCGGGGAATTAACAGGAATGGTAAACCGAGTATAAGTCACAAACTGCTTTCAGTTCTATGCGGGAATCCTCGAACCGGTAGGAGGTATTTCGGTAAATCGCGAAAGCTGATAACACGCTCGATAACAAATAACTATTCCACGCCTAGGTAACGTTCAACGCGATGAATGCATTTACCTTTTTTTTCTTTTTTTTTTTTTGTAGAGAAGTCTCGTTTAACGCGATGCTTGAAGCATTTCATATTTTTTTAATATTGTTGCATTGTACAGGGGAGACGAATCGATGAAATTGGTAAGTTCGGTCGTTCGTGGTTGTTTTCTGTGTAATATTTCATATTTTGATATCCTTTTTAGTATCGTTGTATAATATTTTGTCGTGAATGTGCATCGACGAGTGCATCGACGAGTGCATCGACTTTGACGAAATCTTGAACAGAAATCTTGAATACGCGATAGGATCGTCTTCCGTAGAATATTTAATATTTTAATATTTTTTTAATATTGTTACGTTTTATCGTGGATCTGCATCGACGAGTCTATCAACTTTTTGATAAAATCTTTAATATACGATAGGATCGTTTCCTCTGTAAAATAAGGGAGTAACGAGGGTCCCGTTCGTTTCGTTCTCATTTCGCATTCACCGAGTGACCCGTGATTTACGACCGATAACAAGCGGAAGTGTTTAACGCGATGACCGTTCCGATTTTTGAAAAAAGTCATTTCGTTCGATGTGCAATATTTGAATAATCTTTTCAATCGTATACCCTTTATCACGAAGCCGCATCGACGAAGGAACAAAAAAAAAAAAAAAGAAACGGTTCGTCAACCGTTTTGTAAAATTTTAAATACACGATTCGATCGTTTCCTTTGCAAAAAATTAATAAGCGTCCCGTTCGTTTCGTTCTCATTCCGCATTCATCGAGTAGCCCGCGATTAACGGCCGATAACAAGCGGAAATGTTTAACACGATGACCGCTCCGATTTTTTAAAAGAGTCATCTCGTTCGATCGCTTCCCTCGTTTGTATCCAACGTTGGAACATTTTTTAAATATCGCTATATTTCAACACCGAAGCTGAATCTCGATGAAAAAAATAATATAAGATCATCCACGCGATAATTTCTCGCAAAAATCCCGTACAAACTTTCGTTTCCTCCGTGACACAAGGAATTAATAAACTTTCCGTTCTCGTTCCGTATTCATCGAGTGGTCAATGTTTAACACGATGACTACTTCGATTTTTCAAAAGAGTCGTTCCCAAATTTTCCCCAAACGTTTGAACAATTTTTTAAACATTACCATATTCGATCACCCGAGCCGAATCGCGAAGAAAAAAAATTTTCAAATCGTCCGTCAACATTTTCGTGCAATTTCGTGCGCACTATCGTTCCCATCGCGACACTAGTAATTAATAAACTAGTAATTAATAGAATAAATTCCGTTCGTTTCGTTCTCATTCCGCATTCGTCGAGTGTCCGGTGAATTACGAACCGGGAGTGCACTTAGCTCGCGGCAACGTGTGTCCACGCGAAGCTGATTCGCGGGACTCGAGCGGAGAGTAAAGACGCGGAGGATTCCACGCGCGGAACGTTGAAATACCGGAACACCGTACCGATCTCGTCCCGGTTTTTCGTTCGCGGAGATGGCCGCGTATTCAATGCAGTCGCAGATTGCACGTAACGCCTACCATTTCGCATTCAGCTGGCAATTAATTAAGGCAACATTCAAAGACCAGCTGTCGTTCGGGCGAAAATAGGTTGGCCCGGAACTCCCCCGCTAAAAGAGCCTCGCGCAATTTGCAACAAATGCGTCCCCGCGTTGAAACAATTTGTTCGTTTGATGCGAACGCCCACCGACCCTGTTCACGCCGCGCGCAAACAAATTTCGAGCGTCACGCGCGAATCGCGGATTATTTATGTTACAGATTTTATTGTCCCCGTTTATCGGGGTGGCGGGTACTCGACGAAGCGATCGGGATCCAACGGTGTAACCCGTCGATGTACAAATTCGTCGAACTGCGGAAATATTCTCTGTTCGCTCGTCGACTCGACAAAAAAAAAAAAAAGAAAAAAGTAAAAAAAAAGGAGAGAAAAAAAAAACAAGAAAATATTCATACGTACTAAAAATCGTGAAACGGTGGTCCACGCCGGGCGAATACCATCGGCTGAACCCGCGTCGGTCAAAGGTTCGATATTTATCGAATCGACTGTCGAATACGTGGGTATGCGCGACCGCCTGTACACGCGAGAACGTATGCGCGCGACAAAGACGAAAAAAGAAATGGTTTTACCTCTACCGCGCCGCGTGATTCAACGATGGATTAATTTCGTCGACCGCGAGACGAAATCGAGGAAACGAGAATTTTAATCGTACGTCCCTTCGATTAATGGGTGTCTTCCTTGTTACGTAAATGCGCGAATTTTTTCGAAGCTACATCGGTTCGCTCGTTTCGTTCCACAGATACGAGAATGGTACGATCCAATAGAATACCACTTATACGGGATAGACGAATAATAATTTTCTCAAGGAATACTTTTCGAAATAGCGAACCGATTCTCTGCTTTGTTCCAGGATACGAGTGGGTCGGCTGGAGAAACGACACGCCCAGTATGCTAGGGCGTCCCGTTGAAATAACCTTCGAGTTCGACTATTCCAGGAACTTCACTGCCATACACTTGCACACAAACAATTACTTCACCAAGGATGTACAGGTACGTTGGCACTTCGCGGAGTTACCCTACCGACGATGAATTTCGTGAACGCGGGGCGACGTTTCAATATCTTCGAATCCACTTACTCGGTTTCGCGAACGAACGGACAGGACAATACAATTCGAACACGCTTTCCACGGATTAATATCCCTATTACTACTATTATTCAACGGGGAAAATTATCGATGTTTACTTAATGCGTTCAAGTCGGTGAAATCCACGAATCGGTGATGATTCGTCGAATGTGACTCTCGCTCTATAATAAGGAACAAATCCCCGCGATGGACGTACATCGCGTATAATTATCCGGACGGGGGACTAATGATTCGATGAAATATCCATCGGTCTCGTTGGAAAATACCGAAACGGGAGCATCTCGACGATGCTTGGGTTTCGACGATACGTCGTCCGGGTAACATCGTGAATAATTAAATCGCTAAAATCACGTTTCACCGCCGGGTGTAGAAAATTCACGATGAATACGACGGTGTACCGTTCGCGGCCATCGTGGACCGCACACTCCGCACGCGGCCAGACCGTGTCGCGGAATGTTCAATTTCTAGCGAGGACGGATTAAATTTTTAATTCGATCGGTACCAGCGACGTTTTTACACACCGTTCGAGAAACGAAATTGCCTCGAGTGGCCGATAGTTATTGCCCTATTCGCGTACACACGCGAGGCAACCGTATACACCCCGATCGAGCAGAGGAAAGACGACGAAGGAAACGAAGAGGGGAAAGTAGAAAAAGAAGAGGTAGTGGAAGAACCGTTTCCATCACGTTCAACGATTTCCTCCCTGTTTACCCGTCCACCGATCGCTTCATCCCGGCCCTGCCACGTTGTATATATATATACACACACGCGATTCCTTCGCAGGTCTTTTCTTACGCGAAGGTTTATCTTGGCGCCGGTGGAAACCAGTTCAACGGGGAGCCAGTCCAGTTCTCCTACATACCGGATCTGGTGTTAGAGCAGGCACGTGATGTTACCATAAAGCTTCACTCACGTGCCGGTCGCTTTCTGAAACTGCAGCTGTATTTCGCGGCACGGTGGATCATGCTCAGCGAAGTAATCTTCGAATCAGGTAAGGGAAACCGACCAGAAAGAGAGAGGGCGCCTCGATAAAAATCCCACGCGTTTCATCGCGCGCGAACCGACTTCGTACTACACGCAAAACGAAGGTAAAAGTCGATGGTAAAATTTAAAATATACTCGTTCTCTTCGATCTTACCGGAAAATATCTATTTCGAGGCGGGACAAATACTTGGTGAAAGAAGAAGTCGCGTAACGTCAAACTTTAAAAGATCTTCGGTGCTTTAGATAAGTAACTTCGGTGAAATAGATAAGTAACTATTTCGGACGAGAAGCAGTTCAACGTTCAAATTTGACGTATCTTGATTATTTTTGAGCGCGCGAGAAAATATCTATTTCGAGAGGGAACGCAAATTAAGAAGAAGGTTCAATGATAAAATCTAAAATATTCTTGTTCCCTTCGATCTTACCGGAAAATATTTATTTCGAGGCGGGACAAATACTTGGTGAAAGAAGAAGTCGCGTAACGTCAAACTTTCAAATATGCTTTAGATCGTACAGGGAATATCTATTTCAAGAAGGAAATAGATAAGTAACTATTTCGGACGAGAAGCAGTTCAACGTTCAAATTTGACGTATCTTGATTATTTTTGAGCGCGCGAGAAAATATCTATTTCGAGAGGGAACGCATATTAAGAAGAAGGTTTTTGCCTCGAGGTCGTTTCTAAAATTTTATCGACGTCTTTTAACACGGAATAATCGTACATCTATTACTATATTTATTACTACTATTATTTCTTTTTTTAGCGTTAGTTTAGATAAATAACGAGGGGAGAAGGCGAGGTAAAATTTAACGCCCTTCTTACGAGGGCGTAGAAAATTGCCCTCTCAACGTCCTTTTGCAAAATAATTAAACGCACCAAGCCAATTGAACATTTACCGAAGGTCATCGTAACACGTGCTCGAATTTCTCAAGATATCGGCTACAATATCGAAGCAAAAGAAATTCGACCTTCGAAGCGAAAGAAATTCGACCTCGAGGAAAAAATTCATCGCCTCTTCGAAACAGACATTTTTCTCTCCACGGATGTTTTCTCTTGAAACCAACGGAGATATTTTACGTTCGGCTGTTAAGTGACCCGCTCTGTATGTAAAAAGAAAAGAACAACGTCTAGGGCTGCGAAGAGGGACAGAAATGGGCGGACAGACACGCGAGAGGGACAAGGGTGTCCGCGATACCGTGATATCGAGAACGAAATAACTTCTCACGGATTTGGTGGCTGCCACGGCAACTTGTTCGGGGCACGAAGAATTTACCGCGAGAGCCGCGTCCTCCGCGAACTCGGGATCAAGAAACGGATGAGTTTCGAAGTCCTTCTTCTCCGTTATCCAGAGTCGAGTCGATTTCCAATTTTCGGTGACACGGTCCTGTCGTTCCGCCGCGTGAGCGATAGAATTATTGGAAAAAGATGAGGGATAATCAGGCACCTCTGCGCGAACGATGATACGTCGAAGACGGGGACATTTTCGCCAAGACGGGACAATGAATTCCACGAACGCGACTGTCGCGATGGAATCCTTACCGGCACGAGCTAAGCGGGAAATCTTTGCATCGCTGTGCAACTCGAGCGAACGAGGATTCCAGATCGACGAAAGTTAGTTCGACTGCTTTCGGTACGCGACGAGTGCTTTAACCTCTTTTATCGGTATTTTACGTCCTGTACGTACGCGACCATTAAAATTGACCTCCATTAATGAGGGACCGTTCGTCCAGAAATTTATTATTTTTTCAAGTATCTTCGTTCAATCCACGAATATTGTTTGGTTGGCTACAATTAAAATTTCGTACCGAAAAATTCAAAATTCTGTCATATGTAGAATATTTGGTAGCACCTACAGAGGGTGATAGAATCATTCTACGTGAGAAAGTATGAAATAGAATTGTTCCCTACGAGGCTTTCTTTTCGAGAAAAACGACTTTAAATAGTTCCCGGATACTAGGAAGAGCACTATTGCACGCACAGAAAATTTGAAAGTATTTTCAACGATTTTTAAACGAATACTAATACCGAAAATAAATTAATACGATAAATATTTAAAAAATGGAAGTCTTCCTTTTTGTGCATTCTCGAGTGTCGATTGGAATTAATACGAGTATAAAAGTACGTCTCGTCGAGACAATCGAGTATTCTAGAGAGAAAGATCGATCTTCGGTTAATATGATACTATGAATAAGTAGAATGTTGAGATTCTTGAATAATTTCTCGGTTTCGAGCTTCACGAAGCTCGATTAAAACGTCCGATAGAATTCTATCCTGTATATTTCCATATCTTTTACTTACGATCATTCTCCACCTGCTCGTAATAGACAGACATTATTATTTTTGTTCCAATTAATAATTACAATTCCAATCCGGTGGTTTTCAACGCAAGAGAAACGTATCGTTTCCACGACCGTACGAAATATCGGGATTAAACCGTAAGAGCGCCGTTACAATAATAATCCGCAAACGCACACGTATCGAGTAACCGTGGTACCTAATCTCGACGGACCAGCCACGTGCGAGGGACGTGCCCGACATCTTCGACTCGCGGAAACTACAATCGTACAGTGGCCGTATTCCAGCGACGCGGAGGGCTTAATTTATACGAGCGCCGCGTGGAAAAGTATTTTACGATGTCAACGTGTCGCGGTGAGAGAATTTCGCCACCCGATCGGCTTCGAACGCGTCTCACGATCGAGTTTTATTTCACGGGCGTATCCAGCCCGTAACTGAAATCCGAATATTACACCGTTACGTCTCCACTTACGGTGTCGTATCTCGTTCCACGGTGGCGTACCGAAGGGAACAACTTATTAACCGGAAGATATTCGCTTCGCGGCTAGTAAGATATTCAGAAGCGGTCTTGGCGGTTATTCCACCGGTGTTGCACGGTCGACTTTAAACCATCACGACCGGGCAAAAAGTGGAAGTATCCGCGGCACGTTGTACGAATGAGAGCACGTGGTCGCGGGCCAGAAACGAAACTTACTCCCGAAGCTGCACGCGGAAAGTTTTCGCCCGAACGAGCGAGACAAGAGAAAGAGAGAGAGAGAGAGATAGTAAGAGATAGTAAGAGAAAGTGAGTAAGAGAGAGAGAGACCATCGTTAATCATTCTCTCAGTGCGCCGGTGTTTTCTCGTTCCGCGAAAGATAACTTCGATTGCTTAGCCCCGAAGTGGCTGGAATTCCACGCCATCCGTATCTCACATAATTCGCGTTCGTTTTTTTGCGCGAACGTGGCGCGAATCTCTCCCACAGATTTCTATTTAATTCTCCGCCACGTCGATTCGTTCTTTCATTTCCTACTTCCTTCGTCAATAGAATAGAGCGCAATGATTCCCATCGGTTCGCAACCAAACGGTTAGATATCCGATTCGCGGGAAAACTCGATCACTTTTCGAGCATAACTCGAGCTTTGGACGGGAGGAGATTTCCTCGAGGTGAGGAGCGGTGGGAGCATCGAGGATATTTATATTGCACGTGTTCGCAAAAATATCGCTCGGGTGTCTTTCGACGATTTTCATATTATACGTACAGAATCATTCTACTTTGCTTCGTACTTCGAATGGAGACTGTATCATTCTACTGCAGGGTTAGAAATCTACAATCTTGAAACATTCCACTTTTCGCATCGATATATTTCCAAACGGTGTCACCATGGTGAACGTCTTACAATTCCAAGAGTGGAGGAAAGTTTTAAACGTAAGAAATTATGGATAACTTAAACCTACTCTTTCTACTGATACGTCGCTGTAGATCTAACAATTATCTCGGACACGTAAAGTTTCATTTTTCTTATTGGAAGTTTTTCAAAAAGTCTGAAAACCATTGGTATACCTTGTGACGTTCCTCGTACGTGTCATTTTCCCTCCAAAATATCCGTGTACAGCCCTGAGAAACGAGAGCGAGTTTCGAACGCGCACGCGTAAACCAATGCATCCGATCAACGAAGCGGAGTGTCGTCCCCCACCACTTCCCATTCCGTGTCTCGCGATTACTCGTTAGACGGCTGGCCCCCACCCGTCACCTTTCACTTCGGTGTTAATTGGCTCGTAGCTCATCCGTTACGCCGCCCCGAGTCGAGTGAAAGTTTCTCCCCACCACGGTCGCCCCCACTCCTGGTCCGCACTCTCTCTCGGCCGAGCTGTACGCGTACGTACCGGTGTACTCTCTCCGGCGTACGCCCACGTGTATTTTACGCGACGTAAACGAGAGAAGAATCGTAATTAGTCGCGATTCGGTCCGATTCGCTATCGCGGTGCACAATCGATACAGATATCCCGAACCGGTCTCTGCCGTTAAACGATCCGAGACGAAACTCACCGCGGGGGGATTCGGGGTTCGAACTCGAGTCGGGGAGCCCCTGGAAAAGTTCGGCGTCGGTTCGTTGCACCGTCCAAGGGACCGAAAGCGTCGTTAATCATTCGACGGGGTGGCCCCCGCGGTCTCTAGCCACGAACGTTAACTTCCATCGAGCGGGAGCGGTCATGGCCGCCCGCTCGTCACACGGTTCTTCGTGTTCACGCTGCGAGCGTGTCATCGATGGGAAAATATATCGATCGCACAGCATGGGCCGCTTACCCCGGGCTGGTGTGGACCGAGTCCTCGCGCGAAGAAAATCCTCGACGGCACGTTCCCGCAACGATAATTAATGTCCACTCTTAACCGGCGACCGTGGACGCAATTAACAATTCTCGAAACGGCGCTCTCCTTCCAGAGTGCCTACCCCTACCCTTCTCTCATCCCCCGCGAAGTCTCGTCGAACCGACTGTAAATTAAATGTTCGCTGTACGATGTACCATCGGGCAGGCAGGCAGGCGTCACGGGACTCGAATCCCGGCAATTCATCCCGACCGGCGAAAGTTTGAAATACGAGTATTTTGCATCGCGAAATTGCCACCTTGGGCTGGCTCGGCTCGGTCCTTCCGGTACCCGCGGCGTTCTACTCGAGCGGAAACTTCGGCCACGGAGTTTTATCAACATTGTTGCGATCCTTGAACTTTCGCGATTTACTTCTAATTAACCGAGCGAAATACTACTTCCGCCATTTCGGTCCAGAGACCGTGGTTCCCTTGGTTTTCGTTCTCCTCGAGCTCCGTCCGATCGGAAACCGTTAATTCCGCGAGTTATTGCACGCAACTCGGACGATATTCGCGGTGTCGTGAAATTTTTCTCTCGCCAAGTATTCTCTCTCTGTAATAATTTATTACGATGATAACGGTACCTCGTATCGATAAGTATTTCGTCCGAGAATACATCATTTCCCCGGAGGTGTTCACAATATGGAATATTCTTTCAGATATTTTTCACTTATCGTGTACTTTGAAAATTAGAAATATTTTGTCACTAATACGCAAAGAACCGACGTACGGAGTAATTTAAATTGAATATTTTGTCAGAACGGTACAAATTTCTAGATACTTTCAATGCTCGTACAGTTTGAAGATAGAAAATATTTTCTTACCAGTTTGAACAGAGTGTGTCGTTCGAATGTCGAATTGAACCAACGTAGAGAGTACTTCGGATGGAATATTTTGTACGACGCAAGGGCATCGTAACGTTATTAACGCGATCGCGGTGTTTGAAAAGTAAGAACCGAACGAGGCGATAACTCCATTAATTTCGCTTTCGTTGAACGGTGGGCACGGCGCGCGTAAAAGACCGTCGCGACGCTCAATTCCTTTGATGGCCGCAAATTTCATTATTCTTCGTCCCTGATGCGCAGTAATCTCCGAATGGAACAACACCGACGACGAGGAGCCGAGGAACAAGAGTGCCATTGTATCGGCGACTGGCAGTCCCTATCAGAACAACGAGGGTCCACTGCAGAGAGACGAAGTGAAGGCCACTTTTAATAAGGAGGAAAACAACGATAATGCTCGTAAGTCTCCCCGGCTGGTTTTTGGTATTGTTGCGTCGAAGGGTTCCCTTCGTAATTTTCCGCACGATTTCCACTCCTCTTTATTTCCCCCCGCCCCGCTTTTTACCATCCCCACCCATCCGGCACCGCGACCCGCCTTTTTGCGCTTCGTAGCTGCACGAAAATTGAATGCCGATCACGAACGGCCCTTTTTTTTTCCACCTTTTTTTTTTTTTTTTTTCCACCGTGTTGCTCCGTTCACTCTCGCAATGTCAATTCGGTACAATGGAGCGAAAGAGCGCGTGTAAAGAGATTTTGCAAAAATTTGATTTCGCTCACCTTTGTTGTAGGTAGTTTTTAAACGAAACGTTCCGCGACGACTAATATCAAATTTTTCCATTGTTTCGCCCGTTCTCGGAAACGTCACGGAAAATCCTGTCGATACATTTTAACGTTGCATTACCGATTTCCCTTTTTTTTTTCGAGAACGCGATAATTAACCACGGTACTTTTAAACCGTTCCTCTTTGATACCCGTTCGAATCGCGAAATTTCGGAAAAATCAGTGTGGAATTTTCGCGGACATCGTTCGGTATGATATTCAAAATTTTTCGATTCGTTAGATTCATTCCTGGAAATGTATACGCGTTAGAAAATGATTACCGTACCGGTTACCTAGCGTACTCGTTTCCTTTCCTCGTTTCTTTTAACGCGCCGTAATGTCTCGCGGACGTTCTTGAAAATTCTCGGTGCTTGGTCAAAGAAACGAAGCGGAATCGAGCGACGATTGGAGTCCATCGACTCCTCGCGGAGTCTATAAACCGATAACGTGCCGTCCATTCGTTTTATTTTCGTCGCGAGGAAAGCAAAATCTAATTAATTTCTTTCCTCTCCGCTCTGTTCTCCGAAGAGCGTTTCTCTTTGAACCGAAGTGTTAAAGGAAGTGAAGCCAAAGTACTGTCCGACGTTACACCGCGGTGGTCGTTTTAACCGGTAAACTGTCCAATTGTTATCCAGTACCGTCCCTTTGAGACTCCCCGACGATGTTGAACCTAATCGATCGTTATGACCCGAACGACCGTGACTCGTTTTACTTTCCGTAAAGCAAACCGATCGAATTACCGCTGGATTATTGCGCGAAGAATCCGGAGGGGAGGCTCGATTCTTCAACGACTTCCTGGAACCACGTTACAAGTACGTTGGACGAACTTTTATGTCACTTTGCTTCGCGAGTTCTTTGCCACGAGTTCCTGGAAAATCGCGACACGTTCCCGTTGAATTTGTCGCGTCGATAGCGATAATCCAAGCGCGATTCGATCTCGGGAATTTCCCAGACTCTCGACTTCACCGGTAATTACACGAATGACTCCGACGTGTCCACGAATACGTGAAACAAACAATTCGTGGAATACCTCTCGAGTGCATTTACCATGCTAATTGTTTCTCTTCCTCGAATCTTCCCGTCTTACTTCTAACTTCGTTCAAAGAGAGATTTCGATACGATATATCTCAAAAACACTTTGGACACCTTCGAAGACACTTCCTTCGAACGTAGAATTTTTATTTCCAAATAAAAACGTGTGCCCTTATTTCGACAATCATTCCACCTCGCGCTCGTTTCATTCTCGAAATAGAACCGTGTTATCCAGTTTCGCGAGTAATAATTTCCCCGGCGAAATGGGATACCGCGATTCAATTAAAAAAAAGAGAAAAAAGAACCGAAAACCCAGAGAGTTATTTAAAATAGTATTTCGTTGTAACCGTTACGTAGGTACGATCCACGCGTTTCATCGCGTATATTCCCGGGCAAAGGGTTCTCCCTGTACCGGAATCGGTAATAATAAAAATGTAGTTTCTCGACACGGCGTTCGCGCGGCACCGAGCCGCGCTATTACACGTAAGGCGTCGAAAGGAAAATTAAAGGGCGGCGCGTTCGAGCCCCGTCGCGAAACGCTCGTTACATTTGATCTTTCGCGCGGTAGAACCAATATTCCGTTTCCTGCGTAATAATCTTCAAGCTCGTGGAAATGGGAACAGAAGGAACCGAGCTAGAACCGTTAAGGGGCTGCGGAACGCTGTGTTTTCCCTTCGTCGAGTCGATGTGTATTCGCGCGGAGCGTAACGGCGCGAGTGTCGGACGTGGAACGAAACGAGTCCGCTTCGTAGCGATCTCAAGCGGAGCGGGAAGTCGCGGGAAATTGCAGGAAAATTTCTTTCGCGGTGTTGGACCGGGGAGATTGGAACGCGATCGAACGAAACATCGTCGCTTTGAATTTCTCTCTTCTGTTTTCTTTTTATTTTTGCTCTCTCTCCTAATTTGAAAATAATTCTCCACGAGCGTCCGGTTATCATCCACGTGGATACACGGGCTCTGTCCCGGCGGTGGACAATGAAAAGACGGATAACGGTCATACGATCTTCCAATGAAAGCAACGAATCGATAAAGTGCTGGTCGACCGTGATCCAATTACGAGGAGCACGATGAACGTAATCTTCATTATCGTCCCATCGTGCATTATGCGAAGCTGCCTTCGCGATAATATCCAGCGTGATAGGTCGTGTACATTGGTGTATCCGGTGACCGGTACGCAGAGACAGGGAGAGAACGACGTATTAGCGTGCGTGGCTTCTCGGAGCACGTACGAACGTCCACCGGGACATCGAAAGCACGTCGAAATCGAAACGTGGAGGACGACGTTTAACTCATCGTCGCTTCTGCTAATTAGACGATATTGGACCCCTTGTCACGGGAATCGGTGGAACGCGACCAAAGCGAGACAATTGGCTCGATCGATGCTCGAAATATTTTCATCGTTCGCGTCAACGACGTATTAAAAATATTTCCGGTCGTTCGTCGGTTGTGGTACAAACGAGGTGGGGAAAGAAAGAAGGAGGTGTTTTTGAGAACAATTCGAGACTCGATTATTGTTCTCCTCTTTCGACTCATTTCGAGCCACGGAATCTACCTGATTTAGTGTACCGCGAATTACGGATACGTGTACAAGAGTCGCGAAGAACTTAACCGTGGAAGAAGTCCAGAGTCGCGTAATTTTCAATATTATTCTAAATTGAAAGTTTTCGATACAACGAACAACGATGAATCGCACGAGAAACGATACTAAGGTAATACACGTGCACGTGTCAGTTCCAGAGAAAAGCAAGGAGCCGGAATCGAAACAGTTCGTCGGCCTGGTGATCGGGATACTAACCACCGTGATAGTGATGCTGCTGGCCGCCATCATGTTCATCTTCTACAGAAATCGAAGGCTCAAGGCTGCCCTTGCGCCGTCTACCTTCTACGACCAACACGGCGATCTGAAGGTAAGGGAAATGGCTTCTGATAAGCCGAGATAAATTTCACAAAGAGACGTTATATAGATATGTACAACGCCGTTTAATCTTTCACGCTCGGAAGCCGACTCTCAGTCACCGTAGCAATTTAACGCAGCGACTCGCGTCGTAACTCACCCGGTGAAAATTACAAGATCTCGCCGTTCGATGGTCGCTTCTCGCAAAACTGTGAAAACGTACGAAATAATGTAAAAAAATTACGCTCGAAATTTAACAGAAAAATTCTCTCCGAAAGATCTACGAAACCAAAATTTCCGAACAAATCGAGCCAAGGTTCGTAATCGCTCTTACCCAATCTTATTGCAACTTTCTGCTCCGAAACGAGATAAGAATTCCACTCCGATCGAGGCCCGCGATTTAAAAATAATTACAAGATAAACACGCACGGTGTTTAATAAACTGTTGAATAAATGTTATCGTTGAATTATAGAAGAGTACCGTTCAATGTGGCACCGTTCGATAAGTTTCATCGAACGACGAAACTTATCGAACGAGCCAGTAAATAGAAATACGGGGAAGGCGGTCGCGGAATTTTTCTGAAATTCAATCAGCCCGGATTGAAACTATCGTTTGAAAGTTTCGAATCACTCTGGTTCCCAGTGGTTGCGTCACCGTCACCGTCACCGTACCTCTCGTTCGAAATCCTCGAGCGAGTTCGTTTCGCTCCCGTCACTTGGTCGTCCGCGAAGTTATACACGCAGCTGTGTCGTCGGGTGTCGTCTCGCAGCGCGTGATTCTCGCGGAAATTGTTAGTAACGCGAGCGACGGGGTGGTGCCCGGCCTGTTTCGCTCGATTCGTAACAAGGAGACCGGTTCGCGGTCGTAGGAACGAGGCATTGAATGCCGCCTCGTTACCGCCGGGTAATGCTTTAACTCGACGCCGCCAATTTGGTAAATGACGACGATCTCGTTCCCTCGGTTCCGATCCACGGTAGCGATTTTTCTCTACGGTGGGATACCGTCTCGGATCTCGTCCATCGAGATTCATTTTGTCCCTAATAAACCGAACCCGAACGCTCGGCCACCTATTTGCCCCTCTGTTCCCAGGCCGCTCGACGAAAAGCCTTTTGAGCAATCATGGAAAACGTCTTAGCCGTGTTAGACGTGTCGGCCTGGATACGAGAGCCCTAGGGAGCGAGAGAGAGTCAAATATTTTCCTTGAAAGCGGGTAAAGGGGCAACCGGGATTGCGCGTCAAAAGGAATCCTCGATAAATAGCCGCGAAACTGTAACGAGCCCGAATCTTCGCCAGAGGTAACATTTTAATCGCGAATAGTCGCTTCGTTCCGTTCGAAATTCTTTTCGTTCCACGTACCTCCGTATTTGTACGGATCGAACGAATTCTCGCGGATTATTTCGCCGAAGGAAGGAAGGAAGGTTAACCGCCGCGAGATTTTATAAAATACGAAACGAAATGGATTTTTTGCCGGGAAGAATACCGAGGAACTGCAACAAATCCGAATGTTCTTCGGGTGGAACGTTTTAATCGCGGACAGCCGCTTGCTTCGTTGCGATAAAAAGTTCGCGTATTTTGGCAAAGGTCGAAAAAGCTAACCCTGTATCGCTTCCGGACGGCTCCATCGTGCAATATTTTGTAAACACGGGACAAAATGGATTTTCTACGAAAATATAAAAACAATACCGCGAACTGGCCCCGGCGAAACATTGCGGCGTAACGTTGCAATTTTTTCGAAACTATCGGCTCGTAAATCCGACGCGACGATGACGGATGGCGCGTTGTATTTCTCGTATTAACGAAAGACGGATGCTTGTCGTGGAAACGCAATTGTCACGCGCTCCGTACACTGTGCGTGTACATCGTTGAAATGTAAGAGTCGAGAGTGATCGTGACCGCGACGTATGTGAACGCGAATAGATGTATTAAATTGTATCGGGTGCCATCTAGAATTTTGCGTGTCTCCGTACACGTGACGAGATCACACAATGAGATCTTGTTTTATACCGATCGCAATGTTAAGTAATAAACGAAGCGTTAGCCACTGCACGTGATTGTAGAATTATTGGGTTGTTCGGAAAGTCATTTCGTTTTTTTTCTTTTTTGGTGAAAACGAAGCACGACTTTTTTAAAGTGTATGAACATTTTATTAAATTATATATTCTCCAATTTGGAAAACGAAATCACTTTCCGAACAACCTAATAATATACGTACAGTAAAGATAGTTTCTTTTGATCGTTTGTCCAAGAAAACTGGTCGATCTTTTTACCGTGTTTCGAATAGATGTGTATCGTGACAAGAAGAACGTCACTGACACGATGTTATATATTCTTCGAGAAGCTAAACCCTCGAGATAACAGGTCGGTGTTCCATGGAGAGGGAAACAGGAGAGGGGAACGCGATAGGTGCAAGAAAACCCCATTGGTGGTAGAAACACAAGGCCCAAATGGCTCATAGCACAATGCTCTATTGTGCAGAGGGGTGCAAACGAGTTTATCGCCGAGAATTAGGTAGCATTGGTCCTCACGAAATTATTTCGAACGAACTTTCGCCCTGGAGTTCCGTTCGTACCTTCGTAAGTGTTTCTCGCTACACATCGAGAGACGACGAAATAAAAAACGAAGAAAATTCGGTTCGAGAGTAGTAGCCGAGCTCCTCGAAGAGAAACAAAAGTTAAAAAAGAACCGAACCAACGAACGGTGGACAATAAACTAGAAAATTAAGAAAATTCCCTTCGAAACTCCGTCTCGGTGTTAAGAGAAAAGTTGATGAAAAAAGCTGAACCAAAGAATAGAATCCCCGTTGTATAAACCGAAGAAATATCCTCCGCGCAAATAATGTTCGGATAGGAGCGTGGAAGGTATTGTACAATACGGTCGAACACATATCGCCGGACCCTTTTCACCCGGCTGTACGAAATAAAACGTAGCCATTACTCGGAAACAAAGCGACCTTAAAAACCTCTCCGCAGTGTCATATTGGCCTCTTGAAACCGTCCATTCTTTATTACATTTTTCTTTTTTTTTCTTTTTCTTTTTTTCTTTCACGTCCACCCGACATCAAACCAACGGACAATATTAAGGTGGCCTGTTTCCGGTGGACCGTCCCGGTATTTCCGTCGACGCGAAACGTACTCGGTAGAAAAATTGTTCAAAGCGAAGGAAACCGTATCTGGCACTTCGTTTTAAAGAGGAATGTCCATCCCGCTCGTAAATTCCGGTCCGGCTGCCGCGGGAATTATTAAAGTTTTATATTTGTTGTCATCCGCGCGGTCGGCGGTTCCGGGGGCCGAAAAGACCATCCCCTTCTGTTGCGCGTAGCTCGCTCGCTCGCTCGTAATGAGGACGCGTTCTTCAAGACGGATCCACTTTGTCCCGGGGAAAAATTAATTACCGCTGTTAGCGCGGTGAACAATGTTGAAACGCGCGGAGGCGGAGGCGGAGACGGAGGCAGCCGTGACGGTGGCGACGAGAACGGGGCGGGGGTGGGGGGGCAGGGCAACGCCACGGAATACACGAACACGAAGAATAGAAGAAAGCGGAAATACTCCCGCGAACGAATTCCGAGTATATCCCACCCCTCCCCTCCCCTCCTCCTTCCTCTGCAGCCCTTTCCTATTGAACGCAAGAAACGAGACGCGGAGGGACGACGCAGGAATATGTAAATACATGGAAAACGCGTTTCTTGGGAAATTGGTATTTAACGAAGCACGAGGACGAAGAAAAGTGGAGGCGAGGCTAGTTTTCTGTGAACTATTGTGAAATTGAACGAACCGAATGCGAACTTCATTCGCGAAATTGAATTCCCGTTAATTCAGGGAAATTTTAGTTCCGCGTGTATAATGACCTCTCGACCGTGGGCCACTTTACGCTCTTTTAACCGGTGGAAAGAAATTGAACCAAGGTGGACGTTACCCTCGTGTTTGGAACAGACGGGAAGAATTTTCTTCGATAGACACCGAGGGAGTACAGGTTCCAACGAGAACCGGAAAACCGAGAATATTTCCTCGTTGCGACCATTACTCGACTTGTCGAGTTAAATGTGTTCGATACTCTCGTTGTAATTTCGATAACTGGTCGCAAAGATACGTTCCAGTGGCGAAAGAGACGCGAAGGAGAACGACAGATCGCTGTTACGCGACTAAATATCGTTCCTTTCTGATTTTTAAATCGTACGTTCACGATCAATAACGTGCACTGTGTTTTTTTTTTTTAATTTTCACGTTGGAGTGTCTCAAATTTTTCTAGGTGCATCTGCACGGAAATGTGCGTTAAATTGAAATCGTTGCGCGTTTTAATCGTCGCAGCCGAGATCTCCACTGTACGCGTATTGTTAAGTAAATAACACGGTGAACGGGGCGGAATATTCGAAGGCGCAAAAACGGAATAGCTAACATAACGATAATCAGCCAGCAGAGGTGGAAGACAAGGAAGTACTTAGTGTCTCGAACTTGTCGTAACTGTATTAATAACAAGCTGGAACTTCGTTCGCATCAATGAGCAGCCCGAGTCTTCGACCCTTCTGCGAAACGTACGGAAGACAGTAATTAACAGGTTGCTGAACGATGGGAAATAATGGGAGCCAGACGGTAGAGCTCAATTCTCGCCAGAAGGCCTTCCAAACCTGTTTGCGCCAACGAGTTCCACTTAAGACAGGCGCAAAACAATACTCCGACTGAGACGTGACGCTCGCTATATTAAAACGGGTTATAAACATTAATTAAATTTCTGCAGTTTGCATAGATACGTCGAATGCACGTTTCATTGCTCGGGAGAGAGCTGGAATAACATCGTCCGTGGGTAGCCGGGACGAGCACCACGGCGAGAAATATTAAATATTATTTCAAACTTCTTCGGAACGTTTTTCCAAATTTTTCTTCGCGGATAAATGGAACGAGGGGTACACGGTTATTACCGTGAGCTCGAAAGAAAGAAGGAAAGAAAAAAAATGAAAAAAAAAAAAAAAAACGAAAAAGAAAGGAAGAGTGTTATAATTTCTTCCCCGCGTGGAACACTTTGCAGGCTGTCGGAACGTTTAAGCGAAGAATAATGTACTACGTTAATGACGAATAAATTGAAGCGGACGATACGAGAGCGCGGCGGGGTTTAAACAAAGGTAAAAGTTAATTTCTTTCGCAAAAAGTGGGCTGTTCCGGGAGAAGTAGCCGACAGGGTCATTTTGGTGGTCCTTGTTCATTGATGACGGCAATCCAACCGCGGATGGAATTAATATATATGCAGAACAGGCGTTAAACGAACAAAGAATTTACCCGGCGTTCTAAAATTAGGCACTTGATACCGACTTAACCGGCGGCTCACCGAGCGAAGAAATGAAAATGTTCGCCGAGACGGGAAAGCAAAGAGACCAATCCACTTTTTTTTATCTAACGCCAAAAGGTAAATTTCCCTAGGTAGTTCATGAACGGAGATATATGTACGGTGGCTGACAATTTATCCGGCGCGGATCGACCTCGTAAATGTTTCGAATCCGGCTAAATGCATTGGACGTCGCTGCGAATTCTCGCGGATATCGATCGTACGGATCGTTACTCGTACTTGCTCGATGAAAATCGTTCCGTTCCAACGAAACAGCCGGCTGGTAACGATGGACTCCGCTCGAACGTGGAAAAACTCGTGTATTGTTCCTCGGTCAAGTCGCTCGCTGGGTACAACTCGAGTGCGAACGGCAATTTCGATGTGCCACTTGACTCGGGGAACAATACCATCGTAAACCGTCACCCTTACGAGTCAACCGAGCACGAGAGCCAGCCTCTTTCAATTAGCGAAAAACTTTCCACCTACGCTTTGTACCGAACTTCCTCCTACGTGAAATAACCAGAGAATCGCGTTCGAGAAATCTTCGAAAATTTCCAACCTGCGGTTTCGACCATCGTCGCGAACAATTCGGCGAACCGTGTTCTTCGACGAGTAGAAGACCCTCCAAGTTATTCCTCGACGACGAACAAGTCCACTGTGGTACGCAGAATATCCAAAGGTACGTTTTCATCGAACAACGTTCGCTCTTCGAGTGAATTATTAGGTCGTTAGGAAAGTCATTTGGTTCTTTTTCGTGAAAATGGAACAGGATTCTCTTAGAGTGTATAAACATTTTATTATGTTATATATTCTCCATTTTGGAGAACGAAACGACTTACCGAACAACCCAATATTCATGTAGTGTCTTTATCCTTTATATGAATACACACTTCGCTCCAAGAATCTTTACAGTTCGGTGATGATATTAGGTAAATTGTAATAACAGGTTCACGTGTTATCTCTACGGAGAACATCCGTTTAGATGCGATGTCATCAGGATAGGTCTTTAAGATACTTTCTGTGCAATCTTCGAGAGAAATTGGTCTCGTAGAGGTTTCCAACCAAATTGTTTCGAGTTAATTTTATTTTTACAGTATCGTCGAGAATTTTTACCATTTTTACCATTTTTCCGGTAAGGATATTCTGTAAATTGTAGCAACAGCTACGAATGGTTAACACATAGATGTCTCTGTGGAGAGGATCCGATCAGACACGATGTCATTAGTTTCCTGTGCAATCTTCCAGGCAAATTTGTCCCATATAGATTTCTAGTCAAGTCGTTCAGGGTGACTGTCGTTTCTAGTCTATAGTGTCTTTATCCTTCTAGTCTATAGTAGTGTCTTTATCCTTTATATGAATATACATTTTACGCTTATATATTTCGTAAGTGGCTAGTCATACGTAGCTCCAATATTCCGCATGTAAATCCACGAACCTACCAAATTTCATTCGAATCGGTGAGAATCACTTCTAACACCCTCGTAAAAGTCAAGATCATGAAAGTCAGTCACCGAAGATCAGTGTTCGAAAAAACGAGATGCTATTCCATTACACTGAATCTGTATCGCACAATACAGAACACGAACGACGAAGAAAACAGAAAAAAAGAATCAACGATGAAATTTAACCACTCGTCCGATATTAATTCGATAGACGACAAAGTCAAGACGCGTCGAACCTTCGAGGTTGCAATTCCCGGTAGGATTCGAGACGAGGTGTTAACCGTGTCTGAAAATACCGAGAAGTCGTCTCTCTTTCTCTCTCTCTGCCTGTCTCGTGTCTCCCATTAAAATGCAACGATTCGAAAACGCAACCGATCCACTCGTCGCGATCATCGTGACGAAGTAAACGCGTCTGCGCATTTATTACGAAGCACTCACCGACCAAGACAGAGAGAAAGTCGTTCGGTCGCACGTCGAGTCACTGTTTCCACGAATCCGAGACGCGCGTTTCGAGTCCCCCGGTCGACGAACCAATATAATTCCCGCCGAGTAAATTTTTACCACCGCCACCCCTGGGGACGGTGGCACGGCGGAAGAGTGGTAGAGGGGATGGCAGGCAATCGAGCTGACTCCACTTAATTAAAAGAGCCAGTCGTATGACCGTATTGTCGGGCGCGAGAAGACGTGCGTTATCTAGCTCGTTCACCCGTCCGTAAGCAAGCCTGTGTACACACGTAGGCATCCTCTCCATCGCATTCTGTCCCGTTCCAACGCCACTCCCGGTATTAGCCACCTGCTACTTGTCTCGTCTCGGCGTTGCAAAGCCGTGGAACGTCGCGATTTCCTTTTTCTTCTCTCTCTCTCTCTCTCTTTTTTCCTTCCTTTCTTTCCCTCCTTTTCTTTTCTTTTTTCTTTTTTTTTTGTTCGGATGACCCCGTTGCACTTCCCGCAGACAGTCGGCCTCCCCCTGCCGCGAGACGAGTTCACCCGGACATCGACCACTCGACAGGCGTGCACAGGGTCCTCGAGACTGTTTATCCGGGAGTCGCGTCGAGGAGACCGGCTACGCGACGACCGTTTCGTCATTTTCCAGTTTAAGGATTTATAACCCTCCCTTCCAATCCGAGCGGCTTTCAGTCGATCGCTCGGATGTCTGGCGCGCCGGAGGATTAACGCGAAATGCGAAAATAAATTCGGGGAGTTTGTATCGCGAGAGCGCGGACATTCTTCTCGGAGTGTACTCGACGTAACTCGATAGCACGCTTCGAGAACTAGACCTTCCTTTAGTATCTGCATCGTTTGTCGATCGATAGCGTCTGGACACACTTTCGGTCAATTTTTCGGCATATGGGACCTCCGTGGTTTTCGAACGGGTCCGACAAGGGCTCTCGACGTTAAAATATTTTGTTAGTAGTTGCAACATATTGATTTTACATACACTTCGAACGTTTAATATTTTTATGTACAATTCGCAGAGTGATTCTCAGTACAAGTGTTTATAATGTGAAATTCTCACGAGGATATTTATGTACCATAGTGTGCGACAAGAATGTTCCAGAAAAAGACGAAATAGTTAACATCCATAATCTATAATAGAAATAATAGAAATGGTTAACATCTATAATCAGAGATGTCGCAATTAGTGATTTTTGAGTACTGTAATATATTTTTTCCTCGAAGCTTATACTTTGCAACGAACCACACATTCTTCACTCAGTTTGCACCAGGGAATCAAGATGGCTGCTCGGTGTTCCAGATCGTTGTCCTCTCGAAGAATTTATCGGTGTTTAGTATCGTTCGACCAATGCTTCGCAGATTTTAAGAGATCCTTTCGGCCAGTCGGATCGTTTTCTAGGCATTTAAATCGTCCATAAAGACGGATAATGTCCCCGAACACCGAAGCAATCTCAAACGTGCAATTTCATCGAATGTTCTCCGGATGATTGGATTTCCATATAGTAGGCAGACCAAGCTCGTTCGATAATGTCCAAGCCCAAAGAGATGATTCGTCGTTGAATACGTCGCTTCAATCATGATCAACGTTTTCGTGCGTCTATACCACTTCAAAGCGTTTAACGTACGTTGCACCCGTTTCGAAACACACAAATTTCTCAACGACGTGGAAAATTCTGATTCTTTAACGCTCTATATATTTATACACATTACCATCACCCTCCTCATTAAGTAGCAAAATTCACAGATGTCTATGCATTTGTGACATAGACTGTACAAAATGGTATTACACGTTTCGCGAGATTTTTTGATCCGAGAGTGAAATTTATCGTAAAATTTTCCTCGGAGTCTGGTGAAAGAAAATAAAAGTATTTTACCCGGTACGAGGATACGATAGATATTGGAGTCGATTTTTCTAACATTTTATTGCAATATTTATTTAATTTTTCCTACACGCCGTAGAAATGTAACAATTCCCTCCGTTTCGTCGAGGTTTTTTCTTATTCTGTAATTATCGATGCTCTCGCCCGACAGATTGCACAGAGACCACGAATTCTAATTAGGATTCCAACGAGAGGAGGCGGGACGAGGGGTTTCTTCGTATCGTACGTTCGAATGATCGCCAGATTTTGGACGGATTTGAGCAGATTACAGGTCGGTTTCGAGGTTAGGGAGATACGCGACGCGTTTCCGCATTGCGTGCCCTCGTGGTCCATGAAGCAACCTTTATTTGGGGCGTATGCAAAATTCAGGAAACCGCGGAAAGGGTCCTCATTGACAATCTCGTATCCTCGGCTTGGATATGAGAACCTGGTTATAACGTTCGATCATTTCTATGAAGTAGAACTGTTTGAACTGAATCAGCACTTCTCGTGCACCGAATTATTGGAATTCTTGAATATTGAACTACTCGTGACTTCAAACCTCATCGTCGTAGATCAAACGTAGTAACGGTACTAAACCTCGATTTCGGTGCGAAAATATTCGTGTCCCTCGCAAACTGTGATATTTTTTAAACGAAATCTCGAACTCGAGCTATGAAAAATTGTTCCTTCCAAACAGCGCGAAACTCGTAGGGATTGTTTTACGGTGGATTCGATTTTACAAAAATATAATAAAATTTGATGCGCTTTTCAGTCCGGTGATCGTTGCGGTTTTGCAGTAACAAGTAGCTTAAACGATCACGCATGTTTTTCGTATTTTTCATAAACAAAGAGAAATTTCGAAATTTTCCCGTGCAATTGCTAATTTCTGTTCGTTAATGAACGCGAATTGCGAGGGAAAAAATATAACGAAAACAGAAGTACGAGCGATACGAAATTTTCCAGTTTCCGGGTGCATAAATTTCCGGAAAATGTTGCTGCCGAATATCATCGGTATCGATGTTGAGGTTATTGTTATTTCATTACAGCCGAAATCGTTTGTTTCCTATTCGTTCCGCTAGAAACGCATTTTGAAAATAAATTTCCGATAATTCGTTGTTACGCGTGTACGCGCCACCTCCGCGATTTATCGATCAATTTTCGCGCGAAATGTCCATTGTTCATCGGGGACGTAATAAAAAGAAAATGTTCCCTCGAAAAGTACGATGTAATGGCGAGCGCAAACTTGAACATTTCGTGTACGGAATAGAAACAATACCGACTTGTTTGAATTTTTCACGTACTCGTAGCCGTATTAACACAATGCCCGACTCACGCCGCTGTTTCACAGTTCGTTACTTTTTAACGTATCGTGAAAAATATGCGTTCCACGAGCGTAGACAACGATGCTTAACAACAGTCAGTTTCCTGTCCTGTCGAACAATGGTGGAACACGGAGAATTATTATTCTCCCTCGCGTTATCTTTCCGCTGATTTTCCCGCGTAATCCCCAAAATTAATATATCTCTCGATCGTTGGCAAATCATTCGCGATAACGCGCCATTTCCTTAACGAAACGGTGAAAAAAGCTGTCGCGCGAAATGAAGCACACTCCCATTATTCAACAAGCGTAGGATGTACGCGCGATTAAAGTTTGCACGAAATAATGTAATATCGAATCTGTCTTTTTATTTTGACGTCGTTATACCATATTTCTCCTCGCAACGCGTGACATTTTTACTGCGAGGAGAAACATAAACAGAACTCAACTATTACAAGGTAAAATCGTTCGAAGGTACTTCCATCACGTTTTTCGTCCAATTTACTTCTGTTCTTTCTGGATACGGTACACGATATTGATCTGAAATACAGTGAAAATACTTACATAGTGAAATATACCTGTAAAGTCACGGATAATAAAATTCTATCAATGTCTCACAAATAAGAATAATCAAATATTTATAACGCTCACAACTGGGTTGAATTTCCCTCGCGATAATTCGTATCGATTTCCCTTACCTAAACTCGACATCCATCTGAAAGATACGTAACAAAAAACACCGAAATTTAATCGTATCATAATTCTCACCTTTTTAGCTTCCACTCGAAGTTCCATTCAAACTGTACACAATACCGTTTTCTATGCACGGTATGATAAATAAATGGGTGAAATATTTCCGCGGCACGGTGACTCGTAAACAGTTTTTAATGATTTCGAGCAGCGAGAAAGTTCTCGAGTTAAAAAGTTGGAGCGTTAAAAATGAAATTTTACCGTCCCGTTAATCGATCCGAATGCTGTTCCGTTGATTAGCCGCCCCCGTCCCCGGCTGGCCCCCCCCCCCCCTCGCTCGTAATAATCCTTTTCGCAGTTACGAGTCGTAACTAAAACATTTTTCATTTTAACGAGTTTCGTGGCACGTCGCCTCGAACGTATCGAGAATTTTCGAAAGAGACGCGTAACGAGTTCTCGACAATCGGCCGTTCGATACATCGAAATTTCCGAGCAAGGAATGCCGTATAATTGAAAGTACAGGAAGCGCGCGTGATTTCATTAAATTTTATTGAATTTATTATCTTCGAACGGTCCGATCGCGAGGCACACCCGCTTTTAATCCAACACGGGCGAGGTCGTCGAGAGAGGGGGATGAACTGTGCGATGGCGTGGAACGTTGGGTGGCGGTGTGTGGGGGTGGTGGTGACGGTGGAAGAGGGAGGCGTTCAAAAGTGAGGTAATGCGATTACCTACTTCAGCTACGGGGGGGTTCGTCACGATACGAGGGGCAGCCGAGCGAAAACAGATTATTTTAATTTAAAGCAACAAACTCTCTCCGATTCTCGTATACTGTAATCCTCCCACGCAAATTTGACGTACGCGTGTATCCGCATTGTCAGCGGCGCTAGTTTCCGGATTAAGCATTAGGATAGGAACGGGGGCCCATTGCCGCGCGGCGCAACCTACCGACCGTCCTCCTGATGAAAATCAAACAGAAGATCCGCGAGCTTTTTGCCAAACCTCCCCTTCCTACCACGCTGTACCGCCTCGTCCTCGTTTTTCCTTTTGTTTTGCCGCGGGAAGATTTTTCATCAACGTCAACTCGTGAATTAGCGAACGACGCGCTGCGAGACATTCCCTACCGGAAGAGAAAGAAACGGGACAAAATATTATTCCCTTGTCGGTAATTCCCATGCATTGTACGAAAAGGTTATGAAATCATAAATGAGATGAGAAAAAGAAAAGAAAAAAAAAATAAAATACGAAAAGAGAAGAAACAACGAAGAACGAAAGAGCGGGGACCGAGCGACGCGGAACTTTCGTTTCTGCTCGGTTTTTCAGCTTCCTCTTTCTATAAATTTCATCATTTATCGTGTACGGAGATTTTTTCATGCAATTGTCCACATTATTCGGGAACAATGTAGTCACGTACGTACGCTGGGAACGTATTGTTCCTTCGTGGAGCGATGTTCTCGAGAAAATTCGATTGTCAATTTTTCTACCTTCAATGGAATATTATACATTTTTTTCTTTTTTTTTCTTTTCCACCGCGCGCTGCAACATCCTCTTTTGAAATTAGTTCAGCGACCGTGCCGACAGAGCCGCGCGGTATTTTATACAAATAACAAAATAATCTGCTTCGACTTTCCACTTTTGTAAATGTATTTTTCAAATCGCCAAGTATTTTGTGCTTACATCATTGGATCGTTCCAGTGGGCTTAATCGGTACGAGCGATTATTCCGTTGGTTGATAAATATTGCGTTGAAACATTTTTATCCTACCGAATCGAATATTCCTTGTTCGAGTAATAATTTTTCCAAACGAAATCGAACTTTGCCAATAATCGCGTAAGCTTCTTTGTAAGAATCGTTTCGTACGATCGATCGTGTCCTCGCGGACGTGAAATTAAATAGTAATATGGAACAGGATTATCCGAATGTGGAATTTTCGTGATTCTCGCGATTAAGGAACGTGTGCAAATAGCGACCGGGCGAGAAATTTGATGAAATGATCGCAATAACCACCGAACGTGAATTACATTTGGTCGTACGTTAGAAAATAAACAATCGTTGAACTAAGACGACGAGAATCTCGCGTTGTATCGTTACATAATTGTCCGTACGACAAAGAGTAGGATAATATCGAATAAGATTTAGTCGAATTTTCAATTCTCGCGTTCAGACGGGTGAAGATCGAACGCAGGATCCGATTATTGTACCCGAAAAATACGTTTGGGGAGGTATGGAAGAAAAAGCTCCGAACAAACGAAAGAGTAAAGGACACTGAGTAAGGGGCAGATGTCGAGCGAAGGCAGAAAATGTGCAAACATCCGACAGGTTGAGCAGCTTTAACGGGAAAGGAGCGGAAATGTACCCACGGTAATGAAAATGGCAAAAAGCACTCCACTGCTAATTAATGGAAGATCGTTCTGTTCCTGAAATCCTCCTCTTTGCGCGTCTGGGATTTCATCAAGAAGCATACTTCGCTATTTCGATTTGTGTTTCAACGTTTATCCACGGTGAATTGCGCCCGGTATATTTATGCTGTTTGCGAATATGCGCGTGCGGAATCGGAAAAAGCGAAGCGATCCGTCGAGTCTTCGCGATCTAACATTCATCGTACATTATTCGGTTCGAACGTTTTTTTCTTTTTTTTTAATTTCTCGATTCGTAATTAGCACGTGTACGAATTTCATCGATCCCTGTCGAGCCTTGTGCGATTCAATTTTCTTGAATTTTCAATCGTTCAATTTCTTTTTATCAAACATCCTCCACTCGTGCAATTATTCTCTCTCTTTCGTCGCTCGAAGAGCAACTCGCTCAGAGAGTTAAAGAGAGGTGTCTGTCGCAGTCTTCGCGTTTGTACAGGATGGGAAGAAAAAAGGGTCCGAGACTTGGAGGGCTTACGGTACTCGTCGAGGGGGAGGCAAAAAGTATCGGTTCGACACAGGGTCTTACGATCGATCCTTTCTGCGTAGAATTAACTTTCCTTATTTACGAACATTCGATATCGCGAGCCTCTTCCCGGCAAATTGAATGTAAACAGAGGAATTGGTTTAGAAGTATCGGTTCAAGGTTGTCGACACAAAACCGCTAATATAGACGAAGTTTACCTCGTGGACGCAAACATAACACAGAATCGATCGAAAACATAACAACAGAGATCGATGAAAACATAACGCAAACCACCGAGATGTACAATACATTCAAATGGAAGGAAAACAATCGAACGTCTATCGCGCGAATGAAAGTTTGTACCGTCGATAAAGTACACAATCTACGCGGGCATTAATCATTTCGCGTGGTCAACCTTGAACCAGTGCACCTTTAACGAACCAATTCCTATTTATATTCGATCAGTCGCGAACACGCTCGCGACAACGAACGTCCGTAAATAACCGAAGTTAATTCAACACCGTAGAGGATCGATCTAGGAATCGAAACGTATTCGTTCGTCTCTACGAGTATTGCGAGCTACCCTCGAGTCGCGAATCTCTCTTTCATTCGTTAGCCGCGTAATAAAAAATTGATAATCGTCACCGGGTCCGCCGGCAGTGTTCAAGTTCTCCGCGAGTAATCGTTAAATTCCTTCCCGGCCACTTTCAGGGAACTTTTAATTCAACCGCGACGACCGGAGATTATTTAATAGCGAGCCCCCATCGATCGTCCGTTCCCGTGATAAACTGGATACGCTATTAGTATGCAGCGAGACGTTCCTCGACCTGAACAAATGCGGCATGATAATAAGTTCGTTGAAACGCCCACGCGTAGTAGCTACCGAGGTACGCGAGGCCATTCTGTCATTTATTTTCGCGGGATTACGTTGTCAGACATCGTGGATACATCCTCGAAGACGTAGGTATCGCGGGATATCCATCGATAAAAGCACTCACGATCGAACGTATATCCGCGAAAGATGTGCATCACTCGAGAGAGTTCTTTTGTGCAAATAATTTATACACTTGCGACCACGACAAACACTGGTCGACCGAAAGCTGGACTGTATTATCGTCTAGGTGTACAGGTTAATTCAGGTAAAGGAGGTCGATATTTGGTGAAACGACAGGGCGGCGCAGCCGATATCCGAGAACTTTCGTTCAACTAGGCACGAAACTCACGGAAACGGACCTGAGTTAATTCAATTTGCCCTGGACGACGTACCGACACGTATTCGAGCCTCACTCGGCTATTTTCTGGAACGATCGAAGAAAGAAAGATTAGAACCGGGTTAAGGAGAACGTGGTCCCTGTAAGTTTCTTTTTTTTTTTTTAAGCTATCTCCAAGAATCTTTACAGATCGGTGATGATATTAGGTAAATTGTAATAACAGGTTCACGTGTTATCTCTACGGAGAACATCCGTTCAGACGCGATGTCATCAGGATAGGTCCTTAAGATGCTTGCTGGACAATCTTGGAAAGAAATTTGTCTCGTAGAGGTTTCCAACCAAATTGTTTCGAGTTAATTTTTTTTTTACAGTATCGTCGAGAATTTTTACCATTTTTACCATTTTTCCGGTAAGGATATTCTGTAAATTGTAGCAACAGCTACGAATGGTTAATACATAGATGTTGTCTCTGTGGAGAGGATCCGTTCAGACACGATGTCATTAGTTTCCTGTGCAATCTTCGAGGCAAATTTGTCCCATATAGATTTCTAGTCAAGTGGTTCAGGGTGACTGTCGTTTCTAGTCTATAGCCAGTGCAGAGACCGGTGATGTCTTCTATAACTGATTCAACTTTGTTAACCTAGCGTCTCGACGAGCAACGAGCTAAATATAGAAATCAAATAGAAAGCCAGCAATAGGGATAAGGTCGAGGATCTCGTCACAATAGAGACACTCCTAGACGCTCTACCCGCCCATGTGCGAGATTGTAAAAGTGATCAGCGTGCCCGAGCGTGATCTACAATCGGGAAAGTGACGTTGACGAGTCAAGTCATCGCGGTCTGGAAGTAATTTACGATTACTTCGAGGAAGTTTAATGTAGGTCGTCAGGAAGTGGCTTCACCGATGAGCTATTATCAGATACAGGGCGAAATGCAATAATTCTTTTTTTTCGCGAAATGCTTATTTATCCTTTTTTATAATTTTGTATCGAATTACATATATTCACGAAGATGGAATTATTTGTTTTCAGAGTTCTTGACTTGAATTTCAAGTAGAGTATGTTTCAAAGTTCACACTCTGTCAGTGCGTTTCACGAGCGAAGAAAACACAGAGGAAGCGTTACCAGTTTCTTCTCATTTGTTATTATCGTTAATAGACCCGAGTAAAAATTACCTTACTTCGTTCAAAGTACGTATAACGTGTGTTTAAAATATGCATGAGGTTGTACAACATTCTTTTCTCATTTCTACTCGCAGAACATACTACCAAAGTTTAATCGTTCAACTTTGTAAAACTCGGTAGACTTCTCCCATAATAAGATCGAGACTCCTAATATCCAAAATGGACCATCCGACTCGACTGATCCAATTTTGTCCGCAACCAGTGGATAAATTAAAATTCTTTTCAACGTTCGATACCGGTTGGCCGATAGGCGAAATAAATTACAGGGTTGTGCGTGGAAAGGTTGAAGGTGACTTTGAGAACTTACCGAAAAGGAAACGCTAAAAACAAATATCATTTCGAAGGTATTGGAGTTGAGAAGGTGATAATCACCACCGTTTCGAAAACACGCAGGTGATAATCACCACTTTCTCGAAAATATACAAGTGATAATCACCACCTTCTCAAAAACATCTAGGTAATAATCACCACCCTTTTAAACATATTCAGGTGATAATGACCACCGTCTCAAAAACACGCAGGTGATAATCACCAACCTCTTGAAAACGTGCAGGTGGTAATCACCACCTTCAGAAAAATATACAAGCGGTACCGATATCTCGATTCCTCGGCAATCTTCCGGCAAACGAACGATACTTCCCCTCCCACTTTGCACCACTCGATCGATTCACGAGCAGTATCTGTACCAGCAAATATCCTCCGTCGCTTGAAATTTTCTCCGGCAAGTTTAACACGGTCACGTGTTCCCGGGGCGCAACAGACGCCACTTTTCGCGAATCGAACCGACCTGTACGTTCACCGAAACAAGAACCGCCCCGTACAATGGAGCCAGTTGGGGTCCGCGTTAACCGAAGCGTTGTAAACGCGTTCACGGAGTGTTCCACGGAGATTCTTCCCCTGCCCCTCCGGCATGGCGCCGCGTGTTTATCGAGTAATTACTATTTTCAATTAACGGTCCGGTACGATCGATCATTTTTCGCTTAAACGAAGATTCCTGGGGCGATCAGTCGAAAATTCCGGCTGCTGATTGGTTTCTCTGTAATTAATTTTTCCTCGCGCATTAAATTATTCGCGCCGTTGCGCGTCGATCACCGAAACACGTTCGGTCAGCCCGAAGATTTCCATACTGCCAATTACGAACGCGCGCGTCCCGCTCGATTTTCGAGCGTGCTCGAACAAACAAGGTCGCAGTCGAAATTAACGACGGTGCAACGAACTCCGACTACACCTACCAAAATACTCTCTCTCTCTCTCTCTCTCTCTGTGCCGCGAGATTTGCACTCCGTTTCGGTTCGGTTCGAGAAACCGATAAAAGATCGCCGCGCGTGGTTCCATCGTCGTAACCGGCGCGTTATTTCCCCGACAGCGATGATACCTGGCGGTCGAACAACCTCGACGTAGAAAGCGACCGGAGTGGGGGGATCGGTGATCGAGCCATCAAGGGGAACGAGCAGCCGACAGCGCTTTGAATGCCCGGCCATAAGGGCGGAGGAAGTCGCGACAGGACTTCAGATAGCCCTAATGGCGAAAGAGAGGCGTCGGATGGAAACCTAGATGACAGGAAGACGAGCAACGTACCAGAAACGGCGGACGATCAAAGAAAAAGGAGAAACCAGACAACGAATCTGTGTGTGTGTGAGATAAAGAGAAAGATCGAAGGAGAGTAGAAGAGAAAGAGAGAGAGAGAGAGAGAGAACGAATCGGGCAAAGAGATTCCAGTAGAATCCCGATGGCTAAGTGGTTATCTTATCTTAACGGGACGGCGGTGCAGCATCTCGCTCCGGCGCCCTAACGCTTCCTAAACGGAAATTAACACCCCCCATCCCCTCCCTGCGCCATCTCGTGCCCTTCCAAGCACTCCGTGCTACGAGATTCGTAGCCGAGGAGCGCGGCAAAAATCAATGGATATTATGTCGCGACTCGTGTAGAACTCGCGCGCCAACGACACGGATTCCAGTTTCCACCCCCACCGCTGGTACGTAAACGTTCGCTTATCGTTCGACGAAGAAGTGGTGATCGCGTATACCGCGGTTCCGACGGTGGATTGTTTGTTGCAACGGGAGCGTTAATTTCCTGAGGGCGACGTGTCGATCCTTGACCGAGGGGGCGTTTCTTACGCTCGTGTAGAACGAGGTTCTGCGAAAGGAAACGCGGTCGATAAGAAACGACGATGTTGGTTCCGCGTCGACGACGTTCCCGTGGACGAACGACGCTTCGTTTCGCGTCCTCGTCGTCCTCGTCGTCCTCGTCGTCCTCGTAGTCGTCGTAGTCGTGACGAGGCACCGTTAATGGAAAAATACAAACGCGATCGCAACCCAGATAGCCGACGTTCGAGCTTCTATTTACCGGGGCAGCACGGTCGTTCGCGGATGTGGAACGAGGGTGACGCGGCACCAGGTAAATCCGGATATTTTTTATCGTTTTTTCGCGGATTGGGAATTACCGATCTAGACATCGGACCGACACCGTTAATTATTAACGAAAGAGCGTCGCGCGGTATACGTATATCCCCTGATCCAATTTCCCCGACCGTCGGACCGAGCCGCAACTAATAATTACTCGATGATATGATAAATTTTATTCGCCCGGAATTACCCGTGGCACGTCGAACGCACATCGATGCATCGCGCAGACAATTACGCCGCACGAAATTATTAGCGACGGCCACGGTTTCGCGGTTCCGTGATTCCTTTGACGCGATAACGCTCCCGCGGTGTTTGTTTTTAACTCCTGTCCGACGAAATCAACACCGGCTTCGAAATCGAGTACACCGGGGCTTGGTTTCTTGGATACTTCGGCGAGGGTGAATACGAATGACAGCGCAAGGGGAGATCGATCTGGCGTCGATCTGGATGCGATCAATGGACGAATGCGTGGGGATGAACGGGTACCTCCGAGAGAGAATCGAGTGGAATATTTATTTGGACGAATTATTCTCAGCCACGGTGCATTCGGGTCCTCGCGATATACTTCTTTTCTATGCTGGAAACTATTATCGGATGCTTCTGTAATTTATTCGCTCTCGTTGCATTTTAAAGTCGAAACTCGAGTCACCTTCGGGACACTTTTCATCCAAGTGTCTTAAAGGTACGATCGAACCGTAGAAATTATACAAATTGATACTCTTCTGACCTTCGTTCGAGTCTCTCTGTACATTATTCCGTTAAAAATGTTCGCGTTGCTACAACGACCATCGAGATTCGACGCAACTGCGAGAGTGTATTTCCTTTTCGCGTCGCATTAAATGTAAACGCTCCGATTCCTAATTATCGGCGGCGGGATGCTCTTTTAGAATAATTTGGTATCTTGGACGAGCGGAGAGTTCGATCGGAGCCGATAAAAGCAACTCGATCCCGAATTAATTAAAATGTACGCAACAACGATTCCCCGGTCGGTAAATCCCCGGTGTGCTCTAGTTTTATTCGAGGCGCACTGTAAAAAGTCGGGGAAACCGCTGTTCCGGGTGAACCGTTCGCCCGTGCGCGCTTCCTTTATTTATTCTTCCGTCTTAAAATACGAATTACCGGTCGCTCCGTTTTCACAGTTGCCTATAAAAGAAAAGGTATAGCTGGAAGATCCTCCATGAATATTCCGAAAGGGCGTAGAACAAAGGTGGTATAAAGAAAGCGGCGGGACAAAGTGACGGAGAGTTCTTCGTAGCGTATCGCTTTTACCGCGCGATATACACGCGCGGCGTGTGCATAAATGTCAAGTGCATTAACGGCAACGTTCAATATTCGGCCGCAGGTCTCCGTGCAGGAGGAGGGCGAGGACAAGGGACCAATTTGCCCTCCGCTTCCGGCGCAGTACCACGCGGCTGCCTACACCACGACGACACCGCAACTACACAAAACTATCACGGATTACAGCGGTTGGTAGCGACGTTAAGTGCGATACTTAAGCCTTTCGAACTCTGCCTCTGCATGCACGGTTAGGCCGATTTAAATTAATTCAAACAGAGGTTGCTCGAGTCGCGCGATTATCAACGCCACACCTCGTAATATATTGCCGGAAATTATTACCCACTACGGAGCCACGCGAGCGATTTGATACATCGAATTTGGTCCACTCGTCGATCAAGCGCAAGGTGGCGGTGTTTTTTTTTTCTTTTTTTTTTTTTTTTTTTTGAATTTTACAACCCGCGCGTAATTACACCGATTCGAATCGGAGACGTTGGGAATCGGGATCGTTATCAAGGTTGCACCGCGTAACGCATCATTGCGAATGATTAATTACCGCGGCGTTGTCGCGAACGAGTGAAATTTTCCCGCGTCAAAGAAGCGGGACCCTTTTTCCATCTCACCGTGTGTATATTTACGCCGATTGAATTAATTTCGCGCGTACATTTGACGAATGTCATTGCCAGGGCGCGTAATATGTCGCTACAAAATTAATACCCGCTATAGACTCGCAAACGATTCGATGTATGTATATGTATATTGAATTCGGACCAGCCACCGATCAAATACGAGCAAGTGTTTCGATATTTTTTAATATCCGCGTGCACGGGTAATTGCGTCGATTTAATTCGTAGACGGCGCGAATTTGATTATTATCCAGGTTAGAGCTGGTAATGTATGGCTGTAAATTATTAATTACTATAGAGCCGTGGTACCGACCGGATACATTGAATTCGAGCTTTCGTCCGTCGATAATAAACGAGTGCCTTCGATTCGTTAAACTCTGTGTGCATACTTACACCGATTAAAATTAATTGAAACAGAAACAGTGCGCGTTCGATGATCGTCGATACCGGACCTCGTAATATATTGCTGGAAAATTATTAATTATCGCGGAGCTGTAAATAATTCGATACGTCGAATTTGAAATTTTCCACCGGTCGAAAAAAAGATCAATTCAACCCACGGATCTGTAACCGGTGTGACGAATTACGCGTTATCTGACTAATGGAGCGGTAATAATTATTAAGAAAACGAATAGTTTGCGCGCTTTGTTCGACGTAACGTGGGATAGGATCGCGTTTACACGGACATACAGCGAACTGATAAATTCGAGAATTTGTAGCTTTCGGTCATCGATCTCTTTCGCTCCTAAACTGAATGTTCGACAACAAGCTCACGACGAAATACGCTAAATTCCAGGTAGACGATTGCTATAACGATTCGGACACGACATTTCGAAATAATACTGCGAATGATTTTAATTCCACTCCATCAGTTGTGCGTTAAGCCTTTTGAACTCTGCCCCTACATGGGCCGTTAAGCCGATTTAAATTAATTCAAACAGGGACAGTTCTAACGATTATCAACGCTTTACCTCGGAAATATTGTTGAAAATTATTACTTGTTATAGAGTCGCGTATAGGCAATTTCAATGGGACTTCAAATTGAATATCGGTCCCGACCAACGTTTGATGCCCACGGTATTTCGTTAGGACGTTGTGTATTTTAATTAAATAAGCGGGAAAACTCGGAATAAGTGGCTTTCCGCTGCGCCACATTATCGAGTTTACGTTCGACTAAAATTACATAAAATCGCGGGGGCGTTACTATAGGGATTGGTCGCGACGATAAACGCAACACCTACCGTGATATGCAAGCACGCGGAGTTCGAATTAAATTACAGACTAATGATCGACAGATTATTACAGACTTGGCTGGCACTTAAGCCAACGCTTACGCGAGCACGAATCGTTATAAAGTTCGCCGTGATTTATCGAATCTTTGCGCCGAGGAACGAACGACCATAATTCTTGGACTCGAGTTTGCCAGAACCTCTTTCGTTACGAATTCCCCGATTTTTACCGAGTCCGAGCGGTAAAATGATCGCGAGTAGAGAAGTCGGGAGATTTTCTCCGAAAGGAAGCACCTGGACGAAAAAAAAAAATTATTTAAAAATATTATTCCTTTGCGGGTAGAATCGTCCGTTTCTCGCACTACTTATCTCTAAACACGCGATTCTTGAAGAAAATATAATAAATCTCCACATCGAAGAGAACTCTGCTAATTATCGATCGTATGAGTCCACGGATCGAAAAAAAAACACAATCTTATCGCAAAATCGTAGAAATTCCAATCCCTGCGTACGATCAAGTAGGTGTTCTCGTTCAAGAAAGATAAGCTTAGCACCTGGACGAAAAAAAAAATTATTTAAAAATACTATTCCTTTGCGGGTAGAATCGTCCGTTTCTCGTACTACTTATCTCTAAACACGCGATTCTTGAAGAAAATATAATAAATCTCCACATCGAAGAGAACTCTGCTAATTATCGATCGTATGAGTCCACGGATCGAAAAAAAAACACAATCTTATCGCAAAATCGTAGAAATTCCAATCCCTGCGTACGATCAGGTAGGTGTTCTCGTTGAAGAAAGATAAGGTTAGCCGCGTGTAAACGCGAAGAAAGCGCGGTGCGGTGGCCGCGTGTCGCAATAAAATAAAATCCGCGTCGTCGCGGCTGGTAATAGAAAAAACACGGACGGAAGTACTTGTACGAAAGTTCCGAGGAGCATGCAAACCGCGAACGAGCCGAGTGCTGCGCGAACGTCGGGCAATTCGTTTCGTGCGCGGTGGCCATCGTGTCTATAACCTTGTCAAAAAATTCTTTTTTCCTTTCCGTTCACGGTATCACCGGGCAGGGATCACGGAGGCGCAGCCGGTTATTCCGCTCCTGCTGAACACGGCGATCAATCTTGCCAGGCCAATTCCACCGGTTCAAGAATATCCATCTAATCCACCGCCCATACCACCACCGCCGGAAAAGTATTACGCCAGTACGGAGATCTGCAAGGTGAGTATCAAAAATGTACGACAGACATGCGATCCCGTGACGATTAGTCCTTTCTCGAGAGGAGGGTGGTGGAGACGGTTGGCGAGGGGTAGGGGCATTAAATGCGGGCCATTTCTAGCTAGGAACTGTGTCAAACGCCGCTTCGTGACTCGCGGATCTTACGACGCGATCGCAGCACGCGGCAACGAACGCCGCCACTTGAATCGTTTCCCTTTCGAGGGTTGCTGCCCGCGAGCTTATCCACCGGTTCCTCTTAATTCCTTGTTGTTTCGACTCCTTGTTGTTTCCTCGGTTCCGACCCGCCTTTAATTCGATTCGTACCGACTTTACCCCGTTTCCGTAACTCGCCTAGTTTCTCGCCGAGTCATTCCTTCGCAAACCCTTTAAATTGTTCCGATTATCAACTTATCTCGACGCAGCGAGTGAATCGCTTCCGCTTCGTTGTCACGGGAGAATTTTTTCGGGAAACGAATCATAATTTTTCGATGCATGGTTACGATCGTCGATAGGTGGAAGTAAATTATTGTACGAGTAGAGTTTTCAATTTTTGTCGGGAAACAGGAGCACGCAAATGTTTGTGTAAAGTGTGATCGATGAAACGTAAGAATCAAGGTTGAGGAAATTTTTGATAAATTCTAAATTTCAAGACGAATATACGAGTTTCTTCCTCGATTTCTCTTTCTTGTAATTATTAAGAAAATTTACCAGATAATGATCCAATTCTTAACGATAGTCCACGGTGTAAATAATGACCGAGAATAATTATTTTACCGAGATATTAATTTCTCGCGATTGAAATTTTCGATTCAACTGTTCGTTCGTCGCTTTACCGTGAAAGTCTGAATAGAACCGCCGCAGCCAAAAATGTTCAGTCTCTGCGGAGTATCCGAGGTGGATGGATCTGCTCCCGACCTTGGACCAGGCTCCTGGTCATCCCTGGATGCTATTGGCCTCGTAACCTCACCCGATAGCCACCGGCCTTTGCCGACCACTGCTGACCAATGGTCAACATAGCTGACCACTGGCGAGCAATGGTAAGCACTGTTGATCCCCTCACCCTTCCCTCTCTAATTTTGCCATGTTTCCATTTTTGCCTATTCTATCGTTTAATTGTTCAACCCTACTTCGATCATATTTAACCAATTTTCTATTTTATTCTTTCAATATTACTTTATATTTTCGTCCTCCTTGTGTAAATGTAAAAAACTTTGAAAGTTGATATAAAAGGACATTTTGTTCGATAGTACACGTATTTCCTAAACATTAATATTAGAATACGCGTATTATTATACGCGTTCTAAGTTATTATTCTCTGTTCTGCGCGAACGAATTTTTATCGAACTTTGAAGGGAAAAGATGGTCGTTGAAATAATTTCTCTCGGCTAGTTACGTATGTATATTTTCTAATCAGAGTTAATCGTTACGATTCATCCATCACGTGCATTCACACGAACATATTTACATCGACGAATATATATCTCTCGACACGTGAAACGGTTCTTTCGACGAACGAGCATAATTCATTGCTCGTTCCATTGACGGTGAACCGATCGTTGCGGACGCGCCCTTACGCACACACGTGTTTCCGTCTCATCGAAACGGGAATCGCGATCGATGGTTTCTTCGCGTTCAGAATTCGCTGCCCGACGTTAAAACACTTCGCGCGGAGAATAATGAGGCTTAATGGATGAAAAACAAGGCAACAAGGGGCCACTATCAATCATAACTAATGCGAGACGTCCGAGGAAAACGTCTTTCGCGGGCATACACAGATTACCGAGCGATAATGTAAAGGGTGTGGTTATTGATTACTCAAGTTCCCCGTAGCTTTACGCTTACTTTCATCTGATTATGCCGGCGTCCGCGTTGCGGCCCGCAGGATGAATAATGTTATTCGTCGGCGTGTTTACCCAAGAAAGATTGACCATGATTTTTATAAATTTGCCTCCTAATTGCGCCCTTAGATTAGCGGTAACGTAAGAACAATAGGGACGGGGAGGGGTCGCTTTAAGGGGAGAAATATTAATAGCGAATACCGAGTCATGAATAATGCACGATCGTAATTAAATACTTAAGGGATTCGTTGGGTTAACGCATCGAAGCACTCAGTGGGACTAATGATCCTACAATGGTCTACACGTACGTACAGTGTCCCGCGTACCTGCAAACGGTGTATTATAATCGGTGGGTGGAACTCGGAGACGATTGCACGAAAGGGATAAATAACGTTCGCGTAAACGTTCGTTTGATACGAGCCTGTGTATCGGTAACATTTATCGCGTCGCTTCTATTCCCGCGGAAGGTAAAAGTAAAATTCTCCCGTGCGTAGCTTGCCCGTAAATACCCTCGGTGGAATTAATCATTAATCGAAGTGGCTTCGAAGGAAGCTGACAAAAAACGCGAAAGAAGAAAACAGGTAATTAACAAACTCGAACGATACGTAAGCAAGGGTTCGTGCGTCTGGTAAAAGTACAAAGATGCAATTAAACGAAACATTTATCGAGAACGTTATTTCGTTGCATAAATTTATTACGTCGATGGTGATTCGAAATAGAAGCCGGCGCGCGCGCACCAAGGACCATGAAACGGAATAAAAAAAAAAATACGATTAAAAAGAATATTCGTAAATCGTAATAATTCGGAAAATTACGGGGTGTATTAAAATTTCGTTATTCCTTATCAACGTGTCCCCCGACACTTTTTCCGCGAACGTTTGAAACGGCCGATGTTTCGCGCGTTTGCGCACCCTGTTCGCGATTCGAGATGTTTTCTTTAAATTTCGTCCTGTGGTGCGATTTTACCGCGAAAAAAGTCCGGCAAAATTCGAATCGAAGACACGCATCCTCGAGATCGTCGCGCGCAAACTCGAGCGCAGAAATAACTCGGGTGAAGTCGGCTCGTGTCCCCAGATTTTCGTTCATACTCTGCACATTGCTTCGTAAACATTTGCAGCCTTTTCTTTTCATCGTCGCACTTGGCGTTTTATTGCAGAATTCTCTGCCGCCATTGCCGCCGTCCCCGACACCGAGCACGCCACCGCCAATGAGCGCGAAAGCCTCCAGTAGCATGACAAGCTACAGTCCCGAGGATATGCTTACGGAGGAAGAAGACGAGGTGCCCGAGTGCATCTTAGACTTCCCCCGGGAGAAGCTCAACATCGTTGAAAACCTCGGCTGCGGATACTTCGGCGACGTTCACGTTTGCGAGGTCGACAGGTTTCCTGGATACGACGAAGTTTTCCGGAACACCAACAGCGACCTCGTGATCGTTAAGTCCCTGAGACCCGGATCCTCGGATGCGCTTAGGTAAGGATCTTGTATTATCATCAACCACCTCCGAGACCTCCGTGTATTAACCCGAAATTTGGAGGCACTGAGCAAATAATCGCGGAAGTCGAGGGAACAACCCGAGCTTGGAATAGTGCGACGTAGCCGAGCATCGAATATTCGATGGAGTATCGTTGATGTATCATGGTGCAGTTTGCCAACGAACTCTCGAAGTTGGATCAAATTTTCATGCGAGGGTGGAACGATTATTCGAATAAGCTAGCGTTCGTGTATAAATGGATTCGTTCTTTGGTCGAGTTTGGGTGTTGGTGAAAATACAAAGGTTATGAAAGAATCGATACCCGAGTATCGAGGGTGTACGGTACTCTTCGAATTGAATTCGAAGTACGAATATAATTGTTCGAGTACAGAGTCGTTCTGACAATGTGTCGGTGATAGGAAGTATTCGTAATTTGTACGATTCTTTCTGTACCATGTTTTTTGGTACTATATTCGAAAAATCGATCGACTTTCAATATCTTTGTAAATTTAAGAAATTGTACACACGGTAGGGTGAACCGTTGCTCGCGTGCAACGGTGCACACTCGTTCGTACTTATTTTAATTCCCCTGAAAGCAAATAAGGAGCATAATTCTAAATATCGCGAAATTACCCCGAGTTTCCTCTATATCTGCTCGATATTTATTGCAGAATCGTGACTCCCGTGTACCGTGTACACGGGTACACGCGCACACGCACGCGTGCACACATCGTCGCGGCGTAAGAATTGAAACAGCAAATTGGAAAGTGCTGTTGACAAACGACCAAACGGAGATTAGAATCTCCGTACACGTTGCACTTTGAATGAAAACACGCAATAAGGTATTTACGAAAATGAAATGGAAATTACTTGGGGTATTTCCTCCCCGCACGGAGCCAATATTTCAACGTCGAACGCGTCTTACGAGCGCTTCGATACAAATCATTTGCGCCCGGGCCCATATGTGCCGCGGGAATTTGCATCGACGTGCAACCACGTCACGTGGCCAGCGAAATACGATATCAGCCTCCCGGTACACCGGTACGCGAAGAACAACCACCGGTATCGCGTACAATTGGGAACCGATAAAGGAGCGTCTATAATTAAATTTCGCCCAATGGAAACGAATCGAACAACACGTTATTGGAACATTCGTTCAAGTTCCTAAATACAGCGAAAACCGGGACCATCGAGCGAGCCGATATTTTACGACGGGTGAAAATATGGGGGTATTGGATAACGCTGGGAAATTATCCCGGTCGATTATAGAGTGCTACTCTGATTCGTTTAATATCTAACGGGGAGTGGGCTAGGAGGGTTTCGGAGGTAGAAGTAGGTGGGAAATAATGGAAATATAGGACATCGATAGAAAATTATCCCAATCGATTATATCTGGAGCGGCACGTTAACGCGATAATTCGATAACGCGGCGCAAAGTGATTTCGAATATAATAACACGCTCCACGTATTAAGTTGGCGCGACGCGATAATGCAAAAGGTGTTTAAACGGTCGGTGACTGGCGTTTAATCGGATAACTTGTCCGCGACGGTGTTATTTTTCGCGACGCGACACCGGGTTACCGGAGCGACTCGCAACACCGATACTGCGCACCTACGATTGACGAGGTTCGCCTAATTGACTCCGTTCGAACTCTCGGGATCGTGCATTATTCAAACTTCCTCGAGCGTTACTTCCCGCGAAGACGCGTGTCGCGATCCGAGCGACAACGAAACGAAAGGAATCCGTTTTCGACGTCTCGAAATTTGCAAAAATGCTCCGGAGAAGAAACTATTTTATCACACATTTTTATCTCTAATAAAACCGATTCAAAGCATTCTCAACCCGAGAATCTTTTCAAGCGAGTAATTATAACTCGAAAGAGGAGCTTTGATAATTAACGCCAAGCAGATTTCAAAAAACGTTCCTTTTGACTTTCATTCCTCCCATAAATTCGTAATCTTTCCATTTTTCCACCGGTGATGTAACGTTTCTCTCGCCAGATGTTTCTCTATTCGACTCGCAGAATTCGATACATGGAACTATCCGGATAGTTACCCGAATATCCTATTCGTTATTAATGTACAAACACCGTTATCGGTGACAACCGAGCACAAAATACACGAATTTCGCCGCGTTGCCCGGCAAACATTCGAGTTCGATTTTCCGGAAAAGTGGGCCTCGGATGGAAAAAAAATCCTGGGATTTTCTCCTTATTTTTTACGCGTAGAATTATCCACGGTCGTGGCACGATTTCCCACCGGCCACCTTGTATATCTCTTCCCCGTTTTACGAGCTCGCGCGTACAGCTCGTGTTCCCGTACGAGGCCAAGGAAGCGAGAGCGGATGTACCGTGGGGATAAAGCGTGTCCCAGTGAGGAACACGCTGCGCGTTATCGCCGGCGCGGCTCACGGATGATCCGGGTGGACAAGATCGGAGGATTACAGGTTCCTCCGCTAACGAAACGCTCGCGAGAACGCGATGTTCCCTCGACGAGGAGGCGTCCTGGTGACGGGACACCCACGGAAGCACAATCGTGCTCGTTTGTATCCTCCTCGTTCTTTTTTCTTTCTCTTTCTCACGAACGCGCGTGCATGTGTGTGTACGTGTAGTGTTTCTCGTCTTTTTTCTTTTCTTTTTTTTCTGCGTCGGACCACGGCCAGGGTGAATCGGCTCGAAAACCGGCAGAAGGATCGCGACAACGCGAGGCGGATAGCGAAGAGGAAGAGAAGCGTACATCCTCTCTCTTCCTCTCTCTCTCTTCGTTCTCCTCTCACGCGTGTCGATAAATCCGACAACCGTCGCCGGTCGGTTTTTCGACAGTTCTGTGCACGTGTGTGTGTATACGTGTGTGCGTGTGTTCGCCCACAGCGAGCTTTTGCCGCGTTGGTGTACCACCCATTGGCTTTATCGTATTTTTTCGCGACAAACCTGGAGAAATATGCTCGTTAACGCTCGACTCGTATGAAAATCCGATGGTAATCTTGTCCCGGGTATGAACGTGTTTCTCGGGGAGATGGTAACGTTTCGAGGAACTATAGTTGCTCTCCACGATACACCATTTACGTACGATGGACGACCATGGTCGTTCTTCACCGGGTGTAACTTACGTACGATGAGCAACTGTAGTTACTCTCCATGATACAACACTGTTGGAACGAATGCAACAATGATCTTAAGGGTGCCAGATGTCGATGTCAGTTTTTAGAACTGACTTCTGTTTTCCTTTTGGCTTTTCTTTTTAGTCGAGTTCCAAGTCCAGAGTCGGAAAGACACTGTCGTCGTTCACATCAAGACATATCACTGTATACGCATTTCTTCGAACTTTATATTCTTATATATACAATTACTATACTACTGGATACGCGAGATCCCTGCATATTATAATAAACTAGATATTATAATCCGAACTTTACAACAAACACTTACGTACTACTGTGTTGAGTGATAATGATAATCAATGTCGAATATAGTACATCGTCGATAATAAATCGATCGAAATAAGTTTGTCGAGAAGTCACAAAACACCTCGCCTCGAAGAGTTCTTTTTCGAGAATCATCACGAGAGAGGAGGCAACGCGAAAAGAGGTACCAAAGTTCAACGCGCAAGAACAGAAGAGGGTTCTCGCGAACGCGAAGCAAACCCGATTCTTCTTTTCGGAGAAGATTAACTCTTCATAAGAAGATGTTTGCGATTTCTCGATAAATTTCATTTGATCGAACATACGAAGTACAAGAGCGAGAATGGAACAAATCAGATGGTAAAACACCGAAAATAATTTCTGTAGACGTACAAGATACAAGATACAACGAACGATACCACCGAAGACACTAACCAAACAATCGAACGCTCTAAAGTTGAATTTCGCGTAGAATTCGTTAATAGTGAAAAATTTCCTTTTAAAAAGAAATAAAAAACGGTACTCATCGAGTGACAATACTATCTATAAATCACGAATTAGAAAAGGAATATTAATTCCCATTTACTTTATCTCGAACTCGAAACCGATCCTGCCACAGTACCTACCCAAAAGAGTATCTCTCGCGCAAACAATCGATTCTCGAACAGTTACCTGAGAAACGGGCGACCACTCGAAGGGCTCGGAAACATCGGGCTTCCTCTTATCCAGATCATAAATATTAGACAACCGAAACACAAGCGGAAAGCTCTATTAAACATGAAGCTCACAAGCGTTCTTGAAACGATAATCTCGGTAGTAGCCGTTATCCCTTGGCCCGTGTTACGTAGCTTCTGCCGGCTACAATCCCTCTTCCATTCTTCCGTTGTTTTCCCAGATCGTTTCTCCGTTCCTCTCCCATTTCCCGCTGTTTCCCTCCTTCTCCCGCCCTAACACGGAGAGCGGGCGAACGAACGAGCTTTCCCGGGACAACGACACAATACCCAGACAGAATGCTCGCATTATTTCCAGTACGTCCGTGTGTCCGTATTCAATACCTAGCCGGGTTGGTAGGGCATCCGGCTATAAAGATATTACTTCCGAGTGTCCCGTGTATTTTCCAGGATAGAATTTCAACAGGAGGCAAAAAGAGCGGCACGTCTCGCCGATCGGAATGTCGCGCGGCTACTCGGTGCCAGCCTCGAAGACGACCCCATGTGCATCGTATTGGAAAACGGCGAGTACGGGGATTTGAATCAATATTTGCAGAGCCACATCGCTGAAACGTCGACCGTGCACACTGCCAAGACCCTCAGGTACGACTAATTACGGACGCCCGACGAGCGACGAAACAATTTTATTAGTCGACGGAGCAATCGCGCGTTTAAATCGAACGGAAACACGAACGCGTTCGAACACTCGCGCGAACCTTCGTCGGATTCGTTCTTGACGTTTACGGATAATGTGTATCGGTCGTCGTCGTTTCGTGATGATTACGATTCAGAGTGACGAGAATTTTCTCGCGTTGCTTTGACAGCTGCAATTCTTTCCGTTGAGATCGTGTGGTTATTCGATCCGAAGAGGTAAAAGATTGACGGATTGTATATATCGACGATTCGTAAGGATCGTCACTTTAAATGTGAAGTATTTCGTCGAGTTTAGGTTCGATGTAAACGTGAGATATTTTCTGCGATTGTCTTCGTTGTTTCCAATAAGAGGAACAAGGATAAGCGGTGAAAAGTCTCTCGTCTGCGTTAGATTCGTCAAAGTTTACAACGTACCGGGTAGAACGCACGAAACGTCTCTTCTGCCACGTTCTGCGATCGAAATGGAAGTTTTTATCGCGCTAATTGGATCAAAGAAGAACTTTGACTTCCATTGGTGGTAAAAAAACTCCTGGTTCGTGGATTCCATACATTTGAAAAAGTTCGTGGAATCAAGAGAGACATTTAAGCCGTGAAATTTAATATTCGAGAACGGTTTAATCAACGTCGGTGACGTCGAACGCGATGCGTACCGTCGAGTATCGAACGAAAAACGTAGGAAAAAAAAAAGAAACAAGCATGGGAAACACAAACGCAGAAATTTTCCGCGATATTAACCAACGTCAATTGTTTCTTCGACAACGAAGCGATTCAAATTGCATCCAAATAGCAGCTTTGACCGATAATAATCGTCGCGCGGATTATTCGCAAATGGACGTTTCGCGCGTTACCAGGGACGATTAATTAGTTTCGTATATTACAATACGCCGTTCGGACGTAACTTCGAACGATGTTTGATTTTTCAATCACGAGCGGGGTTGCAGCGTCCGCGTTGTAACTCGCGTGCCGTCCAATCGAAATTGAAACAACGTCGATTCTTCTTGTCGTCGCGTTCCAGCGTGTGACGAATGATATTTCAGTTAACGATGACGCTCGTCGGGGAACAATGAACCCAATTTTTCGATTTTATCGTTTGGCGCGAACGTCAGTTCCAATCACGTTCGAGGCGCGTGTGGAAATGCGGCGTGTCCGCGAATCGGTCGAAAGTGCTCGAAATACGAGAAATCGGCTGAAAATGAGAGCCGAACGACAGAGAAGATCACCGGTGCACGTGACAGCTGTCGGCGGACCGTGTTTTTACCCAGTGCATTCGTTTCCGTGGACCGTTTCGAGAGGAACGACCGATAGGATCGTTCTTCTCTTTATCTTGAACCGGGAGTGTCCAAACGCACGGATCTACGGGGTGCTCGAAACCGCGGGATGTATCTCAACTCCGAAAATTTTTGACGATTCTGTACTTATAGATAAACCTTAGCTGAAAGTTCGCGCAAATTAATGGGAAGAAGTCAATTTAAAAAAGAAAATTCAGTACCTGAAAAATTCAATTTTCTATGAACACCTCAAAATTTCCGTTACCAAGTTCACTAGATCCTTTAAGTTGTTCATGTGCCTTGTTCACTACTTTAAATTTCCAATTTGATGAACCAATGGAGTATTCCCTAGACCATAGAATAAATATAGTTATGTTCTCGTACATGGATTTCAATTCATTGAATTTAGAAGACTGTTCAAAGAAAACTCCCGACCAACGACTCTTGGAAAATCCGAGTGATTCGTTTGCACAACTTACCCGCACCGAAATTGAATCTGTTACCTAAAAACCGAGACGAGTACTAAATATTTCGCGAAACACCCCGTGGATGCGGGCGGCAGACACTCTCGGGCAAATTAGTTCGCTGAGCAGCGTTCATTGCAGTCGATGCCGCATCGGTCTGCAAGAATCCATGCGCAACAAATCAATCCCGTAACTGACTAAATTAGAAACCTGTCCGCCAGTCAAAGCTACTTGATACTTGTTAATTAAACACACGACACAAACGAAACTATTTCCATTCGGTTCGTGAACGGGCGCGTTTCGAGCGGCTGCCAGCCCGCCGCGTAATTCGTCGAATACAGTTTCGAAACACTGAAAATTTTAGGAAAATATTATTATCGATCGTTTCCTGCGAAATAAATAAGGAAAAGATTTCTTGTACCTGGGACGATAGAGACGATGAATCCACGTTCGAATCGTAACGTTGTTCTTGGTGAGATAATCGATGCGCGAACGAACGACTAATTTGAAATTTCGCGCCATTCGCGGAACCTCGTCGCGCGAAAAATGAAAAATGAAAAAGTAAAAAAAAAAAAAGAGAGAGAGCGTCTCGCGAACATCACGAAGGAAACAATGAAAGCTCGTCTCTCCGCGCGATATATTTTTCGAAAGCGAGTCCGCCGGTGGATCCGAATGAAATATAACGTTTCTCTTCATGAACACGCGCATTCAACAATATTTACGCAAGTTCCGTTGACGTGGCTATCCCGCAAACAAATAAATCTGCTCCACCGCGTAATCCGCTTGTGAAAAAGTTAGTCGAAAAATAGTCGACCGCGTTGTTGAAACGAACGGCCGTGGTAGGAGAGTTGCCTAAATTGTACCTCTTCAATTTCTTTGTTATTACCGAGCATAAGCACCATCCAGCGGCGAACGCACGAAATAACCGAGTAATGAAAGTTGAGAGAAAAAAATTGACGCGCGCGGCATTTCGTATTCGCGCGCGCGCTATTAACGTTTCAAAACGGTAAGTTGCGATATCGTTTTATTTATCTTTCTTTTTTTTTCACGTTATTTGTTCCTTCTGTCACATTTACGGTAGCTTACAAACACCCAGCGATACAGTTTTATTCTACGCGTTTACGTTTTCATAAAAGTCCGGTTCGTTCGTTACCGGTATGTATATTTTACATTTATTTCACGCGCTCGTTACAATTATCCAAAAATATCGCGACCGATATTTCGTTAAACGTTCCGAAACGAACGTAGAAACATCGTTTAACGATTATCGACGCACGGTTGAGTATCACTTTCCGACGGAACGGCGTATCGATGAAATTCCTACGATTTCGAAAAACTTGTAACCGGTTAATTTATTCTCGACGAGTGGTACGATACTCGCGGTGTGCGTGTTTCACGAATCGAGCTATCGAGCTCGAATTTCTCAAGGCGTGCACGATATTTCGGCGACACTCCTTTGTCGTTCCAACACCGTTTATTCTCTACGAAGACTCGTTACTCGTAACGACGATGATCGAAAATAATGACCGCGTTCGTCGTTCGTGCTCGAACAAAAAGTACGCCGCGGAGACCCGTTCCATTCGCGCGCGTCTCGAATGCAAATAGTGAAAAAAAAGAAACAAAAAACCAAAAAAAAAAAAAAAAAAAAGAAAGAAGAAGAAGGCACGAAAAAAGAAAAGCAGTGCTCGGTTCCACGGACGGACATAAACCAGGGAGGTAACGATCGATCTGCCGTGGCTTTTGTTGTTAATGCAAATGGTCAGTCGACGTGCGTTCGACTGTACTTTAAAGCGTCGTCATTTGCGGTATTGCCAGCCGATGCAAACGACTGCTCGTGTACATAACGCGATACCCGTACGTACAACGACGTACACATAGCCGTAGTTTCGAGGAGTAAACTTCAGGATGGAACCGCCTCGTTCTTCGTGTTGCAGTTTCGGCACGTTGGTTTACATGGCCACGCAAATAGCATCCGGCATGAAACACCTCGAGGAAATGGACTTCGTGCATCGGGATCTCGCCACAAGGTAACGACAGACAGTCTCTCATAGATTACTTTAAGACAAACTTTGGGCGATCAGTCATTCGTTCGACGATACTCTGCTCTTTACCTTCCGCGAACGCGTTTTCTCCTCTAGGAAAGCAACCGCGTTGCTCTCGGAGCTGTTTTCCCTCGCGGAGTCGATAGTTGCGGCGTCGAGACCAACTCTCGGTATTTCGAAAGACATCGTTCTCGCGACTTTTCGACTCGTCGAGAACAAGATTTAACGAGTTCATCGAACACGTTTACCGCGAACGAACCAACCAAGCGAGCGATACCTTTTTAGAGAGTATTGTTGTTTTCTACGGTGCGAATGATACATTAGAGACAACGAAAAAGGGCTTCGCGTTCTCCGAGTTTACAAATCGAACGCGTTGATACAGCCTTAAGACCGTGTTCGTACAACCACCGACGAGAAGGTATCGTTCTCGTAATATTCCAGATAGCTCGAAACAGAGATCGTTGAACGTTTTATAGCACGGTCTAGCACTGCTCGTGAATCCACTGCTGAGGTGAGCTTCTTGGAAGATTTCAGTTGCCGTTTTCCGCGCCGGTACAAGAACTTCGAGACAAAGAGAAAGGGTTCAATCGACGTCCTCCGAGTGTCCCAATCTAACACGTTGAGTGCCGCATCGATATCCGTGAAGCTTCCTATCCGGAGAGTCCGTTTTCGGACAATTGGAAACTGGCTCGTAAAAATTCACGAATACCTCGTTTGGATTTTTCATTCGCGTCGCGACGATTAATTTCGATCGTAGACGCCTGGGTCCGTTCAACGTTCAAAATCCGCTTCCGCGTACTTGTTTGAACTCGACGTAGCTGTAATTAGCCGAAAAACGAACCGTGTCGGTACGTGGACATTTCCATGGAAATGTTGACAGATTTTGCAATTGACACACGTCCACGCGACGATATTCACGCTCGAGTTTCTTCCGGTCGCGTCCAAGTACGCGTGAATCGCGAGACGAATGATAGCGGTTCCTCCGCGTCGAGATCGCAAGTTTTCGACCCTTTCCGTTACCATTTCGATCCCTTCCGTTACTGTTTCGACCCCTAGCCACGCGAGAACTCCCCCTCTACCCTCTTCCGTTCCCCGAGCTTCGATTTAGTAACTCCTCGGCACCGACACCAACGCTGCTGGCAACTCGACGGGACGTTCGGCGTGGCAGGGCCATTAAAACTGGAACAGGCTGGGTCGGGGATACCCGGGTCACGTGTTCGAATTATTAACTCTAATCATAAACTTTAATTATAATGGCCCGCGGCGCGAGCACCGCCACCGCCGACGCCGCCGCCGCATAAACGCGAAACACGCGCGCCGCACGACGCGGCTGAAATTAATTGCCCGTTGATTTATAGAAACGAGTGTCGTGCCAAATGCTTCGATAACCGGTACGACTGGTGACCAACGAAACACGATCGGTGTACGAAAATGTTGTTCGCTCGTTGTTCATCCTTAGCGAAATCTTTCGATCCAGAAACGTTAAAATCGACCACGAAACGATCGCGCGGGAAATTCGTCGAGTCTGGTCGACAACGGCTCTCGAAGTCGTTGAAAACCCGTTCCCTCTCCTCTCGTCCCACTTCGGACCCTTTAAAATGTTTTAATTGTACAAACGCTCGTTAACGCCGGTAATGGGCACGGTTGTTCCGTAATTAATACGGTCAACAAAACGTATTACGCTGCCGGCCAGTTCCCGTCATTTCGCTCGCGTAATTGAATACGGAAAGCGTTGTTGCCTACCGACGTCGCGTCCCCCCCCCCCCCCCCCCGACGATGAACGCGAATTAATTAAAGCGGGGTGATAAAAATTTTTTTAAACCTAGTCCACGCTGCGAGTCACCGAGTCCACCGCTCACTGTGTTTTTAACCGATGGCGTAAAAAGTTCCAAATCTGCCCGTAGAAGTCTTCCTGCCCGTGTAACGCCCACCTGGAAGCCCGAGGGGCACTCCGACGCCGACGCGCGTAAAATAAAAGCGTCGCGGTAGCTAGTAAACTCTTCCAGTTTCCACTCCCTCCACTCTCCCTTCGTCCACCGTTGTTCGTCGCGGCGCCGCGATAAACGCCACGGTTTTACGTGCAAATCAGCGCGAAACTTCGAACGACCATCGCTTTCGACGTGCTCGGGAACCTTTCTGCTACCAGGAGGGGGTAGTGTACAGAAGGGGTGGTTAAAAGCGCCCTTTCGCGATGTCTGAAAACGCTCCTACGGAATGCATCGCCCGCCAGACGATGCTTCAGAGCGCGCGGATACGCCAAGACGAGAGCGTTGCGCTCGAAATGAGGAGAATACTGTTCCAAGTGACTTTTTCAGTATCGAGTGCTACACTCGAGTACAGTTCGATTATAATAATTATTGTCGTTTCGTTTCGGGGGTAGTTGTCGTTTGCAAAGACAAATGTACAATTTTTCGAGTAACTGAATATTTGAAATCAGAATTGCTACGCGGTTCAAGTACAGTTCGATTATAATATTTATTGTCGTTTCGTTTCGGGAGTAGTAGTCCTTTATAAAGAAAAATATACAATTTTTCGACTAACTGAATATTTGAGATTAGAATTGCTTCGCGGTTCAAGTACAGTTCGATTATAATATTTATTGTCGTTTCGTTTCGGGAGTAGTAGTCGTAAAGAAAAATATACAATTTTTCGACTAACTGAATATTTGAGATTAGAATTGCTACGCGGTTCAAGTACAGTTCGATTATAATAATTATTGTCGTTTCGTTTCGAGAGTAGTAGTCGTAAAGGAAAATGTACAATTTTTCGAGTAACTGAATATTCGAGGTCAGAAAGTGCACGAGTTAGTATTTTGTTTTTTCTTCTCTTCGTTTATGGGCCAGCAAGTGTCGAGAGAAATCCAACGAGTTGAAAGACGAGCTTTGCGCACCGAAAGATCAAAGGTGAAATTATTTCACGATAAAAAAGATTTTGATTCCTCCATCGATCTGAAACTCGAACGATTCAGTCGATCCAATCTGTGTATCAACAGTATATACTCCGAAGAGTGTTTCTGCTAATTTTCAGAGAAAAAATGTTAACGTACGATGCCTCCTTACCGGTCAGTAATTGAATAAAGTTAAGATTGTTAGGACGATAACACGAGAGTGGTAAATTCCTCGACGATTACCATAAACGAAGTTAATTTTATCTCGCGAGATCCAGTCGCCAAAGTAGAAGTAATTCGAAACAATACCGTTAGGGTTCTAATTTGCCACTTCGTCACTTTGCGTTTAAACGGCGTGTAATTGGAGAAAGGGATTAACTCGAGCCCGTATTCCGATTTGAATTTCTCTCGAACGATCGAAATCCATTTGTTTGATATTTATGTATCGTGGAAAATCTACGTTACGCCGGGATTCAGTAATTTTCCCGCCATCGGGGATCGAAAGTACGTTCGTATCCGCGGGAGGGAATATTCCTTCTTGAGATCAGGGTGATCCTGTTCGAGGGTCGCGAACCATGCTTTAACCGCGTTTCTGTAGCAATTCGCTCTACGTGTCCGAGTGACGGAACAGGGGAGACCGAAATAATCCGCTCGACCTCGAAGACGGATTATCTCGTAAAGTCCGCTGTACTTTCTTGCAGCGCGGAAGTTGTAACGTAAATACCGTGAGGAGGGGGCCCCGAGCAGAGGGTTCGGGAACGAGTGACGAGAGCCAAATGGGAAAAGAATTAACTGCCGAGAAACGGAACGAAAGTTTTTCTTATCCGTCGTTTGGTATACTGAATATTGAAAAAGTTGGCGCTACCGGCGCGTGGTAGCCGACCGTTGTAATAAAACCAAGTGAACGAAGGGAAGGTTCGTTTGTTGCAGAAACTGCCTGGTGAGCCGTGGTTACACGGTGAAGGTGTCCGATCTGGGCCCCGGAAGGAGTGCCTACGCGGCCGACTACTTCCGGGTCGAGGGTAGACCTCCGTTGCCAATTCGGTGGATGGCCTGGGAATCGATGCTGATGGTAAGTCGTTGATCGGTGCTGGAAACGATGCTTAAGTATGGAGTTCAATGAGGAAAAATCTATCAACGAGACACAGATTACTGTGCAATCTAACCGCATTGTCTATCATCGTTTATTATTTCACTCGGTAGAAATAAAATGTATCGAATCTATCTTACCAAATATTCCGAATGTGTCGCGAGTGTATGGCAATGGTCAGTGTTACTCGGTGCGTTTACACGGATTTAAGAGATAAAATCATCACTGTCACAGATAGGTGACGTTGATCCCCCGCGTGTGCGACGTGACACGTATGTGACGCATGTCGGTCAACGCGTTAAGAAACTGAGCTACGGATTATTCCTCTCCGTAGTTTCCAAGAGAGAGATTCATTTTTCAAGAGAGTATCCCAATCATCGTCGATTTATATAATAGTTGCTGATTTTCCCCCGGAATCGTTAGCGTAGAAGATTGCGATATTTGTAATATTCTTGAATAATTTACACACGTTCTTTCACCGTGTACTTTTCTACGATTAATTTCCCATCTGTCTAGATGACATATGTCAAGTTTCAAATTAATCGGTTGAACGTTGTAAGAACAGCGCGAAATTCAAATCGACCGGTGACGATTGGGACACCCTGTACGTACATTTCATCAGATTCCAAATATGAATTCTTCGAACGATCAAATATAATCTGTATTTCCCAATACGGTCCACAAGCTGCATATTTTAAACACTAAAAAAGTATTTCTCGTAAAGAGTACGCGAACACTTATCGTAAAATAATGATGGAAATTTCGGTGCAACGAGCCAATTCTTTCAATTTTAATACAATTTCCGAAAACGAGATTCGACATCTTACGCGAAACTTTCGTTTCCAGTTTCCTTTCCGTTCGTATTCGAAAATCGGCTTCGACTTTCGTTTACGTTATTATCGTCGAGACTAAATTCAAATTTCCACAACGCGAATTTCGTTCGAACGTGTCACGGTGTCTCTTTCCGCGCAAATTCCGCGACACGGAAGAGTCCCGTTCCGAATCGTTTCGCAGCGCGAGAACCGAATCAAGTTTCGTCGCAGTAGACGCCGCGAGATAAATTGTAAACGATTTTTGTCCAGCGGGAGAGAAAAAAGCGAGCACGATCGAACGGTTTTATATCGTGCCGCTTCGGTCAGTGATGTTTAAATGGACCGTGGCTGCGCATCCACGCGATGAAACTCGGTTTGGTTTCCGTGAATAGCCGCGCGCGTCCGTTGTTTCGCTCGCCCCCGAAATCAAAGCCCCGTTTTCGCACTCGTGCCGTGCCGACGCGGACGTTCAATTTTTTCGTCCAATATTTGCCTTCAAGATTCGTTGAGCACACCGTTTTGGTAAGTTGAAACAACACCGATCATTGTTTAATGGACGGCTTTCGCGCGTTTCGAACCGTTTTTGACTTCGAGTCGACCACGATCCGACGTTGAATCCATTTTGACTCTCCTTCGTGTACGGAAACCCGTCCATGGTGATCCAGCGCGAATTTCTGGAACTCCAAGTGGCTTCGAGGAGTCGTAGTTCGGGAATTGGACAGATTAGAACGCTTAGAAACGTTTATTTTATAACGATCTTATTTTATAACGGTAGCAAAATCGTGGAGAAAAATTTCTTTTGAACGTGGAACACGACTCGAGCGCACAAGGAGGTACAAGAGGATCTTTATTCGTGTAAATTCGGTAGAAATGTGCTAGGTGAATCTATCTCTGTACGAAAGTTTCGTTTTGGAGTGTTCCCGCGATGGTGGGGAACAATGGGAACGATTTTGGGGTAACGAGGATGTTTCGAACGTTGTAAACGGACGTTAACAAATTCGGTGCGTATCAAATGTTTCGAGGGTGTGTACGGTAAATCTGTTAACAGACATATCTAAACTTCCTAAAGTGTACAAAGGTTTATACCCAAGTTTCGAATTTCACGGGACAACTAATGTTTACAAACACCACCGCTCACCGTATCGGTGGTTGTAGATTAACGTTCTACAGCCGTGCTACCAGTTGTCGTGTCTACGGAACAGACGCATTCGGTCGAATATCACTTAACATCGCCGACTCGTTGATCTCGATTATTTTGAACGACGCGGTTCGTGAAATCTTGACAGTCTTCTCTTTAATCTATAATTAAACTGTACAGGCGGATCAACCATTGCTGTACCGCGTCCAAGTCTTTTCTAATCTAAAGAAACTTTTACATAGTTCAATTATGCAATCGGTACAATGTTCCTCGAAAGTTCAGAAAGCTATCATAAAATAATAGAATTTTCCTAAATTGATATTGCAAGAGTTAACAACTGAGATTCGTTTCATCTCGTATAAAAATCGCGTGCAAATTCGAAACATTTGAAATCGAAAATATACTTCGCAAGCGTGAACCATTATCTACGATTCATTGTATCGGAATTTTCCATTGTTTCGTTTTCCCGCGTCTCGTATTTTCGCGTTCGCGTTCTGAAGAGCGAGCCAATACTTCTTCGTAGAAGAAACGTAGCGATTCGCTTAGCACGGTTCTCCCATTACCGATGAATGCGTACAAGTTCGGTCCGAGTCGCGTATAATTAATGATTTAACGTGTGTCTTGACAATTTTTTTTCGTCACGTTGTTCGTGCATTGTTATCGCGCGGTTCCCACCGCCGAAGAAATACGAAACGGTTCACATCGACGTGTCCCGGGTTCGTTCGAAATGAAGTCGCGGAACTACGTATTCCAACGCGGAACCGCGCCGCGGTCACGGTGAATTTATTGGCAGAGCACGTTATGCCAGTATATCAGTGTAACGAATGTAGGGGTGGATAGGGGGGAGGGGAGACGCCTCGCGAACGGTGACGTATTTTATTCGGCGCATCCTGTTTTTAATTTCTCGTTCGTAGCCGTCGATATCGAACTGTCGATCCGCGAAACCGCGAAGCGTCAGCCCGCCAGAACTGTCTGCGGTCGCCTGGCATTAGCGAATCGGGCTTATTCTCGTCGTTCTATGCCCCGACTCCCCACCCCCTGGGTCGTCAATGGGACCGTAAAAGTCCCGGCGAGGGTACGACCTCGCCCACCACCCGTTTGGGAATTCATTTTCGAACATCGAGCGCATTTTTCCCGCTTAACCGACCGACAATTCGAACGCGATCGTTCCACTTACACTGGGTGTTTCGTGTAGATATATATGTGTTTCACGGTTCGATATATTCGTTGTTTCTTTTTTTTGCGATATAGAAAAAGATTGTGAAAGCAGATTGATTTAAAGTAGAAATATTCTACTTTATCTTTAATTTCCCTTTTTGAGTGTCGAAGGTCGATATTCGTTCCTTTTACTTCTCGAGATCAATTCTTTCGCGATGCAGTTTCCTAGTGCATTTCAAATTCAACTGTTCGTGACATTGTGACCTTAACGTGACCTTGGAAGAAAATTTAGTTCGAGAACGATTGTAACATTTACTGAGATCATATAGTTATAGGTTCGTGAATTCGTGTCGACGCGCATTGTGAAACTACATTGTAAAAGAATGACAATGATTTTGAAAACTCGGAAGAAACAACCTCGAGAGAGAAAAAAATATAACGTGGATCGTAATATTCCCATTTTGAATCGAACAGATACCGGTCTCGTATTTTTTCATATCGGTAGAAATAACGAAGACACGGAGTTCTGTGCGAGGTGTACACCCTGAATATTGTTGAAACTCATCGCGACGATATTTCGGAATATTCCGGAAACGAGAACGGGGCGCGATTTGTGTTTGCCCTTCGGGGATCTCGGTGAACGCGAGTCGTCCCTACGGAAAGGAAAGAGGAGGCCCTCGAAAACGGGGAGATTTTTCGGTGTTTCGCGCTCGAAACACGAGTGAGACGAGTCTACCAGCGATCAGACGCGACGTCACCAACTTCGAAACTGTTTTCTCGTGCAGCTCGGTAACCGAGATCGCGATTACTACGAAATTTCCCATTCATTGTACAGACCGGGACGTAACCGATGCAACGTGGAATACGCGATCGTTGGACGATCGGGAGAACGTTGGAAAATTGTCGAATAAAAATGCGTCGCGCGAGGCTTTGTTTTTCGAGAGAAACGAGTTTGAATATTTGCTCGACGGTCCAGGTGTAGTTGACTTTCGTAAAACGTGTTGCTACGCTGCACGCCGTGTTTACAAACAGTGTCGATATCGCGACTTGTTTTTCCGTCGATTCCGCTGTTATACGGTTATCAATATTCCGAGAACACAATTATATACACGGAGAAATAGAGTTTCGTACAATTTTTCGATCGATTTAATTTCTGCCGTGTCTCGCCATTACCGAATGGAATCAATAAACGTTTCTCCGTAAATATAATCGTGTACTTTCAGTCACCGGACCACTCGGCGGTGCATTTCGAATTGGGAATTTTTCATCGGAGTAAGTTCTCGAAAATAAAATTTCGAACTTCGGTGCACGGTTATCCGTGCAGTATTATCAAATCCGCGTTGCCGTAACGAGTTTCATTTTTCACACGCTTTATCTCAATTGGAATTTCATTCGACGATTTTCGAGTTTCAATCCACCAATTTCGTTTCATCGCGTCGACGTAACCCCGTACCCGCGTCGCGACGAAATTGCAAATATTTCCGAACGTTTCTCAAGTGGCGCGTACACCGAAGTCAATTTCGTATTTTCTCTTTGAAATCTGTTACGATTTATAATACCCCACTTTCCTCGGTAATGTATACGCCGGGAATTAACTACCAAGCAATCGTGTTTGCGTACAATTTGCGGATACTGTTTATTTTATCGGACGCGAAAATAGCGTAAATGGACGTTCCCGGGACGAAGCGAACGCGAAAACGTTCAATTCCTCGTAGCTCCTAACCGTTTCGTTCCGAGGACCGTGAACGTCGATCGACTTATCAACGAGAACCATTACCATCGGAAATCGTGTATGAATGAAATCCGTGCAGCAGCAAATTGATAGCTAAATGGTAATTCGACTAAATGGGAAACGAGCGGGCGATATAGTATTTTGTCGGTCGTTCGCGTAGTCATTTCAAATTGACTGCGTCGTTAATGTTTCATTATTGCCATCGTTTATCCGACCTCCGCCATTGTGCCGCGTTAATGAAACGAGCCCGGTTCGGCGCGTGAAACGTCGCTCCAAGAATTATTCGGAATTAGCGTCGATTTAATGATTTAACGTTCGACTTTATTAAGTTCAACGCCAGCGCGAACTAATGTCCCGCGATCGACTGTCGTAAACTTTACGACCAAGTCGACTCGGACCTCCGATATTAAAGCGAATACGTGCGCCAACGAGTCAAGAAACGCTTCGAGTTTCGCACGACAATTCGCGAATAATAAGTGGAAAATTATGTAACGATAGAAACTGCTCGACGTAGATGTAACTACAATTACGAACGTGGTTGGTACGCAATTGCAAAGATTTACAACGAGTAGAAATTGTAAAATATATTTCTTCTAGATTTGTCAGTGATACCGGCTTGTACGAAATTCGTCCACTCTCGTGGAATGTTTCTAAGAGCGAGTACACGGAATATTAACCATATTATCTTAACCTCTATTTACGAAATAATTAATTATTCTTTCTCGTGCGATCGAATCAATTTGTCCACGTTGCCAAGTGAAAATAACTTTCCAAGTACGAACGAAGAATCAAATTATCGAGAACGGACGAGCTACGATACGTTGGATCGTTTACATGGTGCATGGATTCCAAAAACGCGATTCAAACTTCGTCGTACTGCGTCTCGGAGTCTCAACGTGTAAAGCAGCTTCGCAACGACTCGTCGTTAACGAGTCTTAACGACCGACCGCAGTCCAGCACCGATTCCGAAACCACGATTCACGGATCACGCGAGACACGCATTGGACACTCGGTTAAAATCGCGTTACGATCGTAATCTTTCCACCGGATCGACTTTCGTTGCCCGTACTCGTGATTAATCGACAATTGAATCGCGCTTCAACGTGCGATCGTTAGATCGGTCGGTCGGTGTTTCTCGTCGCTTCGTAAGGTTCACGTAACACGCGTGATCCGTAAACTCGCAGCCTGCGCGTACAGTCCTCGCGGCGGGATGGAGTGGTTGCCTGAAATTACGTAACTAAAGCACCTAAGTTGAAGTAATTTCTCGTCGAGGCAACGATACACCACCTGCCGCGCTCGTCGTCTCCGTAAATCGGTTTTAACTTCGAATGGCACCTGCGCGAGACGAGATGACGAGAAAATCGTCTCCAGTTTTCTCCCCTCTCTCTCTCTCTCTCTCATGGTTTCGACCTCTCCTCTTTTTTCCGTTCATTTTTCCATCCGTGGATCCGTCCGCGGGGCGATAATGAAAAATTGACTCCATTACCGGAACAATTTCGCTGCCACGGAAATAGAACGTTTTATTTACGACTTTTATCGTATTTTAACTCGAACGCTCCCCCCTCTCTTCGTTGATTGATTGTACGCGGCAAACGGGAATCAATTAATTGCGGATCGAACGGGTTCGTTTCCACCACTACTGGCGTGAATTTCAAAGAATCGAGGTTCGAGGAGGGAACAGCCGAGGGGGAGAGAGGAGGCCACTCGAAATTCTCGTGGCGTTTCCCGCGCGCCCGTCTCCACGGCCACCGTGTAGAAAATACGCGCGCGTGCCAGCGAAGGGAACCGCGAGACGCGTCACTTGCCAATGCAAAGGAAAGGGTAAAGACGTGTAACCGTTTCACGGTGGTGCTTTCTCGTCTGAACTTCGTCGAACTCGACGGCGCGCACAGTTTCCATAAATTACTCTACCCGCCACGCTCACGGGACTTAAGTTTCGCGTTGCACCTTCTCGTTCGTACTACTCGTCGTTCGTTCTCCATCTCTTTCCAAGGATCTTCGAACCCGAACGAACCTTTTTCCCCACCACGACAGCCAACCATCGATCGTTATTCCACGTTTTACGCTTGTTGTCTTGTTAGCCGTGCTACAATGCTACCACGGTGACGAAGACAACGCTGCTTGTCTCGAGAACGGGGAACCGAATCCTTTGTTCCCGGAACGGAACAACAAAGCGGGGACATCGTTCGTACCCGGTTACTACGGGAACATTTCGTTCCGCGTCATCATATTTCGACCATACGGAATTCCATAAATATTGAATTGATCGAAAAATAGGTACACATCGGAAGTGACCCGAGCGAGGCCGAAATAGTTGTTCAAACGTATATATTTGAATGTGTTTCACCTTTTCGTGGTTTCGAATGTTTCGACTTGGCGCTTTTTAAATCGATGTTTCAAAGTGGGGGAAATTTTTGAGACTGGGAACGGATGTGCGCGAGAGTTTCGAAATGATCTCTGAAGGTGACTGTTTTCAATGTTACCTTTGCACTCTTTAGTACAGTATTTATTTATGTATGTTTCGTAGAGCCAGAGTGTATAAAATCAATAGCTATTTTATTAAAAATTCAATCGTCGCTAGAGAAAGCTCTCGAGGAACATTCTTCCAAATCTTTGGTGTTTCGATACTCCTGTACGTTTCTTAGACTCGTAAGGTGCTCAACGAATTTCAATAAATTGTAAATTTCCACGATTGTCTATCTCACAGTACTTTACGATACGTGTTCACGTGTTCACTCCTAAATTTTGCTTCCTAAATTTTCAATCGGCGACAGATCTCTCCAAACGTTTAACGAACCATTTAACGATTTTTCATCGCGATCAGGGGAGACACACGTCGAAGAGCGATGTTTGGGCATTCGCAGTGACGCTCTGGGAGATTTTAACTTTCGCGCGGGAACAACCGTTCGAGGAACTTCCCGACCATCGCATCGTCGAGAACGCGAACTATTTTTACCAAGAGGACGAGAGGAGGGTAAGTAGTCCTTTTATATCATTCGTTCTTTGTCCTCGCATACTTAACCTAATGTGCGCGATAAGTACGTCGCATTAAATGCCCTCTAAACCTTTCACCGTGGTGAACGACGTCGTTCGCATCCTCTTTCGGGCTCTCGATTACACTTCGCTGGTTCTTGTTACTCAGTGGAACAATTTCTCGGTAGAATCGTCGAATGAAAGATTTGCGAGTAAAAATGAGGCTCTGTTTTACGCCAATCTGTTCGGTACACTCTCCTTTTTGTTTAACGTGGAATCCACTTGAAGATTCCTTACTGGTATTAAAACCACGACGAATCCGAGAGATCGGAGTTTCAAATTACACAAAAAATATCTCGAACGGATATTAATGTTTCCAATGTTCGTAAAATATTTGCATCGATGGCGGTCGATTTAATCGCGTGCGTTTTTTTAAATAATACCACAGAGAAAATTATGATTATTTATTTCTAATCTCTCGTACGTACTTCCTTGCAATCTACAATCTTTTATCGTCTCGAGAATAGCTTCTCGGTTCTATCATCGAGAAAACTATCGTTCCTTTTATTCTTATTTTCGTTCCAAAACACGAAACGGAGAATATACGTTAACGTGCATTTCTATAAATTACTTTTTATCGGTACCCATCAATTTCTACAAATCGTTTTAAATTCTAGAAAAATGACTCGAATTTTTATAAATCCCTCGATCAGAAATTAATCTATGCTCTATCGTCGGATCAATTCTACCAAAGAGTGTGTATGAAATATCAGTAAAAGTAAAAGAAAAATCCATTCCAAATACAAACATTGATACATTGCAAATATTGCACAAACAAGCTAAAATTTTCCCACTGGCCCAACATCGCCCGATTGTCCATTCACAGATCATCCTACCGTTGCCGAAGAACTGTCCCAAGGATGTCTACGACCTGATGCGCGAATGTTGGCAACGGAACGACGTGGACCGGCCGAATTTCCGCGAGATTCACCTGTTCCTCCAACGAAAGAATCTCGCGTACAAGCACGGTGACTCGAACGACACCTGATACAGAGAACTAGAAGGCTGGAACCTCATCCGGCTTTCTATGATCGGCGAGCTCAACGGGAATTGGTGGCACAGCCCTTCGACGACCAAATTACACCAAGTCAGACCAAGTTAGTACCTAGGGTGGCCCACCGTTCGAGATGACGATCGATGAATCGTCTGGATTGAAGGTAAAAGAAAGAAAAAAAAAACGAAAAAAAAAAATCGTCAATCACCGGGCGCGTCCCATGATCGTCGATCGGCAGGGACCCACGAAATCGAGTTCGTTCTCCGTGTCGTGTACGTAAGCGAAACGAGTTACTTGACGTCGAATAGTTTCGATCGTTTTTATTCTACCGATTTGATATGAATTTTTGTCGAGAGATTTCATTTTCACGTCGAGTCGATTACTCGAGACGAATCGAGTTGTCTAGAGTTGAATCGTACCGAGTCGAGTCGAATCGAGTCGAGTCGATTACTCGAGACGAGTCGAGTTCAGTCTAGAGTTGAATCGTACCGAGTCGAGTCGAGTCGAATCAAGTCAATTACTCGAGACGAGTCGAGTTCAGTCTAGAGTTGAATCGTACCGAGTCGAGTCGAGTCGAGTCGAATCAAGTCGATTACTCGAGACGAGTCGAGTTCAGTCTAGAGTTGAATCGTACCGAGTCGAGTCGAGTCGAGTCGAATCAAGTCGATTACTCGAGACGAGTCGAGTTCAATCTAGAGTTGAATCGTACCGAGTCGAGTCAAATCGAGTCGATTACTCGAGACGAGTCGAGTTCAGTCTAGAGTTGAATCGTATCGAGTCGAATCGAGTCGACGACTCGAGTTCAGTCTAGAGTTGAATCGTACCGAGTCGAGTCGAGTCGAGTCGAGTCGAGTCGAGTCGAGTCGAATCGAGTCGGTGACTCGACGAGATCGTTGCATTCGAAAAGATTACAAACGTTTCGTACGTCTCGCCGCGATAATCGGGAACAGAGGGGAATAATACCAACGCACACGTGGAATCATCTGGACGACGATTTTCAAGCCGCGGCATCCGATACGAAATGGAACGCTCCTATCGTGGGCCAATAGACAGAAAGCACGTTCGATAAATCGCACATACGCTGCCCTGAAATTGATACTGTCGGCAAACAAGCTTATGATACCCACCACAACGGCACTCGCGTCACGTTCAGAAAACACGCGGCCCGTACTTCGAATAATCGCGGAAGACGCATCGTTTTCGACCCTGGGAAAATCATTTCTGGAAGCTTGCTTTCCCCTCGCGTCGGGCTTTCCCCGACGAGAAACGCGATTAGTAAGAAAACGACCGGGGGGAAATAACTCGAGAGGTTGCGCGACTAGGGGACCTCGAACGGAGAACAAAGTTTGTGATTTTTTTGTGGAAAATTTATACGCTCTAATGGAAAACCAGTTAACTCGTTTGCAATATATATTCTTGGGATTGTATAGCGAAAAAGAACGTTGTTAAATTTTACTACGATCGAAAGATAAGTGTCGTCGAAGATAGATCTATCGGAGAAACAAGACGGACAGATTCCAAGGAGATTAGCAATATTCGCTCGTTTCGAAATTAAAAAATCTATCGTATTTATAATGTGTAAACTTTTCACTACAATCTATACAAAGTTTTTTTTTCAATTTCGATTCGAAGTATAGAATCTTTCCACAAAAAATATTCTCTTCGCTTAAAAAAATGTGACTTCGTCGACACAGATATTTCTACACAATCGAACAAAATCCGAAGAAAATTCTGCAAGTTTCTACGCCAAACTAGGCGAACAATATTCTCGAAAACAAAAGAAAATCCACAAAGATTTTCACAACACCCCATAGTAGTACAACCCCTCGATTTATAAACCTGCGTTAAGATTTACACGGACAATTCATCGTCGATAATACGATTCCTCCACGAAAGAAGGAAAACTATCGACGCCATTCCGGGATTATTCGACACCGAGTGTCACGTGCGCGGCGAACGAGGCGCGAGATTAAAATCTCGCCGGGCGACGACACTTTTCGGTGAAAGAAATTTTTCCCACCGTTCGCCTAATCGAGATTGAAGAAGTTTTCGAGACGTTCGTCGGTTCCACCGTATCGAGATCCCGACGGTTCGATTTTCGAAACGAATCCAGAGCGCGTGGAAAAGACACTCCTATACTTCGTTCGTCGGCTCAGCGAGGACTCTTTCTGTTTTCTTTCTCCTTCTTCCTTTTTTTTTTCTATTTTATTTCTCTCCTCGTTTCTCGTCTCCCAAGACTTTAATTAACTGCCGCTGACGAAGGAAAAACCGGGTACGGGTGCGCGCAGATTTTGTATCAGGGGGGATAGGGTCGGGGTAGGTGTGTAGTTCACGGCGCATCTCGGGAACTTGAGATTGCCGATTATGTTCGACGGAGGGTGCACCGGCGGAACGGTGAGCAGTGTCCCGTGACGGGGGCAGGTTTATCGAAAAAGAGGGGAAAAAGTGGAACGGTGGAAAGGAATTCCTCGAGCCACGGGCTTGCGTTAAGTTTCCCCGAAACTACTAAATAAGCTTAAGGATGCGCTTAGCCGAAGTGCATGAATGTTTGACAATACCACTAGAGGTTGCAGTATAAAATTCGAGTATATATATATATACATACATATATATATAGCGTGTAAAGAATGTTAACGGATTAACCGATAGTATATAAAAATTATTAGAGAACGTCGTTTTTTAAGGCTTCGCATTCCTCTCGGCGGTCGAGCGACCGTTTTGCGCTCGTTAATCCGATATCGATTCGCGAAACTTGGTCGCACGTCCCGAGGACCGAGTCCAGCAAAACCACGGAGTCGAATGCATCGTGATTCTGGCCGAGGAGAAAATCGGGGGGGTTTGTGGAGGGGGATTGTGCGGGCGAGGAAGGGACGTTGGACGTAGGAGGAGAAGCTCTCGTGTGACCTGAAGTTAAGTTTATAGCAAGGAATAGACACGGTCCATTTACCCGGTGGATATCCTCGTTTTCTTCTCGGATGTATTTTTGCCGATCTGTCGTAGATCGACGAGAGAGAGAGAGAGATTCGACGCGAGCGATCGTACGTCGATTTTTGTCATTTTGTTTTTTGCCCGGTGCCACCGTTCGCGCGATCGTTTTCAAAGTGTAACCGATTACGTGTGGAGGATAGGACGGTTTGTTTGTTTGTTCGTTTTTTTTTTTATTTCTATCGGTTTCGATTCGCGAGCAAAAGTCAAGTAGACGGGAAAATATTTCCGAATTGAGACCGTGTAATTGGACACGGAGGGAACGAAATTTGAATCGAATTCGATGCAGCGTGCTTTCGTTTTTATTATACATAGACGACACTTTTCGAATAAAATCACTCTGCTCGGTACGAGGAAGCACTCGTTTCTGTTCTTGGTAATATGAACGCGTTCTGTAGCACCGTTCGGATTCGCGGAAACGAAATAAAATATATCGTATTTGCATCGAGGGATTCTTAATCGGGGTACACGTATCGATTCCCGTTAACATCGATTTCGAGACGCGTCCGTTACTCGTTCAAAATCACGTCGATGAATTATTTTATCACGGCTGCCATAAACGTCAAACGGAAACTCTTCCCGGGAAGAGTCACGTTGAGGTTGTTTTTCCTTTCTTTTTTTTTATCGATATTACAAATATATTTTTCCGCTATTTTTGTACGCGCGTTTATAAGTAATAAGAGTATCGTAAAACCTCGACGATCGATAAATATTTAAACGGCACAAAGAACAAGAAAAATTAATAAACACTCGAACGATGGATTTAGCATTCGGGAGTAATTAAAAAAGTTTTACCGGAGCGAGATAGCTCACGTTTGTACAAAGTGTTTTTTTTTCTCTCTTGATTTTTAACCCCGAATTCTCTCTATATACGACCATCGTGCATTATTTTCCTGGATACGCGTACAGAAAAATTTGAACAATTGCGAACGGTGTTGCACGCGCAACCTGTCGAATAAATGTTTATCGGGTAGTGGACCGTGGTCGGCGCGGAACAATGAGAAACTTAATAATTGTTAGAGAACGTTAGATCGCGAGGTAAATCGATGCGTTGTTCTGGAATTTATAACGTTACTAAACACACTCATGATCTGTAAAATATAAATCGCCGTAGGTAACGTAAGTGATAAATGTGCACGCGACTGAGCGTAGTTCGGCGAAAGGACCGTCGTCGACCTCGTTGATTATTTGTGTCGTTTATTTGTATCTTAAAAAAAAAATAGAATACGAATACTTGGAGTTGAAAGCTTCGAACGTCCTTTTGCAGTGCTGCGCTCGTTGCTCCTGAAACTAACCGTGAGGTATCATTTTGAATATGAAAAATTCTACGATATTGTCCACGAAGTGACGTTGGTAATTTAATATGATATAAAATTAAGATCGATAACAGTAAGGAATACTGCCACTCTATCGGGGAACGTACGATACCCGAGCGATAAGTCGCGAAATTTCATTTGAATCCTTTCTCGTCGATGAAACGTAAATCGGTGTCGATTCCTTCGATCGTATACTCGACGAACGATCGTAATCGCGCCGAGCACCGAGCGAAACCGAACGCTGAGACGAGACGCGAAATCACGATCGATCGTACAGAACTCGGCGAGTTGTGTTCGCAGGGGATCGATGTACATATCCACTTTGATGAGCTTAATGAAATATAATCGGTGGTGGCAATTTTCGCCAAGATTCGCGGACGTTTTCTGCACGATCGAACGAACGAGGATGGGAAAGCATGCGCGCAGTCCTTCCTACAAATCGAAATGATGAAATATACAATAACGAGCGTCAACGGGCGCGTCGTATCGTCGTACTGTGTAACCACGAGTGAGAACAAAGAGAACGTTAAATTATATCGAATTTCAGAAATGCATAATTTTGAATCGCTAACGAGATCGTTATCTTCCGGTGCACCGGTTGAACGATGTTTCTTTCAATTGACGCTTCCTTCGTGCGAACGTATCGGGATTTATGACGTTTCCTGTACGATTCACGTTCGATCAATGGAATGGTAACAAAACGAGAGCTTCTTTCGTGCAATCGATTATCGAAGATGAAATTGTTAAATTAAAAGAAACGAATGTTATTAATTAAGGATCGAATATCAGCACTGTTCACATATCATTCGTTCGGCGAAGGTTATTGTTTGTTCTATCGATGGGAGCGTGAAGGATTCGAGAAATTCGATGGAAACCGTTCGGGCACGAGTTTCGAAGGAAGTAATGTACACGATCGTAGGAATTTTATTGTATTGTAAATATCGTAAAATTGAACATATCTCGGGCAATTCGTTCCTGGTCGTTTCTCGCGAAACGTTTCTTTTTGTAGGAAGAATTCCTACCGTGTGAGCCGAGTGTTTGAGAGCGAGAGTGGAAAAGAGAGAGAAAATAAATATACACAGGGTGTGCCACTGGAAACAGACTACCTAATTATCTCATCCGGTTGTAACGATATAAAAAGAATGTTTCGCGTACAATTTGAATGGTTCCGAAAGGGCGAATATGTTGCAAGAAAAATCTCCCTCTCGACGTTATATTTTTTCAGAATTTTTAATGCCACCGACGTTTCCGTTTTTTTTTTCTTTCTTTTTTTTTTCTTTACACGTGTAGAAGTACATTTGTTTATTCACTCTCGCATGTTGTACTTGACATTAATACACATTCAGTCGTTATAACGATACAACCCTAAAATATTCCACGACCCCGGAATTTTAAATCAAAGACCACCGACGTTTCGCGATAAATATTCAAAATTGCCTGCACCTGCTAAAAATGATCAATAACGTTTCAGGATCGATGGTAACGCAAATTCCAATCTGAAAATTATCTACAAAAGTAAATCACCTCTAAAACACCGAAAAAAATTACTACCACGATACATTCGCTCTTTCAAACCATTCGATTCACCTCTGAAACATTTCTTCGTAACTTCTCCTGATAATTACACGGTTCGTTTCCCGTGAGTCGCCCTGTATATACGTATACACATAAATATATATATATTGAAAATCGTTGAAGATTCAACGACGAAGAGAATTCATTGAACTAATCGTTTCCACTGTAGCGTTAATCCGACGAGCCGTGAAAAACACTTTGTACAGTTTGTAATAACAAAACCGGGGATACATGCGGCACAATTCACTCATCCATTGAGAAAATGCGTTAATTAATGTTCCCGCGACGCGTTTCATTTTTCAAACGCGGCGACCGGATCGACCGGCGAACGATCACTTGCACCGTCATCATCGAGGATCGGAAAGTGGTGTTCACAGCTACCGTGTCAAGTTCAACGATGCATTGGGTTGCTGCATGGATGCTTGTGTACGATGTTTCGTTCGTACTTGGACGCCTCGAGGGTAAATATTTACCTCGAATGCGCATTAAACGATCTAGAGCCGACCGTATTGTATAAAACGAATCGCGGTCGAAGCGGGATCGATTGGCCGTTCAAGGTTACCGGCCAGTTACCCCCACCACTTCGTTAGGCTACCCCACCACTCCGTTAGGCCACCCCACCGCTTCCCTTCTCCCGTTTCATCGCGCGAATCTACGAGATCACCGTCTCGCGAACGAAGAACCAGCACACCGTGAATACAAGAGCGCCGTGACCAGCGTGATCAACTAGCGGGGCGAGTGAGCGACCAATCGACTCCGATCCGACTGTACCGAAAAATTGTGTAAGTTAATTTGTGTATTAAACATGGTATTCTTGTTTCGTAAGACAACCACGAGATTCCCTGCCGCAACCCGACATTTCACCGTGCCGGATTTCGTTTCGGGCGTAACACCGCGCGATAATAAATAAACACGATTCGCGCGCGTTCGTGGCAACGTTCTCGGATATTTACGAAACAACTGCTCCGCTTCGAAATTAACCTCTACAGGGGCGAATTATTTTGGCGAAATGAAACGAAAGCCCGAATCGATATCGATACCGGTTGCGCCGCACCGTTGGAAAATTTTATTACGAATGTTTGTTCGGAATTTTCTAGCGGTACTTTTCCCGCTTACAATATTTAGAAATAAATCAATACGCGTTTCGGTCGAGTCGCGCTCTCTCTGCTTGAAATTTGTTCCCAATTCGAAAGGTTATCGTTCGTAAATTTTTCAATCGCCTGCAACGTAACGCGCAACAATGGCTCCGATCGGCAACAATTTCGAAACGTGCCCCAACCACGGAGACGATCCCGAAAACCGAGCACGATGACACTCCGAATTGCGGAAAATATCGAACGGAAGATCGACTCGACCGAAATAAATATCGATCACCCTCGCGGTACTCGATTCTGTTAATATCCAGGATAAACTTGAACGTTGAAGTTTCCGCTTATATATAAACACATTCGTACCGAGTACGTCCGTTCGATTTCTCGAGTACTCGTAACACCTGTGTTTTGCCTCGTGGTCGTAAACAAAATATTAATCTCGAATCTTTCCGGAAGGGACGGGCGGGAGAAACTCAAAATGGAAAACAAATACGTGTAAAAAAAAAACCCAAGTCGAGTAACGATAACAAACGAAAAGGCGAAAAAAAGTAAAATGCATCCAAATAAAAAAAGCGGTAGCCGTAGTCGGAAGGACCCGTGGCGCATCGAACAATCGCGTATAAATTTATTTTCTCGCTTTCGGGAGCGTCCCTTTGTCGCGAGCCCCCCACGGTGTCCTTGAGAAGGTTAATTGCGATCGGATACGGAGCAGGTGGATCGTATCGCGAGACGGGTCGTTTTGAAGAGAATCGACGAAAGAATTCCCCTTGTTCGTCGCTCGAGGAACCCGAGACGGTTCTTCGGGTGTCGAAGTCGGATCGTTCTTTCGCCCGGTTGGAAACCGACGTGTACCACCCCACCTCCCACACCACACCCCTCCTCGCGTCTCCTTTGTAAACGAGCCTTGTTTACCCGCGCATATTTACGCAGTGGAAGCGTATGGTTTTCGTCGCCTGCTCGGGCCGGCGGTCGCAAACAAAAGTCGGATCCCGGAAGTGCCGCGTACACGGGAATTCACGTTTGTCGATGGAATTTAATATCCGCTGCCTTCGTTATGAAACACGATCGCGCTTTTTCTCCCCTTTCATCGGCCGCCCGCGAGCTTTCGTTTTTTGCAGCATCGACAGAGGCGCAACATCGAATCGATATCCTCGCCCGACGGATTTCGACGAACAGCGATAAACTTCGCCGTTGCCGCTCGAATTCTACTTTCCTCGCGGAGCGTGGTGACCACGGTTCCGCTCGGCGACGAGAAAGATCCATCCACATCGGCGAGAGCGAGTCCAGCTTCGTTATTCGAGTCCGCCATCGTTTCGAAGGCAAATTTCGACGGAACGAAATTGTGTTTAGCATACGTCCCTTGTTTGCTCGAATCCGTTCACCGTTCTAGGTTTTTTCGATTGTTTCGCGCGGTACAGACTTACTGGTTTCTTTTGATAACCTCGATTGAGCGGTGTTTCTTTTTTTCTTTCGATACGACGCTCTTTTCCGATGGGACGAGTGAACGAGACGTCGCGACGAATGCGTACACATTGCGGGGACGGTCGTTACCGATTAGGTTCGAATCTTCTGGGAAACGTTCTTTCGCGATTATTTTCGAAAAAGAGAATTTTCTACCGAAGCGAGATATTTATAATATTCTGGTATATTTATTTCGATCGACAGATACCTAGGAGCACCCTCGTATCTTTGTGAATATAAAGATTCTTTTATAATTGGGTATTCGCTTTATGGAAAGTTTTACTCGTGAAAAACGTGAGAAATTTATCAAACTAACCTTCCACGAGGAAAAACAAAGTATAGAGTTCGATCGTTTCTCCGAATATATTCCACACCTAATACCCGATTAATACGCGAAGATATCTTCGATAAAACGTTCGCGTATCTACGAGAGAAGGTTCGTTTACTTTGAAAATCGAAGGGTGCTCGAAACTTTTCAGCGATATTGTACGTATCATCCCCGAAGCGGAAAACGTATCGAAAATACGTACCAAACAACGAGAGAAGAGTAGAATAATTCCTTCTCCGCAATTCTCCGTTCTCTTACGGTCTCCAAATTCGTTGAACGTAATTTCGTGACGTGTATTGAATCGAAACTGTCGTATCGTTAAAAAGAACAATCTTATCCGTCCCCCGAATTTGCCTCGCTCGCGTAACAGCTCGAACGTTTCAGGAAACATCGTGTTTTGCCGCTAGTTTCATAATTCATGCAACGTGTCGGGACTTCGGCGAAGTCTATTTGGCTCGATCGAAGCTGGTACGTACATACTCTCGCCTCGATTGTTCGTTGTTAATAATGCGTGAAGCACAGCCCCGACTTCGCAACCTTGTCAGAATTTTCAATAATTAGCAATTCGCTGTAACGGTTTACACGTTCTCGAATATTCGCTGCTGTGGACACGTACGGTTCCTCACCTTTGAAGTCGCGAATCGAAGTTCGACGAAACGCTCGGACAACGAAACTTTCAAGGGGATGTATCGCTTCTCGTTGTGGATCGCTGCTCGTGGAAATCGGTCCGTAAGGGCGTTGAAACGCTACACAGCGAACGTGTCGCGGATTCGTGGGTTCGCGGACGAGCCTGCCAATCTCCGCGTGCAAATATAAACGGCAAAACGGGTTGTAAATAAGCCGGCCGCAGGTACAGGGCCAGTTATCTATTGTTATCGGCGGACGTATTGACCGTCGTGCGTGGTCAACATTCGAACACCTTCCACCACTCCCTGTATAAATGTCACACATACGGACACCGACACATACAGACACAAGTGTATTTAATACGTTTGTACATAGCGATTCGTTTTCAATAAATACTCAGCGCTTCGACTTTTATCAACCCGTTGTGCTTCCTCGTATTCCTCGCGCGTGTGTCGCCTAAATCACCTCACGGTCGAAAGATTCCTCGACGAAACGAGTCGGGGTCTTTCCAGACACCGTAACACGGTTAACGTGTCACGCGGTTGATTCCGTTTCGCTTGTTTTCGTTTTCCTTCGTACCGTGCAATTTCGAGCGTCGCGCAACCGGGAGTTTTCACCGCTCCGAGTTTCCGCGAAGAATTCTACGGAGAGAACACGACGATGAAGGTAAGTCCTCGTTGAATTCTATGTAATTTTTTTCACCACGGATTATTACGTCGAGTGACGTCCTTTCGTAACATTTTTACAATTTAGCGCGATACCAGCAGACGGTGAAATTGTTGGGAAATGGACTTGCGATTTAAGAAAATTTATCAATTGGAAAATATTTGAAATAACTTTGTACGTAAGGAATAAGAAGGTTCGATCGATGAAAAGTGATAGAAAATCGAGCAACTTTGTGATAATTGAGAAATAATCGATTTTTGGTACCGCGTTCGATTAATAATCCGTAATATTCCCGATTACTTTTAAATGCGTCTTCGTACCATTTTCATCGAATATAAATCCTCGAAACTTTATTCGCGTAATATGTTCCCGATTTCTGCGCGAAACGTTTTAAACTGCAGGCGTCAACGTTCAGTCGTCGTTCGATCGGTTAATGGTTAAAATAAAATACCGATTTCGTTCGGAAATAATTGATTTTAAATGAAATCCGTTCGCGCAAATAGGAATCAAGTAATCCGAAATCCGCTTACAAAGCAAATCAAATATAACTGATTCGTAGATTTATCAAACTGAAGCTTGTTTTTTTTTTTTTTTTTTTCGAAGAGTTTAGCAGCGGCACCGGTTGCGAAAATATTTCATTTGCGTCTGTCCCCGTTTTTCAGTGCGACGGAGTTGGAAAAACTCTTTCGAACCAATCTGTGCCATCGATGATTTTTATTTAAATCGGATTAAGAAGTATTGCACCGACACGTTAAACTAAGAGAGAGGGAGCGTTGAAAATTCTTTGTCCACGATATGCATCGATCAACCGTGTCCCGTCGATTAGACAAAATTTTAATAACGATCGATCCAGCTCCGCGATCAAACCAGAGGAAAATAAAGAAACGAGCTACCGAGTTGTCGAAAACGCGCTTAAATATTCCGAGGAATGCAAACCCGTACAGACGGATATAATAGCGTCGATAATGACCCACTTCGAGCATCATTGATAATTTTCTCCATAAATTACGGACCATGAATCAGATTACCACGGTAATGAGTTTTCCTCGTGAGCGTACTTCAATTTTCAACGTGGCTCTATTGTTCGATATTAACTCGTAATAGAAGTAGTGTCATTCCCGCCATGATACGGTACACTACAAAGCGATGGATTCGCGATCGGTTCTCGAAAACAACGCTTAACGATACAATGTGAAAATTCGATCTATGGACTATCATAGAATGATCACTTTTTCCATAAGTTACGGACCGTGGTAAGAAATTTTCCTCACCGAGTGTACTTTGCTAATTCACAAAGGAGATATTTTCATACTACAACCCAGTAGACTGCAAAGTGACTCACAATTAGTTATTGAAAACAACGTTCAACGATGCAGTGTGAAAGTTCGACGTGCAGACTATCGTCGAATGATCACTTTTTCCATAAGTCACAGACGATGGTAAGAAATTTTCCTCACCTAGTGTACTTAGCTAATTCGTAAGAGAGATATTTTCATTCACATTACAACCCAGTAGACTGCAAAGCAACTCGCAATAATTTCTCGAAAACAACGCTTAACGATACAGTGTGAAAATTCAACTTATGGACTATCGTCGAACGATCACTGTTTCCATAAGTCACGGACCATGGTAAGAAATTTTCCTCACCTAGTGTACTTAGCTAATTCGTAAGAGAGATATTTTCATTCACATTACAACCCAGTAGACTGCAAAGCAACTCGCAATAATTTCTCGAAAACAACGCTTAACGATACAGTGTGAAAATTCAACTTATGGACTATCGTCGACTGATCACTGTTTCCATAAGTCACGGACCATGGTAAGAAATTTTCCTCACCGAGTGTACTTAGCTAATTTGTAACGGAGATAGTGTCGTTCGCGTCGCGAAACGGTAGATGGTATCGGACTTGCAACCCGTTATTCGAAACGACGTTGGACGACTTTGCAACTAAATCGACCATGTAACCAGGAGCTTTCCGCGGTACGTACAGGTATAACGTTTTGCGAGACGGAAACGAACCAGTCGAGCGATATCCACGTGCGTCGGTTCGCATTTCCCTCGAATCGTTCAACGTTGTTTCACGATGCGTGAACAACACGAACACCGATAGCTACCCGCTCCTCCGAGCGATCGTTATCGAGGCGCTCTCGCGATGGATTTGCAGGATGTGCCCCGGCGATCGGATAAAGCTACGCGAGACAAGAAACCGAACGAAGCTATCGAAAGAGCGAGCTCTGGAAGGGATACGACAGGGCGTTGTATCGCGTCCTTCGTGATCCCGCTGCGAAAGAAAGCCAGAGGCCGAGATGTGGGAGCGGTTAGGGTCACGACTGCGACGTTAATCCGATGTGAAACACTCTCGTTCCCCGCTGCCTCTTGAATTTTTCTACGGAATTACGCGCAGCTGTACCACGACTCGCTTTTATTTTTCGGTATTTCGTAAGCTTGTACGAGTAATTCGAAATTTCGGGTTCGAGTTACGTAGAGTTGGGAATTTTTAACCGGGTCGGGACTCGAGAGTTGGCAAAGTTCGAGTACCTGAAAGTGAAACGTCCAGTCGAGATTCTGGAAAGTTCAGAAGAAACAGTTCGCGATAGAAATTCGGTAAGTTATTTTCTTTGAAATTGAAGCGTGGAAAACGTGATCACTTTACTTGTTTCGACGATCAGCGCTTGTACTTGGTGTCTTATTTAGTGACAATATTTATAATTTTGCAAAAATCGTTACTACGATGAAAAGATTGTGGTATGTGAAAATCGTATTTAAATTTGAGTTTTGGAGCATTGGAAACTTTCGTAGCTCGGATGTCCATAATCCCTACATCCACTGGTATTTCGGATACCGAGATCTTTCGCGCGGTATAATGCAGTTACCGAATGTAGTTCGCGTTGTCTTTCTACGTGCTGGTTGATGGATCTGTCCTCGCGAGCTAGCAAAGTATACGTCGCGAAAGTACATCGCAGAGTGCCACGATGGAGGGTACGTTACAAAGAAATCTTTGATGTATCGCGAAAGCCACTAAGAAAAGAGTAGATTCTTTACGTGACAAGGAAGTTATGCAACGGAATACTGGTACATCGAGCTTCTTGACAAACGAACGTACATTGAAATCCACGAAGTCGTACCACGCTGTTGTTCATCGTATTTTGCACACTCGATACGTCAACGGTTTTTCGGTTGACAGTCGCATCATGACTGATCGGAGGGAATGGAAATACAAGTTTTAAATAATTCTTTTTTTTCACGGGATACGCGCCACGGGATTTCACCGAGAATACAGTAGCTTTTTAAATAAATTTCCCGTTGCGGTGTCTCGCATTCGATTAGCTCGAAATAGAAGCATTAAAGTTGCGGAACTTTTTCAACAGAGGGGGATACTTTGGAGGGCGATCTACATTTTAAATGAAGTCCGTGTCAACGCATTTGCGAATTTGGCGCGAAGAAAGTTAGAGGGCTAAATGTGACGAGGGTTGGATTCGGGTATAACACGATAATCCTACAGGACACGTTTCACGGTATCCTACCTAATCCTTCTATCGAAAGGAATTAGCCTTACCGAGTATATATTCGTTTCGACGAGGAACACCGTGTCCAATTTCTTTCGCGTCGTCTATACGCTAAGAAAATCTTACAAATCGGAAGGAAGTGAACGATCTTGATCGCGTTTCAATTTGGTTCGAAATATTACGTTCGACTCGGTTGGAAATATTTCGAACGCTCGCTCGGAATTTTGTCGCACCGTGAGTAGCGATATTAACAATTAACAACCCCCCGAAGAATTGCGATCGATTTTTCGAAATTCTAAAGCCGTGGAACAAACAGGCTCGCAGACTCGTTCAACGTACTCCCTGGGGAATTTTGGAGAAATATTTTGCCGTGTTTGTTTAAATATTTACTGCAATAAATGTCTCGGACAATGGGCGATACATTTGTTCAATTTTCACGCGATTTCGCGACATCGTGTTTTAATTGGTATTTTTTATCAATGCAACGACGAATCAGCGACGAGAATCGTGAACGTTCCATTCGGCCGATAATCGATCGTCTTTCCGATGTGTTTAAATAAAATGGGATATTAAAAAAAGAAAAAAAAAGAAAAAAAACACACGCAGATGCGATAGTACAAAATACGAGTTACACGAGGCGGACACGCGAACAAAAATATGGTCACGTTCGAGCTATTTTCGTTAAGTTCCCAGCTCGCGTGAAATGCTGCTTTAATTCAGCTGGAAACGCGTAGAAAACATTTCATCGGATTACAAAAATCAGGATACAAACAATCCTGTTCGCTCGTTATTAATGCATCGTTGTTTCGCTACGAACACGATGATTTTTTACTGAAACGTTCGGGAATAATTATAGTATCACGTTTCTGGAAAATTCTGGGAAATATTATAATTCGTGTCTATATCGTATCGCTTTCAAGTGAGGTATAGAATGTCTGCATTGTAGCACTTTGAAAAATTATTTTCAGAATTATATGAATAAAGTTGAACATAGTTAGAAACATACGTATCTCTCAAAATATTAAAACGTATTGCTCTATAGATTTTCGTAAAGGCTTAAAAATTCGTGACGTAAAATAATCTTTTCTAAACGCGATATTTTTTTCATTTATATTCTTCACGGAATTTTTTCACTCGTACCGTTCTTCCATCACGTTACGCGTAAATAGAAATATACGCGTGACCAAGTTTGCAAAATTTCTGTAGGACCGTTTTCATTTTCATAGTTTTCACAATTTCAAGATCTTTCATTGGAAATGCATCGTGTTTTATATTTATCTCGATTTTAGGAAAACATATTTTTCCATTGAGCCCAAAGGACGAGTGAGATTACCTCGTAAGAGGACTTTAGCCGAAATATTATTGAATTTCACGCGTCGGTTAACCCGCGAACCCAGAGATGATATTTTCATTGCTTCACCGTCGCACCATCGCCGATATCGACTTCCCTGCGATGTTACTTTAAAATTGTGACAGAGATTTAGCTATTGCTCGTCACAATATTCCATCCCCGGATGATTGAATATTATTTATCGTTCAGACATCCGAGTCCTCCAATTATTGAACGACCGTCAGGGTCGTCCACGTTTTCGCAAGACAAAATCGATAATCGGCTTATTCGTTCTTGCCGCGAAACGTGTTCGAGTTTGCTGTACGTTCGACGAGCAGCAATAAATAATCTATCGTTTACGAACGCGTTCTATTTACATTTTGACGCGTGTAAGAAGAAGTATTTTCCATTTCAATAACAGATTCGATACGAACGAGCCTAAACAAAGGTTCAACGTCGATTTCGACCTTAAAAGTATCTCTTTCACTTCGATGGATACTCCATCAAACACGGTCAAACAATCGAGAATCTCAATTAGTACAAACCTGTGAATGTAGTTTTATCCTTGCAAAGTATAGGAAGAATGTAATCTGTGAGAAAAAAATATCGCCGAACCGTAAACTCCACTTCTGTGTTACAAAAATGATCGTAACATACCGTATCGTGCATAATCAAACCCGTTAAATACCTCAGGCACCGCAAATGGTGCACAGAGAGGAAATCGGGTAATAAACGTCAAGGCAACTTCCGCAATACAGAGGACCCTTTAAAATTTATTTAACAACGTTAAGAACTTCCGTTAAAAACGACAGAGGACGTTGTAAACAGCAAAAATAATATCCGTTGGTTTATCTCGAAACGGTAAGCAAACCACATTTTACTCCGTTCGGGGATTCTTTTCTCTCTCCTCTGCGCTAAACCCTTTTAACGCGTGGGTTATCTTTTTCTTTTTTTCTTTTTTTTCCTTTTCCTTTCTTTTTTAATACCCTGCATAAGCACACAATAGTATAACAACTTGTAACGATAAGGTATTCGATGCAAATTGCGATGAATTTTTCATTTTTAGTCCATACTTTTTATCCTGTCCCTATCTTTGCTATTATATTTGCAATTTAAATGCGATTCAAAGTCGGGTGAATCGTTTGGATTTTCATTGTGTTCCGTCGGTTCGCCTTTTTCCGTTCACCGTTTCCGCGTATTAACCCGGTACGCGTACGTCGCGCCCCTCTAGATTTCGGGACTTATAAATTATACGGTAGATAAATACAGTCGCGACAGGGAGCGACGTATATTCGCGTAACGCCGCGGTGCCCCCGTAGTTTCCCCCGTCTGTCGGAATATACGGGGCATATTTCGACGGGGAACCGGTAGATCCCTAACTACATTAATCCTTTTAATATGAAAGTAACAACGCCCGGTTCTGCCGCTTACACCTGGTGCTCGGTGCACCGTGGAAGGGGTGGGGGGCCAACGAACGAGAAAGACGGAACAAAAGCAAATGGTAGAAATTATTTATCGCGTGTGGCTCTCGCCCGTTCCGTTTAAAATAGCCGGTGTTAATGCCCCGAGAAAACCGTGGAATAATTAAAAACACGTGACAGCGGCTAGCGAAAGTGGTACATTATTTTCTCGAAGCTTTCGGTTACTCCGGTTTTCGTCGAGGGTTCACGGCCCCCCGGTTCCTCGTTTCAACAAACGAAGAAAGAAACAAAAAAAAACACAGGGGGTTCGCGGGAGCAACCAGAGAGAAAACCCCGGCAGAACGTTGCCGCGAGGGAAAAAAAATTGTTATCGATCGGATCTCGCATGCGCGGCACGGTCTAAATAATAATCGAGTGCGCGTGTAATGGCTCTCCCGTTGTTCGTCAAACAGAAGAAACTAATCAATCAATAGTCAATTTACGGATAGACCGGGGCACTCACGTGATTAACCAGCGCGCATTGTTACGTTTCCGTGCCCGTACGCAAATTGTTTATACCCGTTCGAAGTTAATGGAGAGAACGGTTCGCATGGCCGGCACGGGCTGCAACCCTTTTATTTCGAATAAATCCAAATGATTGTTTTTCGAAACCGTGGTGAATCGGGGCCAGGAGCGGGGAGGGGAGGGGGAGGTGTGGAGAATTTTCCCGTCACGATGGAAAATACGCATTAATCCGAGCAACTCGGCGCGCGGGCGCATCGCCGAATATATAAAAACACTCGGAAAAGTACAACAAAAGTACGGACCACCTCCGGGGCTGAAATTCATGAACGAATTGATTTCAATATTTGTACGTCGCTTCGATGCCACGATTAACGAATCGAAAGATCGTTATTAATTGCAAACATCCAACGGACGAAATTCGTAGAGAAACGTGTCCGTGTACGTGGAAAGTAAAACGATGTTATGAATATTCTTTCGGTTTTGGAGTAATTCTTCCCGGGTCTCGAAAATGTCCAGTAGACTCGTCGCAAGCGCGTCCATGTGCCATGAAGATTGCTCCCGTTCGAGTATACTTAGCGTCTTATTTGAATTTACTTTCTCCGGTTCCCGGATTAGTTTAAAAGGTTCCCGATAACGAGGCTGAGTATTAAAAAATCGATACAGATTTCTCTGAAAGGTTCTCCGACTCACCGGTGCTCCGAAAGCCCCGATTATAAATAAAACTGACAAGAACGTACCGAGTCAAAATGCGAAAGCTCGTTACTCTTCGGACCTTTCCGAATTGAAATAAATTTGCTTGAAAATTTCAAGTTACAGTCGTGGAACATTTAATTCTAGAACTTCTCTCGAAACTTGTATGTTCAGTTCGAACGAATACTCGTTCTCTTTTGCTGTGTATCCTTTTTTTTACGAGAGAAGCTTCTATCGTTAGAAGCTTTGTTAAAAAGTGTTCTCGGGGTACGGATATTTTAGAATTTGTATTAGTAAAAGTTCTACGGAAACAGTTATTTCGGAACTTTTATTACCTACCAAGTAACCAACTATGATGGCCACGGAGTATGCTACATTGTAAATAGTACGTGTACACACGGTAACGTAACAAGTCCCCGAATATCGAGTATTTGCTGCAACGCAAAGGTACGGGGATGGAGAACTTTTCGATGTCGAACGGAATATCTGTCCATGTTGGGCAAGAATTTCTACTTTTCGAGCATTCTATCGAAAATGCAATTTGCAATGTACAAAAAAAAAAATCAATTTCAAAAGAAACCAATTAAACTTTTTCCGTCTAAAGTATTAACGTACTCTTTTCTCTACTATCCCTTCCCGAATTACAAAATTTCTTCGCATACACCAGTTCGTGACATTTCAACACTCAGAACTCCCGTGGTCTTCTCATTTCTCCCAGTGTTTTTTGTTTCCATTGTAATTATTCTCATTTTCTTCGTCTCTCGTCTCTCCGCACCGTTACAGGTTAGGTTTAATATCGCCGTAGTGGAGCTCGGCCCCCTGCACGCCTACGAGAAAATAATTTTCTTCCGGTAAGGTGCAATAAAGAAATTGCTGTTATTCCTCCGAAAAATTAAAAACAACATCTCCGGACGTCCGAGTGATGTTTCCTCTAGGTGCGCGACAAACAAGGCTGGAATTTTTTCGCGTCGCGGAGGACAATTATCGAGGACGTCGTTCGAATTATTAAAAGTATCCTATAACTGTTTCAACCTCTATAAAAACTAATTGTAAGTCCCCGATTCGTGTAACTTTAACACCCGTAACTCTCACGCTCATTCCATTTCTAACACTGGTTCTACATTTTTTGTTCCCATTGTAATCGTTCTCATTTATTTCATCCCTCTCGACAATTATACGTCAGGTTTAACATCACCGTAGCCGAGCCTTGTATCTCACGCGTCTACAAGAAAACGATTCTCTTCCAAAAAGGTGCGATAAAGAAAATTGCTATTATTTCTCCGAAAAATGAAATACGTCACATTTCCCTCGCCCGAAGAAGGATAGAATATTGTTTGCGTCGCGACGGATAATCATCGGAGACGTTCTTCATCGTGGCTGTTAGAAAGTGGCGAGGTCCGCTTCGTCGGAAGTAATTGAGTCCTGGGAATCTGCCTTAACCGTAACGCCTTGCTTCATGGAAAGAAGCACGAACAGAATTATTGGATGTTTACTCGTCGAGGAAGTAGCTTAACGGATGTGGACGTGAGCGGACTTTCGACGAAGCTACGAGAAATAAACGAAACACGCGGAGGAACGTTCCTGTTCCCCGCTCGTCCAGCTCGTTGTATTTTGGAAGCTTTAAAGGACCATCGCGTCTCCTGGCGGGGATGATCGGCGATCTTGAGCAGGATACCATCCCGGTATCTTAAGTTCCTCCTCCTGGAGGTCTTAAATTTTCACTCTGCGCACCGTTTCCCCGTCACGAGACGAAATGAACGGAGACGCGAGCGTACTATAATTATCGCGAAGGAACGGAAACCAACGATGCTGTTGCGCGTTCACAGTGAGCGACTCGACGCTGCGATGATTCTTGCCCGACAAATTTCGAAAGTTCCACGTTCGTATCCCTGTTACTGGGTCGACTTTGTGCAATTTTTAAAATAAATATTCCCAAGGAAAACAAAATTTCGGACAGTGGAATTTTTGATACAGTGGAAGCATCGTTTCCACGATGTTAAATTTCGATTCGTTTAAGTAGATATCGAGAGAATTGACAGCTTGTTTCAATATTCCAGAACCCCTTGTTTTAATTGTAACATCTGTCAAGCGAATCGATAGGTCCGAGATCGGTACGGATTTAGAGTTTCCCGCTTTCGAATTATTCGGGAACTCTATGCAAAATGCATAGAACTGCACGTTGGGATCATAATAGGTGCAACAGAAGTACCCTAGACTCTGGCGATCCGTGTACACTTGGAGCAGTCCCTTGAGTACGAGGAGTGCACGTAGCTGTTTTTTCAAATATTTCGAAATGTGATTCTTCGAATGGTCGATTCGAACGTTCGGGTAGTAGAGTGTTCAATATAGAAAACTCCATGGTATCGTAGTACAGTATTTTTAAATAGCATAACCCCGTCCATGGTCAGACAAGTAAAATTATCCGTCTATGTTCAGACAAGTAGTGCAACCCTGTCGATGGTCAGACGAGTAGTATGACCCTGTCCTTGGTAAGACGAGTAGCATAACCCCCGTCCATGGTCAGACGAGTAGTATGAGCGCGTCTATGATCAGACAAATAGAATTACTCCGTCTGTGTCCAGACAAGTAGTGTTACCTCGTCCATGGTCAGACAAGTGGCATGACCCTCGTCTATGGTCAGACAAGTGCCATGACTCTCGTCTATGGTCAGACAAGTGGCATGTCCCTCGTCTATGGTCGGACAAGTAGTACAACCCCGTCCGTGGTCAGACAAGTGATATGACTGTCTTCTATGGTCAGACAAGTAGAATTACACTGTCTATGGTCAAACGAATTGTATGTGCTACTATAATGGCTACAACCATTATACAATAATATAGACTCAGTAAAGAGTCGCATTACTAAGGCTGAAGGTTGAAAAAACACGAGTTAAAAATGTTCCCATTGTCGGTAAAAAGCGGGTAACGTCATCCGGTTTGATGGCACCTTTGGCGAAGCATTACAGTTTACGAGTCCCGTAAAAGATTTTCACCGAGACAGTGGAACAGGTCGGAGAATGGTTCGTCCCGTGTTAACTGGTCTGGGTTAGGGAAAGTGACGAATCTTTTTTGCTTGAATCTTTCAACAGCCATTTTTTCCCGTCTAACGATACTTCGGTATCTTTCGTATTCATTATCTTCTTTTTCTTTCCCATTTAATGATGCGATACTTCGCAAAGAATAATATTTTTAAACGCAAACGGAGAGAGAGAGAGAGATCGCACACGTCGCTTGAAATCGAATCGACCGTGTAACGTCGAGTGGGCACGCCCAGTATGACAGAAATAGTGTCGCGATCGGGTATAGATCCCGATGAGAGTCACGATGACGTTGACGTTGACGCGGAACTCTCTACTAACGAGTCGCCTCGGAGCTGGACAAAATAAAAGGTACACGAGAAAAATATACGGGTGCACAAAGGACGGAAGATTTTTCGAAGCGTGGTCGTTACGATAGTTCCGCCAATTTACGCGATTCCATGACATCCCATCGAACGTAACAATTTTCCAGGAACGCGGTGTAGGGTTTCTGTTGCCGTACAAATTCCAATTAAATTCATAGCCAACGAATAGACATTATACGATCGTTTTCATTCCCATCGAAAACGGTTGGCAACACGGCCGGGACAGGGGGGTGGGTTGGGGTGGGAAGGGGAACGGTGGTATGTGGATTGTAGCTTTTGTGTATCCTTTCACGACGAGTTATTTTTCACCCAATCCACCATTATCCACGGCTATTCGATTAAATTAATCAAGCCGCTACGGGCGTGCTGGTTTTTTTTTTCCATGGACAAAAAAGAGCAAAGTCCGGTTTCAATTTTCATTTCGCCGATATCGCGATCCCAGGACGCTTCGACGTGAGCATCATGCATTATTGATCGGGCCTGGTATAAATGCCGGAAGTTGGCTGAACCGGCTGCAAGAAATTCATGCGCTCCGACTCCCTCGAAGACGCGTCTCCCTCGTATCTATGCGACTGCAGTCGAAGCAAAACATTTTCCCGCTCGATATAGTCGGTCGTGGATCCGCGCGAACCACGATCCCCAATTTTTGCAAACTCGTTCGGCTCGTCTCTTTCTCTCCTTTCGAGACGAGGGTTCCGCGTCTTTGAATTTACCGGTGTTCCATCTCCAGAACGTAACGATGGAGCGTGTAAGAAGAGACGAGAGTGGGGGTAACTATATTCCGTAACCTTGAACGGTCGATACTTCTTGTTTCGAGTTGATCAGTAACTAGTGGAAGCGTTCCGAAGAGACAATCTTGGATCGTACAGAGTTATTCTGAAAAGGTGAGTTTTCAGTGAACGTTCTTGGGGATCGAGTAAAATTTATTTTTATCGACACAAAGGTGTATTTGTTTCTCGAACGTACCGGTGAAATGTGTGAGAGACGAAAGTAGGGGCACGGTCAATATATTTCGTCTCGATTCGGTCGACAGCCAATGGAAGTATCCCGAATAAGTCAGCCGTCGGTGGAACCACGAAGAATTGCCTTCCGAGTGGATATTCCCGGGTCTGTATAAATGTTATTTCAAGTAACATCCATGCTACATTATAACGCCGCACGTGGCAAACATTTACAAGGAACCTCTACATTATTACACCGCGAACGGTAGATTTTAAACGTACCTTACATTTACGAATTTACTTTACGCGACTCACGCGTATCCATATTTCATCGCGAGTGCAGTCGGTGCGCGGTACGAGCGATTTTTAAATATTCACGTCGAGTTACTCCCCCGATTGTTCCACGTTGAAATTATTCGCGTCGCAAATCTGAACAAGCGTGCACGCGGATACAACGAGTAAATCGTCGATACGGAGTATCGAGAACAATCTGGGATCGTGAAAATCGAACCGTTCCAAATTCAATCGAATGCTCGTCGATCGAACGATTCTTTATCGGTTGACTTTTTTCGGTTCCCGCGCATATCTCGGGCACACCGAGCGGTCTAATGAACCGGTGCATCCGGAATGACGGATCGTCGAAAGAGAGGACGAATTGTCGCGAGACCGAGACCGATGGAGAAAAACGGAAGCCTCGTCCGTTATCCCCGTTGAATCGAAAGAAACATTCTCCAGCGAGGCATGCACCGGCGACGTTACGGCGCGCATGATGGATGCATCGGAGATTACATCCTAAGCACGCAGCGTTTCTTCGCGTTTCCGGTAACGTTCGGAATAATTGAAAACAGAGAAGCGGTTGTCGATGTGGATCAGAACCGATTCACTGGGAATTGATCGCGCGATAAAGGGATGGATTTTGGACGAGTGCGTTCTCGATGGAAACGGTATCGCGCGTAGCTGTGTCTCGTTATTCGACAATGCTCACCGTTTACGATTGGCAAATTATCGATTGTCGTCGATAAGGAAATTAATTACGTTGCAACGAAATACAGAACACAATAGACGGTAATGTTGTTCGTTTATCGAGACGCGGCACGAGGTATTACGTTTCCCATTAGTCGAGCACGAATCCGCAAAGACAAATAAATATCAAGGAGGAACGGGGGCGTGCATCGGTGGCCCAAATTTTTATTCAAGCTCCGTATAAATATTCAATGTACCGTCTTGAACGCTGCTTTACGGTTAACCTCTCGGATGTCGTGCTTTTTTTTTCTTTCCTTTTTTTTTTTTACTTCCTCGACGATTCCAAGCGGTCGTAATGTCAAAGAAATGGGGTAGAACGTTTCGCGTATATCGTAATGCACATGCACGCGTATCACGGACAAACTAGGTTTCTTATGCAACGATACGCGAATCTACGAGATGCGAAACTTGTTGAGAATAAAAGCCGAACGAGTGGAAATTTTGACGAAGGGATGTATACGATGCGTACAAGCGAAAGGAAACGAGAAAGATTGATTTCGTTTAATTTTTTGTTCATCGAAGTAGATAGAGAAAAAGTCTACGCAAAATATTGTAAACTCGTATAAAATCTATGCAAACTATCCGACGTGAAATTCAATTCCTCGTAAGATTCATTCGGCGCATTTTTAAGAATTTTTACGAAGGAATAAAAAAAAAAAATTACAAGCTGCGACGATGGTCGTTTGTGGACCCATGTTTCCAAAAATTGAACGTTAAATCGAGATACGGTAAAACCCAAATTCTATCGCTCGAAATTGAATTTCGCGCGTAGAATCAACCCACGAGAAATTCTCTCCTCGACCGTTTGGAAAAGAAATATTTCGAAAATGCAAGTAGATTCGGGTAGTGGGAACGAAGCGACGAAAAATACAAGTTGGCTGGAAAACAGACCGGGGGCACTTCTCGCGCGGAAAATTATGAATTCATACCGTAGGAGAGTGCCGCGGCGAATGGAGTGGCGAAAAGGAGAAATTAAACAAACAGCGTGTACATGATTTAACCGTTACTTTCCCTCGACGGTGGAGAGCGAGGGACGGTGGGGGTGTAGGGGACGGAGCGACTTTTCAAGCACCGAACGCAACAGTTTTCAACGAATTAACACGAAATTCCGTCGCAATGAGTGTCTCGTCGCGGAACACTCGTGAAATCGAATGGCAGCGTGTACTCGACCAGCGTGGTTTTCAACCTCGCCGATGCGCGTGGAACTTAACGCGCGGCGACGAAAAGTTTCGCGACTCGATCCTCGACGAGGGTTTTTCCCCGCGGCGGAAACGCTCGTGTAATTTATATAGGCGGTCGCGCGCGGCGCGTCGTAAATTTTCAAGTCGCCACGGAGATGAGTGCGCTCCACGCATCGAATTTACGATAGCGCATTTACGAGCGCGCCGCGGAATGCGTCCGTTTCAGTTTCCCTTTATTACGGCCGACGAATTAAATTCGCGCAAGACCGTTCAATCACTTTATGCATATAACGTGTAATAACCGTGCGCGTTTCAACGGCGCGTTGTACGCTGCGCGAACGATCTGGGCCAAAAAGGGTCCGTGAAATTTCATCGGTCCGTGTAATAAAATTAAGGGCGCGGAGACGAAAAACGAATTTTCCCGTCGAAATCGCGCACGCGCACGCGCCATTCAATTTCGATTCGGTGACGGTGTTCTGGAAATTTTAAACGATCCGTGATCAAAATGACGTCACCGAATTGAAATTTCTGAAATTTCGGAGAATTCGGCGGGTTCGTGGGTCTCGTATCGCGTGATTCGTGGCTCGGGGAACTTTGTTATAGATTTTATCGTTGGTGTAGAGACGAGGTTAGCGAACGACTCGAGACGAGATACGTCCGTGAAGTTTCATCGATACGGTTAGTCGATTTTGGAATTAGGAGCGGTGTCGCGGGAATTTTGAAGGATCGAAGTAACGAAACGAATGGACATTCGCGAAATGGATAAAGGTCGTTAGAGTTCGAGCGTTCACTGTGAACGTTGTTTCGGACGATGGGCACCACGGTGACGCGTTCGAGAAACGATTGTTCATTTTACCGCGACGCGTACCGGCGCGCAACAACACGATGTCACTTGTCGTCTTAGTTCGTTGATTTAGAACCGAGGGTTACGTAAACTAACGCGCGTGTACACGGTGTAACCAGCTCGTTTACCTCCCGAACCGGTGGCTAATGGTTACTTTTGGTCCCCCGTTTCGTCCCCGGCGCGGAGACCCTTCGAACGCATTTCAGAGCACGGCTCGTTAGGCGAAATTACCCTAACGGTGGTCATTGAATTTGAATTAAACTCGAGCCGAAAATTAGAACGGATGCTTGCATTTTTAAGCCCGGCTCTTTTTTTCTCTTCTCTACCCCCGGTGTCGCCGCGCAAGAGAAAGAGGATACTTTAAATTGCTCCTTCTAATTTTAAAAGGGTTCGCCTTCGAATTTCCGCTGAATTTCATTCGGTGCTCTGTTAGCCAAATTTACGAGTACCCGGGAGCTTTTTACCGAAAGAGAAAAGAAAAAAGAAACGGAACGGCGAATTTTTTTGAAAGACTCGTGAAAAATTCAAAATTCTACGAAACTGAAAATTTTACACGCTAACGACCTTATCTTTGTACGAAAAAGAACAAAAAATGCGCAATTAGGTTCTTTCTTCGGTCCGAAAACTAATTCGTGTATGCTCTAGGCTCGATCGAATGTTAATTCAACAACTAAAGGAACAATGTCCGAAGATACAAGACGTTCATTACATATATGTAGACCACTGCTAACTTTTCGACTGCCAACCTTCGATCTGTCAAAGGTTCGCGCGTGTTTGTTCCATAGTTGTGAATAATCAGTATAAATTTCCCAACGCCCGAGGAATTCGTCTCGAACGAACCGTCAGATGCAAAATTTCCATTGTTCGTTTTTCCCTCCAGCAGCCTCGTTATTAACTTCTTTAAAGAACAGCGCGATGCTGAATAACCAATTCCGGGCAGTGCCGTTTAATTTATTCCACGCATTTTTAATGCAACTCTTCCGCGAGCCGAGTGTATTCGCCGCAATAAGGGCGGGCTGTATTCGCTTATATACGACCGACCTCCAGGGAAATTATTTCAAGTACTCTTTTCTTGCCCTTGCTTAAGAAGCTGTCGGTCAGGAGTACACACCGGTCGGACCGACGATACGCGCGGCGAACTTAAACTTTAATCGCATAAGTGGCCCGTCGCGCGAGCCGAGATGGAAACAAGCGCAACAAAAACGAACGAACGAACCGTGGAGAAGGGAATGGAACGGGGATTCGGACAAAATTTCACTCGGATACGTCTTTTTACGGCCAGGAGACGCTCACAATTGTCAACGTAGCAACGCGGGAAATACGCGAGCGGAGAGAAGTAACAAAGAGGAGACAAACTTGAAAAGACTGTTCGGGAACATTTCAGAACCGATCGTTTCGGTGTCACGAGACATTTACCATCGGAGAAACGCAACGATTACACGGAGCGGAATCTGCGTGTATTTTCATCGCGTGTCGATGAATTCGTTCGCGAAACGCAACGTCGAAGAAACCAGCTTTCCTATCGGGCTCGCGACGAAAGACGAACGAACCGAAAGTTTCAACGATAAATTTGTATCCACGTTTGAAATTGTTTCGATAATTTGGGGAAAAATAACGAACCGTCGAGTGAAAGAAATTTTATTCATTCTGTAGTTCGATCGATCAGCGTCCAGCGTGTGCGATATTAGATTCTAATTAATCGTTATCGGAATAAATCGGAAATTGTTCGTATATTGTTCTCGCTCTGGTGAACGCATACGTCGAGGTAGAATAAAACAGAAACGAAAGCTTGTGAATAAAAATGGTACAAAATGTACAATATTCATTTTATTTGTCGATTCTCCGATAAATGAAACTGCATTGGTCGCTTCGAGGGTGTTTTCTTAAGAAACTATACCTGTCTCCCCTAATTCGCGTCGTTTGCCGAACTTTCGGGCCACGGTGTGTACGTGCACGAAGCCTAAACACAGGGATCACCGATAAACGAAATTCACGTATATAAGCCGCTGCCCTCTGAATAAAAATTCATCGATTGTTCCGACCTAGTCAAGTGTGAATCTGTCCGTCACCCGCCGCGCACCTTTGATCATTACGCCGATTCGCCGATACACTCTCTACGGAAGTATTTCGTGGAAACAACAACTTTTGCTAAATCGACGTATTCCCTACGGAGGTATTCGCCTGAGCAGTGAATTTCGGTATTTATTTCATTATTCTACGGAGCGAAGAATAATCTGAGCCATTCTCACTTAACTATTTCCGTTCGCGATCCCGTGCGTCGTAGCGCGCGAGTGAAAAGACTTTTCTGTTTATATTTTTGTTCGTTGCTCCGATACGGTCCCGTGACAGTGTCGCGACACCGTCGATAACTCTTCCATTATCGGCGGGCGAAAGAAAAAATTCACCGGGGTGAACCACCCCACGTCGCGACTACACGGATCGGCCCTCGGGAGAGAGAGAACCTCGTTTTTGTTTCACGCGTCGCGAGGCCCGCTCGTTCGGAGAATCCGGAATATCGGCCATTTCTTCGAGACACGAGGAGCTGCTGCGACCCCCTTGTATCTAAGAAAGTTTACGAGCCGGTGGTCTCGATGCCTCGTGACCGCAGCCCGATCGATGTTCCCGGGAACGTGACTAAACGTTTTTTCTTCCTTCGGGCGGCTGGTGGCGACGCTGGAGGACGAAACGGGGGAGAGAGGGAGGAGGGAGGTTGTGAGAAACGAGACGATGGCATTAGCGTCCCTTCGGCGCCTCCCGTGGTATGGGTTGCAGGTGCGAAAATTCCATTTCCTTCCGCCTGTCACACGGCGCGGCCACAATTTTCGTTTTTGGCGTACGTGCGCAGACCCTGCCTTTAAATGTTCCACGACGGGGCACGAGAAGGGGGGAATGTCGGGGAGAGGGTGGCGGTGGTTACGGTGCGGCGATGTCGGTGGTAGGGCATCCTTGGTCCCGGGTGTAAAACGTCCTCTGGAGGCTTTCACTCCCCCTTCGGGTTCTCCGGCCCTCGCTCCATTGGTTCCACCCAAGGCGGAGAGACGCGATCGGAAAACCTTACCGGCAACGTGCTCGAGATCAATGACGAATTTACTCGACGCGTGTCAGCCGACGCCGTGAAATATTTCACACCGCGGAGGATATCGCTACAAAATGCCGCCATTTCGATGATAAAATTCAAAGGAGCGCCGTGTACGTTACCGGCGCACACCCCACCCCACCCCACCCCCCGCGTTACCCTGGAAAATTCCATTGCCGCTTGTGACAATTCGTGGTGGAGCGTACGTGCCACTAACACCCACCGTTCCGATCACCTTCGATTTATTCGTACGTGCGCGGAACGGGGAAACGCGTTGCGACACGGCCCTCGAGAGAACCAGCGGCCGTGAAATATTAATCGCGAGGAATTCGGCCGTCTTGGAATCGATCAACGGGTATTGTCGACGATTATGCGGATTACGCCGAGAAAGAACGGTTAAGTGGAACGAGACCGGAACGGTTCAGTGGAATAAGAACGCTAGCGGTCGGACAGGTAGATCGGTACACTTGCTCGGACAAGTAGAACGAATTCTAATTCGAACGAACGGAGCGGATCGAAATTTCGGACACCTTCGTCCCGACGAAAATATCAAACGAGGGTCGTTATTAGACCACTCGAAAACGGAGACGCAAGAGATTCCGAAAGAGTGAAGAACACTACCAAAGAAATTTAGAAGGGATCTATACTCATTGGCAGTCTCCACAATTTAGAACTGTGGGATAGTGGAATTGTTGAACGCAAGAGAAAGGGTAAATAGAACTCTATCTCTAAATATTTTAGAGATAAATATAATACAGTCATACAGCTGAGCATGTCGGCACACCAATCGAAAAAATATGAAAGTCGGTATCTACTTCCTCCCCTATACCTTGACTTCTCAAACTCTGCACAGGTCTATAGTATATCGTTCAATTCCACCAAGAACGTTCCTCATAAAAGACCACAAGATATCTCCTCGTTCATTCCTTCTTAACGTTCCACGAGAAAAACGTTCACTGTAATCACGAATACGCTTTACAGCACGATCGAAACTAGAGTAGATTCTAAGAATGAAATATTTATCGTGCAATTGTTGTTCTCGGTGATATCAGCATCCTCGGTGTCGCGCTTGGCAGCGCCACATGGATCGCGAGAACCGTCGCACAGCGTCACTACTCATCAAGTGTCCGACTAATCGCCCTCCTTTACCACTGGCCGCCGCGTCCGGCCGCGTATTGATTTATACTCCTTAGCTGGGAATCGTCGCTTCTCGGTCGTCGTTCCGCTCGAGGCTCGACGTTCGCGCACGGTTCTCGCATCGATCACGTTACGCGTGACTCGTCGCGATGCACACGCAACTCGCGTGACACGCGCGTCCGCGTGCACGGACACCTTAAATCACGGGTTCGCGACGAGACGAGCACGCGGCTCGCACGTTTCGCAGAGACGTCCTCAGGGACTGGCCTCACGTTCACCGCGGGATGACGCAGCACACGATGCACATTCAAACGTAGATTCCACCTGGTTCGTCGTCTCGCGTGGATCGCGTCGATTATCCGGCTTCGTCGAATTATCGTTCGGGGACGATGCGGTACGGTTAATTCGAATCGAATCCCGTGTCTTGATTCCGATCGCTGGCTCCGTTTTAGACGCTGTTTTGTTACGTAGCGTGGCTACGAACGGAGGAAATTCGTCTGGAAGAGTTATATATTCGTTGAAAGATTACAATGTAATTCTGGTAGCATTCTTTCCTATTCGAGAACGATTATTGTTATTATTTGTTGGAATACGACTCAGGACGATACTAGCCTAGAGATAATACATTTTTTGGGTTATCGTCGCGACGTGACCGTGGCGGCCACCGTCTCTTTCCTTTGCCAGACTACAACCGTATTACGCATCTTATTCCGAAAAAATATACCTTCCCTTTTTACTCCTTGCATGGGTTATATTTCCTACACTGTTAACTCATCTTTTATTCAAATACACAAATATTGAGTTCGGAAAGTCATTTCGTTTTTCTCGGTGAAAATGTCACACGATTTTTATATAGTTTAATAAACATTCTATTGAATTACGTATTCTCCATTTTGGAAAACGATATCACTTTCCGTACAACCCAATACATCGTAAAACTAACGAAACGTGGTCAAAGAGACAATTGGTTTTATTGGAAATCCGATTTTCATCGACACCGAGGGAAGTTTATTTGGAAAAATCGCTCGATCGTCCAAAAAAATCCACACTCGCGCCGCGAGTGAAGGGTCGAAGAACACCGTGCCCGATCGTTCTCAACGTTTCTCGAAGGGTGTACGCCTCGTGGTCCCAGGACGCTATCCACGATAATGCAGCAGACAGACGCGGAGGCGCGGACTCGCGCTCGAGCCGTGAATTTATGAACGCGGCGGGCCACGCTTACCGGCGCCGCCTTAATTTCGAAATTGCTTGGCACGCGCGACACGCGCGCTACGCTTTTCTATGAATACGTAGGGTATCCACGGGGCGCGGTCGCTAAACGGCACGTATCGCAATTCAAGTCGTCGTTGATGCCGCGCAACATGCAATAACACCGACCGGGGGTACGTGTAACGTTATCGCGACCGAAATAAATTGCTCCCCCGCGTACGTACCGCGGGGGGTGAAAAAAAGTCGCTTAAATGGCGGATTGAAGATTATTAGCGATGGCACGAACTCTGTCTCGCGTTGCAATTAATTCCGCGTTAATCTCGAGTCCGCGAGTCGCAACGGGAGTGTCGCTCGTGAATATTTCCACGGCGCCCTTTATCCCCGCGCGCGGTTTAAAAAAAAAAAAAAAAAAAAAAAAAGAAAAAAAAAATGCGGCCGTTTAATCCCCGTTCCACGGTCGCGAGATTTACGATCGATGGATCGCATTCACCGCGGTACTAAATATCGAGTGCGTAGCATTATATTCGTTAAATCACATCGGATTATTTTATTCCACCTCGTCACCGGTACGCGACGATAATTCTCTTCGATTGTTTCGTAATTCTTCCCTTCGTTGCGCCCGACCGAGTACGCGTGTACGCGAAATTTCGATCTTGTACAGTTCCCTCCGACTGGATTTATCGACGATCGGATTCTTTACCAAAAACACGTGGAAATTTCAATACGGGTCTAAGATTTTTGGTTCTCGGGAAAATTGGCTCAGTTTTGGAGCAAATGTTACTATCGATTTCGATTCTTTCTGTTTTACAATTTTAGACTTCGAGAATCTTACACTCGAGAGAAAACGAATGAAATTGGATAGAGAATCAATCTTGTCGATGTAATAACTGGAAATAAATAAACGGAGCACAAAAGCAAGTACACGTCGGGAACCGAATGAATCGTTATACGTATATTTTCACCGGTACCCTCTTCCTTGTATCCCCCAGTCCATTCGTCTGGAGGGGGTGATCTTCACTCTCCGCGATCCATCTTTTACGTGTCGCGGTACGGATCGAGATAAGCGGGCGGGAAACTCCTATGAATACAGACTCGGCCCGCGACGCTGCTAATTAGTAAGAAATCTGCTCTCGGTTAGCGTTACATTATCTTGATGTTACGGCAAAGTGATTACAATACTCTTTCCTCATTCTCGACGCTTTTCAGCCGCCGCACTCGAGAGCTCCCTAGCTCACGGTAATACGCCACTAAGTGTGTACTTACACGAGGCTATTAAATTCCTGAGTGCACAGCGACCACGATACACCACTGCCTTAATTTTAAACTCGCTCTCCGCCTGTCGCTGCCTGGGACTTTAAATTCTCCACGAATCTGCGACAGTATAACGGAACGACCGACGATGTGTACGCATCGCTGATTCCCCGGAGAAATACGAAAGAAGGTAGCGTGCACCGTATAAAACCGACTACATATTTCAGCTTTCAAGATCGGCCGAATAACCGTCCGCGGGTACGTCGGTGGTACGATCAATGGGAATTATCGTCGCGACGATCCGTTAAAAATCGTCCAGTTCGAGTCGTGGGCACGGTGCTCGCGCGAGAGCCCCTTGAAAATTCGTCGAGTTCCATTTGGAGTCGCGGGGGGACGACGATTGCTACCCTTGAAAAGAAAGGGGAGAAGAAAAGCCTCGTAGGGTCAACGTTCCCCGTTTCCTTCACCGAAATCGTTCGAAAGAAACTCGAGAAGCGTCCCGAACCAGTTTCTGATTCACGTGTGTTACACGTACACCGGTTTTTACCATTTTTCCTCTCCTTCCGACTGTGTCACCCTTTTGTTTCTTTTGTCACTTTTTCGAGCCTGTTTCCACGCGAGAAAATCCTCAAGTACTTCGTTACTCGAAATTTGAACGTTCCGTGGATTCGACGACACCTACGCGCTGCCGGAGCGAGAACGGTGAAAAGTACAGTCAAAATTTTCGTAATTTTTAATTGCTTTGTACCGGGACAAAGTGGTCGTTCCAAAATTTGTCGCTCCCGCGGTCGGTTATAATTTCGTTCCGCGACTCGACAAAAGTATGCGGTAAATACGGAACCGAGAACGCCCGGTGAAACCCGGGGGTACGTGTAACACATAGCTGTCCAATAATCCCGAGAACTTTACGACGTTATCGTATGTAAAACATTACCAGTTTCAGAATGCCAGCGACATCGTAGCCACGTATATTTAATTTGCGCAACGGCTGCCGACCCGGACCGGACCGTTTCCAACAATGGTGCCCGTTTTCTATTTCAGAGCCAGCCAGTTTCTCCGCCCGTTGCTTCTGTTTATCTCTTTTCTCCCGCACGTTCCAAACGTTTCACCGTCCCTTTGACCCGGCCTGTAGGGGTGGAAACATTCGAGTTCCCCCCACCCTGACATCCGCGGTAGAGTCGTGAATGATTAACCGTACGGTGGTTGAAGATTCAGGGTTACGAAAATGACGCCGCGCAAACGTCGCAAGCACCTTTAAAAAGATGGTGTCGCGAACCTATGTACGATACGTATGTAGGGTGTATATATGTAACAGGCTTCGCTCGGTCCTTGCTCGATTAAAGCTCACCAGATCGCGAGACAGTCCCTTGTCGCCAGTGTGGAAGAATTTACTCGTAGAACCGTAGAGGTGAATCGATAGCACCGGGAAATAAGACGTTTTAAAATTGAACATTGTCGCTGGCATCTCGATTCAATAGAGGAACTGGAACGATAAATTTTATCTGCAACGGTGAATGATTCTCCGTGCAGTTTACAACGAACTTTTATCCGACAGTTTGACTCTTAGGTATTAGATAGTTACTCGAGGAAAAGAACAGTAACATAAATTATGTAATTGTAATTCATCCTCGATGCGAGAGAAATGATCACCGAGTGTATGTTCGATTATAAAGTATGTGTACTATTGCTCGTATGTGACGGAGTTCCAGGAAAAGAAGGTATCTCGTTCGAGATCTGAATCCTTGCTGGACGACTGTTCTACGACTTCGGGCCATCGACGTTCTTCGAAAGCCCAATTGTTGTAGAGAAAAAAAACGTAAGCGAGGACCTCGAGGATCTTGACATATCGACTACAGTTTTATTGTCCGCTAGCCATTGAAATCCAGGCTTCACGGAGTGCTGTATAATCGGCTGCAGAAGTTCGTGCCCGGTTACAGGTAGTCAACCCCGACGTTACCCCCTCTCCTTTCGCTGTGCGCGAGAGTGGGGCTAAGAGTGAGGCTCTCAGCGGCTGCGCGACAGAGGTGCGCGGAGTCATTGCGCCGCTGACCGCCCGATCGCGCGGATCGCACCTATCGAAGTATCCGAGCACAGTCCCGCTCCTCTAAACGATCCGTGTTTATCGCCACGACTTTATGGACCTTGCTTCTCTCCCGCTCGCACTCACTGCTTCTCGCGACACGTCCCAGAGTACTCCGAGGAAGCCGTGTGTTTTCGCATAAATTCTCGAATTGCACACGGACTTCTGGACGCGAAAAGACACGTAACGCGAACGCGTCGAAAGTGTACGGTGCAGGAGATCGAGCGTAACGGAGAGCCGTTACGCGAACGTCGTGAAACAGAGGGCTAGAGCACAGACAGTTAAACCCAAAGTTTAACATCATCGAACCGCCCGTATCGTCGCGTAAACAATTTCTACCGTTCGATTCGCTTGTCCGTAAGTCCAACACGGTACGATACAGTCGCGAGATTTAATTACGCGACGTTTAACCAACTCTGACGATATTAATTCACCATCGGTCGTACCGTGGCGATTCCGTACCGCGACACCGATAAATTCCGCAACGTATCTCGCCGGCCAAGTAACGTTGTTAAGAACCTCTTGTTCGTTTGGCCAACAAATGCGGCGCTATCTAGAAATTTGCATCACGTTCACCCGGTACGCCCGATATAACGCGGGACCTTCCAATGGCGGTCAATTATTCAAGCACGAAAGGTCAAATGCCCGGGCGTGTGTAACTCATTAACGAATACACGAAAATTTCGCGCGAGCAAGCGAGACGGCTACCGGGGAGCCAGCGGCGTTACATAAACGCCTGGACCCTCGAGCGGAGCGCGCTGCCGCAGCTGAAACAGCGTTACAGGTAACGACGATGGCCGGCCACGCTATGCTAAATTCAATTTTCAGTATCTTTTCATCAGAATTCCTTCCATGCATACGTTATACACGGCGAAATGAAGCCGGCGTGGCTCCGTTCTCGGAACGATACACGGGCAGCTTTGCGCGGCGGGCGTCGCTTGACACGGGAATCTCGATACACGCACCAAACGTGCCGGCTCAATCAGAATTTAGTATCACGCATGGACAGACACGAATTCCATCTGCGATTGTACGCGATACCGTGTATTCCCGGAAGAAACATTCAGGGAATCCGTTAATAGTCTCGAGCCGCTGAACACCGCCTTTATCGAATTGTGAGCACGCTCGCGTCCGCTTTCCTTTTGAAAAAAAGTCAGATAATCCTTCGATGCGAAGGTAACACAACTCTTGGCGTGTTGTGTTCTTTTGGTTCTCTTTACTATGATTTTTCATTTACTTGGAGGTTGGACTTCGAGATAGATACGAGTTAGAATGGAGTAGCAAAGGGAAGCCTTGAATTTTACAATATTGTACGCTCGTCGTCGAACGAACTTTGTGCCTCGATGACGTAACTTTGAGCGTGTTATATTCTCTCGTTTTCCTTACGTATGATTCTTCATTCGTTTAGAAGTACACTAGGATAGGTATTAGTCGAAGCAGAGTTTTTCGAACAGTCTTACCAGTGTTAGCGGTAATACTACTTAGTGGTGATACTAATCAAACTGTTGGAAAGTTCAGATTATAATAAGTAGTTTATTATGATATGCAGGGATCTCGCGTATCTAGTAGTATAGTTCCCGTACACACAAGAATACAATGTAGGGACTCGAGGAGTACAATGTGATATGTCTTCGTGACTCTGGACCTGGAACTCGACTGGTAGGAAAAACAAAAACGTAAAACGGCCAAACCGTTGACCGCGCGGCGGACGACCCTTACGCGCCAATACGGAGACAGTCCCAAAAATCGACATCTGGCATCCCTAAGATCGTTGTTGCATTCATTCCAACACCCTTCCTCAACAATGATCATTCTTATTTACTTTAAAGAACTAAAACAGTCCGCACTTATTAATGAAAAACTTTAACTTCACTTTGCCTAAAGGTTTTGTTAACATATCCGCTAACATTCGTTCTGTGGGACAATATTCGTAGTTCACGATTCCCTGACTATGCACATCTTTTATGTAATGAAACTTAGTGTCTATATGTTTAGTTCGATTATTAAACTTGTCACTACACACAAGCTTTAAGCAACTTTGGTTGTCCTCATAGATGGTTGTATTCCTTCGATAGCCATCTTCTTCCCCGAAATCTTGAAGCAAACGGTGCAACCACAGTGCTTCCTGAGTTGCTTCTGCAAGTGCAACGTACTCAGCCTCCGTGGACGATAATGAAACACAAGATTGTTTCCTGCAAGCCCAACTTATCGAACCTCCAAAGAGCTGAAATACGTATCCGCTGATGGATTTTCGATCGGTTTTGTTTTGGGCCCAGTCCGCGTCAGCGTAGCCGATTAATCCCTTACTTCCGTCTGATTGGCCCAGTCTCAGCTCGTATCGCTTTGTCCCCTTCAAATATCGAGCAACTCTCTTTACCTCGGTCCAATCATGCGTTGTAGGCTGTTTATTATATTGACTTAAAATTGCAACACTCGCCGCTATGTCCGGCCTTGAGTTTACTGCTATGTATAACAAAGCCCCAATTAATTGCTGATATTTTTCATTCTCTGTAAATTCTATTCCATCTTCCCTGTATTTCAGGTATCCTTGGTCTAGCGGTATGCTAGCTATTTTTGCATCCTGTAATCCGAATCTGTGCAGAATTTTCTCTATGTATTTTTCTTGCTTTACGCAATAAAATCCTCTCTCATCTTTCCTTACTTCTATGCCCAGATAGTGTTTAAGTAGTCCTAAATCATTGAGATGGAAATGTTCCTTCAGAAGATCAGCTGTTTCATCGATTTTGCTTACATGTTTTGATGCAATTAGAATATCATCTACATATACAATAATGTAAATTAATTCGCCCTTGTCGACTTTCACGTACAGGCATGGATCCGCTTGGCCTTGTACAAAATTATGCTTCTTTAGTAATCCATTTAATTGATCGTTCCAGATTTTCGCGGCTTGTTTCAGACCATAAATACCTTTATTCAGTTTACAGACATAATTTTCCTTTCCTGACTCTGCATATCCTTCCGGTTGCCTCATATATATGTCTTCCGATAGCCTTCCGTTGAGAAACGCTGTCTTCGCATCGAAATGCTTGACTGACATTTGTTTTTGACCTGCCACAGCTAGAAAGGTTCTAAAGGTCACTTGCCGCACGACAGGTGCAAACACCTCGTCGTAGTCTGTCCCATATTTTTGGGAAAACCCACGAGCAACAAGTCTTGCCTTGCATCTTTCAATAGTCCCAGCACTGTTCCGTTTCAATTTAAACACCCACTTACACGTAACTATGTTTTTATCTTTCGGCTCAGGCACTATATCCCATGTGTCATTTTCATTCAGGGAAATGATCTCTTCGTCCATGGCCCTTTTCCATTTGTCCTTGTTGGGTCCTGATAATGCCTGTTTCGCGTTCCTTGGCTCATTTTCTTCAACTGTAACTGTATTCAGAGAAGCCATGTACCTATCCGGTGGCACACCACGGTTTTTCCTCTCTGATTGTCTATTTCGCACAGAATCTTCAATTCTTGGTTCTTCTGATGGCAATTCTTCTTCGGACCGTTCATCGCTTGAGCTTCCTTGGTTCTCTTCGTTGTGGCTCGCCTTCGATGGAAACGTGATCTCATCATTATCCGTACGAATTGATTTATCTTCATCCACTTTGTCTAAAAATATCACGTCACGGCTAATTTTGATTTTACTTGTTTCTGTGTCCAATAATCTGTAGGCTTTTGATTCCTCCGAATAACCAACGAAGGTGTATTTTTCAGCTTTGTTATCTAGCTTCTTTCGCTGTTCCTTATGAATGTAGATATACGCATTGCATCCGAATATATGTAAGTTTCTGACGTCTGGTTTTCTTGAATGCCATAGCTCATACGGGGTCTTTCTTATGGCTTTTGTTGGTAGGCGATTTTGCAAATAATTCGCGGTGTTTATCGCCTCTCCCCAATATTTTTTTGCTAATTTCGCGTCCAACAACATACATCTTGCCATTTCTAATAAGGATCTGTTCTTTCGTTCTGCAACACCATTTTGTTGCGGTGAATAAGCAGCGGTATATTGTACTTGAATCCCTTCCTTTCTCAAGTATTTTTGCAGATATTCATTTACGTACTCCCTTCCTCTATCTGACCGTATCTTCTTCGGCTTTTTCTGAAACTGCGTCTTCGTCATTTCCACAAATTCCTTGATGCGTTCTGCAGCTTCATTTTTATGGTCAAGAAGATGAATATTCGTATAGCGGGAGTAATCGTCAATGATGGTCAGAATGTACCTTTTATTGCCCGGTGTTACTGTTTGCATAGGTCCGCAAACATCAGTATGAATAAGATCCAAAATTGCATTTGATCTGTTCCTTGATTCTTTCGGAAACGGTATACGCGACATTTTGCCAATGATGCAACACTCGCAAGTTATGCGTTGTCCACAGCTGATTACCCTTATACCTTTAGCTAACCTTTTTTCGCTAAGCTCTTTTACTGCACTTGGGTCCCGATGACCAAACCGTCGATGCCAGGTATGCTGGCAATTTTCGGTGTGCCCAGTGTTACTGTTTCCGCTTGCGACATGTGCCTCTTCGACTACATTTAGCTGGTAAAGGTTTCCAGATGTCGTGGCTCTTGCTAAAAGTTTCCCATCTTTTGAAATTGTGCAGTCTTCTTTAACGAAAGTCAACCTGAAACCTTTTTCGGTTAGCCTTTTGACCGACAATAAATTAGACCCGAGTGACGGAACGTAAAGCACGTTAGTCACTTTCACTTCCAAAACTTTTTCTGCGTCCACTCCACATTTAATTGTTCCCGATCCGATCCCATGCACTTTGACCACTTTGCTTTCGTCTGCAAGGCGCACGTGGCCTTGCCTCTTTGTGTCCAATTCTTGAAAGAATTCCTTTGACGCTGACATGTGGCTAGTTGCACCGGAATCAATGATCCAAATGTGAGGTCTCGCATTTTCTTTAGTTTCGGCTTTCGAGCACGTTTCTTCTGGATTATCCGTCGAAACCTTTGCATAAAAGCTTATATCGTTTGAAGATTTTCCTTCCGATACTGTATTGGCTTTTCCTTGCTTATTTTTCCAGGACTTGTATTTTGTACAGTCACTTTTGTAATGCCCCGGCTTCTTACAAAAATAACAGGTCCTTCTTGATTGGGCACCGCTTCTGCATCCAAAATCTGTTTTCATTGCCGTTTCGGCACCTTGTGCATTCTCCCTTGTGTCCTTTGCCCCTTTACGCCTTTTGAACTCGTCTATTAGTTTTCCCTTTACGAGTTTCAAAGTGAAATCGTTTTCCGGTCTGCTTTCAAGGGCTGTAACCAACGTTTCGTAAGATTCAGGGAGACTTCCCAATAGCATTGCCGCCATTAAATTATCTGGTAGGTTTTGTCCGAGAGCCGTTAAGTCATTTATGTACCCTGACATTATGGTAATGTGTTGCTCCATGTCACCATCTTCCTTCATTACCGTTCGGCACAGTCGCTTTAACAACAGAACCTTACTTGTTAAGGTCGACTTTTGGTGGTAATCCTTTAGTGACTCCCATGCTTCACGTGCGGTTTTCGCATTCCTTATGTGTTGCAACTGAGTGTCTTCAACTAAGAGACCAATTGTGGCACGTGCTTCATTGTCCTTCTGCGTCCACGCAACGGTCGCTGGTTCAGGTTTCTCTTCTGCTATCACATTCCACAATTTTTCTTTAATCAGCAGCAGTTCCAATTTATAACTCCATACCGAATAATTCCCACCGTTTAGTTTCTGGATTGAGAAAGCACTACTTACACCAGACATTTTGACTTGATTCACTTTTATATCACACACACAAAAAAAAAATTTGTACTGACTTTATAAACACCTTAGTCACTATACACTAGCCCTGGGCCCATAACCTGTTGGAAAGTTCAGATTATAATAAGTAGTTTATTATGATATGCAGGGATCTCGCGTATCTAGTAGTATAGTTCCCGTACACACAAGAATACAATGTAGGGACTCGAGGAGTACAATGTGATATGTCTTCGTGACTCTGGACCTGGAACTCGACTGGTAGGAAAAACAAAAACGTAAAACGGCCAAACCGTTGACCGCGCGGCGGACGACCCTTACGCGCCAATACGGAGACAGTCCCAAAAATCGACATCTGGCATCCCTAAGATCGTTGTTGCATTCATTCCAACACAAACTATTGTTATTATCACTAATTACCGACATTGTTATTGTTAGATTCCAATTACCGTGTTCACCCATCCGGGGCTCAGATGCTTCTACGCCAAATAACATGTTGCAATAGTAATGGAGTCACTTAAGATTTAACAAACTCGGTCCTTTTCGTTTCCCTTTAATGTCGCGGATTCCTGGAACTGTGATATCATTTCTGAGAAATTCCGCGAATGGAAACATTCGTGGAATTTGAGCAAGATTTTTTCGTGGAATATTAACTTAACAGGAGGATACAATGTAGACAAGGAGGTGGCTCGATTCTGCGGATTCCTGGGATTCCGAATCTTTTGTACGAAGTTGAAGAAAATTGAACGTATTGTTGTACATTTATCGAGAAATGTTGAGTTCTAATACGGTAAACATCGATAAGTGGATCCCGCATAAACAAAAGCTCCGCGGGGCTCTGCATAAACTTTTCGGATTATGAAGGGCTCCGGGGACCAAGAAGTTTGAGAACCGCTGAGTTGGAGAATTTAAATAATCAATTGTTGGAAGATTGTGTGCTCGACCGTGTGAATCCTTCTATTAATGTTTTCTGTTTCCCGGCGTGGTCGTAAATTGAATTAATTGAGAATGATTACTTGCTTCGGGATGTACAACCAGAAAATGTTCCTTTGTTGAAACGGCCATTAAGAGATATAAAGTTCATTTGTACACGCAACGGATACGGTATTCGGAGCGTGGTTGAACACGCAGATTCACCGCCACGATTTCTGAATCCGACACTCGCGAACTTTGACTCGTGAAACGTAAAATAAACACGTCCATTGAGACACAAAAGGACACGACCACAGACCACCACGCGTGGGAAAACGGAAGACGATAATTTCTAATTTCGTTACGTTTTTCGGTGCGATAAACCACGTTTTCCCGTTACTCCGCGGCCATCTTTATCACACGTCGCGTACGTTACAATTTTGTCTTAATTACTTAACGTTTCTATTCCCTGGGCGCAATTTTCGAACAATTTTACCAGATTCGGATGAAGTATTGTTCCTACACCTAGAAAGTTTCCGGTTACAAGAAACTCGATACAATCGAGTAGTATACCGAAGCGAACTATTGCACAGAGGTGCGAGAAATTAAAAGCACACTCGTCGCTTTGATTCAAATCAAACGTTTGCCGGAACGTAACCGATGAGCGCGCGTATTGAGGCGTGGAAAATTCATTTTCGCCGGGTGCTTCTTTCGAATCGTGTGATCACAACGACGATTCGTTGAATCTCCCCCCAGCAACGAGAACTTACGCAGCAACGGTGCTGCTCGGTTGCCCATTACAAATCTAGCTGGTTCGCTTGTTCAACTATTCTGTATTTACTCGGAATAGATGGAATCGATGCTCACCCCACGCGGTGCTGCTATTCGGGCACGTTTCGCTACGTTTCCAACTTCGCGGTTCTCGTAGTATACACGGTGATCTATTTTAATTTATGAACGGATGCATTTCGGGACAATGCAACGATTCGAATAAAAGTAAAACGGAGCGTGTCGATGTTAGATATCCGAAGAGAGACGTTAGAGTATTAAAAATGGTCGATTGGAACGTCGAGAGTACATCGATATTATTTTTCGAAGGAAAAGGTAAGAAGAGTAAGGAGATTGTGCACGGTATGATCGGACTGGTGAAGTGGGAATGGTTTGGCTCGATTATGGTCGACTCGGTATAATCGACACGGTTACGATCAGATTAGTAGAATAGACACGACTTTGGCGAGACTTGTAGAATAAGTAAGATTCTAGTGAACCGGTAAAATAGACACAGTTCTGGTCTGACTAGTAGAATAGACGTGTTACTGGTAAGACCAGTAGAATAGGCGTGTTATTGATAAGACTAGTGGAATTGACGTGTTACTGGTGAGACTAGTAGAATAGACGTGTTACTGGTAAGACTAGTAGAATAGGCGTGTTACTGGTTAGACTAGTGGAATTGATATGTTACTGGTAAGACTAGTAGAATAGACGTGTTACTGGTAAGACTAGTAGAACAGGTATGTTACTGGTAAGACTAGTAGAATAGGCGTGTTACTGATAAAACTAGTAGAATAGACATGTTACTGGTAAGACTAGTAGTATAGACGTGTTACTGGTAAGACTAGTAGAACAGGTATGTTACTGGTAAGACTAGTAGAACAGATATGTTACTGGTAAGACTAGTGGAATAGGCGTGTTAATGATAAAACTAGTTGAATAGACGTGTCACTGGTGAGACTAGTAGAACAGGTATGTTACTGGTAAGACTAGTAGAATAGATGTGTCACTCGTAAGACTAGTAGAATAGATGTGTCACTCGTAAGACTAGTAGAATAGACATGTTACTGGTAAGACTAGTAGAATAGGGGTGTTACTGATAAGTCTAGTGGAATTGACGTGTTACTTGTAAGACTAGTAGAATAGACATGTTATTGGTAAGACTAGTAGAATAGGTATGTTACTGGTAAGACTAGTAGAATAGATACTATTTTAAGAAGCTCAGCAGAATATGTAAGATTCTAAACAGACTGGTAAAATAAATATCGTTTTGGTCATCGTAGTATAAATATGCCCCTACTAAGATCCGTAGAACAATCCTGGTAAGAATAGACTATTAATTTATCGGATAAGCAGTAAACGATAAAATGTATTATATTTTTAAGAAGAAATGAAAATCAATCTTGTCGAGATCAATATTGGGAAATGCTGTCTCTATTGGCTACCTCGATTAACAGTCAAGATTGTAATAGACGGTTTCGTTAATAATCGAACATTTAACATCGCTTGGCACTGATTTATACAACTGCAGGTACTTCCACGGCTAAAGTTAAGACAGTTTCCGACATTTGTGCCGGAGTTATTCGACAGACGAGAACATCGCAACCTTCTACATCCACTTCTCGAGAAAGTCGTGCTAATTGGATACTCCTATTTTACGAAAATTAGTTCATCGACTCCGAAACGGAAATTTAATAAGGGAAAACAAATTTCCAGGATTGTGCGCGGCAAGAACGGACGTTAACGTAACCGGGGCTGGCCACGGGGGAACTACGTTCTCCAGAAACGATAACAACGCCAATCAGTTCTTTAAACGATAATGTGGCCGCACTCTGTAGGAAAATCGTTACACTCGATTATACGAGACGTTTTATAAATGTGCTCGGGAGTATGTGCGCGCCACGTGTATCGGGGGGGAGGTGTAACGGTGGAACGTATTATAATGTTTCTTGGAAGCTGGCCAGAACGCGAGTATTCATACCGGCGTCGGTTGCCAAGTGCACAGAAACGTCTAAACGTTTCCCGTGTAATCTATACTTTTTCTTGGGTACCGCGGAGTCGTTCGAATATTCAATCGAACTATCATCGTTACCGAGAACGATCGAAACGTCTCGGTAACGTAACGCGCGGCAACGTGTGCTTAAATGTATCGTTCAATCGTAAGAATATTTTCTTGCGAACAGTCGGTACACGAAAACACCTACAAATCGAATAACTGTGTACCTAAATACGAATACACAAAATGAAAACGCGAATTAATAATTTTTGTTCGAATAGTACTTTTGTTCGTACACTTTCGACTCTCTAACGCAATACACATCATCGGTCATAAAGGCGTTTAATATTTTCTTGAATAAAAATATCCAGAATTCGTACAATATCAAAACATTTCCAACTTGATCAGCGACAAATCGAGTTTCCTAAATATACAGTGGAAAATTCAAAAAAAATTCAATTCGACCTTATTATCGTCTTCTAAAGGGTTATCACACACTACTGTTACATGTTGTGATATTATTAATGTTGTAATAATACAAAAACATCGTTATACAAGCTACTGTAAAATTTCCTACTCCTACACCCCAATCCTGACACAAAAGTGTTAATCCGCAGTCCCGTCATCGAGACGGTAAAGTCACTCGTACAATAAACGCAATAACCGAAAAAAAAGTCACCCCTCGAAGTTACTAAACTCGACCTAATTACGTATCCTTCGGTCCACCTTAACGTCGTTTCGGTGGTATTTTCGTTAACCGAAGTTGAACTTTTACCGAGGAAAGAAGTTAGGTAGACGTATTCGCGCGCCCTTTTCTTTCTCCTTCGCGACGAGAAAGTTGTTTTCCCCACTCCGTGCTCGTACACGCGTTATTCAAATTGCCGTACAGTCTCCGGAGCAGGTGCACACGTACAAGGAGTGTAGGAGAGGGGGGCGTTGGTGGTTCCCCTTTCGAAATCGCAGCCACCTCCCCAAATGGATGCCTATTCGATTTGCCCCTTTTTCAATTCGCGAAATCTTTTTCCCGCTTGTGCGGCACAAACTGAGTCACAACTATGACGCTTTCGTTCCATCCACAACGCTCATTGGTATGCGAGTACACGGCTTCGCCGCGAGACGGGCGAACATATCTCGACCGGGGCGGCTGCAAAACGACGTATATACTACCCGAGCTGACGACTCGGCTGTACCCGAACTGTTTCGCCGAGCATGTGCTAGATACGCTATTATATTGTGCCGCTAGTGGCTCACGTTCACCGATAAGGTATCTCCCGGCGCCGTCTTTTAAGTCTCTCGAATTTCTCTTGGCCTATTTTCGAGGCCCGCGATAGGACGTTCCTTTCTATTGAAATTGTCATGGCGTATCGTGACCGTGCATCGTCCCATTACGTGCGCCGTACTGTTTTTAATTTAATCAACGGTTAGTGGGGGAGGAGAGTGGGCAGGGAGCGGATGGAACGCGGGACCGGTTGATAAAACGAACGGCGTTACGGAATTCCAGGCCAGGTCGGTGAAACCGTTGTTCCCGATAAAAAGAAAAGGAACGGAAGAAGACGACCGAGGAATGGTTTCCGGTCGAACAATTAGAAGGAATATCGTTCCCGTTCCGAGAAGCAGATTCAGGGCCACCGCGAAGTAACAAGTGGAATCGGCCGCTCCCGACGGACAAGTAGATTGATGATCTCCTCGATCGCACAAGTAGAATAAATCGTTCGCGGTCGGACAAGTAGAACGAGGAGAGTTCTCGCTCCTAATCAGAACCGAACGTTTAAGAATCTCCTCGAACTATCGGCTACGAAATGTCCTTGATACGATTTAACGATTCCAACGAACCAAATATCGCGTATCGAAAGGACGATTGTTCCGGTGATCCGGTTTCGAAAAATTCGATCTTCTGTGTTCGTAGTTTTGCAATTTCTCGAAGTGTACGTCTTGGAAAATGTCCGTGCGAAAGGATACCTTCCAGTTTGTAAAATTAACGAAATTACGAACGTTTGAAGAGAGCGGTGTAACGAAAACTTTGAACGCGTTTCTCTGCGGTATACATTTTGTAAACTGACCGACGCGTATATTTCATATATTTCGGTGTATTTCGAGTTCCAATCGACCGATTCATTTGAAATTTCGGGAGAACCTCTCGCAGGTGTCCCTTTGTTGCGCGAATATACGGATTTCGAAATTTGAGGGTTTTCTCTACCTGTTTCTAGCAATTCAAACACCAAACTTTTTAATCTTTGAAATTATTCCCTGTTTTGTGCTGCAGTTACTCTCGTGCTAATCAAGACACTCTTTGGTTTTCCATTCGACAATATTCGCGTCAGTTTTTCCAAACACGCTTTATTCGATACAACTCTTGAAATTCTTATCATTTTCATTCGTAAATATTCCCGAATCTTGCGCAAACATGAACAAATACGGGTGAAAACTGCACACGTAAAATTCTTGCGATTTCTGCGTGAAAAAATCCGAAACAATTCGATGTTTTTCACCGAGTATTCGGTGCGGTAATGATTTCGTTGAAACTCTCTACGGGGAAAATCGAGTGTCTTCTCGCGCGACAAAATTATACGAGTGGATAATCGTGTGATTATTTTCAACGAGCCGTGAGACATTGGCGTTTAGATAATCCCGTGTAAATTACATTCGGAATCGTAACTGTTCGAGACACTGTCGTGTTCGGGTGTCGTCTGTGTCGCGATCGTTTCAATTTAAACACGTTTTACGAAACACTCCCGATCGTTACACGGATTAGCTTATATCGCGCATAATAATACACGCAGTTTATTCGATCGACGAGTTCGTAACGTTTCATCGAAATCGTACGGTCGGATGGGCCGTGATTGCACAACGGCGCGAGTAATTTACGCGTTTGCTTCCCGTGCTCTGTTTTGCTTTCGGTATTGTTTAGGAACATCGTCGGAGTATGTTTGTTGCGCGCCCTTTAGGGTTTATTTGGAAACAGCCGAATACGCTTCGCCGGATTGGATATTGAATCGCAGCCCGATAGAGAACCGGTGAAAACCGATCTCGATACCGTGGCGCGTTAACGGGCGGAACAACCGAATCTTTGAACGGGGAAATGGCGGGGATCTCGAGAAATCGTGAACCACGTTCCGCGGATGTGGCTCCGATGTTATTTGTCGGGAAGTTTCTGGAATAATTCTGTCCTGTTTCATCGGACGAAGAAACGGTTAGCTAGTGGAAGCGCGACAGCGATCGATCGATCGGACCGAGAAACTCGAGAGAGGAACGAGCGTGCACGAACGATAGTAAAGAGAGAATCCTGTCGAAAGAAATATTTTCGTTCGAGTAACATGTGACTTTATTCAATACTGTACGTTCTCATACCTTGCAACCGCGATACGTATCTCCCTGAACAGTACCGGATTATTAATAATTTTTTTGTCACGTTTTACCAACGATCGTGTACTTTACGAACGCTCGCCAAGAAAGAGAAACGTGTCTGAAAGAGAAAAGGTGAAAAATTGAGGCGATCGATGAATATTATAATTTTACAACGAGAATATCGACGAAAGCGATCTCTCGGTTCGGAAAGATCGTAAAAGAATAAGAAGAACGAAACGTCGACTAGGATCGATCGATAAATGAGCAATGTTTTATTGGCCGGTGTATGATTTTCATTATTGGCTTCCTCGACGTCGAAACGTCATCGGTACCCGATTGCGCCGCCGGTACGGCTACTGAACGCCAAAAACGTCCCTTAAATAAGTGATAAACGTTGATGCATCGTGTTCCGGAGTGATATTTCGCTGGCGGCGGTGACCGTGGCGAGTGCGCTGTCCTGCGTCCCGCGATCGATGATATTAACGCTTAAATGGAAAATGCATGCCGCGGTAAAACGGCAGTTATTTGGGTCAGACGCGGATATTCGACGCGTTGATCGCGATAACGTTATTACACGATGAATAAGACCGATCGTGGGGGTCGCGGAACGGCCGCAATAAGCGCGACCCGCACCGAATAAGATTTTTCGGAATTTCGTAAAATGGCCGTACGCTCCCGTGGGGTATCGAAGGGAGATCCGATATTGCGGAATTTCGTGAGATATCCGCGAGAGGAAGGGTTGCGGCCCACCAGCCGGATATCCACTTTCCTTCGAACTTCTCCCCCGTGACGGTTTCTCTTTTGTGTCCTTCGTCGTTCCGTTTCTCTTCTCTTTTTCTTTTTCTTTTTTTTTCTTCTTCTTCTTCGGAGACACCTGATACGTCCTCGTAGACCCGGAGAACGATAAACGAACGCGAGTAACATTTCCGACGTAGGTCGGTTGCGTTTTATGCAGAAGTCGGAACGGTTAAGAAACTTCTTCAATAGGTTCCAATTTAAGCAGTTTCACGATTGGCGGGACGATGAGCACGGACAAGTATGGATTCAGCGCTTGAACACGATGAAACAGGGTCGTATAAATATATTCCTAACTTCGCGTTGTTTCCGAGTTACAGAGGGCTTTATGCTTCCAGTCAGAGCCGGCCACTTTTGGAACAACATCGTTTCAAATGCTGTTTCAAATAACACACGTTATCTTATTTCGCGGTTATTTAATTTTTCGTACACAATTGCGTTATCCTCGCCACGACTCCGAGAATAACGGTTACGCTCGAAGCGGTGAAACAACGGAATAATAATGGAAATTACCGATGCGTTGGGATAATGTAACACGGGCGAAGGGTTACGAATTTCTTTGATTCGTTGTAATTGTGAAACGATAATGGTACAAGGGAAGGTATCGATACAGGGAATCTTGATATTTTACGCATCCGTTGACGATTTATTCGAAGCAGAAATAACATATAGGGTGTTCAACAGGTTTTCTTGGAGACTTTCCTAGCATATTCTCTAGCTAAAAATAAATGCGTAATGTAACATCGGTTAAAAGATTCTTAACTTTAGAATTATCTCCAGACGATATCTCGTCCATGGTCAGACAAGTAGAATTGTCCAGTCCATGGCCAGACAAGTAGAATTATCTCGTCTATGGCCAGACAAGTGAATTATCTCGTCTATGACCAGACAAGTAGAATTATCTCTACTCGTCTGACCATAGACGAGATAATTCTACTTGTCTGGCCATGGACGAGATAATTCTACTTGTCTGATCATGGACGAGATAATTCTACTTGTCTGACCACAGACTGGGATAATACTACTTGTCTGACCATAGACTGAGATAATACTACTTTTCTGGTCGTAGACTGGGTAATACTACTTGTCTGACCATGGATGGGTGTCAGACTACTTAATCTCGTGTAACGAAGGAAAGGCGAGAACTGAAAAAGCAAGGACCTCGTTAAATCGTTATAACTGCGTTAAAAATCACCTCACTTTATTGCTCTTGCACTTGTTCGAAAGACAAATGACTCCGCTATGCGACAACCTGACCAATAACGTACTAACTCTTTTCATTGTGTCTAATTGTCTGGTCATACCACCACAATTTCGATATATCGAATTTTTATGGGCCAAACACCACCTTAAAGGCAAACAACTGTTAGAACTTGACAACCCCCTCTTCAAGTGGCGATTTCATTACTTATGAATCGACCACAAACAAATAGACCATAATGGAAAGAAAGTGGAAAGATTGAACTTTAGTTTGATTATCGTGGCAATTGTCTGGGTTCAGTATTAACAAAGTGGTTGCTGTTTGAATTCTACATTGTTACAGTGCTCGAGTAGTATGATCCGTCTATGGTCAGACATCTAGTACGACCACCGCATATGGCCCGACAAGTGGTATTACATCCATGATCAGACAAGTGGAAACGCGAGTGTATTGTCAGACAATTATGAATGTACGATCAGACAAGTAGTCGTGCGTGCGTATGGTCAGACAAGCTGAAATGCGGTTGTACGGTCAGAAATTTGACCTTAAACGATTTCCGGTCGAGTAATAATTCATTCGTCTCCGATGGGGTATAAATTATATTCCTCGCTGCACTGCGTCTTCCATCGTCCAGGTGTCATAACTATCGATTCCCGAAATCCGAGCGAAATGTATTTTTTTACAATCCGTTTATCTCAAAGACAGGATAAATTTCACCATAATTTTGATTTCCTCGACAGAAAAAGTCCGGCTTACGTGTACTCGCGAAGGTGGCTCAAACATTGACGAACGGACGGAAAAATGTAAAATTGAAACCAACTGTACCGATAACGCAAAAATGAACAAAATACAGGGCGCTAGCTACGCATAAATGGTACGTGACTCGCTGGTAGCGGTATGTTAGATGGTCGGTAGAAGGTATGGAAGCGAGGTTCGGAGTTAAGCACGTAGCCCGAAATGAATGAACGTGAAACTTAAAAAGTTGGAGAAAAAAGAAAGTCGCTAATTATTCTTTCTCGTATTATTAAAGATTGTTCCGAGTTCGTTCAAAGTACAATTATGGTCCTGGCAAGTACGGCCAGATTACATTCCCTAAATCGCTGACTGGGAATAGAGGTGAGGATCGTTCGTTCCTTCGTGCATCGTGGACCGAAGTCATTCAAGTGGGGAAACTCGCGGTCTACCGCGTGTACCAAACGAATTGATCGAAGTTCATTATTTGTAACACGGTTGAATCTCTGAATGCACAGAAAACGCAACGAAAGACCAATTTAATTATTACCTGGTGTTAATTCAGAAACTTCCTCTTTTTGTAAACGATGTTCGATAATAATTGTTACTTAGCCAAATGTATAAGAAATTCTTAAATCGTTGACTGAGAGGAATGGGAGTAGTACTGTGTACTTTTCTAAGTAATAATCACTTGTGAATGCTCAATTTGTAAATATTATTTAAAAATAGAATTTCTCATATATTTGTCTAAGTAACAATGATTATTACTCATCGTTTGTAAAAAGAGGAACAAAATCCTAAATTAACACCGAATAACAATTAAATTATTCTTTCGTTCTATTTTCTGTGCGTTTAAAGATTTATCCGTGTAGCAAATAATGAACTTCGATTCGTTTCATGCATACGGTAAAGATTTTGTCGAAACGCCAATTAGGACGACCGGTTCAGCGGTACCGGAAACAAGAGGACGACCGAGACGCGTTGGTGACGTTGGTTGAATAAAATCGGAAGGATGGGTTTCGCGTAAAAATGACGTCGCAGTTCTCTGGTCCGGAATCATCGAGGTTCACTGGTATAGCGCAGGCCGCGTTTCCAGCCGGTTGTGTCGGTGGCTTCTCCTTAAATCTTCATTTCTATAAATCCGTTTTCTCGTTCCGCGGGTCGAACACAATGGCCGGGGCCCGGGAGCTCGGGCCAAGCTCGGGATTCGTATTAATGATCCCTTCGTACCGAAACCCCGTTGGACGGTTCCATCCAGCGGTCGGAATGTACCGTTGGGAACGAGAACGGAATTAATATCGTGAAAAATTCGTCAGTCATAGCCACCGGCCGTCCGCGATGGCCAGAGCCTCCCAAGTGGCCCGCTCGTGATTTCGTAATGGGTCCGCCGCGCGTTTTCCTCTCGGCCAGAAATCGATTAATTCTGCTTATCGTCGGTGTCGAGAGGGACGATGGAGGGGTTTCTAATTGGAGGAAGTTCGTTGACGGGGTGTCGTCGGTGATTTCAATTATCGTCCGTCGACGAACAGCGTCGAGAACCGGGTCGACGATATTTGTCCCGTAATTGATACGATTCATTATGATAATAACACGCGGAACGGTTTTATACGATTCCACGGTCGCGGAATGGACACATGGGCTAGAATCGGAGTAGGATCTTTTCAACGTCGATGGGGAGCTGGCTCCTCGCGGACACGGTGGCTTGGTAATTGTCTACGGTCGACAAAGGACATTACGAGTCCCCGAAAAACGCGTTCAGAGAACGGGGCTGGATCCAACGGGGCGCGGAAATGAAAAAATTCCCGGCTTCGATGTTACGAGCGGCCGCGTAAATTTGACGGGAAATGTTCGAAAAATGTCCACTGCTTAGAACTCGATGGAATCGAATGGACCGTGGAACGCGCGTTCTTTGCACACGAGTGCTGGGGAACTATTCCACAGGAGGGTTTAACGCTTGGACGAGAACGGTGTTCCTTTCTTTTTCTACAGAGGGTACGCGAAAAATGGTACATTAGGGACGATTCGAGACGATTATTCACAAAAAGGTCGCGCTGTTCGATGGTCACGCAACGTCGAAGACGATATTGTATGTCACACGGGTCCGTTGACCAAGAATATTAAATCGCGGTGACTCGACAATGGCAACTCGTTCCGTTACTCGTTTGCGCAACTACGTATCGCAATTCGTAAGTAACGAATCGGATCCCATTGCTGCACAGTACCATCGATATCCAACGTTACATTCGAACGCGAACCAATATTTCCCTCCATTTGTCGTTACTCGGAGTTCTACGTGCTACGTACGGTACAAAGTCCGCCACAATGTCGTCGTCCCGATACAACCTCGATACCACGTTCCGAAAAAGAAGACCCGTGGATTCCTCGCAATACCGAACACTTTCGTCGAGGGTTCGCGCGCAACTGTATCCGTTTCCGGTTTCGCGAACGCCGCGACTGATCCATCAAACGCCCGACCACCTTGAAAACGGTGCCCTTTGTGTCCCGGAGAAGAGTATCCAGCATCGAATCTTCTTCGAGGAGGACTCCGCGAAACTTCCCCCAACAGGCTTTACCACGCCTACAGGTGTAAACCCATAAGCAGGGATCACCGATCTTAGATTTCGCTTAAGATTTACGAGGGTTTTCGCATCGAACTACTCCGCTTCGCCATACTCCGGCCCCTCTCCTCTCTCCTTTAAAGGTTCTCTCTCCTCTTTCTTCTGGTTCGCTGTATCTTCGAACCGGAGAGCAGCTTTCGCCGCGCGGCCATGCAAATTTATACGGCAAATAGTAATCCCTCCCCATCGTTCGGAATAAATCTACCAAGCCGGCGACATACCAAAGACGTAAACCCTCTCCGTTTTCCGAGTGCGCGGACGTGCTTGAAATATCACCTCGCTATAAGGAACACGTCGTGTCATTTCTGTCTCGTTCCGCCTCTCTGCTCGTTGTCTCCGTCTCTTTTTTTTCTTTTTCTCGACTGACATCCGGCACTTCCTTATCCAGAATCAACGTCACCGATTGGAAACCGAGACGGAAAACGAGCGTTTCGGAGCAACGAGAGGACCGTGCAAAGACGATACATTTTGGATACGTTACGAGGGAAGATTCTTTTTTTTAGTACAATTTTAAAAATTTGAAATCGACGACCCGGGAACTGAGCTGAAATTTTGGAAATATTACTCGTATCGTAAATCGTTGTTTTTGTACACGTTTTCGAGTCACTCGATACATCGCGTTTGGGGATGTTTAAGACAATTAAATATTCTCACGCGTTACTCGTCGTGAAAGATTTCACATTCGATGGAAATGTACGAAATTGTGCGATTTAGGGTCAATTCGTCGTTGGATACGAAAGAAACCCGATGTTTCCCGCGCTCGTGTAATTTTCGAGTCGAACGCGCGCAGTAGTTCGCGAACGAACAACCACACAGCGATCATTTTTCGTGAAATTTTAAAATCCAATTGTATACCGGTGAACACGTGACGAGCTTAAATTGAAACCGGAACGGGGGCGCAATTTCCGAAGTTTTAAGCCGAGATGTAAAATATAGGATACGTTCGACTATTGTAAATTTCCGTTTCGGATATTTTTACGGGACGCGGTCGACGGATTGTTCGTTCGAAATCAAAAATATCGGTTCTCTCGATTCGATGAGTTGCCCGGCCCTCGAATTACAAGCCCGAAATAGGATTTTCTAAATATGAAAAACCGGGTCCGGTTGAAAAATTCGAATCCCGGGACAAACCGGGCGAGCGTTCTCCCCGATGTTGCATTTCCAGCGAGCTCGAACCAAGACCGCGTATACTTCCAAATAGTACCTCCTAATAACCCTCTTATTAGTTTTCGTAAGTTTCGTAACTGAACCGGTTCGTTAACTCGAGTATCTCGCTTCGCGCATCTTCTTTGGGTATTACGTTCTCATTTTATCCGGGTTGAACGGGACGCTCGAGAGCCTCGAGGACTCTCCGGCTGGGTATCTTTTTCGCGTAATCGGACATAGAGCCGATGGGAAATCGAGCGACTCTCGCCGCGTGGAGTGTGTCTCGAAAGCGCGATACAAGCGACGCGGAGTCGCGTGGCGCGATACTACGATTGAATTTTTATTCCCAAATCGATTCGTTGTAGCTGCAGACGTACCGTTGAGACAAACGCGATATACGATTCGGTTCCGGTTCAATTTACAGTTTTCGCACGTTATCGTTCCCATCCGGCCCGAGAATAATTCCGTCCTTACCGTTATCGATGCTTTCGCGGCCCAGCCAGCTTCGACTCGGTCCCGCGATATATATCCTTTCGATTCATCGTCGAGCCACCTTCGAGCACCGGGCTCGATTGATCATCCGACGTCGTTTCTGACCGCGCGAAGTCGGAACTGTTGCTCGTTGAAATTTATATTCGAGACTCGAGCACGGATACCTTGCGCGCAAACGGTGCTCCGAAACTTTTCGACACGACTGTGAAAGACACACTGATACCGAACTTGCGTATTATATTTTTTTAAGTGTTTTCTTCGGTTCGGTATGTTTTTACGCGAGGTGCGTTTGTCTCGTTGAGAATATTTCGTTTCGTCGACGCGAACCTGGAAAATAATATTTACGCTAACGTCGAAAATAGTTCGATTCGGTCGATTTGACTTGTTTCCGTTCTGACGCCCAGATTGAATTTCAATTTCGTGAACAGTTACTCGGAATTAAATCCCAACCGGGGAAACGAAATCGTATCGGTTTAGCAACTGACCACTCACTCGAAGCTCGTGATTTCTATACCGAGCGATCTTCGATTCCCAAACGGTCCCTCGATCTCTATTCACGACCAATGGGCAGAGACTTCATTCACTCGTGTACGGTATCCTGCTCTTTTCTCGAACACGGTGTTATAGCCTTTGCCGGTAGTATAAGCTCCGAACAATACGAAACTGAAACGCTGGGACACGGAAGTGAACTTCAATTTCGAAAACCGGGAGGAGAATCGACCAAAGATACGATAAAACATAAATTCGAACGAAGTTTCGTCTTTCGCCTATTATTATAATATCTTTTACGCTATCTGAAGATACCACTTCCTTCGAATTTAACGTTCAACTTTTTCCATCTGAAAATTTCTCCGTCTCTCGCAATCCGACCCGAACTCGTTGATCAACGTGTCCGATACGTTTCAAATTCAAAATTGGCAATCATATTTCTACTCTTCTTTTATTTCCAAACGATGAAACAGTCGGACAGGTATACTTTGTTCTCGGTTCGAATTATTTTCGGTGACACGGACCTATCGTGAACTCGAATCATCTACGAATGTAAACTGCCTCGCAGTTTCACGATTCTTTCGTTTATTTGAAATTATTTGGGTTAATAATATTTTCGTGTTCTCAAAGACGATGCAAGAAAAGAATCGAAAGGTTTAAAGGCGCACGTGCCTTTGTCTCTGTAAAGGAAAAGACTTTCTTCGAGAATTTATTCGAGAGAAACTACCCGATTAATTGGCTCGATTGTTTCTCCGTTACGAAAGGGAAACGTTTCGGAAGATCTTAACAAATTTTCAAAGATGTATCTAGGCAAACGCGACCCAAAATCTATAATAAATTCCACATACGCGTGCATTGCGTACATTGCTGCACCGTCTGCACGATTCAAGTGTTCACAGCGGTCCGATGCGAAACTGGGTGGAATTTTATTAAATTTCATCCAATTGACTATGACCTGTGTGTCGAGGCTGACTAAAAAATGTCGGTTAATTGACAAAATTGCGCCGTTATGAACGAAAAACTCACATGTTTCGTAAAAGTTTGCTCCTTTGTCAGCGAATAAAAATCCGAAAAATTAAAAACTCGAAAAAGTGGTACCACCGGTCGAAGATAATCTTGTGAATTACACGTGAGCCCGAAAAATATCGAAAATTGCCAGAGTTATCGCGCCGACAGTTACCAATGAGCGTGTTTCGAGAACAACGCATTGAAAATTTACCGTGATATTTTCGTCATTAACACGATTATGTCGACGGGTCATTTTTTTACACGACTTTTCGGAATTGATTAAAAAAAAAAAGAATTCAATTTCCATCGCGTTCGGGAGAGTCAATTTTCGCGTGCTGCGCAAAATTAAACGTATAAAAAAACAATCGATCGTTTCGAACTCCTGAAAATACGAACCACCTGTACACCGGATATTAACGAACTATGGGTTCCACGATTATTCGATTACTTACGTTACGAATTCGAATTCGCGGAAGATCCCGTGCAAACTGAACCCAAACGCGAACGAGACGAGCGAAGGATAGAGCATTGTCGTTAATTCTAAATTTCGAATTTACGAAGCGTTATAATTTCCCAATGCGCGCGTGCAAATAGAATTTTATTCGAAGCCGGACATCCGATCGTATTATCCAAGGGGAGCGGAAGGGTACGACCGAATTTCCCGATGTGTATTACGCTTTCTTTCGTGGACCACCCTCCGCCGCGCTCCAACCCGTTGGTTAACCAACGACAAACGCGGAACGAATTTCCCGCTCCCGGGAAAATAATTAAATCCGATCCGTTGAATAAATTTTCATTGTAATGTCGCCGCAACGGGAACGTATCGAATTTAAATCACTTTCGCTCCGCGTTGAAATTTGTATGCGCGAAATATGAATTCGTTGAACGACCATTTTCAATTTGCCCCGCCCCTCAACCCGCCGGCGCTCCGAAAACGAAGAGAAAAAAAGGAAAGAAAAAGAAAAAGAAAAAAAGAAGCCACGCAAGTTCGTTCGTTCGCGGCAAATCGAAATTCGCTCGTTCCGCGAAGTGGCTTTTTACCTTGAATCGTGCCCCGGCTCGTCTTTTTTCCCTCCCCCCGCCTCTTCTTTCTCCCCCCCCCCCCTTCGCCTCTCGTGCATTTTTCACTCGCTCCTTTCCGTTCTAATCTCAGGAGGATTTCCCAGCCGCGAACACGCCCGCGACGCGTGCATCGCGTGCAATCACCGGCGATGGTAATGGGGCACCGTGCGCCAGTTTATCGACATCAATGACCCGTAATTATAATTAAACGTTAATCACGTAGAACCTGGATTCCAGCTGTGCGCGTGTGCATCGCCTTTTTGTACGTAGGTGTCCGTTGAAATTCGATTGCACCGTATTAGGAGAGAGTGCTCGATACGTTGGTATACGAGGAGCTCACCATTCGGTAAACGTGTACGCGTATTTTGCAATCGTTGCGAGCTTCTCGCGCGGAATCGTTTCTCGCGGGCGGAACGCTCGAATCGGGACGCGTTTACCGGGACTAACACACGGGTCACACGACCCGGAACGATGTTTTTCCAGGTTTCGCGGCGCCGTAGGTGCGAGGAGACTCGAGCTGGAAAACACCTCGAATTCCACGGGTAAGCAGATTCTCTTATCGGGGCGAACGGAATGATCGATAGCGCGCCACGACACGAAACGGCGATTCGGGCTCGCTGGACGAGCGATCTCACGAAGCGATATCGCGGCTCGTGCGACGAACTGATACCGTGACAACGTCGAACTGCTCCGAAACGTACGGCTTTCTCCGAGAATATTTTCGCGATACGCGACAGATATCGAGATACGTACGTGCAACGGAGTATCTTAATGTCCGATTTCTGACTGTACTCTTACAGGATAGGTATTTGTGTTCTCTGCAATGTGTGCTTTACGTAAAGTTTCTCTTTTGGCGGTATTCGTGGGACGTACCGTTTGGAACGTTTCAATGGAGAAAATTTAAAGAACGGTTGCGTTTTATCACTCGCGCGATTTGTAGTTTTCCGGTGTTACAGAGATTTTTGTAAATGTGAATTTTTCACTCGTGTTTTATGTATCGCGTGGTGCTTTCGCGTCAGAGAGGTGTGATGGGAGGAAATTAAACAAGAGAGGAGTATAGGTGAATTGTTCGAGATCGAATCGAGAAGAGGTGGAAATATTTCGAAGGAACTCGGTGAATAGGAAAATGAATTCGTAAATTGAATGGACAAATAACGAAACGAATTTTGCGAAACGTACGGCCCGGTGACGATAGAAATATTTACTCGACGATGTGTGGAAACAACAAGGCGAGCGAAGATTTCCTGGGAAGGAGTTGCAAAACAAATCTTCAACTTTCCAGCCGCCTTTCGCTTATCTGTATTCGGTAGCCGTTCAAAATTTTACTTGATATTCCGCGCAGCCCGGCAACTTTGAATCGTGTTTTCTCAAAACTCCGTTATTTCTACTTGCGCCCTTTCGCAATAAACAATGGGGCTTCTGTCACACACCGAATAACCCGGATACGAAATTTTAATTAAAATTTTAATTAAACGTCAGTGTCGTTGGAAGGCGATAGAAACGATTGACTTGGAAGACCGAACGAGTGTCTGACAATCGAATGTGAGACTGCTCCATTTTCTTACAGTGATATATTTCAATTTCAAAGCGACGCGACGTTGTGTATATAATTTCGGAATCCGATTGTTTATCAAAACATTGCGTTTTCCTCGATAGTTGAACTCGAGCGTTACCTCGATTTTTCAAATATTTTTTGAACAAAGAAAAGAAAACATTGCCTCGATTCTCGTAATAGAGTTTAGCTCCGAGTACGTAGCACGTGAGTAGCAATAATAAGTCGTTTCTCTTTCGTTTCTCATTTCGAACGTTGAAACGGAAACGAGCGTAAATAATACTCTCCTTTGAATTCGACGGACGTGTAAATAAATTTCAAACCGTTGCCCGGTGTAAGGAAATTAAATATTACTTGGCATAAATAATTTCGTTTAGTTTTTGTTTCGAGTGGGTTACATATTACTTTCGCGTTTTCAGCGTGGCAGCTGTGTCTACAGAGCTGTACATTCATAACCCTCTCGTGAATACCGCCAGAAACTTTTGAAAGCCGTGTACGAACTGTGACATTGGTTTTTCGGAAATTGCGTCGCGTCGATCGATGTCGGTGAAATTTCACGCGGACTGTCTTGTGTAAATTGCACCCGCGTTATGAATTCCGAATGTTACTCGAACGATATTTCTCGCGATAAAGATGTACGGAATGATTTATGGTATCGGCTCCTGTACGAAAGTAGAATTTGAAACGTAATATTACGTATGTTCTCTTTTATTCTATATAATTTAACGACTACCACGTGTCGGTACCAACCTCGATTCGTGGTTGCAATCGTCCCTGAAGAATAAAATAATATTGTCGCGGGACTCGACGAATTGAACAGCTACTTTACTCTATATTCTGTATTCAACTATCGATTGTCAAGTATGTAAAGTCTACTCTCTACTCTCTACTTCCTACTCTTTACATTTTACTCTGTATCTACTTTCACTCTCTACTCTCTATCTACTTTCACTCTCTACTCTCTACTCTTTACTCTTTACTCTTTACTCTCTACTCTCTACTCTCTATTCTCTACTCTTTATGCTCTATTCTCTATTCTCTATTCTCTATTCTCTATTCTCTATTCTCTATTCTCTATTCTCTATTCTCTATGCTCTATTCTGTATTCTGTATTCTCTATTCTCTATTCTCTATTCTCTATGCTCTATACTGTATTGTCTATTCTCTATTCTCTATTCTCTATTCTCTATTCTCTATTCTCTATACTGTATTCTCTATTCTCTATTCTCTAGTCTCTACTCTCTATTCTCTATTCTCTATTCTGTACTCTCTATTCTCTATTCTCTATTCTCTAGTCTCTACTCTCTACTCTCCATTCTCTATTCTCTATTCTCTACTCTCTACTCGCTACTCTCTACTCTCTACTCTGTAATACTTACATATTATTCTTTGCACAAAACTCTCCACTATCTACTTTGCACCCTCTCTCTTCAACTCTCTATCCTCTGGTCTGTAATCTCTACTCTGTAGCTTTTCTGTACTCATTAACGGACCAATCAGCGGCTACATTCCAGATCCCAACAAATTTCCACAGTCGACCAACTCTTCGCTTACACCGCACCGCGCCGTGCTCTCTCTCTCTAATACCATCTCACGTAAACACATCTCTGCACGTGTTACGTGTTTTCTTAATCTCCACACGGCCCCGTACGCATTCCTCGAGACCCGCTCCAGTACACATTTTCCTCGAGAACGAACCGAAACTCCGAATGGTCGCGCGAACCAGCGGCCCGCACCGTTCCAAACTGTTGCAACCCGCACTCGACACCCGAGGAATTCGTTAACGCTCAACCTCGGGAAGTCCAATCATCCCCGCAGTTATGGGACGCAACGATGATCGTACACGCAACCGCGTCGGGCTCACGTGACGCAATAATCTCGAATGACGTACTTTCGCGGCGAGTGCCTCGGAGTAAACCGATTACCGAACTGCCCCAAAAGAGGGTGAGTGTGTGCTCGGTGGACGACCGTGGGTGTGCAGTGGGTGGTTGACGCCTACCGTGGTCGAATCGAATAAAGTTATTCACGCGAACGATCGAGAATACCGACCAGGAATCGCTCGCCATTTCGTTCCAGGGACGCGGAGACGCGTACGAAGTGTGTCGACTCTAACGGGACCATTTTTTCCCATGGATCCGCGTCATAAAAATCGTGGAACGCGACGAGAGAACCGGAGCAGGTTCCCGTACGTTGAAAGAATTCCGTCCGACGATTTATTCGATGTTTCTGTACAACTTGCCGACGACCACGCGGTCTTCGTTCCCTCTTCAGGTTTTTCTTTTTTTTAAAACGGAGACGCTCGAGTCGACGTACGAACGCTTAAACATTATCCACGGTTCGCGGACGCGGAATTCGTTTCAGCGGATCAATCGGTGGAAACTATCGAAAAATTCGGGACAGATTCGATCGGGAACGTCGAGCGCGGATGAAAGAGTGATTTCACGAACAAAAGAAACATCAAACGGTTCTTTGATTACCCTTTAAATCTCCGTTCGACGAAAGTACTCGGCGTCCGACCGGTTTCATACTCTGAGAAATATTCCACGGAGTAAATTTTTCACAGAGGATTCCGTGGACTCACGGTCGTTGAACAACCCTTAACGAAAGATCTGGAACAAATAACCTCACGGTACGACGGTTATTTAACATTCGGGAAACGGGACTGGGGGAAATTTTGGTATATTATCGGAGCGAACATTGCATGGAAAATTACAGGAAGTGTAGCGAAAGTAACGTTGAAAGTAAATATTTTATTCTTACCGGAGAACACCACCGATGAGATGTTTCTTTTTCCTAAAGGATACTTGGACATTGTTTCTCTAAATATTATTACACATTCGGAAGAAAAAAGCTACTTTAATCGTTATTCCATTTGTCTTCTTACGAATGATAATGGTTTACTTATCCAACTGTGCTTGGACACATCTTTACTGTGCTTGTCCGACCAGTTGTGTTTCTACTCCACTAGTTTGACCAAGAGTGGTCGTGTTCTACTTGTCACGCTCGTAGCGTACCTGTTCTACTTGTCTGGTCCGAAACGGACACGATTCTACTTGGAATAACCCGGAGTGGACGGTTGGGACTCGGTTAATGATCAAGAGAATGTGTCGCAGGACCGGGAATCCTGTTATCTTTCAACAACACTGGTTAAACAAGAACACGAAGCTTCAGATATCTTTGTCGACCACTTACACGCGTAACTCTTCACCTTTCCGTTATCCATTACAACGTTCCCCGTTTCTAGATTACAGGAGAGTATAACGCCGTGTTCACAGAGAATATAAACGATGTAGATTAAATTTCACTCGCTCGTAATCGTTCGAATCTTAACCAGAACCTGTAAATAGAACTTTGCGACTTCTTCTAAAAATCTTCAGCCACGATAAAAGATCCCAAAAAATACACACTCTTTGAAATTCTCCACACACTTTGTCGTATTCCTCCATACCCCAAACACGCACCAACCGAAGTAAAAACCATGGAAGAACATACCACACCGTTCTGTACGCGTAGATTAATTATACTCGTTCAAAATAGTTCAAATCTTAATTAAAATCTCTCACCTTGGCCAATTCCCCGTGCACTTTCGCCATTCTCCACCGCGTCCCAAACAACAATACCCATCGAAATCATCTCGATCAGTTTCATCTCCCGAAACTCGTCTCGTCGACTCGCGGTCCTTCCCGCGGGGAAAAAAAAAACTCTCGTACTCGTTACAATCGACGCGGTCGGTTCCAATTATACTTCCGCGAGCAATCTCGAGTCCCGTTGGCAGTTCCGTCCTCTAATTTCGGGCGTAACGACGGAATGGAAATTTCGTCGGTCCGGCTCCGCGCGGAGAAAACGTTGCCGCGCATATGGGAAACGTCGCGCGTACGAGCCCTCTGGATATTCCTGGGACGCGTCTGGGTCCTGGATGGCCGGTTAGGCCACGCATGCAGATGATGTTCGGGGGCCACCGGTACACCGAACGTCCCCGAGTGCTCGCACGTCACCCAATTCGGATTCCTAGGTACGAGCGGGCAACGAGTCGCGGCGATAGCCCGTTCCCGTGGCGTCCAATAAAATGGAAATGTCTCGGCTGCTGACACCGTAGACGACGTTTCGTAGGGGGGTAGGGACGAAAGATTCGGTGTCGCGGGACAGGGACCGGGTGGTAGCGGGGAACCACTTTATTGTCCCCCGGTAAGCAGCACGTTGGCACGCGTAACGTCTATGGAAATAAACGTGGAACCGAGGACTCGGCGGCGTCCAATGTGGGCCAGCACAGCTCCGATCCCTTTTAAGGTGAACGCATCGGATGCTCGCCAGGCCTGTCGGCGACGTCTCGCGTGGCTACCCGTATACCGGTGAACAATTGAACTGGAACGTCACAGAGGGACGTGGTGTCCTAACGTCGCGTCGTTTTTCCACCTGCTCGGTTACGCGTCGATATACCGCTTTCCAATAAGAGACCGTTCTCGATGGAACACGGTGGATAGCTATCGCTATGATCGCGAGAGGAATCACTCGTTACCTGTCTTCGTATCGTGGCGCGATTGACGAATTCGTTTAGTTTCCCTTAGGTAATTTTTTTCTCTTTGGAAAAATCCTTTTTTTAGTACGACGAAAGCGTGTCCTCTTTCTGGGTACGAGACGCATCTTCGATCCTCGTGGTACAATTTTAACCGTTTTCTTTGGTTTTTTTTCTCTTCTAGATAATGCGACAGGACGAATCGATGGAGAGCCCCGGTCACGAACAACGAAACCGTCCTCGTGTACCAACCTCTTCTAGTAACGACACAACGCGCGTTATGGGGCGATTAAAGCGTTTAATTACTTTACCGGATTTCCGCTAACGAGATGCGCTTCGTTATTTAATTTCGCAAATGCACGGTTACCGGGCCCCCGCCCCGGAATTTTTGATCTCGGCTAATGTGCGTCGGTTTGCCCAAGGAATTACCGAACGAAATGACGTTCTGTTCGAGAACACGATAAATCCCATTCCGTGGACGAGGGGGGGCGTCCGTAATCGCGAACCCGTATGTATATTATAAAATTCGTACGGTAAATCTTATCCGTAGAGTTTTATTTCCGTGTAAATAACGCCGGGAATAACGCCGGGACGCGTTGAGTATCTTCCCACGATACTTCGAATCGTCTCTCTCTCTCTCTCTCCCGGCATTTCCAACGGTTCTTCGATAACACGGGATTCGGTTCCCCGGGGGGATGACGGACGGCACGCAAAGGTCCGGATTAGGGGTCCTGGGGAATCCATATTGAGAATCGTCGAGTCGTGACACGCGATATCGGTGACTGTCGATAAGTGTAAAATTTAAAAAAAAGGAAGAAAAAAGAGAGAAGAAATAAAAAAAAAAACGAACCACGACCTTCGACGAGGACTACGACGACAACGACTGTTTTTCACTCGGGAACGCTCCCGGTGGCGCGATGCATCGCGGTAATCCAGATTTCCGTCGACAGTGACAAATGCTTGTTTGCTTCTGCTTACTCCATAGTGGCGTCAAGTTTACGATTATCGCGCGAACGAGGCCGAAAGACCGAGAGGAAGAGACCCGGACCACCGAGAGAGGAGCCGTTATTGAACGCGCGTTCACGTCTACGCGCGGAACGTACTATCCCCGGTTTTCGGATTCTGCGTTGGGTCGCGTTAACGCGTTTCCAATAGCAATCTGTTCCGTTCGGAGCGTGTTCGCGCGGAGTAATTAGTTGCGCGATAATCGATGAAAAACTTACCGCTGGATGGTTTCTTGCGTCGTCGATCGAGGCAACCGGAATCGAAAGCGGAAAACAATGGAACCACCGTTGGCGGAGGGTTGGAATCCAGCAACGCCGAGAATCGAAGATATTTCCACGCGCGCGCGTACGTACGTACATCGAATACGTTTCATCGGGCGGGTTATGCCCGACGAAGATTAAACAGAAACAATCGTCTGGACACGGGACGCGAGTCTTGGGCGCGGACAATAATAACGGTTTAATTGAATTACATCGACCGCGACACCGCGGCTCGTCCGAGGGGACGCGTCAAGTGCTTTTCACGAGACGGGGCAAACGGTGTCTAGTCTACCGTAATTATTGCACCGAACCTTCTGGGTGTTTCTCGTTCTCGGTTAATACGCGAGAACGCGTGCACGGGGATTCGTAACGTTTTTAATTAAATTCGAACTCGAAAGCTGGCGAAGAAAGGGAGACGGAACCGAAGAGTGAAAAATAGAAAATGGGGTGGGAATCTGGAGAAGAAGGAGACGAGCGGAAATAAAACGATAAATAGGAACACGACCGCGGGGTTAAAAACTCGCGGGAGAGTAGAGTGGAGCGAAAGGATACCGTATATATATTCGAGAAGTGACCCGATACAAAGAGCCGGATACAATTCCCGTCACCGTAAGCGCGGTAACGAATAATATTATTGAGAGCATGAAATCACATCAGTTACGTTTGATAGGTTGTATCAAGGGCTTTTCGTCGGACAAAGCTGTCCGTGTCCACTAGTTTTGTCACGGACTCCCGTTACCCAAGGGGGTTGCGAAAGGATTACGGGGTGACACGATGGACCACACATTCCGCACATGTGCGACGTATCCGATCCTTTCACGTTGCTGTCACTGCTTTGATAAATCGGAATTAAAACGCATCCCCGTAGATACACCGCGACCCCGTCGGTGAGCCGAAACTCCGCTGTGTGCGACCTGAGGGGGGCGTGGGCGTGGGGTGGGGGTGGCTGGTGGCTGGCAGAGGTGGAGGACGTGTTTCGCGGGATACAAAAGAGCCTCCCCGGGACACGGAATTTCGATAAACTATACGGACAGAGTCAAAGGGAACCGAGAAAAATTCATGGGGACATAATTACTGGGAATTGATTTGTACCCGGGCGAGGTGACACCGATGTTCTACGAGCGACGCGAATTTTCTTCCACGGACGTCCGCGTCTTTCCATCCAGAGGATACAAATTGTCTCGTTGGCGAACCGAGAGAGGAATTTGGCGAAACGAACGAGGGAGAGTGATAAAAATTTGAACAGGTTCGTTGATCAATCTTACCAACGATGTTCCTTGCAGGTGTGCGCTCGTTTCGATCGAGAGGTTGCAAATTTTCCTATCGACGAATCGAGAGACGTGGATTTTAGTAAAATACAGAGAGAAGTAACAGAAGTTTGGTTCTAATCATTGATAACTCTGACTGATAATGTTTCTCGCACGCGTGAATGTACTCTTCGTAGTGTTAGGAAGCTACAAATTGTCTCACTGATGAATCGAGGGATATACATTTCGTAATGAAGCAAGAGACGTGACAATAATTTGGCTACAGTTTCTCCTAACAGAAAGATTCCAATCAATCGATAAATCTGACCAACAATGTTCATTGTACGCGCGAATGTGCGTTCTTTCGTTCGATACAATGAGAATTGTCTTATCCCAGAATTCATCGATACAAATTTCATGAATGAACAGAGAAGTTAATGGTAGTTTAGATAGAATCTTTGAACGTGGTATAATTTCTTCTCAATTTTAAGCTTGGTTCCCTGACCGACTACGCGCGGTTGAATCATGCCTGTCCGAATCGAGGCGATCGTATTCTACTTGTCCGATCGTTAGCGGTCGTATTTCACTCGCCTGATCAGGGATGACCACTGGGCTACCGGGCCAGCCAGAGACGCGTTCATACTACTTGTCCATATCAAGACAGATATATACTACTTGTCCGATCTACGACCGGGCGTACAGTGCTTGTATAACCAGGATGAGCCCAATACACGAGCACAAACGGTTAGTCAAGACCGAGCAGCTGGATACGCGATGTTGTGAGCAAATTATTTTCAAACCCAAGGAATGGAGTACTCGTAAAATATTTCTAACAATTGAAGATTTTTCCTCCGTTGTAGAAAACTATCCAACCTACTTAGGTGGACCTCGAACGAAGAAAGAATGCCACGTATCGTCCTCGACTTGCTAGTCTATTATTCTTCCCCCGTTGATCTCAATCGACATGATTAAAATGAATATAAATAATTACGCGTCACGGTCCTAGAAATTTCATCGTGGTCAGAGAATCTATCAGCTGCGTCTCCAGTGTTGTTCCTTGCAGGAGTACCGGTATTCTGTCGATTGTAATTTCTTTGCAACTCGCCAAAAAGCTACAACTCGACGAGGCAAAGAAAGGAAGAAAAAAGGGATCTGTCAACGTTCTCCTTCTGGACAACTTAATTGCCCAACGGACTCCCATAGACAGTATTCGAACCCCGGGTTCAGCGATTCGATCGGTCGATGGCCTCTCGGCTTGAATATAGTTTGCACAGGGTGTTTCATACATCTTGCACAGTTCGATATATTACTTCGACCGATAGAAATGAATACATCGGAACCAGTTTGTTTGGTTCGAAATTGGGAACATTGTGACGTGTGTTCCTTACCCCTCAAGGTCGTTTCTTTTTTTCGAATTTCGAAGGTCGTTGGCATTTTTCCGTTTTCTCAAAACTGTGTTCGTAAATATATATATACATGCGTACGCTGCCAAGTTGTATTATAAAAGATACATAACGCGCAGAACATGGTAATGCCCTTCAAAACTCGAAAGAAATAACCTCGAGAGACAAAAAACATCGATCATAATATGCCAACATTTGAACCGAAGAAACCACCGCTGACGTATCGTTTCGAACAGCATAAATAACGAAGACGCGTTGCACGGGACGTTCGAAACACCCTGTACATCCATACAGAACGATATCATCTTGCGCGAGATGTTCCGCTCACCCCTACATCGCTACAGGACGATATTACGATACGCAGGATATTCGAAACACCCTGTACATCGATACAGGACGGTATCATCTTGCGCGAGATGTTCTAATCACCCCGTACATCGATACAAGACGATACGTGACGCGAGAATCGACACGTCAACCCTCGCTCCAGATGAATTTCATCCCCGAACTCGGCCAAACAGAGCCCGCCATTTCTCTGCGAAAGAAACTTTCATAATTTCGTTCGAACGCGCAGACGACGAATCCGCTCCGGTTATAAGATACACGTTCACAGGCAAAACGGTTAATTCTCGCGACTGCGCGACTGCGAGGCGAGGAAACTTTCAATCTCGTCATCGTCGTCACCGTCCTCGTCCTCGTCCTCATTCTTGTCCTCGTCATCGTCATTGTCCTCGTCGTCGTTCGTCCTCGTTATCGTTCTCGTCCTCATTCTCGTCCTCGTCGTCGTCCTTGCCCTCGTCCTCCTTCTCGTCGTCGTAGTCGTCCACGTCCTCGTCCTCCTCGTCGTTGTCCTCGTCCTCCTTCTCGTCCTTCTCGTCCTCCTCGTCGTTGTCTTCGTCCTCGTCCTCCTCGTCCTTGTCGTCGTCTTTGTCCTCGTCCTCCTCGTCGTTGTCTTCGTCCTCGTCCTCCTCGTCCTTGTCGTCGTCTTTGTCCTCGTCCTCCTCCTCCTTGTCGTCGTCGTCGTAGTCGTAGTCGTCCTCGTCGTCGTAGTCGTCCTCGTCGTCGTAGTCGTCCTCGTCGTCGTAGTCGTAGTCGTCCTCGTCGTCGTAGTCGTCCTCGTCCTCGTCCTCGTCCTCCTTCTCGTCGTCGTTGTCGTCGTTGTCGTAGTCGTCCTCGTCCTCGTCCTCCTTCTCGTCGTCGTTGTCGTCGTTGTCGTAGTCGTCCTCGTCCTCGTCCTCCTTCTCGTCGTCGTTGTCGTCGTTGTCGTAGTCGTCCTCGTCCTCGTCCTCCTTCTTGTCCTTCTCGTCCTCCTCGTCCTCGTCCTCGTCCTCGTCCTCGTCCTCGTCGTCGTCCTTGTCCTTGTCCTCGTCCTCCTCCACCTTGTCGTCGTCGTCGTAGTCGTCCTCGTCCTCGTCCTTGTCCTCGTCCTCCTCGTCGTCCTCGTCGTTCTCGTCCTCCTCGTCCTTGTCGTCATCCTCATCCTCGTTCTCGTCCTCGTCGTCGTCGTCGTCGTCGTCTACGCGAACGTCACACATTCGAGCGAGCTAGGTTCGTGTTTGTCGAGCGTCGAGATTACTCATGCATATGCACCGTTCCGTGGAGACGGTCTCGCTCCGAAAGGGAAAAGAAGCAGGTAGACGAGGAAACGCATCGCGCGCGAGCGCACGCGTGTTGCAACCGGGCGAAGATGCATTCACTTCCGTGTACACGTATAAACGCGCGTTTTCCGCCGTCCGCCCGCGTACGTTTGCCACGAGCAAATAACGCGTGCGCGCACTTATTTACCACCACGGCGAGATTATTAATCTACTTAATTGTGTTTGGCCGCACTCATTCCCGTTTTCTGTTGATCCCGATCGCGGCCAAGCATTTCGTACGTTTATTCGCCCGATATTTATTCGGCCGCGGCTAAACGACGACGTGTTTACCGCCAGCCGCGAATAAATGTTGCCGTAATTGATTATAATTAATACGCGATTGTACGGCGGTCGAATCGACGCGCTGTTTTCAATTACACCGACGAACCACCGTTTCGAACCTAGTCCTTCGACGACGCGTTGCGAGCGTACGAAGAATGGTCGTTGTACTCGAAGTTGTATCATAATGCAGCGTATTCTGACGCTTAAATTTATAAGAGTGAATCGATAAGAACAGACGTACTTGCATTTGCGATTACGAAAGAATAAACTGTTTCATCGTATGCGTTCTCGACGGTTTGTTCGCAACTGTTCAACGTTTACGTTTAACGTTGATTTTTCTACAATTTCGATCGGTGGTACGCGAGGTAATGGAAATGGTAAAACAGCATAGAATTACTGGTTAGAAAGTACGTGAAGGTTACTCCTTAAAAATAATCCACGAGAAAACGTTTCTCACCCCCGTTCTTGCAAAACGGACAAATTCGTCGCTAGGTTCCCCGTCGTGTGAAAGTTGAACGAAAGAAGACTAAAGAAAGACTCGTACACATATACGAAACATCACCGTTGAAAATCAGCGAGCGGAATTCGATCGGACGAAGATGTATCGGGCGTTGTTCGCGCGTACGTATTCCCAGTCGCGGCGTCGAGTCGAGCGATCGCGAGTCGAACGTTTAAAAGCTCGGGCGTCGTTTGCGCGAACTGTTCGAAACCGATGGTCGCGTCAACTGCGGTGCGGCTGCAGCTGTGCAACGGGCTGCACGCCTGGTTACACGCCGTTTATCGCGTCGCTGAAAAAGTTATGATTCCGGGTAAAGAGACGCGCGTGAAACAAAACGAAACGAACGAGCGCGACGTGGAGGGGGCGGAGGAGGTCGACGGGGGTGGTAGAGGGGGAGGGTTAGCCGGGAAAAATAAACAAAACGAGCGGAAACAAAACGGCCGCGAAAGGGGTAGGAGGGTGTCTCGCGGCTATGTGCAATTTCGCGGTCGGTCGTGCGTGTGTATTGTGTCACGGGCGGCCAGGAGGAGAGAATGTGAAATGCGGAAGAATCGCTCGTTGGGAAAGGGAGATCGAAGTGGAACGAGGTCGAGGAAAAAAAATTGAACCCGCGGGATTTCATTGGCGCGGCCGGGAGCTCGGAGCAGGGAACGTTACCTGCCCGCCGCCACGCTCAGTTTCCGTCGAATTATTTGCACGCGGCCGCCGCCCGAAAATCGCGAATAGCTCTGCCCGAAACGGGGACGAATGTGTTCTACCCGCCGCGAGAGCGAAAGTGCTGGAAAGACAACCGTTGAATCGGAATCAACGTTACTCGATGAAACGCTCGTCGGGTTTTCCTCGTCTCGATGCTTCGCGTTGGTAGCAACTTTCTCGAAACGCTTCTCGATTGATTTTATATCGTCGTGGGACAGACGCGTGATTTCTTTTCTCGAGGTCGTTGTAATATGGGTAGAATATTCGTTGAGGATACATCAAATTTACGAGGACTTTATTGTACAGTATAAGTAGACGAGTATTGTTTCTTTTGGAGGATATTGAAAGTTGTTCCTAACGGGGGTTCCTAATGTTCCTCCCTTTGATTCTTAATTGTAAATTATTCTTTCTTGGAAACTTTTCAACGTGAATACAGTGTTTGGGAAAGTCTACTGTTTGTACGTGTACTTTCGGGGTGTGTCTTTATTTTATTCACGCTGGGGAACTGAGTACAGGATTGTTAGCAATATGAACATTATTCTGCATAGTACGTTATAAATACATATGGGGCGAATTTATTGACGGATCCTTTGATTAAACACAATTCGTCGCATCCCAATTCAATTTGCGTTTAAACGTATTACGATACGTGTGTAGCTTCTGTTTCTTGCGCGTCGGTGTCGCTTAATGCAACCCGCGACTACAAATTCGATCGATTTCGACCACGCTTTACCGACAAACGGCCCCGATCATTGTCGTATCGCATCTGGAGGAACAACAAACAACATTTCGCGGAAATGTTGCTCGTTTCGTTACAAAATCACGTTCCGTGTTATTATTTTCGTTGGTATTCGGACGCGGCGGTTTCCGAGCGGGCCAGAATTTATCAAAATTCCGAACGAGTCGTAAAAAAAAAAGAAAAAAAAAGAATTTGAAAAACAGAGACGGTAACGGTGAATGGGCAACAAATTCGCGTGAAAATTGTTTCTCGTCGTGTTCAAAGTTCGGAAACGGGAGCGGGTACGTTGTTTGGAAACCGACGCAAATTGTCGTGTTTCGTTTGACGCGTTGGCGTGATCGATGGTCTTTTAAACTATGTTGCCATTTAAGACGCGATTTCTCCTATTCCTCTTTTTTTTTTACATCCCCTCGGTCGACTGAAAAACACGAGTACCGCACGCGATACTCGTTACGATCCTGCGAAATTACGCTCGTTTGTTATCACGGTATCGAGTACGGAAAGGAAAGGATCTCGAAGAATTAAAATTTAATTTCGTACGAAATCGATGCTCGGGAAATTCCTGCACACTCCACCGTGGAATACTATTATTCTAAACGATACGAGGTAAATGTATCAGAACACGATCACTTCTCGGCGAACGTTTCACCGAGAAAAGGAAAAGTTTCTTGAATTATAGCCCCGTGATATTACACATCTTATAAATTCCTATTAAAGAACCGGAGAAATTATCCACCGACCCGCGGCAGGTGTTAACGATACCGGAATATTATTATTACGAACGATACGAGCTACCGAAGTACACCGGAATACGATCACCGAGCGTTTCACCGAGAAAAGGAAACGGTTTCTTAAATCACGGTACATCCACATTAGTAATCCTATAAATTCCAATCGAACAACTGCAAAAAATACCTAGTGTCCCGCGACAGGTGTTAACGAAACTGTTAACGCGTTAAAAGTTTCTTTCTCGATTAACGAGATCGGGTGCAAAGAAAAGAAAACACAAAAAAAAGAAAAAGAATCGATTTCAGTTATCTGCTCGCGTCAAGTGTCGCGAAAAGAGAACGGACAGCGTAATTCCGAGGCAAACACGTGTCGCGATAGGTCGATCGTGACGTCACGATAGTGTTCGAAGTTCGGAAAGTGCACGATCCGGGGTGTAGAGGAGGTATCGGGCGGAAGAGGCTCGATCTCGAACGAGACGAGGCCGGGTCGTTTAAAGTCGCGAACAGCAACCTGGTAAAAAGTCCCGGCGACCCGCTCGAGTTGCCAATATCTTCGCACGGATTTGTGGCTGCGGTGGGGCCCCTTCTTCTACGCCATTCGTACCACTTCGCCGAGATATCACGGTAAGTTTTCAACGGGCGTACCTGCCGGCGATAAATAACGCGAGGCCGCGTTATACGCAGTCGCCTTGAGCCATCTAAATCGGGGCTGGATCGAATAGAATTCCTGGAAAATCTGCGCAGAACGGGCTCCCGGCTTCCGCTTTTCCATAACAATTTTTGAAATTTATCGGCCACGAGCTCGATACCCCCTTTCTTCACCGCGACGGATAAACGCGACTCGCATAATCTCCGATCGGCTCGCGCTTGTCGGGAAATTAACCGAGAAGAGGAAGTTTCCCTTCGGTTCGTAATTGATGGACCAGTGCGTATTACAGAGTGGTCGTTCAGAGATCGTAGAATATTGAAAATTTGTTGAGTTGCAAACAATCGACGTTACGTATACTTTCTAGGAGATTTAAGGAAAATTGAGAAACTCGCAGAACGTGAAAGATTCTTAGGTTACAGAGAAACGAGGTTCATTTTTAGGTTAACGTTCTCGAGAGGAGAAACAATGCTTGGGTTTTGGTGAAAAACGAGAAGAATATTTAGCAACGAGCGCGGTAATACGCACAATAATTCGGTTAAATTCGTTGTCGGGGCATAATGAATAAATTTGCGTGGATTTCTCCATTTTGTTCCTCCGCGATTGGTTCCGACGATAAAAATGGTGCGTGTTGTCCCTTCTTCCGACTCGAACAAATGATTGTTCGAAGTCCTGCATCAAGCGGGAAACTACAAAGAGATGTGTAACGGGTTCCCTATTTAGGTCAAAATGGCCGACCAAAAACCATCCATTGTCACTCGTCCTTCTCCGTTCCATCGGCTCTCGCAGGTGTTCGCCTTCCCCTCCCGCATTTCGATCACACGGTAAATTAGATCTAGCTGCACTCTTTTTTATAACTTTTAATACGTCCACTGTCCAACCATTGATTTTTACGACTTTGCTCGACGGAACGTTACACTTCTTTTTGCGTGTATTAAAAATCCGCGCTTCATCGAATTATACCGAACCCCGTGTACGCTACACAGCTACGTTTACCGATTGATAAAAAAAATTCTTTCGTAACGAGAATCCAAAAGAAAAAAAAGAAAAGATCATAAAATATAATACGAGCGACACTCGGGTGGGAATCTCGAGCAATTCGAGGCTCCGTGTCGATGAAACGGGATTTAATAACGATAGTAATGAAACGTATTTATCGCAGCGGAGTCGCGTTCGATACGAATCGAAAGATAAAATGGAACATAATCCGCCGGTAGCGGAGTAAACTTACACAAACCACGGTGGACGGGTAGGGGCGAGGTACAGTTCTGTTATTAACCTAACCTAGAAATTTAATGCTACAGAACTAATACGTGGTTCGAGATGACTCAGCACCGCTGCGGGGTGAGCGTTTGGCTCGAAAACAGGATCGAATCGTAATCGCAATAAGTTTTGCGCGTTTTACTGATTTACGATCAGTAATGGAAACTGGTACTCTTCGTCCATCGCGAAGCCAATTTCCAGAGGGCGCGCAATTTCTTCGAGACTCGCTCCAATTGTCCAGAGACAATTTCCCAGTTTCGCGTACGATCCAGCCGCACCGAATTGCGAATATATATATACATATACATACGTACATACATACACATATATATTGCGCGCATGCGCGCAGAACGAGACGACCCAGCGAATGATAAATTATTTCTCCGTTGCAATCGCCGTTAAGCACACTTCCTGGTCGCTAAAAGACGATGTTCGAGAGCTACGGCTAACCCTAAGAGTTAATAGAGATCCGGTGTTAACTAAGCGCCGTAATCCCAAAGGCCGCAAATGGTCCAAGGGCCATGGAATACCTCGGTGACCCCTTCGGTCATATAACCCGGCATTTATTACGAAAGATTTTGGAAATCCATCGAGCGCTCAGGGGCGTCGTAGCTCCAGCAGGAGGGTAACACAGTGGTTACCCGTGAACCGTACGAGGGGCATCCATTAACTAAGCTCGTAATCCCTTCAGTTAAGTTAGCACATGGTGCGGCCGACGGTCCATCGTTCGTGCACCAACACCTAAGCGTGGCCCTTACCCGCCGGTTGATCTTCCTCTCCCTCTACCTTCATCATCCTGTCTCTGTCCCTCTGTCCCGAATCCATCTTCCTATACAAGGAACTAATTACCATACACCCCTTACAGTCTACAATTTTTCCCTCGCGACGGAACCGACGTTGGAACGCCGCTTTCGAGCACCGAGAATTTCGCGAACCATCGATAATCCACGCTGGGTTTTACATGTGGATACGTTTAACAAGTTTTACACTGTATTCGAGTAACAAAATCGTCCCGTTTGCGTTCGATCGGCGCGAGTGACAGCAGTGGAACGATCGACTGGTTCTGGTGATAATGTTGGAGACAGGGATCGAATTTTATTTACGGTAATTTAAATTTTTGTATTGTTCATTGCATCTTCGCGATAGTAATACCAATGGATTGGCCGAGTTTGCCCGATGAAAATGAGCCCAAACACGACCCTACTCGAAACTGTACGTACTCGTGGATTTAGAAGCGATTTGTTTTACATGCGATTAAAAATAATTCAAACCTGGTCGTGTTTGAACTCATTTTCATCGAGAGATTCTAACTAGGGTATTGATAATACTTTTGCGGGGATGTGATGGAAAATTTAACAATTTTTATGTTTGCGTGTAATGCGAGACTCGATAGCCATCGCTCTGTCTCGCTCACTCTCGGTGTGTTCATTCTCGCTACTTACCTCGCTTTCGAGCGAACTGGCGACCTTAGTTTGTCACTAGAAAGTAATATAAAAAGAAACAATGAAATAAATATACTGCATCATTATGATCACGGTACAAGTATCGAGATCTCTCGTACAAAATTCAAAAAGTGTCCATCGATACAAACAGTATAGAACCTGACGTATATCGTTCACTTTGATTGTTAACTTATTCCCGGACGAGCGACAAGGAAATAATTTCTCTTCGTAGTTTCGAACGAACGAGATAAGTTACGTATCATCGTTGAAGTGAAACACTAGCTCGATCTAAGGACAAATGATTCGCGACCAGTTCGTTCAACGTTAGATCCGAACGATCGGCTCCGTTTCGAAATGAAACGGTAAAAGAAGCATTGTTGCAGTTTAAGCGTTTCGGAGAGGCGGCAGACACCATGACCAATGACCGCGTTCAGCTTTGAATAATGAAGAGACGCTCGTCTGCTTCCAGGGATCCCATCTTACGAGCGACGGTACGTCAGCTGCTCCACCTGCTCCTTTGCGCAAAAGGGAGTGGAATTCAGGATAAAGGAGCAGTTGTTTGGGCTTCAGAAACTACCCGTAGTGCAGGATACGCGAAACAAATTTGGTTCGTTAAATGGCAATGCGGCAGGACGGGTCGAGAAAGGAGGGAACACGTTGGAAACTATAAACGAGTAACGAGACACATAACACACGAGATAATTAAAATTCGTCGTTCGAACAATGCCGTGTAATTCTACTTTTGCGTTTCACCCGGGGAAAAATCGATAAAAAGAATCAATTTGTCCTCGAGAAGCGAGTACCTATTTACAAAGCTGTCGCGAAGTTTCAAATCACTGTGTATCTTTGTAAATATCGTTGAATAGCTTTGATCCTCCGAATCCGAATATATAATAGGTTTGTAGCTTTTTATACGTTTGTAATTAATTTTTCGAAATATCTCTCTAAAGAATGTATATGAATTGGGATGCCGAAAGTGTGTGTAATGATATTTATCAAAATTGCCCGGGTTCGATGTTCGAAGGTTAAAAGGTACGGTGAATAAAAATGAATTTTGCTGAATACGTTTTCGAAAGAGTGTATATAATAATTGAAAAGATGAGTATAAACACGCGTATCGTGTATGAAATAACATTGATCAAAATGACCCGGTTTCGATGCCCGAGGGTTAAAAGCGACCGGAAATAAAAATCAGCCCCCTGTAGTTGTCGCCAAACGCAAATATCGGATTTCTTTTTCAATTTCCGCTATTAATGAAAACCATTCTCGGCACTGTGTCTCCCTCGTCACGTAGAATTACAATGTCGTTATTAATATCATATGTGGATTTTATCCGATATCCTGCTTGATACCGGAGTATGACTTAATGACGTGTGGTCTCCTTAATGACCTAGTATTGTGTTCCCTGCTAATGTAGCGGCGATAGAGAAGACCGGACCGTCGGAGAAATTGATCATGGAACTATGCTGTTACGAGACACGTACGATCATAGTAAACCGGTGGCTTAATCAATAGGCGGAAATGGACGTTGAAGTCCCTTGTCTTAACTGGTCGTGCGTATCTTCCGTTATATTCGATCCACGGTGCATCGTACTACTTACGGAACACCGCTGAACCAACAAATTGGAATGTAATTTTCGAACCGAATTTCATCTTCGATTTCGAATCGCGTTCATTAAAAAGGAATTTCCCCGTATAAAGTTACACATCGTTGTACCGGCGAAAATATTCTGCTTTATTCGAATCGATGTGAATCGCGATATCGAAAAATATTTCGACGAAAGCTTCACTCTTCGGAAATATGATTTTGGACTAATGAATTTCAACGCTGATTGGTAGAATAATTAACTTCGTAACGAATTTCAAAAAAATTTGTCTTCTTAAATTCCCGCGATCGTTATCGCGGATTGAATTTCCCGCATTACCCGAATATTACCACACCGCGGAATAAACATTTCGCAGGAAATTTTTAATAATCGTCGCGCACGCGAATCACAGAGATGGAAAATCGCGTTTGTGTGACGCGCAACAACGTTAAATGTTTCAACGTTTGGTATTTTTGTTCGTCGAAAAAGTGTAAACGATACGGTGGATCTCGATTTACTTATTCGCGTTACACGTAAAATTTAAACGATATTTCTACGAATTTCCGGACTATTTTCCAATTGTTTCAACGATTCTCCCGGTTATCGTTAAAAATCGTAGTTACGTTTTTTAATAATGCATTCGTCGATCGAAAACTTTTACGAACCGTCGCGTTCGTGTTCGCTCGGAATTAGTCGACGTTGTTTCGTTGAAAACTCGCTTCCGCGAAACATTCACGCGCGTTTAAACGAATCGTAAGTTTTGTACGAGGTTGCGTTAATTCGTCCACGCGATACTCCGAACCGACGACCGTTCTCGTTAATTTTTGTGCACTTTCCTGGATACCACGAACGCGTAATCCATCGACGAACACGAAATCGTTGTCTAAGTTTCGATGCGCCCGCAACGCCGCTAAATCGTGACGCGAAACAACGTTCAATTGCGTCGTGAAACATTTATCTCGTGCGCTCCGAACAGGCCACCGACATTACATACAATTTTCTTCGCATTACGTCTAATTGACCGTCTGATGTCAGCGTCGGCCCATCTCTTTCCAACGGTGAATCGATCCTCGAATTATACGGTGATTACACGGTGCGCCCATATTGTGCATGATTTATTCGTGCGGCCCGTTCCCTTCGTTTTTACGTGGAACCGTGATTACAGGTTTAATGAAAATCATTCCTTCGAGTCGAATCGAAGCGTGCGGCTCGATTCACGTGGACACGGAGGAATGCGTCGATCGACTCGACAAATGGAATAAATATTACCTAGGAATATCACGATGATTGCATGCTTCCTAGAGAAAAGTTCACTCGAGAGGTGTAATCGATACGAGAAACTCAGACTGGTGGTATTTAACTCCGTGAGTGCCGTTATTTGTTCACTCTTTCTCGAGAAACAACTACTGACATTATGACAAAATTGTACAGTGCACTATAGAAGACAAAATAAAAGTAACCATCGCAAATAAATAGATTTTACATTGTTCAAACGCTTCCTGTTCCTCAATTTTCAAAAATACATTTCAATTCCCTCGTTCTGCAGATTCTTCCTTTTCGTCGGCACGACGAAAGGAATCTTATCTTTGTTAAGATTTCAATAATTAAATTTCACAATTTTCACTCACCGTTCGAGAAACGAACCTCGAAAGTATTCAAACCCCTTAAACGCAATTTCTCGAAACACTCGTCCTCGAATCCAAATCCGTTCCCGAAATCGGTGTCGTCTTACGTAATCCGCGGTAAAAACGAAACGAAACGAGGAATTTCAACGAGACGTTTAACCGAGTATCGGTTACGCGGGCAATCTGCATTAAGCGAATAAGGGAAAACCGTGGTTTCGCGAGCGAAGTTCATTTCGAAACCGCACGGGCCACGATTGTGCGTGCGTTCAACGATGGTAATTGATAAGGGAAACGCAACTAGTTTCCGCGTATCGAGTTGTTTACCCTCGAACGACGTTAATTTCACGGATTTTCAAGTCCAACCTCTACCGACCCCCCTGGTGCCCTCCCAGCGTTGCTCCCGCGGGTATCGCGTGCTTATCGACGATTAATCGCGTCTGACTTTCAACGGCGAACAAACTAATTCGCTTTCTGCGGAAATAATTAAAGGCGCGGCCGCGTTCCAGCGTTGTCGGCGAAGGGTAGAAGCATAACGAGGGTATCGGGAACGCGATATTCTTGAGACGTCGTTGCTGACAGTCTTTCGATCGGAAGAACTTTTCCTCGGTAGGTCTTTGTGCTCGGTGATTGTCGACGCAAGCAATCCGAGCAAAAACGCGAAGAAACGTTACACAAGGTAAAGGCGGAGCGCAAGACACTCACTTGAATTAATGGAGGAGGGGGCAGTTGGCTTTTAATCCAAGAACGTTCTCGCCGAGAGCTCGATCCGGAAATGATGATCAATCTCGAGGTAATTCACGGTTATAATATTCCTTTGCTCGGTGTCGTCTAATTGCATCGAGAGAACGTTGTTTCTTCTTTGTGTCGAGAGAGCTAAGACAAACGAAAGGAATCTTGGTACCGTAGTTCGGACGTTGCAAGTTTCTTGCACAGGCAGGTGCTAGTGATCTCAAAATCGAGGATCATTTATCGAAATTTTCTTTCCACGGGACTTCGTTTCGAATCGGTGGAAAATCTCGAGACAGTCGCAAAGTTGCGCGTGAAACTCGAGAAATTTCAATTGGATAGACAATTAATATTTTACACCAGTCTGGTCGGGAAATCGATCGATTCTGAGGAAGGTTTCTCCGTTCTGGAAATAAATAAATTACTGAGAGATCGCTCTCAGAATCGTTGTTGAATGAAATCTCTAAAATTTGGTCGTACAGGGAATGAATCTTTCGGTCAATTTACTGATAAAAATACAAACCGTCGATCTCGAATTCCGATCGATCGGTTTCGAGGTTGGTTCGAATCGACGGAAATTTCTAATTCTGCACGGTTTCTAAGCAAGAAATTATTGCTCAAGAGATGGCTCACAGAAGCTCCCTGAGAATCTCATTTATCCCTGAATGTACAATTCAAATTTCCAAAATTTCGTCCCGTGGAAAAACACGAAACATTCGTGTGGGATTATGGAATTGTTCAGTACAAGAGAAAATGTAAATAGGACGTTTATTTTTAGATAAATATATTACAGTCGTGCAGCAGAGTATGGTTACGAACAACTGAACAGATCGTAACGATCACGTCGGCACACCAACGGAAAGAATAGGAAAGCCGGTATCGAGTTCATCCACCGTTCCTTGACTTCTCAAGTACTGCATGGTTCGATGTCGTTGTATTCCAACAATTCGACAGTTCACCGATCGCCAATCGAATTTCATCGTTTCGAGACACCGTCGACACAAACCTATACCGCGCGAATTTCATCGTTTCGCCCATGAAAATCTCTCGCCCGCTCGAGGTATCTCGATTCGTACCCGATTCGCCAAATTAGTCTCCAGTAGTGAAACCAGCGACCGGTCGGTTCGTGTTGGCGCGAGTTTTCCAAACGTTTCGCGGAACAATGGCGTTTTCCATAATCCGAAGAATGTCCATTGGAAGGTAGAAGTGAGTCGGGTGGTCCGCGGGCGTTTCCAATAGGACGCGTTAACGTCATCCGGGACGCTTGGCTTCCGAAGCGCGGGGAGCAAGAAGAATGCCAGCAACGTCGTTGTCGGAACGGTACTGTCCTTTCGGGTCGCCTAACGAGCTATATACCATATATAGACGTCCACGGCGTTATACGACGAATATTTAATACACCGTGTACGTCGCGGCCCGATGTCGGCCGTGGCGCGGTGGACGGAGGCGTCGGGACGCTCGGACGGCGCCTCATATTTGTCTAGAAACCGGCGAGCCTGTAAGCTTAATTGGAACCGGCCGACTGTGCCAGTCCTTTTTACGAAAATCCGGACGTTACCCGCCGCGATATCGTATTCCTGCGGGTCCTCTTAACGAATTTATGCACACTCTCGTAATAACACGGTCGCACTCGGCACCCAACGACCGGACCCAACCATCCACCCTTTACCACTCCCCCTACCCACCCTCTATTTCTATATTACGCTCGAAGAAACTACAACGTAAGGCGAACCGACTTCGGCCAGCTTTCGTTCCAATAACACGGCCAATTTATGCCCCGCGGGGGATTCCGATGTTTAAGTGAGTTAATGAAAGCACTTCCGGGATTCGTTACATCGGTCCCGGGTTGTTCACCGTTATTTAGAATTACGTTCTATTCACCGGTACGCGATGCCTTTAAATATGGCGCGCGACTCGTTCCCGTGCTCCCTGTACACGTTCCCTGGGCGAATTAATAGGGGATCGGGGAGCATCGATACCTGGAAACGATGTATTCGATGTGCTCGTTGAACTCGTTCGAGTTACATCGCGACTTGTGTCCTGTGGTTTACGTTTCGAATGAAATACTTACGACGAGATCTCTGCTGCGAGATGGGTACTGGTTCGGGAGCCATTTTCGCGGATTTTGTGAGTAGGGAATGGAACCGATGTACGGGGAAAGAAGGAAGGTGTATTTGTTGAGATTGAGGTGTTTAGTGGAGTTATGTGGCGAACAACAGAGCACAGTAAATATAGCCTAGTTAAAATAAAAAAGAGACAAAATAAACCAAAAACTGGTGACAGTGGCAACCACGTTCCCTAGGATGGATCGTCTCTGGGCACATATTGGCCTAAGTCGTATTTCAACGCTATCGAATGATAATCATATCGTAATCGAGAATCTTCCGAGAAGGTTCGATTGTGATTTTTGTGAACTTTGATACTGTTGGAGGGAAATGATTGTGTAAATTATGATCCAACGTCGGAAACTTTCTACACGTTGACTCGGTCCAAAACTGAACAAAGGGAGGTATTTGGGAATCATCCTTGCGTACAGTGTAAAAACTCATGTAATTAAAAGTAGAGTGGGAGATAAATTTGTAACCGAGTAAGAAATTTTACAGAAGGTATTTGCAAGCATCGATACCGGGCCAGCATTCTACTATTGGTTTTTGTTAGAAGTGTATTGTACTTGACAAAGATCGAGTGCAAACAAATTTTTTGTCGAAGGGAGTAACAAGAGGAGCGAACCAGCTTCCAGGGAAGCGGAAGCTGATATTTCGGTTCGGATCTTTCTTCATTTAACGAACCCTGGGAAAGAAAAGGAGGAAATTTCGCACGGCTAGCCACGATTATATGGTGAACATCGTTCTCTTATTTCGCGCGAAGGTATTTCCATTATAATCGTTCCCTGCGGAGCAAACTGTTAACGTTTGGCGAGAAATTGCAAAATTGCCCCAATATCTCGTGCCGATATGCATGTATCCAGTGTCAGGGCAGAACAATAGAAGTATAGGATGAAATTGTACCGTAACAGGAGCATCGATCGTTCAAAAATAAAAAAGAAAATAGAATTCTCGTAGGGACAAGCAGGGATCGCGATACCGGTTTACCCGGTAAATGACGAAAAATTTGTTCAAATTTTTACCGATAATTCCATGTATCAATCGTTGATTTATTTCAATAAGTATTCCCTGTTCGCTTCTTTAAATATTAATATTCATTTCGTCAAAATATTGATATTCTTTTCATTAAATATTCATTCAATTACGTATCAGTAATCGTTCGATGGAATATCATTTATCGTCGATTGATAATGTAAAATATACTTCTTCCAAGAATCATTGTACTTAGTATATCTTAAAGATACTCGTCCGCTTCTCTGGTTCACTCCTCTCGTTACTTCATTCGACAAAAAATTTATTTGCACTCGATCTTTGTCAAGTACAATACACTTCTAACAAAAACCAATAGTAGAATGTTGGTCCGGTATCGATGGTTGCAAATACCTTCTGTAAAATTTCTTACTCGGTTACGAATTCGATAAGTATACTATCTCTAGGAACTCGCGTGCAAAGACATCGTGGCGGCGCTACCCACACTTGCCACCAGAGGGAAACTGACCACCGACCGTTTCCCGCAAGTTCCCCTACCTGCTCCGATCGCTATATATACGGCCTCTCACCGATCTCTCAATGTCCCGGCGTATAGGCAGGGCCTGCTAGGTTGCTTTATCGATGAATTCGTTACTCTCCCTTCTCCTTTCCCACCTTCGACAACTTTACAACCGCCAAAACATCGCGAATTCACAATTGATAGGAAAATTTGTTGTTGTTGTATTCGGAAAATCGACGTATTCGGTGAATTTTCCACCTCTAGATTTTCCAAGAGACCGTTTACAAAATTGAGACCAATACCCAGCGATCGAAACATTGAAAAAGGAAGCAAACGACCGCGGGGTCGCGAAACCGGGCCGGAAGGAAATTCCGTCCCGCGATCGTCGCTGTGGTTTCAGAAATCGCGCGGTAACGTTAGCAAACAGATTGACGAATCACGGACAACCGCCTGTGTTTGCCTTTGTCGACCACGCGTAACGTTGAATCCGTCGTTGATCGACGATTATCGTCGGCGACGTGCGTCGATCCACAATCGCAGTCGACGAACTCCCAGCATTAGCGAACCATTCAACGCGCGGCGCGTGCTTCGTGCTCTCGATCAATTCGTGACTCTCCTCGACCCGCGAACATTTACAATAAACAGCAACGGGGAGCGACGAGAAAGAAAAAAAAAAGAAAACTGGTGGTGTATATACGTAGATTCGATAACCGGAACCGGTAGTCGGCGCGAATCGCGCCGAAGGAGACATCGATTTCTTATTCGAGAACAATACGAACTCGTGAAGGAGTATAAAAACTATTGTCGAACGAGGAAAACTGTTGCTCTTCGTGACATTCGTAGGACACCCAACACGACCCCGAACGGTTTGTTTAGCACATTGTCATGGCGACTATACGTTGTCGTGACACGCTGCAATCGCTCGAAATTGATCCCCGTTTTCGTAGCTATTCAAGAAGGTAATAGGAGTTGTTGTTGGTTCCTTTGAGGAAAGCTTTGTATCGTTTCGCGCTGAGAGACTCGCCATTACGCTCGAAGGATGTTCGAATGACACGCGGAATTCACGGTGAAGCGACTCGAGTTTCCCGTGGACGAGAGGGATAGATATCTACAACGAGGATATTTCTCGCAGCGGTGGAAGATCGATCGTTGGAAAAATGGGAACCGAACGAGAGAACACGTTCGCGAAAATTGCAGGGAAAAATTACGCTTGGCCGATTCGTCGCCGGGCCCCCCGTCGTAATTAAATGATTTTCCAGCCAACAAGTGGGAAAGCTGGGGAAATTCGCGTAATAGTTTCCACGGTCACGGCATTCGGTGTGCCGCGTACCTTACAGTCTAGACTTTCCGGTCTAGCACGCACGACAATGGCTCCTGGGATTTTAGTCCCCTATCTGCTATTCGAGAATCGTCAATAGGGTACTAAAAGAGGATAGAATATATAGTAACGACCGGGACAGTTTGCAGTATTTCCCGTGGATGGAGAAGGAAAATCGTGGGGGACCGAAAGCGTGTTCGAGGAACCTTTTTCAGCTTTTAAAAATTGCAATCAACGTTTCTCTCGCCAAACGGGAAATTCAACGCGTTTTTATAACGTATTGTTGTTTTCTTTTGTAAAATTAGAGTTTCTTTGTATTTTTTAATTCTCTCGTTGTGAGATATCGTAAAGTTAAAACCACGAGCTCCGTACATTGGAGACATTTTTTAATCCGAAGGTCTAGGCGCGTAATCGAGCGGAAGGAAGGTTAAAGGAAGAAGTCAAGGTTAAAGGAAAAGAATTGTTTAAATTTTTACAAGAGAAACATGTGGGCTAGCGGCTGTTCCAGGGTCGACGGGACGTCTTGTGCTAATAATATTCATCTCGACGTTCGTTTAACTGTATTTGTATACTTATAAATTACAGCTAATGTAGACGTCGTGCTGCGATCATATCCCGACATTGAGATTGTTTTCAATCGTTGGCGGCAGATTGGTGTCCAACTGCGTACTTTGACGGGTGAATTGCGATCTTACCGATGAGTCATCGCGTTCTGTCCCCGTAGAGAGCCAATTTGTTCTTAATGGTAACTGCAGACTTTAACCATTGGTAATTTTATGTACAGGTGGTGGTGGTGGTGGTGTGCTCGATTGAAAAGTGTGCGTTACGGTGAATACGTTTATCTACGGTACCAAGGAAGTCTTAATTCGTTCCTTGTAAAATTATCTTCCTGCTTGGAAGCTCCCAACTGAGGGTAATACGAGGGATCCAGCATCGTGACGTTCTCGAAACAACGATACGATCAAACTACTTCCGTTATTTATACGCAGAGGGAAGAAATTGTAAACGCTTCGATTCGAAACGTAATCTCAATTTACTTATTAATTCGCAACGAGAAGAGAACAACGTTTCGAAAATGAATCGTCGAAAACGAATCGAATGAAAATTAATCGACACGTCGATTAATTCCATCGAGACCTGACATGTAAATCGAAAACTCGTACGCATTAGGAAATTCTAGATAAACCGTTACGTTAGGGAACAAGTTGGATGAAACATTTAAAACATGTAAGCTCCGCGAGATTAACTCAAAGTATTAGCGAGAAACTTATCACGCGTGCCATAAGTTCCTCACTAACACCTCGGTTAATCTCACGGGGCTTATATGTTTTAAATATTTCACGTAACTTGTTACTTAACGTAATTGGTTATCCGGGATTTCCTAATAATAGTTCCAGACTCGCGAAACACGTTCGCCGGGAACAAAATGGCTACGTGAGTCTTCGAATATATTCGTTACGCGTCGTTGGGCCCTTGATAGATGCTCCAGGTTTTAACGCGATCGATCAATTTTACGCGAAGGGATTCACCGCTCGGGACGTACGTCTCTTTGCGAATAAACGAGCGAGTCGAGGTTCCTCTTAAAATCGAAGAATTTACGTTTCCTGACCGGTAACGTTTCGTTCGGGTACTTATGTTCGTTTCGTCGTGATAATTCGAATATTCCAATCGTAACGATACCAAACACGCGACATCGAGCAATGTGTGCATATTAATCGACGCGTATAATATTAGTTTGTTCGGAAAGTCGTTTCGTTTTCTTTGGTGAAGATGAAACACGATTTTTAAAGAGTGTGTAAACGTTTTATTAAATTATACATTCTCCATTTTGGAAAAGGAATACACCCAATAATACGATCGACTGGAAAAAGCTTCTCTCACCGTAATTAGAATATTTTAATTCACAGCGATGTCAAGAACGCGAGATCGAGCGAATTAGTAGCCACAGTTGCGAATAATATTAGTTTGTTCGGAAAGTGATTTCGTTTTCCAAAATGGAGAATGTATAATTTAATAAAACGTTTATAGAATCTTAAAAAATCGTGTTTCATTTCCACGAAAGAAAAATGAAACGACTTTCCGAACAACCTAATAATACGATCGACTGGAAAAGCTTCTCTCACAGTAATTAGAATATTTTAATTCACAGCGATGTCAAGAACGCGAGATCGAGCGAAGTAGTAATCACAGTTGCGAACAATCGACGCAAATAATAGTTCCATCGACCAGAAAAAGTTCTCTTGCCCCTGTAACCGGAGGAAAACCAACCGACGAACCTTTGCCAAACGAGATTCCCTGAAAATCCCCGGCCGATAATGCAATCGCAGGGACGACCGATATTGGCGGGAAAAGGAGCACCGAGGACGACGGGGACACGCGTACGGATTAAGATCGAACAAGACAAAAGGACGAACCGGTCGTAGAGCTTGGAGAGTCATCCGTGCTCGATTCAAATCCGCTCGCACCGAAGCGCATCGGAGCGTAGAGTTGGCCAAGAGTCCACAACGTCCAGACGCATCCTAACGACCGTAGCGAGGCAACGCGTGGAAGGTAAACTTGGTCACCGTTTACGAAAGAATCACCTCCAAGTCCCTCTGTTTGGACAACGTTCGTTCCTTCGTTCCCTTAAATTGTTCACCGAATACGCAACATCGTGTAAAATATTCATTTGGTACACGTTTCGGTATTCGAGTATACTATTCGGTAGACTGGGCCAGATTCGAAAGATCTCTCGCGTTGCAACGAAAAGAAGATATGAAAAAAGTCAGTAAGCAATATCACGTTCGTTCGTCTACGTCGGTTGACCGAATTACGAAATTACGTCGCGCGAAAAGTGGCTAAATTCCCGACCAGAGGGACCGGATACTATAAAAAGCATCGTACTGATTAACTTTCTGTGTATAAAATCACGATCGACTGGACAAAGGGGGCCGTATAACTCGCTAGAAAAATAGTAAACATATTTCTCCGTGGATCCGTAATTTCGAGGGAATATCGAACGAAGCACGAATATTGTTTGTGCTTTTTGCACAAACGATACGTTCGACGCGCGTTATTTCAGTTCCACGACGTGAAAACCGAGCACGGATGCAAAGTAAGCAGTGGTACGATCTTAGATCGGTCTATAAGTCTCTCTTTTCTTCTCCGTTTGTAGCCGGTCTCGCGTAGCGAAATAAGCTCGGCTCGGTCCAGCGCGAGCGCTAGACACGCGTGTAGGCCGACTGCTCCTCTCGTTGTGCCTGATCCGCTCTCGTCCCTTCCGCCCTCGTTGCGTCTCCCTCCCACTGCGACCTAGGCGCCCCCCTCCCTGCCGCTCGGCCCGTAGTCCTTTCCCCCTCCATCGAAATCGATGCTACTCGCGGATCGCGAGTTCAGTCTGCGACTGGCCACCGCGTGTGCAACTTCGCTCCCTCCCTTTCGCTTTGTTTTGCCTATTCGGGCTGACCCCACTCGCTCCCCCCATTGACGCGCGCCGTTTCGCCCACGAAAACGACCGATCGGAGCTTTCGACGAACGGTCATCGAGCCCGTGAAAGCTCACTCGGTGTCCCGAGACGAGATCACGGCATCGTCGATCACGTGTGACGTCCCGCGACGTGATAGTTTCGGACACGTACGAAGAGAGAGATAGAGAGAGAAAGATAGAGAAACGAAAAGAGAGGAAGAGGTAGTAGACCGAGGGACAGCTCGAACCGGTGAAAAAAAGGCGGAAAAGAAACGGAATGCGGACCGTTTTCGAGATGCAGAGGAAGATATTTCGCCTGACCCTTCTCCGATGCAAGTTTGGAGAACGATCCTGAGGCGATCGGATGTGTAACGAGGCGCTACCGTCGTCGAGGATAACAACCAGGCAGCTCCGGGTGTCCCCGTGCAAAGCCAAGATTTCTCGTTGGGTGAGTGGAGAATTTCAAACGAAAAATCCATCGGGTTGGAATCGCGCGGACCTGTTGGCCCGTTGGTGGCTGGCGAGGCTTCCTTTTTTTTTTTCTTTCGGGCGGGGAGCAGGGGCACGGAATACGTGCAACGAAGCCATTAATCGCGAACATTAAATTATTAATATTCGATGCTCGTCCCGGAAACGTACACTTCCCGTGTACACTTGCCCGGGAACCGGTGTATCGGAATAAATTCGACGGGCTCGTAATTAACGCGCAACAAACGTAACAAAACGTTCGCTGGGGGTTGCGCGAAGTTAAACGAGTACTGGTACCGTACTGGTACCGTAACGAGTTATCGCGAAATATTTCGTAGGGCGAACCGTTGATGTAAAATCGTAACGCGACGCGACAGCTCGGGTATACGATCGGAACGAGTAGAGGAGTTTACCATTGGTCAGCCGCCGGCCAAGTTTATCACGGAGGACATTCGTTTCTCCATTATTTACTCGGGGACCGCCGTGAAATTTCCGCCCGTGAAACATCGATACGACGGGCGAGAAATTCACGATCAAAATCAAAGGTCAAGTCGCGAACCGAACGGAATATTCCGCTCGGAAGAAGAGGAAAAAAAAAAGAAAAGAAAAAAAGAAAACTCGGAATCCATCGGTCGGAATAAATTTAATATCGCGTCCTCTCTCCTCGTCACCGCGACACGACTCGTTAGGTAAACTTAACCTGTAAACTACATAAACATTGCATGCAAATGCCGCTGATTCACCCCCGGTACGACAACGAAGCGGAAACTTCGCGTGCTTTCACATCGGGAAGCTTAGCGGGGCAACGCCGACGACAGAGAAACGCGGGAAAGCCCGACGCGTCTCGTACACCCACGCATTTTAATTTCTCCTTAGACAAGAGCAATTTCTATGCATTCTCGTTAAGAAACCGGGTTTAAAGGACCGCGACCCTCGTCACCCCGGACGACCAGGAATTAACGACTCGAAAGGCAAGCGCGAGAGTTCAGCGAGGAGCAAACCGAGCGAAGTAGACGAACCCAACGATTGATCGGCCGTGGCTGGTTCCACGATTCGATCATCGTGGTTTTCTAATAGTTTGCGATTCTACGGTTCCACGAGATCAAAAATTTCATCCACGGCGCAAAAGCGCGGGATTGTTTCGAATTTTTCCCCGCGTCCAGCTCGATTTTCCGCGTTGCTTCGTTCTCGTAGCTACAGGTCGTGCTCGATTTAACCCATTCCCGGGAAAATCGTTCCACGAACCGTGCTACGTGAAAACTTCCCTTCGAGAAACACCCTTCGATGCGATTAACGAATAAAATCTGATTAAAAACGATAAACCTCCCTCCCCACCGCGATCGCTGTGTCCTCGCGCGAGAAAACTTCGGGTTTGTCTTCGGGATGAGAAAGTTTGGAAAAAAATGGCCGCAGTTCTCCCGATCTGTAAAAGGGATATAGGTGGTACCAGAAGGTTTTTCCACGACCGGAGTTTCCTGCGGTTGGAATTTTTCGTAATTTCCTTTCGTGTTTGCGAATCGCGTCCGCGAAGACTACCGGAGTTCTTCTCGATATTCCGTCCCCGTATTGGCGAAAGAGGAGAAAAGAATTTTTTTCCTTTTTATTTTCCCCTCGAACAATTACATTTTCCGTGTTCGTTGCATCGCTGTCTCGCGACGTTTAACGAGAAACGCTCGTAGATCACCGTCGAGCAATTTTCGAAAAACCCCAAAGTGGATGTTTTACCACGATGGTGGAAATCTTGAACAACCGTGCACGGTTTAACGACATTTCGAATCGTAACCTTTCGACAGAATCGATGCGCGTCGACCGATCGATTTCTGGACCGTGTCGCTTTTTACGAGAAGATGGTACGAATGCGTTTAACATAATGAACACGTAGGTTAAGGAATGCGGAGAAGGCGAACCAACGGTAAAATTGCTTCCCACTTCGTTTCGGTACACATGGAATTGAGCGTGGTAAATTTAGCACGCCATGAACGAAAGGGTTAAGGTGCACCGCGATGCCCGCCGCTGTTGCCGCAATCGACGCAAGAAATTTCATTTATCCTCTCTCTCTCTCTCTGTCTCTGTCTCTGTCTCTGTTCTTCTCGTTCGACCATTGATAGTCCGCCTTCTACACCCCCTCGATATCGTGACACGGTCCACGACGGTCATACGTGACCCCGAGAAAGTTTGTTAATTAATCGCTTTGGAAATATAATCCGCGTCGAGTGTAACTAATCAGGGAGAAACTCGGTCGGACGTTGACGGGCATGTTTGCTGCACCTATCACGTAGGGGGATGGAAATGTAATTTGCCGGGATAGAGTTAGCCCCGTTGAATGCCGTGGCCGAGCTTCGCCCGCCTGTTCTGCCCATCAGCCCCAATCTCCTCGCGGCGCGCCACCCATTGATCGCCACTCCGGATTTTGCATGTAAGGATCCGCGCTTTGCGCACAGAGGGTGGTTGAGAGACTTACCCTTCGCGTGGATGAACCTTCACCTGGAATTTCGCGGGGCGTGGAAACTCGTCCGGGGGTTTCCTTACTTGTGAAAACGCGATGAAACGCGGTGTGGTTCTCGATCGTGACGACCGAGCCTCCACGGGGATGGTTTTAGCGTACGCCAAACGTGGACTTTTCTTTGGGTACCGTTTCGACAGGAAATGTCCATTTGGGTATTCATTTGGGAAGAAGTGTTCGTGTTGGTATCAGTTCGACGAGAAATGTTCGGTTGAGTATTAATTTGGGGTAAAGTGTCCGGGTGAGGATTGGTTTGAGAAGGTATGTCCATTTGAGTATTAATTGGGAGTAAAGTGTCCGGGTGAGGATTAGTTTGAGAAGGTATGTCTATTTGAGTATTAATTTGGAAAAAAGTGTCTGTGTGAGTATTAGTTTGAGAAGGTATGTCCGTTTGAGTATTAATTTGGAAAAAAGTGTCTGTGTGAGGATTGGTTTGAGGGGGAATGTCCATTTGAGTATTGATTTGGAAAAAAGTGTCTGTGTGAGTATTAGTTTGAGAAGGAATGTCCATTTGAGCATGGATTTGGAAAAAAGTATCCATGTGGATATTAGTTCGACGAGAAATGTCCATTTGTGTATTAATTTGAGTATTAGTTTGAGAAAGAATGTCCATTTGAGTATTAATTTGGAAAAAAGTGTCCATTTGAGTTTTAGTTTGAGAAGGAATGTCCATTTGAGTATTAATTTGGCAAAAAGTGTCTATGTGGGTATTATTTCGAAGAAAAGTCTCCATTTTAGGATTTTTAGGTATTTTTAGGTATTTTTAGGTATTTTTTCCATTTGGATATTACATTGAGAAAAGTATTGAACCCGTTTAGCCACTAATTCGAAAAAAAGGTATCAAATCTATTTATGTATCGATTCGAGTATTTGTAGAGATTTGTTCAAGCGTCGGTGACCGTTTCATTTGGATTAAAAAAAATTAAAGAGTTTCTTAAATCGCACGAGGGTAGATACACGAACTAGGATTTTTAAAAAATAATTGTCACCCTTCCTGAGAAGAAAGTTCAATTTTGTAAAGAAATTTCATATTCGTTGTGCAGCAACGATTGAAAATTTTAATTCCGTTTCGTCGTTTCAAGGAATGTTTCGTTAATTTTCGCGACTGTTTATCATCGAATCTGCGTGGATAAATTATTCTATTTACTAGACCGTTGCGTCATTGATCGATAAATTTCGTTGCTATAGCGCACGATCGCCTCTGTAGTTAATTGCGAGACATTGGAACAATGTTGTTTTATTTGTTTAACGCGTAGGCGACAGCCCGATTGTTTAGATTCGACCGAAACGTGGATATTGCACGACGAAATGTTACGTATCGAGACACGCGTAACTGTCGTGATTTCGATGAATGAAAATTAACGCTCTGTCGCATACTTCCTACGAAGTGTTTCATTCCAGCGCACAGACTTCTCCATAAAATTCTTCGAATTGCACTTTACGAAACGTTGGAACGCGTCCGAAACGATAGTGCGTCGAAACAAAGTGAAAGAATTACTCTATCAAGGAAAAGGGTCAATAAACCGACACAGAGTTTGAGTAACGAATGCCCGCGCGTGTGTGTATTAGTATAATTAAGACATGAATGATCAAAGAGTGCAATTAGTGCCCGAGGATTGAAAAGTAATGAGTCTGAGAGACGTAGAACGAAGAGTTAAACGAGTCGAATCATAATATCGTGTAGTAGAGTTAATTAAATAAAAGGATTGCGGTAAGAAATTTCATAATTCCAAATTATCGCGCTAAATAAAAAAAAAAAACAATTTAAAACATATCTGTCGCGAACCGCGTTAATATCTCATAGATAATGTCCACGATTCTTGCAAGTACGAAGAAACGCATTCTCGGTACCGATATCAACGTGGAGATTCCCGATTTTTGTTAATAATCGGTCGGTTCGGGCGATTCGAGATTTTCACGGGAAAAACGATCGTGTGACACGTTTCGATGACACTGGAAATTAATTAAACCCGACGATCGAGCCCGCGTATCTCGTTATCGAATTAAAGCGATCGTAGAATTAGCGGGGGTGCTTTCGATTCGCGGACCTTCGATGGAATATAGTAGCTCGATTGTGCGAGAGGTGGCACGTTCGAACGGGGAAGGAAAGAAGTTTGGAAAAAGCGAGAGAAATCGAGCACAGGGGAGCGGAAAGTAGCGTATCCGCGTTACGATTCGGCGAACGATCGAGGGAGCGTGCGCAGAACGAATACCGGGCGTCGATTTTCGAGCATTACACGAAAACGGTTTCAATGTCGGACGCGTCGACGAATTCGTCGGGTGGTTAAGCCTGGCAGTTACGATTAAAAGCTCGAAGCTTCGGAGTCCGACGTCCATTTGCATATAGGAAGCTTCGTATAAATTCTGTGGTTATACTGCGTCAGATGCAATAACGTGGGACGACGCCAGTGCGCGTTAACACGTGTGCAGCTGCGAAACGGTTATGTGCGATTGAACGTACGGACGTAAACGATTGATCATGTCCGAATATACTTCGCCCCTACGCCGATACGCGAGGATTTTCCAAGCGTTTCGGTGGCCTTGCGCCGAGCCACTCGAGCTGATGCCTTTCAGCGCGGAAAGTATTAAACTTTAACGTCGTAAGAAATTTACAGTGGATTGGCTACCCCTCGAAGCAGCTTCTCGGAAATTTTAATCGACACATACCGAAGCGACGTTAACTCCGAACGAAATTTTGAATCGAATACGTCGCGACTCGTGTTCGGGTTATCTATACTTCTGAGTCGTGCCCTTTCGGTAATTTTAAACCAAAAATAGAGCTCACTGTGTTGATTGTTTACGGTGGACGTGTATTAACAATGTGTACAAAGCACGGTTAGATTCGCAAAAGGATTCTTCGTTGGCTGTGTTCTACCTTTCGATGTCAGTTTTGTTTTTGATTCGTGTGACTCTTCATTGTGGGTTCTATGTGACTGTTCACTTTGAGTACTTGTGACTGTTCACTGTGAGTTCTATCTCTGTTCACTGAAACTTCTACATGATTGTTCGCTGTAAGTTCCGTATAACTGTTCACTCTAAGTTTTATATGACTATCTACTGTGTGTTCTACGTGACTATTCACTACGAGTTCTGTACGAGTTCCCTCTCTATTTTCAATTGATGTGTGACTCTTCATTGTGGGTTCTATGTGACTGTTCACTTTGAGTGCTTCTGACTGTTCACTGTGAGTTCCATCTCTGTTCACTGAAACTTCTACATGATTGTTCGCTGTAAGTTCCCTATAACTGTTCACTCTAAGTTTTATATGACTATCTACTGTGTGCTCTACGTGACTATTCACTACGAGTTATATACGAGTTCCCACTCTATTTCCAATTGGTGTGTTCTATCGAATAGAAATCTTACGACCGATTGGAGTTCCACTACCGAACGATAGTGAAAATTTTTGAAATATTGGTTCGCGTATGCAGAAGTGTAATATATTCCAGTAGTACTTTTTACGAAGAAACGAGTTATTGACTTTTATTTCTAGAAGCTAAGTATTTTGAAATTCTTGAAATTCGCTTATAGCAGCATGGAAGATACGCAGCTGTCCGAGAATTTCAAGTTTCGTTGTTTTTAACGGCACGAAAGTAAACCTCGAGTCACGAGGGTTTTCGAGAACCACGACGCGATAAGCAGCGATAAAGCAACGGAGTCCGGAAGGTCTGCGAAGGAAATTCTTATTTCCCTCAACAGGATACTTTTATATTTATCACGCGAGTAATTCCAAAGTAACGTCTCGTGAATTAAACTACCTTTAAGTACACACACGGATATCGATGTTTATATGAAGCGACAGTATGATAAATTAGCAAACATTGAGACGCGTCGGTAAATATATAGAATATTCGCGAATGAAAACCAAGAGGGTTGTAATTTGTAAAACGAGAGAAGAGTTCTCTTCGCAACGCTGTAACTTTATTAACACGAATAGTGTCTTAATAATACCGTAGTGTGAATTATTAGTCAGCCGGAAATAAAATTTACGGCGCGAATACGAATATTTAAATTGAAAATTAAAATTCATAAAATATAATTTACGCCCATATGCTGTTTACGTACACCTGGTTCTAGTTTCCACCGAACGAATCTCGGTATAAATCACGGTTTTTTTTTTTTTTTTGTTTCTACCGTATTTATGAATACGAGTAATGTCATAAAATACAGGTGGTTTCTACATGGTCACGTACGGCGCTGGTAAAAAAGAAGAAACAATCGCAATTGTACTTTACAGATGCATTGTTGCATCTGCGATAAAAATGTGGTCGGGGGAAGATAGATGTTATTGGCTCTCTTAAATTCGAGAATACCTTGAACTAATTTACATAATTTTCTATACCACGGAAACTAACGACGCTAATCGCTATAAACTTCAACCGTTCTCGTTTATTTGTATCCTCCATCCAAGGTTTGCGAAACGTGCACATTGAGCTCCAGACATTAATTAATTTCCATTTAGAGCTACGATGCTGCACCACTCTCCTATACACCGTGCAATCGTCGCAATTTCCATTTATTTTCATTCTACGTAAGAAAAAGAAAACCACCGAGAAATTTCACTCTCGCGAGTTCACATTTCTGTACAATTTCTACAAATTTGTAACCCCGAGCATCGAACACTCTGATATAAATGATCGTTTCGAAAAAAGTCACGATGGAACGGGACGCGATTAGAAATTATCATACCGCAGGCTCTCTCGAATGCTTCTTTCGAAACATCGAGTAACTCAAAGTAAAACAAAGATATTCGAATCGTGATTATTTTATCGCAAGATGAGTGGGAAATTTTTCATCCAAGATTTTCGAGAAAATCTACTCGAAGTACACTCTGACTTCGAATAAAATAGAATCTTTACCGTTTCAATACACTCTCCGAGAGTGCGTCCATAGTTTCCCATATAACTTAAAATAGAATCGTTATTTTTTTAACACACTCTACGAGACATCTCGATAATTTGAAATAAAAAGGAAAGTAATCACTGAGCTCGAAGACAAATTACCAAGTCGATTTTACTTTCGTTACGGTTGTCCTCCTTGATTTCCATATTCGAAGATCGTCAACGCAGTCAAAGAATCGTGGATGGTCGTTCTCGCGAAACCATGGTTTTCGTTATTTTTTTAAAACACTCTACGAGACGTCTCGATAACTTGAAATAAAAAAAAGAAGTAATCTTCCATCTCGAAGACAAATTACGAAGACGATTTTACTTTCGTCGCGGTTGTCCTCCTTGATCTCCATATTCGAAGATCGTCGACACAGTCAAAGAATCGTGGATGGTCGTTCGCGCGAAACCATGGTTTTCGTTATTTTTTTAAAACACTCTACGAGACGTCTCGATAATTTAAACTAAAAAAAGAAGTAATCTTCGATCTCGAAGACAAATTACGAAGACGATTTTACTTTCGTCGCGGTTGTCCTCCTTGATCTCCATATTCGAAGATCGTCAACGCAGTCAAAGAATCGTGGATGGTCGTTCACGCGAAACCATGGTTTTCGTTATTTTTTTAAAACACTCTACGAGACGTCTCGATAACTTGAAATAAAAAAAAGAAGTAATCTTCCATCTCGAAGACAAATTACGAAGCAGATTTTACTTTCGTCGCGGTTGTCCTCCTTGATCTCCATATTCGAAGATCGTCGACACAGTCAAAGAATCGTGGATGGTCGTTCGCGCGAAACCATGGTTTTCGTTATTTTTTTAAAACACTCTACGAGACGTCTCGATAACTTGAAATAAAAAAAAGAAGTAATCTTCCATCTCGAAGACAAATTACGAAGCAGATTTTACTTTCGTCGCGGTTGTCCTCCTTGATCTCCATATTCGAAGATCGTCGACACAGTCAAAGAATCGTGGATGGTCGTTCGCGCGAAACCATGGTTTTCGTTATTTTTTTAAAACACTCTACGAGACGTCTCGATAACTTGAAATAAAAAAAAAGAAGTAATCTTCCATCTCGAAGACAAATTACGAAGCAGATTTTACTTTCGTCGCGGTTGTCCTCCTTGATCTCCATATTCGAAGATCGTCAACGCAGTCAAAGAATCGTGGATGGTCGTTCACGCGAAACCATGGTTTTCGTTATTTTTTTAAAACACTCTACGAGACGTCTCGATAACTTGAAATAAAAAAAAGAAGTAATCTTCCATCTCGAAGACAAATTACGAAGCAGATTTTACTTTCGTCGCGGTAGTCCTCCTTGATCCCCGTGTTCGAAGATCGTCGAGACGATCGTGGATAGTCGAGGCGATCGTGGATAGTCGTTCACGCGAAACCATGGCACGGTTTTCGTTATTTTTTTAACACACTCTACGAGACGTCTCGATAACTTGAAATAAAAAAAAGAAGTAATCTTCCATCTCGAAGACAAATTACGAAGCAGATTTTACTTTCGTCGCGGTAGTCCTCCTTGATTCCCGTGTCCGAAGATCGTCGAGGCGGTCGAAGAATCGTGGACGGTCGGTCGCGCGAAACCATGGCATTAAAATCACGGTCGGGAAGCCGCGTAGGCCCGACATTACCGTGTGGTACGCGCTACCGTTGCGGTGCAACAATACAAATAGGGGCTGCTTCCTGGCGGGACGCCTGCACGGTACAGGGTTCACGCATCGCTTACTCATTGCCGAACATCCGGTCGGAGTTAGTACCGCTTTTCAAAGCCGCGAAATTTGCTTTAGCTACGGGCGCGACTTTAAAGCGGCGTTTTGGGACTACCGGCGGCAAACAAGGTTTGATTTCGTGTCGCGCGACAAGTAACCTACCCGCTCGCCGACGGTGTGCACACGTACAAATTCGTCGTAATGACATTGTCGCGTGATGGAATGCACGAGGTTTCACGAGTGCACCGTACGAATCGCGTTCCCAGCGCGGACCAAGTCCGCGTACGAGTAACTCGTCGGTATACGGGATTTCGGTTAAATTCGGCCATTGTTGAACGATCGACGGTGAAAGGTTGCGGTCTTCGAGCCGTTTGACGATACTTTGAAGAAATAAACAATTGAGGGGGACGTTTTTACCGGTGAGGGGTATTTGGAATTTTGCTGTAGAAGCTGCATCGGATCGTGTCTGTGATTAATTATGGATGGTTTGAAACTTTGTTTAAGAGAGTATACGAATATTTGAATTTTTGAATGATTTGAATTTTTTAATAATTTGAATTTAGTGGCAATTTATTACATTAAGCCTACAGTTTAGAATACTGTCTGGGGTACTAGCAGGAGTTGTTGAATTTGTTAAGGCACACTTGTTAGATAAAGCGAGTGTTTCACCGATTCTTCCCCTCGAAGATGAGATCACTTGTCCAACGAATATTCTAGCTTGCTTCGTTAAAAGCTTCGTAGCTTGGATTATTTATTCCACGAAATAAAGAAGCACTTGGAATATCTCGCGTTCGGATATACGAATATCGTAACAGTATCGCGTACTTAAATTTCGTATCGTAACTCACGTCGAAGTAAAGTAATTAAAGAGACACGTAGTCGCACAAGTATACAAAAGTGTACGCGAAACGTATGCAAGTTGAGATAGTATATCATCGAGTTAAATCTCGCCCGATGTATTTCTAATTCGCACTATTTATCCTCGAAGAGGATACCGTACGGTCGGTTCTCGGTTTGAAAAATGTCTCGTTCGTCGAAAAAAAAAAAAAAAAAAAAAAAAAAAAAAAAAAAAAAAAACGGTTGATTATTCGTATTCGGCGGAAATTTTCCACGCGTCTTTCCGCGCAATTAAATGAAGATTATAATCCCGTACAAGTAGCACGGTGCTCGTTGATCGAGTACCCGCAATTTCGTAGAACGAGGCAATTGGAAGGTTGTTTAGCGTTTCGTTCCCGATCCTCTCTAATTTAAAGGGACGAAACGGGGCCGCGCAACAACGCGTGTCAAAAATGGAGCGAGCGAGGGAATTTTCGCTCGGTGGGCACGGTACGAGGTGAATAAATCTTCGATAATTGTTTCCATCTAGGTATCTCGGAGCGAGTTTCGCGTCTCGACGGAATTCCTAATACTTCTTTAACTTCGAATCCAATTTCACCGGAACTCTCCGGGTGGGTGTAGCGGCGCGTGTGCCATACCTCCCTCCTCTCATCGGTGGAGTTTTCGCGCGGCGCAAAACGGTTAGAAAATTATCGATAACAACGTGACGAAGTTCCCGTAAAATTCATCGCGCGCGGGCACCGCTACCGCGTCTTCCGTCGAAACTGTTGCCGCGGCGGCGAATGATGCCCCGTGTTTCAATGGAGCACCCGGAACAATTGATACATAAATCACGCGGTCGCGTTTCACGTAGGATGGGCCACGCGGTGCCGGGGATCGGGCCGGGAGGGATGATTTATCAAAAGCGCGCTGTTTTACGAAAAATAAAACGACGACCGGGCGTCGAAAAAGTCTCGCGATGTTACGATTAATCATGTTTATTTACGTGCGAGCCGGCCCGGGGTCAATATTACGCGGCGGAACGTGTAAAACTTTTCCAGCCAATTTCGAGCGAAATATGTCGCGGCTAGGAACTCGTAAAAACGAAACATAAAATAATTTTTTCCCTCCTTCCGTGGTTGCTTCTGCGTGTATTTTTTCCCTCCGGGTTGGACGTTCTTTTTTTTTTCCTTTTTTTTTCGAATTGCAAAAAATGCGCGGTTAATCATAGTCCTTTGCTCGTACGCGCGTGCGCCCGTGCGCGCGTGTGCGCTTGTACCGAAACGAACCACCTCTCGTCCTCCAGCCCTCTTCCTCCCCCTCTCGGCTACACTCTACACCGGAAACTTTTCCGACACCGCTCGACGGGAATACGTGTTTTCGTTGACGGTTATTTGCGCCAGCGCGCCCGGGAATCGCGAGTAATTAATACCCGACTCACGCGTAATTAGTCATTGAAAAACAATGTTCAAGGGAACAATGACAGCGACCCGTTCCTCCGATGCGTGTAATCGCGTTTAATTAAAATTTATTGTTTAACACGCATTAAACGTCGGTGGCAAAGTAATGCACAATGAGTTGATATCATTCATTAACGGGCTTTTGAGATTGTTTCGAAAGAGCTGGGTACACGTACCAAGGACGAATAATTGCCAAACACGAGTGGCAATTAAAGAATCGTCGAAAACCGGCGCGATTAAACACGAAACAAGGGCACGTAAACGATGCGTTCTACCCGCGAGGTTCGGTGTTCCTAAATTGCGAAAATTTATATTAAACAACGTCGATGCACCGCGTCGCGTGCACTGCACTCGCACGGATGCATCGCGCTGCACCTCGAATCTTTCGCGCTCAAAAGCGAGACGAATTTTTAAATATACGTTATATACGCGTCGTTCGAGTATTTCGTTACACGAGACCCGATTCGTTATGAAACTCCGTTTATTTCGAGACGCGAAAGGTATTTTGCGTTTCGATCGAAAATTATCGATAAACGGTGACCAACTCGTTCCACGCTTTCCGGTGATAATAAAGAAATATACGCGAAAAAGCGCGGGTTACAGAATATTTCAAAACCGAGCGAACGGGACGGAACTTATCAATAACCGAGTTTAATGGAAACAGATTTCGGAGTTACTTACGGCCGAATTGTAACGACTTTTTCACCGTATCGTGATAACTTAACGGTAAATTATCACACTTTTTCGTAATATCGTACTGTAAATTGTAACACTTTTTCACTGTACTGTAAAACCTTACCGCAAATTGCAACTATTCCTCGTACTTCCATTCACGAGTAGAATGGAAATACTATATTGTTCGCAAAGTCCTTCGTAAAAATCTTCCTCTATCCCTTAACCCCTTAAAGTTTCCCTAATATCGTCCCTCGTACGTATTTTTCAGTTTCGAACTCTCGAAACCGTTGCTGAAGGAAACTCACCCTCGAAACCGTTAAATTAATTTGTCTCCCCGGTCGATACGAGAATGAATTTCTCACCGTATCGTTGGAAGAAACGAAGAAACAAATCCCCCTTGGAATTATTTCCGCGCTGGAACCAATTACCGGTTCGTCGCTCGCTCTTTAACCGATCGAAGCGCGTCTACCGGTCGCGGAAGCTCGTTCGCCAAACGGTCGAGAATTCTGAACCGTGCGGATGAAAAAAAAAAAAAAAAAAAAGGAAGAAAGTGTAGCGAGGGAAACGATCGCGTGAGAAATTGGGGCTCGAACACAACGCACGCGTCGCACACCTCGAGGAAATGCACTCGTCGAAGCATCGCGCGAGATATCGTGTTCGAAAGCTTTAACGCGGCCGATCCGCGCGAAACGCGTAAACCCGAAACGGTGGAGCGAGTCGTGTAAGTCATATTTTTATCGCGATCGCAGTACGCGGTAAGCGATACCGCTAAGTAATTTGGGTCGATTGAACGCTACGGTTTACGAGGCCAGGACGAGGTGAGGAGGGTGCAGGGGCCAACAGGGGAACGGAGAGGGCCGATAGTTTATCGTCGAAGCGTTATTCGATTACTTCGTCGGAGTTATACGAGCGTGCGTGCCTGGCTGCGTGCATAGGCGCGTTCCAACCCGGTCAGGTGTGCTCACTTTCGGTCGAGAAACGCCATCTGTTGCGCCCATCGATTTACAATGCCTCCGGATCGTTATTGACGGCGAATTTATCGGCCCGTAAATAAAATTTACCGGCAAGACGCACGGAACGGTGTACGCTGCACCGGCTGGAATCGATACACTACGAACGATGTTCGACGAATTTGCGGTATCCATCAGCTTCGACGTCGAGCGTCGTCGTCCCTCTCGAATTCGTCGTTCATTTTTCCCCGGTAGAAAAAGAAGAAAAAATATCGAGAACGCGTTGCGCGATCTTTCGGACCATTTCGAACGTTTTCGCGTCTGCTTCGAGTTGGCCTAAAAAATCGGAAAATCTATGCCTAGGTGGACGATTTTTCGAAATCGTGACGAAGGGTTACAAAATATGGGATCCTTGAGAAACTTTTGCGCGAGAAAGAATTTCTTCGCTCGAGCAAGAAATTTATTCTCGTTTAAGTATTGTGCAGGGAGTTAACAAAATATTTAAGTAAGTTTGAATTTGATACGATGGATTTTATTCTTCAATTACGACCAGCGTTACTTGTTACTATTTCAAGAGAATTTTCTCGAAGATACAGGTGTATCGTGCGGTTTGTTTTCTAAATTCTGTTTTCGAGAAACTTTCCGGTAAATGTTACCACGGACCTTGTTCTTTCTCGTACTCAAGAAAAAGAAACGTGGAAAAGTTGCGAATAATGGTGATCGAAATGGAAAATGTCCAGTTTATGTATCCAGGTTCGCTAAATGAACCGTATCGGTACAATGTGCACTCGCGAATGCATAAACCGGAACACGAAAGACAGTGAGAGCCACTCGATGCAACTAACGTTTGAATAATTTTCAATATTCAACGGGAGGAACGCGCGGGCTAGATTCCCGGTATCAATGGAGAACGAAATCATATGCTGGGCCGATAGCTCTTCAACTTGTTTTTAAAACGGTCCGTGTACGATCGTTTTTATCGAGGTAGAGACACGCGAACCGTTTCGTAAAAATACAAACTCCTTGAAACTCGTCCCGTTACGAGAAACTCCGTTTCCGTGATGCTCTTACGTATTACAAAGTACGATTTTCTCCTTTGTCCGATCACGGTTATCCTTAACCGGGTTGCTTCCCCTTGTGCGCCACCGTTGCTCGAACAGTGCGCCCCACATACCGTTTTTATCATCGGCGATATAAACGTCACGAAGGAACGAACCGTCTTAATATTATTCATTCGTTATCGTCGAAGCGCGGTCGCGTCTCTCCGGGCGACATTTTTCAAAACGGTCTGTCACGATTTCGCGGGATAACCGCGAGAACGACGAAGACCAACTCACAGAGGAGGAAAACGCTGCGGTAAGGGATCTCGGATCGTTGAAGTCGCGTTAATTAGCCACGTTCGTTCTAAATTTGTTTTCCAGCCCCTACCCGTCGAGCGTCGGGCCATCGATCAATGAGGAGCAGATGATTAGTTCGACTCGCGGGTCATTAGAACGCTCCGAAGCAATAAGTCGGCGGAGTTTTTTCATTATTCGCGACACGTAGCGGGAGTGCTTAGTTGAGTTTTCATTTCTCACGTACTATTTTCTCCGGTTCTCTCTCTCTCTCTAGCTATCTCTTTTACCCGCGCACGCGTACACATACACGTTCGTTCTCACGTATACGCGGGCGCGCAGAAGGAAGCTACGACAAACGACAATTAAGGGAATGGAAGTTGGCTAGCCGTATTTATCACCGTTTCCTCGTTATCGGCGCGTTCCCCGAATAAATATCAAACCTTTCGTACGTAATAAAGCTTTCGATTAAATGAGCAAACGGCGCAGCAATTCGCTCGCAATTTATAAGTAATTCGACGATATAATTACGCGGACCTATCGTACGTGATAAAGGTTTTCATTAAACGTGCAAGCAACGACGCAACGACACACGCGGTACGAATTAGTAACGAAACCTCGTTGACAATCGTACGACGATCGTACGCGTACGCGTACAACCGTCGCGTTATTTACATTTCAGATTAATTATGTTTCACGGCTACCGAAGAAATTAGTTTTCGCGTGCTAATCCATAAGATTACGAGCGGCCCGGTGAACTAACGTTGTCGTTCATTTTAATCGCGTTCCCCGTGTGTATCGTATTCGCCGGTATAAATTCGCGCAAACTTCCCGCGCGATATCATAAAAGCCTTTCTTGTCCTCGAACGCGCGAAACGTTGCTCGTAACAGCGCGGAAACGAAATACACTGTTCACCGTATGTGTGACTTGTTTTTTTCGACGTTAACGAAGTAATTGAGTTGCCCGGTTGTCCGCGGAGCTCCGCGGAACGTTTTGCAAAAATTAGTTTCATCTACCCGCGAAGATGAACGTCCCTGGGAAAAGCTACCCGAAACTGGGACCGCTCGACGTTTCTAGTGAAATTTCTCTAGCAAGAAATCACTGAAAACGTTCCAACGACAGTCATTCCGCGATAAGAAATACCTATACACCGCGGAGAAAATTAATGTTTGCGTGGGAAAAATACCTGCCGAAATTTTCACTTGAAAACAGGTCCGGGAAATTGTGTAACACGCGCGTATCGACGCTCTCGTCTTTCTACTATTATTGCCCGCCTCCGCCGCTAATATGATTATTGCGCACGATCGATATTTAATATTAATTCGCCGGGAGCTACGAACCGAACGCAGCTCCTTCCGTCGGGATTGTAAATAATAAAGACGACGCGAACGTTTCGAACGATTGCACAGGGTGTTACCGAACCGGTGGTACACAGAAGTCGAAAGAGGGTGGGACGACGAAAATAAGTCGAAAACGTAGTACGAAACTTTTTCGTACAATGCTCCGTTTTCGAATAAATCGATGTTCAAGATTCGAAAAGTGTACTTAAAATTCGAAATTGAAAACTTACTATCGAAATTAAACAAGATCTACAATAATAGACAGTCCTTCGAGAAAGAATGTAATCTCTCGAGAAATGAGAAAAAAGAAATCATTTCTCCAGAAGAAACACCGATTTCGCTATAAAAAAAAGTACCTGCGCGTACCCCGCTTAACTTTAACATCGATTCGTTTAAAATTGGAGCTCGGTAGGAAAAAATATCGCTCCGCGTTTCCGATTCGTCTCTTCGCGCAGAATCATCCCCGCCTTCGTAGCACCGTTACGGTAACACCCGATACATCGGTACCCTTCCCCCGGCGCGTAAATACGAGATTAAAGCGATGAGCTTTCGTCCATTGGCAGCAATTTTGTCGAGTGGCTCGTTAAATTTCCCGTCGTCGCGGTCCAACGTGAACCACGAACAAACCCGAGGCCAGGTATCGAATGATTTTTACCGTCCGGAAATAGCCGGTTCTCCTCATTAAGGGAATTTAACCCGATCGAGAATGGCGTTATCCGTTGGGTTGTACGGAGAAAGGGTGCTCGGGAGCGCGCGCACGCGCAACAGAGACAAAGAGAGATCACGGGAGAGTGGCTCGAGGGAGACGGTGCTATAGATCGAACAGTGATATTCCTGAGCTCACTTGTGGAATTGCTCGCATTCGTCTGACCCAGAGTTTCACGCACGGCGTACAGAGAATAATCCCGTGTCTCGTTCGTCGCTTCACGATCCGATTCCCAGCAATGTTGATGCCGCTATTTGGGACCGTTCCTCCCTACCACCCCCCGCCCTGTTTCCTGCCAGCTTTCGCGTTACACGGAATTGAATATGAAAGGATTAGCGGACTGTGGAGCAACACTTGCTTCCGATTACTTCTGCCCCGTTCAATTCTCTTTGGAACGTCTGAACCCTGCCGTCTAACTTGGATGCATACAATACCTCGTGAAACTCTTAGGCCACACTAATGGCACGGACTTATCGGATATACCGGTCTCCGCGAAGAAGACGCTGCACCCCCGTTGCATTCGGTGCAACGCATTCGGTGCAACGCTATTTCGAAATTCTATCGCACGCGTTCGAACGTTCGACGAACAACTTCCCCGTGTATTTGTACATTACAAATTTCATTTCGACGCTTGTCCAATTATTCTCGCGGAAGATACGTTATACCGAGAAAGAAGAGTCTCTATTAAATGGTATCGAATAAAAGAATATCGCGAACTGTTTCAACGAGGAGAAGTCCCTTTTCGTCGTTCGGTAACATAGTTATTGAATAGGAAACTACGTCTTGAAAATTATTATTTCGGAAAGGATGGAATTTCTGTTGGAAAATTTTGTGTTAATTACTGATTGATTTCATTAGAGACAATTTCGGTAGAGTCTTTGCATTTTGTCATTCCGAGAATTCCGATCGGACCTTGATTTCTTCAGAATTAGCCACACTTCTCAGAGAAAGAACACTCGTAACTTCACCGTACAGCGAGTTTCCTAATTTTTAGAGATTCAACGGTCAGGTCACCTTAGTAACAAGAGTAGTGGTTCGGTTTCGTTGCAGAGTTTCCGATCCCTTTGGAAAGAAATGAAAGGGTCGTAAACGAGTTGGTCGAAGTTCACCGAGCAGAATGGCGAATAATTTCCAACGGGTTCGCGTTACAAAGTTACACGACAACGCGGTTAACGTCGTCAATATCGGAGTCGACGGAAATCGATCTCACGGACCATCGATCTTTCGTTGGTCTCTTATGTCCGCGAATTTATCCACTTACGCGCAACGCGATTTCACCGCGTCGAACGTGACGCAGACTTTTACGAACGACGCGAATACACGCACACGGCTAATGAATAATTTAAATTATGCTTATATATATATACATGTATACGTAAAGGTACGTGTATCGTCGGTACCGTAGGATATTACACGATGCATTTACGCAGAGGAGGCAGAGTCCCAGAAACCAATATCCTTAATAATGCACAACTGCGGCGCGGCAAATTAAAGTCGGATATCGCGCGGATCTCGAAATGAATTTCGAAATCAGTTGGATTTCCGTGTTAACGTTTCCCCCAACGATCGGTTATAGAGACGCGGTTCTCGGAACGCTTTGTTCGAGCACGATCAGATTTTGAAAAGCCATTTTAGCGCGGGGCCTGGCCCTACGCTGCTAACTACGGCTTTCAGAATCCCCTTTGGGCTCGCCCGGGAATGCTAAACTTCCGGTGAATTGATGGCGCTTGATTGGCTCGTTAATGCTGTGCCGCGATGCTCCATTCGAATATGATAAATTCGGTTGAAATATTGAACCCGTATCGGAATTGCTAAATATTCAAAGACCCCCCCTGAGTAGTTTCCTTCGGCTACGAGCGTTGCATCTCAATCGGTCTACCCTACTTTCCCGTTACCCTATATCGCTTCCCAGGTATCAATTGTTTACTCTCGAAAGAGTCCCCGTAACGTGGAGCGTAAATAAATATGTCCGGGAAATTCGTGATCGATATCTACGATGGTCTTGCAACCGACGAGAAATTACAAATTTAGTGGAATATTTCTGGCGCCGAATTGGACAAGAACTGTGTTGTCTCGAGTTTTAAGAGGGATTGGAAGTAATTTTAATATCGATTTCGGTTCCTGAAACGGTTACGAGATATTATGCAACAACGTGACAATTATTAATTATCGGCTCTGGCTCGTTTCGATTTCGGTTCTTCTTCTATATCGGTTCGTAACTTATTTTTCGGTCTTGTATCGATCACGGTTCTGTTCTGTATAGTATTAATACCTACATTCTTGAATAAAACAAACATTTTTAAATAAAATGGTAAGATTAAATTATGTTATTTTAACGTTCTCGCATATTCAATGAGAAATTAAGATTGTAGGGGGATCGATGTAAAAATATACCAATATTACGTAGAATCGAGTCGTAATCGATACAGAATCGAAAGATAATAGTCGTCGAATCGATGTAAAACCATAATCGAAATTAATCGGATTAGAACCGGTGTATCTATAACGATCGTGACATTTTTTCGGTTCCCAGAACTGTTTCGATAATAGTCAGTACACGACAGTATATAAGACATTTATTTTCGAAAGAGTTTCAAACCCTGCTCTTAACAGGTTCGGTGGGAAGAAGCTGTTAAAGGGAACGACACTCGCTATTCTTCGCGGGAGCGTTGCACGAGTCGAAGACAGTGAAAAAAGTACAATAGAGCCGCGACATCGCGGAATTAAAAATGAAAGTTATCGAGGTCACTTTCGAAGTTAAAGTATCAAAGACCGCTCTAAAGTGCTGAAGTTGAAAGCGATAAAGTCAGACTGCCGCCGCCGTGAAACGAGGATCAGGAGGGGCCGGAGTCACTGCGTTTGGAGTGCCAGTGTCAGCGAATTAAGCAGATAAAGTGTCAGAGGTATTAAGAGAGTTAAAGAATAAAGAAGTACAAAGAATACAGAGCGTCGAGAGAAAGGATAAGTGTGTGTATGTGTGTGAATATGCGTGTAGGTATATCGCGACGTGGAGTAGTTGAAGTCTTGTTAACTTCCTCGATAAAATTAAGTTCGATTCGCCAGAGTTTTTTTATTAGTGCAATATTCACGGGGACGGCGTATCGTGGTTGTCGTTTTCTTTCTAAATATATCGCAGAAGCGAGGATATTAAGCTACCGGAACTCATGGCTGCCAGTTAATTGTTATCGGACAATGTCGAGGGGTATAGAGACGTCATTCAAAGGATCAGGTTTCTGAAGCACGTATCATTACACCGCGCATCCGTTAATGACTGCTTAAGATGGACTTCGAGTGCACTCGAGGATACCGAAGTTCCCTCCTGTCGAGCAGGAACTGCTCGTCTGCCTCGTTAAGATCGTTCAATGATACGTTAAGATCCACTTACGTCGGGTCTAGTCGGAACATTATAACTACAATACGGGCTACGATTGCTGGTACATGCCGGTGCAATTGTTAGATCGAGCGTAATTAATACTTTGTACATGAACGGGTAACAATTTAGTACTTCGTAGAATCGCTACGGAATGAAAGGGTGGGATTCGTCGTTGTAACGGTCGTCCGGTAATACGAGACTCGAAAATTAGGACACGATGTACAGAGATAGGTACAGAAGTGTTTAAAAATATATACAGATGGTAAAATTCTAACGTAACACGTGGTAAAAACGGAGTTAACCGAATCGTGAATCGAGTCACAGGCGATCGTAAGATATTAAATACCGTAACCGAATTGCCACACGACGAGCCGGAATTAGAATTATGGTACTAATTTGTGCGAAATATTTCAAGCAGTTTCCGACGGATCCTGTCGCTAAAAGAGCAATATGACGTCTCGTTATGAAAACGTTTAAATATACAGGACGTTACGAGCCCGAAACGGTAAAACCCGGACTCCTAATAGCACTTTTCACGAAATGTTTATAGCACACCGGTTTAGAAATCTTTTGCATCGTCTTCGCGGTTAAATTTGAAAAACTCGATTTATAATAAACCGGTATAACCGATTCGTAATCACCGAGTACGATGGAACGGAAAATTCGGTTTAAGCTGTAATTGAATTACTGATGCAAAACTTGGAACAGACGATAACTGTTCCTCCTGTAAACGGTTTACAACGTTCATAAAAATACAACGTTTCATAACAAAATATCCAGACACGAATATCTTCTTTCGAAGACAGTTCCACCTTCGATTCACCGAAAGACGACTCGAGAGAAACATTCTTCGATATAAACCACTGTAAAATTCCAACGTCTCTTACTTCGATTACATTTGCAATACTTTAAACTAAAATTTACAATTTGTACGCCTAGGTACACGATTTTCCCCATCCCCGTTGATCCATACCCTCTCTACCCAATTAACACCTGCTCTTTCGAAATCACTTACATCGTCATCGGTTAACCGTATCAACGTCTCGGCCAGTCAATCTTGAGCCGCTCGCGCGAGCATCGTATCACACCCGACTCGTTTGCACCGAATTCGATCCCTCGGGTCGGTTCAATTACAGCCAAACCTGACTGACCATAAATCCATCAAGCGTTACACTGGATCAACACCGTTGTCGTAATCGTACACGATCCCTCCCCGTGTAACTGTCTCGCGCTATCCACGATCCTATGAAACCTCGCCGAGAACTCCTTTCGAGCGCGGAGCCGAAAAAAAAAGCAAAAAACAATTCATCCCGCCTCGAACAAAAGGCCTCGTTCCTCGTTCCGCGGTAGGTGGTGGGGAAAATCCTCCGGAAACTTGTACTCTCCGTGGAATACTCGTCTCGCGGGAGATTCTCCGCGTAACGCGAACCAAAGGAGCGGAAGAGCGGGGGTAGGGGACCTCCGTCGAGTGGTCAAGCTCTCGAAGTCTCCCAGCCGCCGGTTGATACGCATCCGTTAATAACGGCTTAAAACCGACTTTCGAGTCCACTCGAGAATGTCGAAGTTCCCTCCTTCTGGGCTCGTCCGCCTCGTTAAAGCGCGGCCCGCTCGCTAGACGCCTATCGAGGCTCCCCACCACCGTGCAACCGCCCCTCTCTCTCTCTCTCTCGCTATCCCCACCACCGCTCTCCGTATCCCCACTCCAGCGCCAGTAGCGGCAGCACCGTCGCGTCGTCGTGAGCGGCCAGCCGTCGCTACTCGGAAAGGTAGCGGACGGGAGGTAGATTGAACGCTCGCCCGCCGCCAAATTGCTTTCGGGATTATTCGCATCCACCTGACTGTTTCCAGCCGCGACGCCGTGAGGACATAAAGGATTGCTCGACGGAGACGTGTACGCGCGATATGCGCGCCGACTCGTCAGCTCAATCTGGCCGCCGGCCAACGCCCGACGGCGCTTTCGACTCGTACGACGTGTTACCCGCCGGCGAAACCGTGTCGGGACTAATGCCGAGCCGTGGCGTCGATACGGATAGCGGTCCATTGTGATTAAACGTAGCTCCCCGGGGGATGTGGGAAGGGGAAAAAGGACTTTCGTCGTTTACGGAGACGCGACACGTTGCCCACGATCTGCCGTTTCGGCGTCTCGTCCACGGGACTCGAGAGTCCAGCGTGACTGGATTTTATTCCCGAAATCTCCGATCGGGAGGAGTGGGAGTAGGTAGCGCGGTCGTGGTGGGGGGAACGATCTCCCCCACTCCTCCCAGTCAACGTTTCGGGGGATAGAATCTCGCCACGCTGTACGAGACGTACGTTAGATTCGAGCGTGGATTCGCGGATCTGAAATCTGCGCACGGATTGGCTGGATATTGAGCCGGTTTCGGGAGCGACGAGCCGCTTAACACTTTCGTGACCGATAACGCGCCTCGCGAGCCCCGAAGCTCCACGGTGGCAGAGTTACGGGGTGAGAGGGGAGCGTGACTTTGATGCATTCGTACCGTTCCAGGTTGCACGCGTTATCTCCGGGAGGAAGAGTATCCGCGTCGGACCGAGCTGCGCGAACGGGTTGCCTGACAGTTGATTCATTTTTTTTTTCCTTTTTCTTTTTTTTTTTTAGTTACTTTTTATATCCGCGGAACTGGGCCGCTCGCCGATAACACCGACCGTGGATTTTGTTTCTTTTGCATCGTTGAGGCGGCGAGGGATATATTTGACACGTGTTGGTCGTAGTTGTCACGAGGTATCATTTCTGTTTAACGGGTTTCTCTTTCTTTTTTGTTTCTTTTTTAATTAGCGGGGAACGGTGAGACGGATCAAGTAAGAGAGGATACACGGATCGCGGAGAGATATTAGTACCAAATGGAGAAATTTATAGTGCACGACGCTGTGTTTAATTTTGACGTCGATAGTAACTCACCTCCGTAAGATATCTATTATTTCGGTTCAAAGCTTTTCCCAATTACTACAAAATGGGACGTTGGATTCAGCAAGAAGAGAATAGATATTTCCTAGAAGCTACCGAATATAGTAATTCAATGAGTGTCCGATGAGGTATTTAACAAACATTGCTCAGCGCGTACAAATGGTTATTTCGAATAAGAAACGTCACGCGCACTGTAAGTCTATCCCATACCGTACGAAGACTGAAACGTGGCCCGAATGCCGTGCACGGGCTTTTGTAATTGAGAATCGCTCGTTCCTGCACCTGACACCGATACAAACCACGTCCGTCACGGTTTATTCTGCGTTTCATCAAGGTCTTGTACACCGTCGATCTATTTCCCTCCATTATCGAAGTAAACATTGTTTTCGTCTCGAAGACCGGGAACAAGAGTTTCCCAATAACTGAGGCAAAGTTCTCCGTGTTTGTAGCTTTCGTTCGCTGCGAAACAAACCTAAACCGTACGCAAGATTTTCGTTCGGAACGACCTGTTGAGCAGATAGAACTTTTTCGAACACTTCGCTACCAGTCACCCCGTACGTTTCGATGTTACAAGTACGAGTGTATCTTGTCGATAAAATCCGAGAACGGAAGCCCGATGAATAAACGTTCTCGATAAATCGTAGAACGAACCGAGATTCGAATAATGGATCGACGCGTTGGACGATGTATCGTAGAACGTTGCGCCACACTTTGAAGAAGGCAACAAAAGAAGGTGCATAGGAACAATAAAGATACCGCTCGTTGAATCGAGCCGTTTATCAACCGACCTCCTTAATATTCCGAATGAACGGATAAATCCGTGACTCGACGGTGATTTAAAATGTTCCGGAATCTCGACACCCGGTGATGCGCGAGGAAATTCGAGACAGTGGCGGTGGATGGAAAAAGTAGTTGGAAAGTAGGGGGGCAGAATGTTTCAGTTGACGTAGCGACGGTGAAATTGCAACCGACGTCCACAGTTTTATTGGGAATAATGGAAAATAAGCAGCCTCGGAAGGGAAATGGATCGAGGGAGAAGTTATTACCACGTTACGACAGCAAACTGCACTGTGAACGGTGAGGTGGGTAACGGTGGAGGAGGGTCTAGGAGGTGGAGGTGGTAGGAGGTGGAGGATCGTCGAGGACGTATCGCATGAAATTCAACGAAAGCACCAGGGGCTGATATCAACCGCGCGGCAAGATTTCTCGTCCGAGGGAAGGAATTTTTATAAAACCAGAAGGGTGTGGGGGAGTGGTGGTGGTGGGGAGCTCGGGAGCATCGCTGGAAAGTGGAATTGTATTCAACTAAGAGGAACATACGTCGTGGAATAAAAAGTAATTTTATTATCCAATTGCGCCCGTACGATCGCGACAATAATGCAGGGACCGGGACGAGCAATCTTCCCGAAAACACTCGCTGGGAAACGGGACGCGTAAAAGACAACGGGGTGATGAGAGCGAAAGGGAGAGGGTGAGGGCGAGACCGGGACAAATATTATTCACGCGATGGGGTCGCGGTGGGGAGCCATGGAGAGGCGGTTGGCCGTGATTTGACGTATCGTATACGTGCATCGATACACACCGGGCGGATGCGAGGTCAGAATTTATGAAGAACGATGCATATCGGAAAAGCAGTGCTCTATCTTTACGATCGAATAACGATATTTCCAGCGGGGCGCATCAAGCCTCGGAATGATATCGTTGTATCGCTTCGTTCGTGCCTGAGAATGCGTTCGCGCTCGTGGCAAGTAGATAAATAAACCAACCAACCGGCCGACCGAACCACACCTCGGTACCAATTCCGTTATCGGTAACGAAAGGACGCGAGCCTATTTCGAAACAATCGAAGCTTTCGGCTCGCTACGCGCGGTGATAAGTCCAATTTCGACGGAAGTTTCTATTTATTCGGGCGGTATCGGTATTCGATTAATAACTATCGGCCGTGAAATAATGCGATAACTGAACCGTCGAAGGTGGGTACAACCGAACGGAAGATAAAAGCCCTGCACCGTAAGTCTAATGGGCAATGACGCGCGATAAGATTATCGGAATAATGTAACGTGAAATTGCATTAAATTTAACTCGATATCCATCGCGCTGAAAAATGCTGAAATCGTATCGGTGGAATCGCGCCGTCGCTCTAATGCCGCGCTTCTATCCTTCGATTTTTTATTTTTTTTTTTTTTCCCACCCACGACTATTTCTTTCTTTTTTTTTCTTCTTTTTTACTTTTAGTTCCGTAGCTGGTATCCGATCGGTAGATCTATCTCGAGCGCGGGAATATTTCACGGGTGACGCGCAACCATTGGCCGGACGAGGACCTAATTTTGTTAGCGATCTAGCATTCGGTCGCGATGGCGGGCAATCGGGTCGCGAGGAGTGCAGAAATCGCTCCATAAAACGGAATTGACCAATTTTGTATGAGTCCGGTTCCGGGTATTATTGATACTCGAACGGACGGGGGACCGTGACGTATCGACGGCTGTTGTTTTCGTTCGTCGTTTTGCGAGAGAAAAAAAAAAAAATGAAAAACGAAGACGGGCAATCGATACGAGGTAATCTTCTCCGGTGATCCGAGCGTTCGTTCCCGATTGAAATTAAAAAATACGTTCGTATTACAGAGCACGGTTATCTCGGGATTGAAAGGGTCGTGGAGGAACGCAGAATGTAAAATCGCGGGAAAGGGTGAACGTTGTAATATTATTAGCGGATATATGAAAAATCGATCTAGAAAATTCCTACGTGTTCCTTTATTTTTCGTTTTCGTTGCGATGGTAATAGGTTGCTGGATCAATTTTGTCGTTCGATAAGAAATGGAGCTATTAGTCGTTTTATTTTTCGAAAGACGGTACTACTGTTCGATGAACATGTGTGTAGATCTGTCGACTCAGTGTGAACGTTGTAATATCAGCAACAAAGATATGAAAAAATCGATCTGGAAAATTCCTTTATTTTTCGTTTTCGTTGCGATGATAATAAGTAATATTACTTACTTTAGTAAGTTATGTCGTTCGATAAGAAATGGAGCTATTAGATTCGTCGTTTTATTTTTCTAAAGACGGTACTACTGTTCGATGAACATGTGTGTAGATCTGTCGACTCAGGGTGAACGTTGTAATATCAGCAATGGAGATATGAAAAAATCGATCTGGAAAACTCCATGTTCCTTTATTTTTCGTTTTCGTTGCGATGATAATAAGTAATATTACTTACTTTAGTAAGTTATGTCGTTCGATAAGAAATGCAGCTATTAGATTCGTCATTTTATTTTTCTAAAGATGGCACTACTATTCGATGAACATGTGTGAAGTTTCGTGAGATCAGTCGACTTATTCGTGTATTTACAATTATTCAAAGTTGAAGCGTCGTAGTATCTTTTTACGATGGAAAACCCCGACAAAACTTATTCAAGAAGCTCGTATCGTGTCTCACAGAACGAAAAGAAATATCGAGCGTCGATGGAAAAAATTGAATGGAACGGACGATGGTGTTTAACAGACCGAATAAGGAGGGGAAGGGGATGTACCGTCTGGACATCCTCTGTGAATTTCAACCCGAAAAGAGACTTCTTGGACGAAAAGTGTCTTACGAGTTAGCGCATTTAATAGAGTACGCTCGTGGCTGTACGTGGTCTGTGGCTCTTGAAAACGATATCAGTCGTTAGTGGATTACTCAGCTCCGTGAAAAGAGCTCTCCGTCCTTTTTGACCGGACCCTTTGAGAGGCTGTTTGAAGAATTCAGACTTCTATGTATTTTGTGCGCTCGCACTGAGCCGCGTTTATCCGTCGGATGAACTATTTAAATGCAAATCCAAAAGGTTGACGGGGTAAACGCATTAGGAATCATTTCCCATTAATCGCGAGCAACTACGGCAAAGATATCTCCCTGGAATTGAATTAAGAACATTTAATCATTCGCGATCCGTCGAGTCGTCTCGATCGTTCGAGATTTCGGTTCAAAGGAGGCACGAGGGCTGGATGCGTGCACGATGGAACACCGAGATCGGAAATTTGTTGCGAACATCGCGCGTTAAATCGCGCCGTGCTTCGATGGAATAGTTTTCCATCGAGATGCGCCACGACGATGTTATCCGAGCGAATTATCACGGTTCTCCAAAGTTCTACGCAGCGTTGAATAATTGTTTCCGATTAAACGGGATTCGTGCAGCTTGCTTGGAAATTCAACGGCGTAGCTCACTCGTTGAGCAGTGTGTAAAAAATATCCTGTAAACTGAAACATTGTCCCCGATACGAGCAAAGTATTATTTTCCGTTTCGATACTCATCGTGTACTACACTTTCTCGATACAACTGTTACTTTACACGCACATAAATATAACATTCTATTCTCTCTTTCTCTTGGTTCCAAGATAGTGTCGATACCAGCGTACACGATACACTTACTCTCACTTCCAAGTATTAATTTCTTTTATCATTCTTCTCACTTATTTCGTCTCGATTCTTCTTTAGAAACAATCTCGACGAGACTGTTCTTCTTCTTATCATCACTCTCGATTTACTCCTCATGAGAAGAGAAATCAATGCCATGGTTTTCCACACACCGTGGTGAACGATGCACCTCGAACTTCGTCCGCAATGACCCATTTATGCGCCACCGAATCTTAAATACCTCTCTTCGGGCACCGTGTACTCTTTCGCCGGAACTATAAACTGTTCCGTAAATATTTCCTACACCGCGAGACGTTGTTTCGTCCGTTCTACGGTCTAACATTATCACCGGCGAAAGGGTCGCGTAAATCACCGCGTACACGAAAGCTCGAGCAAACAACGCCGAGAACGAACCGCAGACGGAGAAACACCTGGTTGCGTCTCCGGTGTGTTGGCCCCGCTTGCTCTTTCCTGTTCTCCACGTTCCACGGAGACGATAGATCCGATATCTTGCTCGTCGTGCAATCACGCCGCGGCACGAAGCCGGCAGCTGTTTTATCGGCCCACGAGATCCAACTTTCGCCACGAAAGAATCGCAATCGTACGACTCGGGAACGATTCGCGGGCGCCAACTTCGGATATAAAACTGTAGGAAATATAACCGATCTACTGAGAGAAAGAAGAACGTATATTTCTGAATAAGATGTGTAATACAGTCACGCGGCGAAGTTTAGCGAAGAAAAAAAAAATCGAGACGGTCGCAAGGGTAAACCGAAAAGAGATGACACCCAAGTCCCTCGGGACGTATTGTCTCTGAACCCACGTTGGCCTAAGTTGTATTCCAACAAAAACGGATAACGAGGTGAAGCATACTTTCGAGCCCAGTGGAACGTTTACGTTGAAAACTTGGACAAACGTATCTCGAAACGTGGTCGAATCTTCGAATCGTCGCGACTTTGTTAATATTTATAGAACGTCGACGAGGAAGAATCATTTCGAAGCTCGAATTTTTTACTTCTCGAATTTAAACGATAGGAATGAATAATTACTAGCGAGGATACGATGTATCGGGGAATGATTCGTTACTGTTGTAACACGCTTGGGTCTTCCAGGACCCGGAGAGTGTTTCACATCGCTCGACTATTTTTAACCCAAGTTCTCGTCGTCCTGTTCTACCTTTTCTCGCGTCGGGAACTTTTAATTCGCTTCGAACGGAAATGCGTAATACGAGCCACGGATTTATAAATTTACCGACTTTTTCCATTACCGGAAATTCGATGAAATTTGCAATCGAGAGCGCATCACGGAACACTATTGATACTGAAAATGAAAAACGGTGAACAGCGCTAACAAATATTTTGTTCGCGTTTCGATCGAGGATTAAAGTAAGATATAATTGGATAAAATTTTGTACTAAATATACGAATTCACCGTAGAAAATGCGAACAAACGAACGAACGAACGAACGAACGACGGAGATGCTTTTATTTCGAGAACAACTTTTTTCAATTCGAACGCGCGCGGCGCGGAATAATTTTCCGTTAGCCCAGCTTTTCGAAACGTTCGCGGCAAGAAAGATATTGCAAAGGGAAATGGAGAACGAGAGAAACGAGATACTTTCAACGAAATTGTAATGTTGGATTACACGTTGCACCGTGCTTTAAAATCTACCATACCCAATTAAAGTTCCAGTTGTTTTTTTTCTTCTTTCTTTTTGTTTTTTTCTTTTTTCTTTCAATGGTGAGCACAACTTTCGAATTCATAAACGGAGTAATTTTTGTTCGCTGGACTATATCGCGTTATTCTTTCCGCTTCGGTAATAATGCAGGTTACATCGTCAGAAATGAAAGAAAGCCTCGTTATCGTACATCTGGGAAATAATTTCCCTCGAAAATAAAAGCTCTTCGTTCTTTCCACAGTACGGTCCGAAAAAGTATGACGAGTCGAAGCTTTGTCAAAATTCTATTTTCCAGGAGTGAGCTTTGCAGATCGATCTTCGTGGAAATCGATCCAAAATATTTACTGAAAGAAGCTTTGTCGAAATTCTATTCTCTACAAGCAAGCTTTGCAGACCGATTTTCGAGGAACTCGATCCAAAATATTTACTGAAAGAAGCTTTGTCAAAATTCCATTTTCTACGAGCAAGCTTCTATTCTCTACGAGCAGATCCAAAAAATCTTTGTCAAAATTCTATTTTCCAGGAGTGAGCTTTGCAGATCGATCTTCGTGGAAATCGATCCAAAATATTTACAGAAAGAAGCTTTGCCAAAATTCTATTCTCTACGAGTAAGCTTCTATTCTCTACGAGCAAAGATCCAAAAAAGCTTTGTCAAAATTCTATTCTCCACGAGCAAGCTTTGCAGATCGATCTTCGTGGAAATCGATCCAAAATATTTACAGAAAGAATCTTCGTCAAAATTCTATTCACCACGAGTAAGCATTGCAGATCGATCTTTGTAGAACTCGATCCAAAGAAGCTTTGTCAAAATTCTATTCTCCACGAGCAAGCTTCGCAGATCCATCTTCGTGGAAACGAAACGTTCTCGAGATATCCCTAAATTCTAAACGAAAAACTAATGTTCCAAGAATGACGTGTCACCATCGAAAACTGCTCGCCTTATCAACGAGTTCGCAACGGTGAACATTTCTGCGCGTCCGGATTATTCGTCGCGCGTGCGCGCGACCGTAAGGAGTGAAATGAGCACAGGGGAAAAATTGCTCCGATTGTAAACCCAAACGGTAATTGAAGTATCCGGATTCAAGCACGTCGCTCTTAATCGGTTTTACGTTTTAACTGTGTTACGTTTAAACGATTGCTCGTAAAAACAAGCTCTCTGTCCGACAGCTGGCGTTTATTTCAACTGTTTTGCGAATCGCAGCCTGTTAGCTTCATCGGATTAAAGAGAAGCTATTGCCGCGAATGAATCAGACGTGGAAGAGGGTGACACGAGCGGGGTTACTACGCGATGACACCGGAAATATGTGGTTTCGTTCGTCGAGCCGGGGATTTGGAAGACAAACAATCGGACAGTGAATCGGGTAAGATGGATCCTTTTCAATATACACGGTGTGGGCGAACGAAACGCGAAAAAACTACGTGTAACGTAATCCTTGACGAGATCTCCGACAGGTTGTCGAATTGAAAACGAGAATCGAGAAATTAGATCGATCGTCTGTTTAAGACTGGAGCATGGTAGCTTTCTAGGAAAATAAGAAGGTTTATGTTCGTTTACAAAGACAGTGGAAATTGATGGACCAAACTCGTTCGAAAATTCCCTCCATTTTGTTTCGAAGATCACCTTCTGCGAAAGTAGAAAGACAGTCGAGGGAAGTTCGTTGCACGAAGTCGGTCGAACGAAATTAATTATACAAAAATAGTCGAACGAAGTTACTCGTCAAAGATGGTCGAACAAAGTTAGTTACACAAAGATATTCGAACAATGTACGTTGCACAAAGACGGTCGTACCGGCAAATATCTCTCGCATTTTGTCATTATTTAATTGAAAACGAGATTCAACGAACTCTAAAGGCTTTACGACATTATTGCTCGTTACGGGACTCCGAAACCGAATGGAATTGTTCGAGATCTTGGAAAATCTAGGACCCTGTTTCCGTATTGGGAATTCGAAACGAGGCTCGAACGAAACCAGAACCTCGATTTTCACGAGACTATTGGTTTTTCCGCAGTTGCTCGACTTGTAGTCGGCTCTCGCGAGAATCGCGGTTTGTTCCGAGTTTCAAATTTAATCCGTCGATCTCGATTTTTCGACGTCGCGGATTGAAATCGGAACGGCCCGATTCTTTCGAGGAAAGCCGTTCTATTCGTGGAGTTGGAATATTTATTAAACGTACAAAGTTCCGTGTATTCGTACGCGTAAAAAGTTCTACGCTATTCGATATTTTATTCTTACATCTTCAGCAACTATTCTAAGCTCGCAGGCAATTAGCAGTATATTGTCCTGGTACTCGAATCGAAACTTTGACTCCGTGTTATCTCCCTCTATGTACACGATTTTTACTCTCGAGCAATTAATCGATCGAAAGAAATAATATAAAATTGAAAAAGGCGCTAATCGTGCATCCTTAGTAGTGCACTTTTTTTCATCGAATTTAGTAAATTCAAATTAGATACAAGTATTTAAATATATACAAAGTATCTAAATTTCGTTCTAAAAGAATTGAAAATCTCTACTCGAACGTACAATCTTGTGCATCGTAACTCCGTGCAAATTACCCGAAAATACTTCTCTTTCGTTAAATGCGTCTTTATCGTTGCATCGACTGTACTCAGATGGTTATCAGCGACGATCCTTAATACTTTACACGAGGTAACATCGAATACCATTAAGAAGCATCGTGTTCCTCGAAAACAATACTCCACGATGAATTTCGTACTCGTGTTCAAGATTTTAGTTTGAACTTGACTTCGATCGATGTTCATTTCCAAATTCGGGAATATCGTTCCGCTGAAAGAACGAGGAAGATTCACAAACACGCGTGCAAAGGTTTCTTCGATCGTCACCAGTGTCCGTAATTCCCATTGTAACGTAAAATCGAAACCGCGGGCGACGATTTCAATTTTTTCTTTTTTTTTCTTTCTTTTTCTTTCTCTCTCCCTTCCGCCACACGGTTCGAGATTCGTTCAATTTCCTCGGCGAGTTTCCACGCGTGTCGAACCGCCCGGCATTGTGTGTCGAAACATGTTTCGCGATCAAACAGATTCCGCGATACATGTATAAACAAACCATTCAATCAAACGCACCGTAATGGCAATTTTCTAGAAGACCGACGATCTATTTCACGGCGCGCGGCTTTCGATAAATTGTTTACGAGAAACAGGGGGAGGTAAAAAGGCGGTCGCGCGCACGTGTAAAAAAACATGAAAAAAAAAAAACAAAAAAAGATAGAAAAGAAACAAAAATACAAAACAAAACTCCACCGATTTCCCTCGCGAAAAGTACGACAGCCTAATTGCCTGTAAAATCGTGCTACCGAAAACAACGTTGCGCGATCGTGACACGTGGTTTCGTATCGTCCGTGTGTTTCCACCGTGTGTTTCCACCGTGTGGGCGGGGTGTACGAGTACGCCTGCACGCGACACTCGAACGTGTGTATTTGCAATTCGCGAAAGATCGGCCGATGTGGAAAACGACACGTAGATAATTCAATGGATCTCCGGTTGGTTGATCCTCGCGTTAAAGAGAACGAGTAACGTCCCCGGTGAGCGTGTCGCTCGTTTCGAAATTCATAATGGAAAGATCCTCCGTCGAATCCGTTGTCTCGCCTTGTACGTACAATTGTGCGAAATAATCGAACGGAAACAAAATTGCTCGATCGCCGATCTCTCCTCGAGCGAATTTATCCGTTCGTGGAGAAACGTTCGTTGAAAAAAATTCATTCCGAAAATGGCAGCCGGTCCCGTCGGTACCGTTAATGGAAAATTCGATCACGAAGTCTCGCGACCGAAATTTGTCCGCGAGAAATGTGTTTAGAGGGAAGAAAATTGTCCGACGATCGAGCGACGCTCCATTTCGTCGATGTGTAAATCGAATTTAGAAGCCCGGGTGACGAATTGATTCGACGCCGGCGGAACGTGCTTAGAGAAAAAAATTTCATCGAAGAAACGGGGCCGCGAGAACACGGTGGATCGAGGGGGTGGTTGGGGGGGGGGTGGTGGGTGTGTTCCACGTTGTTCCAGAATTTTAGGGGGTCGCGCATTTTCAATCGTGTTATCTCTCGTCGCTCGTGAAATTGTTTTAACGGAAGTGTCGCCTCGCGGGCGTAAGTATCGCCCCAGTTCCGTTTTAAGTTCGCCGCCATGAAATATGTAAATTGCATAAATTTCGGAACGGAATTCCGAGGGAACCCGCGCGGACGAAGAATATCGTCGCAGATTCGGGGCTAGGGGGTGGTGATGGTGGGAGGTAATTGTTATTTTAAGGCGCGAAATAAAAGTCGATAATTGGACCCGATCCAATGCTCGACGTCGCGCCGGGGTGAAACTGACTGGACGACGATAGGCGTCGAGTCAACGAAACGACGTCAAATTAAGCGCTGTCTAGGCGAACTTAGAACCACCCGAGAAATGGAAGAAGGCGATCTGTCAAAACTTTAAACTCGATATTCGCGAATAGCGCTCCCCTTTCGTTAAAAATTGTCCCCCGATGGCCCTTAACCGTCGGGAAGTTGAGGGCAATTTTTCGAACGTTTAATTTGAAACGCCTCTCTTTGGCGTTAATACGCGTCTCGCGTTACATTTCTTTCCGCGCGTTCTTATTTCGAGCGATCGATTATTTCACCAACGTCACGGGGATTAAATATCGAAACGCGTGTACGACCGAAAGCATTGTTCCGTAGGAGAAACACCGTACTCGGATTTCAAATTTTATTTTGTGTTTTTCCCTTTCGGATGGTCATTTTTCTCTTTGAAATATTCCATCAAAAATGAAAGAGAGTTTCGTTGTTGAAAATAATTGGAGCTCCAATTGTGTTCGAGGGAATTCATAATATTCTTTGTAGCTGGAATAAGTTTCTGCCGCGTTGAGCCGCGAACGTTATTCCAAGTGAAATATATCTGTAACGATGGACGACACACGGGATCGTGTTTCGATATAGAACAGCTTGGAAAAAAGAACAACAACAATCTTCGTTGGTCTGGGCCATTCGACGTCATTTGCCTCGATGCGGTTGCCTCGTGCGTATTCGTGGAATATAAATTTCAAACTTTTTTAGATATCGCTGACGATAATTCCAACGGTATTCGCATGGAGCGATTAATACGACGTTTAAAGTGCATAATGGCGAAATAAGTGGAACGGGGTGTTAACACACTTCTGGACTCGAATCGATCGGTATTATACTAAGTTGTTCGATAAAACTTATTGAACAACCTATTATAATGGTATTATAACGATCTAATATCGACCTAGGTATCTCCTTATCAAATATTCTACTAGATTGTTCAGAAAGTCACTTCGTTTTCCAAAATGGAGAATGTATAATTTAGTAAAATGCTTACACACTCTAAAAAAATCGTGTATTCATTTTCACCAAAAAAAAAAAAAAAAAAACGAAATGACTTTCCGAACAACCCAATACTCACCAAAGTGAAACGTATGTGAGTTTCACGCGCATGAATCGCTCTACAAAGACCAAATGAACCGAAAATCTTCTTTCGAACACGATGAACCACCGACGAAGGATCCCACTTGACGGATACCACCCCTCCCCCCTAAAGTGGTTCCACAGACGCCGACAGCTGCCTAGCCCCCGTATGCATAATTCGCGACACCGTATCGGTAAGCTTTCAATTATCCGGACCCCCACCTTTCATTAAATTCCGCATTCGCGTAACCCAAGACTTAAACCGAGAAACTGGTATAATTCGATGTCTGAACGGGGTGGCAGAGGACACGATCCTAGACGAGAAGACGTTCACACGAGTTTACATCGTTGTAATCGTAACTTCGCACCGAATCGGGGGGCGATGACTCGATTAAAAGGCACTCGGTGCGACGTCGTAGGAAATTCCCTCGGTCCCGCGTATGCAGGTGACGAGCCGGTAGACAGACAACGAGCGTCACGAGCAACGTGGTATTTATCAGTGCCGCGGAACACGTGACGCGGAAACTGTCGCGGCCCCGTTAATTCGATGTTTCGCGGCGGCTCTAATCTGACGGAAGGAAGAAGCCATCGCGTCTTCCGGGAGTTAAACGCCAGTTAGACGCACTTAACATCCGTGGGAGGGACCGACTCGTCGAAACTTTAAACTCGATTCGTAACCGACGGTCGTCGCGGAACCGTCTCGACCGGTTTCTCGCGGCACGCGGTGCGCGTGCGCGCGAATTCCTGAACCACCCCCGCCCCCACTCCGCGAGCGCTCTCCGCCGCCCCCGTACCGCGCGATACGGCCACCCTTAAAATACCCGCGGCGCGACGCAGCCGTAAATTAATTACGGAATGGAGTAACAGAGTCGCTGGCAGAAACGAGGCAGTTTCTCTTCGTTTCGAAATTGTTCTCTTTTTTCCCACCCCATCTGAAGGAAAGTTGTTCGAGGAACTTTCTTTGCTCTTTTCCCGCCCCACGGTGGGAACGGTCGAGCTTCTTAACCGGGAACACGTTCGCGTTTTTTTTCGTCGTTTGACGAAAATTGAAGGGGTTCGTCGAATTCCTGGGAGAATTAATCGTTACACTTGGAAACGTGCGTAACGGGGTAGCGGTGGAGGGTAAACAAAGTCGCAAGCAAATACTGGTCGCTGGTTTCTGACGTGTACTAACGACATCGGTGACCGTTCGAGAATCGGGGAGCTCCGTTTTCTTGGTATTTTTTAATCTCGACGTAACGACGCTGGCTTGCCCCGAAGCTCCGATACGGGTTACGGTTCGCGGCACGATTCCGCCGGGGATGTTTCTCGCGGAGCCATTTTTTACGAGGACGATTTCTTTTTTTCTTTTCCTTTTTACACGTCCCTGAAACGCCTCGCGAACTTCGAAGACACGGTGGTTTCGAGCGTCTGCTCGACGACGGTGAAAATTTCTCAAAACCGGTCCCACCAATCTGAATAATTCACGCGCAGGACATTTCGTTCCCGATTGTGACAAAGTTACGCGTACTTATAATTGGTCGAAACTGCATTCGACTTTCCAACGTAGCTCGTAAATGTTGCAGTCCCGTTAACATCACGAATAGTTCATCCGTCGACAAGTTCCGCGTACAATTAACACTACTCGCACTTTTGATTAATATTTCATCCGTACTGTTTCACTTTTTCTCCATTCTTTCCGTTTGCTTGTTTACCGTACGGGGAGAACGTAATTACGTTCTCCAGATGGATGCGCGAATAAAGCTAAACGCGCTTTCGGAGTAGACTTCTTGTTTAATTAAAAGACCGATCTCTTGCGGAATATTCTTCTCACATTGCCGGCACGGTTGGAAATTAACTTCAAAGGAGAATCACCTTTGTAACCGGAACAAAAGATCGTACTGTCGCGGAAGGACCGCGAGACAATAACCGTTTTCTCAATTATTAAACTCGCGGACCAATGTAAACGTGACCCGCGGACCGAAACGGAAGTCCAAAGGGGGGAAGTATCGAGCTATCGTCCGGGAACAAATATTTTCCTCGATTGCGTTCGTGCCGCTGACACGCACAATTGCGGTTTGTACGAGGGATCAGCGACGTAATTCCCGAAATTAATTATACGGAGAAGTAGGGAGCACTGGCCGATCGACCTCCCGATGGGGAGCACTGACGTACAGGGTGGAGAGGAAAAATTAATGAGCTCGTAACGGCATAATCGGTTGGCGTATGCCGTTAAACTTATAGGTCAGTTCTGCAACAAGGACGGGGGGAGAACGATTTAGCAAATCGTGCGTTAAAAATCCCAAGAAATACATCCCCGAGAGGGAAAACCATCGCTTCCGAGCTTTTTAATGGCGAGCACGAACCCCTGCCCCTCACCCCGCCACGTCCCCGCGGGCAACGGAGAAACGGAAACGAAGAACCGTGAGAGAAAGGAACGAAAATTCAACAGGAACGTGGTGAGGGGGGATGGGTGGGTGGATTGCACCGGGGTAATTCCGAAAAACGCGTACGAACGCGAAAATAATATTTGTGAATTTATTTTCCACCCTCTGGGACCGACCCCGGTTGTTTGTTTATCTCGTGTGCCGCGCAAACACATACTCGTGTCGCGCACGAGGAATTCCCATTACGCGGAAAAGAAATCCGTAGCTCTCGCTCGAGCTTGCATGGATTTTCTTTGATTACGTCACGCAAACAGACTCGCGCAACTCCCGCTCGCCCGATATTACTCTCCTAATTAATTACGCGGAACGAACAAGAGCAAACGAGAGAGGGGAAAACGTCAAAGCTACACCGCGGAAGTACCGACCGGTTACATCGATTGACAATCTCTAATTATCGGATAATCTGCCGGGAAAGCATTGGAAAATATTTGACAGATCGTTGTGCTCGTTTCTGAGAACGTTTCACAACGGGTGAGAACCGTTCTGAAAATCACGGACGAACAACGCTGTAGGTATTTCTCGTTAAACATCTCGAGAACTAACAAAGATGAAAACAGATGTTGCGCGGGAAAAAATATCCGATTTTCGTCGCGGAATCACCAACTCGGAATTTCAACGATTCTCGAAGGTGGAGCCACCGAAGGCGAGCAGATGTTTGTACAAACGCGACTGAAACGACGTTTCATCCGTGACCCGAGTGACGTTTTTATTTAAAAAATTCTCACGATCGCTCGTCGAGGACCAGATCTTTTCCCGCGAAATATTTTATCACATCATACTAAAGAATATTGATCCGTTAATGAACGATCGTTACTATTATATTATTTCATTTATTTTCATTTAATGTGTACACCGAGGTTACAATTCCACGAACGTGGGTATCAACGGACGAAAGAAACTTTTTTTAAAATACACGAACAATATTCCACAATGTCGCGCGAATGTACACGGTTGCATCTTTCGATGAACTTTCCGAGCGTGGAAAATTCCGCCCGTTAGAGTCCGCGCGGTCTCTACGCGCTTTCGACTCCGAAGAGCGAGCAGTTTTAACGACGGTGAGTACCAGGTCTCGGTGTCGCTGGTCAGTGTCCCTTGCCATCGTGATACTTCCACGGTGTGAGATAAACCGGCGTACCGAGTCGCGTACGTGTCCCACGAGCAGAAATTCTATTTACGCTCGCGGTGGTGTATCGTCCTCTCGCGAGCGCGTACGCGTACGCGTAAAACTGTTATAAATCCACGGTGCAAGAAACCGCGGGAAATCCAATAATGGCGTTGCCCGTTTAAATACGAAACAAATTATCCCTACCGCGAGCTCGTAGCCGTAAGTGGCTGACATAAATCGGCTCCGCGTATCGTACGCACGCGTGTGCGTCCGGCTCCGCTCGCGAACGCGTGACCAGGTACACCTGTACGCGCGGTATCTCCGCTGGCGTGCATGCAGATTTCATTCACCGAAATTAATCACTGCCCCACCTCTCCGGCCGCCCCTCCCCACGGGCCCCCGGTGCTGAAATACGTCTCTCCCGTAGCCGGGAAATTCCCGAAATTCTGGAGGTAATTAGAAACGAAGTCGCAGGAAAATTCCAACGCGGCCGCTCGGCCATTAATTATTGATATCGCGGTCGAAAGGCGATCCGGGATTAGCTGCCGAGCTGGGGGAAGTGGATACGGTGAATTTAATCAAACTTATCGCGTCAGAAGTACGAAATTGGTCACTTAGCTTCTTAACTCCTCGCCCGGGTTTATATTGTATTCGACGCGCACGGTTCGACCGAATGAGAAAGTATACCGGGTGTTCGTATGGTAAACGCCACTTTATCGCGAGCGGAACGTGAATTATCGATTTTTTCAAATGACGAAAGGGCAATGATTTTTTTTTTTTTTTTTTGTTTCATGGATCGTTTTTTTTTTTATCGCGGTACGATCGAAGTATTGTGTCGCGAGTCTCGGTACATTGGGAGGAAACGATACGCCGGAATCGATCGTAGAATATAATATCGTGAACTTCGACGCGGACCGTGCCGTAAACCGCTGTCAGCGGAACCTACGAAACGCGAGATGCGTTCTATTCTCGGAATTTTCCATTTTCCGGTTTCTCGACAATCGAATTTCCAACTCGGATGATTTGTGATATACGTCGACGATTTCGTTCGGTGCACCGAACTTGAGATTAGTTGCGCTCCGGTCTTCGATCGTTACTGTTTCCACGACGCTCGTGTTTCTGGCGAGTGTACTGTGCGCGTTCGAGAAATTGATCTCTGGAAGGAATCGCGAATCGTATTGGATTGGACGTCACAGTCGACCTTGAAAGTTCCGTGACCGAACAAAAATTACACACGATATCGATACATTCTATTATATTTCGACCAGAAGTCATCTTTTCAAATCCCAACTATACCAGAAGTCATATTTTCAGCTCCCAACTATACCAGAAGTTATCTTTTCAATTCCCAACAGTACCAGGAGTCATCTTTCTAGCTCCCAACTATACCAGAAGTAATCTTTTCAATTCCCAACAGTATCAGGAGTCATCTTTCTAGCTCCCAACTATACTAGAAGTCATCTTTTAAATTCCCAACAGTACCAGGAGTCATCTTTCCAGCTCCCAACTATACCAGAAGTCATCTTTTCAATTCCCAACAGTGCCAGAGGTCATCCTTCCAGCTCCCAACTATACCAGAAGTAATCTTTTCAATTCCCAACAGTACCAGGAGTCGTCTTTTCAATTCCCAACTATACCAGAAGTCATCTTTTCAATTCCCAACAGTACCAAGAATCGTCTTTCCATCTCCCAACTAGACCAACATCCTCAATGCGGTTCTACCATATTAATTTACATCGAAAATAGAGTACAATGGATATTATAATATACAATAGAGCTCTCTATCGTATTAATGTACAACGTAGCTGGCACATCCTCACCGCCGCGTTACAAAGCATCAGACGTCCTTGCAACACCGTTACCCGAAACCGCGTTCAACGTTAACCATCCACCTGACCCGATTTACGAATCCAAATTCCGTCATGTTCCTTTACACCGTGCCGGTGTTATAAAATCTACGTCACGTTCTACCCGTATACGGTCTTTCGGTTTTCTACCCCATCACCGACCCCTTTACCGACCCTGTAACCGCTCTCGCGTTTTAAACCGCGACGTAGGTGCGATTTTCCCTTTGTTTCCGATTCCGCTCGAAAGGTACAGGGACGGGGGGAGGGGGAGGAGGTGGTGTGCCATTTTCACGCCCGGGAAGGTACCGATAAATTTTCCCGAATACGTTATTAACTGCGAACGTTCTCCCTTGATATTTTATAGTCGCGCTAGCCCCCGAACGTAACCGGTGAATCGCATTACTCCGTGAGCGCGCGACCAGGCCAGGTTTTATCAGCTCGTGGCGATCAAATTGGGGGAACCGGGACACGAATTCCCCGTGTTCGAGCACGTATTTCGGGCCGATCGTAATCGGGCGAGGATTTTACGCACGCGAGTCCACGTCACGGGGAAACGCCACGAGTACGAACGAAGAAAAATGGCGACTCGTGGAACCGTTTTTCCTCTTAAAGAGTCGTGTATAATTACAGGGGACATTGTTTGTTCGAAGTTACGGGCCGCCGTCACGGGAGCGTCGTCGTTCCTTTCTAAGAACTTCATCGTTATCTTCTACCCTCCTCCCGCTCACCCTCTGTTTCTCCGTCTCTATCTCTCCCTCTCTTTTTCTCTCTTGCTCTCTTTCTTTCTCTCTCTCTCGCTCTTTCTCGTCTTTTAGCGTCGAGGCGAGTTCCATCGCGCATAAATATGCAATACCTTTATTGCACGTTGATCCTTTGAGATCAACGCCGAGCAGTTTAAATATTCAAGGGGAAATTGTATTCACGGCGATGCATAGCGCGGCGGGCGGTGCGTGAGGGGCCGAATGATATTCTTCCGAGAAATTCAACTCTCTCTCCGCCTTGTAACCGTGAGAAAGTTTCCTCGCGGCGATGCGAAGGGGGCAACAAGCATTTTATTCACCGAGACGTTCCGCGGCTCTCGGGACCATCGGCTTCGTTTTTTATAATTTCGTGGGGAAACGGTGCTCGCGTTGCGATAAAAACCGGCAAACAACGTCTCTTTCAAGTCCCGTTTCGCTTAATTCGGTGTTCGGAATTAAATTTCGCGCTACGTTCGTTCCGGACGCGTTTCTTGCGAAAATTCACCGGGCGACCCGAACCACCGAAGAGTCTGCACGATCGTTGTTGCGTCGCAAAATTTACGTTTCAACGCGTTTGGAAACTCTCGGACCGGTCCTGGCGTCTACTATGATCTATATTCGCGCGATGACCTATGGATTCTAACGTTGTTTATAGTCACCATCCACGCGAAGACTTATGGTTCCTATCGTCGGTTACAGTCAGTATCCACGTGAAGATCAGTGGGTCGTAGCGTTGTATAGTAAGCATCTACACAAAAATCTGTGAGTTCTAGTGGCGTCTATAGTCAGCATCTACGTGAAGATTTGTGGGTCCCAGCGTTGTATAATCAGCATCCACGCGAAGATTTGTGAGTCCTAGTATCGTCTATAGTTATCATTCACGCAAAGACCTATAGTTCCTAGCGCTACATAGTCATCATCCACGCGAAGACCTATAGTTCCTAGCGCTACATAGTCATCATCCACGGGAAAACCTAGTGGGTCCTAGTATCGTCTATAGTCAGCATTCACGTGAAGACCTGTGGGTCCTAGCGCTACATAGTCATCGTCCACGCGAAAATCTGTGAGTCCTAGTATCGTCTATAGTCATCATCCACGCGAAGACCTACGACTCCTAACTCCAACTGTGATCAGTATCCACGTAACCAGCACTCGATTACAGCGAATACGTAAAAGACTATTCGGTGAAATCTCCCAATTTCAAAATAATTTTTTCCACTGCGTCTATTACGAACGACGAGGGTGTAGCTCATAAGCAAAGCACAACGATCGTCCCCGATAGTTCCTTGATAATCATCGAGCTCGACGTACCTTCGGATCCGATTCACTCGCTCGACGATCATCCACCTTTGTTACTTCCTTGGTGAGTTTCGATCGTATCGCGGTAAGTTTCGAACAAACAGTTTGTTACCGCGCGTTGCGTGCAATTTCGCGTTTCTTATTCATCGTTTCGCGCGAGATTAATTCAGCGCGTGAATCGTTACCATCGGGCGAGAAACGTTTCATTCCGCTCGGAATCGAGTCGGATTCGACGCGAACGAAAGCGTTCCAGTTCCCGATATCTTTCATCGATCGTTCTCAGCGAATAATTTCAAATTTAATTTTGAGAGCTCGATCGTTTCTCTAAACAAAAGTACGCCGTTGCCGGCTTGCGGTTAACTTCAAATATCGCGCGGCGTTCGGAAGAGATTCGAAATCCGATTACCGGGTGAAGGTCGAGCCTCTTCGTGCGCGACTCGAACGGAGGAGGGCACACGACCACGAAGACGGTAAATCACGGAGAAGGCCACGGTGGAAAAAGAAAAAAAAAAATAACAGACATCGTAGGTACGCCACCGCGGCGAAATTTGCCTTAAACGGTGCGGGGGCAATCGATATCGCGGGTTCGTGCACCCTGGGACCGAACTAAAAGGAGGAATTAATCTCAGCGGGGACACGAGAGGGGGAAAGTGACGACTGCCGGCCCGTGTCCGGGGGGAGGGTGGAAAGTCGAGCGGAAAAATGCGTGGATAAAAGTAAACAGGCACTCGTATTAGCGGGGTTCGCATGGACTGCTAAAGCAGCTCTTTGCAGCGCCGGCGGAGAGCTTGACATTGACGAATGAAGCAGGAAAAGGTATCCCTGTCGTCCTTTGTAACTCTCTCGCTTTCTTTCGGCCCGGGAGCGTCCCCCGCCCTCTTCTTGCCGCTTGCAAAATTAACTACCGGCGTGGCGACGGCACCCGGGCTAATATTTATTGACTTTCACGCTCGAAAGAAGCCCGTATTTTTCGCCGGCCTATCATCGCGCTCGATTTATACGTCGCGTACGATACGTAACCGGAGGAATCGTAAGGCGGGGACCTATAAATCATCCTCGACCCTCCAACGACCGCCCGTTAATTAACCCCGGGCGAACCGAGATATTAAAATTCGCCAACGAACCGAGCGGATCGTGAACGATGGAACGGTAACGGCGACCGTGATTCTTTCCGGTATTGAACATTTCTGACGCGAATTTCCGTTACGATTCGCGTTAACGCTCTATCCTCACCGAACGTGTTTCTTACACCGAAGAAGATCTCGATGTTTCTTCCTGACCGAAGAAATTCGTGTTTTTGAAAAAAAAAAAAAAGAAAAGAAAAGAACAGCTTCGAGGAAGCTTTTTCCGGTGCTGCTTCGAGAGAGAGGCCACCGTCGGGCCGGGATTTTCTCGAAAATAAAGCGCCGGCTGCGAAAAAGTTTCACGTCGTTGCATCCTCGGGCTCGTTACTTTTACCTTCTTTTCGGTTGCACTTCGGTAATACGGCTCCACTCTGTATTCATTCCAGCGTTATACAAATTATTCGAGCATCGTCCTCGCCCGTATCCGTCGCGTTCAAAATCCATGACTCGGCCGGGCTGGGGGTCCTGAAAGATTCAACGGGAGACGGGAAGTCGAGGAAACCTTATCTTGTCGGCAATAATAACGAAACTTCGATACTTTACAACGAGAACCCTCATTCTTTCTCGCTCTCTGTTACTCTCTGTTACTCTCTCTCTCTCTCTCTCTTTCTCTTTGTTAGTCTCTCTTACTTTCCCTCTCTGTTAATCCCTCTTGCTCTTACTCTCTCTGTTACTTTCTATTACTCTCTGTTACACTCCGTTACTCTGTATTACTCTCTGTTACCCTCTGTTACCCTCTGTTACTCTCTGTAACTCTATGTCACTCTCTGTTACTCTCTGTTACTCTCCGTTACTCTCTGTTACTCTATGTTACTCTATGTTACCCTCTATTACTCTCTGTTACCTTCTGTTACTCTCTGTAACTCTCTGTTACTCTCTATTACTCTATGTTACTCTCTGTAACTCTCTGTTATTCTCTGTTATTCTCTGATACACTCTTTACTCTCTGTTACACTCTATTACTCTGTGTTACACTCTGTTACTCTCTGTTACTCTCTGTTACTCTCTGTTACTCTCTGTTACTCTCTGTTACTCTCTGTTACTCTCTGTTACTCTCTGTTACTCTCTGTTACTCTCTGTTACTCTCTGTTACTCTCTGTTACTCTCTGTTACTCTCTGTTACTCTCTGTTAATCTCCCTTACTCTTCCCCTCACCCTCTATTACTCCCTCTCGTTCTTACTCTCTCTCTTACTTTCCACATCTCTCTCTCTCTCTCTCTCTCTCTATCTATCTCTCGTACTCTCTCGCGATCATAAAAAACTCTCTTCCATTCAACGCGGCGAACCAACGACAACGCGGTGACTTTTGGTCCGCGACGAATTTCGCGCGACTACTTACTCACCGACTTTGCGAGCAATAAACGAGCCACGCTCTACCATTCCGCGTTCCGCGGTATCGCGACGCAGCGAATCGGGCCAAGGAGGCGACTGCAACGGTGTGAGGGTAGAATTGATCACGGGACCAAACCGCGGTCGCATTTTCGTCCAGTGTGCATTCACCACGGAACAAAAGTCGCGGAAAAATAAATAGAAGCAAATTAGTGAGCTCGATTAAACCACCGAGGTGGTACTTTTGGAAAGGAACCGCCAAATAGATCGCGACATTGACGAATGAAGCGATGGAAGGTATCCCTTGCCTTCTTTCTCGATGCTCGACCACTTCGTCCTTCTCTCTATCTTCTCTATCTTTCTCTCTCAAGCTATCTTCTCTATCTCTCTCTCTCTCTCAAGCTATCTTCTCTATCTCCCTCTCTCAAGCTATCTTCTCTATCTCTCTCTCTCAAGTTATCTTCTCTCTCTCTGTTCTCTTTTCGCGTTCATTCTTTCGCTCGATCTGAATACGTCGGTCTCCCTCTCGCCATTATGCTACATAATTTACCGGTGGCGCTATGGCGGTGGTTATGCCACTGTCGGCAGCGGCAAACCACTGCCACCCCTACCATCGAGTTAACCGCCGGAGCCCCGCGCCCACGTCCCGTGAAGAGAGGAACGAGACGACGGGGGGACAAGGGTGCCGAAGGACCCTTTGATCCTGCGATCCCCACGAACTCCGACCTGTGTTTGCATTCCCGTAAAAAGTGGGCCACCGGAAAGAGCTCCCCACCTCCGACGTCTCCTGAACCCCCTAATCCTCAGTTGAACGCTTCTAATCGCTCTCGGTGACCCCAGCGCCCGGGCGTTTCTCTGACCGACCTCGAACCTCTGAGCGTCGGGGCTGCTTTTTCACGAAAGTTTCGCGCGCCCTTTGAACGAACGACACCGAAGGATCGGTTTCCTTCGTTACCGGTTGCGGTGGACGACCGCGTTTCAAGGGTGAACGATTAGCGAAGAACCGTGTCGTCCTGCGCGATGTACACTGCGCACGAGGATTACTCGCGGGACACTCGTGCTCTATATACGGAGCAGAGATACTTATTTTTGAGCAGTGAAACGAGTCAGAGTATTTTGTGGAATTAATACTTGTATTTATTGGTAACATTGACTTGGATACTCGTTAACTCGGAATAGTAACGATTACTGCGCAAAAGGGTTCCTTGTGGGACGCTCTAGTGCGCTATATACGGAGCACAGATACTTATTTTTGAGCAGTAAAACAGGTCAGAGTATTTTGTGGAATTAATACTTGTATTTATTGGTAACATTGACTTGGATACCCGTTAATTCGGAATACTAACGATTAATACGCGAGAGGGTTCCTTGCAGGATGCTCTAGTGCGCTATATATGGAGCACAGATACTTACTTTGAGTAATGAAACTCGCCAGAGTATTTTGTGGAATTAATACTTGTATTTATTGGTAACATTGATCTGGATTCGCGTTAATTCGTAATACTAACGATTATTGCGTGAGAGGGTTTCTTGCAGGACACTCTAGTGCTCTATATACGGAGCAGAGATACTTATTTTTGAGCAGTAAAACAGGTCAGAGTATTTTGTGGAATTAATACTTGTATTTATTGGTAACATTGACTTGGATACCCATTAATTCGGAATACTAACGATTACTGCGCAAGAGGGTTCCTTGCAGGATGCTCTATTGCTATATACGACGGAGCACAGATACTTATTTTTGAGTAGTGAAACAGGTCAGAGTATTTCGTGGAATTAATACTTGTATTTATTTGTACTATCGATTTGCATGCCCGTTAGTTCGTAATACTAACGATTATTGCGTGAGAGGGTTTCTTGCAGGAAACTCTAGTGCTCTATATATGGAGCACAGATACTTACTTTGAGCAATGAAACTTACCAGAGTATTTCGTGAAATTAATACTTGTATTTATTGGTAACTTCGACCTGCATTCGCCTTAACTCCGAATACTAACAATTACGTTGAAACTCTTTAACGATTTATTGGTTAAGTTTCATCGGTTAAGACTTTGTGGTTGAATTCTTTCATATTTCCGAAAGTATCGACTTTCCTGAGAGTCTTTGAGCGATGAACTTCTTCCCATGGCATCGTGATACTTTTTTATCATGTTCAGCGATTATATTTCCTTCGCGAATTTCGGTGAGAATCATTGTACACTAAACTGTATCACGAGAGGAGAACCGAAAATATGTTCGCTGGTGAAAATGGTACCGAGTCGATATCAAAATGTCGCAAAAGTCTCGATTATGGCACGGTGTTGTACTGCAGACTGTTGTTTCCAATTATTCGCACACCGATTGGAGCCCGTGGCTGAGGAACCGGGTGCGTACAATTGCGAATAAAGTTGCGAATACCGGTTCTAGGACACTGTTGTATATATATATGTATATATATATATTTTTTTTACAAACGATTCCATGAAAAAAAAAAAAAACAGCAGTACTTTCGAATCCAGGTCGTCCGGCGATTTATTTTTAAATATAAATTCCCCCACCCGTTCGGCATTTAAAAATACGAAAAAATATGGCGAGCACGACCGTTCGCGTGGTTCTCGTTCGCAAGCGGAATTAATTATGAATTCTCCACTTTCGAATTTATCGTTCGATAGTTAGTGGGTGGAAACGTTCGTTTCTAGTGGTAGATCGCGGGACGGTGAATTTACATCTTTCGCGAATGGTCGTACGCAAACGCGATAACGCTAATCGTTCGAAACGCCGTAATATTCTGCCATAAAAATGTGGCAAATGACATTAACGCTCGAGCTTCCATTGCCGCGATGTCGACGGTCCGTGACGTTTATCGCGAGCGAAATGAATTGCTGTCTAACGTAGGCGTAATTTTCCACCGGCGTAAAAAGTTCCTTCTCGCGCGACCATGATCGCGAGGGGGGACAGGGGTCCGCAATGGGGGGGCCCAGCGAAGGTATCTGCTTTGAAATCGAGCCGTACGTAAACGGAATTACACGCCATTTCCATGAAATTGAAAACTTCCACTTTGTAATTTGCAAAAGTCGCGGGAACTCGGAACTTTGCAGTTCGTATTTTATCGTAGTGGCACGAACGAACGTAATGAGGAGGAATAATTGCGTTCGTTCGCGTCTACCGACAGTTTACAGCCGTCTTATCGCGGAAACGTCAATGTTCGTTGCGTTTTTTTCTCAAACGACAACCAGACGCTCGTCGAACGAACGACGATCGAGAATTAACCGATGTGTCAATGACTCCGATTCTTCGACACCTCGATGACTCCACTCATCGCGATCCACGATTCGAGATACCTCGAAAGTCTCGACGAGCGAACCACCCCGTAATATCGCGGAAAAATAAAATTACAGTACAATGTTTCGTTCACTCTCAAAAATATTTTCAAAATGAAAGCTAGAACGCTCCACCTGCGAGCATTCGATGAAATTACTTTCCATTTTAAATAACACACGTGATATTTTTACGCAAAGATCTCCTCGTTCCTACGTAACAATGTTTCGAATACTTCCAGATACTTTGAAATCGAGAACGAGAACGCGATCTTCGTATTTTCTACTTTAAAGTATTTTGTACTTTAAACGACATTCGTGACACTTTTTACGATTCTCGTTACGCTCTTCTCTCCACCGTCCAATTCGAAATCACTCGGTTCCTATTATAATACACAAACTCAGATATCGCAGAAAGAATTACAATTACACGATCGTCGATGACGGAAAACGTGACGGTGTTCGATCATGTCCCGTTTCGTCCACGTGGATCGATGTTCCATCGCGCGAATTATCGCGAGCAATCGCGCGCCGATTCGTCCGGTACGAATCCAGGAAAATTTTCACAGCTGAATGGAAAATAAACCGTAGAACGAAAATTCTCGTACGGATATCCACGTGGATATTCAGGGTCCTAGGAACGGTCTCTCGGTGAAGTTTCCTCGTGGTTGGACGTACCTGATACTTTATCGCGTAACAAATGGTAGTTCGATCGTAGGTAAACATTTCAGCTTCCCGTGCCATGGAATGGATGGCGTTATGGACTATCGGGACCGCAGCTGCGCTCCTCGGCTCGCGAGATACAGAATTAATAGAGCGGTGGTTCGCGAGGCGCTCGTTCGACTTCCTGCGGTTACATCGTAAACGTATAAATACAACTAAACGCATCACGAGATACCTGGCAACTAATTAGCGTGCCGAGATGAATCGTATTAGCGGTTCGCGATGGAACGGCTCGTAGAAACATCAGAGATTCGCTGGGAACGGTTACGCCGAAACTGTTGATCCCGTTGCGGTAACTTTTCACGTTGGTGAGCTCCTCGTTTGTACGATAATTGGGACGAATGGAGGGCGAAAGTAGATTTAGGGAACGCGCCCGTTACGAGTTACACAACGCCCCAAACGTCGAACCCACGAACAATGTCGACGATACAAATTTTGATTTAATCGAACCTGTTTCGTCGAGGATGCTATTTTTCACGGAGCGACTTTTTTCGTTTTGGTAGCAAGTTTGGTCACGATTTGGTAGCAAGTTTGGAAAAATCATCGATGCATCGAGTGCGTGCACTCGTGTATTCGATTGTTGGGACGTTGAGGAGATTCAAAGATAGCGTATCGATTCTGTTCCATTTATTTAAGTTGTTTACGATATTAGCGTCTCGGTTGTCTTTCTCTTTGAAATTGGTTCGCGTCGTGACTTTCCACTGGAAATCAGCTGTCAATTAATTTTTAAGGGATTTCCTTTTCAATGGAGAGACTCCCGTGACAGTAACGAGATAGAGGACCGAGTTATCTTACAACGAGTAGGTTACGGGTAATTCTTTTGTATAGTTATCTCGGCGACTTGTCACGGCTCCGCTGGAACTTATTTACCGGTTCGATATTTTTAAGGAATAGTCAATTGTCTCGCCAGGTTCGCGCGGCAACGGGAATAAAATTCGCAACCGATCCCAACTCGGGTTCATCTATTTTGAATGTCGACTTCCTTGAGAAAAACTGGCACAATTCCAATTGGTATTTCTTCCCAGGAAGAGTCACTGATCATCCCCACAGCTCGAAACTTTTCGTTCGATCGACGCGAATTTTCGTCCGCAAAAATTGCAGCAATGTTTTAACCGTTACGCAAATGTGTTCCACTCTTCGCTATTTCAATTTCGCGCTTCATTATTTCGAACGAAATAAACACAAATCCTGTCGATTTTCCAACACTTTCTATCATTCTTATATCTCTCAGGATTTCAATTCTCTCCGATACACCAAGGGCGTTTCTCTCATCTTTCGAACGATCCGTGTTCTCGTAACGCAATTGTTAAAAAATCTAATCGAGAGATTGCATCGAAACGCATCCAGAACGCGTACATTTCGTTTCGTTCGTAGCAAATATTCTCCCAACTGCATCTACGTCGAACAACTTGCTTATACGAATCAGTCATCGTCCAAAAATTTCGTTGAAATAAATACGTTCCACCGTAACGACGAATAAAACGCAAGAACGTCCCGGTGGGCGCTACGTATCCCGTGAAAAAGCTGTTTTAATTTGTGCCCCTTCCCGGTCGAATTTAACGGCTGACGAGTAATCGATTATTAAATTTGTGACTCGGAAGAGAGGCTTAGTAGATCGTCGGCAAAGGCGAGGCGGTGCGGCGCTGGGGCACGAATATTTTTACACCGCGAACGCGGGAACGTTTAAGAACGTTGACCGAGCCTGGCGACCTTTCTTCCCTTCTTTTATTCATATTCTTCAACAGAGGCGGTTAACGCGACACCGGGTGGCAGGTGCGAGTACGCGGGCATTTACGCGCACACGATGCGCGCGGAGGCGAGAAACGGAAGACAACGACGCGCCGGAGCGGTCTGCTCGATCGAATGTGAATAATACCCGATCGGCATGGTAACGTTGCACGCTGTCGTGATTCTCTTCCGTCGAACTTGTTGCCGTCGACTAGCTCCGCACTTTCATCGTCCGCTTATTTTCTCCGTTCGGTATAATTCGCTCGTAAACGCGACCGAGACGAAACAAAATCAACGTCCACGGGGCAATATTCGATAATATTAACCACGCGCACGGTAAAGAAAAAAAGAAGAGCGACGAACTTTGCGCACTCCCTGCGCCTCGTACGCTCATTTTTCTCTACGGGGCTTTCTGTGCACCCACGTCGGGGAATTTACGGCTTTTTAACAACGGTGTCGTTCAAACTCACGAGCCACTAATCCCTTTAGCGCCGGTGGAGAACATTGTGTCCGAGTAGGGTGTAACTGGTCCAATTGCTGCGGTTCGATAAGGTTCGGGAAACTTTCGTTGGGTAGTTGTGAAGATTGAAAAGAAACGTTTTGGGAAACAAAGAGGAATAAATTAACTATTGATGTATTTCGGTAATTGTTGAGAATCGTTGAAATGGGGATTGGTAAAAATTATTGGGAAAGAATTGAAAAGTCTCTTTTGTTAATTATATTTACTACCATGGTTGTGGTATTCTTGGACTCGTATCGGTCAGATATTTTGGCAAATTGACGAGTATGTTTTCCAGAGTGTTCAGTAGCTTCTGTGCTCATTTCTCAGCGAATTGACAGGCTTTAACTGTCGTAAAAATTCACTGTAAGTCAATTGGGCGGGAATTCTTGTCACGTGGATCGTGGTTAACTGAGGAGTCGACCGAAGGTACGACAGTGATTGACAAGTCGTGGTTTCAAAAATTCTATTCTCGTATTTGGCACGACCAAGTCGAATTTGATCGTTTTTTTGTCCGTTTCCGATTGGACGACCTCGTGTCCACCCTTCTCGGGAACACCAACCAGTGGACTTCGAATAAGAGTGTAACGTAGTGTTCGACTGCTCATAACCGGTGCCTTTCTGGGATCTCGTAAAAGCAGACGGTCACTGTTTCGACACTGTGTACAATGCCTATGAGAGAAACGCTCGTGTCCGATAAACAGATACTAGGAGCAATAACAACGTCTGCAGGTGTTACGGGAACGATCCCGTTCGAAAGACCCAGGACAGTCTCGTAAAGATTCTGAAAGATTTAAGACTAGTCAGCCAAGTTTCCTTATAAATTCTACAGCCTTCTTCGAGCAACAGACCGGCAGTTTCGTTGAATATTCATTTTTACAGCGGTCCACCTTTCTGCTCCTTTGTGTCACCGCCATTTTACGGAAACAATTACCGTTCCCGTCAAGCATATTAATCGCCAACATGCTTCTTTCGGTGAAAGAGGTTGTAACCGCGAAAGAAATCGTAAATCTCCTAGGGAACCCTCGACCCTTTGAACCGAGTCGAGTTTTCGTTAGAAATTCTTTTTTTTTTTTTCAAAGTTTCAACGGTGACGAATTTCGGTTTACGCGATCGAACGAGTGAATCACTCGAGTGATACTCGAGTGAATTCGATACCGGTGTAGTTAGGAGAGAACACGGTATTCACGTGGTATTCTTTGGGGAAAGAGAAACATCTAGCGAGTGTGCAATAGTCGGATGTTATGGTTGGATGTTATGGTCGGTCGCTAAGTTGTCCGTGTTCTATTTACGCGAGGTACCACATTCTTCTTAATACCATAATACGAGACTGTTCTTTTCTTCTTTCCTCGGTATCGATTCTCGGTCCTTTTGCAACGGATCGATACCGATATCGTAAAATTTAATCGACGCGGGACGACTGTACCGAGAAGAGAAACTTTCTCGACTATAATGTAAAAGTATCTGATTCTCGAAACATGGCAATATTGTGATGCAATGTTACATTCCCAGAAGGGGAATACTTAAATTTAATATTTACAAGGAAGTCTCGAATGAGTATCGGTACTCTTGGAATTTCAGGTAAACGATTATGGTAAATGACGAGAGTGACGACGTAATAAATGTATCTCCGTATATAATTCATTTTTCATTTGCGATCAAGTAGGAAATATTTCGCGTACTATGTTAGTAATTTTATCGAGAGACACTTTCGTAGAAGTATAAAACACAAAACCGATATTTTCGTAGATGTACTATATTGAAACCGATACTTTTATAGGAATATGAAAGATGGGCCTGTATTTTCGTAGTTATTCCTACCTATAGTATCGTAGTCGATACTTTCGTAAAAATAGAAAAGAGGGACCTATATTTTAAAAAGGGCCGATACCCTCGTGGGTATACGAAGTAGAGACAGATATTTTCGCAAAGATATGAAAACCGTTAGATACTAACACCGAGATCGAAAATCGGGACCGATACTTTCTTATATATATCAAAGGGGACCGATACTTTCTTAGATATATCAAAGGGGACCGATACTTTCTTAGATATATCAAAGGGGACCGATACTTTCTTATATATATCAAAGGGGACTGATACTTTCGTGGATATATCAAAGGGGACTGATACTTTCTTAGATATATCAAAGGGGACCGATATTTTCTTAGATATATCAAGTGGAACCAATACTCTCTCACGGGTATAAACTGAACGCCGATTCGGTTAAATATCGCACCGAATTACAATTTATAAACCGTATTCAACGGAGACCATTCGGTATCGTTTCCGTCGCCACTGTTCTCGTGTTTTCCAAGCGTTCGTCGCCGCGCCACTTCCGCCCCTTCCGTAAAAGCCGCGACCGCTTAGGCTCGAAAGCCGTACAAAACTATCGGCACCCGGTATATAAAATATCATCTAAAAGCGACGGATTTTACCTGGCGTAACGGTAAGTGCACCCGTATGCGCCGTGTGTTTCGTTCTCCGACGTCGGCTCTTCAAGAGCCGACGAAGGAGAAAGGGAACCGGGATAGGATCCGAGAGAAAGGGTAGCGATGGACTTTTTGCAGGGAGTGGTCCTTAAAAAGAGGCGCGACTATACGCGGGATGGCCACTTGCCGCGATGAAACGTCAGAAGCCGAAACTGCTACGCCGCAACTCGGGAAAACCGTGTGCACGATGCACTCGTAACTGCAGCGACGATAATGCCACTCCGCGAGTGCATCCAAAGGGAACTGACGAAGCGTTAGAATTTCAAAAGCCCGCTGCCGGACTGAAATGCATTGCGGGAAACCGCGTTCCCGTTTCTTTATCCCCCTATTCTTTTTTTTTTTTTTTTTCTTCATTTCTCTCTCCTTTTTTCTCGCAACATTTCACTACCCGGCAACGTCCCGCGGCCCGAACCGTCCTTTTTTGTTTTCGTTCCCGTCAAAGTTGGAGCGCACGCACACGTTTAACGTACACGCGAGAAATGACCGTTACGAAGGAGCATCGAAAGCGAAATTCGGAGAAATTTTTCCATCCGTTTTCTTCTTGAATTCCTCCCACGATTTATGAAAATACTCGAAGCGTTCAACCGGCTGACGCACGATACGCGTTGGAACGCAACGTTTTTATTAACAATTTGCGTTAGCTTTCGTGGAAGGAAAGAGAGAGAAGATCGGATCGAAAATAACGAGAAATTCGGACACTTAATGAGCCTTCGATTCCGAGCAACACGTTGAAATATCCTCGGACGAATTTCAAGGACGAAAGAGGAGGATACTAATCGACAGGGGACCGTTGGCTATTGAAAGAGGGAGAAAGAGAAAGAGAGAGGGAGTATGGCGTTTTTTAAGAAACGTTTTCTCGCCCAACGTTGCAACGAGTTTATTCACTTTGATACGAGCGCACTTCTCGAGCCTCCCTTAGGATCTGATACTTCTCACACCCTTGTTCTCGCTTTTTCTCTTTCTCGTCCGAATGAAAGAGAGACGGACGACAGCCGCTAGACGCTTCAAGATCTTAGGGGCCACTCGACGCGACGATTCCACGAGTGTCGCAAAAAACTTGCGACGTCTCGCACTTAGAAAGAATAGTAATGCTCGTACACAACCGGCGAACAAGGACCGATTGTCTACTCGGCTCTCGGAAACTTATAGCGACTCGCGAACGCGACGTTGGTAAAATATAATATTTGTAGGATCCGTGTGAGAATGTTCCAGGACGATCTCGGTGTTATCGTTCGGGTACTGTTTCCATTCATTTTAATGTACCGACCGTGATTTGTAAATGTCGATTAAAATAATGTACACTTTCTGATCGCGCGGAAATAATCATTTTTTCTTTTCCTTCTTAAGTTTACAATCGTTGAAAATTGAATCGTTGGTAACGATAATTGGACAATTCGTCCTACGCATTTCCGTAACCGAGTACCATTTCGAAAACCGTATATCCGTAACCAGTGACCGACTAAAATTCCAAACGCTTCTCAATTTTCGTAACGACGCGCGCAAAATACAATATCACCGCGCTAATAATCCAAACACTCGTTACACAATTATATTACCTTTGTTGCGGCAATTTAGATCACTATAGCCACCGGTACCACTCGCAATTACCTCCGGCGTATTTATTAACGTCGTCGTTCCAATCGGTATACACCGCATGATTCGACCATTAGTTTCAGTTCCTGCATCCGTTCCTTCGGCGAGCATTGGAGGATGTCTGGGAGAGTGGGTACGGTCGAGATCTAATCGAATTAAAAATTCATTTTTAAACCCCACAATCTTCCGCGCACGCTATTTACAGATTAAATTCTTCCCACGTTGCACCGGTTGCCCACCTGTAATTACGCGAAACGAGGAAAAAAGTCACCCACACGGGCCACGCCATTATCGTAATCACAGCGCGACCGCCGAAGGAGCTCGCTCCCGTTTGTTGTCGAACCAGCGAAAGAAACAAACGGGGCGAACGAACGCTAATTATTACGAAATTCCGCGTCGAACAGTTACGAAGATTTGCCGAGTTATTCCCAAACGCGTACTACATTAGTCCCCCTAATTCCGGCCGCATTAACGACCGCGCGAACACACCGAAATCCACGCCCGGTGGCTCGCAATTTGCCACGCGCGCGCTTTTAAATCGAATCACGGTGAAACAACACCCACGCGGATCCACGCCGATGCCCCCCTTGCATCCGGCACGAATGGATCCCTCGACGACAAAAACGTTCCCTCCTTTTCCAACGAGCACAGGAACGTTACCGAGCGTGGCCGTGACACCATAAAATTAATCCTCCCGCCCAACGTGTCTTAGAAACCGCGCCACTTACTCACGGTCGAGCTTTCGAAAATTAAGCGGTTCGTTAAAGGGTGGAGGAAGGGTAGAATGAGGGAGGGAGGGGTGCAGAGAATCGCAGGAATCGTCCCGATCCGAAACGAGCGAACAAGTGCCGCATCGCCGCGCCGTTAGAAATCCATTTTCTCGTCTCAGCCGCGAACACGCGCAACTTGAATCCTCGAGGCTGAGCCGTGCTAGTGGCGCCTCGAAATTAGTAACATCCAGCGTCATCAGCGGTGCCACGGACGGCTGAAACGACGCTGCACGCTTCATCTGCAAGAGAGCTCGGATATCAAACGTTTCGCTTAAGCAACCGTTCCACCCCTCTCACCATTCCGCCCACCCCTATCCTCGAAACCTTCATCCCCATATCCACGTAACCTCCTATGCTTCAATTAATATCGCCCTCCTCCGCATCCATCTTGACGGTAATCTCCTTCGTTGCACCCCCACCACTGCTCCGTTTTACTCCTTGCAGCCCTTCTAGTCTACGGAGCTCTTATATCCAATCAGCGATGGGCGTTCGCGAGCGAGCGAGCGAGCGAACGAACGACCGATCTTATCGCGATCCGGCGGCGACGACGGCGTCTAGTTTGCAGCCATAACGTTACCGTTAAACGACCCGACGACAGTCGAATTAACCCTTCGGATAGGCCATCGAATCCCGTTTTTCCGGTGTGTGTACACTACACGTCGCGTTTTGGATTTTTGTAAATTTAGAAATCGGGCGTCGTGTTCGACAAAGTATTGAAAAATAGTTCTGCGCGTTTTTCTTCTTTTTAATTGTTAAGTGGAGAATTAAATTCCTCAGATCCTACCCCTTTAGACTACTATTCCATTAGAATTCCGTTTTTCCGGTATGTGTACAGTACTCGTCGCGTTTCGGATTTTTGTAAATTCAAAAGTTGTGCGTCGTGTTCGAGAACATATTGCAAAATATTTCTACGCATTGTTCTTCTTTTTAATTGTTAGGCGGAGAATTAAATTCCTCAGACCTAATACATTAGACTACTATTTCTTCTTTTTTTACTTATTTATTCAAACAATAGTGGAATTCCGCTTTCCAAACTCGTGTACAATGCACGTCGCGTTTCGGATTTTTGTAAATTTAAAAGTCGTGCATCGTGTTCGAGAAAGTATTGAAAAATATTTCTACGCATTGTTTTTCTTTTTAATTGCTAGGCGGAGAATTAAATTCCCCAGAACTAACCCCTTTAGACAACCATGTACTTCGATTCTGTTGAATCACGCTCTAGAGCTGGACTTTCTCTCGAAGTAAACTTCTATTGAACTAAATTCTGATAAAAAATAAAATACCATCCCGAGGAAGGTTTCCCGACCCGATTTTTGCAAAATTTCATAGGCGGATAGACCGAAAAGAAGCGACAATTTATAAAAATTGGTCGTAATATTGTATTGGGTTGTTCGGAAAGTCATATCATTTTCCAAAATGGAGAATATACAACTTAATAAAACGTTTATACGCTCTAAAAAAATCGTGTTTCATTTTCACCGAAAAGAACGAAATGACTTTCCGAACAACCCAATACATTATAATCGAATGTAAAGATTCTCAAAAAAGAGAAACGAATATTTCTCTTCCAACTTAACATCTTCTCGCTCGGTTCTACCGATCAGTTAGAACACAAACAACTGTCGATGTTTAAAAAAAAACACCGACACAAGAAAAAACGCCGAACAACAGACCGACGCGTTCGCCGAGTCGAGCCCCGCGAACTTTCGAACTGGATCGTTCTCGCAAAAACAAAGATTCCCACGAAAACATATTCCACTCGAAACGTCTCGTTTCGGTCTCGAGAAAAACGACCGATCCCGAACGATGCATCGAGTTTTAATATCGGCCGACTCGATTTCTTTCATCGACCAATAACATACGTAGGTATTTGCAGGAGAAATGTCGGTGACTCTCGTCGTGGGTATCGGGGCCGAGAAATTCTGGAAAACGATCCCGAAGAATCGAATCGGGGTAACGGTAACTTTTTACCGGGCAGGAAAATCCGCGAAGGGGAAGCTTGGTTCTTGTACCTACAATGGTATCTTTATGTGGCACATGGAGACGAGATCGTTTAAAGAGGTCGAACGTGTAACGGGGTCGAATAAGAAGGGGGAGGAACGAAGAGGGGTGTGATAGAGGTGGTAGCAACAATGGGGAGCAAAATGTGCCGAGCATATTTCTCGCATCTTATCGCAATGGCCGCCACCGCCAGCGAGGGAAATTCGCCTCTTAGAGATGACGTTGTGCGCGATGCACTGCCGAACTACTTGGTCCGAATGGTAACTTACGCGTGCTATTTCTGTCCCTACTTGAAACGATAATGACACAGCGTCGATACGAGCATCGCTGAAAAATGTAGCCAACTTCGTGGCGGTCGTAAATCGAATCTCGTTCGCTATTCAACGAATCGAACAATTCGCTCGCGGTGCCGTTTAACATTCAACCACCGGCCCCCCCTTCCAGCACCGTTGGTGTCCTCATTGAAAATTAACGGGATTCATAAGCGATATCGTCGAAACGGTGCTCGGGGGCGGGCGATTTTCCGAGCCAACGTGGAAACAACGAATCGTCGATGAAAAATTATATTCATCGGTCGTCGGAGAACCTGTTATCGGGTCCCGTGGATCTTCAACGTGGAATCAACGATTAAACGAGTAATTCCGGTGAATCGCGCGTCCACTTCCGGTGGCGCGCGACCGTCTCTAACAGCGCGCCGACACGGAACGTTACGCACGGAACCAGGGACACCGGCACGTACGCGTTCGGAAAATCCCTTCGCGAGCTCGCTTATTCGTTCGCACTCACTCGAATCGCATTTGCGTCTGATTACCGCTCTCAAAACTATTATCGGGGAATCGCTTTGACTGCTAATTACCGATAATTATCGTCCGCCGTGGGTGCTCGTTACCGCGCGCATCGACGCCCGCGCGACTCGTACACCGTCTCGAATTATTATTCTCGAATAATCGACGCGATGCGAAATTTAAAATACTCTCCGAGGAATCCACGGGGGACGATTTGTATTCTTTTACGGATAGGAAGAATGGAGTCGAAGAGGGAATTTAATCTCGATGGTATATTTTCCTGTAGGAATGAATCACTGTCGCGGCGAATGTTCGGTCGGTCATTAAAATTTGACTTTTAAAAAATAATACGCTCACGTAGCCGTTGCAAAGCCACTCTCGGGAAGTTCGTTCGACATCGAACAGCCGCTACATCGAGCGTTCCGTGCCGTAACGATCATGGATGGCTAGGCTTTAACGTCTATAACCCCATTCATCCGAAGATCACGAACTACAATAACATCTCCCCCATAGTGGCCGCCGATACCAGGGGGATTCGACTCGGAATAACCGGACCTCTCGTCGTATTCGAATAATCGAAAATGAGTACGAGTGATCCCGGACTCTCGGTCTGCAACGATTACGAGAATGTTTGCTCTTGGGAGGTTTTTGCTGCTGGAGTTTAATCCCACCAGGGGTACGGTTAAAAGCTGATAACTAGTACGGGAGACGTTATAGTTCGCGACCTTGGATTCGATGAGGCTATAAGCGTTACTTTTTACGTAAAAAGTTCCGCAAACTCACCCTCTCTGTTAACGGTACTGAAAATTCCAAGTGTGTCAAACTCTCCATCGAAACTCATCGAGAACCATATCCATTCGATAGCTTCGATCTAATTACTTTTACACGTGCATCCCCTGACAATGGTGGCTACCGTCAGATAGGTATTATTATAGTTCACGACCTTGGGATCAATGGGGTCGTAAGGGTTACAGGTACCCGTGAACGCTACGGCAGTCGCACTCGATGCAATAGTCCCTAAGCAAGACCCAGGTCTTGACCTCATTTGAACGGTTAGGCGCATGCAAGAAAAACTTTGATATAAAATATTCTGCAGAGTCACCTTCTATTAAGTGCTCCGATCGGAACTATAAGCGTTACTCTCGCATAAAGAACCCACTGTTATTTCTAAAAAAGTTCCTCGATCCTAAAGTACATAAAACTTTCCACCAAGGCTCATTCAGAACCGTGCATCCACTTACCTTCGATCTATTATACTTTTACGTGTGCATCTCGTGACAGTGCTGATTACTATAAGATAGATATTATACGACCTTGAATTCCACAGAGTCTCTTACACAAAGAACCCCCTGTTACCACTAAAAATCCAAAAGTTCCCCAATCCTAAAGTGTATCAAACTCTCCACCTAAACTAATTACCATAACTTCGATCTATTATACTTTTACGCGTGCATCTCCTAACAATGGTGATTACTACAAGATAGATATAATAATTCACGACCTTGGATTCAACAAAATTACAAACGTTACTCTTACAAAAAGAACCCTTAAAAATCGAAACTAATCACCATACCTTCGATCTATCACACTTTCACGCGTGCATCTCCCGACAATGCTGATTACTATAAAATAAATATACGAGCTTGTATTCAACAGAGCTTACCCCAAAAAATCCAAAAGTTTCCCGATCCCAAAGTGTATGAAACTCTCCACCGAAATAAATCGAGAATAAATTCTCTCTACAATCTCCATCCACGTTCTCCGCGCGCATCCCCAAACCTTTCGCTCCACTCGCGGAGTACCACTAACCCTCTTCCAGCGTCTCTGACACATTTCATCGATGTTCACAGGGGATGGAAACACACGATCGTGAGCCGTGTTCGCGGATAAGTAATCGAACGCGAAGAATAAAGGGATTCGCTCGTTGCCCGGTCGGTGATCCGTGGAAAAAAAAAAAAAAAATGCGAAACTGCTTGCTCGCGGAATCGGCGGGATTTACCGGTTGAATTTACAGACGGTGTCCATTAACGATCGAGCGTAAACGGGGGCGTCGGGGTCAGCGCCGCCGGCGCGGCCGGTAACGATAAAACACACCGGCGACGCCGGTGGGGGGACGAGAGGGGGACAAGGAAAGGCGAACAAAACGCGACGGTGAAACATGTCGCACGCGTTTCTCACGCGTTATCATAACTTCAGATCTGGCGGTTCGAGGCGTCCACGTTGGCCAGTGTACGCTCGAACGGTAACGTATGCACGCTGCTTCCGTCTATCGTGGCACGTATACGAACAACACTCGGACGTATCGGCGCCGACGATAAGAGCTCGCGACCGAACGCGTTCGACGTTGCTGGAGAGGAGGGCACCGCCGCTCGTTCCTGACCCGACCGGATTTCTTCGTTGCTGCGCCGCACCGGTGTCATTGAAATGGAAACGGGCTGGCGACGATAAAATCAGGAATTTTACGGGGAACGCGCGCAGAAAGTTGCGCGACGTTACGGCCGACCGGTGGTTTTTTTCAACGCGAGGAAACAATGAAATCGCGGGGGGAAGTGTCACCGTTTCTATCGAGCATCGCGAGAACGTTAGTTCTTTGAGCACGGTGCGCGAGTTTCTCTATTTTTTGATTGCAACGCGCGGATATCGAGCCGAGGATAGGACAGTTTGCGGAATTATCTGGGTGGAGGATTCTTAGAGAGTACGGAGAGCTTTTAACGGATATTATTGTGGATCGATGTGTGACGTAGATTCGACGAATAGGAAAAGTTAAGGGTGATTCTTGCCAGTGGGGACTGATGCAATTCTACCAGAGATCAAAGTTATGTTGTTTGTTAAATATAGTACAAGAAACCGTCGAATCTTAACCGTGACGCCGAAAAATCGCGTTTGAGAGAGCTTCCCGAAAATCGTCTTACGTTAAGCCGCGGAATCCCCGACGCCTATTCGGGACGAATCTTCAAAGAAGGGAAGTCGACTTAGTCGCGGTACCGAGTTGTAGTCTGGATTTTTGGTTACAACAATCAAAAATTGAAAACTAACGATCGTATAACATCTCTTCTTCAAGGGAAAATATTTAACGAGAATCGCACCGATTCGAACTCTTCCACCGAAACATTGAAAAATCAAGAACCAATAGTCGCATACGAGTAGTTTACGTAGTTCGTTTCTCCAGGACACGCGACTCGAGTAGTCCGTGTGAAAAATAATTTCGCGTGGTCTCCCGTTTTTCGATGAAAGCCGCGATCCGCGAAAGCTTCTTCGCGAAAGGTCCGCGACTAACGAGGGTCTCTCGTCTCCTCGGACGTGGATTTATCGCGTGCTTTCCAGGCTGGAAAACTCGTCGACGATGGAAAATGTCGGCGCGAGAAAACGCGGGTCGGGTCGGGTCGGGTCGAGTCGAGTCGAGTCGAGTCTCGTGGACCGTGAACGTGTTCGCGTGTCGTTCGTTTGTGGGAAGAACAACGCGCGGTAGAGGCGCGCGCGGCAGCTCCCCCCACTCCGCGGCCGAAGCGCGGCAGCTCCCCCCACTCCGCGGCTCAAAGCGCGGCGAGTGGTGAGTGGTGGGGGAAGGCTAGAGAGGGCCGTTATCGCGATGATATAGCTCGCCGAGGGCGGAGGAAAATCGTACTCGCGCATGCAAAACGCCGCCAGGTTAACCGAACAATGTAACGAGTCTCTGTTTCTGTTCCCGTGCACCACGTCGACAATGCCGACAGCGTGAAACGCGTGCTACGTACCAGGGACTTCATTAGCCGTTCGGTGGCAGCCACGCTCCGCGTATCGCGTGCCAACGACGCGTTGAACACCTAACGAGCATGAACCGACGCATTGTTCGCTCGACGATGCTTCGATCTTTCATAGGGCCGTTTCGCGAGAAACGTGCGCGGGTTACCATCGTCGCGGTTACCGTTGACTGTTTAGCCGCGAAAGCGTTTGATTCGCCGGATCACGGTAATTCGCGATCCGACGAGTCTGCAATTAGAGAAACGGTGTCACTGGGTATCGCACACGTGCACACGTCAGTGGTGAACGTTTCACGAAGTCGACGTCGACCGGATCGAAAAACACGTTAACGCTTGCAAGCGAATTTCTAAGCGAGACGCACAGATCGATGACAGTACGGAAGTACCATTTCTTTTTTTTTTTTAAATGATAATTTTGAATAACCGATCGTACAACGAAGGGAGGTTTTTCCTTTGTAAATTTGACAAATTGCTACTCTCGTATATCAAAGTGCGGAAAAGAAACTATTGATAGTATGTACAGAGGTGTCATTTTTTTCTTTTTTTTTTTTTGCTTTTTAGATGATAATTTAGAATATTGGAGCGAACAACGAACGAACGTTTGTCCGTTGTAATCATGACGAATAACTACTCGAACGACGAATATTTTCGCTGTTGCGCCTCGCTTGAAAAAAAAATAAATAAATAAAATATACACGCGGTTGGTGTTCAGCCGCGGAAGCGTTTGACTCTCACGGTGATTCGTGATTCGCGAATTCGCAATTAGAAACGGTGTCGCTGAAATCACACGGCGCGCACTGACAGATCGGGGTAGAGGAACGTTTCGCGAATCGAGTTGACGCTGAACGTAGAAAAATATGGCGACACTCGTGCGGAGAATTTATACGCGCAAACTAAATCGTACAAAAAAAAAAGAAAGAAACATATACAGATCGATCTCTGCCAGTACACACAGAAATATCGTTTTCCATCCAGCTAATTATTTCCTACAACGGAACGAGAGAGAGAGAGAGAGAGAAACAAACGTTAAAATAATTCCGTTAAATATAGTTACCTACTCGAACAACAACCGAACGTCCGTTCTCGTCATCGCGCGACTCGACGAAACGCAAAAAAAAAGTAAAATACGTACGCCCGATTGTGCGGAAATTTTATTCGATCAACGAGCAACAAATGCGAACAACGGATGACTTTTCAATGCTCGGCAATGAATAAATTTTTGATTCGAGTAACGGAAATTGGGGAATAAATCCTGTTTCTCTTTCGTTCCATTGTTCTTCGAATTATTATCCGAATGGGAAAAAAATCATCTCTACGCGAATACATTGTTCTCTTACGCACATCCGCGTTAACGTTTCTTCCAACATCGAGTCCCGTTAACGGAGATCGATTCGGACGCGTTTCGAGTGTTATCGACAATTTATGACAAACGACGGTACACGTTGAGAGAATATCGCTGAACCGTTTTCGAGTCACCTTATCTGAGACAACGAACACAGCGTATGAAAATTCCGCGTTTCGACGGACGGCTGACAAAATGTTAACCCTCGGGCGGGGTTACCTGACGCGTAACACCCGAATGGAAACGTTTTGACACGTCCGGGCTGTCGTTTAACGAACCCGTGACCGTTCGAACGGGTTCGCGCGCCGATAGGCCGTGAAACGCGACGCGGGTTTGTAGGGGTCGGACGCGCCGGTGAAAATCGTGAACGTTCGCCATCGTCGCGCCGTGCCGGGCCGTGGCATAAAATATTTAATGACATTTATGAAGGCTGTGAAAATTTGAACGGCACGGGACCGAATACGCATCGAGAACGATCCGACGTGTACACGGTGCGCGTTATTTATTTCCAAGCGAGCGCGGTTCGCCGAGCGAACCGACGAGGAAGAAAACATCGCTATTATGAATAACCGATGGGGAACGCGAACACCGTGGCTTCCTGTTGTGCGTGGGCACGTACACACCCGCGACACACGCTTGTAAAAACAACCGTCGAACGGTTGCCCCGCGGATTATTTAAAACGATAAAACGCCCGATAACGCTCGAGGCATCCGTGCCCGGACGAATTTAATTCGAATCGTTCCAACGATCGAACGTTACCGGACGATCGGAGGTTACCGTCGAGGAAAAACAAGCGAAAATTGGAAGAGATTACCACCCGTGGGTGCATATTTTCTCCCCTTCCGACGTTTCAACGGATCGGGATCGATATCGTTGAAATTATCACGCGAAAAATCACCGCTAGAGTTCACAGACGACCTACTTACCTGGATGGAAAATCGGTACGGTGTTCGCGTTACTTCGTACGGTGGTACTTACTTTCGTTGTTTCGATAAAAGTGGATACTCGAATTCGACGTTTCGCGTTGCAATAATGATATTTCACAACCGCGCGTACTTTGTTTCGTTTCGCGATTTATTCCGACTCGCGAGACGTAACCGGCTAAATAAACCTTGGAACACCCGGAAGATACATAGCACGAGTCGCTGTACGGTCTCCCTGCGCTTCCTCGCGATCAATGTTTTCCGAACACTTCATCTTCGGGACTCGCCGTGCCGGAACTACCTGAGAACCCGGATTCTCTCGAAAGATCAACCGGCGGGAGTCGATGTCCGGAATGGGTATGGAAAACGTGGAAAAGGCCGTTAAAATCGGTGAACGAATGGGAAATAAGTTCGAGTCGTCGTCCAGCGTTTCCTTTTCATAGAGAAAGCTGTGTCTTTCATTTTAACTACTCTGATCTGTGTCTTTCGCTTTAACTACTCTGATCTGTGTCTTTCGCTTTAACTACTTGGGGTTGAATGAAGCGTGTAATATCTCATACGTGGTCTCGCGAGTAGAAAAGATTACCAACGATTTTTTTTGTATTTTTAACGTAAAAGTAATCGGCAAATGTTGCGTTATAATCAAAGTGTCCAACGGAAACGGTTTCGTTGAAACGCTCGCGAAATGGACGTCCGAGAATAACGAACGCGGGTAGCAACGAATTATTATCGTTGCACGAGAGGGGCTACTCCGTTGTGATTCGTGGCCGTGTTTCGGTGGAAATACCTCTCGATTTTTTCTCTCTCTCGTTTTTCGTTGTTTTCATCCGGGAAGAGAACGAATCGATCGTTCGAATGCAACCTCGGTTTGGATAATAACGCGAGCGCGCGCTCCAGCGCGCAGCGCAACGATCGTTCAAGACAAACAGCCCGGGACTTATCGAGAATATCGCTTATCGATACTTTTTTAATGCCGCGAACGCGACCGTGCAGCGGGGACTAGATGATACTTAAACATCGACCAACGACGCCGACTCGGGTAAAAGAACGAGCCGCATCCAGGCTCCACCTGCTCCTAATCGTCCGGAGAGTAACGTCGTGAGCCTCCGTCGAGAGACGAGCGATTAAAAATTTGAAAAAGAAAATACACAAGAGAAAGGGAAACGAGAGGAAGATCGTTTCTACTCGTTTCTCGGGCCGTTTCGGGAAAATTTATATTAAAATAGCAGCTGCGCGAACCGTTCGGTTATCGTCGTTATCGAAGGATGAACACCGTGCGAAACTGTTTGTTTTGAAAAATGCACATCTCGTGATGGAAACTTTCTAACCAGTAAAATTGTGAAAAAAATCGAGATGATACTCTTTTATTTTGTTTACATTTATGGATAGCATTGTCTTCTTGTAATTGGTGGTACACTGCAGTCTCGATTTTTTAAATTTGTTCAATCGACGAATGTATACTGGAAACATGTATATACTGGAAGTATGTACAAGACGTTAGAATTGAAAAATTAATATTCTCCAAAGTATTCGAGTGAAAACAATCCGGTTTAAGTACGAGATAATGGAAAAGTTTATCAAACTTGTTCGCGTGACTCTGTAGAATTTATTCGGAACGTATTCAAAGAACTTTCGCGAGCAACGAATACCAACTAGAAAAACCTAGCAGAGTGCAAGAGGTAACCACCGTGTACCAATCGCTGAAAATCTGTTAAAAATATAATGCTCAAATGTCGATTTTCATTGAAATCCGTCGACCGTTTAAACGTAATTGGGTTCCACACGCGCGTGCGTGCGTGCGTGGGTACGCATATTTGAAACAAAATTTTAACGGTCGAGGCGCGATCAAAGGGCCGTGAAACCTGTTTTTTTTTTTTTTCGTTACGGGGGAAGAAAAAAAAATTTTTCCCAAATTTGTCGTGATTACAATACTTTCCGTACTCGTAGTTCGAAAAGTAAAAAGAACGAGCCAAGTGAAAGCAAAAAATTTGTACGCGAAATGCTTCCGTGTATACCCGCCGGTCTGGCTTTGTCCTGTTGCAACCGTACACACACACACACACACACACACAGAAATATACAGAGAAAGAGAGAGACGCGCGTCGCTATCGGAGATATCGTTTAACGATACCGAAGCGATGCGATCGCGAATCGATACAGCCATCGAACATCGTGTCACTCGAGCGTGGCTCGGCTACAGTCGAAGAGCAGCCGTCCATCTATAGGTGGTATGCAAATCTTCAAAAGCGCGCGCCGGGGAATCGTAGAAATGCACCGCTGACAGATCTGTAACGCGGTGAAATACACGAGCGAGCGAGCGCGAGCGCGAGCGTTGATGGAAAAAAAGGAGACGAAAAAGGAAAAAATACAGGGAGAGGGAGAGGGAGAGAAAAAAAAGAAAAAAACGCGGGACGCCGCGACGCCGATGAGAAATATGGATAACGCGGACGACGAGCGGCGGCCCGGCGCCTGCGTCGCTGTTCTATTAATCTCGACGCGGAACAAACGCGCCTGGATGCAGAGAGCCCGCTAATTTTTGGGATTACTGCGACGCGCACAACAGGTTGGTCTTAAAGCGCTTGAAACGGATCCTGGGAGGCAGCTTAATGGCACGGTCACGAGATTCGCTGCAATAGCAATTCATTACCGTTCCGTCTTTCCCTGTAGTCTCGGTGGCCGCGTACTTCATTTGGGAAATAGTTTTTCCACCCGTAGATTCGTCCCGCCGAAGGAAAAAGCGAAAGGCGATGAGTCGATGTGTCCCTCGTTGACTTTCGAGCAATTTTCTAGTCGGTGTTGGAAGTAATAGGTGTTGCACGATCAGTTTCGTCGTTCGAGAAGAAACGGAGCTAGTAGGTTCGTTTTACTTTTTTAAAAAATGGTACTAGTGTTCGATGAACGTGTGTGATGTTTCGTGTAGACCTATCGTTCGTATACTTACAGTTGTTCAAACTTGTACTTGACAGTTGTAGTACTTTTTTTTGCCATGGAAAAAGCGACAGAGCTTATTGAACAACCTAGTGTACGTGCTTGATGCAATGTGCGGAACTTTAAGCGTGGATACTCGATATTTGGAAAGATAGAAATAATTTAAGTTGCGTATGGTGTAACTTGTATATCGTTATGGAGTATATGCGTATATCGCAAATGGTACAAAAATTGATGGGTGCGGTATAAGTTTCTCCCTGGCAAATAATTGAGCATTTACGATCGGTTCTTCGAACGGTTGTTTAATATTTCGCAAAAGTTGATATTTCACCTTGGCGCAGTTACTGAACGAGTAGGTCAATGTATACCATCCGTGGTACGTTGAAATTCGATTAGCTATATCTCCGAAATGATCGGATATCTACATCTGATGTTCCGTGCATCTCAAAAGGGATCTATATTCTATCGTCCTATCAAAGCACGTTATAATCGACGGGGGTGCAATTGGGGTCCCAGCATCGTAATTGGTTCTCGTGGATCGTACGCCTCGAGTGTAAACGAACAATACTTGTTTCGGCTTGCTGAATTTTTCTCTGATATCGAGACGTTTCGGTGAATATTCAAGGAATATAATTCGAATGCTCGAGTATGGCTAATATCCAAGAAGGTGGGGATACCGGATCGAACGACTGTTCGCAAAGAGTTTCGCGTACATTTTATAATGAATCGCGGGCGATAAAGGGGAGCTCATTTGTATGAATGTGGAAAGATGTCTTATCGCGTTAATGGGAACGTTAAGACGAAGTTTCTTCTTACAGCAGCCTGCTGGAGAGAATATAGGATTAAAGTACGGACCATTCCACTTTCCCTTGAATATATTCTGGTACACCGCGGAACTTTCGGTTTCATTGGTCTCCGTCTACCGTTCACCCGCCTAAATGACTGCTGGAGAAGTTTCGAAGTAATTATTACAGTGTGTGTGTGTATGTATACGCGTACTCGAGTCGCGTTCAATCCGTAAACCGAACCCTTTGTTCGGCCGGCAAATGTTTAAAACCGTACACTTGCTTTCACGTGCGCGAAGAAAGGCGGTACGGAAATTTGAAAAGCACGACGTTGTACTTACCTCGATGACCGTATCCGGCGCTAGCCTGTATTCGCGATTAAATTATACCGCCAATCCTCTCCACTTATATCGTGTACATAGGTAGCAGTCGCTCGGATCAATTCAGGACAAGAGCTACTTCCGGAAGTAGAACCTCTGGCCCCGTTCTGTCTCCAATACCACGCTATTGGAAACAATAGCTGATGCAGCGTTACTCGTACCAGCAGAGTTCAATAAATAATATCGGCGTCTCGTCCACCTTGCTCCTCGATCGTTTCTTTAAAGCAGTGGGTTCGAATTCGTTGACAAACACTCGAGCAATTACAAAGACGCGACTTGTCGCGCGAATAATTAGAACTCGATTCAACCGGGTCGCGTTCCAACGAACGAAAAGATCTATCAATTTTCATTCAGGAATTATTCATTAAATTATAAATAATTGATACTCCGACGATAGCTGGATAACGGTGAGTAACGCGACTACGATACGACTCTTTGCAACGCTTCACGATTCTCGGCTCAACGGCCTCTTTTCCTTCCGAAAAAAAAAAAAAGGAAAGGTCCTTACCCGCTTTCCCTCGCACCCACTATACCCTCTTTTACACCCTCACTCCTCGTTCGTCGTCGACCGTCTTTTCATTGGGTCAGATCCGACCCCTGCCAACCCCTTTCTCTTCTATTACCTTCCTACAATCACGCTCCTTGAAACTATCGGGTGGTTCGTAAAGTAATTTCGTTTTCCAAACTGGAGAATATATCATTTAACAAAATATTTATACACTGTAAAAAAATCGTGTTTCATTTCCACCAAAAAATGACTCTCCGAGTAACCCGATATATTTTCCCAAAGCTACGTTTTCCAAAACTTACTCTACGCTCAAATTACGATACTGCACAATGTATCAATTTAATTATCGACCGAAGATCGATCCATATCGCAATCTACCCAATACTGCACATTGTATCAATTTAATTATCAACCGAAGATTGATCCATATCGCAATATATAATATATAATTTAACAAAATATTGATACACTCTAAAACAATCGTGTTTCATTTCCACCAAAAAATGACTCCGAGTAACCCGATATATTCTCTCAAAGCTACGTTTTCCAAAACTTACTCTACGCTCAAATTACGATACTGCACAATGTATCAATTTAATTATCGACTAAAGATCGATCCAAATTGCAATCTACTCAATACTGCACAATGTATCAATTTAATTATCGACTGAAGATCGATCCATATCGCAATCTACTCAATACTGCGCAATGTATCAATTTAATTATCGACCAAAGATCGATCCATATCGCAACGTACTCTCAATACAAGTCTTTCGTCCGCTCGAACATACTTAAAACAACGTTACTCGAATCCAGATGCGAAGATAGTCGCTCGAAATCGGGAATCGCCGTAACCGGACCCAAATCCACGGAACTCCATCGACCTTTCCTCACCAATCTCGTACTAATTGACCAAGAAGTCGTCCGCGAGATCCTTCCCGCGGTTGACGAACAGCATCGGGGACATGCACATATAATGAACAGAAACGAAACCGTGACGCGTAAGACATCGTCCATACAACGGAATACGTTCACACGGTGGAAGGAACGATCGAGGGTGCCTAACGTCTTGTACAAACAGGCTATCGTTATCTCGACGTGGGAAGGTAGAGGCGAGAAGGCCGCGGGACACGGCGGACTCGGAGGATATTCACGCTGGGGTCGGTGGATATATAGCGAACGGTAGGACACGATCGTCAGGGAGGGCGAAAGTTCTCTTGGCACTCTTATGTGCCGCGATAGCTTAAAACCGCAGGGTACGCGATAATAGCGAGCGATAGGTCCGCCGGGATAGGCGGTGTTCTGCCAGCTATTCAGGACGAAAACTCCCACGGGAGTACGTCTTATATGCGGACAACCGACCCGCCGTGGGCATACAGATACACCCGCGGCGGGATTCCGATTTCACAATTGCCGGGAACAATATTGCCCCCGCAGAATGTATTGGCTATTACCGCGGGTAATTTGCTCGGAGGGTGGTGGTCCTGGGAAGTGCTGGGATTTTAACTTCTCGAGACGGGGAATATACTTGGGGAATGGGAACCGGTACTGGAATACTTGTGCGAGTATTTAACGTTCGTTCTCGAACGCGAGGAGATCGTACGTTTATGGTTTGACTGTACGACTAATTGGTGGTACCGAGTTACGCCCGATCGGTCGTCAGTTTTCCTAAGGGACGATCCACTTTGCGGGGAAGGAGACTCGAACGATTAGAGATCGATGCTTTCGGTGTATACGTGGCACTTATTCTTTAAACGAGTTTTGTGAACGATTCAATCGGCAATGACGGTATTTCAGTTTATGAAATTATTTATAACAATTGGTTTCAATAGCGTAATGCAAAGCCGACGAAATCGACCGATTAACCTCTTCGAGAATATCGACACTCGGGTAGGGTTACATTTATTAGGTTGTTTGGAAAGTCATTTTGTTTCTTTTTTGGCGAGAATGAAACACGATTTTTTTTAGAGAGTATAAACGTTTTATTGTACTATATATTCTCCATTTTGAAAAACGAAATTACTGTAAGAACCACTCAATAGTTCTTCAATTGTGTTCTCCATGTTCTAATATATCGATGTCTAGGAATACGTACGAGTGATTATTCACGGTTCAATTTTTCATCGATCCGACGAGAGAAAGTAATTCGTTCCCTGAACAGGTTAATACGTGTCGTTGGTCCCGTCTATGGCAGTGCTTGGAATTTTTAACGGAGAATTGCATCGAGAGGGGAAACAAAAGTAATCTTCGCGCGAGGGATCGTAACATCGAGCAAATTTCGTTCGTCGGTAGAAATTTCCGGTGGCAACGAAACTGGTCCCAACATTACGAGAGCAGCTCGAGTTAACAAAACAATCTGTCCCGCGGGACACCCTTAATTTAAACTTTTTAAGTACACCGACGTAAAGTATTCGGGCAAAATTCAAAATTTGAACGAAGATACATAACGTTTTCCACGGAGCGTGTCCTCGGTCCTTAAACTTTAAACGCGTTCCTCGCGAAACAGGTTTCTCCGAACCTGGAGGAGAGGGGGGTAACTTCCGGGAAACTTGTTCGATTCGCTCGAAATTTTCACTGTATATTTACCTTAACAATCTCCATCGTTGCGAGTGCGAACTATTGTCCCCAATACTTCTCGAGAAGAGTTCGAGAACTCCCGAGATATTTTCGGGGAAAATTCAAAGTCAATCTCTTTAAAAAACTGTATCCAAGGTAACAGAGACGTTCGTACGCTTTCTAAGAATTAAAAATCTTTTCGTTCGAGATCTCTCGACTCGGAAAAAACCGAACGCGACACGTTCAACGCTTAACTTGTTGATAAAACCAATTTCGAGGTAGACCAGAGGGAGTTTCTACGTCCTTCGAGGCGACCTCGATCCACTCGTGTTCGTCGATATTCATTAACTGACTTTTATCACGATATTCATTTTCGGGCAAAATTCAAAGTCAATCTCTTAAAAAAAACTCTCTATCCACGGTAACAGAGACGTTCGTACGCTTTCCAAGAATTCAAAATCATTTCCATCCGTTCGTTCGCAATGTTCGACCTTCGAGATCTCTCGACTCGGAAAAAACCAAACTCGACGCGTTCAACGCTTAACGCGTTGATAAAACCAATTTCGAGGTAGACCAGAGGGAGTTTCTACGTCCTTCGAGGCGACCTCGATCCGCTCGTGTTCGCCGATATTCATTAACGGACTCCGGGCGGCGAAATTTCTACGGGACGGCTCGTAAGTACCGAAAGTACACCATTGTTGCAACGGACGAAAATGGCCGTCTGTGTACAACCCGCGGCATTAGAATAAACGAGCGCTGAAAGTGTAAATAGGGTTCTTATGGGAATTACGGCAGCCTTAGGTTAACAGTGGCCAACTAAGGTTAAGTAACGTATGTATATACCCTCAACAATTTTCCACCGCGAACTCGTATTAACGGGAAGACGCGCCCTCTCGCTTGTTATCCCTGCCTAACGACGAATTAACGTAATTTTTCCGGCCAAGTGTCCACCCCTGTGTCTTTCTTCTCAGAGGAGGGGGAACTGGTCGACACGGGCTCGTAAAACGCGCGAAAAGAGATCGTTTGAATTGGGTGGCGTTGCATTTTCAACGTCCCGAATAGCGGGCGAGGGAAAGTTTGAGACACGGTGCTGGTTATCCGGCCACATATAACCCGGCTACCTCGAAACAGGTATCGTCTGGGATCTGTCCTACGGGAATCGGGGCATTCGGCTGCTACAATCCGCAAGTTTCACCGACTCCGGCCCGCCGTAGTCCATAAAATCTCGAATGTATTTTGCAACGGTAGCAGAAAGGAATTGCAGTCCTCGTCATTATGGGTGGGTGTGTAGGGAGGGAGAGGCAGGTCCTCGGGAACTACTTCCGGGTCTCGAAAAATTTCACGAAACCGTTCTTGACTTCTTTTAACGGTGAAAGTTCCTCGCGATACCGAGCTCGTCCTCCCACTCGTTCTTCTCTCCAGCTTCGTCACCCTTCTTGCTGTTCCCGCGTCTCGCTCACGACCACCGCGCCGTTATTTTATTTCATTTCTCGCGTCGGAGAATACTTTCCTCGGTTATTTACGCACGTGGAAACCCGAGGTTGCGTTCCAGTTTGCCAACGAATAGCGAATAATTGCGGATCGCGCCCGAACGGAATTTAGCGATCGTATAACGGGGAATAAATTTTAAGCGGGATCCCTCCACGCCCTCCCGGCACGATTACGCCGCCCGGTGAATTACATAATTCTAATTAATGCGTGTTATTTCTATCGAATAATCGTCCGATTGATTGGATCAATGGACGTTCGGGTTTCGCGATAAGTGATTGTGTACGCGATACTATTGACGTTTCTACGTGCAAACAATACGGACGAAATGTAATGAAAATCGTGTAAAATTTCGTGGTGAAAAAATGGTGAACTTTTCAAGGATTTCTCGGATCTTCGACCGAGCGTACCGTACGGTGGAAGATTGCGAGGGATGATTCTTTGAAAGTCGTAACATGTTCCGTTAACAACCGTAACGATTGTACGTGACGTAACGATCGTGCACCGCGAATAATATTTCAATCGAGGAAAATACGAAAGCCCTCCAATCGGTGAATTTAATCGGGAACTTTACCGCGAAACATTACAGTAATGACGCCAAATATCTTCGATGAAGTGTATTACGTACCATCAACATATCGCACACAAGATAACGAGGTACCGCCGTAATATCGAACGATCGATATCGCAGTGGCATAGGTACCTTTAAACGTGCCCATGTAAACGAGACGTACATATATAGAGACGCACACGCGCTCGATCTATATGTACACAAGCTATCGACGTAGCCCGTGAAAGAGCAATCCGCAAGCGTCGAGCGTGCTCGACAAATCGCGCGAAAGTAACTAAGGACACCCCGATAATTATCCGATACACGTTCTAATTGTTCGCTCGGTCGTCCCGACGTTCTTACGCTAAAATCGAAACCGATAGAAAACGCGTCCGCGTAATTAGCACGTTAATTAACGCGAGGAACGTTGCGTACGTTGCGTTAGCCTCGAATTACGCGTGCAATATTGTTCAACCCGACGTTACTGTTGCTTATTTTGAAACGCGAGCGCTTCCACGATGAGTACATTGTACCGTGTGCGTATATTCTGGCAGGTCGTCGACGATTCGAGATAAAATAAAAAACACACACACATGCACACAAGTAAGGAAAATCTCTCGCGAAGGAAACGAAAGGGCCAAGCACGAATTAATCACGTACTCGATTTCTCGGTTTCATCGTCGTAACGATTATCGCGTGGAGAGGCGCGATGCACCCGACATATGTGAAATTACGACTCGTACGGAACAAAAAGGCCCGCCTAATGACAATGGTACGCGGAGGGGTGATTCACCCGGCGATCAATTACATTTCCTACCATTAATTACGCTTTGTCTAGATTCCACGAGCGATTCGAGCGAAATTCCTTTCTTTATTTCGCCGATAGACGCGAAGAGTGGCCCCATCGAACGGTAGCTGCGTGACCGTAAGAGCCGTTTCCGGTCGCGGTAAAAATGGAGCCAAGCCAAAGGAATGCCGTTACCCTTTTTCTTCGTCGTTGAACCACCCTACCGCTTCTCAACCGTGCCACCTCTCGACCCCCTCTTAGCTGTTCGCGCTAGCGGACAGAAGGACGAAAAAGTGCAAGGTTGGGCTAATTGAGCGGGGACTCGATTACGAGTCGGTCCCTCTGTGTTTCTCTAGGCGACACACGTACCACAGAGACCACCGGGGGCTGACTGGTTGTCCAGGACCGTGCCAAGCGAAAGGAACCCCCCCAACCCTCTATCCTACTCTGGTGCTGTCCGCGGTTTTACCCTTAAGTCGATTAAGCTCTTTTTGCACCGACGTTGGCGCTCTCGCCTCGACCGGTTGGAAATATGGAAGCGAGAGGGGGGTTGAAAAGAAAAAAAAAATTGGTTCGTCCTTCTCTGCACGCGTAACCGGTCGATCGTTTCGAAGGACAATGTTGGAGAGATCGGGTGGTCGCGATTACGTTTAAATTGGCGCGAGAGGCCACGAACAGTGTGTCACGTGGTACAAAGAAGGGTGACGAGGTACACAGGGACGATTGATGACCGTTGCAACATCGACGTTCGCGAGATGAACGTTAGGTATTTTGTATTGTGATGCATAATCGAGGCGAGCGGGTTATTTATTCACGTGGTATCGAGTCACCGCGGACGCTTTAATAACGCGATTTATCACGGCCCGGCCGGAAAAGGTTCGATTACCGACGGTTTATTACCGTGTAAATAACGGGAACTTTTCTGTATAGCTACGTAATCGTCTCCCGATTACCTGTTCATCTCGCGATAGTTCGTATTTCGCGTATCAATGGGAGAAATTGATAGTATCGAGGACCAGGGTAACTCGACACTCTCCGTTAGGCAAAGATTGAATTACCGATAGGCTGTTACGATGTTAACAACAGGAGCTTCTTTTATATCGTATCGTATCAATTGATTCACGTTCTGCTTGTTTCGAGATGATATTTCATTCGTCGAGAAAGTGTAAAGAAAGTAACGTAACTTAACGAGTTGTCGATCGAGGCAACCTCGATTTGCGAGGCTCGAGTAACGATGGTCTGTCACTATATTGATAACTTTTTTAAATTGAATCGTAATCGTCTCGCGATCATCGATGTACTTGTTCATCGCACGAGTCGACGTTCGATCCGTGGTAAGATGCAAAAAATTGCATCGTGCAATTCCCACCGAGGAAACGCAACGAGTCGTCGATCCTAGCCTTCGATTTGCAAAAACTCGATTACCGATTCCCTATTACGATACAAATAACGGTACCATTATTAATATTTTTTTTTTTTTTTTATTGTACCGCGTTAATTATTTTACCATCCGCGTGTATCACGTTCGTCGACCTGCGGTACTCGAACCGTGGAAAAATTGCAAAAAATTGCCAGCATCGTGTGCCACCATCGGGTAAACGTAACGATCGATCGATCCTCGATAACCCCCCAATTTGCAGAAGTATAATTTCCGTCGCGATCGATGTCGATACTAGCTCCCGTGTAGGTTTCCACCAACTTCTTTATTGCGAGGAACAAGATCGTGTTTCGAAGCAACAGAGTGGTTTCGAAACTCGAGGGTGCAATTTTACAAACCGACACGTTTCGAGAGTAAATGAACTCGAAGGTACATGTTTTGTCGTAATGTGTTCACAGGCGATCGCCACGAGCTTCCATGAAGACACCACACCTCAGCGACCATGAAGACTGATCGCCTGCCAATAATTGCCAAGCTCTGCGCGCTGCTGACGCTGTTCGGTCCGCCTAGCGATGTGCGGGCACTCGATATACGTGAGCGGCTCTCTTTTTCTCTTTCTCTTTCTCTCTTTCTCTCTTTTTTCTTGTTTCTCTTTTCGTTTTTTTCTTTTTCTCTTTTTTCGACGAGGGATTTTTCGTTACGGAAAATTGGCGGGTAATGTCGTGCCCACGTAGGAGTCGACGATACACAATTACGATTTATTAATTGCCCGCGCTCCACCGGGTGTTCGGGTACTCGTGTTTTATTCAGGTTTCAATCGTTCCAGGGCGCACTATTACGTATGGTCGGCGAATTTTAATAGACCATGAATATGAAAGCGAGCGTCGCGCGGGATACAAATTTCATTTTAAACGACGCGGCCCCTACGCGCGCGTCCACGGCGTCACGGAACATATTATATTCGACAATATCTATTAAGTCTAGTGAAATTTGACACCGGATTCGATTATTACGGCAGATTTACGCGGCCGTATCGCGCGTTAAGTCTCGCCCAGCCCGCGTAAATTCCATCAATCGCAGGAACGCTCGATGAAATTCACCAATGATTGACGGCCGCGCGTTAACGAAAGATTCGCCGCGGAAAAAAAATCGCACGTTCGCCACGCGATTCCGTGAATCGACCGCGCTGGTTCCTACCAACTCGCACGGTTCTCTTTCCGCGCTGAAAATTATTCCGGTGCAACGTGTCGCGCGATAAATTAACCCTTCTTCGATCAAAAAATTTCAACACGAACGATTGTATTCTTTGTACGATGGAATTTTTCGACTATGCGATTCTCGCGAACAAAAAATAGAAAGTTAACAATAAGAACGATAACTTAAGAATGAAAACTTCAGAATAAAGAAATGACTTGCATATTTGCTAGTTTCTGATATTTCTTCATACGAAAGAATGTAGTGTCTATGGAGTCGATTACCGATAGACTCATTTTTCGTTCGACTCTTGCGAACAAAAAATAGAAAGTTAACAATAAGAACGATAAATTAAGAATGGAAACTTCAGAATAAGGAAATATCTTGCAAGTTTGCTAATTTCTGATATCTCGTCTTACGATAGAACGTGGTGTCTATAGAGTCGATTATCGATAGACTTATTTTTCGTTCCATTCTTGCGAACAAAAAATAGAAAGTTAACAATAAGAACGATAACTTAAGAATGAATACTTCAGAATATAGAAATAACTTGTAAATTTGCTAATTTCTGATATCTCGTCTTACGATAAAACGTGAGGTCTACCGAGTTGATCACCGATAGATCCATTTTTCATTAGAAAATCACAGCGACATCGTGACAAAGTGGCTGTGCTCTCGAATCGATGAGAAGGACGCGAAGTAATTAACGTAGAACTAACCTACAACCCATAGAATTTCGTGTATTTCTTATTACGATAAATTACAATCGACTTTGATGAAATTCATTGACCCAGTGCTTCGTGACCTTGAAGTACAGTAACTTACAACTTCGAGATCCTCTTTCTCGTAACCTCCCCTATGTTCCAACCTAAAAAACTTCGCAATCTGCCTCCTCGCTCAATAGTAGAACGAACCAAGTAAACGAACCAACCAATCGATCCACCTGTACGACAGTTTTCATGCGTCTCGAGACGCACATAATCCGTAAATTCCGAGCAGTTGCGACCTATTACTCCATCGAACTGCAACGAGGTAAACGTTCGAGATTCCTTCGACCGCGATTCGACCCGCAGCAATGTCCTCGCGGCAGGAATGATCATCGACGACGCGTTACAAATTATCAACACCCACTCTCACCCGGTATTCGTTCCCTCTAAGACTAAATTAACCCCCTGGCTATTAACTCGTATCGTATCTACGTTTCGTCCTCGAATTCAATTTCGACTTCGGGGCCTTTTTGCCCGAAATTGAATCCGCGAATACCTCGATCGCATAAAGAATAAGAGTTTCGGGGCCGAGGTAAACCGGGTCAAGAGTGTGTACGTGTGTGTGTACGTGTGAGAGAAAAATAGATATAGAAAGAAAGAGAGAGGCGCACACGGGTTCCTGGCAACGAATTTTCCCGGTGTTGCAGCTGCGGAGAACTCATTCTCCGGCTGGAAGCAACCCGTTCGAAACCCACCCCCTCTGTCTTCTTTTCTTCTCTCTAGCGTGGCACACCCCCAGCCACCGGCACCGGCCGTCAAATTTTTCATCGGGAGCAGGTGATCTCCGAGTTTTTATTTTCCTCCGGCCGGCTAGGGCGATGGGGGTGCCATCAGTCTGAAGTAATGACTCGCTATTCTGCACCCGCCCGGGGGATCAATTACTTTGAATCTAATGCGACAGGATAAATTGCATCCCGCGGAAGGCTCCTCGCGCCCAAACCACACCAACCTCCTGACAACCGAACCCCGTCGATGCAACGGACGACCAAGTCCCACGGACAGCCACGATTTTACGCCGGAAGGCACTCTCGTCTTTGGAAAACAACCTCCTCGTTACCGGGCTTTCTGCGTCCCCGTCTCATCGCTCGACAAATTGCCAATAAGCGAGTCCCATCGATTTCCAACAACGTACCACGGTTCTATGTATATTAAACGCACCGAGTCGGACGACGAGCTGAGATCTTCGAGATTTTTCAACGACGAGCGGTCGTTGACAAACGATGGACAAAAATTTTAATTTCGAATCTGTTGGAATGAATGCAATTATGATCTTAAGAGTGCCAGATGTCGATGTCAGTTTTAAGAACTGTCTCCGTATACGGTTTGGCCGCTTTTCCTTTTGGCTTTTCTTTTTAGTCAAGTTCCAAGTCCAGAGTCAGAAAGACCACACGACACTGTCGTCGTTCGCATCAAGACGTATCACTGTATACGCATTTCTTCGAACTTTATATTCTTATATATACAATTACTATACTACTAGACACGCGAGATCCCTGCATATTATAATAAACTAGATATTATAATCTGAACTTTACAACAGAATCTTATCGCAAGGTCACGATGCACTTCGTAGTTTGAAGAATCCGAGTTGAGGGATGAAATGGGTACGGGTGGATCGTTTGCATAGATGGGCGATTCTCGTACGTCATTTTTCTTGATTTTGTCCAACGATTCGTTTATTTCGATTCTGAGCGGTTTGATATTTTATTCGTTCGGTGAAAATATTTTAACATTGAAAATACTCACGAAGAGTACACTTAGGACAGTATACAGTTGTTTCGTGAATAGATTCGGTTTTTACAATCGTGGGTACATAATGATAAATTAAATTTTTTATCAGGAGTATACACGTATTGATAGTGACAGATGGATCAGTGGTGTTGGATCGAAAATTAACAAAATTTAAAAGTTATGAATTTTGTTCTGAATACTTGTATATAGTACCTATTTGTCACGCTGTGCGAGGAGTCGAGTTTTCGACCAGGCGCCTGATCTTACGCATCACCGTTAGTATTTTTGTTAATTTTTTTCTTTTTTTGGTTTTTTGGTTCATCGCGGAAAATTTGAACACGGACACGGTGTAGTCGAATTTCGTCCGATGACCCTGCCCGCGTCGAAGGTGGGTCGCTGATCGATAAATTTCATTACCCCTCGAGGGGGATTACGACATGGATGACGGGGCTAACAAATAAGGTGGCTCGTGGATAATTTATTTCGATAAATTCCGGCCACTCGATTTTAGGAAAAGCGAGTCCGTAAAAACGAGCGCAACGAATTTTGCGAACAATCTCACTATTAACGGTTCACTCGTTTCTGACTTTGATATTTCGGTGATACGCATTTACGATCGCGAGAGATATTTATTTCTTCAATTCTCGTTGTGGCTTCACGGTGCGGGAAAGTTTCATTGTTTTCGACTAATGCACGAACAGTAATTGAACTGCGAAAGTTGAAGAGTCGGAGATCGATTTACGTCAAAAGTTACAGTCGAAATAACATACGAAATAAACTTCTCTTTTTGTAGGAATTCAAAATACACAAATAATCGTAAAATAAAAATTTGTTTAATTATACTACGGAGTTTCTCTCTTAAAAAGTTTCCACAGAGAAGTGTATTAGTATTTTACTGTATTAGTAAAAAATGTTCGTTAGAATATTTGAAATATTCTTTAACATTCCCAACGATATTGTTCACTTAATATGGCAGATTTTTTTCCACGCGATTGTTTCGATGTACGTATCTCCATTTCCGGAAGAAATCTTCTGGGACGGATCGATTCCCGTCGACGAACTCTTTTTTCGATGGGACGATTACCGGTTCACGAAACCTCGAAAGTGCTTTACCAAGTTTTCAAGATTATCGATGTTTCCGCGGCGGCGTAGTAACGAAGAGGTCGGGATCTTCCCCTGTCCCGGCTACTCGTCACATAGCCGGAATATAGTTTCCTCGGCCTCCTCGGTCGCTGAAATTCCGTATACGTTTGCTGGAACCTTCGAAACTTTTCTTTATCCGACGCCCATAAAATAGACTTTATACGTGCCTCGAAACTCCTGATGTATTCCGCAACTGCACGCTCGACTTCCGACCCGCGAAAGTAAACGTTCTGCTCGGGAGAGAGAAGAAGTGAAAAAAGTAGGAAACCCGACCTCTCTGGAATACCGCCGTTGTTCCCTTTGCGTGGAATCAGCTCGATTACGCGAGCGTCAGAATGGCGGGGAAAGGAGTGGGTTTCGGTGAAAAGGAAAGAATTAGCGGTCGACGGGGGGCAGGGAAACCGGGGGTGAATTGAAAACGGAAAAACGAGGAGTACGTCTGGAATGGTTATTTGAAAATTTTACAATCTTCCTTTCGCCAAATCTGCCCCGTATATTTCTCCTGTGTATTGTTTCTCTCGTTTCTTTTTTTTTCCACCCTCATTAATAGAAGTTAATTCTTGAGATTGTCCGAAACCCAAAAAGAAATCGGACAGACCGGAGGTGCTTAAGCCTTTGGAATAATTGAACGGGACAAATGGGTTTTAAGGAGGATAGAAATACTGTGTATTTAGTAGCATAATATTTTTACCAAAGAAGAACGGAACCGTTTTAACGATTTCTATCTCGAAATTACGAGTCTCGACGAGCTGTCTAAAAAGCACCCCTTTACGACCGTGACGACTTCTCGTTTTCCGAGATGAACGGAGTTAAAAATCTTGCTCCTTCCCTTTCCTTTAACTTTTCAAAACTTCGTAACTTTTTCATTAATCCGAGAATACGAAATGTCTTTTTTCGCGTTACCCTTTCTACGAAAAATAGTTGAAAAATAATTTGTTTCTCTTTCTTTCTCTCTCTCTCTGTGTCCTTTGTCCGTTTTAATTAATTTTTCTTATTCGCTCTTGGATGTATTTCGTCTCCAATATTTCAACCACTTCTGCGCGTCGCGTTCAATTTTCCTCGTACACATCGAACGATAGTCGATTCTGAAAACTTGCAAGAGACTCCTATATTACAATATACACAAACAATCTAACGTCTCAACGTCCGTTAAAAGTCGTTAGACTAAATGATTCTTCGATTCTCGTTAAGTCTCCGCAAGCTTCGCGAGTTGCTTCGATTTTCTTCACCGACGAATCCAAGTATCGAGGATCGCGAAACTACGGAAATCTTCGCGGTGAAACATCGCAATCGCGCTTCTTCGATCGTTCGAGGGGATCGACGGACGCATCGTATCCCTCTCGGATGAAATATTAAGGGAAACGAGTAGATGTAGGTTGAGTTGCGCAAAGATGCTCGGAAGGTCACGCGTTTGAAAGACCATTTAAGAATTTCCTTTTGTCGTGCGCCTCGACGTATGTACCGCGTTCCCGGTACACAATGCGTTCGCTCTAAAAGCGGTAACTTTTTCAAACGGGCGCCCGCTTTCGGCGCAACAATTGTATTTTTCCCTTCCGTCCGATGCCACGGGTGTGCCTTCCGCTTTTCACCGACGTAATTGCACGCGCGGAGGTAGTGAACGTTAGAAAGCGAACGAGGGAAATTATTTACTAGGAAAGAGGAACGGGACGATCCGATCCGTTGAACCGTTTCCAAGAAACGGGGACGAGGAAGGGAACTTACGCACGGGCTGACGGATAATGTCGTTTATTTTTCATGCACGCCCGTTACATCGATCACCGTGATGCCATGGAAAAACATTTTCAATCGGTGCACAATTCTTCCGCGGCCCCGATCTTGCGATACCTCCTTCGTTCACCGAGATCTGGAGCACGCTGTTTAATGGACGACGTCGGTCCATTTTGATCCTATTGGTTTTCGAACCCCTACGAAAGCTGGGAGACACTGATTACTCTTCAGAAACCAATGGAATCAATTGTCTACGATGCGCTGGTCTCGAAATGCGCTGACGTCAATCTGCAAGCTGTTCCATCAAACTCTTTCCAATAAAGGGATCTCGTTCCGGGAATAAAAATCCTTTCGAATATATATACACACACACATATAGGTATACATACTTATATATATATATATATATATATATATATATATATATATATATATATATATCGTTCTTGCCACGACGTTTGTAGATACGACGAATGCACCCGGCGCGCGTCTATTCTGATACCCTTAATTGGATACCAGAGAGGACGAGGAACAATCCCCGGGTACCCACGAATCCGTAAACCAGTTTACCTCGACGGTAATTCACGAGTCGCCATTCACCGAGTACAATCAGCAACGCAAAGATTTACTCGGTGGAAAGTTATTGCTCAAGATCCGTGCGAATCGACTTCGGTCGCGTCCGATTTCTGAACGAATGAGGGGACACTTACCCCGATGTCTCAACGACCACCGCGATCGCCGACTCGAAACGTCCAAAAGGGTCCCATGATCGCGCGAACGGTTTCGAAAGCGCGAGGTTGAAGTTCAAGGAAGGTTGCCGCGTATACCACGGAGTAAGAAGAAAACAGTCACGGTGTCGAGGGGTGTACAGTGTTATCGTTAAGTAGAACGAGGACAACGACGAGGCAAGTTCCGCGCAAGCGTATGCTTCACGTGGACCGACTGGAACGTCTGACCCGATTCGGCTCGAGATTCTTTCCGAGACTGATCTTTTTTTATCCCTGCAGTGGCTATCGTGAGAAAACTCCGCAACAATGACAGCCGGTCGTAGGCCTCGCGAAGGCTAACTGGAGAACGTCACTGACCCAATTCGACTCCCGTGCTCTTCCAGGGCTGACCTTTCTCGTCCCTGCGTTCTCTGTCGCGTCCCAGGATACCTTTGCAACAATTACATCGTAGCGTGGTCGGTAGAGTGTTCCGGTCCTGTACACCGGATAGCCGATTCTCGAAGTTTGGAAAGAATTAAAGTTTAAAGTACGTAGTACTCTGCTTATACAGAACTAGATGCATCGGATTCGTCTCGAGTACCAATCTATCGTGATCGATAACCTGCGGAAACAATGCGATTATAAATACCGTGAAAATAAATCGAGCCACAGTACACGGCCCCTTTGCTCGAAAAATCAATTCTTCGAAATACTTGGAAAAAATGTAATACTTCGAAATACTATATTTTAAACTTCTCGATAAAAAAAAAGAGATTTTTCCTCAAAAATCGCACGTACTAGAAGCCACGCGCGCGTGAAAAAAAAAACGTCTCTGTACAGAAACCGAGGGCTCCAGCAACCCCGTCGCATCGTCGGTTACACGGCTGGTGCTCGCGACACGATAAATAAACACCCTTCCGAAACTTCAACCTCGAATATCTTCCGAACTACCGGCTGTCTGCGCCCGAAACCATATATCATTATCCCGGTCGTTTCGAGCGGCGTCGTTACACCGTGGCTCGTCTAAATATCGAGGGGCCAATCGGGGATGTTTCCCCCACCAGTGTGCCGGGCAACGTTGGTGCACGGCCTCGAGAGATCCCGCTGGATGCCCATTGGCGTTGGTACTCCACTGTCCCGTTATCCAACGTGTCGGGTGCGATCGTACTCGGTCGGAGAGCGCCTCGAGTCGCAACAGCTCTCCCCCCACTCCGGTGAGTGACGCGCGAAGGATCGCGGAACACAGAGGGAATGAAAACGATGGTCCGAGGAGGGCCGCGCGGAGAAAGAGGACGAAAAGGGCAGAGAGACGATGGAAGGGGGGAAAGGTCGACAGCGTTGAGCCAGGGTGGGGGGAGCCGAGTTCACGGCGGACAACCATTGTTGCGAGCTTTCGCCGGGGCGCCAAGGAGTTCTGCTCGAAGCTTCCGTTTCCCTCGTTATGGTAAATGGTCTGTCTTGGTGGTTGGGCAAACAGTCACACAATGATAAGTGCAAGCACGGGACGCACTCGGCTCGCCATCTCGAGACGCTTTCGAGGACTTCTGGCCTTTCTCTTTGTCCGTCAGCCCGACGGTCCCGCGGACCTCGCGACGCTGATCCTCCGAAAGGTGTCCAGGCCTGGTTCCGGGTGACTGCTGAAACATGCATAAGGTCGGACTATTGTTCCACGGGAAAATGATTACTTTGCGCGCACTCGGGCGAACGTATGTCGGGACTTCGTCGTCCCGACGGATTCGAGCACGGTCCACACACCCACCACTCGCCTCGTTCGTAGGTCCGAGTTAACCGATTTGAATGTGAAAGACTGGATAGGTGTGGTTAATGTATCGTGTTCGAAATCCGGTGTCCGAACGAAACTGTGGTGAATCGGTGCCCGTGTGTTCGGGGTTCGACGCGCGCCAGGATCCACCGTACGCGCGTTAATCCTTAAATTCCAGCGCCGCGACGCTGGAAGAAGCTTAACCTACGAGCGACTGACTTCGGGTAGGAGACACTGAGGATAGGTAAACGTACAGTTCGCGCGTGGTTGTTCGGTGCTGAAACCAACTTTTTTCGTTCGAAGAGAGTACGAGTTCTTTGCAATTTTTTCGCGTTGTGGATATATAACAAAACCGAAGATTAGTCTTCACGGGAGAGACTATGCGGGAAGATCTGAACGAGACTTGTATTTTTCTTCAATTTTTCTCTTTTGAATTTTATTTACCTGGAGGGAAGAATTTTAAAGGACGCTCTCGAGTAAATCATTTTTCTTTGTATTTAATGATACTTGGTAAAAGTTATTATTTAATAATGATTTTTAGGTTGGTCATTTTTCATTTCTGGAGTATAGTTTGTAAGTTTAAGTTTCTTTAGTGTACAGGGTGATGGTGCAATCAAGATGAGGGTGATTCTAGATGAAAGGAATTAAATTTATTTATTCGAAGCTTTCGTTTGCACTTGTCACCAGTTTCCACCAATTCGTCCCATCGATAGGATACAGTAATCGAGAATACATGGATATGCTTCTTGCATCGGAGGCCTATGGTGGTAACGCATGAAACACAAAATTTGAAAAAAATTTTATTTTAATATAATTCAGAGTTGCGTACGTGGCACGATGAAAAGTATTTTCCACCATTTCTGTATTATCTTATTCATCTATAACTTAAGAAACTATTCATTGACATTACACATAATGTTAATGGTATTTGCAAACGACGTATCATCTGTATCAAGTTTTCTAGTAAATTTTCCCCGTGAGAAATTTCATTAAATATTTTCAATCAATCTTTCCTCGTGTAGAATCACCTCCTTTTTATCGTACCGTAAATACGAAGACACAACTGTCAAACATTTTAATTTTGAAGAAGCAGTTCGAATATTTGTACAACCACGTAATAATTTCCCCGAGTAATTTTCCACTTCTATTTTCGTACTCGAATTTCGCATTAAACCGGTTGTCCCGGTACTACAAGCACGACCTCGACCAGCTAATAGAATTTCGCGAATTCGTGCTTATTCAAACTTCTTTCCCGTGTTTCCGCGAGCTCCGTGAACCAATTAATTTTATATCAAGTTCGAGACACTTTGTGTATCTATCGGCTTCTTACTTTGCGGTAAAACACGTATAACGAATTAAAACGTGGCGTATGCAAAGCCCCGCCGTAAATACCCCATGAAAATATTTTACTACGTGACCCCTTCCCGATTTAATATTCGGTCGAGATACTTGCAAGAGGATCGCATAAACCTTCTTCGGTGGAACTTGAGAAAAAGCTTTTTATTATTCTCGACGTCCATTTCCATACACGCGGGTCCGTTCCAGGTGGGAAGGGGGAGAGGGGGCAAGCAGGTACGGACGGGGGTGATCTATACATTCTCTCCGTGGGCGAAAAGTTCCCATAAGTCGCCCCGGGACGGTTAACAATGTTAGAAGTTCGATAACTGGGGCAAATTGGTCAGAGTGGAAGATTTCTGCACGACGCTCCAGCTTTCCGGCTGATAACAAATTAGCCAAGTTCGATATTCAACTTCCCCGATGATTTGGACACCGCTCGCGCGATCCACGTCGCGTACTCGCCCGCGTCCTTGGATACATCGAAACTTGGAACTCGAGATTCGAATACTTTTCTCGCAAATTAATTATCGAGTCTCTCGAGCCTCGTTCGATCGACCGTTCCCCTCCCAGATCGTTGCAAAATTTAAAATTATTTCGTATCGAACAACCCACCACTTATCTTTCAGCTCAAAATTGTACAATCGTTGTTAACGTGTACTGAGGTAATCTTGATTTTTTACACAATGGTTCAAAGTCGTTGAGAATTTTTACATTTTATTTACACCCTGAATTATAATAATTAGAGACACTTTTATTCGGTACTGCTCTGAAATGTTTGTTTTTATACATGGAATTATCTGTTTTAGACCTATTTGTACAACTTGGGCTTGAGCTCGTAAATAAACTAGTATCATTATTACTATTAAATTGAACTTTACGCAATCTACCATCAATTTTATCAAATATTAGGTCATTTTAAAAATCATTTCGTTTTCTTTTTTTTTGGTGAAAATGAAACACGATTCTGTTAGAGTGTATAAACATTTTATTAAATAATATATTCTCCATCTTGGAAAACGAAATGATTTTCCGAACAACCCAATATTACGTTCGTGAGGTGTAGTAAGTGTGTAACGCGCGATTGTCAATTATCAATTATTTACGATTAACGATACATTGTAGAGGCTCTTTTTTAACGAAGACCACCTAGAAGATCGGTGAATCGGTGGTATTTCGATTCAAGTACTGTCTTCCGAGAGAACGGAATGTTTTCTAATTTTCCCTGAGTACATCCTGAAAGTTGCAACCATCGAACGACCCTTGGTCAGAAAGGGTGGTCGCCGCGGTTGTGCAATTGTCCAAGAATCCCGGTTTTACGATGTCGTTGGTAATAAATGATTTTTTATCGTCCGGGTCTTCGCGGTCCTCGAATGCTTAATTCGCTCCGCAACAATCTTTTTTATTGCCACTACACTCGCTACCTCGTCCAATTTAGAACCACTTGGTCCTCCTTGGTGCACGATAAAAGAGAAATCCACAAATTGTAGGAACGAAAAGGGTTCTCTATCGATGGATAACTGGGCCGGTGAAAATTCGTGGTGAATTCACTCGGCTTGAAAATACATCGAAATTAGTATCCATGGAGAAAGAATCGCGCCATCGATGCTACACCGAGCACGCGAGAGGTGTTTAATTCTAAACGAAGCTATTGCTGAGCTCCGAGTCCCGTGGAGCCTCTATTCTAAGGTCGAGCAATTGATAATAGAAGCCGTGTACGGAATAATCGACGCGCACTCGCGTCGAATACACCGGAATAAATTGAATAGTCCACAGGGGCGTGGACAAGTATTACGACAATTATAGAGGTATTGTATGCAGGTTAGCGCGAAACAATAGCGGGTAATGTCACACAATTTATTTCGCTCTATCTTCCGTTCACGTTCGATTAAGCTTCAATTTTTCTTCCGATTGTCGCATAGGCCCGAACGTCAATAACTAGAATCTAGCCAGACACTCCAGCCACCACTCGAATAAAATTCTTCCTCTTTCGTTCGCTATCGTTTCACGACCTTTCTCCATTTCCAACTTCCGCGTCCAACTTCCCGATCCCGAACCAGGGTTGTGTACCAATCCCCGGTTCCCGTGTTTTCTACCCGATCGTTTCGCGCCGCTATCGTTCATTACTATCAATGGTTCTTCGATCGAGAACAATACGAATACACAGAACGAGTTGCGTTACAATTGCACCGCTTGATTAAATATTTTCGACGAGTTAAGTGCGCCCCAATTTCGACGATTTCAATCTAGTTCAATAAGCGCGCGAACAGTTTGTTAAAAATATTGTACCGTTTTCGAGCGTGATACCTTCGGTTTATTAATACTGGGAACGATTAAAGTATTACTTTGGGCGCAAAAATGCGAGAAAATTGGGAACAGGTAAGAGAAAGGTTCGGATGTGAAATCTATGCATATTTTTCATCATACTGAACATTCCTCGTCGATATTACGACAAATAAAATACCTACGACCGAGAACTTACGTATCGGTGACCCAAAGGATCCTCAAGTAGGGTAGAATTATTAAAATTTCTAATTTGAAGTCGATACTACTTCAGAATTCCTGAACTATTGTTTCTCGTTAAGAAGAGGTAACACGTCATACTATTCTACATTGATATTATCTTCGTTCTACGTTCGTGTTATTCGAAAGAAAAAATAATATCCAGAACTTTCTAGCATCGTTCGAAACGACAATTGGCGAAAAGTGTATCGATATTGGGACGTACACATTGCTGGAAAGAAACGATCGCAGGAAATAGAAACAAATTGATCTAGAATTTTCTTCTCTCACCAATGTGTTTGTAACGTGTTCACGAATAGACGTCGAACACGAGGAGAGAGCTGGTAGCGAACAGCTCGACGACACCTGCTTTTTACCTCTGTACACGTGTCGGCTAATTCGAGGCGTCCGTGTGCCCGGTTTTTGCATCCGGGGGCTCGGTTTTTTGTTGTATATCGTCGCGAAAGCTCGAGAGAGGATGACTTCACCGTTGTCCAAGCAACCCCATTCCTCCAACCCCCGTCGTCCCCCGGGTCGCGTCTTCTCAGCCAACTGAATCGACCGTCCGTGACGAAAAGCTTCCCGGCTTTTCGCGGATTTGAAATGCAGAGCAGTTTCCCCCGACTCGTGGAAACCCGGACCGAGCTGGAAACGTCGTCTTGTCCGATCCAAAGTCGTGTCGTCGGTTAATCTTCGATTCTCATCTTCTACCCGGATGAAAGAAACTTCTCCGCCCGGTAATGCCCGATCTCTTTCTCCGGGCGCGGATTTTTTTCTTCGCTTATTAAACTTTCCCGGGTGATATAATACAGCGGGCAAGCGGCTGATTTAAAATGAAGATCGCGCCTAAAGTACGACTCGAAGGTACGGGAACTCCCTGGTACAATAAGAGAACGGTCTCGATTCGTTCGTCGTCTCTTTCGGCGTTCTCCGCGATTGATACACCTATACGTCGCGAGTTTGTATTACGAACTCGAGCGAATACCAATCGGGAAACCACTTCGAGGCTTAATAACTTCCGCGAATGCTTATTTTTCGAAAGAGATTGGACTCGTTATCGTCGTATATTTCACCGAATAACGTTTATCATTTACGAATCACGTCGTTGGTTTGAATCGCGTGAAATCGACGCGAGTGACAACGTATCGTCGCGTTCGGTATACGACGAAGACAGAAGGACGAACGAAGCGAACGAAGGAAGCAAAGAATATTTCTAGTACGTGCGGTATTATTTCTGTCGGTGACAATTGGTCCGAGTCGATCTGAAATTGGCACGAGTGTCGGTCGAAGCGTGAGAATTCTCGTTTCTTTTATCCAGCCACGATTGCATCTTCGGTTCGCTCATGCGCGAAAGCTCGATCTCATCGTCTAGTATACGATCACGTGCGGACAATTTCCATTCGATGGTCCCGTATCGTTTCAACGCGAGTATCGTTCTCCGTTGGCTACCGAAGAACACCCTGCTAACGACTAATAATACGTCTAATTAATTTCGAGTACTTTGTACCGCGGTGAAACGCAACGACACAGAGATAGAAACGGGACATCAACGACGCCATTGTACGGTGGATATCTAGGAGATCTCGACCAACGTAACAGAACCCGGACAAGATACGGATCCGTTGGAACGGATACAACGCAGTTAGACGGGACAACATCCAAGGGAACTTCTTGCCAGCGATAGAACAGTACCCGGACTCGGTAGAACCCATGAAAGCTGCATTGTGTCCTTTGGAATACAGACTCGACGGAAGCCGACAAGATTCGACCCGATTGCCACGGACAAATGTGGGTTGACGTCTACGCGTCCATTCAGGTTGTTCGTTGACACGGTTGCCACATTCTTTCGACTCGAATACAAAAATTACTTATCTCCCCGCCCCACCGCCCTGCTCCGCGTTCCCCGAGTATCGTTCTCGTCTTAGAAGCGCGGTACGGTTCGCGCGTTCTCGCGCTAGATATCTATTTCGTTTCCATAGAAGCTAATAGACTCTAAGCTCTAACAGAGTCTCTTGACTGTGCCCCGTCCTATCGTATCTAATCTGATCAATTCTACGAGAGACCCGGGGGATTCAGCGGAGATTATTCGCTAGAAGCGTCTCTCCCGTCGGGCCAACGCGCAACCTCCTGGCTGGTTTCAACCGTGTAAGCCTTTTGACGTTCGAGAGGGGTAGAGGGAGGGTAGGGTGGTCCCATCCGTGCCCTCGATGTCGACCTTATTCCACGGTTCTCTCGTTCGCGCGAAGGAACCGATCGCAGGGTCTCGGATCCAAACGGGAGGATCGCTCGGAAGCTATCCAACATCTACACCGTAGCCCGAAAACCGGCACGAAACCGGGTCGTCTCGCTTTTTCGGTGACCGTATCGCGGGTTAATCTTCGATTCTTATCCGCGTGAAGCGCGGATCCGAGAAGTCGAAGCTTAGACCGACCCCCTCGCGACGCCCCATTGTCTCCTCGGTCAGCATCTTTCTTTCGGTGTGTCTCTCCCTCCTCTGGTCACATACGGGACTCTCTCCCTTTCACTGGTTCTCCTTCTGTCCTCCCCCTATACGACTCTCTCTCCCACTGGTCCCTTCTCGACCCCCCTGCACGACTATCATTCTCCCTATTGTTCTGCCTCTTGTCCCCCCTGAACGACTAACATTCTCCCTCTTCTTCTCCTCATGTCCCCTCTTAACGACTATCATTCTCCTTCTTGTTCTCCTCATGTCCCCCCTGAACGACTACCATTCTTCCTCTTGTTCTCATGTCCCTCCTGAACGACTATCATTCTCCCTCTTGTTCTCCTCATGTCCCCCCTGAACGACTACCATTCTCCTTCTTGTTCTCATGTTCTCCCTGAACGACTATCTTTCTCCTACTGGCCTCTTCTTGTGCCCCCTGAACGACTATCATTCTCCCTCTTCTTCTCCTCCTGTCCCCCCTGAACGACTATCTCTCTCCTATTGGTCCCTTCTTGCCCCCCTGCACGACCATCTCTCTCCCACTGATCCTACTCTGGACACCCTGCACCAGTCTCTCTCTCCCACTGATCCCATCTAGCCCTCCCCCTCCTATGTTGCAAGTATCCAGCTCCCACTGGTCCCCCTTGAGCCCCCCTGCGCGACTCTCCAGGTCTCCTCCACGGTTACACGGAGCGGGTACCGTCAGCTCGGTAACCTCTTAACGTGACCGAGGGAAAAAGGGTTTATACGCCGGCACGGTGGGCGGGAGAGCGTAAAAGGGCGTCGTGCTGGATGGCTGGATAGAGGCGAGCGGTGAAACGAAGAGGAGGCCGCTGAAAACCATCTTCCGGATAACCGTATTACCCGCTGGCATTGTCTACGGCCAGCCAATTCGAAGTAATGAGACACAGTCGGTTGCAGAGAACAATCGGGCTTCCACGGCGTGCAGGAGCCACGACGTGCCTTCCTACCTTCTCTCTGTGCTATCTCTCGGCTGCTCGTCAACCTTCTCCACCCGGCTTCTGATTCTGGCCAACCTACCCCTCCCTCACCCCTCTCTCACTCTCTCTCTCTCTCGGTCTCTCTCGTTCGTTCCGTTTCACCGTGTCCCTCCGTCTCCCTCACCCTTCAGCTTTATAAGGAGCACGTCAATTCTCTACGACGCGTAGTGCACACTAAGTCTCATCTTATTGCATTCTATTCCGTCCTCGTCCCTCTCTTTGTCATCCACCGTTCTCGCGTTTTATCTTTCGGTGTTTCTCTCTCTCTCTTTCTCTCTTTCAGACACACACACACACAGAGAAACCGCGCACACAGTTGTACGTATACGTATACATGTTCAACCATCACTTTCTTCCTCTTTCGCGCGCTTTCCCGCCTCGTGCCCAGACGCCCGTGATATTGTATGTACGCGGGAACAATCGCGGTGTAAACAATAGCGCGTCTTCGGGACTTGAGAAGGAATCAGCGTTGACTAATGAGCGTAAGCGCAACCAGGATCTCGGAGGCGCTCTGGCCTAGCCGAGCGAGCGGCCCGTGGATGGTATTGTTCTTTAAAGTTTTCGAGAAACAGAGGGAAATGGAATTGCGAGATTTATCCCGAACGGGGGACCGCCGCCGTGGAGAGGTATTTGAAGCCTTGCGCTTTAAAAGCGCCGGGGAATTGTCCGCTAGATTTTTTCATTAGCTCCTCCTCCCTGGATCCAACCCAACCCCCCTCACTTGCTGCGTTTTTCGGCGAAACTCCGAACCGTGGCGTTAATTTAAGGATTAAAAAATATATACGTGCGGTATCTTCCAGTGGAGAGAAAATATTATTCGAAAAAGTCTTCTTTAATCAGCGTTTCCACGAGGAAACGAACGAGAAGGTTTGTTAATATTTTGTGTCATTTTTCTTCGGTTTCTCGTTACGTTTAGGTATCGATCATTCCTCAGAGTCGCGGTGCTTTTATTTCTGAGTTTCGATTCGATCCTCGAAATTTTCCACAGGAATTCGACCATTCGATGATATTTAATAACCGAACGGTGAATCGAAATGGAGACGACTTAAACTCGCGATGCAGAGTTTTTAGGTATATCTAAAGTACACCGTGAATAACGCGAAAGATTGTTTCCAATTTTTCCAATTTGCCCAATTTCCCGGTTAAATTTGAATCCCGTACGTTGAACGTAATTTTCGCTCGCTCGATCTGTGGATTTATATTTTCGAAACGCTTCTGTAATATCCCGTACGGAGATATTTCGCGATAACTTTATATTCTAATATTATCCGGCGTTATTTGCAATTTGTACGGCATGAAATATGATACGCTAACTGGATAGGAAAATGAAGTTTCCCTGAGTAACGTGTATCATTCCATTATATTTCATTCTCCTTCTTATTGGCTCGTAAAGAACGCGTCAAATTTGCCTCTCGTCGCTCGCATCAAGCCTCGTCGTATCGTGTTCTCTTCTTCGGCCCCGCCTGCTCCCGTTGCTCCGGAATATTCATCTTCAGCGAGCGTGTACGTATAACCGTGGCGCGCGCGATGCATACGATGTCGCGTGTGTCTTTGTGTGTGTGTGTGTGTAAATATATACACGCCCTGTCGTCCAGGTACACCGACCTGTCATAGTGTAAACAATAAAGCTACGGAGAGATAGGTGCTTGCAGACGGTGGAAACTTCACGATGAAAACGAGCTTTCGATGATCTCGCGTTGGAAAATTCTTCACCGGATTCGAAACGATATTAATCGTCGTGGCGAGAATTCGACGTTTCGAGAACCTCGCGAACGAACGAACGTACGAACGAAGAGGAAAACAAGAGAGGCGGAAATATTCGAGGGAAAGTCTCAACCGAGTAAGAAAGAGGAAACGTAGAGAGGGATTTACATGGCACAAGAGTCCTCTGGCGTTGCACGGTAACCAACACTATCGTGTGCTTCGCATACTTGCGGTAAAGGGTAGTTATATTTATCCCGGAAAAAAGTATCCACTCGCTCCTTTTCTCTCGTTTTTTTGCATCATCGCGGATGCCACCGCACGGGCTGCTTCGAGAAACACAATATTCGCGAACGTTGAGGGATCTCCATGGACGATGGAGTCCGCGTCTGGGCGATCTTTGCGCGGTACTTTTCCAAAGAGAACTCGATTCTACGGGAGAACTCCAACCACTCGTCGAGAGTTCGAAGGGACATAGATATTATAGAGAACTCGATGTATCCAAGGTCCCGCGAATTCTTGGTAACACTTGGCACCCGAAACGAGTAAAATATGCAAGGAGATCTTTCGTTTCTTCGATCAGTACTCTACTCGGTAGCCATCGTCGAGCTGAACCGTAAATTTTCTCTTGACAGATTTAAAATAAAAATCTCTCTCTCTCTATCTATCTATCTATCTATCTATCTTTCTTTCTCTCTCAGTCGGTTCTCCACGGAGGAATTTAAATTAAAATAGCCGGTAGTTCATCGACGAAGAAACAGGGCAACCGTGAAGATTGTCGTTGAATTTTCAGACGCTTCACCTTTTCGTCGTTACGATTACTGCTCGATACTTGTTGAAAATTCCACGTGTCCTTACGACCCTTCGCGACACCCGTTACTCGAACTGATCGCGAAATCAAATGTTCCGGTTGTTCTCCGCGTTTCATCCAGCCAGTGGTGTCGGTCGATGCGAAACCAGCGACGTTTCGACGTGGCTGTCCCTAAAAATTTAAACCCGATATTATCGATCGGCCTTTACATTCAGAAGCCATTCCGGAATGGCGTTTCCTGTCACTTTGTTCATCCACTCCTTCCAACTTCGTAATCAACGCGGTGACGCCTATTAGTCGTCAGACTGGATGTCCTCTCGCCAGCCATTATTATCCTGACTACTGATTTCACCTGCAGGTACGCGGTTCTAATTAAAGTGTCTGAAGTCTGTCACTCTCCGATGACAATGCTTTCAATGTCACCGCGAGTTTTCGGTCCGACGGGTCGGGAATATTGAAAACGATACCGAGCTGACGAAAAAAGGAGAAAACAACGAAAAAAAAGAAAGAAAACAACGACAAAAAGAAACGGAAGAAAAAAGAGAAGAGGAAAAAAAGGAACAGAGAACTGCTTTCATGTCACTGCACAGCATTATCATTGGTCTTATCCAACGTTAATGAGGCGGGACCTGGGCTATAATAATGGTACCGATGTGTCGCGGCAACATAGACTCCCTTTGTGCCTTTAATCTCGTATAAATATTCTCTCGTTTCTTGAATTGCAAAAATTATTCCCCTCGTCGTTCCGCCTACGGTTTTTCGCTGACGCGTATTAAATTTGATTAAATTAAAACCACGCGCGCAAAAAAAAAAAAAATAAAAAATGAAAAAAAAAAAGTAGATACTTTCCCAGAAATTTCTTCGAAACTTTTTCCTTAAGACCTCGCAAACCTGAGTTTACGATACGGTGGCCCGGTACGCGGCGTTTTTGAGGATCAGCTTCCGGAAATATCGACGTTCCGGTCGCTTAATTGCACGAGGGATTAAGGTCCTGGAAGTTGCTTTATTGCCGTGAAATTTCCGCTATTATGCCAACCACGTGCGCTTCTAGACTCCTACTAATTCGTCCACGGAACATTTTAGGTAGCAGTTTTTATTGATTCACCCTTAATGAGAACAGTTTTGAACTCGAAACGATATAGTCGAGAATTTTAGGTCACCGTGCCACTTGTAAATCAATGCGTTAAAGAACAAAGTGCTCGATCTTGCGTTTCGAACGTAATCGAACATTATTCCACTAGTTCGCAAAGCTGGTCTTTCGGTCGAGTTTTCTATTATTCTATACACCGTTCAAGAACACATAATATTCAATTCTTACAACGATACAGATGCAAACAATTTCTCCTAAACACCATACTAAACACTTAGTGTTTAATGAAATTTCCATTGAATATTCTCCCTCGCTCGAAAAATTTCAAATATTCCCAATTGGAAAGAAATGGTTAAACATTCGATCGAATTTTCATTCGACACATAATCAAACATTATTCCTCTAATTCGCAAAGCTGGTCTTTCCATCGAGTTTTCGATTATTCGACACACTGTTCAAGAACACATAATATTCAATTTTTACAACGATACAGATGCAAACAATTTCTCCTAAACACCATAGCAAACACTTAGTGTTTAACGAAATTTTCTTCGAATATTCTCTCTCGCTCGAAAAACTTCAAATATTCCCGATTGGTAAGTAGTGGTTAAACATTCGATCGAATCTCGACCTCCCAATTTGTTCGTGTAAGAATCTCGGAACAATCGCGCGTAAGTACGTCGCGAAAAAATCCATACGACCTTTCGCTCAAGAATGAACGAATTGCACGGTCGATTCGGAGCAACGCGATTCTGGCCGACGAATTCATCGAGGAAAATCTACCGAGAAAAAGACGAAAAGAGAGGGTGGGTGACAATATGAAAAGCGTGCACGTCTTTTTACGATCCATTCGCACAGATAGCGTGCACACGGGGGTGGATTCGTCGCAGGTTTATGCGCCGAGCCTAATAGAACCGCCGATACAAGGTTCGCGATGATTTTCGCGTAGATTCGAGCGACGTACCTACGTATCCCTGGGTGTGTGGAAGGATTCTGGATAGTAGAAGGAAAAAAATTTACGTCGCCACCACCGACCGATATATTCGCGAATATTTCGCTGGTGAAACGAGGCGGAGGTCGTGGAAAATGTCGCGCGCGCGTGCCGAAGCATAATGCACGCCAGCGAACGCTCCCAGATGTCTGGGAGAATTTGGAAAGATATCGCTTAGAATTAATTTACGGTCGCTTCGTGCGAGCCGACGCTTCGCGTTCCACGTAGCTAGGTAAGGGGACAGCGAGGGCCGAGGGGTGAAAAATTTGCACCGCGACCGGTGGCTGTTTAAACGCGATAAGAATCGTCTCTCGCGGCCATCACGATGATTAATAACGCTCCGCGCGAAAGGACCCGAGCGAGGCAAATTACACGAGCCTTTGTGGGTCTCGCGGACGAATCTCCTACCGTGTGTACGAAATTCACCTAAACCTCCACACGAACGAAACGGACTCGTCTCGAGAATTTTTACAAAACAAGACACGCGGAAAGTTTTCGAAAAATGATCGGAAAAGTCAATCCTGTCCCTTAGTATATATTTCGCGAATTTCAACGATACGCCTCGCGAACAGAGCACAAACCGCGAGGTCGCTTCTCGCGCAGGTCACCCTGTATAATCGGCTCCACGAACTTTACCAGAGGGCTAACAAGCTCGAAGGTATTTTTCGGTTCACAAACCTGGCCTGAATACTCATTAAAAAACATACTTCGCCTCATTTGCACTCTTTTACGTTGAACTCTCTCCCAACGTTCCGCGTCGGGCTTTGTAGGATAACTCCGAGACTCCGTTAAAACCAGTTTCGCCGCTGGTACGATACCTGAGGGGTACCAGGGGAGGAATATTCGTGTTTCGCGACTCCTGTTCGGGCGGAGAAAAAAACAAAAAAAAGAAAAAGAAAACCAGCGGTGTTTTCCAGCTGGTAAGATTTTCCAAACGCTCTCTATATAGCGCACGCTCGGCTCTCGAGCGGCCGGGGAGAGTCTACTGGAAATCTCGGAACGATACGTCCATTTCGAAGGCTTCCTTAACCATCCCTTCGAGAGTTTCCTGCGCATAAATCTCGATGGTCTCCGGTGTTCAAGCGCTGTATTCGACCGCAGTTTACAACCCCTATGATAATCTTAATCTCAACCAACCGTTTGTTAATAGATACGTGCTTGTCCGACGGTGAAATTTATTCGTCGGTATGGTGGTCGGTATTCATTACGTTCGCCATACGCGTGCACACGGATCTCGAGCGATATTTTATAAACGTGTGTCCACCCGAGTGTCGAACGAAACGGGAATCGTCTTCGATTGAACTTCGATCCATTGGTTTTGCGATGATTCAAGTACGTTACAGTTGGTCGAGATCTCGAGGCACGACTCGAGGAAACAACTTGAAACGCGTTAGCATCGTCGATGGCACTGGAATAGGGAGAAACGGACAACGTGAATAGGTTATGGTTGTTCGATTCGAATTTTTCGATACAATTTCCCACGATACGACGGAATCGAACCAATTGGAAAAATTATACATTTTACGTTCGAGTGAAAGAGAGCATCGAGTAGATGCGGAATAAGGACGGATTAACATTACGAAACGAATGCGTAGAGTGAAAATGTAGGTCGTATTTCGTGCTATAAATTTATTTAAAACGTTGGCGGAAAATTTTTAATTTTCTTTGATCAATGCGTCCGCCGGTCGTTTGAAAAAGGCAACTCGAATTCGCGTTGCATTCGGACCGTTCGTATTTTTTCCGTTCCCTCGGACCGATTTAATTCCGATCTTCTGATATCTTTCGCGAGGTCTTTAGATTTTACACGAATTTATCTTGAAAATTTATCTGACATATTATCTCGAACGCGTGAGTTCTTGCCGCGCGTTCAATCGTATCGTATTATATTTCGCAGTCGAGTAATAAATTTAAAACTCGAGTATCGCTCGCGAAACGAAAAAATTAATTTATATCGCTCCGAGAGACTCGAAACGTTGTCACGAACCGAACAAGTGTGTCTGAGAATCGCAGAAGATCGAGATCGAGAGTGTCTCGATCGGAAAGAATAATAAAAAAAAAGAAACCAATCGAGCAAAACGCGAACTAAATAGTTAATTTCCGCTCACGGATAACGATCCCACGAATCGCGGTGGCCATTAGCGGTCGCGAGACAGCTCGAAACTCGCATCGCGAGAAACGTGAATCGCGACTGGTGCGCTAAAAATCGACACTCGCGATAAATACCACCGATTCTTGCAACGCGTCCCATTCGCTCGCGGGCAGTTAGCCCCTCCCACCTCTAGAGAGCCTCTAGCGCCCCTAGCGCCTCTAGATTCGTTGGTGGACTCGTCGCGTCCATTAGCTCGCGAAATCGGGTCGCTCCGCTCTGAAGAGGGAAAGAGGCTCCGAGAAACGAAAAAAAAAAAGTAAAAAAATAGAGTGTAGGAGAGAAAGGTTCGCGAAGGGCCTATAAAAATTCCGCGGGGTGTCCCCCGTCCGCGCGCGAAATGGTTTAATGGCGACGAACAGTGGGGAACGGAGGGATCTATCCAACGTTCGGTGCACCGATGATCGGCCGTAGGAGGCTTTTAAAAATTCCTGTCGACGACAATAACGCGAAAAACGCCGCGTTCCGTCCCAGTTTCCCGCCCCGCGGTTCGAAACCGTCCGTTTCGCGATTTACGATCGCAAGCTACGCGCTCCGGCTCGTGTAAATTCGGCGCCACGGGTCGGGAAAACACCGCGCGAGATTCGGGGATGTTCGACGAGCCGGTCCTGGACAAGCCGGAAGGGACAGAGATGCTCGTGTACCCTCGAAACCGGAACACGCAAATCGCATCGTCCTGGAACAGTCGGGAAGGTAGCCGGAAAATATTAGTCGCGACTCGATCATTTTATCACCGTCTTTCCTCGACCGGTGTCCCCTTTCGTGCGGCTCGAACGCAACGTTGAATAAAAAAAAAAGAAAAAAAATATATGTTCGACTCGTTGGAACGATTTCTGTTTACCGAACCGAGCATCGGAACGAGTCCTAGTTCCCGGTTCGCGCAACCTTGGGAAAATTGAATTTGTACTGTGTACTTTACGATTAGTAATCTCCTGTTTACCCGCGCCGGTGCGCGTTGTTATCCACCGCCGGGTTGCGAGTTTTTTCCCGCCCTGAATTAGCGGAAGACGGAGGAGCACGGGTCGGGCGCGGAGGACAGGAAATGTCGGAGGTGAGAAGGACGCTGAACTCGCCGCGTTCGCGGAAAGTTTACTGTCCTTTGACCGGACGAGTTTACGCGCCGTTCTCGTTCCATCGCGTTCGCACCGGTACCCCCCGCCCCCCTCTCGCGGAGTTCCTTGTTAACGCCAGAAATAGGGTCTCTGTATCGAGTACCACGCTCGGGATATAATAAATCGGTAATTTACGGGAGGGGCGATTTCTTTCGATGTTTATCGAATTCTACGCGACGCTGAAGAAACACTCGAGTCGAGTTTCGCAATCAATCGGTCGTTTACGAGAGGAGCGACTATTTTCGATTCTTTTTTAAATCTAAGATATCGAATCGAGATTTTCGATTCTGGAAGAATGACTTCTTTTTTTAGAATTTAAATTCTTAAAAGGAACAATCTTTAAAATTTAAACGCGTTTCTCTCGAAAGCGATTTTTTCGAATCAGTAGATTAAGTCACTAGAAAACTACCTAACGATTGACTCGAACTTCCAACCGGATATTCGCACTAACGAAAATATTTCTGAAAAAATTCAATTTTTATTTTCAAACTAAACGGTATTTTATAAACTTCTTCCTTCTCGCGCCATGTGTGTATTTAAATTTTGTAAATCCTAATCTCACCCAATCCTACTCGTTAATACCATAGAAATCCACTCCGAAACGTTCGACAAAAAGATTCAAGCAACCTAACTCAACAACTCTTATATTTTCCACGTAAATCGACACTCTTCTATAAAAATTAACAAAAACATCGCTCAAAGCGCGTACTTTCGATACACCTACGAAACATTCAAATCGGACGTTCCACAACGCCGGAAAAAATTCCCAAACACCATCCTCTCTTGCATCCCCCTAAACCGAGCAAACGGAGTACTCGCCGTAGCGGAAAATCCAGTCCCCGTAATACCTGCGTTACAATCGTCGTAAATTCTAAACTAACGGTACCCCATTTGCGGTTAAAATTCGCAACGTTTTCCCCGCCATGCGGAATTTTTGCGCGATTTCTCATCCAAGAACCAATTCCTCGCGCGCACGCGAATACGTTTCCTCGAGGATCGTCCACGGATCGTATTTCCTGTACAGCTTTCCGTTTCGAATCAACGAAGAAAACCCGTTGTACACCGTTTAAAGTTCAAATAGGCGCTAAATATTCATTCGCCGTGGTGGCCATGGCCTAGGGGGGAGAGTTGGGGGGTCGAACAGGGCGGTGTTCATGCTCGCCGCGGGATGAAATTCGTTCGTTAACGTAATGACAATAAATTTCAGCCCGATGTTCTTTCGTCCGTGATTTTCCATCAACCGCGGCGGTTACCGCCACCGGCGCCGGTACGCGTATTCATTTTCCATGAAAGAGCGCGGAATTAACCGCGAATAACGTTAATAACCGACGTAAAATAGACCCGCGGCCTGTTTAAATTTAACTGCCCCGGACGAAAACTGCTTCGAAATTGCTTCGCCAAGACCGCGGAGCTGGAATTCCATTGTACCCCCTCGGTCCCTGGTAGCAGCCCTCCATTGCCACCCCCATCGTCGACCATCCCACCCTTCGAAACCTACCATCGACCCCCACTCGTGTAATAGAGAGCCACGCGGCGGCTCTCCGCTCTTTAACTTTACGACGTTCTTCCGACTCGCTCGTTACAATAAACACGCCGTAGCGATGGACGCTTCAGAACCGTCACTCCACGGTACCTACCGGTTTTAATATTCCGACAAAGTGGCCGGGGACAATTACACGACCGACGAGTCCCGGCTCTTATTAACAAAGTCCGTGTGTATCCATCGAGCGGGGAGAATCCAACGATCCAGCTTGCGGTTACCCCTTCCACACCCCCACCCCCGCAGCTTTCGAATTCGAAAGTCCCACTGCCCCCGAACCCCTTCGTCCCGTCACTGGACAAATATTTGAGCTCGAACGCGGACCTTCGGGGCACGAAGTCGCTGTTCGGTTGCTCCAGTGACTCGATCGAATGAAAAGTGGTAGGGAGAGGAGAGGACGTGGGCAATTTTGGTACTCTCGAATCGAAAATATTAGAAAAATTAACAGCAGGGTCGAATTCTCCGCTCGGATGTTTCTCCGTACGCGTGAAATGTTGATCTCCACGTGAGTATATCGAAACGAAGTTCTCGATAATTGGATTATCATTTTGTTCTCAAAGATACGACACGTGTGCTTTAAGTTTCGTAATTTAATTTGACAATTGAGGATAGAATGGAGCTTGATATGTTTTAAAGCATCGTAGGACTATCCACGTCACGATCTTCACACTCGTGGCTCTTGATGTGCGTCTTAGATCGTTTTTTGAAAGTGCGATACAATCTCGTAACGCTTTTTTAGATTTTGTGGAGTTCTGGCCAGTGTTTTGTGGAGCACGATGGAAAATGTCTGCAGGACAGTCTGAAAGGGTTTTGGCAATTTCTAAAGGGTGTGATGGAGGAAAGGGAGCGAGAATGTAGGAAAAGGAATGGAGACTCATCGCTAAGGTATCCTAGAAGGTTCTGCCGTGTACAACAGGGACGTTGGGAGTGTTGGTGGTATAATTGGACCCCGATGTATCGACAGAACAAAGGAGTATTTTAGGAAAAGGACTACAGGCGTGTGGTAGAGAGAATGAAGGAGGAGTGACGGATGAACGACGAACGAAAGCGTGGAGAACGAGTGTCAAAGACTTGTGTGCACAACGAAGAAGTTTCACTTGTATTTTCTTTTCGTTTTATCAAGTAACAAGTAACAAGTAGGTGACAAGCAACAAGAACGAAACCAGTCTGACAAAGGAAAATTTAATTTATTCGAATAAAAAGTTAGTAAGTTTCCCTCTTGTGGCGAGAATATAAAGTACTATAAAAGACCAGATAAAATACTATAAAATACTATTAAAAGAATATAAAAGATTATAAAAAGTGCCACCACAAGGTGATCAACGATAAATTCGTTACAGTTAACGTTATTATTGTTCGTATTCAAGAATTTTTCAAAAATTTCTTTAAACGTAACGTATGAAAACGATCGGTTAATTCAAAAGGTACCCAAGTGAGTCATTAGAGCGAGTCATTAGAGCAAGCCGCTATAGTGTCTCGTCGTAATACAAAATGACATCCGCGAGAATCACTATAGCGACGCATCGTTTCTAAGAGGTTAATAGCTGTTTCATCGCTTTTTCGGTTCGATAGTTCGGGGAACTCTATAACCGATACAATCGGGACACTCGGTTATCGGCGATATGGTCGCGATACAGTTGGAAAAGGGAGAATATAGCAGCTGAAAAGTTTCACATCGAGTTCCCGGGCCGATCGAGAACCAAGCTCGAGTATTTGCTTTCGTGCCGCAAGAACGAAAACGACCGAATAACGACCGCCGGAGTCCGTTTACGCGCAACTGCTCTCCATCGCGGTAAACAGACGACTAATGAACTTCAAACGTCTCTTGCTAGTCGAGCCACACACACACTCAGTGTCCCGATAATTTCACTGTATCGACCTGTCTGCTGTATCAACCCACACCGATCTCCGTTGCCCTTAAACCAACACCGTAAATCGATCGCGACGAAACGGAGAATAAAAAAATGGACCACACCCTTGAGAAATCGCATCGCGTTGACCAAGTGGAAAATATTTTTTGAAATTTTACCATCAATATGGGTATGTCACTTTATCGAATCCTTGCCTGTGGTCATCGTACGCGATGTTAAATTACAAATCAACTAAACTTGATCGAAAACTTCCGAATCTTATCAAAAGTCGCAGCCAATCGTGTTGGAGTCGCTTCGAACCCACAGAAGAGCCGATCACCGAATCGTCTCAAATCGATGAACCGAAAGAGAAGTTTTACAATTCTCGTTGGAGTAGGTATCGTTCGAACGGTGTGTTTTTTCTTAGGTCGATTACGAAATTTTGTTCGCAGCGGTACGAAATTGTACAAGAGAACATTTAAACACCGGGAGTCGTCGCGACGAAGTTCGTGTGTCTGCAAATAAACTGCGAATATAAGTTACAGCGTTAGCCCGCGTTTTGAGCATGTTTCGAGTGTGTGCTCGAGCGTGTTCTTGGCGAAGTTCTCAGTGTATTCCACGCGATGCCCGAAGCTATTTTATCTACAATGTACACGCTCTATATACGGTAACTTCGGTTTTTCTTTTTAACGATAAATTGTCGTAGGGGTGCGTGACTATACTACAATAGAACCGGTTGATTGCCAGAGGTGTTTTACGGATGTGTGCGCGCCGGTGTGTACGTGTACCATTATTTCTTTCAACAATTGGGCCGTGATTTTTGAAAATAAAACACCGGGAGAAATGTGCCGTACGATGGCAACCGGGGGGAAAAAAATTCTTGTTTACAACATTGCTCAACGAGAAAGTACTTTTTCCACGGTGCCGAGAGAGCTCCGTGACCCTTGCGCGATCAATTCGCCCCGCAACTACGGTTACCCGAGAATCGTGGAATTAACTTCGTAACCTCAAAATCGCTCGGTCTCGGGGCTGTTCCAGACTCGTAAATAATAATGAAAGCGGTTGATCGCTAATTGAACGACGTCTTCGACAGAACGCGAACTTTGAAGGTTCCTGTTTCATGTCGTTGAATCGCTAATTAGGTCTTCGGAGCGGGACCGAAATCGATTTATTTCCGGGCTGGGTGCAGAAGTGGCCTCGGGAACAGCAATTAGAGCGATCGAGCGATCGCCGATTAATTTACGGCCTATAAACGAGTCGCGTCGTTTCCTTCGATTAACTTGACGCAATGGGACCGATAAACGGATACTACGGATATCTTCGCGAGGAGAAGAATTTTCGTTAACGCGAACAATTCTCAGCGTAAAAGTGCGCGAAATGGCGGCGAGGGAAGACGGATCGCGACGAATCGCGCAATCTCCACTCTGGTCTGAAAAATCAACATGGCCGGCAACGAAAACGCTGCACATCTTTGCGCAATATTTCCACGGATATATTGTCGACTTTACGTACCGGGTATCCCACTTGAAAGGAACCGTCTAATTATCGTCTACAGTCGAATCGCGAGATTATAGCTTTCTTGGTAGCAATGCGAGTCTCTCTACTTGGAAATTCGCTATCTCTCAAGCATCGTTACTTCGAAACGTTTTGTCGAATTATTCGACATCTTGTACAATTATCTCTTCCCTAATTGAACATCTTGTAGCGATGTATTTTGAGGTTAGATTTGGAAGCAGTCTCTATAAATCGTGAAGATTATTTCTTCTACGATTGAAGGTACCCTGGGTGCGAGAAAAATGTGTAAAATTATTTTACAAATAATTCCAGCAACGTATAATTAAAAGTACTGGAAAGAGGGTCGTGTTTGGACTCGTTCTCATCGGGAGAAGCTCGCCAATCCGTTGGAGACACTTTCGCGAAGATGTAAGGAAAATTTTGCAATTTCATCACACGAATCTCGACCACCGAAACTGTACGATGATCCACGATTCGCTCGATGCAGTGTCTCGTTGACTGTCGGCGCACTTCGCTTTCACGAGCTGTGTCTCCCAGCGCGTGATAAAAATCGCTACCTACCACGCTTTCGAGCGAACCGGCAGTACCGATTTTGTCACTCGCGGAGCGGGTGACTCGTGTGTAAACAAACCACTGTACTCGTGTCTAAAAAAAAAACCTCTGTACTCGTGTGTAAAAAAAAAACCCTGTACTCGTCTATAAAAAAAAAAAAAGAAATATATCTGTGATCTCGGTAGCTCTGAAAATTGTAAAGAAACGTTATCCTCGCGGCGCGTACCCTGTACAGCGAGAAGGTTGGAAAAAATTCGCAATATCGTAATTAAGTGGCCCGCGTCGAGCGGAACGAGCCCGGTACGGCGCAAGAGGCGTTTAAAGAGCACGCGTTGCTCCGCGCGTAAAGAGATACGAAGGGAAATCGATGAACGTAGGATATATATAAGGAGAATAATAAAAATCCCTGGTACGGTACGTGTACGCGAGTACTCGAACCCCGCGGGTATACGTCGCGTTCGGTATCGTATTCATCGATATCCCGCCAAGTATCGGCAGTCGATAGCACGTAAGAAATTCACGTACACGGCCCAGACACATCCATTTACGACGTAAAATTACGGCCCGGTGGGCTGATGGTTTCCCGTGCGACGATCCCCGGGCGCGTTGGTACAAAGTCGCGCTTACATACATATGCATGCCCCGTGTATTTCCATATGGATGCGTTTTCGTCTTCGAAAAGTTCCTGTAAGCGTGGCCGTCGCCTCTCGCTGTGCCACGCCGTGCCAGTCTCTGTCTTTCCATCGAATTGCCAGTCGGGTTACGTGAAAGACGGAAACGGCCGCGACGTCGTCCTCCTCCTCGTCGTCGACGACGACGACGACGACGACGACGACGACGACGTGCTCGCGTTAACGTCTACGAACGGTCGATGGCTCGTACGATCCCCTTCCTTCGACTTGCTATCGTCAACGACTTCTTTCGCGTATTTCCCAGCACCGTGTTACAGGATTCGAACCGTTTCGGGAAATCTTGACTCGAGGAAGGAAATTCTTCAAGCACGGTAATCGCCTCGTCTATTGTCACTTGACAATACTTGCACGAACGATGGATCGTGCCTTTTTTTCTTACTTATAACTTGTACCGTTCCGTTATACGTTCCGATCGAGCGTTCTTTTCATTGTAAACTTTCTAAGGGCAAATAATAGAAATTTTTATCGGTAGTATAACTTAAAGTTCAATTTCAATCGTTCCACAATCTAAGACTGAAACACGCGAACCCTTGAAACGCTCCTCAAAACCGTTGCGTAGGAAAGTACGAGTTTCTCGGTCCACGTTTTCGAAATTGAGAACTCTACTTCGGTGTTTTCATTTTGTAACATTTGTACGTATTTTGTAGCAAATTTTTCTTACGGTGTCTTCCAGGAATTTCGACGCGCGAGGTCACGAGAACGTATGACACTTGTCGGAGTTTCTTTTCTGATATTTGATCGGTGATTTTGTGATTTTGTAACGACGCGTTCGCAAAATACGAAAATCGACGAATCGAGCAAGGTACGCGAGATACGAGGTGTTTTTAACCCTCTATCGCGTGAATTTTCTTTCGTTTGCGAAGAGAAATTGTTTCTTGGCAAACATTGGGCAAAAACGGAGACATTAGAAAAAAGTATACGGTGTACGAAGTAAAATGCATCGGGCGTGGATCGATGCACGTTGCACGGGCCGGAAGATTAATATCTACTCGTTTAACAAGTTCGCTACCGCGCGTCACGTATGCGTGACAGCGATAATTTTCTATTTTATGCCCGTACGAACGAATGAAGTAGGATCTGTAGATCAGTGTCACATATGTGTGACACATTATTCGGAATATTCAGTTGGTTTATTTGATACATTTCATTTGTATGTAGATAAAAATATGGACTACATTAAATAGACGGAGGGTTTTGCAACTGAATGCTGATATTGATCGCGTTGAAAGAGCGCATTTATAAATGCAAAAATATCGTATGCCCTGAGAATTCAAATTCCGACACGCTACGTGTGTCTCGTGGTAATTTTATTCCTTCGTACGTTCGGAAAATACATTATCGTTTCTGATCGAATCAACGATTTGGAAGGAAACAAATTAGAAAACTCGTACGATGATACAAAATAACGATATTTAACCGCGAATATTCGAAAATTTTAATATTGGGCAGAATCATCGCGGACGAAATCGAAAAACGCTCCGACGACACACATTGTGAAATTTTGTTCGGAGTAAAAATTGTCCGGAATTTTAACGAGGCTTCAAAGGACTACTCGGTGTTTCTTTCCGTTTTCCAATCGCGATAGAGGTATCGCCAATCGGCAGGAACGTTTGGATATCTGATAAAAGACAAACAACGGAGTTCGTGGGACCTCCGGCCACTCCAAAATGGGAGACAAAGCCCGTTACTCCGCTGAACTCGATCTACTATAGTTTTATAGAACGTGTGAAATATTTAAGAAGCAGCCCGAAAGCCTCTATTGGTTCGTATATACTCTGCCCCCATATCCACAACCGTTCGAGAAATTCCTGGAGGGAGCACATCAGTTTGCGTTAGAAGTTACACTCGAATCTAAGACTAGAATAATTTAGCAGTCCGTGGAACTCGGTAAAAGAACAATTCACAACTCGCTAAAAGAACACCTTCGAACTTGGCGAAAGAACGAACCTGGAACTCGGCAAAGAAGCAAACTTAGTATTCACGAACCGCTGGAAGTGTTTGAACTCGTAGCGAGTTAAGCATTCCACTTTCTATGGGTTTCAAAATTTATCATACATACGTCGAATTAGAAAGCAATACTACACGTGGTTACAAACAGTGTACACTAACGCTCCAAAGTATTCGTACGGTTTGCTATCTTAATTATTTCAAATATCGTAAAATGTGGATAATCGTTAACTCGTCGCAAGATTCGTCGATGTCGTAGATTAAAATTACCATCTCGAATTTTAACTATTTCAAATTTCGACTACTTCGAATTCAAATACCTTCGAATTTTAACCGCTTCAAATTTTACCACTTTCAATTTTCCCATCCAATCTTACCGATTTCGTAACAATAAATATTCACAAGTAGAGAATGTTCGATTTCAAAATCGTTACATTATTCCAGCAAATAAGAAGAAATGTTCCCCCCAGTGGACGCTCGATCGAACACCTTCGAAACAGCCTGAACTCGAATCGATTTCCCTTAACCGTAACACTCCGGAATCTACGCGACAATTTCTAAGAAATTAACGAACGTGCAACGGCCTACGTGCCGCCCCCGCCCTTAGAACGGCCCTACGGGGACCGTATACCATTTACGTTTCTTCGCGCGGCGTTCTCCGACCGATCGCGCGACAAATTTATTTCGCCCGGGCTTTTGAATTATTCGACCATGGGAACCGTCGCTGCGAGACCAGATGCAACGACGCAACTAAAATCTAGTGAATTTTCTCCACATTGTCCGTACGGACCAATCCCGCCACGGGGCGGGTTTTAGCGATTCAGTAGGAACAGAGGGAGGGGGGATCCGGAGAATTCGTGAAAATAGAAGAGCGGTCAAGTGCGGCCCGGAGGGAATCGTTGCTACGCCGTTGGCCTTGGGGTCATCCCTGCAGTCCCGTTCGAGTTCAGTTCGAAGGATTATAGCCGGGACACCTGACGGGGCTCCCATCGCTTCAAAGGGAAACGAAGCCGATATAAGCGAGCGAAATAAAAAGGCGGAACGAAAGGTGGAAAAGTGAAACGGTCGAGGGAAAATTGAACGGGAAACGGCGGGAAAACCTACCGCGGAGAGGTGGCCAAAGCTGAGGGCCCGAAACGAGGGAAACCGGTTCGCCAGAGGCGCGCGTGTACGTTCCAACGCGGTGGCCACTCTTATTTTAAACGGGGACAAGTGGATGGAATCGTGGTGGCAAAAACGAGAACACGTTGTTGTCCGGCGCGTCCATCGCGTGTCTCTCTCCTCGTACCTGAGAAACGGACAAAGCCGATTTCTCGAGAGTGGCGCCAGTGACAGGAAAGTTTTCAATCCGGATTTTCATTCATTAGTAACGCTTACCGAAGTGGACCGTGCGACACGGTGCTGCACGCCACGCCGGGAAACTCTTCGCCCGAGTGTTCTTGCACGGTGTTTTCGTGGAAAAGGGATTCTTCGTTGCCCGGCAAGATTATTCGGATTGGATGCAAGTCACCTTACAAGAATCTTGTTGAGAATCTCGTCGTTCGAGGCGGCCAACGCTCGCCGGGGAAGCTCGAGCACGGTGCACCGAGTTATCGCGTTAAATCTTGCAAAAGGGCGTTGCAAGATTCAGCGTTCCAACCTGCGCAGATTCAGAAAGTAAAGTGGAAAAAGTGGATGTTCGAAAATATCGAGGATCGAGGGAAGAAGGAAGTAGGGTTCGGTAACGAAACTAATTCTCGTTCTTCGACAATTGAAGACGAGTGGGAAATACAAGAGAGGGAGGTTTGTAAATAATGTATGGAAGCTATTGAGGAACGAAGGCTAAGCACATGTGTAATTCAGGAATCGGGAAAATATTAATTTTGTTCGGGATGTTTGTAAATATAAGTTTCATATGGTACTATTCTATATTAATGTACGATTGTCATTGACTAAGGTTTCGTAGCGTTACTATAATATACTAGGTTGCTTCTATTCGCTAGAAATAGAAATCTACTAATCGACTGAACGATTTCTCGTTCGTTGCAAATTATACTTTCATTTCTGCGCGAATTGGTCCTCGTTACCAAATTTCCAAAATTTTTCTCAAATTTCCGCTCGAGCATCCTTTGCACTACAAATCACTTTCTAACCAATTGTATTTCACCGACTCTGGTCCAAGTTACGGTGAAAAAACATACGGAAAGTTTCCTCAGGAACACTCTTTATTTTCATTAAAAAAAAAATCCTCCACTTCGTCGAGACACGAGCGAACGTACGCAAAAAAAAATATTAAATACTTCTATCCAACGAATCCCCGCTCCCAAGCGAAACAAAATCCGTGCGTCTCAATATTTGATAATATTTGACGATTCGATCGTCGGACACGACACCCCTAAATAATTTACTCGAGGAAAAATATTTAATTGCCAATGGCACGCAACAGGTACACGATTTAAACGATCACAATATCGATACGAGCGGAGATACGTATAATTGAAAGCCAATAATTTGCTCGTACGACGCGGCTCCGAAACGTTTCGTCAGAAATGTTTAAAGGAAGCTCTTCAACCGGGGAGAACTCGTTCCCCCGTTTTCCTGATTCCCTCTGCTCCCGGCGTTCGCGTATATTGTACATACGTATGTACGCGGAAGTATATATGAAAACTTTTAATGGCGTTCTGCAGGCCAAGTGTTTCGTCAACATGCGCAACGAGAACGGGCGTCGCGCCGATGGAAAAGGACTTTAACGAGGCGCGCGGAGAGGAGGCCCACCGGAAATATTAGAGAAGTTTTAAGAAAATGCAACCTTTAAGCGCGAGCGCGAGCGCGCGAGCAATGGGAGGCTGGTGGAGGAGTCGATGCGCGGGAATAGTCGCCTCGATAAACTTCTTTTAGAGGGAAAGGCAGCGACCGGCTGGAACGAGAAATCGCATTGGATCGTCGGTGGAACAGAATGAAAGCATTCGTCGAATGCAATCTTCTTGGAGAACTCGTCGAGAACCGGGCGCCGGAATTGTGATTTTAAACATCGTGTCGCAAAAACTCGTTCCGTTCCGTCGTTCTCGCGTCCCTTTAAATTCGAACGACCGCGTAATTTCCGTCGAGTGTATTTTGTCATCTGTTTTCTTTTCAATGGAATATTCGCATCGTCCGTTGGTAACGCGCTCGCTCGCGCTCACTCGCTCGCTGGCTAGAGGGTGCACGCTTGGGATGCTCATCGCGGAATATTGCAATATCGAAGAAATTTCGAGCGAACGAATCTTTCGAGTATGACGGAGGATGCTCGCGTTCGAAAATCTACCACGAGAGACGAGTTCTTAGATTTCAGGTGCGAGCACGAGAGTGCGGAGTAACGAAGACGGTGAACGGGTCACTTTCTCTGTCCGAGACTCGAACACGGATCCTTATTTTGTTTCGTACGGAGCGAAGTTTCTTCGTAGACAACGCACCCGTCCGCCATTTTGTCGCGGGGAGTCATTGGGACTCGGTTTCCGGGTTTTACAAGAGAGACTTTTCGCTCTCGAAGTAAATACTTCGCTAAGTGACAAGGTTAATTTCACACCGAAAGGATCGATCGTACAACCTGCACGAATTAAACATTTTATCTCATTTGTGATTGTCTCAAAACCTTTACAATCTTACACTATTTTGTCATCGTTCTCTACAACCTAAAAATCGGTAACAGTAATTTCATCCACATCGGTAAATTTCAGTTGTAAATTCCATTCTATAACAATTGTACAGAACCCATCGTAAGAAACGCGTTTCGTTCGCGTATAGAACTCATCGTACAAAACTCATTGTATAGAACTCATCGTATAGAACTCATCGTACAGAACTTATCGTACAGAACTCAACGTACAGAACTGATCGTACAGAACTCATCGTACAGAACTTATCGTACAGAACTCATCGTTCAGAATTCATCGTACAGAACTCATCGTACAGAACTTATCGTACAGAACTCATCGTACAGAACTCATCCCACAGAACTCATCGCACAAAACTCATCCCACAGAACTTATCCCACAGAACTCATCGAAAGAATCCTCATACAATTCACGATGCATCGAACACCTCGATCTTGGGGTCGTCGAAGCACGAGGTAAAAGTTTCGATGGAATTCGCAGTTGAAAATGCAAAAATGATTCGTCATCGCTTCGAACACCGTCTAACGATCCACCGAGCGACGCGCGCCGGCTCGAAATATCTCCTTACCCCCACTACTCGCCGAGCGAGCGAATTTCAAAGTTCGCGGTATCCGCGAAGAATTCGTGGCGCGCCCTTTCGCGACGAAATGCGCCGGTGGTGGGGGTTCGAGCTGCGTGGAAGTCGCGTGCCCGCCTATACACACGTAGGATCCAGCTGTGACCGAAGCATCCGGATTTCTGGCTGTCGCATCCTCGGCACCGCCAAATTGCACGCCACCTCGCAAGACGAATAGTTCGACGTGGAATGCGTCGCAATGAATCCACGAAACGTCTCGCGCACCACGAACCTTCGCGCCGGGATTCGCCTATCTCGACAATAGCGCGAGAACTGTTACTTAGCGACGGCATCGTAGACACGCGGCATTCCAACGCTCGCAAACTGAATTAGAGAAAATGGCGGAGATCTCGAAAACGGGGAGGACGCGAGAAACTCCACGACCGGAGCTTATTAACGATTTCGAACCATTTTCTCGTTCACGGAGAGAGGGAGAAAATTTTTCTTATTTTCGGAAACGTACTTTTCGTGCACGATATTGCGTGAGAATGGTGGTTGAAATGTGGATAGAATATGGGGGATTGTATATTGTTTTTTATGAGAGAGCGAGTTATTGGGGGTGACTAGACACTTATCGAGTGCTTTCGTTAAAATCGAAGTATGTGTATTGGTAGATTTTTAAAGGGTGCTTGATATTTATGAAACACCATGCGTGGAGTATATTGTGAAGAATTCTTTGATCGTCTAGAGCAGAAGAAATTAAACTTTCATCGATTGGATAACGGTAATTCTTCAAGTGACATTTTTACGACAATCGATACTTGGAATGCAGTTCATTCGTCGTAGAATATCGACCGCATCGATGAGCGAAACATTGCGAACAATTTAATTTATTGGACGGAAGGGATACGGAAGAAACTTGAGTAATTGGAAAGATCGATTTAATTCTCGGACTTTATCTACATATTCCGAAAATTAAAAGCTATTCATCGAATATCTGTCCGACCCAGACGTGCGTATTCTACCGAGCGGTAAATTCCGAGATCGTGACGGAACGTTAAGTACCGAGATCGTGGCGAAAGGGTGTTTTAAATTACTGAAATACTAAATTGAATTATCCAACCATTATAACGAGGTTAGGAATTTAAATTGGTTTCGTATTTTAATAGAATTTCGAAATACAAAGGAAACCGTTTGGTCGACACTTTGCAAAGAAATGTCCGTTTAATCGTTTCTTAAACGAATATTAATCGACTAATCGGTATCCTAAATGGACCGGACATTTTATTAAGTAATTTTGTAATTATTCTCGCTCGACTAAAGTTCGTCGAGCTGCTCGTGACGCGTAGAATTGGCAATAAAGTTAACGGGACGTTAATCCAACGCGTTCTAATTTATTTGAATCGGTAAAAACCGGTCGATGACAAATGGCGGCTCCAAATACGCCTCCCATAAATATTTTACACATAGGTGCCGGGTAAGGACGCGTATGTAGGCGAGAACCCGCCCGAGAACATAAGAACGCTATAATCCAAAGGGAGGTAAATCATTCCAGGGTGCTTAACGGTGTCCTCATTTTCACGAAGCTTAACCGTTGGACAAGAGAAATTGCATTTGGGGAGGACCACCGGTGCAACGCATGCGTCACATCTCGCAAAAAGAGAAAAATCGTTCTGCGGGGCAATTTCATACGATACCAATCCCTTTCAACGGAAAGATAATGTTCGAAAATGGCATTTTGGTTACTCGTCCGAAAAAAAAAGACGTTTCATGTTACGCGCAGCCGTACGATTTTCACTCGCGTCACTGTTCTCGAATGCAAACATTTTCAGTTGTCCCATAGACGCCATTCTGATGGAACAATGTAGCAATTCTTCCCCCTCTGTAGCAACTGGATGATTAATTCGTTTCGCTGGCCCGTCGTCGGACCTTCCGAACAATTTCCCAAATAATTACGATCTATGTTATTAAGAAAACGAGAACGACACACATTAATCAGAGAGTCGTATTTTCTGTAACGTTTCGGAATCTAGGTACCGTTATTACACCTTTCCCAACGGGTGTCCATTAAACGACCATTGTTCCTCCCAATTTCTCCGAACGTACAAAAACACGTTACGTAAAATACGGTAACTTTCCATCGAGTGTGAGAAATGGCCCCTCCTCGAACACCGTCCCTTCTCTCGTTCTCCGCTCACGATCCAAACCCCTCGCGCGTAACTCCGAGACGCACTCACACGGTGGCACTTTAGCCCCCCTTAGTTGCGCACATAATAGATAATTCTGACGAATTACGTCGCGGGACATAATGCACCCTAAATTACCAAAGAATCGCGGACGCGTAGCAACTGCATTTCCGCTGGCTCGTGACCAGAGAAAGGCACTTTGAGAGGGCTCTAATTCGGTACAGAAAATAAATTGTCGGAAGGTGCTCGACCGTGTCCCCCTCCTCTTTCAAGAAACACGGCCACGGACGCGACAGGAACGAGGGGGGTTGAAACGGGGGACGGAGACGGACGACACGGAAACGCGCGGGGTTGCATGAAAAAGCAACGGCCGGCACGGTAGCACGACCGAGAACCAGACACCACGCACGTGGAACAGACAGACAGAGAGAGCAGGGGAATAGAAAGAGCACGACCGAGACAGAGGGGAGAGATGAGACGGGAAAAAGGTGCTTCCTTTTGCGCAATTTGCCCGAACGTAGAAGCAAATTTTCCCGGTATACAAAAGCGCTCGACATTTTAAAGCACGGGGGGGGGGGTGAAAGGGTGGCGTGGAGGGGGGTTGCCACGAGCTCGCGATTGTCGCGCGCTCGCACCGTACGCCCGTTTCGCTTGGTTCGTCGCGCGCATACAGGTTCGCGCACGAGCCTCCCCACTCCTCGGCGTTCGCCGGTGTACCCCCCACTACTCGGTGCGAGCGTTCGCCGCTGTACCCCCCACCACTCGCTCGCTGCTTCTCGCTCACGATAGAGCCTTCGTGCGCGCAACGTGAAACCACGTACACGGAAATCGACGCGAACGAACACGAGCGTACATCGGGAACCGTAGCCACCGTCCCCCGAGGCTCGCGTTATTTTACGTCACTTGTGACTCGAACGGTCCTCCGTACCCCCTCTACGGTCCCCGATTCCTCTGCCTCCACCTCCAGCTACCCACCGCCCCGTTTCCGTTTCCATCACCTGGCAGACATCGAACGAAACACGAAGACAGAAGCAACGGCCAGAGGGTGAAAAGGTAACGGTGAGAGGGGGTTGGGTGCGGGGGCAGACGGGACGAACGGAGACAGAGTGGCGTTCTATGAATACGTTTGGAAGTTCAAACGCCTATGTGATTTGCATGTGTCTCCGAGGTGAAGCGAACTGACGGCCGGGTGGCTACCCCCACCACCCAAACCCCCCTCTCGCCTAACCGTTCGCTCTAACGCGACAGTCCCGACGACAAGCAACCCGTGCCGTCTGAACGGGAACCCGATAGAACGCCGGAGAACCGAAACCTGTGTTTTTCCTCGTTCGAACGTCACTCGGCTTGCCGAAGGAACAACGCGTCGTCGGGGATACTGTATTATTTACCGTACGAACAGATCGATGCGTAATTAGAGTACACTTTTCACGGGGGAAAATTCGCAACGCGTGGCGAGGTCGCGTCCCTGGTGGAATTGTTAAACTCTAAGAAGGAAAAATAACTCCGAGGTAAATATTTTGAAATTTAGAGGTTACGGATAACGACCAGTGCTTCGAACAACGTTCGAATTCTTCGGAGTTTTATATCCTCGTCGGTGCGTTCGGGGAGGGTAAATATTAATCTCCAGCAGGAACAACGACAGGAGTGAAGTCGACTGAGGTGAGCGTTCTGCAAGAAGTTCATTCGTACGAGAAATTCACCCTTGACCTCGCGTCAACGATTCGTGTAACGTTTCGTATTATTCCATCAACGAACGATACCATTTCCTTCTTAATATTGTGTTAAGGGTCCTCGAAGGAGCTTAATTCCATCGATGTAACGTATTCGGTAGATTGGGAGCCCCAATAAACACACGAACCCGCTTCATATCTGTAATAGCAATCAGAAGCTCTCGACGTGACTGACACGTGAATCGACAGTAGAACGTGACCTGCCTATAGTCGGACGTGCTCTCGTATCCGTTACGACAGCTGCCGAATCGCGAGGTCCCTGGGCCGCATACGGCCCCCTCTACCGTGATAAATTGTCCTAGAACCGTCTGAGATGAAAATACGTTTAATTAGAATTTTTTCTCGACCGTCGATCTCGTCGTGAGAACTCGAACAGATTAAGTTCACTGTTCGGTGGAGAACCGATTTCCACGATAAGAAACTATCGAATTCGACCCGACAGTGCGAGAGATATCACGATTAGATACACACGGTTGGGATCATGATACGTACCACATTTAGGTACTGGTACCACATTTACGATGTTGGTATGCTCAGACACCATAGTTACGATTGTAACATACTTAGATACCATAGTTATTATTTAATACTCAGATACCACGACTATAATTACACAATGGTCGGTATCCACGACACCGTTCGTTCGGAAAATTTACAATTTCCCAATTTTTTACCCGTTCCCTTCGAGCTCGAGAATAAACTGCACCGAAAAGAACTTCCCACGAATTCGTCCCCGTTCCCCTGTTATCAATTTTTACTTCTCGTGGCTCTCGTGCGAGTTGCACAAATATACCCCGCGAGGCCATTTAGACAAGTCCCGGGTTCCTTCCGCAAATTCATTGTAATACTCGAAGAACGACGCTTTGAATGTCCCCCCTCTCCTTTCGTATTTACTTGAAAATTAATACAGGAAGTGCTCCGGAAAGAGGGGCGGGGAATGTAATTGCGAAGCGGAATTTATCTCTATGTAAACGTAATCCGTAGCGGGGTAGCTCGCGTTCAAGAATTCTGGCGCACAGGTCTCCGCATCTGTTGCAAGCCATCACCGGCATCCAGAATCCTCCGGTGCTACGGAGCGCACCGGGGCCGCTCATAGGTGCTTTAAATCGTCGAGCACCGTGAAAGGAGTGCACAAATCATGAAGGATGCTTCCACGACGTCAGTACTTATAATTCAGCGCGTGCACGCGGGCGCACGCGACGAACGATAGACCGGGGAACGCATGAATGCGACCGAAGACCGTGGGCTGGGGCTTCTGACTATTTCATTGAAAATTCTTGCTGCTTCCCGCGAGTCGGCGCGCGGTTATTCCTTGAATCGCGAGAGATTTGTTCGGCGGTTTTACGCGAGCGTATCCGCCGACGGACGTTTAAAGAGGGGGAAGAAAAGAAGAAGAGAAAAAAATAAAGGAAAAAAAACATAGAATCGCGTTCTCGATCTAAATTGCATCCTCTGGATGCCTGTTCTCCGTCCGGGATCTTTAAATCCGCGAGGTATCAACTCGGCGCAAGCGCACCGCCATCGCGAGTTTTTGGGAGGAACTCGTCGACGATCTCCATAATCGAGCGAAAATTCACTCGTTCGAAAATACTTCCGACCGATTGAACGGGGAGATTGTTTCGAAAGGGAAAATAATTTTTAAAGCGCTTCTCGTGGATAATTGTTGCAATTTTTCATTCGTGAGAGAGATTGTTTATCGGAAGCTGTATAACGAACGTTAATGTTCGCGACTCGAACGAGACAAGCGGAGCTGGAAAATATTCTCCCGTGTACAAAGTATTGTATCGGTATACCAGGTATAATGTTTTACAGTGTAACTAACTTATACTTAATCACCTACCTATCTTATACTCGACTACCTTATTTCTACCTGCTATACCAATAGAATAAATACACTAACCCAAGAAAAATATTTATCACGGACCTACAGTGCGTTCGATCGTGTACCATTCGATTATTATCAAGAAGTGAAAAATAAACATTTCAGTGTTCTCTACGTTCACGATTCGCAATCCTACAACGTAGTTTTAATTGTTCTCTCGAACACCAATGATCGAGGAACGTTCGAGTAACCGCGAATCGTATCGAGGACGATATTTTAGATTCCAGAGGAATGGATCACCACCAGAGATCAATTTCGTATTCAAATCGTATTAAATCCGTAAATTCGGTTCTTTGGCGTTCGAATGTATAGGTGAAAGGTTCGTCGAATTTTACGTTCGGTCGCGGGACGTCGACAGCTGATTCGAGATTTCCTATGGATGTTATCGTAACGACACTCGATGGTTCGCGAAGTGGTAGTTTCCGTCGATTCCTCAGCCGGTTCTTCTCCGGGTTGCGATGAACGCGATGTTTATTGCCGTGGGATCCCTTGCTTTATTTCCGCGAAAAGCAAGACCGGATCGACTTAACCTGGCAGGACGGCTGAATCGAAAGGATTTCCCTAAGAGGATTTATTGAAAGGGAAAAGAGGGGAGGGATTTAATCGACTAGAAACGAGCTCGCGATCGTGCGGCTGCCGAAGCCAATGAGAACGCGTACGCGACTCGAATCTTTCTGTACGATTTCGAGTGGTAAACCTTTGTCGATGATTCGTCCGGACTCAACTTCCAAAACGTAACGTTAACGTTTCGTTAGGTCTTCCAAAGTATGTTAGGTTCTTCCCTTTGTTTCTCGTCGAGAAATTATTTTCGATACTGTCCAAACATTCTTTCCATTTCGTTGCACAGGACAAAGGACACGTACACGTAACTTTGGGTACGTTTAAAAATATCTCCGCGTAACCGAGTTTTCTCGTATCGTTGGACACTCTGAGATAACTTCTACGAATTATGATCGTTACACCGCGTTACTGTAGACCTACACTCGTGTTATTATTAGATAATTTCCCGCACACGAATTTTATTCGGTCTCTATTTACATCTATAAGCGATTTAAGCGACCACAGGAGAGACCTGGGTCCAAACGAACCCATTATTCAATCTCGCGCAAATATTTCGGTTAAAAGATTCATCATCCCGGCGTACCCACCTTAATTTCCAACGATACTAACCCTATAGTTAGTTCGATACAAAATTAACTAGCTAAAACCCTATAGTTAACCGATACAAAATTCTTTCCGGATTCGAAAAGATCCAAACGCGATACGAGAAGAATCGAAAGAAACTTCCGCAACGAAGAGGTACCCCAAACGTTCAACGATCGTGTCGAACGAGTAGAAAATCGCAATGGTGACGATCGATAAATTTGTTCAAAATCGTAATTTGTAAAAGAATCACCGACGCGTATTCCATCTACGGGATAACCCGTAGGAACCGTTGATGCGTGACTCGTCATTCGCCGGAAGATTTCCTCGTTTAATCCCCCGCGGCGATTGAAAATGCGTCGCCCGTAAGAAGCAATCGGACCGACCGATCCTTTCTCATCTCGATAATGTAAATTTATTCGCACCGATTAATCCACCGTGCCGGATTACACCGTCCCGTCTGTCCGCGAGCTTGTTCGAACCAGCGTGGATTTTTCTCGTTCGCGGAGAACTTTAATGGAAAGATTATAACACTTCGAAGAATGTCCACGAACTCGGCGGCAAACTCGAGAGAGAGATAAAGAGAGAGAGAGAGAGAGATATTGAAACAAGAATGAGACAGACCGATTAATACAGACGACCGATTAATAAACGACGCGATTGGATAACATCGAAGACGAACACCTCGCGCAAAGACGAACCGAGACGAAACCGCGCTTTGTTGTCGCAGTTTGTCTCAAGTTCGCGTACAACTCCTCGTACAATTATCGTTTGCTCTCTGTCGATCGTTCGAATCTTCCTCCCGTGTTGACTTTTCCTTTTCCGCGAAAAAAAAGGGACCGTGGCTACGAAAAACGAGTCGAGAGTTGCCTTTTTCGGGGAACACGCGATGCAACGCGTAGCCGGTCCGGTTGTTCGAATATGTTAATGGGGTGGAATTTATTCAGCAGGAAGAAGGTAGAAACGTGGCGATGAATGGTACTCGAGCCTCTACAATAATACACAAAATTACACGGCCGGATTCCTGTGATCTTTCGTTTCTATGGTCCATCTCCATTGCCCTTTCTCCGAGCACGCGTTGTCGCTCTCATAAACACCTAGCGCGAGGAGCTATAAAGCCGAGTAACGTTCACTATGTGAGAGAAATCCGTCCTTTCGACCATAAAGAGCGTTTTCATGGTAGCAATGCTACTCGTCATTAGTTCCGCGCGATACGATATCCTGACCATTAGTGAAATAACCTTTTGCAAAATTTCTGACCACTCTCCGACTCGGCGGTTCGTATGTACGAGTGCGCGCGTATACGATTTTCTTTTTTTTTTTTTGAAACGGATACCGTGATAAATACGATCCAAACGGGCATAGTTTGTTTTAAACGAATCGGAGAAATTTAATTATCTCGGGAAAAGTACAACGTTAACGCGAAAGTCGGGGTTACTTCGGTTAATCGATCGCTCGAATGCGATAATATAACAGATAGGTGAGATGTAAAATGTTGCAATAGATACTGAATTATATTTAGTACAGTATTCGTTTTATACGTTTACTTTCAATCTCTTTGCGATTGTGTAGTTTTGTTATGATTTTTACTCTCGAGGATTTCCGCTTCTTGGACTCATGGTTTCTGTATGTACAGATATCAGCGAAAAACGAAACGGTTAAAAATCAACCGAATCTGTATCTTTAAATACCGTGGTTACGATTTTTTCTTTAGAAAATTTCTGCTTCTTGGACTTATGGTTTCCATATGTACAGATACCAGCGAAAAACGATTAAAGATCAACCAAATCCGTACCTTTAAACACCGTGATTACGATTTTTACTTTCGAAGAGTTCCTCTTCTTGGACTCATGGTTTCCGTATGTACGGATATCAGCGAAAACCGAAACGGTTAAAAATCATGGGAACCCGTATCTTTAAATACCGTGTTAAGAAAATTTCCTATCGTCGTCCACGTTGAACTCTCTCGCGGACCCACGGCTCTTAAACCGGCCGGGAAGTGTCGCGATAGTACACCATTCACGCGTTATTGTGCCATTCAAAATGGAAGTTCGCTATCGAGAAGGGGGAAAATGTCTTCAGAATGGAGTTCACCAGACCGTTCGATATAAATGTCAAATATTTCACGGTGCACCGGAGGATCAAAGTAATTCCGATACGGCGAAGAGCAACAAAAATTCCAATTTCGAGGTTCTTTAATATCCGTTCCATTTGAAATATCGATACCGGCGATACCGTATTAATATTCATCTCCGTATATTATTGTTACAAACGCGAGTCTACCACGGTGTCAAATCTATACACGTATATGCACTCGTTCTGTTATATATGTATACATATTACAACACATATAATTATATACACGTATATATATATATACATATATACATATTATAACATATATATGTATGTATATCCAAGCTTTTCACGTCGAAAGCACCGGCTCGATCGTTGAATTTCATTACGCTGAATAGATTCGAGCGGCAAAGGAGAACGATCGAAAGATTAAAAGCCCGTTATAATCCGCGAGCCTTATTAACCTTTCGAATTTACATTTCCGCGGCGCGCGGTCACTTTCCCGCGAACAATGTGCGCCCGGAATCGCGAAACGTCACCGAGGGGCACGACTCGTTTTCTTTCTCGATTCAACGCCACAGCGAGGCCAGAATTCGTTCTCACCGTGACAAAACCAATCGATTTCCACGAAAACGTTGGAAAAAATTCAACGAATATTTTCCTTATTTGTAAAACAATAATTCTGATTTTTTTGTTTTCTTTTTCTGGTCTAACAAGAATACATCGAAGATGCATCGAAAAAAATGCGATTCTTTCGAACGTGTCGAGGAAACTTACATTTGGAATTGTTCGATAAAATTCCAGGTTTCGGTTTCGAATAATGCAAATCGGGTACAGCAGAAAAATCCGTTAACGTTAAAATTTACAGCTTGGTAAGTTTGATAAACGCGAGTCTGAAGGTAAGCGCGGTCAATATTATTGTACAATATCGAATATTTGACAATAATATTGACCGTCCAGAGACGATATTGTGGATGCAATATATTGAAACAATCGAGAAATGTTTGATTTTATCGAAGCTCTGTCAATGAGATGCGTGTATACGGTATTGCTCGACACAGCAAGAATATATCGCGCGACGAGTAAAATTGGAAAAATATTTTCTCGATGATATCGAACCGTCTCGATCGAACACGGATACATTATCGCTTCGATAACGTACCTTTGCATCCTTTTCGAAAAAAATTACGAAACTTTGAATCGTAACAAAATCGTAGTAAACTCGAACAATGGATGAAACATAATCCCTCGATACGTCCGTAAGAAAACGTTGTATCGGGTTCTCACAGTGTTTCCCGACCCTTCTCGATTAACTAGCACGCTTCAAATTTAATAAGATAATTTCCAAAAATAAAAGTACATTTCTTCCAATAGAAACAATTCAAACATAAAAGGACCAAGTGTACCAAAAGTTACTCGTCCAACGAAAATGACCAAAAATTTGATAAAATTCTAAAAATAAAAAATACTCGCCCAGATCGGGAAACACTGGATTAATGTATTACAATAACGAACGTTCTACTACAGAAATGATTCGGTATTTTCCTACTTGTAGCGTTCGGCCGAGATCGATGAAGTATTATTGCCGCGTCGTGAATAGATTCTGGAACGTTCATTGTGGCCCGATTGCCCGAGTTTGACGAGAAAGTGACGATCGTGAGCGTAGGTGTGTGCATAATAAAGTTGAATGGCATGTTTCAGGATCGTGCAACCAATCGTTGGGGATGGAGTCCGGCGGCATACCGGATTCAGCCATTACGGCGTCCTCGTCGTATGTGACGAACGTCGGTCCACGGAACGGCCGGTGAGCGCAATTACTTTTACGATCGTGGCGTCGGCGTCGTGGTCCTCCGTCGCGTTAAACGGCGTCGCGGGCTGACTTTTCAACGCGACGCCAAGAGGACGGATCAAACCGGCCCGCGACAGACACGCTTTCCGCATTAACCGTCCGCCACGGAAGCTACCGGCTCCTCTTTCTACGCGATCCATCCCCTACCATCTCACCGACACCCTCTGTTTTCCACCGTCTCAACCCCTGGTCCCTCGTCCGTTCGTAATTTCACAATTTCGCGGGTTCCTTTCGCGAGAGATCTCCTACGAGAAGCGTCTTTCGCGCTAAAAACTTGAAAAAGATCGATCCCTATCCTCCTTTGCATTTCTTTGAAATTTTGGCTGTGGAGAATGTCTTATCAAAATTTCTGGAGCATTGAAAAATTTAAGAAGGTAGATGGTCCTTTTTAGCCTTTGATTTATTATGAATCTTCACTGGAAAATAAAAAGTGGCGATTTTAATTATTAGAGAGTCCTTCACGCTAAACACTCGAAAAAGATTGACCCCTATACTATGCATTTCTTTTAAATTTTGTTTATGGAAAATGTCTTACCAAAATTTCTGGAGCCTGGAAAAATTTACAAAGGTAGATGGTCCTTTCTAACCTTTGATTTATTATAAATCTTCACTAGAAAATAAAAATTGACGACTTTAATTATTAGAGAGTCCTTCGCGCTAAACACTCGAAAAATATCAAATCCCTATCCTCCATTGCATTTCTTTGAAATTTTGGTTGTGGAAAATGTCTTACCAAATTTCAGGAGTATTGAAAATTTTACGATGGTAGATGGTCCTTTCTAACCTTTGATTTATTATGAATCTTCATTGGAAAATAAAAAGTGGCGATTTTAATTATTAGAGAGTCCTTCACGCTAAACACTCGAAAAAGATTGACCCCTATACTATGCATTTCTTTTAAATTTTGTTTATGGAAAATGTGTTACCACAATTTTAAGAGCATTGAAAAATTTACGAAGGTAGATGGTCCTTTTTAACCTTTGATTTATTATGAATCTTCACTGAAAAATAAAATGTCGCCATTGTAATTATTAAGAGCGTCTTTCGCGCTAAACGCTCGAAAAGTATCGATCCCTATCCTCCTTTGCAATTCCATGAAATTTTAGCTGTGGAAAATGTCTTACCAAATTTCAGGAATATTGAAAAATTCACGAGATAGACGGTCCTTTCTAATCTTTGATTTATTATGAATCTTCACTGGGAAAATAAAATGTCACCATTGTAATTATTAAGAGCGTCTTTCGCGCTAAACGCTCGAAAAATATCAAATCCCTATCCTCCTTTGCAATTCCATGAAATTTTAGCTGTGGAAAATGTGTTACCAAATTTCTGGAACATTGAAAAATTCACGAAGGCAGATGATCGCGAGGTAACCATCGCGTGCAAATATTCACGATATTGAAAATATAATGAATGTTCCTTTCTATCCGTTGATTTATTAAGAAATTATTCCTTTCACGAGAGCTCTCCTACGAAGAACGTCTTTCGCTCTAAATTCTCGAAAAAGATCGATCCTTATCCTCCTTTGCATTTCTTTGAAATTTTGGCTCTGGAAAATGTGTTACCAAATTCCTGGAGCATTGAAAAATTCACTAGGGGTAGATAATCCTTTCTAACCTTTGATTTATTAAGAACCTTCGCTGAAACACAAGATGTCGCGATTTTAATGATTAAATTCCCAAATTACCGGAGCATTGAAAAATTTACAAAGGTAGATGACCGTGAGGTAACCATGTGCAAATATTCACGACGTTGGAAAAATGAAGAATACATTTAACCTCTGTTGAATTCATCGAGGTTCTTCGTTGAAAATGGAAGACGTGAGTCGCGATTTTAATTGTTCCAAGGCCTGTTGAATGTTTCCACGCGCGAAGAACCGGATTGTGGCGTTCGAAGTCTCGTTATTATTTCGAGAGAATCCACCGGGACAACTTTCGAGCGAATCGCTCCGAGATCTTCGCGAATGGATTTAATTACTTTCTGCGCTATTGGAACGGTAGGATCGTGTTCGAAATTTCGAAAGGCTACGACGATATTCCCGTCGTTCCGTGCGGATTAACCACTCGCCTATTCTGCGCGATTTATTTTAAAGCGTACGCGCTTGTACGGGCTGGTGAATTTTACCGCGACTCGGTACGCGCGATCGTTGCGAAGGAAATTAAAATATTTCGTCTCGTACTCGATTTATTCACCGATATATGAAAACTATTTTGCTCTCGATACGGTAAATTTATAAAGTAACGATATAAATAAAACACCGGGATGAAATTATACTTCGCCGAATGACGGTATCGGGGCGAATGCAGCCGGTGAGAATCGAATTTGGCGCGAGAACAAGGGATTAAGCGAGCACGTCCGACCGATTCGCTTAAATATTCTATAGAATCAATTTTGACGTAAAAACCGATAATTTCACAGTTAGTTATTCCCCGATAAAATTGTTAAGAATGACGGTATCGATCGTACATTATTACGTAAAGAAATCAGGGTCCGAATTGTGAATTAAAGGCGATGAAACTCCACCATCACGATTCATTTCGTATTAACCTTGGTGCGTTCTTTGAATCTCTTTTGACCTATCGTAACCTTACAATATATTCTTCTATCGTTCAAATTATCGTATAGATGCAACTCACTCCTGTATGTCCTTAGACTACCCATTCTATTATAAAATTAAAAGACACGAGTTCGCGATGTTGGGGAAACCGGTAGACCCTAACTAAAATGGAAAACATTCGTTTGCCTTCTTGTCGCAAACAGACATTCACTACAGTACGTTTACTCGAGAAAGCGTAATTAGTGATTCTGTAATATAAAATCTTTTTAACTTCGCGATCGAATTATCAAAATACTGCTCTCAAGGCTCGAAAAAAAAGAAAGAAAAGAAATACGAGAAGAATTCATTCTTTTCTTAAAAATTACCAAACTGCCCTCTTAATCGGGCGTCCACGGTCGACGCGTTCGTCGGTGAAATTAATCGAGAACATTCTCCGCAAGCTCGTGCTTTTGCGCGACGTCTGCGAAAACCGGGAGAGAAAGAGGACCTCGATGCACCCTCTCCCCCGGCCCCCACGAACGAAGTTACGCGCGACATTGGCAGCTTCGAGGGAAAAATATTATCCCGCGGTAATTGCGTTGTTATTGGGGCAAAGACAGCGGCTGAATGCAATTCGCGTGATCGAGTGTCGGGCACGACCTTGCTACCCTGCTGAGCGCGTACTTCTCGCGGGTTTTCCACGGGAAATGGGACCCGAACGACCGCGAGTGCAGAAACGCGATTCGTGTTACGCGATTACACGGTTTCGACTCTGATTCCGCTTCCGCGTAGTAGGTGTACCGGAGTGGATAATCGAATGTATCGTGGCCGCGGATAAAGAGATATTTATTGGCACTGTATAATAATGCGCGATTTGAAAAGTGGGGACGTGAATACCGGTGTCGCGATTAATAACAAATAATAATGTATTCGCGGTGCACGATGATTCTCGTTCAGAGACACACAACGCTATCCAAAGACACACTGAGCTCTTTCATATAGACACTACTCTATTCAAAAACACACTGAGGTCTTCTTGATACTCACTACTCTATTCAAAGACACACTGAGCTCTTCCAGATACACACTACTCTATTCGAAGATACACTGAGCTCTTCCAGATACACACTACTCTATTCAAAAACACACTGAGCTCTTCCTGATACCCACTACTCTATTCAAAGACACACTGAGCTCTTCCAAATACACACTACTCTATTCAAAGACACACTGAGCTCTTCCAGATACCCACCACGTTATTCAAAGATACACTGAGCTCTTCCAGATACACACTACTCTATTCAAAGACACACTGAACTCTTCCAAATACACACTACTTTATTCAAAGATACACTGAGCTCTTCCAAATACACACTACTCTATTCAAAAACACACTGAGCTATTCTAGATACACACTACTCTATTCAAATATACACTGATCTCTTCCAAATACACACTACTCTATTCAAAGACACACTGAGCTCTTCCAAATACACACTACTCTATTCAAAAACACACTGAGCTCTTCCAGATACACACTGCTCTATTCGAAAATACACTAAGCTCTTCCAAATACACAACTGCTATTCAAAAACACACTGAGCTATTCCAGACACACACTACTCTATTCAAAAACACACTGAGCTCTTCCAGATACACACTACTGTATTCAAAGACACACTGAGCTCTTCCAGATACACACTATTCTGTTTAAAGACAAACTGTCCTCTTCCAGTGACAAACTAAGCTGATCCAGAGATACACTCTACTTTTTACTGCAACGCGTTACAAAAATGGCGGTTCGCGCATAACAGGTACAATGCCGGTTATTCCGAGCCGAATCAGGACACTCGATAATCTCCCTTGTTTTCCATGATCAATTTTCTCTCCGTTTGAGTATTTCATCGTGAAACACTTACCGATAGACTGATAAATTATCTTCGTAATCAGTCGTGAAATCGACTTTGCACGCGTATCCGTACCACATTGATGAACATGATTGAATAGATTCGATGATTACCGACGATGACGGATCGAATAATTAGAGCTTGTATTGCCATTGCGTCGGGGTACTATTGAAAGGACATCGTAATTCGCCATTAACCGTTTTAGAAAGGGCATTGCCATCGTTTTCAGGGTTGGACAAAGGACTTATGGTGAATTTGACTACCATTTTGAAATTTTCTTGGAGATTCGGCACTTTTTGGGGTTCAAAATCATCCGAAGGTCATTGTTCGTATACGACGCACCGTATTGTGATACCTGGTATAGAATATGAGAGGCAAATTGTGTGCTTTTTACCAGAAAAATATTAATGACCTTGATAAAATGGAAAATTTTACCTCAGGAGAAAAATTTGTATCTCTCGTTCAAAATCGATCGAATTATGTCCGATGTATCTTCACGTACCCTTAGTACCAAAGGTATTAATATTTAGTGTTATTTCGACAGAATATCTGTTGTAATATCGGATCAATTTTATACTTCTTCGCGTATGTTTCTTCGGATAAAAATATAAATATATACACAAGTGCAAGGAATATTGATATTTTTAAAGTTCGACACACTCATTTTTCTACAATCTTTTCTGTTCTTGTTCGTTACTTGATTATTCGTATAGACGATTTACGTTCGGTGTAATATCGTCTCACGGTACACTCACTTTTATTATGATTTCGTTTCACGCGTCTAATTTCGTGAGAACGTTAACTGGAACAAACATCAACTTACCTTTGTTCGTCACAGAATTCAGTAGTAGTGGATCGACCATGGTCAGACACTGGAAACGCCTTGCAAATGAGAACCGTTCTTACTTCGAGTCACCCGGTATTGCGGTGTGCGAAGGATACGCGAAACGTTCCATCGCAATAAAACTTCCGTGAAATTTTATAGAAACGTTCCTCGTTCTTTTCTTTAAATTGCATCGAAGAAAATCTATCTTACCGAGATTTGTCAAAGACACGAACGTCTCACGATACGTTCACCGTTTACAAGAACTCATCGGTTTAAGTTCCTTCGATAAAAATACGTAGAACGACAAACAAGATGCAAATTCCCTGTAATGTAAATATCTACGTTGCACTTTGGCGTCTACATACGTATATGTAAATTCAAGATGGTGATGTAAGAGTGGTTTTACGTTTGGACATTCAGAAATAAGAGATGTCTTCGAACGTTTGTAACGAAAAATATATTCAACGAATTCCTTTAACGCTTGACACGTATATTTACTGGTTATCGAAGAATACGTACAAATTTTTATGCATTAATAAAATCGATAATTTCTCAGGAATCAATTGTTGAACAAACGTGGAATAGAAAAGTTTCTTTCGCATCAATGCTATCGTCTGGGACGAAAATACTAACAAATTTTTGTTACGTACGAGTTTGGTTATGGTCCTTTTCGAGCAACAAAAATTCTTTTTTTTTTATTATCGACAAAAGAAACAAAGCAATTCCAGATCCACGCACGGAAAGTTAATTACCGAAAGCTATTAGAATTTCAAGTCGAAAGACTTATCAGTTTTTGAGGTATCGCTTGGAAAATTTACATTCCAGAAAAACGACTTTAAAGTTCCGGTACCGATCGGTGCTGTCTACTTCGAACTCTCGAAACTTTGTTAATTCTCCGTACTTTGGCCTACAATTTTCCTCGAGACAGTCTGAAGACCGTAACCGATAAAATGCAAAATAAAACTATAATTCTTTCGTTCGCGTAAATAATAATTCCACCATCGTGAGAAAGTCGTGTATCAGTATTCAATAATGTCTTTTCGGTATCTTCGTTACGTTAACCTTCGCGATTTTATTGAAAGACCACGGTGAAAACTACATGTGGGTCCAAACGGACCCGGTAACTCCACCTCGCTCGCACAAATATTTCCAACATTCCGTCATTTTATCGCACATTTCTAAAATAAAATTACATTACCTGTACAATTGAACGACTCAAGAGTCTTTCTAGATCCGAAAGAACGCGGCCCGGAATCAATCCCATAAACGGAAGTCGTTCGATCGAACGAAAAAGAAACGAACTTTTTTTCGACAATTAACGATCAAAGAGGGTGGGTTCGACAAACAATTCGTCTGCAAACGTCACTGTAACGGGTATTTGACTTTTCGATCGAACACACCGGTCCGCTCGCATCGTCCAAGACGTACACGTCCGGCTGTATTTATTTTACGACCATTTCCAACGGACCCGGCTTTCGGTGAAACGATGAATGTTTTAACAGTCGAATCGACGAGCGTGCAGAATCCAGGGAATTAAGTGTCGTCGATGGACGCAAGAAAAACGCGAAGGGCGCCCTAATCAGCCGGGAAGTTAACTTCGTTATTAGGTACGAATAATGGGTGGACCGATAGGTGAGCGAAAGTTTCGCAGAGTTCCTAGGAGTCGATTTAGAACGAGCTCACGGGGTAGAGACGAAGCGTGGGGGGGTATGGGGGGCATCGACGATCGAAGTAGCAACGGTGGGCAAACAGAGAAAAGAGACACGGAAAAGAACTGAATCCCGGATTCGGTGTTTGAGTACACTTCCCTCGGAGCACGGTAGAAGTTCTTAAAACCGGCGAATGGCCCCGTGAATTGTTCTTCTTTGTTCGAACGATTGTTTAATGCCCGTAGAGGACTATAATTGTGCCTAGCCGGTCTACTAGCTCCGGTGAAACATTAACTTCGCGCTACGTGCCGAAAACCCGTAGCATTCTTCGACTCGGTCCCGCGAATCGGGAACAAACGCGAGCGAAAATCGTATGTTAAGATATTATACATAATCGATTCTCACGATCGAAACGTTGTCTCGAGGGATCTTTCAGGTAGCAGTCTTTCGTTTCGGTTCGATTCTACGATCGAGAACTTTCATCGGGACGAAATTATGATCGTTAATGATATTTTCAAATTGATCTCAGTGACACTTCTCGGGTTCCTTTCGTTTCTCTCGCAGAAAGATTAAGATTGATAATATTTTGAAATTTATTTGGCTGTCGCTTATCAATTTGCGTTATTGGTTCACAAGGGTAAAATATTGTGAAAAAGTAGGAGAGAAGTTGCACGAACGGAAGAAATTTAAGCACGATGTATGATTTTTACGGTAACGAGTGTGATGAAATATTTTAACGCGTTGAATTTATTTTCGATAACGCGAGCTTCGAAATACTTTTCACGTTCTTTGACTGGTGAGTATTCGCGATATTCAACTTTTATTTTACGTTCAAATAATATCCTTTTAACGCAAAGAGTGAAATTCCCGGTGAAACAACTATATGCGTGCAGAAAAAAAAAAAGCTTTATTTCCGTAAAGATTGAAGGGTGCTCGAAACTTTTCAGCGGCGGTGTATATACAAAGCTTTTGACGCCACGCTCTTTTCTCGAACCTTTGAAGTCTCATCGTACTTTGAAAACACTTTCCAGAAAAACTTACGCGCTCGATAGATGGTCGTTAGACCGCTGTGCTGTAAAAGTTTCGATTCCAAAAACGAAAATACCGTATCTTTGCACATCAGCGGTGAAATTGTTCAGATCGTGTAGAATCTTTAGTGTGATTTGCAAATGAAAGTCAGAATGCGAGTTAGAGTGACGTGTGTAGACGTATGATTTTATAATCTTTCCATTATTTTATCGAACGATCTATCGAAGTTTGTCTCTCGTGCGTGCAAAACCAAAGACTTTATTCGATCGATTATATTAAATATATAGTGTTTGATTTAGATTTCTTAAAGTCGTCTTTCGTTATTTCGACCTATGAAATCATAGCAGGAATTATTATAGAAAGCTCAATTATAGAAAATATATAGTGTTTTATTTAGCCTTCTTGAAGTCGTCTTATTTCGATCCACGAAATCTTATTACTTTCTGTAATAATTATTACAGAGAGCTCGATTATAGAAAATATATAATGTTTCATTTACTTTCTTAAAACTGTCTTTCGTTATTTCTACCCACGAAATCTTAGCAGGAATTATTACAGAATACTCAATTATAGAAAATATATAGTGTTTTATTTAGCCTTCTCAAAATCGTCTTTCGTTATTTCGACCCACGAAATCTCATTACTTTCTGTAATAATTATTACAGAGAGCTCGATTATAGAAAATATATAATGTTTCATTTACTTTCTTAAAACTGTCTTTCGTTATTTCGACCCACGAAATCTTAGCAGGAATTATTACAGAATGCTCAATTATAGAAAATATATAGTGTTTTATTTAGTCTTCTCAAAATCGTCTTTCGTTATTTCGACCCACGAAATCTCATTACTTTCTGTAATAATTATTACAGAAAGCTCGATCGTGAAAGATATATAGCGTTTTATTTATATTCCTTGAAGTCCTCTTTCGTCATTTCGACCCACGAAATATCGACAAAAATCACCATATAAATCTCTTGCAATTTCGTCTCGATATTTCCGAACGCTTCCGTTATATCCGACTGTTCGTCCCGTTGACGAACATTCATCGTCGCGGGAACCGTCGCGACGATTTAATTAATTAACTCGTCGGAGTGGTCAACTTTAGACCGGCTGCCAAAAACCATCGTGTCTCTTAGAGCTCTCCCTCTGATATTTACCGCGACCAACCTCGCTCCGGGACCCGGGCGGAAATATAATATCAATTAATTATGTCTGTCCAATTCGGGTGAAAAATTACCACCGGTCGTTATAACGGGAGATACGGTGAAACGATCCGTGAATCGAGCGCGGACGGTTTTGACGTCGCTACATTTTCGGTACGATTATTATTGTGCAATTTCAGCCGTTCCCTGTCGGAGACGAATTTTCGATGGAAAATGGAAATTGATTTTACGTGCCCTTTTCAAGCAACATCGCCGTTGAAATTTTAATTCTCGTACGCCAATGAAACGAATGTTTGATAGGATTCCTTTTCACGTGCGTACACATTTTGCGGATTGTTTGGAATACCTACGTTTCGTGTTTCTCTCGAGCTCGTTAAGTGTAGAAAAAAGAGTATTCTCAGCACGTGTGTAGATCTATGATTTTATACTTTTTCCTTTATTTTATTGAACCATCTATCCGAAGTTTGTCTCTCGTGCGTGCAAAACCGAAGACTTTGTTCGATCGATTATATTAAATATATAGTGTTTGATTTAGGTTTCTCAAAACTGTCTTTCGTTATTTCGATCCACGAAATATTAGCAGGAATTATTACAGAGAGCTCAATTATAGAATACCAGAAAACCAGAAAAATTAAACGCCGTTGCTTTTGTCGATGATTGTGGGAAAAAAATTGTTTTCGACGTATCGTAACAAATAGAAGTGTCCCTTTATCCTTTACGCTTCGTTAAAGTACGAAAGTTCCTCTTTTAACGAAAACTCGATGTTGTAATGTTAACAAAAACCGCACGAGCAACATTAGATAAATTCCGAGGCATTCGCGGAATTTTAATATTCGATGAAATTCCGTCCATAGGGACAACCCATTGAAAAGGTTTTAACACACCGAGCGTGGTAGAAGTGATTTTCATTAATATTTTCTCGCGGACCACTCCAAGTGTTTCCATAATTCACTACATACATTTCATCGATAACTTTCCCGGTTATGGCGCGCGAACGAAAAAATCGATATCTGCCTCGGTTACAGCGCGCGAACGAAATCATCGATACTGAACACTATTTTCGATACAAATTCCCCTGCGCGGAAGAGCCTTTTCCAGGAATCAAAATTTAAACGCAATTCCCGCATGAATCGCACAAATCCTTTGCGTAATATTTTCGCTCATCCGAATTTGGATTTCAGACGCGGTTTTCGCTCGAGCTTCGCTAATCGAACATTTATGGTTAACGCAGTTCCGGGCGAATTGTTAATGTAAAATAGGAAACGTACTGCCGAAAATCGTTGCAAAGTTCCATTAATGTACATTTACGTACACTCGTACGGTTAGAAGTATTTTTAATACACTTTAAAATACAATATTCGGTGGAATATAGTACTATATACTCGCAATTTAAATTCAGTATACGTCGTTACTTTATTATTTGATCTATTGTGCGTACATTTTACAAATGAGTATTTCATTATAATTTTTGAAGATTCAATGATATATGTAATTTTACAGAATTTAAAAGTTTATCCAATTTGTGATGCCATTGCGAAAAAAAAAGAAACAATATTTGATCGTTTATTCCAATTCAACCTTTAAAGAACGCTAAACCACGGGCAGAGTAGACAAAATTCACGGAGAACATTTACTGCTTCGCAAAAAACCGATAAATTCTAACGAAAGAAAAATTTATATAACGTTGAAGAATCTACCTGAAAAATGATCAAAACTTTTATCGAGGCTTTACGTTACGGAAAAGAAATTGCCAAAAATCACTTTCGTTCTACTTCTTTGCATCTAGTCTCCCCCTTCCTTAAAACGACCTTTTACATTACAGAAAAGAAATTTCCAAAAATCATTTTCGTTCTATCCTCTTCCCTCTAATCTCCTCCCTTCTTGAAACAATGTTTTACGTTACAGAAAAGAAATTTCCAAAAATCCTTTTCGTTCTACCCTCTTCCCTCTAATCTCCCCCCTTCTTAAAACGATCTTTTACGATACAGAAAGGAAATTTCCAAAAATCATTTTCGTTCTACCCTCTTCCCTCTAATCTCCCCCCTTCTTAAAACAATGTTTTACGTTACAGAAAAGAAATTTCCAAAAATCACTTTTGTTCTACTCCTTTTCCTTTAGTATCTCTCCTTTTTAAAACAATGTTTTACGTTACAGAAACAAAAATTGCCGAAAATCATTTTCGTTCTACCCTCTTCCCTCTAATCTCCCCCCTTCTTAAAACGATCTTTTACGTTACAAAAACAAAAATTGCCAAAAATCACTTTCGTTCTACTCCTTTTCCTTTAGTATCTCCCCTTCTTAAAGCGATTTTTACATTACAGAAAAGAAATTTCCAAAAATTATTTTCGTTCTACCCTCTTCCATCTAATCTCCCCCTTTCTCAAAACAATCTTTTACGTTACAGAAAAGAAATTTCCAAAAATCACTTCCGTTCTACTTCTTTTCCTCTAGCCTCCCCCAATACATAGTCTCCCCCCTTTTTAAGACGATCCACGGAATTCGAAACGCCGATGGATAACGATAACGAAAATTTGCTCCGAAAACAGGCTGCGGAAGGAGACGGCCGGTGGTGCCTGGTGCCCGAAGAGCCAAATAGAAAGAGGAATTCGCGAGTGGCTCCAAGTGGATCTGGCCGGACCTCGCGTGATCACCGGTGTACAGAGTCAGGGTCGTTACGATCACGGTCGTGGCCAGGAATACGTCGAGGAGTACACCCTCGAGTATCGACGTCCCGGGTTCACCGAGTGGCGGCGATATAAGCGCTGGGATAACAAGGAGGTACGTGACGGCGTGTGTACGCAGACGTGTGTTGACAGTGGAGTAGAAGTAAGTCAAGTCGGACGATACCGAATAACGCTGGCGTCGCAATCAACCCGCGTCCCCCTTATTTTCCTTTCGCGAATTAGTCTCCGGTTTGTTCGCGACACAGACGACCCCGCCACGGGCTAAATTGAACGCGGTTCAAGTGGCTCCGAAAGGTTCGCGCGAGTCGGTTCACGGTTCGCGGTACCTCCAAGTCATTCCGCGAAACGTTTTCGATGTTTCGACGAGCACGATCGATGTTAAAAATAAGAAAAAAAAAAAAGGAAAACGATCGGCTCGAAAGTCACGTGGAAAGTGGCCACGGTGAACGTAGGAGAGTTTTTATAAATTGGAATCACCCACGACGTTCGATCGATTATTCAGATAGAAGCTATTCGATATCCAGAAATATCCCCTTATGGATTGGACTCATTTGCGTGGAATTTAAGAACGTCTGGGAATCGTGCACGAATTCCACACGGAACGATCCATTTTATTTAACGCTCGAATAACGTTTAAATGCCTCCAGAATGGAATCTTTCTCCGTGAAACTATATATGGTACACCGTTGCTCGAAAGTTCGGGAACCGGCGATCTTTGAACCGGTGTAACTTTGCGAGAAACGGTCGTATGATCATTTTTGTGGGATCGTTTTAAAGGTCGAAGTATTTACTTTGAGATTCCTGGGTAGAATTTTCTCGAAAATGTTGTTACATTCGAAAATGATTAAAAAAGCAGAGGTGATTTTCTCGAAAAGGAATGAAATATTTCGAATTGCTTCTAAATGTTTAGAAAATTTTGTGCGCATTTAAAATTACATTATAATCGAAGATCGAAATTTCCTGTTTACAACGAGCCCCTAAAAATTGATGTACGATTTTTTTTCACCGCGTTATTCCACTTTGAACGAAAAACGTCCCGTTGACGTTGAAACACAGTTTGGTGTCCATAGGGTAACTACTTAGATACTTGTAAAATGTGTAATTACACCGCGTAAATGTTAACCAAACATCTAAAACAGTAACTGACATCGGTCTTTATAATTTTCTTACGGTTTAAATGACCTTTTAAGTTAGAAATTGTTAATTTTGAAAGTATCACTAATATAATGAAAAAAGTCTACTCCAAAGGGACAGTTTTCATTCAAAGCAGAATAACGCAGTGTTAAAAAAATCGTATACCAACTTTTAAGGACTCATTCTAAAGAAAAGACTTCGATCTTTAATTTCACGGTAATTTTCAATACATCAAAAATGTTTTCGTACACTTGGAAGTGATTTGAAATATTCCAATTCTTTTCATTAAAACCACCCTCACTTTTTCAATCGTTTTCCAATGTAAGAGCATTTTCAGAAAAATTCTACTTAAGGTCACCAAAGTAGAGAATTCTACCTTTGAAACGACCCCACGAAGATTATCGTACGACTATTTTTCACAGAGTCACGTCAGTGTTCAAAGATCGATAACGTTTCGGTCAATGGTCCCCAAACTTTTCAACAATCGTTATCTACCAGGATTGTCGCGATTCAAAGCATCGCGTAAAATTTCATCCGAAAGTACTATTAATCCTTTGACTACGGATAACTTCGACGAGAAACATACGTCAGGTGCAAGAGACCCTCGAATTTACAACTTTAACATGTGGAAATTTTTAAATAAGATCCCTATATTAACAATATTATAAAATAACAATATTGTTATTTGTCTACCGACAAATTATCGAATATTTTAACTTTTTGCGCTAAAGTTCTCAAAATCGAGTTATTTTAACGCATTTCCATCGACAAGGAAAGTCACAAAAATTCACATATTTCTTCCACCACCTGTACTTTTCTCCATTCAACGACACCTTCAAAATTCATTTTCTCCAAAGCTTCCCAATTACACAATTCTCTCTATGATACACTTCCTTGTCATTTCGATTGACAAGGAAAGTCACAAAAATTCACACATTTCTTCTACCACCTGTACTTTTCTCCATTCAACGACACCTTCAAAATTCATTTTCTCCAAAGCTTTCCAATTACACAATTCTCTACATAATACCCTTCCTTGTCATTTCGATTGACAAGGCAAGTCACAAAAATTCGCACATTTCTCCTACCACCTGTACTTTTCTCCATTCAACGAGACAAATACATATACATCAAAATTCATTTTCTCCAAAGCTTTCCAATTACACAATTCTGTACACGATACACTTATCCCCTCAATTGGACGCAAATGTAAACCTAGCGTTAAATACGGAAAACTGTCCACAGTCACCGTTCGTAGTCAAAGGGTTAACTTAACCGTACGAGTGTTCGATTCCTCGCACGCTCGAATCTCGAATTACGACACGGGTCCATCGGTTGGACGACGCGGTCCAATTAAACTACCTACCTCTTCTCAGCTTCCGATTTATTTCGAAAGCGAAGAATAACTTCGTCGTGGATTCGAGTCACGGATAGCTCGCGAGCTCGCCTCTTCCGACTGTTCGCGAAGATTGAACCGATAACAGTGGAAAGTACGATACGGTCATCGATAACCGGGTGTACGCTCGGAATCGGTACGGTGTTCCACGGTGCTGGTAACACAAAAGCGGAAGAACGGGGGCGTTAAGAGAAACTTTACCGGGCTCTTTTTTGTTTACGGGGAAAATCAAAGTTTACGTCGTCTCTAGGCGGGTGAACCCCTTGGCGTTATCGTAGCCGAGCGTAATCTCGAACGAGTCGTTTCGAAGCTCGTGACGTTCCTCGCCTAACAGCCACCCCCGCCACCTCGAACGTTATCACTAGGGAACCGAGCGGGCTCGTTATCAATTTCCTAATGGTATAATTCGAAACACGCTCGGGCGTGGCCGACTTTCGTAGCTACGATTAAATTTTGAACAGCTCGACCAGGGCGGACCGGATCGTCGAGTAATTAAGTGTCCTTCCGCACGGACTCTCCGATCGAGTGATTTCGGTTGCAGTCGGCTCGACGTGTCTCGAAACCGGTAATAATTTATGGCTCGTTGGCATGAGAATCGTCTACGTCGTCGATTCGTTTCGATCAATGTTACTAAACAGTGTCCCGATCGTCACCGGTCGATTTACTATTTGAAGAAACTTCGAACGGTTTAAGTGATCTTCGTATTTGTTCTTTCGTTCGAAAGTACAAACTTGGGAGTTAATAACGGGACGAGGTATCTTCACTTACCACTGATCTTTTACACAAAACATTTTCGCGACGTTTTCGCACAAACTCGGATCAATTTCACCAATGTTCGACATTTTCTTTTGGCTCTAGAATTGTCTCTACACTGTCGGTGGAAATCTTACCTTTCATGCGACTTTAAAGAAACAAATCGAAGGATGTCAAATTGCACGATCTTGGCGGTCAATTTTCCATTTAGATTAATTTCCCAGCTATCCAGAGGACGCGTGTCGAGTTTCGGGTTAATCGGTTCGACGTTTCGAAAATAGCGTGAGATTCAAATCGACCGGTGACGATTGGGACACCTTGTACAGGACGAATCGAAAACGACGTTGGAAAATTCTCGAGTCATGAACACGTTCGTAGCTATTAAGTTCGTTCGTGGTGATTAAGTTTGTTCTTCTCTTTATTATTGGCTCGGTTCAGAGGTCCGTGCGATTTTATCGATGGTGAAACGTTTGAGTTTATTGTTTGAATTATTTGCAAGAAACGTTCGAGTACGAGATAAGCTTCGGTTTAATTTACTTAAGATGCTTTGACACGAGGAGTCTTTTCACCTCATCGAGGTCGATGACCGTCTTTCGTTTAGGTTTTAGACCGAAGTGTAACTTGAAAATCGAATATGCATCGTGAGAACACGCGTTACGTTTTATACTTTTCACGGTTTTTATGACTATTGCACGGTTACGTAATTATTGTGTCTTTTCTATTCTCAATTGTTTTTAACGGTAATCATCCTACCAATATATATGTAACGTCAAAGGGTTAAATACAGCTACGGAATACGATAATTAATCGCAAAAGACGCGACACTGTTCGTCGCTAGTTTTGAATTACCTTGTACAAATTATACCACGACGAACGGTATTATTTCTTTTTGCTTCCACAGACTGTCGCGCTTTTATCGGATGCAACGATGCGCGCAAAGAGTGCAATTGCACCCTCTTTTTAAGATTAAAATAAAGATAATGCTATCTCTATTTCAAACGAACGTATCAACTCCATAAAGTTTCTCTTTATTTCTTTCGTTTCGTTTGGACAGCCCAGTCCGTTTGATATTGTTAAATATTGATGGAGAATAAGCCACACGAACGAGTATGAATAATTATTAGAAACGTTGAGATGGTCTCCGATGTATCTTTCACGTAAAGAAAATATTTACCGACTTCGACCACGAAGCCTTGTCTTTCTTAGACTTCTCTATCTTGGCTCCGGGCTACTGTTGTCTTTCCTGGAGTCTGTGAAATGCCACGAGTAACAGAATTTCGAAACCAAAACAAAGTTCAAAATGCAATTTCCCGGTAGATCCACAACGGTGTATTAATATTCGTTTTTAATGTTTACTCAAGATTCCGATCGGAAGAAAAATGCTGAAACTAATTTGAAAAACATACGTTTATTTCTTGAAAAACCTTCCGAAACAATTTCCAATGGTTCGAACTTACAACTCGTAGATAAAATTTTAAAAAATTTTCTCTTCGCAAACTGAACAAAAATTCAAGAAAAATACAAAATACAGTAAGCACGAGATCACAAAGTTAGTAATTCTACTATAGTATAAGATAGTAATCTTATTTCAAATAAATCGTTTTCAAATTCCAGAACAACCCAGTCTGGAACCGTTTGAAAAGCTATTACAGAAATACGAGACCATCGAGGCTTCTAATCTCTCCAAACGAATGACCAAAATTTCCATTTCGAGTTCCAAGGCGATCGAGAGATCGTTTCGCGCCTCGATCTTTCGATGGTGTTCCCGCGCGCTTTTCAAAAAGCCCGCGAAACGTCCAACGTGTTCGATTATCAATCCGTTGTACCTCGGGAAACCGTGACGTCGTGGTTCGTATAATTTACACAATTCGGAGTATAACGGTGCATTAAACGTTGCATTACCTCCGTACAGATGGAATCGTGATCTACGGCCGGTACGTCTAACCCCGAGATTTCGAGGTTAGGTTGATTAACATCGACGTTGATTTGACGCGGCCGCACTCACGTGCATCATGCTCGGTCGTTTGTACGCTGGCGAATCGCGTCGAGCAACGATCGACGCCCATTATTATCCGATAGAAAATCGTTCCACGGTGCCCACCGCTAAAACGATCGTACGGTGGCTCTCTCTGCGGAAACAGTTACACAAGCCGCGGCGACACGGGCCCATTAATCGCGCTTGTGGTAATTAAATCGGCTAAATTATCGCAATTACCGCGACAATTATATGGCGTTCGGTAATGTATATCGTCGAAACACGATCCCGCGACAAATTTACTTACGATTCATCGATTAAATAAATACAATCTATCGCAAGAATCCGTGTCAGCCGAAACTCGCCCCAAACTCCCGGATCAATTCAACCGTTGCGCTTTAAACGTATATTTAACCCCTTGACTCTTCGGGGGTTTTCACGTGGACCCTGGTGGTACCGGTGCAACTAGTTGCCGATGCTGTAGTATCGTATGGAACTCGAGTGACAAAAATGATCGAACAGTGAGCACGTGTTTGCGAGTGTTTGAGAGCGAAGTCTCTAAGATCTTCTGTGCGCGTCATCGACGATTCGAACCTCGATCAAAGGACTACTCTGACTTGAATTTTAATCTTTGAGAATCCCACCAATGACTGTCTCAATGCTCTCTGATTTTTACATAAGAACTATACGTCCCCATTCCCACGTTAAATTCAATTTTTACTCGAATTTACAATCTGTATTAAAGTAAAATGTCACGTACATATTCACGTACAATATTTTCCATTGTTTGCAACGAAAGGAACTTATTTACCACTTGAAGTCACTTTTTTTTATTATTTACATTTTTTTACTTTATTTTTCTATTTTTCGGAGCGATCGTCAAATTTGCTGAACTGGCAAAGGGTAAATCGGTCGTTCAGCGGTTAAATATCAGAAATGGTTGCGTTTTGCCTCGCTAGCGTATCCGTTTACATTTTCCAGGTGCTGGCCGGGAACAGCGACACCTCCACGGTGGTGTCTCATCGATTAGTACCGCCGATCTTCGCCAGCCAGATCCGTGTTTTGCCGCACTCCGAGCACAGACGCACCGTTTGCCTACGAATCGAGCTGAGAGGCTGTCAGGACACGGGTGAGTGCTCCCAACGAACCCGGAGTGCATAAGCACGAAACGATCGAGATTCCCGGGGCGCACGCGCGCGTGCTGAAGAGAAAAAAATAAACACGAGCGTTTGCGCGTTCGTTCGCCACGCGAGATTGAAAAGATCTTTGAGTTAAGATCACAGGGATGGAGGGGGGACGAGATCCGGGTAAAGCTCCGCATCGTAATTTGCCGAGGATGGAACAAGTCGCGTAAATAAACACTTCTGTACACGAATCGGGATGGTTTTGGAGATTGGATCGCAAAGAGCCAGATCTGGGGCATAAAATTCACAAAGACCGAAATTGCTGGCGAGAGGGTTCGTTCGTATCCGGAACGTTCGAATCGCGAAGATTCGAGTGGCGTGGATTCGAACCGTTACACGTTTAAATCGCGACCGTTCGACCTCGCGGGTGTATACGGGTCACGGAATATTTAACTTGTAAAATTGGAATTAATTTTTCGGGGTATTTCGGCCGTAAGATCGCCGAGACGAATGTACACGAGAGAAGGAAATTTTTGTATTTTTATACGGAGCGATGATTGCGAAGAAACCCTTCGAAAACGATTCGTTTCCAACGTTGAGAAAATATAGGTGTGGGTAGCCATCTCGTGGAGAAAGTTTTCGCTGAAAACGAATTATTAAAGTTTTTTAACCATCAGGTGATATCACTGTGGGAAGAAATTTTGTCGACGGATTCTTTTATTATGAAATTTCGAACGAGAGTGGCTAAATTTGCTTGATTTTTGTTTGGTGAACGAAAGAGATAAATTACTCGATCCACGGTGTGTTCTTCGTAACGATCGCCGTAATTTTTCCAGCGTTTACGTTAATTCGATGAAAACATACTTCCAAGGAACATTATTCGGTACTTCGATGGCGATAAATTTCAACGGTGAAAAATTTTTTAAACGCGTTTCATTCGATGAAAAACGAGGTTACCATCGTATTTCATTCGCGCGCAATTTCGTAGATTTAAAATCATCGTGGATTTCTGAACTTAAGGTCGTTCAACGATCACCCTACAATGGTTGAACCCGATTTTTTATCAGCTACCGCGCCACAATGTGAAAAATATACAATGCCGGTTAAAAAAGTCCAAGTGACCTCAATTTTTTATCGAATGAAAAATTTTTCAAAAATTTCTACCGTTACAATTTATCGTCATCGAAGCGACGAATAACTTTTGTTCGAAACATTTTTCATCGGATTAGCGTCAATTCCAGAAAAATAAGGACCACCGTCACCACCAACGCTCTATATTCGGAGCGAAGTTTATAGAAATAAAATTAACATTTCAATAAACGTCGATAGACGTCTAGAACACCGACCCAGTGAAACTTATTTCAGACACAATTAATCGCCGGAGCAATCATCTATTTCGGAGAATTCGCGACGAACTCGACCTCGGAGAAAATATCACCGTCGCTTGCATTATCTCGTAACCGAAATTTCAACCGAACATTGAACATTCATATTTTTTAAACAAAGAAAAATCGCAAATCCTCCTCTACAAAATTCAAACAAAATCCAAGAAAAACTTCGTCTCCCTTATCAACAAGGATACTCGATACAATCTATCAATCTATTATTAAACAATCACACTTACAGATACATTCAAAAACCGAAACAAACGTTTGAAAGTTATCATCCAGTTAAATACAATACAATCTATCAACCTATAAAAGTTCACTTCGTGAACCAAACGTCTGCGTTTGAACTCGAATGGTCGAGGATCGTTCGAACTCGAATGGTCGAGGATCGTCGAACTCGAATGGTCGAGGATCGTCGAACTCGAATGGTCGAGGATCGTTCGAACTCGAATGGTCGAGGATCGTTCGAACTGGTAAAATTCCCCAATGATTCGAGTCACGACACTTCGAACACGCGATTCGAATCTTCGGTATTCGAATCAGGCGCGAGTAGACCTTCCCCGCGAGTACCGTCCGGCTAAGAAACGCTGGCTACGTGGATTTGCAATTCCACGGGAATGTAAGGTCGAAATGCCGGACAGTCGGCGATTAATTTCCAAATTGCAATTTCATTCAATTTGGCGAGCGGCCGCTGAGACGGCTACCAGGGAATCCAGGCCGCGCCGACGAGAGTCCAACTGCGACGCCTGGATCCCATTAACGCTCGTAACAGCGTTATGGGAGCGAGATCATTGGCTGCTCTCTCGCTCACTTGTTCTCTATCTCTATCTCTCTCTCTCTCTTCGGTGCCGGCCTGTGCATTTATTTTCGACCCACTTCTGCTACTTGAACGCGCCTAATGGAATCGATGCAGAGTACATTGTTCCGGGCGCGGAACGCGTCCGCGGCTGCGGACCGCCATTGTATCGTACGCAATTTCTCGGATATCCTGTGCACGCAACGTCGCGTCGCCATGTCGACAACTCGCGAAACTTTCGAACGTCCGTTCCACATTGGAGAACGCTGGAACAAGCCGTGAGTTTCCACGAGTACGTTTCCGTGTCGTCCGCGCGCGTAGGTAAAAACGATATCGCCTAATTCGACGAAAGAATCGCGACACCGAGGAGAGAAAACGTTCGTGTTACGTGGTTTCTCGACGATAACTTACCGGAAGGTTTCTTTTATTTATTCTTTTGTATTTCTTTTTTCTTTTTTTAAGAGTTCATTGCGTACTGTTATACCGAACCGTAATCGTGCTACGATACCTACCGCATTGCGTTCTTAAGATTAATCTTTGTTCCCATACGAGTCAATTCATAGAAGTCAGATAACGTAAGGTAGCCAAACACTTCTTGGACCAGCCTACGTGACTCCTTGTGTGAACCTCGTGCTGCGATCGAACTCTTTCTTTGTCACCGAACGATACAAAGACCCGTCGAAGACCCCGAGGGTCACTCTTCTCTAAGTCATGTCTAAGTGCTAAGTACATCCGTGAAATTCTTGTCGGTTGGTCTATTTCGATAAAACCTCGGTAAAGTGTCAAGGGATCGTTGAATTCTACACGAGTGTTCCTTCAAACATTCCCTCCTGCATAACAGTACGAAACGACCGATGTAAATATTGCGCCAAAGTTTGGGTAATACGACGAGGAAAATGCGTTACCATTCGTGACACGATTTATTGAAAAATTGGAAGCCAACTGAGAACGATACCAGTGATGTTTCGTTGATTATTTCGATACAAAATGGCGAATTGTGTAACACGGTGGATTATGGGTGAATTCGGGGTGGGGCGTGCGGTGTACCTTTGAGCAGTTGTATCGGTCAGTACGGTACCGGTTTTAATGGGTTTAAACGGTTTATAACGGCAATGAGTAGTGACACATAACAGTCGGGGCGTTAGCTGGATGCCATAGTAACGTAAACAATGAAGGTGCTGTTGACAGTCGACGAGTATTTGTAATCCGGCCACCCGTCCCGAAAACGCGCATTTTTTAGATTCTTTCTTTGTTCCGTGGTAATTGGAATACCGGGAGAATTGATTTCGATGTAATTCTTTGTCCGAATTCATCGTGTATGGGGAGTTTGTACGCGCGCGTGTTCTTTTTCGCGTAATAGAACACCTACGATCGAAGGGAGATAAAAGAGAAGAGACGAATCCAATCCCTGAGGTCTATCGGGACCCAGAATGCATATACTCGCTTTTCATAGTAGTTAGGAACTTCTAGTACCGTTGCTGCGGTAGTAATATTGCTGTTGTTGCTGATACAGTTGCTGCTACTACTATTATCGTACCACTGCCAATATTGTACCACCATCACCGATACTATTGCAATTACTGTAAATTTTTCAAGTGCACTACTGTAAATCTTGTGAGTGCAATTATTGTGAATCTTGCAAATGCTAGTATTGTAAATCTTGCAAGTCAAGTACTGTAAATTTTGAAAGTGCAACTACTGTAAATCTTGCAAATACAACTATTGTGAATCTTACAAGTGTAACTACTGTAAATCTTGCAAATGCAGCTATTGTGAATCTTATAAGTGCAACTACTGTAAATCTTGCAAATGTAACTACTATAAATCTTTCAAGAGCAAGTACTGCAAATCTTATAAGTGCAACTACTGTAAATGTTTCAAGTGCAACTATTGTAAATCTTGCAAGTGCAACTATTGTAAATCTTCCAAGTGCAACTACTGTAACTCTTACAAGTGCAAGTGCAACTATGACTACTGACACCATATTATCGAGACATTTTCATAATAACCAAGGTGAGATATTGGCAGAAGAAGGAACTATCTAAATCCTTCATCGATATAAATATACATTCGCATACGTTAATAACAAATGCCTTGTGACCAAAGATTTGTGCATCGACACATTTTGAGGATATTTCGAAGGCAGATAAATGGTATTTCGCTTTGTAAAGGTTTATGGCTGGGTCAGGCGCCGAATAGGTCCTTGATGCGAGCTATGCATCCTCATGGGCGGGTGGTGAACGATCGCTGGCGACCTACGGTAAAAATACAATCTGGCGTAGATATAAAAAATTTCGACCAGAAAATATGAACCGCGCGACTGACCCCAACTGTCGAACGATAAAGTATAAATTTCCTTAATAGAGCCGTAAATGTATTCACTTCGCGTCAAGGTGTATCGAATCTGTAGCACGGTATTTTAATCGATAAATGATACCTTGGATGAAATTGTAATCGTTGAAAGTTTCGTTAAGAATTCGATCGTTTTTAACACACCGATCCGATAAATCTGATCATATCATCACGCGTAATTAATCTTCTCGAGTGCAAAGATGACGACCCTTTTGCAAGTATCGATTACGCGCGGTACACGGGATGTTAGGTCACCTCGGTTGTCGTGAAAATGTTATGCCAACTGTAATGTAGAATCTGACGCGACATCCCGCGAAGGATCGATGGGAAAAGCATGATGTCGAGCGGGAAACATTTGCAGGTGAAATAAGAGGCTGCTATCATTTTTCATTACTCGTTGCCCGTTGCAGGAGACAGCGGCTGACTTTTATAGGTCATCGACGCTGTTCTATTGACTCGACCTCGGTATTAATGAACAACGGGTTGCAAAATAATACGATCGACGGGGCCGAACGACCAAATATTTCGAATCTTTCGTAAAGTGACGCGCGTAATTAATGTTACGACCGTTACTCGTACCGGGATAATTTATATCTAGTTCTCGCGATCTCTTCATTCGATACGTCTTTCAACGTAGGAAAATACACAATCTGTAGACGGATATAAAACACGTAACACGATCCTAAAATTACAAAACAACCCCTCTCCGCCAACAATCTGTGCATCGACTCTAACTCGAGCAACACCTTGTCACGTAGACGTAACATCGAGTCGAACATTACGAGTAAAATTAAAACGCCAATATCGAATATTCACCGTACAAATTGCTTCCTAAATGATAAATAATATCGAGAACTAGGAAAGTCGAGGGATTGAAATAAAGCGTGTTATACCGTACGAGAATAATACGATATAGAATCGTATCTAAAGGAAGGTTTACGATGGTCCTCTTTTTTATATCTGTACACATTATACCCGACACGCAAGAGTGTAGCGTAACCGTTCATCGTTGCTTTTAAACGAGCGAAGCCTCGGACGACGAATCAGTTGACCCATATTTCGCGTAACACGCGTTGTAGTGTTTACGAACTACACGCGTACATATTCACGCGTAATATATATATATATATATATAAATACATACATATAAATATATACATATATTATATATACACACATATATAAATATATACATATGCATACTATACATCGAGATTAAATACAATTTTCGTGGAGTGGTGTATTTAATAAGTCGACGAGAAATAAGGGAGGAAGTATGAATGCTAATTAAAAGCGAGCAATAGTGGGGCTGGTGAAATACTCGAAGCGCCGGAATAAAAGTAAAAGAGTCCTCGAGCGTTACACCGGGCGGCGTCCCTATCGCACAAAATTAACCTTGCCCGTTCGTCTCTTCTCCTCGACGATCCTCCGGCTGGCGTTCCGCCCTTCCGGTATACGTTTATAAAATAAAATCCCTCAAAGCGTGGTAAAAATTTTTCCGGGATCTATTCTTGACATTTCAATCTAACAAAAGATAATCGGCTGGCTGCGCATTAAGCCACCACCACCACCGCTACCACCACCGCCACACTAGCGCCACATCGTTTCAGAAATTTCGTTGTGGAAGCAGTCGGTGCCGAGCGACGGTCGTATGTGACGAGCGACGTTTTATCGCACGATTAAATGAACTTTCAACCCCTGTTTGTTTGTTACTTACCGAAGTAAAAAGTCAAACAAAATGTAACTCTATAAACGTTCCCGGTTACCCGTAACGTCAACGTCGTTCCGACGGGATCGTGTGCACGGAAACAGAGAAACGAAATTACCGTACCTTTGTACGCGATACGGTGTACCCTCCGCACCGTAAACAAACCGGATGTTCCATTCGGAAAACAAAGAGCCCGCCCTTCGAAATCTCGTCCGCGTCTAGAGGTCCACCAAGAAGACACGTCACCGGGCGCGCAAACTTTCGAAACGATGACCGATCTTCGAATTCGACGTTTTCACCTAGGTTTTCGTTTTTTTTTATTTTTTCTATTTTTCCAAAATAACCAGAATGTTAATTCGACGACGATCCGTGCTCACCGACACAACCTGTACAATCACCCCCCGAGATACGTTCCATAGCCCCCTACCTACCCGGTTAACGAAGAAACTTTTCGTACACCGGTTGTTAATTGTTTTCATCATAATATTCCGCCAACGCAGTTCCATTGTGGCCGAACAATGGACGAAAAGGAGAAACTTTCACCAAGAACTTTCGGTTCGGATCTGACAGCAGACGTTAGAGAGGGGAGGTGAAGGAGGGGCGGTAGGGGAGGGCTCAGTTTGAAACTGAAAAGCGCTGAGCCCCCGTGACATGAACTTTAACAACGGAAAGGGCACACGGGGAAGATACATAGGAAACTCGAAGAACAAATTCGCACACATTTCTGGAGTTTCTACTCTCCACTCCCCCCTCTCTCTCTCTAGATATCATAAAAATCTCTTCGATTTTGGAGTATTCTTTTAACACGTACTCCCGGACACGTACTTACTTTCTGTCGACAAAGCGACCACTCGAGGAGGAGAGAAACCGCGTGCACGCTCTCTACCTTGTTCACGAAAAAATTACTCGAGATGTAGAATGGAATTATTTAACGAGGGATGTAGATTAGAATTTTTCAATAGAATGTTCGGTTACTCTTGAATTTTTACCAGAGGAATTACCAACCACGGAAACCTGCACTACTTATGTATTGAGTTGTTCGGAAGGTCATTTCGTTTTCCAAAATGGAGAATATACAATGTAATAAAATGTTTGTACACTCTAAAAAATCGTATTTCGTGTTCACCAGAAGAAAACGAAATGACTTTCCGAACAACCTGATGCACATATATTTGTTCTTTTCATTCCTTTTCCATTGCACACGCGAAAGTGACAACGTGTCAGAAATCTCTGCTCGGAAGTTTATGGTCGTCGATAATTCCTGTTCCACGTGTTTAAGCTTGTCCCGCATAATTACATAATACGACGATGGGCTCCGTATGTCCGTAGCGGCTATATTTATGAAATTAATTAATTCAACGAACGAAGGGAGTCTCGGGGGTATTCGACGGTTCCAAGGATTCCAGGAACTTTGGAAATCGGGGGTTTCGGGGGTCCGTAGAACCGAGGAGAATTTCTAGGGTTCCCGGGACACCCAATATCCTTGGAACCCCTCAAGATGAACCGGAACCCCTCGAGACCGCCTCCGCTCGTGTCTCGCGTGTCCAGCGTCTTTTGTATCGGGTTCCACTCGACCATGGAACCTCGTCGCTATCGAGCGTCCACAAATTCCAAATTGTCGGTATCGTGTCCCATGAGTCCCGAGTGCACCGCCTCGCACCGTACGAGGAGTTCGGTATCGAGTTCCGCGAGTACTTTTCAAATTTCGTTTACGCCCGCAACTCAATATCCCCGTTTTTCTTTTCCCTTCTTTTATTCCCTACTTCCTCGTATTGTTATTTTTCCGATGTTTCTCTCTCTCCTTGTCTCACCGGCACTGATTTCCTTCTCCGTGGGTTTGTCGCCAACTTTCGAACACGTTCCTTAACCCTTCGAGGTGCAGTTGTCGAAGGTGTGAATCGACGAAGGTGTGAAACGACCGAAACTGAAAAATAGATCAATTAGATATTTAATCTTGCGAAGAGACACGAACCGGATAAGTTGAGTCTTTTAATTTTACACGATGAGTTAAAAATATTCCATCTTTCACACTGAGGATTAAGAAACATGCATTTTACTATCTATTATTTTGTTCGATGGATGTTAAGCGTAATGGGTTAAAATATATCCTACTTTTCTAATCTCTAATGTGCACGGTGGGATATTTTTAACCCACTGTGAACGATTTAAATAACTAAAGTTCCAGTGATCATAGACATTGGAAAAGTTGTAACACTTGTTAACCCATTGTGCCCCAAAATCACTTGACAAATTTAAGAAACAAATTATAAATCCTCCCGTACCGATATCTCTCTACCATACTGGATTCTCTATATCCGTGCAGCGCTATCTCCCTTCACTCTTCTCGTCTTATTCCCTCGTCATTGGGTTCACTTCCAAGCGTTCAACCTTCGAACGTGTTCCACGACCAACACGCCCAGTGTTCCCCGAACGTTCATTTAACAAATTCAGGTAATAGATCATAAAATGCACGGGAACAACACCGCCCACCTATTAATATCTCTCCGCTCGTACGTCATCTTGTTAATATATAACCGTTATCGTGTAAACTTTAAACCTGAAAACACCAGCGCAGCTTAGGAGGAAGTCCGATAACAGTGGCGGTCATTCTTCCATCACGTGGAAACTTACAGATATCTCGGAGTCGATGATTTCAATGCCCTTGATCGTAACCAAAAACACGTTAGAATTTTTCCACGCGAAATGCAACAATGCTGTGCGTCGCGCATCGATATCGCCGTGATTGCTGACATTTGCGTAAACGATTCATCCGGGTCGGTCAACGTCGAAGAACAGCCACGGTGCCCCTCCTCCTCCTCCCCCCACCACACCACCTTCGCGCAGAGTCGGGAGAAACGTGCGCGAAAACGTCGCAGGGAGACTGGAGTGGGGGTAGCGCGGAACAGGCGACATGAGAGGTTTCGCGCTATAAGAAGCGTTCGGAGCATGTGAGATCGGGGTCTGGTGGGCGGGAATGTCGGATTTATGGGGATCGTGCACGACATCTGGTTAAAACAACGCCGACGCCGTGCCCTCGACCGGTGAACACGAACGATTACTCCCGAAACGCGGGCACCATCGTCGTGGAATCACGCTCGCCGCGAAAACCGTGCCGCGTCTCTGATATCGACACTCCGTTTCGCGCATTTTTGCGAAACGCGCGAGTACCGTGATTCCCCAACGGGGAACTCGAGCAGAAGTAAAAAGTATCGTCGCGAGATTTGGATCAGACTTTTTTCCGTAGTAAATTTGATTGGGGGAGTGTTTGAAATATTTTTCGAGAGGAAATAAAGAACGAAGGTTTATCCGAGAGTTTATAGGTTGATTCTCGTGAAATGGACGAGAGTGATTCGAGCGATGAGAATAAACGAGTAGGTGAAGAGTAAGTAAAACTAAGGGATACACGAGATAAGTTTTATGTAAAGAATAGAAATAATGTACGAACAACGGAGTATATAAATACAGTGTTACGATACGGTTGAAAAATACTTGTCCCGCTTCGTAGCGAGCCAAAGACTAGATAGAATAAGATATTTCGAGGAGCTGCAAGAATTTGCGTTGGCTCAACACCCGTTCTGCGAGTTTTTACGACATCGGTGTGAAAAATATGCCTATTCGTTGGCAAAAGTTTCCAGAAGTTAACGACCACCGTGTAGAAAAGTAGCTGTTTGGTAGTCTGCCAAAATATTCGTCCGATAAATTTACCGAAGTAAAATCTCGTTTGTAGTTGAACTTAAGGAGAAATTAAGAGGAATGTGTTCCCGCGCTGTAAGTAGAATGTAGATCGGCGAATAACTTTGCCTTACAAGGCACGACTGTAACGTCTGACCGAATACGTGCGGAAGATCTTTTTTCTCCGCGGAATACATACAGGTGGAGTGCAAAAAGATAGTCCCGGATTAAGGAAAATGTGGACGTGGTCCTGCGCGTAAGTAGAACGAGAACAGTGTCGAGTAACTTTGCCTTACAGAGGCCAACTGTAACGTCTGACCTAATTCGTGCGGGAAAAAATCTTTTTTCTCCACGGAATACATACGAGGAGAAAAAGAACGATCTCTGGTTAAGAGAAATGTAATTCTGTGTGGAACTAGAAGAAGGCTAGCGCCGAGTGAGACCGTTTCTAGTTGACCGACTATAAAGTCTGATCCAGTACGGGCGAAAGATTCTCTTTTCTCCGCGCGATACATTCACGGAGAGAAAAAAGTCCCGAGTGAAGGAGAATATATTCTTACCCGTATGTAGAATACGGACAGCATTGAGTAATTGTGCCGTAAGAAGTCCGACTATGAAGTACGACCCAATTCGTACGAAAGATTTTTCTTTTCCCCATGGAATACGTGCAGGTGGAAAAAATTCCCAAGCGAAGGAGAGTATATTTCTACGCGTAAGTGGTGGGCAGCTTACAAAGGCCGACTATAACGACTGATCGATTACTCGCGTTAAGGTTTTTCTTTTCTCCGCGTAATACATGCAACGAGCAAAAAAACTCCCGCAAGGAAGAAGAATATATTCCCGTGCAGAAGAATACGTACGGCATCGAGTAATTTTCCCGTAACCGACCACGTGCCACCGAATTCGCTCCATCTTTTTTCTCCGTGGAATACATACAGCCAGGGGGGGATAAAAAAAAAACAATTTCGTATTAAGCAGAATGTAGTCCTACTCGTAAGTAGAACGAGGACAGCGTCGAGTAATTTTGTCTCACAATGGTTGACTGTGACGTCCGACCCAATTCTCGCGGAAAAAATCTTTTTTCTCCGCGGAATACATACAAGAAGGAACAAAAATAGTCCTTAATTAAGGGTAATACGCGCACGTAGAACGAGGACGGATTTATTTCACCCAACGATGGACGACTGTAACGTCTGACCCAATACAGTGAGAATATTTTTCTTTTCTCCGCGGAATACACCGGCTTGAACGCGAACGTTCTCAGCAGATGGCGCTCAGCTCGCGCTAACCGCGTCTCGAACTCGTCACTGGCACGATTCGAGCGGTTCTCCCCACTCCGGAACGATCGCGCGTATCCGTATCGACTCGCGCGGAGACAAACCCGCTCGAGATCGCGGCGCTCGATTTGAATTTTTCTCGCGGCGACACGCCCATCTCGGCGCTCGCGAATTATCATTCGAGAACTCTACGGAGCTTCGCGGACTACTACGTGAACCGTGACCAGAAACTCGAAGACCGGGTCGAAAGTGGCTGTCGAAAATGACCCGGCCACGAACGAGGAACGCCGGAGGAGAGCGGATTGATTTCGAAACTTGTTACGAGTGCACTCTTCGCCTTTGAGAGCGACTTCCCCGGAAATTGCTCTAACGACACTCGATGGAACTTCGTAATAATTTGGGCGTCGACCTGTCGGCGCGGGGATGGTAACGGGGCGAGGGTAGAAGATTGCCAGCGTAGATTAGATTAGCGGATTCCAGGATTACAGAGCAAAGTCGCGGTAACCGGGTCTCTCGTGTTTGGACGCGAGACGCGCGATTAATACGTATGTTGCGAAAATTGGTCCGATATCGACGCGGACGTCGTTAATGAATTCCGGAATTGATAAAGAGTGAACTATTCCCGACGCGCTCGTATTTCTGGCGATTAAAATTAATTAAAATCGAGCTGTCGATAGACAACACAAGAATACTTGAATTGACAAGGAAGTGTCGAGCTCGCTCGATTCGCCGCGGCCGAAATTGGACGGTAATAATAGCAATGCATCTTCCACGTGTGGAATTAAAGAACCATCGAGTGTATTATTATTCTCGTCCCGAAACTCGTGCGAGAGACGAATCGCGTTTTCGCGAAGAAGAATTCGCGAGGATCGTTGGTAACTCAACCGAGTAAACTTACCTAATTTCGTATACATTTGTTACACAATGATCGTAAAAAAAAAAGAAACTATGTAAAGAAATATCGTCACTTTTCTTTCGACTTACACCAGAATTTAAACGGTTCTTCGTAGACACCGTTTGAAAAGAATACGGTTCGAGAAGCGTGTCCGCGCCGCTACGAAATTCAGATTAGGCCTCGTGAAATTCCTGTTTCGTCGGTAACAAGCCCCGCGCGATATATGCCCTGTCTTCCGGTTAACCTGTATTCAAATCAGACGTCTCGTTTTTCCATCCAGAGTTACGATTGGAAATTTTCTTCGCACGTCAGCCAACGACGCCTCGCCCGAAACTCGCTTGACCGCGTCGCGTGACACGCTCGACCGGCCGCGGACCTATGCACCGTGAAATATTGAGAGTAGTTAGGCGATTCCGAGCACGGCACAGTGAAGTGGCCGCGCCGTCGTTTTTGCCGTTCATTATTAATTTTCTCGCCGCGAGTACTCGACCCCTCGACACGCTCGCGACACACCGCGCTAGTAATAATATCCGTGACCCGTTTGACGATTCCCTCGCGGCAGCCTGTTCATTAATTCTTCAAAATCTTTCGTTACGAAGCTTCCTCACAATCGGTCAACCAATCCGGATCTCTTGGACGCGATTTATAACGAAGGGTTAATATCGCGTCGTTTGCGTACAGAGATTAGTGTCGTTCGAAAGGAAACGCTTAAATATTTCATACTTGGCGTCAAATATTCGATATCGATTCTCCGAATATTTGTAACAATGTTTTGAACAGCACCCCTAACGTTGAATAGCACACCCTTTTATACGTGTGATCTTATAGAAAAATATATTGCGACAAGGTTGTAACGTTGTTTATGATCGTATGAAGAAACAGTGAGAGAAAGTTACATTGTTTCAAAAAGTGGATGTGATATTGACTATTATACGAGGAAATTTCTTGGAACGAAATTACATTGTTTCAAGGAGCACGTGTAACGATGTTTTAAGGAGCATATGAAACAAAAATTGTTTCGTTATCTTTGAACGATTACGAAGATCCCAGTACAATGGAAACACTCCGTGGTTTTATTTTAAACTTTGTTGCAATTAATTCTGTCGAAGATTCGTCTTAAAATTACCTCTACGATGGATCACGATACACGATCCAACGTGTAACGTTGGTAAATGAATATCGTTGAGTTTCGAGGGAAACGATATAGTATCGTGCAATTATATTTATCGTAAGAAAATAATTAAGATGGAACAGAATGATTCCCGAAATGAGCGAAGCGAATTCTGTCTACAACTTTGAATCCGTTCTGTGTTGTTGAGTGTTTGACTGCTCGATGTGTTCTACCCGAATGTTTGTAAGGCTCTAGATGGTTCGATGTTTGAAGATGGGCGTGCTTTTGGTACGGAACACGCGGATTGGTTAAATTGCAGTGCTTCTTGATTTCGAGAGTTGATGTTTGGAGATGGGCACGCTTTCGAGGTAGCAGGAATTGATTGAATTGCAGTGCTCCTTGACTCGGAGAGGTCATTTTTTTCCCGATCGATTTAAAATAGTTGGTTTAGTTAAAACAGAGCAAGACCCTAATTAACTATCTATAAATGGACCGGAACATTTTCTGAGCGATTCCACGGTAACGAGTAACAATCTGTGAGATCGTCGAGCCTCGTGTCAACTTTAACAAAACGAAATATAAAACAGTATGGTTATCCTTGCAGCTGCAATCAATCGAACAAAAATATAAATACGTGTAACGATAGGAGCAATTCTTGCCCACTTTAATACAACGATTAGAAATTTTATATACTCTCGTGACATTTTATACACTCTCGAAGAGAAGTTACAAGTATCCCTTATTTCAAGAAATAAGAAAGCAAAGGAAAGTACTCTCCGTTACAATTTGCAGAGCACGGAATCTTTCAACCGACATTACGCACAATATAACAATCAAACGCTATTCTTCCCCAAGATCAACGTCCGTCTCGAGTTCTCCCATTTACCTGTACAATATCCACTTCGTATCATTCCTTCGATCCTCCAACAAATCATACCCTTGCTCCCTCCTTTAACGCAACATTCTACATCCCGAGCCCGCATTTTGAACATTGCTGAACGCCAGAGACCATTCGGGTCCAACTCCCCGTAACACCTTCAACCGTATTAAACGTTTTACGCGAGACGTTTAACAGTGTCGTCGATCGGGCTCGATTCTGCAGGATCGAGGGTGGACCGGATCCGGTGCGACTCGAGAATATGAAACTGTCAAACGTTCACTGGTCCGCGTGTACACGCACGCGCGAACAGAGGAACAGAGGAAGAAGGTCACAGAGCGTGACACTCGGCTTTGAGATTTCAAAGCGAGCGGCATCGTTTCGGGCGTGGAAAAGTAAACCGGTTGGCAAAACAATACGCCCTGCCTCGACGAAACAATACCGTCAACGTGGTGATTCTTTCTACGGCGTCGCGACACCCCCGCGTTCTCCTTTGTGTCCGCGAGCAAGAGAGAGAAAGAGAGAGAAAGTGGGGAGAGAAAAGGAAGGAGAGAACGCACGCGCGCGGCAAAGGAACAACGCGAAGTCGACCGGGTCGAGTTTGTTCTAAAAGAGAAGCATTGTCCCGGAAGTTGTCACGCGAAACTTTGTCGTGTTTCAGGTGGTGTTGTGAGATACACCGTGCCGGAGTCCCCGACGTTGGAGCTCAGCGACATTTCCTACGACGGTAAAAGGCAGGACAACTTGTTGACCGATGGTTTAGGCTGTCTGATCGATGGCGAGGTCGGCGCGGATAATTACAGACTGGACATGGGAGATGGAAGAGGTAATCGGTGAATGGATACCGCGGTAGGGCGTTGAGCGGCAAAATTGAAATCTTAAAAATCGTGACGCGAGAAGGAGAAGGGGAAAAGTTCGCGTTTGTCTCCCGTTGTTGAAGGGGATGACAATTGTCAGAGTTTGGGTACTCGTTTGTTTGTGAGGTTGAATATTCTACGGTAGAATCTCTCTTGAAGAACCTAATTTTTGAGTAGAGTTTTAGAACGATATAGCAACACTTCGAGTCGAAATGGTTAACCTACACCAAAGAGGTAGGGCGTTGAGAGTCAAAATTGGGATCTTAAAAATCTTGACGTGAGAGAGAGGATGTGATCAGTTGCGTTTGCCTCCAGTCATTGGAGGGGATGACAATTGTGAGAGCTTGGGTTCTCCTTTGTTTGTGAGGTTGAATATTCTATGGTAGAATCTCTCTTGAAGAACGTACACCTAAATTGAATACCTAATTTTCGAGTAGTTTTAAGACAATATAGCAATACTTTGAATCGAAGTAGTCAACTTACACTAAAGAGGTAGGGCGTTGAGAGCTAAAATTGGGATCTTAAAAATCGTGACGTGAGAGAGAGGAGGTGAAAAGTTGCTTTTGCCTCCAGTCATTCGAGGGGATGACAATTGTGAGAGCTTGAGTACTCGTTTACTAGTGAGGTTCAATATTCTACGGTAGAATCTCTCTTGAAGAACCTAATTTTCGAGTAGAGTTTTAGAACAATATAGCAATACCTCGTATAGAAGTGGTTAACCTACACCAAAGAGGTAGGGCGTTGAGAGACAAAATTGGGATCTTAAAAATCGTGTCGTGAGAGAGAGGAGGTGAACAGTTGCGTTTGCCTCCAGTCATTCCAGGTGATAATTGTGAGAGCTTGGGTACTCGTTTGCTGGTGAGGTTGAATATTCTACGGTAGAATCTCTCTTGAAGAACGAATACCTAATTTTCGAGTAGAGTTTTAGAATTACATAGGCAATACCTCGAGTCGAAGTGACGAACCTACACCAAAGAGGTAAGAACGAATACCTAAACTGACTACCTAATTTTCGAGTAGAGTTTTAGAACGATATAGCAATAACATCGAGTCGAAATGGTCAACCTTCACCAAAGAGCATAATTTATCCCCAGCGAAGGAAGACTGCTGAACGACCGTGCCCTCGTGTGCTTTCGTGTATGCACGTGAGGTTGAACGTCCTAGGGTAGAATCTCTGTCGAATAACGAAGAACTGATTTTCCGAAGATTAGAGTTTTAGGAAGATTAGCTTCGCGTCAAAGTGGTCAACGTATACCAAAGAGCATAATTTATCCCTGGTGAGAGAAATCTGCTGGACGGAACCTCGCGTGTCTTACTATTCGAGCAAACGTTGAATGTCCATAGAATCTCTGTCGTGAAATAAATCACTGACTTTCCAAGTATTAAAGTTCCGAAAAGATTATCCTCGGTGTCATAGCGATCTACACCAAAGAACACGATTCACCCTGAGTAAGAGGAGAGGCTTCCTAGACCCCCTGGTGCCTAATTAAAATCAAACGTCCAGTTCGATATCGGTATCGGCTTTGGTGTCGCTCTTGCGTCCAAAGCGTTCATTTTTTCAATTTTTTTTTCTTTTTCAAAAATACAAACTCAGTTTTTAACGAACGCGCGACAAAATCGTAACGATCGTTGTTCAGCAGTCGACAACGGGAAGTTCTTATCGGTGCTTGACATTCGCAAAACAGACACTGCAGTAGATTACGCGAGCGACCCTTTGCAAAACAGAGCAAAGGAGAAATGAGGGAGGGGGGATCTGAAAGCGAGCTCGCAGGAAAGGTTCTTGCGCCAGCCGGAAGTTACCTCGAACGGAATCAATTCAATTAACGAGGGACACAATAGATCAATCGGGGCCCGGGTCGGAGGCTTTAACTTCGGATTCGTCGAGGAAGTTGTCTACGAGAACGGGAATGGATCCGCGGTGAATCGATTCCGCGTGCCGTGAAACAGGTGCATTTCGTTTCTCCTTTTCTTGTTTTTGGTTTCAGGCACTGGATGGGTCGCCTGGATGCGGGACACCTTCGACGACGATTACGTGGAGCTCGTTTTCGAGTTCGAGGTAACCTGGATCTTCGAGGCGGTGCACATTTATACCAATAATTATTTCTCCCGCGATGTGCAGGTAATCTTTTAATGCATTCTCTCTCGCGGTGGATGGCGTCTCGTCCCGCGTCGCGTCGCGCCGCGCGCCTATAAACCTTCCCCGTAGCGGCGCTCGAAGATAAAACTTTTAATGACCCACTCCGTCGTTAGACGCCCGCGATATTTTCCAAGGGACGAGATTACGAGGGTTGTCCCGACCCGCGATTAAAACCGTCCCTTGGAGTCGCGCCTCGATCCGTGGGCTGTTTCGCGAAACGTCGAAACGCACCCGCGCAGAAATTGTTCGCGGATGGAGTATCGAACGCGTTTTATATTCGTACGGTCCCCAAAAGGGTCCTTGGAAAATTTAACGTACCCATTTCCACCGGTTTCCACGGACCACGCGAGAAACGATCTCGAACTCGATTTTCAAAACGGGTAATACCGTGTACGGGTCCAAACTGACCCGCTACTCTCCGATCTCGTTCGCACAGATACTTTTAACAAAGTTTCTATCGTTTCGTCGTACTTGTCTTCGCTCGTGGAAGTCCCTCCGGGTCCGAGATGACCCAACGTATCGCGCAGAGGGTTCATCGAGTGCACATCGTTCGAGAAATTAAAATTGAAGCAAGTTGGTGCATTCGTCGAGGTTAGATTCGGTAACGGATCGTACCGTACGTCTTCGACACGATTCAGTCCTCACCGGTTCAAATTGTTCTTTTTAACCCATTAACGGTCTCATTTACCAGCGCTTGTATCTCGGGATTAATCGGTTTTAATTATTGCCGGAGGGCTTCACCGCGCCCGACTTATCGGTCATAGAAAACTAATCTAACCAGTTCCGACTCCAGTTCATTTTTTCAACCAGTCTTCTCGATCTTTCAACCGTTCAACAGTACTTTACTTTTTCTTGCGTTTATCGTTTCGAATCCTGGTGACGTTCGTATCCACGGACACTGAGAGCTCTCGCGTATGAATCGACAAATACACTGAATAATTCTTCGTAACGTTTCCAGGGCATTGGGTGAAAAATTTCATCGAAATTTCCGCGTGGAATATTTCTCGGCCTTGGTACCGCCATTTTGGTCGTCTCTGCGTCGCGAAGTAGTCCACGTTTCACCGTCCTGACGATTTAAAAATAGCGACGATCGACTTAGAGCCGACTTACCTCGGCGATCGAGGTCGCTAAATGTTAGAGGGAATCCATTACGGAAATTTTTTTTTTCAATGTCGCCGCGATGTGTATAAATAAGTAGACGGTAAAAATGTCCTGTGAACGCGACCCGGGACGGGGCTCAAGTCGACCGCGAGGGATTAAAAATCGTGGCTGAACTCCGCCCGATACTGCTTCTACGCTGAAATGTCAATGCGATAGACCGGATGGATCGCTCGTATCTCCTTTCATCTGGATGAAAGGACGGCGCCGTTAAAAGTGAGTCGGCCTTAAGTACCGGTTATTGCTTACACGGTGAGTTGAACGAGTGGTCCATCATCGGCTAACGCCCATTAAGGCGCGCATCTTTCTTCTCCGTTGGTTACGCTTGGCGCGAAAATCTGCGACGACTCGCCCGTACGGTACATTGTTACGTTATTACGCGAGAATTAGCGTGAATGGCACCTCTAATCAAACGGTCGTTTAACCTACCCCTCCCCCTCTCCCCGGCCCCCCTAAAATTGAAACCAACCGCGCAACAAAGAGTAGGTGGCGTCGTCCTCGTTACCGTCCGCGTATGATACGATTGAAGTTATTTAATTACGGCAGGTATTCCGTGTCCGGTAATTAATGTACCGTTTAATTTGTCGATTATCGTGGTCTAGAATCCAGGATATTGACTTTCGCGTACAATTAACTTAATGTTACTCATTGAAATTTGATGGGAATCTCCTAGGGTAACGGTATACTTTGGTATCGTTACCGTGGCCGGCTCTGTACGGATATTGTTACGAACAATTTGACCCTTGCGTTGCTAGAGGTCCACCTTCGTAGCATAGAGGTGTTGTTCGAAATGTGTGTCATTGTGATACTTCGTTCGCGGACATCGCGAATACTCGATTCAGAAAGAGGAAATCTATCGATGCGGTGGATAAAACTATAGCACACTCTCAATGTGAATGTTAAAAGATGAGTCAAATTTGAGTAGCTGCGACAGCTAAAATATCAAAAAAGCATTGTTCGATAGGTACCAAGAAATTGTACGGGGTGATCGCTAGCGTAATCGACATAATTTTGTATAAGTTTATTGCCCGTAAAAAGAACTCGAGAATTCGAATGACTCGTCACGGTCGACAAACGGAGCCCTTGATAGTCTCTGTTCTTCCAAAATGGCTTCTTTTCATTTTTCTTCTTCCATTTCGAAATTACAACTCGTCGCGAAGCATTCTCCGCTCTTGAGTGTCGACGAACGCCCCCGAAGGGTGTATTTTATTCCACTTGGAATTTAATCTCCGTTTGTTATTTCACATCCTAATCTCGGCCCCGTGTTACAGATGCACCTCCTTCGTGATTTGCAATTCATTTGTACACACTGCACGATAAAATACACCCTTTGGACGCTTAACCTCGTTACTCTCTGCGCCAGGTATTCTCCAAAGCGGACGTTTGGTTCAGTCCCGATGGCGTAACCTACGAGGAGGAGCCGCTGTCCTATTCTTACATACCGGATATCGTCCTGGAGAACGCCCGGAACGTCTCCATTGGTTTACACGAACGTTACGGAAAATTTTTGAAGATCCACCTGTACTTCGCCGCCCGATGGATCATGATCAGCGAAGTAACCTTCGATGGAAGTAAGCTTCCTTCGTATTTGCAGGACCCCCTGTTTCTTCATCGATCACTCTTTCCCCATTTCTCTCTTTACATATCTAAATCTTTCGCTATCTTTCTCTATTTTTCTCTATCTATCTCTATTTTTCTGTATCTGTCTCTATCTTCCTCTATCTCCCTCCATCTCTCTCTACATATCTCTATCTTTCTCTAGTTTCCTCTATCTTTCTCTATATTTCTCTATATTTCTCTATATTTCTCTATATTTCTCTATATTTCTCTATATTTCTCTATATTTCTCTATATTGCTCTATCTTTCTCTATCTTTCTCTATATTTCTCTATCTTTCTCTATCTTTCTCTATCTTTCTCTATCTTTCTCTATCTTTCTCTATCTTTCTCTATCTTTCTCTATCTTTCTCTATCTTTCTCTATCTTTCTCTATTTTTCTTTATTTTTCTCTATTTTTCTGTATCTTCCTCTATCTTTCTCTATCTCCCTCCATCTCTCTCTACATATCTGTATCTTTCTCTATATTTCTCTATATTTCTCTATATTGCTCTATCTTTCTCTATCTTTCTCTATATTTCTCTATCTTTCTCTATCTTTCTCTATCTTTCTCTATCTTTCTCTATCTTTCTCTATTTTTCTTTATTTTTCTCTATTTTTCTGTATCTTCCTCTATCTTTCTCTATCTCCCTCCATCTCTCTCTACATATCTGTATCTTTCTCTATATTTCTCTATATTTCTCTATATTTCTCTATATTTCTCTATATTTCTCTATATTTCTCTATATTTCTCTATCTTTCTCTGTCTTGCTCTGTCTTTCTCTATCTTCCTCTATCTTCCTTTATCTTCATCTATCTTCCTCTATCTTCCTCCATCTGTCTCTACATAGCTCTATCTTCCTCTATGTTTCTCTATCTTCCTCCATCTCTCTCTACATATCTCTATATTTCTCTATCTTCCTCTATCTTCCTCCATCTTCCTCTATCTTCCTCTATCTTCCTCCATCTCCCTCTATCTACCTCTATCTTCCTCTATCTCTCCCCATCTCTCTCTGTATCCCCGTCTCTCGTTCTCAGTCTCCCCGGCGAACGATCTCGAGGCAATAGTCTGATTAATCCCTAACTTCGTACTCGTTACTCCTCGAGCTCTTCCAACGTGCCTCCCCCTCCCACGGTCGCGTAATTAGAGAACACTCGCGCAATCGTTGGACCGCGATTTATAAAAATCACGATAACTTTCGACCGGCCGCTTAATTGCCATTCACGGATCGCGACATCTCGCCGTGATCTTGTTAAATCGGTAATGAACGGAGCTATAATGACAGTCGGATTATCTCGTTCCGTATGCGAGCGGTGACGATGGGTGGCTCTGTAACTTTTAACGCTCGTCACGTCTTTGTCTCGAGTATCTCTGCCCCCACCGTCTTTCCAATTTCATCGCCGCGATCCTAATGACCCGTTCGAATCGAGCGCTCGCCATCGTTGCCACGGCCCGTTTTCCCGCGCGGTTCCCCCGTTGGGAATTCATGGGAATCGTCGAAAAACACAAACGTTCCACGGAGACGGGACGTGACAATCGACGGACTCGTTACCGGTAATGCGTTTCTCGACGTGGCGCTCGAATAATTACAAAACGGTAACCGAAATATCGTTAGGCGGCGTACGTTGAATCGACGAACAAACGAATTCCAACCGAGATTCGTCAACCGGTTTGGTTCGAACTCGTATTTCCGCTGGACACGTGAGAAAGAAAATGGAAACGAGGACGAATTTATTTTATTTTATTTTATTTTATTTTTTTCTATTGGAAAATAGAGAAATGGAACGCAAGTTAAAAATTGAACGGACGAACGAATCGTAGATCTTCCGTATTTTTTATTACATGCAAAACGGTACTACGAACGTACGTGTACCGTGCAGAGATCGTAAGTTGCCAAGACCCTCGAAACTCGAAGACAGAGGGCCAATCCCCACCAGAGATCCTCGCATTCGGATGCTAAGCGATCACATTGCATAGCAGTGGGATCTCCATATTCCTCGTGTATATTTACAAAATTTAGGATAACTTTGGCGCAGGTCTGTACAAAACTATAGCACACTCTCAAGGTGAATATTAAAAGATGAGCAAAATTTGAGTAGCTACGACAGCTAGAATATCAAGAAAGCATTGTTCGATGGGTACCAAGAAATTCTAAACCCACAATTTAAATTCAGTGGAAGAGTTATCGAAAACGTAGAATTCATCGGAAATATACACGACGAAAGGTACGTTTTCCTTCCGACGATAATTAATATTCATCCGAGGGATGACCGATCAACTTTACAACTTACAATCTCCGCACAGTATAGTACGCGCGCGAAGAAATTACATCTGGAGTTACAGGTGATCCTGTACACGTTCGGAGGGCATTTTCTCGGGCACGTACGGGAACGAAATATCCCTGAGATTGCTCCCGAACGAATAGAACCCGCTGTAACTCCGGACGTACCATAATGGATGAACATTGGCGCGAGACTGATAGCGTTACGAAGCGAAAAATGAAATTACAATTCCTTCCCGGTGACTACGCTACTTACCACTCTGTCTCGAGTCATTGTCCCGGAACGCCACTAGGGCGCAAATAAATCGTCCCCGCTGAATTTTTGACCGATCGGGACGGGGAAGATTTATTTCGCTCGTGCGAATTAAGCGCGACTCGCAAGATACGTTTACTTATTCCAGCCAATCCCTACGAAAACACCACCGAAGAGGCAGCGTCCGAGTTCAGCAACCGAGAAATTCCAATGAACCCCGAGGTGGATCTTAACTTGCAAACAAGTAAGTGACTCGACGGCGGCGGCATTTAATTCGTATCAATCTCGAGTTAATTACACCCGGGGCATTCGAAACTTTCCTTATCTTTCTTATCCGGCGCACCGCGCCGAGAGTACCACGGTAGGGGAAGGTACGGGGAGGGGAGGGGAGGAGAGGGAACCACGAACTTAACTAATCACGAGCAACGATTTTATTGGACGTTTGCAAATTAATGTATTTTCGATGCGAAACGAAAACGAATGTATCGCGAATGGTTACGAAAAGGTCTGGTAAAGTTCCCTTCGGGGACACCGGGAATATTCGTAATTAAAATTATCGTTTGGTTATTGTTCGTATATATATATTATATATATACGTAATTGAATTTATCGAACGTTGCAAATTTCAATGGATGGATTTCGTGTCCGAATTTTTCGCGAATTATCTTCGCTGCGATAATTACGAATCGGACCGATTCGTTGGAGGTTATGTTCGTCCCCGAAATCAACTGAGATATTTTACAAGGGGAGGGGGAGAAGGAGGAATTCCCGCGAAAGTTTAAGTGCCATTTCCCGCAAACCGTGCACGCAGTTTCGTTTTAAACTCCCCCGGGATAATCGAGTTGTACGTTAAAAGAACGAAACGTTTCGATTGTCCCGTTTCCAGGTTTCGCGGCTACCTAATTTTCCTTTCGGGGAATTAATTTTTGAATTTCTTCCGCGGTCGTCGCCCGATTATACGCCGGAATAAGTCCGTCGATCGAGTTCGTTCTCCTCCACTTTGAGAGTACATAAGGTTTGTCCGACGAAGTAACTTCATTAGCGAAACCAGGCCGCCATTCTTTGCCGAGGAGAGGATACGATTAGGAGTCACGACGAACAGTGCGGGGAACGGGAAAACTTGGATAGTTTATAATTCACGTAGCAACTTCGTCGTAACGTAAACAATTAGTCGGATTAAGAGGGTGCTCGTTCGCGGAAGCGAGGCAAAAGGGGGAAAAGGTGAGCTGGAGGGGGGGGATGGAAAAGAACTCGCGTCGATTCCGTCGTATCGCTCGCGAACCACTCTATCGATCTCGAGATGTTTTACGGTCGTGCGTTAAAAATGAACACTGTCGACTGTAAATTCTTTTTCGATTTGTTAACGTACAAAAATTTCGCATCGAAGAGGACATCCGAGCATTGTTTTTTTTTTTTTTAATTATTATTTCACAGTTATGCGTTAAATATTCCTCTGTCGACTGTAAATTCCATTTAGATTTACTAACGAATGAAAATTTCGCATCGAGGGGGGGTTCCAAGGCTAGCATTGTTTCTAAATTATTATTTCACAGTTGTGCGTCGAAAATTCCTCCGTCAAATGTAAATTCTTCTTCGATTTGTTAACGTACAAAAATGTCGAATCGAAGAGGACATCCGAGCATTGTTTTTTTTTTTTTTTTAATTATTATTTCACAGTTATGCGTTAAAAATTCCTCTGTCGACTGTAAATTCCATTTAGATTTACTAACGAATGAAAATTTCGCATCGAGGGGGGGTTCCAAGGCTAGCATTGTTTCTAAATTATTATTTCACAGTTGTGCGTCGAAAATTCCTCCGTCAAATGTAAATTCTTCTTCGATTTGTTAACGTACAAAAATTTCGCATCGAAGAGGACATCCGAGCATTATTTTTTTTCTTTAATTATTTCACAGTTATGCGTTAAATATTCCTCTGTCGACTGTAAATTCCATTTAGATTTACTAACGAATGAAAATTTCGCATCGAGGGGGGGTTCCAAGGCTAGCATTGTTTCTAAATTATTATTTCACAGTTGTGCGTCGAAAATTCCTCCGTCAAATGTAAATTCTTCTTCGATTTGTTAACGTACAAAAATGTCGAATCGAAGAGGACATCCGAGCATTGTTTTTTTTTTTTTTTTTTTAATTATTATTTCACAGTTATGCGTTAAAAATTCCTCTGTCGACTGTAAATTCCATTTGGATTTGCTAAACGAAAATTCCCCATCGAGAGGGGATCCGGGCGTTGCATTTTTCGAAAATTATTATTTCACAGTCGTGGGTTAAAAATTCTTCCGTTGTCTGCAAATTCTTTTTCAAAATTGGTTAACATACGAAAATTGCGTACGGAAGAGGAGATCCGAGCGTTGCATTTTTTAAAAAATTATTATTTCCCAGTTGTGCGTTAAAAATTCCTCTGTTGACGGCAAATTCTTTTTCGATTTGCTAACGTACGAAAATTTCGCATCGAGGGGGATTCCGAGCGTTGTGTATTTTTAAAAATTATTATTTCGCAGTTGTGCTTTAAAGCTTCCTCCGTTGAATGCAAATTCTTTTTCGATTTGGTAACGTACGAAAATTTCGCGTCGAGAGAGGATTTCCGCGTTGTGATTTTTAAAAATTATTTCACAGTTGTACGTTGAAAGTTTCCTCCGTTAACTGTAAATTCTTTCCCTGAGTATTGTATCGCCTAAAAATAGCCCAACGGAGATGTTGTAACAGTTGTTTCGAAAGTTTCAACAGCGACTGAACATATTTTAATTCGATAAAAAGGAATTGGATAACACGATCTTTCGCGAGGTGCTGCGACATAAGAAAATTGCCATTCGCCGAGCAACGAATCCAGATGCAACGTGTTCGTTTTAAATTAATATTAGTATCAACGTTACTCGGCCACGGTCGGGTTAATAGAATTAATAAATATGAAAATTTCCTTTTGGCGACTCGTACTACCGAGTACTCGATCGCTCAACCGGGATGTGCGACGTTACAATTTACGAAAGTATGTTTGAAATTAATTTATATAGATTGCAATTCCGATTTAATTTTGTTGAACGTGGTAAATTTATATGTTTATTTAAATTTAACGCGTTGCGTTCCTCGTCGACCAGTCGCGCGAAAATAAAGTAATAGAAAAGTGCATATAAATTTACGTCGTTCGATTAAAATAAATTCGCTAATTTATCGGCTGCGTTTTCGAACAATTTGATACCAGTTGTTCGACACAAGTTACGCGCAACGAGAAAGTACAACAAATTATTGCTATCTGGATACGATTCGCCTTAACATTTTCATTACTTCCACGATATCCTTTCCTTCTAATCGATACTTGTCTCGAAAGGACCGTAGAAATATTCAAAAATTTCCAACGCTATTTCCTTCGTAGAAACACTGTTCTCTCGTCCCTAGGGACTCGTGCAACGTTACCACATTTGTTGCAATAAAAGACACCGATGAAGTCCCAATCACCGTGAAAGAGTTTCCACGAGAAAAGAGCCCGCAACATTGTACACAGACCGCGTTGTACATTGCGCAATCACATAATTACAAAGTGAAAGTGTGCATAATTATATTCGTGAGGCAACGATAACTACTGTACCTCGTGAGCGATAGATTGCGATGATCTCCCGGTGATATCGTTCGATCTGAACGATCTTTCGCTGTACGTGGATAATTTCGAACCGATCTCTCCGAACAGATTCGATTCGCATTAGGTTTCGACGATCACGACTCGTCCCGAAAATTATCCACGAATTGGGACACCGTCGCGTCGATTTGGACCCGCGTTAATCCCTCTGGTAATAATCTCGAGTCACGCGATTCGGATTCGGGCAGCCGAGAACCTCGTGAACGGAATCGAATAAAGAATACCTCCCGGCGGATCGATCCTAACGAAAGCAATATGAGCATAACCGTCGTGGCATCCAAAAGAGAAGGTAATCGCGATAGACATAAACGAGGTGGATCAAAGGAATTAACCGTCAAAGAGAAAGTGAAAAAGGACACGAGTTACGAACGTCGCACAGGCATAAGTAGACGTTCCTGAAAGACCGGGGCAACAATGGAATCTCATCTTCCATTCCCTGTGTCCAGAGGCTCGACACTAAATGTTTCCTCTGAACCGTCGCGAATAAAGGAGCAGTTTCTCGGTCGCACGCGGCCGCGATTATCCAGTCGAGAAAATAAAGAAGCACATCGTTAGACACGACCGTAACGAGTGTATTATGAAAGCCCGGTTTTAAACATTCCCGTGCGCAAAGGGGCGGAAAGACACGCGTAAAAAAAAAAAGAAGAAGAAGAAAGAAGAAAAAAAAAAACAGAAAAAAACCACACGCGCGCGCGCACGTATGCTCAGACACGGGGGGAGAGGGGAGGGGAAATAACAAAAGCAAAATGGAGAACGCGTGCGCGAAAACGCGCACGATTTCGCGTTTAGACGGGTTCGAATGCGCGTGTTTCCGATCGGATGCGTGTGCGTTGCTTCCCGATTACACCAAAGCGACCACGTGAACGTAGTAAAACGAGCAAAAAATATATACTCCACCTGGGGGGCCCCGGTGAGCGTTCGAAATTGTAATCGAGAACCGCGAATGGGAATCGAACGACCTCCACGAGGGAAGAATACCGGACGATACCACGGTACAACGGAATAAAATCGGCCAGCGATGATGCACATTATAATACCCTATTATGTTGCTTATAATTAGCCCGCGTTTCGCTAATTGTATTGTTATAACTGTTCGAGAACACGCGAACGTATCGCGTTCGACGACAAGTTGAGTCACGGGATGGGAATTATCGTCCCGCGGTATTATACGCGTAGAATTTAATTAATTCACGAACCACCCTCGAACCGTTCGCGTTTTGTATTTATTTATTTATTTTTTTCTTTTTTTTACTCCCCCTCCACCGTTGAATTTCCTCTTGTTCCCCCGTTTCTCCGTTCTCCGCGGTTGGATAAAAGCGCGAAACGAAAGAAAAAAGAAAAAGGAGAAAAAAAACAAAAAAAATAGCGAATTATTTTTACCGCTTGTGTACCCGGCCGTTAAGTAGGCAGTACTTAGCGCGGAATTAAAAAAGTCAAAAGTTTCTCTTTCTTCGAGCACTTTTTATCGTAATTAAGATCGCCAATTAACGTGGCGTTTTCTCTGCCGGATTTAACACGCGTACCGGTCCGTTGCCAAATTACTTGAGCGTATATTTTTGAAGCCAGCCTCCTCGTTCCGTAGAATCCGGAATCCCGCGGAACGCGTCTACGTCGCCGGCTGAAAAGTTTCGGGACACCTGCCGGTTTTAACGGCGTACTTCGTCGTTTCGGGTAGATTAGGAATTTCGACCCACTTTTCTCGCCTAATATAATTACAGGTAGGTGGTTCAACGTTTGTTCTCCGCCGGGAGGAACAGTTTGGTAATTCGATGGCTTTGAAAGTGCAACGGTGTACACACACGTACGTGCATCACCGCGAGTAGACACCGACAGTGTGAAATTTCACCGTGAAATTGTTCAAATTACGACGGTGCAGGTTGGCAATTGAAAAACACGTGGAGGTGCCTCGAGAGAAGTGGATGTACGAAAAGTATTTAAAACGGATGCAAAATTCGAACGAACATCGTTCGTATAATTTCGGTTCGGATTTCTGTGTAAAAGATGCAGCGAGGTAGACTTCTGAGCTTCGGTGCATAATAGTAATACGGTGGTTCAACTTGGAAATTCCTCGTTCGGTAACAATCTTTTTCTGAAACGTTCCGTGCCGGCTCTGGATAAGGGTTTTTGTCCACGGGACAGTTCGTTTCCCCCGCAGGAGTTGCCTCCTCGCTAAAACGAGAAGAAAGAAAACGGTGGTGCTTAATGACTGGATAAAGAGCAGGATTAACGGGAGAGCCTGGGAAATGCTGATGGAAGCATCGATGTAAAATAAACAGTTAATCGAACGGCAGCTACCGATCGGTGAAGAAAATCAGTCGTAAGAACTGCCACCGCGATGGACACCGATAACCGCCGACAGAAATTACGTAATCGCGTGTTTGTCCGTTCGCTTGTTTCTTTTTTCACGAACGTTATTTCCTGTTAATTTATGGCTTCCCCCTGGAAACGTTAGAATTTTTATCCGATACATTTTTCGATGTCTCTGGCAACGTGACCCGGCTCGACGTTGGCTATCGGCGAGCCGTGTTCTACTTTTCGCTAAGGCCGTCTTGATAATTTTATATAAGAAATTAGTATCGTGAAATATTTCACCGGTAGATAATTATCGTACAGGCGATTTTTTTTTCTCTCGATAATTATTTCCGTGGGTCTTACGGATGTCGTAAGTCGTGTCTCGTGAACGCGTACCTACGTAACGAATGCAATAACGTGGAAATTGACGCGGCAATCGACATATCGAAAGTCATACACGATTAATGTAACGGGTGGCTGAAATACAGAGTGTTGTTCTTAGATTCTCGACTGGAGATTTTTTAAAGCTTCCACGTAGATCTATTGTGTATAATATTTGTTGGTGAGTACCATCATTGGTGAATGTCCATCGGTAGTTGGTAATCGGATTTGTTTGAAAAATGGCACGATCGTCCGCTTCGCTCTCAAGAATTTTATCCAACCTTATCCCCTCCCCTCGAATCCCGAAAAGAAGAAACAAAAATCGGACCTACGATTGCGACGTCGCGAGAACAAAAAGGAACGAGCTACCGATTATACGAGATTGTACGCTACTTCGAGGTTCGTGGAGTGAAGAAAGAGGGGGGCGAGAGCGCGGAAACGAGAGAAAAGCGACCTAAGAGTCGCGACGAGAAACCAGGCCGGTAGAAAGAACGTAGCAACGCGGAGAGCCAATGGAAAACGGGCACTCGTACGGAAACAATACCGAGTGCTGTTTATGCCTGTTGATATTATCGTCGGTGGAGGAAAAAACATGCGTTCACGGAACGAGGAAGAGAAACGATGGAGGAAGAAAAGAAGGGAACGAATAGGGGCGACGGAACACAGTAACGAGAGAAAGAAAGAAAAAGGAAACTGAATGGTACGAGGTAGCGAGGCAGGGTGGGGGCAGAAGGAATTAAAAGCCCTCCGGCGTATCCCCTGTCCATTTCCTTTTTTCGGATCCATGGAAAAGAGATCGTGATTTAAAGGGTAGATTTTCCGCTTCGACTCGTCGAGTCCGCGGGGACCACCTCGCGCGAATTAAAGTCGAAATTGCGGGGAAACGAGCGACGCGGCGCGCTCTCCCCACCCCTACCGCTCTCTACCCCCACCACTGGTCGCTATCCCCACTCCACGGGCGGTATCGGTTCCCCGGTCGGGCGAGCGGTGGCGCTGGTTCGACCGCGATCGGGTAAAATCGGTCTCGGGGTCGAGGCGCACCGAGGATCTTGATCGCCACGCGAGGCCACTCGGCCGGCTTATTTATTTCTCTCGTAAAGCCGGGGCGTCGTGACGCCGCTTCCGTTTTCGACGGCGCTCGAGCACCCCTGCCGATAAAGCACCGCTTGGCCCCGACGTGAAAAATTAGAAGAATGTAACGGGGCATTGTAAAGGCATTTTATCGAGCCCCCTCGCGTTCCCTGTCCTCTTCGCTGCTCCCACCCACCCCCACGTTTCTAACCTCCAACTTCTGTTCCTCGTCTTTCGTTTCGCCCGGTCGAAACGCCGATTAGCCTTTTCACCCCCGCCTCGACGCGATAAAATGCTACCGGGGGTTTTCGCAGCGACGCGAAAAGGGTGAAAGGTAGGTATTCGAGGAGCGCGCCGCGTCCTTTACGGCCAATAAAACCGTTTCCGGCGGAAACGGATTCGCCGGTGTGTCGCGGAAGGATCGATTTCGCGCGGCGATACGAATTCCGTCGGCTCGTTGCCCGAGCGCGTTCCAACGTGGCTCCGGTATGGACGATGGGGTTCGGGGGCCATGGGTGACGCGCATTGATAACCACACTCGGTTCTCGACGATGTCACGGGGAACCTACAGCTTGAAAAGTGCCCGCGCGGGGCAACGCGAACCCGTGGACGCGCTTCGACTTCCGATCGGAGCCGTGGCATTCTTTACGAATCGGAATCTTCGAGCACTCGACTGATCGTACATTTTTCGCGTCGAGTGTCCGAATATTTTTGCAACGAGTGTGTGAGTGTTTGTACGCGATTCGAATACTTTTGGAACCGAGTGTACGAGTATTCCCAGTATTCGAATATTTTTTGCACCGAGTGTCTATATATTCGTAGGCTGTTGGAATACTTCTTGTACTGAGTATCCAAGTATTTGTAAGCTGTTCGAATACTTTTTGTACAGAGTATCCGAGTATTTGTAAGCTGTTCGAATATTTTTGGAACCGAGTGTCCGAGTATTCGTAGTATTCGAATATTTTTGGAACGGAGTGTCCGAGTATTCGCAGTATTCGAATATTTTTTGCACAAAGTATCCGAATACTCGTAAGTTTTTCAAATATTTTTTGTACCGAATATCCAGGTATTCGTAGTATTCTAATAGTACAATGTACAAATCAAGTTTCTGTTTTGAACTATGTTTTCGTTATGGATATTACAGAACTTTTTCTGCTAATAGAAAGTATTTGTATTTTCCGATTACGTGAAGATTTTTTTCATTATATTTTCAATAGAAAGAATATCTAGAGTATTGAAAAAAACATTTCGCTACTTTTGCAATGGAAGTTGCATTCGTTTAATTTCCAATATTTTATATCACAAGGATCGGTATTTAAATATATCCCAATTCAAATAATGCAAATACACGAAGGAATTTGAATAATAATATTCTAATGATGTTCGAATACTCAAAAATCCGAGGTGTATTTCTAGTATTCAAATACCTCTAAAATGCATCTGTTGCTATCGAAGTTATCGATTTTATATTTTGTTAATCTCCCTCCGTGAAATCTAAATATCATTTCTATGTTTTTTAATCTCCCTCCGAAAAATCTAAATATCATTTTTATGTTTAAATTAAAAATTTGTAACGTCCTTCTAATTGAATTACATGCTGGTCGCGTGTACACAGAATGCGGAAATAATTCTGTCCTCTTATTAAAAAAAACGCTCACATTTTTCCCGAAAGTGTCACACTCGGGGCGGAAATTCAAATGTGTTCGTTCAACTTTGTTGTTATTATGTTAATTAACGTTCCAAAACATGCGGTTTGTTACGTTAATGTTTCCTTAGCTGTTCGAAGCAGCTTCCGATGTAAAAATGTTGACAGAATTGTTCCCGTCCCAGTCTACACTTCGAACTCGTAAAAATAATACAATAACCCGTACATACACCGCATTATATTCTCGAGTTACGAATTATTCGTCGTCCCGATGGTAAGACGGGTAACCAGTGTTCGCGTGATTTACTTTTTAATAACGTTCTACGGTTTCCGCGGGTAGAGAAATAAAGTTACGGTATGATTAGCGGCTGTTTTGCATTAAAGAGGACCATTTGGCATAGTTACAGCGGCTGGAGAGGGTCAGGAATATTTAGAGGTACTAATAGGTGTTCTGACTGCCATTATCCTACTTCTTCTGCTGGTGTTCGTCATTATTCTACTTCTGAATCGACGGCAAAAACTTCAGAGCTCGCCGACCGTGTTGAAAAATCCATTTGGATTCGCCATAAACATGAAGGTAAAAGCCGGTTCATAAATATGCCGGAACTTTTCTAATTTGTCGTTAAAAGTCCGCAAACTTGGCCACCCTTGGACGATACGAATCGACGTGAATCCCGGTTTTCATAAAGCGCGAGGCTACCACACGGATTCTTTGTTCCGTTTCGAATTAATCGCGCGACTCGGTCCCGGACGAGTCGAGCTGATTTTTTTTTTTCTTTTTTTTTTTCCACGCGTCACGACGACCCGCGTTCGATCCATCGGCTCGATATCGATTGAAACAAACGATTCCACGTTCGTAGGGCCTCCTCCTAAATTTAACCCCCGGTGGGATGCTGACAGAGACCGCCAATCACGTTTCGCCGGACATGCCCGAGGACGGGAGCATGCACGAATCTTTAACAATGGAACAATTCAATTCACCCCTTGTCAGCCCGCAATATAAATCTACGTACGCGATAGTGGCCACTTCCGGTGAGTTTTTAAACGCGGCGCACTCTGTTTCTTATTTCGAAGACCCGAGAAATTTATGTTACCGAGCTTCGCTCGACGTGCATTTTCTTTTCTTTTTTTTTTTCTTTTTTCCCTCCCGCGCGCAATTTTTCCACGTACACGACCTTCGAAACGAGACACTCGCCAATTCGTGAAACGAGAACGGAAGATGAACTTCTCGAAGAAAAAATTGATCGTCACGGATGTTATATGTGGGTGTACATTGATCAATTTCCACCGACGAGAAACGAAATTAAATCGTCCGAGGCGAGATAATTGCGTGGAAGTAGTGACTACGTGTTTAAGCCTACGCGAGATGTTTCGAACGCAACGTGTTTGCATAAACTTTTACGAGCTTCTCGTACCTAAGGTCGTTTCAAGGTTCTTCGTAGGATTGTTGCGCTTATCTCTGAAACTGCATAACGAAATACACGCGGTTCCGTTTGCATGAAACTGCGCGATTGAAATTCTATAATAAAAAGAATCTCACACGTTGATCGATCGATGTGAGAAAACTTGTCCTTAAGAAACATCTCCCACAGGGAGCTGCTAAGTTGGCGAATCTAAGAAGCGTTGTTGGATTCGTTTCAATAAACTCTGAATAATTGCAATTCTAAAACTATAATTCTTATCTTTTTACGTTACTTTTTATTACCCTGTAACTGTAATTTTTATCTTCTCGCGTTACTTTTACGTCACTCTGTATCTGTGCTTTCCTCGAAAACCAGAACGCTGTAACTCTTCTCGTCCCTCTAACGTTTCGCTCGTCTAGCAGCTCGCTATAGTAACGGAAGCGCGTGTATCCTTCGTTTTTATTTATTCTTCGCTTTTTATTTATTTCGCACTCTCGTCCACCCGGATCATAAATCGAGAAGTTCTTGAAGATTGTTGAAACTGGGACGAATGGAGCGAATTAAACTCGTCCTACGTCATCTTCGATGTCGGTCCTTACGAGAGAAAATTTCTCCAATGGACGAATTGTTTTTCGCGGAACTTCTCGATTCGTGTCTCGTTTGCGCGGGTCGTACGAACGTTAGAAAAAGTTGGCGAAAATCGATTTCTCCGCAGAATCCCCGAAAGACCTGAAGGACGTGAACGTCTGCGAGGAGAGCGCTCGACACGATACGAGACCAGAATCCGCCATAGGACCACCTAGCTGCTCCTCGTCGCCGACCAACTCCCCTGCACGTCATTCTCAGCACTACAGGACCCTTCAAAGTTACACCAGTCCAACTGCGAAACTCAATATCGCGGCCACGTCTAATCATCAACGAGACGTCGATCAGATCCACTCGAAACGCTGGCACACAGCGCCTAAGGAGAAACACAAGGTTAGTACACGTTCGACTCCGTGGCTCCTGTACGATATTCGAGGGCAAAATCGAAATTGAATCTCAATTATCGAAGAACCGACAAGGAGACTCCAAGGGCCATCGAGGGCGCGGAATTTTTTCCATTGCGATTACTGCCGCGTGAGAAGCATATTAAAAAGTTGCAATCGTTACTTCGAATGTGAACAAATATTCGAAGAAAGTGAAATATTTTAAATACGGTAATTGTTTCCTTTGCGATTTTTGACGCGTGAGAAGCATATTAAAAGGTTGCAATTGTTACTTCGAATGTAAACAAATATTCGAAGAAAGTGAAATATTTTAAATACGGTAATTGTTTCTTTTGCGATTTTTGACGCGTGAGAAGCATATTAAAAGGTTGCAATCGTTACTTCGAATGTAAACAAATATTCGAAGAAAGTAAAATATTTTAATAATGGTAATTTTTTCCTTTGCGATTTTTGGCGCGTGAAAAGCACATTAAAAGGTACTTCGAATGTAAACAAATAGCAAATAGGTAACGGGACGAAAAAAGTAAAATATTATAAAAAAGGTAAATTTTGGGATAACCGTATCTTAGAACTTTTGTACTTGGAATTCGCCATACCCTCAAGATCAGGGATAAAAAATTATGCTTCGGTGCATCCACTTGCAGAAAAACCATTCTTATTGCATATACATAATGTGTACATCATTGAACCTTGTTTAACTGTTTTCGATAAAACGAACAGAGTTAAAACATTCGATGAATTCAACGCAGAACGCTGAACAGTTTCGAATAATAATTTTTCAAAGGAACATTTCGATTTCAAATTACGTTCGAAAAATATTCACACGACCTCGAACAACACCGAATATTTGTAGATTCGACCGTTCGAAATTTCTGAACATCGAATGACCAATTGCACGCCACGTATACAATACAGATTATAGAGATTTATCGTTAGCTGATATTGACGTAAATAGTGTTTAAGCCAAAACACGCGCTGTGTATAACTTCGTTATGAAATTTATATACGTTTAAATTTATAAGCTATTCCGTTGTTCAAATTCGACTATTTACTTTACTTTAACGGTTCCGCAAATAGCCATGCGCGTGTGCGTTTTGATTTTCAAATGATTCACTTACTTGGAAAATTGTCAATTTCGCTATTCTCTAAATGTACCGCACGAATCGCGTGTTTCTATAATTGTTCTACCGTTCCTTCTCTCGTTGGATCAATTTATCATCTACCGCGTTCGAAAATGGCCGAAAACGCTACAGTGCGTTTACACGCACCGAGATATCAAACATACGAAAAGAACAAATACAATGTCACCGTTGTGGTACCTTGGAGGTAATTTGAGTCGTTTGCTTCGAGCAAGTTACTCGAGTATGAGAAATTCTCGCAACTTTTCAGCCCCGTTTACGCAATAGAACTTGGCCCTCGGGATATCGAGCATCGATTGCGTGTACTTCGTTCCTATCTTTAACCTCTTAGAAACGACGCTCCACTATAGTGACTTTCGCGGATGTCGTCTTATATTACGATACGCCATTACAGCGACTCATTCTGGTAACTCACTCGCTCACACTTCGAATCGACAGATCGTTTTCATACGTCCCGTTTCGCACATTTTTTCCCTTCACAAGGTCTTATAACAGCGTTAACAACACACAGACGTAAAATACAGTCCTTGTTTTCGATACGTCAGTGTCAGTGTCGTTTAAATAAATATACCATTTGCTCTTAATACACCAAATTTTCTTTTCAACGTGCCCATCCCGCGCAAAATTTATTTCAAGAAGCGAATCGCGGGATTTAATATTGATTCGCGACGAAATTTTCCATATCGCGATTTTCAAAGGAGTTCTGGGAATAGCGAATAACTTCGCCATTTTGTACGATTCTTATTTTCGCAAAATTGTTAAATGAAGCTGAGAGTTATACTTATATCCTCCGAAGAAAACTACATTTTTCGTTCAATGACTACTTGGAGAAAAAATTCGCAAAATTCTTAAATAAAGCTGAAAGTTATACTTATATCCTCCGAAGAAGACTACGTGTTTCGTTTAATGACTACTTGGAGAAAAAATTCGCAAAATTGTTAAATGAAGCTAAAAGTTATACTTATATTCTCCGAGAGAGACTACGTGTTTCGTTTAGTGACTACTTGGAAAAAAATTCGCAAAATTTATCCATTTCTTCTCGGATTGGTGTCCCCCCTTAACGGACTCCGTTTTACGTTTACAGATACCAGCGCCGGTGGTCAGTTGGAACATCGCACCCAGCATGAACAAACCGTACAAGTGCAAGGAAATAGAGCCCGCCAATATACCGCGACAGTGCCTGCGTACGACAGAGAAACTTGGCTCGAGGAGCATCGGCGAGGTACGGATAAAAGTGATTGGGAAACAATGCGCCTCGCTACGTGCACGTGCACGCAGATGCGCAGCAACGTTCGTGCACGCGTTTCGTTCCGCGCGTGACCGATTCGAAAACGCGGACGATGACGAAACGCGATTCGCGTTAACCCTTAACGCTTTGTTCCCTCTTGCGTGACAACGATTCAATACCGACGAGACTGCACACGATCGCAAATTATTCGACGTCTGCAAATGGGAATCTTTTGTTCTTGATTCTGCTAGCTGTATCTTTTTTTTTCTTTGAAGAGCTGAGAAAATTGGACACAAATTGAGAAAAACAGTATCGAGTAAAGAGAACGTGGACGGTGTAATTTTTAGGAGAAATATCGTCCGATCGACAATTTTTAATTTTTGAAAAAATGTACCTCTGAAGTCATAAATGAGTGAATTTAACACCAGGGAATTGAGCGACAGAAAATTTTTAATATTATGAGAATTATGCGTTTTGTATTTTATGATAAGTATGGTTCTGGGAACAAGGTGTGAATCAATATTTCAGCATTTTATCATTTTTAGAAATAATATAATAGTATTATAGTAACCTCACCTACGAATTGAAGTTTTTAGTTAGATCGATAATTACTTAATTATACGTTAAATAACAAACTTTTTTCGTATTCGACACTTTTCTTCTATTTCGATTCCTTTCTCGAGATTCTTCGCTGAAATTTATTCATAATGTTTGGGTGGTTAAAAAATAGAAGAGTTTTCTGAAAATTGGAGATCGTCGATTGGGCGGTGTTCCTTGTTAATCACGAACGAAAAAAGTCAAACTACTACGCGGTGTTCACGTGATTTGAACTGTAACAAGGACGAAAGATCATCGAAGAAAGGATGCACTTCGCTACTCAAGGATTCGTTGCTACCATAGCAGTAACGTTGCTATTGACTCGCTTCGCTCAATTTGTTTCAACCGAAACTTCGCGACGCTATCCGATAATCGATATCAGCGGCGTTGTAACGCGGTACTATTACGACTCGACAATACACCATAATATGAACGTCTGCAAACTACACGGAAACTTTGCAACGGGGAACACCGAAGAGAAACGACAACGAGATTTCGGGAGATAATGCATTTACTCTGTACATTACGTTCACATAATATGCACACACAGACACAGATTTCCGTATCGATATACTTCGCGCATTCACCGATTTACGCGAGCATTAGCGACGATGGCTCGGCTGAAGACACATCGGACCCTCTTGGACGATTAATGCTAAGTGCGCGAGTTAAAGGGGGGAGGGGCGAAAAGAGTCTAGGAGCATGAAACTTTAACGAACGCGAGAATCGAGAATTTACGATTTAAGTAACATTCCACGATACGTTTCGAAAGTATTGAGATCTCAAAAGAAAAAAAATCGATTCCTAGAAACTGATACAGTTCGTAACAAGAACAAAGAGATTCCTATAACAATAATCAACACCTCGACAATTCCTCTGTGAATAAAAGCTCGAAAGGAAAAATATCTTGCAACTTTCTAATAAACCTCTTTAAGGCTTTCATAAACTCCAGTGGCCTCCACAATTTTGAAACGCCCTGTAGATTGTAAAAATCCTCCGCGAAAAAATCGTACAACTTCTCGACGTGCCCCTGTAAAAATTCTCCTCCGTAAACTCCACTGACCCCTCGAAACTTCCCCTCCACGATTTCGATCCAAACACCCGGTAAGGGCGATACGGAAATCCTTTGTTCGAATCGTTGTGAATATAATGCTCCTCGACCGTGAATCCCAAATATTTCGGCGTCGAATCGTGTAACCGTGCGAAGCCCCTCCCCGAGCGGGACAAAGCGCCGAAGCTTGACCCGGCGACCCAGAAACGAAAGCTTATGGGAATTGATACGCCCACTTTGATCCCGATAACCCGTTTTTCTCGTTCACAGGCGATAGTCTGCGAGGCGGTCGGATTGGAGGACGCGGTCCACGACGCCCCGAGATTGGTCGTGGCACGCGTACCTGCCTGCACCAGTGACATTCGTGCAGCGACCGCGACGGATCAGTTGCGCGAGGTTCGATTTCTCTCCTGTTTGTCCGATCCGAACGTGGCACGGGTTCTGGGTGTGTGCCCGGTGGAACCGGTGCCATGGACGATCATCGAGTACACGGAACTCGGCGATCTGGCCCATTATCTTCAGTACAGTGTGCCACTTACCGGAACGCTTAGGCCGAGCTGCAATTTGAAAGCCCTTAGGTGAGGGTCCACGGCTGTTTATGACAGAGATCCTAAAACGATACACGCGGGACAAACCGACAATCTAAAACCCGGTTACGAGCGTTACGATATCGCATCGCGATGGTATTGCCGCGTACGATCACTGTAATAAGAATTCCGCGAGCGAATATTCACTTGTCGCTTGGTGATCGCGCGAATGAAATTTCGGTCCGGTGCGACTAGCTATGCGCTTTTACACTTCCGCGATCAATTTTCAACGATGCTCGTAGATCAATTAATAGGAAGAAAGAACGAGAAGGAACGATTGCCAGAAATTTTTCGCGCGTTAGGGTTTAGTGAATTAGAGTGTTCACTATTCCCTGATGCGAGTTGCATCGTTTTTAGATCACTTTTAGGTAATGTTTGAAATGGTATACAAAGTAGAGTACTGATTGCGTGAGACGAAAGGGGAGAGGTAATTTTTAACCCTCGAAGGTTATTTCAAGGTCAACTTGTTCTTCTTTAAAAGGTATTACTATACTTTTTCAGCGATATTTACTTAAGTATAACGAATCTAACGATACAGGACAGAAAAGACCAGTCAAAGTATCAAAGTTTCATTGGTACTTCACTTCTGATAAGAAACTCGAGCGATCTTGGACAATGTTGTATATCGTTGAATATATATTTTCCATGTAAAGAAATGAAATTGACCTTAAAATAACCTTCGTGAAATGAATAAATAAAAAAATATCATTCTTGTCCCGTGGAATACTAGCCGAAACCGAAAAATGGAAAGAATTCTCCGCAAACCACTGCCTCAAATGATCGAATAAACCATAGTTTAGACGATATTTTGTAAAACACTCCGTAGAACGATTAACAATACTTTCCTCGAGAAAGACATTACGAACCAACGTGACTCGTATTCGAACCACGTTCATTTACAAGAAACATTGAAACCATCGTTCCTACGAACGTTCGATCGATAGATCTCAAACTTCAGCCATACCTAAATTTCGTTCGGCGATAGGATCGTCGTAAATTATAAATATCGCTGACAACGCGCGGAGGGGAGATTTTATAAAATTGGCTGGCCGTTCGTTGCATTAACGTCCTATCGGGGACCGATCGTTTAGTCCTAATACGATTACCACATTATGAATTATTATTCCCATAGCGATTACCCGAGCGTCGTATATAGGGAACGAACTTAATCGTTGCGCGATTAACCCTCGATAATAATTATCAATGGAATCGATAGAGTTACGTGGGGGGGAATGATCCGGGAATCGACGTCGATAAATCCCGTAATAAAAAGCCCGGTTTCCATCGGTCAAAGTTAATACGGTGCTTACGCACCGGTAACGTTGCGTGTAATTAATAGTCTCCGTGGCGTTTTATCGCCGATATCGGTAATAAATTCGTGCTCGAGGATGCAACGCTGGAACGCGTACAGAGAGATCGGCGTCGATACTCATCGAAATAAAGTCGTTCCCCGTAGGTATAAGTATCCGGAGTCGATCGGTTAACGACGCACTGAGACGCAACATTGTGTGTTGCCAGTCAAAGCTGCCTGTTGTACATGGGGACCCAGATAGCATCGGGCATGAGGTTCCTCGAGTCGAAGAATCTGGTGCACAAGGACCTGGCAGCCAGGAACTGTCTAGTGGGACGCTCTTACACCGTGAAAGTGACCGACATTGCGATGTGCAGTGACCTTTACAAGAAGGATTACAGTGACATAGGCGGCAGACCGCCGGCGCCTATCAGATGGTTGCCGTGGGAAAGCATTCTGCTGGTAAGCATCTCGACGAATGATTTTCGCTTAGGCGAATCGATCCGTGATTCCCTCGTTTAACGAACCGATCCCTCCGCCTCTCCACCCCCCACCCATCACCTCCCTCCCCGTCCTGTGTCGATCGGAGCGACTGACTCCGAATCGAGAGACACACCGACGAACAATCGCCGAGCGAATTAACGACCGGTGTGTCCTGTTCGAATTCCAGGACAGGTACACTTGCTCGAGCAGCGTTTGGTCCTTCGCTGTCACCCTCTGGGAAGTGATGAGCCTCGCCAGGGAGAAGCCGTTCCAACATCTGACCAACGATCAAGTCATACAGAACGCCGAGCACATGTACTACGGAGCCGAGTTGCAGGTAACGATCTGGGATACTTTAACGGGGTGTGCACTGCGTGGGTGTGCGTGGATAGGGTTTCTATTGGGTTGTTGGGAAAGTTGTTTCGTTTTTTTTTTGGTGAAAATGAAATACGATTTTTTTAGAGCATACAAATATTTTATTAAATTAGACATTCTTCAGTTTGGAAAACGAAATGACTTTCCAAACAACCCAATATTTCGCAATAAATAAATAAATTGAAATTCGATCCAATAAACGTCAGAGTAAACCTTGCCTTTAACCGTTATTCGTTGTAAAATAATTAACACAAACTAACATTAATACCTCACACGTGTTCCATCTTTATTTCCATGTACTGTCTATTGGGTGGTTCGGAAAGTCATTTCATTTTTTTAGTGAAGAAGGAACACGATTTTTTTAGAGCGTATAAACATTTTACTAAATTGTATATTCTCCATTTTGGAAAACGAAATGACTTTCCGAACAACCCAGTATTTTTAAAAACGGTGAAGTATCACGTCGACTGGTATTTGAAGCGAATCGTTAGAAAAAGATCGATCGAGCAAGTAAAAGTTTAGAAGATAACCGGTATGAAAACGATAAAAGGAAGAATAGTTCGAGAACGTTACATGTATCGCTCGACTGTAAAAATCGACTGGAAAGATTGTTTTGCGGATGATTTCAATATACTAGAAGATTTACCAAGGATTATAAATAGATTCTTGGTGAAATTTGTAATTGAAACGTCCAATTTACTCACCCACTGTCTATACCCACTGTCACCATCGCTAGATAGTTAACTCTAGATTTACCAACCGGTAAAAATGACTTTTTAACCACTTTTCAATGAAATTTACTTTAAATCCCACACTATATTTTCAAAAGACACAACCTTTTCTATTCCACTCTACGCATTTTTCTATTCCACGCATCCGATCAGTTTCCCAAGATACGTATAAGGAACGTCTCAAAATTGTATTAAAATCTATCGGTATTTCTAGCGTTAATAAATAACGGACGCTTCTCTAAACCGTCTCCTCGTTTCAGATCTACCTGCCCCGACCCACGATGTGTCCCGAGGAGATCTACAGAATGATGTGCTCGTGCTGGCGCAGAGACGAGACCTCGAGACCCACGTTCAAAGACATTTACACGTTCCTGAAAAACATGATCGCGGACTACCGACCCGGTGCATAAACGATCCCGGTTAACTGTGATAATAACGGACGGAGGTATCGCCCTTCGGCCGACGCCGAACGTCGAGAACAAGTCGAAAGATCCATCGAGTTGAACTCCTCGGAAGTGTACAATCGTTAGCTTTTAGTTGTGCATACGCGTCGAGATCTCGAGCTTCCTCGATCGCGTAAGACGATCGAGAAGCTGAGAAAGAGGCGACGACGACAAACACGACGACGACGAAAGCTCTCCCGCGAAAATCCCTTCTTTCGATCGACGTCGTTCGGTAGATCGTCGCCATCGACGTTCGATTTATCTTTTTTTCTTTTTTCTAGTCAAAAGTTCGGTCCTTCGAATTCCTACGAGAGTGCTCTATCCGTGTATGTACATACAGTATTCTGGACACTGATGACGCGTACGCTGCTCAGCACCGATATAAGTCTATCCACTTGTAAATACGAATCTAGATATCGACGCTAGGTAAAAGAAAAGGAAAGAAAATAGAAAAAAAAAAGAAACAGATACGCAAATGAAAAAAAAAAAAGAAACTTTCACGCGCGAAAGGCTCCGTCGCTTCGAAAGAGGCGCAATCGTGCATCGTCACACGCGACCTCGAGTCATCGACTTTCAATTTCATTTTCGCGGCCGAGTTCTTTCGTTTCGATGTGCGTTCGGATCGACCCGCTTGGAATTCGAACAATTCCTACCTTCGCGAGGTGACAATTTCCTACCTGATCGCTTCGAAACGCGCTCTCGGGCGTCGATCATCGGATCGATCAATTTTTCAAACACCCCCGCCCCCAACCCTCTCTCTCTCCTTTAAGAATCTCCCTGGTGTACATTCGAAGCCCGTCGGTAGCAAAGTACTTATATCGTTCCATTGTATTCGTTTCCGTTCTGACGAAAAAAAAAAAAAATGAAACCAAAAAAAAAAAAAATGAAGATCTCACTATCTTTAGCGGGCGGTAGACTCGAGACCCGAGCTGTAAGTCTGTTCTTCGCGGTGAACGCGACCGCGTATCCGTGCTCCTTCTTTGATCTACGAGTTTGCGTAAGGGGCAGAGGCGAGATGTTCACGGGAACCGTAGGCGACCCGAGAAACTGTCATGCTTCGAGGAGGAATCGAGACGGGTTTTAGTAGGCTGCGCCGTACTCGAATCTCCGATAAAAAAACAAAACGAAAAAAAATAAACCGCGAACGAACGTTTGAACGCAACGATGCAACAGAAAACGAACGAGAGGGGAGAAAAACGAAAAGAAGAAGACACGCCGAAAACGACACTTCTCGTCGAGGATGCGCCCAGGATTCGACACCGTGGTACCTACGGGAAAGAATAGGGAAAAACTGAACGACGAAACCGCGTCTAGAGTTCGTTCTTGGTTTTAAGTGCCAAAGGAAAAAGAAAAAAAAGAAAAATTACAAAAAAAAGAAAAACAGAACACGTACACACACGTACACGGACACGGACACGGAGTCACGGCGTTCAAACGTTCCCCTCTGCACGCACCTTTCTGTAATTGTTAAGATGGATTCAAGTATACGTTCAAATGATTAACAATAAAGTACCGAGTATTCCTTTCTGACTGTGGCCCCATGTTCTTTTCTTCTCTCGATCGGTGACGTCGTTCCACGAAGGAGATGAAAGAAATCGAGAAAGTAAACGGTTGTTTGAAAAGCAATGTTGAAAAGCATTTCGTTGATTTTTCCAAGGGTTGAAAAATGAAAATGGAATTTAATTTCCATTATTTTAGGGTATCAGGATTAATATTTAAATACACCGCGGGAATCCACATTGTTCGAACGGTACGTAATACGGACTCGAGCGTAAGAAGTAACTAACCAGAGTGTTTGAAAACCATTTCGTTGGTTTTCGCAACGGTAGGAAACTTTTCCCTTAATTTCCAGTAATTTAGGCTACCGGGAGACTTACATTCAACGAAGAACAATGTAGACACGTACTCCACGAGCGATGAAAGAAGTGGTCGGAGTATTTAAAAAGCGTTTCGTTAATTTTCCCACCGAAGGAAGTTTCTCGTTTAATTTCCATTATTTTCGAGTATCAGGATCAATATTTAAATACTTCGACAAGAATCCATATTGTACGAGTCGCGAGGAATAATATAGGCACTTCTTTGTTCGAGGCAGGGACGAAGTGTTTGAGAAGCGTTTCGCTAATTTCGCAAACGGGAGGAAACTTCTCCTAACGATTTCCATTATTTCACGGTATCGAGATCAATATTTAAATAGTTCGGCCAAGATCCAGATTATTCGTGCCGGGAAGAATAATCCGGACTCTTGCTAGGTTCGAAGCCGAGGCGAAGCGTTTAAAAAGCATTTTGCTAATTTTTCCACCGATGGAAACTTCGCGTTTAATTTCCATCACTTTGGGGCATCGGGGCCGGTATTTAAATACCGCATTATTCAAATTGTGTAGATTAACGTAGACACGGTCTCCTCTTCGTTCGTGGGCCGCGTCCAGCGAACCGGAACCGCTCGAATGGAAATTGTAGATACGTGTTGATAATTGGCGCGCGAACAAGTACTCTGGAGGCGATAAATAATTGGGCGATATTATTGAAAGAAAGCATTTTCCGTTATCATTTGGGTAAACCGCGATGACGGAACAGGTTACCGGCCGATTACAGCGAATTGTAGCACGATACGCGTTTCCTCTTGTATTTGCATTTCAACGTTTGCAACTTCGAGTTGGTAACCAGGAATAGACTCGATTTCTGTGCAACTTGTTTCGTAACATTGAAAAATTGATCAGGTATCGTATGTAAATATAACACGCGCCTACGCGATCGCGAGCTTCGCGTAATTACGCAATCGAGCGAATTGCGGGCAGAGAATTAATCGCGAAAGTTCTTCGATGAAAGATACTTGTAAAAAACGTGAGAAATAACAAGCGAACGGTTCGATCGTTTTTCTCGTGCGGGTATTTTAAATCGAAGCCGTGGCAGCTGACGTTTACGCGATTCGATTAGAGATAACCGTGGAGTATGTAAACAAAAATGTTTTTCCGTTATAAAGAAGTTAATTGCCTGGATTGTTGCGAAAAGTTTGCCGTACGAAGCTAGCTTTCGCTGGGAGCGAGATTAGTCGGAAACGTACACACGCGATCGAAAGATACACGATGAAAATCTTGCACGATCGTTAATTATCATCGCTCGTTGATTCGCGACAGTATCGCTCCGTTGCGAACGTTCGTGGAAAGATTCTTTCCTAGAACTCGGACAACCTCGAAGTCGGTGTAATTTGTTCGCTGTGAATCGTGCTGGAACTTGGAAAAGAGAAAATCTGTTCCTGAAATGTTCTCCCCTCGATTGTGAAGTTAATAATATCGTACAAGGCGGTACACTGTCCTCGCTAACGATGTTACCTGTTTACCTTTGGGAACAAATGTTTGCCTCTCGAGAGGAGAGGATAAGATAACCGCGAATCGTTTCGTAAAATTTTGCAAAATAAAATTCACGCATCCAATTGCACGTGAACACGTGCGGTCGAAAACCGTGAACGAAGCTTTGTAGAATTTGCGAACGAGAAATGGATGTATTTACGATAATTGCACGAGGTTAGGTGTGGTCGGTAACCATTAACTAAAGATTCGTAGAATTTGCATGGAAAAAATAGATGTATCTGTATTAATTTCACGTGGACAGTCGTGATCAGAAATCGTTAACGAAAGCTTTGTAGAATTTGAAAACAAAAGATAGATGTACCTATAATAATTTCACGTGGACACTCGTGATCAGAAATCGTTAACGAAAGCTTTGTAGAATTTGTGAAAAAAAAAATAGATGTACCTATAATAATTTCACGTGGACACTTGTGATCAGAAATCGTTAACGAAAGGTTTGTAGAATTTGCATAACAAAAAAAATAGATCTACCTATAATAATTTCACGTGATCACACATGGTCAGAAAGTATTAACGAAAGCTTTGTAGAATTTACAAAAAAAAAATAGATGTACCTATAATAATTTCTCGTGGACACTCGTGATCAGAAATCGTTAACGAAAGCTTTGTAGAATTTGCACACAAAAAATAGATGTACCTATACTAATTTCACTTGGACACTCGTGATCAGAAATCGTTAACGAAAGCTTTGTAGAATTTTAAAAAAATAATGAATGTATCTATAACAATTGCACGTGGTCATACATGGTAAAGAACCATTAACGAAAGCTTCGTAGAATTTGCAAAGAAAAAAATGAACGTACCTGTAATAATTGCACGTGGACCTCCATTGTCGAAAACCATGAACGAGTATCGAGAAAAATGCAAAGAGGCCCTCGACGAGCCACTTCGACTCGGGGGAGTCAAAGGTGACGAATTCGAATCGTCGAATGGGCCGAGTCACTTAAACGCGTATCTGAACGATACGATGGAGCCACCACTCAGTGGACTGCAAAGTGGTGTCTTTAAAGCAAAAATTCCGAGGCCCGTTGGCTCCTAACCGCGTCGATATCTTAAAAGGTTGCCAGAACAATCGTTCCCCGGCCGGGCATAACCGACTCCTCGAGGAGGTGGTTCCATTAAAACCACGGACCGCTCGTAAATCACCGGTAAACCTTTTATCGGCACAATTCGGATAACATTGCTTCACACCGGTCGGAAGCTCGTTAATCTTTCCCTAGCGAAGTGCACGGATCCGGTTCGATCATAGAGACACAGGAGGAAAATTGATGGGGATTTTATATGGACGACGAAGGGTAGCGAAAAAGGACTTCGCGGAACCATTTCTCGATGAGTTTCACCCTTTCGCGACGGGGTGAAATTACAAGGAACCGTGCACGAAAAATGGACACCTTCGTGCACGAGATCGTTCACGTTCGCGATAAGAAACCAAAAAAGAAACGTTCCGTTACGCGTACCTTTACCGGTTTATCGCTAGCGTCCGCGGTATATTTTTCAGCGCCGGTGTACACGGTTAAAGTCTTGGAAGTTACTTTAAATTTTTGAACGCCGGTGTACGCGGTTATACGTTAAAGTCTTGAAAGTTACTTATGGTAAATTTTTGAGCACCGCGGTATACACGGTTCTGGGTTAAACTCTTGAAAGTTACTTACGGTAAATTTTTCAACACCGGTTTACACGATCCTGCGTTTAACTCTTGAGAGTAAAATATTGTTCTTTTTAGTCACCGATGTTAAGTGCAGACGGCTCGAAAATCTACCTTATAACGATTTTATACCCTGACCTTTCAGTTTGGATACTACTGTATTTATACCTTACGTTGCACACAGGTATGGTCCATCTTTTATTTCATCATTGCACAAAATTTCAATACCAGCGTAGTATCGTTTAAAGAAACGGTAATAATTCAATCTATCTATCTCATCTGTTTCTTTCATCTTCAATATAGATTCATTTGAAGACAATTCTACTATTAAACGATTTTCTACGCGATACAAAAATGCCTATCTAAAATTCAAAAAAAAGTACCAGATAATCGTTCGCAAGTTTAAGACTTTCGATCTCTGACTTTCCGTTACTTGTCGCGATTGGTCACGGTTAACACTGCAGGAAATGCTCGTTATTGAGGAAAGACGAGTACAGAAATCGAAGGTTACGAAAACATTTCGATATAACGCTCTCGCGACAAATTAAAGCGTATTTAACGCTTTCGTAAACAGTCATCATCGTGAGCGGTACACGCGGTGATCGTTCGCGCGCAGGGGAAGCACAAACGCGCGCTTCTGTCCGGAAATCACCGTACGATCGATCGAAACGTTCGAAGACAGTACCGACAATGTGTCCCGTACACTGGTCCCCGAGATAATGAAATGCACGACGACAAAACGTCGTCGAGCGTGCGCGCGCCGGCGTGCGTGTGCGTAGCGTAACGCTGGTCGCTTACGTTTATATAATGCCCGAGCTGGGAAAGTGAGACCATTGAATCGTCGGCTGTCAAAGAGACACGCGTACACCTCGAACGTCAACGACAACATGAAGTTCTGCTTGCCAGTGGTTCTCGTCCTTGTGGTCACCTTTCTGCACACAACAGGTAAGAAACCGAAACAACGATTCGTACGCTATTTGCTCGAAGCTCCTGGCTCGACTTTAGATCGAGACACCGAAAGTCGTTCGAAAGATTGGTAGATAGTTTTGCTTCGAAATCGGAATTGTCCACTCAGCCGCCGCGCCCGAGTTAACTCGTGTGAAACGCTCGACGGATAAACAAGTGAAATCGCGGTGAGCGAAGCAACGAAACGGGGAACGTGTCGAATTTAGAACGTTTTTAAATATTATACAATTTCGTAAGTGCTTTTGAACGTTCATGAAGTGAATTGAGAAAACTCTCGGTGAAATCGAAATTATTTTCTATAGATGTGTGTGTTTCATTTTTTTTTCAAGATTTTGTACAAATCGTTGTACTGTGTTTTTCATTTCATTTTTAGATGATAATCGAACTCTTTTATCTTCTTCTCTGTTATAATCGAACGATTATCTATATCGAGAACCGAAGTACAATTGGTCGAAACGTTTGATAAACGTATTGAACTATTCTTGAAGATGATTTACCAAGGATTAATTTTCTATAGTAACGAACAATACGTACGGGTAATATTAACAGGAATTAAGAACGACGAATACGATGTGCAAACGTTTATATTGGGAAATATCGATTTCACTTTTTAGTCGTTTACCAGAAAAATTATCTTTCCATTTCGTTCGATGAGAGATTGGAAAAAAAGTGAAGGGAATTCGTTAATTTGACTCACCGTGATCGAGGAAAAGTCACCAGCTCCTTTTCATCGGAATTTTCCGCTCACGGATTATTCGGCCGTGTTACCCCCTGCGATCTTTGTTGTTCGGTGTTTAACTTCGATTATGGATTTCACGACGGGACCGCATGCAGAACCGAAAATAGCCACGGGTTCCCCTTTGATCGCTCGAAGAGAGCGAATGGCTTTCTTTACCGCAACACAAGAGCGTCGTAGTAAATTGAAATATGCGCCCCAGCCAGCTCGCCTCAACCCTACCTTTTTTCGTTCGCGTCGTTTCCCTCGCTCGAGCGGCCGTCGTGTTCCTACGAAACTTTTACGTCGATCGTGGAAAATTTACTCGCGCGACGAACACGAACGCGAACATCTCGACTCGCGTTGCCTCGTTTGCCAGAACTCGACCCAGGACTCGAAAACGAGAAACCTCGAAAGCCAAACGACACCGACGAGTAAAAATATCGACGGAATTATTTCGATGGGTTACTAACGCGCGATTGAAAATCATTTTGTAATTACCGTGACGAAAGTCGAAAACTTGTGAAATTTTATTATTTTACAGATTTTACTCGTACGAATTAAATACAATTAATATTTTTACGCAACGTGTTCGTCTAAGATCAGAATCGATACTTCGATACTTCGACCCCTATCTTTGCACACTTTATCGTCTTAAATTGAACTCGTGTTTAAGAAACGAAAATTAAATTTTAAATTTATTAAAAGATAATATTCCGTATACACGCAACGTGTTTAAAAAAGAAAACGTTTCTTACACATAGAACGCGTTGAAGAAAAAGAAAAAAGAGTGTTCCGTACGTACGAAACGTGTTTCTTAAAAATTCAGGGGTATACGTGACCGTGTACACGCCACTCGGTATCTCACGATCCTCCATTAGCAACGTTTCGTAAACATTTTTGTTTTCAAGAGTGTTTTAAAATTCTATCGGGGACCGGGCCTCCTCTCGGTGATCGCCGTGACCTCGAAAACACGAGCGGAGTTGATCCTCGTTAAATATCTATTTCTAGAGCGTACAGCCGCGAACAGTGTGTGCCCCCTGGAGAATTGCCTCGATTCCGGAATGTGCGACGTCTTGCTGGTCGGTGGAACGTGCCCGCAAACGACTGACACGTGCTGCAGCGTAGGTACGTACGCGTAACGTTTCGATGCAGCTCGTAAACGAAATCACCGGATCGAAGTACGGTCGAGATTTGTTGCAACAACCGATGTAACGACACCGCGGCTGGGACCAGCCATCGCGTTTTTAATTCGCCCGTATTGCCACGGAGAGTGCTCTCGTAACGAGAAATACCAACCGAATGCACAAAATGACATTTTCGAAACCAATATTTCGAGCCAAGAAAACCGATCGAAATTGACGACAATTTCTCGTTGATTGATATTACTCTTACGGTGAAGTGATGTTTTATATATGCAACAATTATATACAAAATTGCATTACTTGACTCTTTCTAAAATTAGTTTTGTTGGAAAAAGAATATTCTTCTATAAATATCTTACGGTGAAGTGATACGTTATATACAACAATCATACTCAACTACAAAATTACATTACTTGGCTCTTTCTCAAATTACAATTTTATTAGAAAAAATATTCTTCTATAAATATCTCACGGTGAAGTGCAATGTTATATACAATAATCATACTCAGCTATAAAATTACATTACTTGGCTCTTTCTAAAATTACAATTTTGTTAGAAAAAAATATTCTTCTATAAATATCTCACGGTGAAGCGATACCTTATACACAACAACCATACTCAGCTCCAAAATTACATTACTTGCCTCGTAAAAAAATTGAACTCGTCACCAATACGAGTTAATAACGAGTGAATTGCATCCGTCGTTCGATCGATGCACGTTGCGAATCGTGGTGCATTTACCGCCGAATGTCGCTCGTAAATTATCCAATTATCGCGAAACGGAAGATTTCGCGTTGTCAGGACTCGTCGTGAGTCGAGAGCGGTCGTTATTCATCGTAGTGGGCATCGCGACGTTGTTCGTTGACGAGATGAGAAATTTCTTTTTATTACGATCTCTGGACGATTACGCGGTCGTTCGTTCATCGATCGTGAGCGTCGTCGAAACGTCGCGCTTTCGTTTATTCGTGTCACGATGCAAAGTACACAAGAACGATGGTAATTACGCGGCAATAACGATAACGTAACCCGTGCGTTACCGCGGTATATAGCAATTTCACGCTCCCCGGTACCACACGTTGCGCACGCAACACCGTAATTTCTACTTGTGCCAAATCGACCACTCTCGAGATTCACTTTTGCGCGCCGTGAATTTCGAACGAACGGTTGACGAGTTAATTTTATGCGCCGCTGTCCACACTTTCACGAAACATGTCGCTAGTCATTGGCTACCGGTGTGCCACGACGATTACCACGAGCCGCTCGTCCGTGTTTGCGATCGCTCGCCCATTCGACGCTCGAAAGCGTAAATCGAATCGAGAAACCTTCCGTTTCCGTCTGTTCTCTATGTACCGCACGAAACTGACGTCACCTTTTTTCGGGGGGAATTAAACGCGTCGCGCGAAAAATCGATACCTTCCACCACGTCCGTTCGACGTTTTCGATCAACGATCGGAGTCGTTGTTCGACTCGTATTCTTGGAGCAACGAATACAAATCGACGGGTAACTATCCAACCGAAATATCCTTTAAATAAATACGAATGGAAGATTAGAAAAGTAAAGTAATAGTTCCGCGTATACAGAAGCAAAGTGTGTAGATACGTAACAATTGTCGCGTAGAAATTATTTAAAAGTATATATCGGGTTGCTCGGAAAGTAATTTCGTCTTCCAAAATGGAGAGTGTATAATTCAATGAAATGTTTGTACGCTCTAAAAAAATCGTGTTTCCTTTTCACGAAAAAAAGAAACGAAATGACTTCCCGAGCAAGCCAATAGACAAACGTAAAGGTTACGAAATATTGTACGATATTGAACGTCGCGTAATATTACGCGATGTTACCCAATCTGGTGTGTAATTTATTTTTCTTTTCTCTTTCGTAATTTAGATTGTGCATACCCGTGTATATTCTCAAAGTTTCTCCTCACGGTGCGTAAAAAAGAAAGAAAAGAAAAAAGAAAGAAACCACGCGACGAGGACCTCTTTTTCATTGTGGAATTTATTATCGGATAAATGTCAACTATCGACCGTTACCGCGTATTATTAATTCGTCGACGTTCGCCGTATTTCACGCTACCTTGCACGAATCCTGTTCACAGTGAAAACGGAGCACAGAACCCATTGCCGTCACTTCGGAGGCGAGTGTATAGACTCCTGCAGCCAAAGTCTCCAGCAAACGGTCGTCGATTGTCCGGCCAACAAAGTCTGCTGCACGTTAGTTTAAGAGTAAAGAATTCCACTCGTGAATCGTAACGTTAACACGTTGAACGCCACGGTGGTCACCGGTGAGTCACTCGGTCGCTCGAAAGTTACAAAGATTCTCTAAAACTGCTCGCAAGCCGCGAACTCGATACTTGCAAACTTTTAAATAGCATCGTTCTCGTTCAGTAATACAAATTATCGAGTACCTCCACTCTTCGTGGTAAGGTTCGAACGTATATCGCGAATATCGTCAAGTATAGAAAACTGACGTGGTGGTCAACGTGTCGGTACAATAAACGATTAGCTGGTCTCGGTGTTCGTGCAATAACGCGAAATCGAGTCGCGCAGCATCTGTTCGTAGCACGGTGGATAAGCGACTTAATTGGTTTTACAATTACCGCAACGGTACCATGGCGAACGTCCACGGAGACGAAAAAATCGAACGCACGCCGACGAGACGATCGCCAGAGCAACGTGAATCCACACTCACGAATGTGGAACTCAACCGACGAACGAACATCGCGAACGTTAGTGATTCGCGCGAATTCCACGCCAAGAGTAACGGGACGTTTCGGAACCTAAATGTGAAAAATCATTGAGAAGTTGTCCGAATCTTTCAGAATTATCACCGAGTTTGTTACTCCGGACCACAATGTCCAGAACAACTGTGAACTACCATGTCCAGAGTAACTACGCGAAAGATTGGATACTCGATTTTGGAATAAAAATCTTACCACTCGCGGAAGAAAAGTAAATCTTGGAGAATAATCGGGAGGTTCTTCGATAATTGCAATTCTTTCGGTAGAAATCGATTAAACCGAATAATTACGTTCTAAGCGATACGAACAGGTGTGTCCTGATACTTGCGGCGGTGAGCGTAGATTAACGCGAAAGATGCACGCGAGAATGCGTAAATGTTAAATGTTACACGGTTACGAAGTTGAATATGTATTTATAATAAAATATATGTGCGTTCAGAGCCGTAGGAGATTTATTGCTCGACCTTTTCACCGGATAGGAAAGCGCGCGATTTATCGGCCGTTACCCATTCAAGAATGGAGAATTCCTTGGCTTCTGATTCTCACGGGAATGGGATAACCCGGGCGCACGGTATCGCGATATCGAACGTATTTCGTTCGATGAAGCAGTGGGTGACATAACATCCTTGAAAGGTAACTCCGGTTGCGGACTGTAATCTCTGCTCGTTATCTGTGTCGAACAATGAGCGAATCACGATTGCAGTCGAGTGCAGTCACCCGTTTTTAAACCGAAGGTAAGCCGCTTTGTATCTCTTTCGAAGTGTTCCGAGCTGGAATAACCTATGCTAAACGTATATGATGGATGACCGCTTGAGCGCGCGTGGAGAATAATATCGCTAATTGATATTCGAGCACGGTGCCGGACAAATGAATCGATGTTTCTCGGAGAAACAATTACCGTCAAACGGTACTTGAAAAGAACAAAAATTGAAATTCTCGCATCGCAAAAACCGATGCAAATTGCTCGACGATACAAAATTTTAGTTCCAATAGAATCTCTAACGAACGGGAAGGAAAACTTGCGCTAAAGGAACGGATATTTTCCTTCGTCGATACCGAGAGATGTTAATTATTCAATATTATATAATACCTATGTACCTGTACCGTAAACACAGTGTACTAATTCGACACATTTTATAAAACGTTTCTCTTTATCTTTCCTTCGAAATATTACTTCTCTCGGACAACGAACGGTGAGATTCGAATTTCGAAGAATAAAAGTTTGTTTTCTCCGTCTCTGGAAAAAAAAACATTCCCAATCTCAAAGCTGGCGCTCTAAAAAATATCTGATCCGCAAGAGGAGAGTTCCGTACGGCGAGGAACGGACGTGAATTTTTTTTTGTAATTTCCCAGCACGATGTTGTTCCCGGCGAGTAACAGTAACGAACAATATTGGTGGTGGAACGAATCTAACCCAGACCTAACCGAGACTCGACGTACGAGGTAGAGGCGAGCTGAAAAATACAGGAAGGACGCGCAAGAAAATAAAGAGAAGCAGGAAGAAATAAGAAATAGATGGAAGGGGCACGCGTTGCCCGGGGCGATGCAGGCTGGACGTTTGATAGTGCACGAGTGCACGCACACGAGATTTAGGGCCGTGTTGGTTAGCCCTCGGGGGTCACTCGCAGAATCGTGCGCGTAGGAAAAGAGAGGAGTTAACGCCACGGGGCCCCTATCGTCGGCCATCTGAACGCGAGATAAGGAACTGGACAGTGACGCGTTCATCGATGTGAATTAATGCTATAAACTGTTGGCGTGCAAACGTATAACACGCGGGAAAAAGTCGCGCATCTTTAAATGCTGGAATGAATCTCCGTCCACGTCAACCGTGACCGAGGTGAAAATAAAGAAGCACGAAGGAAGCGATACCTTGCCCGCGGCGGTACACGTCGAACATGTGACACTAAATATAGAGACACGCTAACGCTACGGACGCGGCAACGGAATGGTCCGAAAAGTAACGAAATAAACAGTCTCGTTCGAACGAAAATCGAAAGAAAAGGAGAACAACTACGATGAGAAGGAAATCGTATTACCGGACCGAGTACACGTTAACGTCCTACGTTAACGCCCACTTGTGATTAAATACATTCTAATTGAATATATTGTAATATATTTTAAAGTCGAGAGGACACGGAAGGTTTGTGAGTATTCTTAAGAGTGTTATTCGAACGAATGGAATTTTGTAAAAGTTTCTTCTTAGGTAATAGGTGTTTCAGTCACTGTTCTCGTTCCTTTGATACAGGTTATATTGGTAAAAATGCTTGATTTTTTTAAATTAGTGAAAATACAAAATGGGACAAATTTTACGATACACGCACGAGAATCGTAATACGAGCCATAGACCAAACGTAACGATTTACCGTGCGTCGAATGGCAACGATAGTTTCGAATGACATGTTGTACAATACGCGTCTCCCTCGCCCGCATACATTTCGCAATTATCGCTCGATTCGTATCGGTCCCTATTAACTATTTAACAGCAGTGTCCTAGTTAACTAATAGCCCCTAAATAACCAAACGAAACCACGATCAATGACTAAAATACTTATCAACGAGACGAAAGGTACAATTTGCGGAGCAGAGGGACTTGAATATATTTTCGTAACCGCCTTCGAACATTTGAAAAACTTTTTTCGAATCGACCGCCAAGAAAATTTCCTCGAGGAGGTCAATCGACCTTACTTTTCCCTCTCTCTCGGTTCCCGACTACCGTACAAAGTGCAGAACAGAAACGAACAGATTTTCGTAACAGTCTCGGAATGTTAAAAAAATATTTTTAACAAGTCGAGATAAATTTCACCATGGAACTGGACGACCGTGCTTCTCCCCTCGCTTCCCAATTTTCGCAACAACCCTGTAAACGTTCAAGGAATACTTTTCAAACTAGCCAATGATAAAACTGCTCCAAAGAATCAACCGACCTTACACTCCCTCCTCTCGATGTTCCCCAATCCCGTCCAAATGTCGAAACAGAAATTCTTAAATATATTTCAACTACCTGTCAACGTTTAAGAAATACTTTTCAAACCAGCCACTGATAAAACTGTTCCAGAGAAGCCCACGACCATAACCCATCCTCTCCTCTTCTCGCGGTTCCCCAATCCCGTCCAAACGTCGAAACAGAAATCCTTATACATATTTCAACCACCTGTCAACGTTTAAGAAATATTTTCCAAACCAGCCGCTGATAAAACTTCACCGAAGAAGCGACCGGGCCCACTTCCTCGAAATCTGACCGAGCCGAAGAGTTAACGTACGAACGAAATTTCGCCCATCCTCCCCCTCGGATTGTCACGGCCCCGAGCCGTGACAACCTACGAGGCCGGGTACTAAATAACGCAAAGCGGACAGAATTATCAAGAAGAAGAATACGAGTTACGAAGACGAAGAAGAAGATGATGAAGAGGGGGGTACAGGTTGCCCGGAGCGCTGCAGGCAGATGCCAGGGCACGTTGGTGCGCGTACTTACATATACACACGTAAGAGCCGTTTCGGTTAGCCCCGGGGGCGGAGGCGCGGAATCATGCAGCGTAGAAGAAGAAGGAGAGGCCCCCTTCCGTCCCGTGTCTCCCTCCCTCCCGTCCCATCCTTCCCGCGGCCCCCGTCGTTGTGTGGAAGTTGCCCCCGGGGGCAGACGCGGAGGTGTACCCCACCACGAAGTGCGGCGGAGCAACGGTCGTTCCGCTGCGGGCACGGAAACGAGAGGAGATAGCGGCGAGCTTCGTGCGCGTCCCCCGCCCCCCGAACCCCCACCCCTCCGCCACCGCCGGCTCGCTGCTGGGAGACGGGCGAGGGCACGGGGGAGGAACGGAGGGATCCACGGCTGCCTTCCGGACATCCAGCGAGACAATACGCTCCGTGAGGCCTCCGGCGACTTCACGACGGACCGTGCTTCTCTTCTGGCTCCTCTCGTCCTCCTTTCTCCTCGCGTTTCCACCACCGCCTCCACCGCCACCACCGCCACCACCACCACCGTCACCGCCAACCCACCCCTCCTTCTCGCTCCTGCTCGCTGTCCCCTCTCGTATCACACATTCAGCCCTCTCTTCCTTCACCGGGATGTGCAACCCTTTTCTTTTATCATTCTTCGCGGTCTCCTCCCCGAGGAGTAAACTGCTGTTTATTTTTCAACGAAAAGGGCCCCCCCTCCCCTATCCACTGAACGCGAATCGTGAATTTTTCCGTGCCAGCGGACCGTTGGCGAAGGCGTGTTCCCATCGAGGTCGTCTCACGGAATCATCTCCCGCGCGCAAGATCAGATATTTCGCGCGAGCGATGATCCGCGATCGGTTCTACGAGGAACCTGGAGAAGACGAGAGAATACTACCAAGGAGAAGAGAATTTTGTCCAACGACGTCTGATCCTCGCTACGGAGACCACGAAGGATTACTTCGCAAACGAGTCGTGTACGGTTTTGTGTACAGGTCAAAGTCGAGTCGAACGAAGAATCGACAGAGACCGAGTCGTGACTACAAAGTTGTCGATGGATTCTCCGTGCACCAAGATCTACCATTTCGCGCTTCGAAACCTGGAACAGACTGGAGAACACTTCACGATGCCTACTTCTTGCTACAGGGACACGAGTTGCAACTTAACTGAGAACGTAACAAGTACGATCGGTGACCCCTGGTCGTTACTGCAAGGTTGTCGACGGATTCTTCGCGCTCCAAGATCTGCTATATCGCGTCTTGGAACCTGGAAGAGGCCATTCCCGAAGAGAAAAGAATTTTGTACGATGATGTCCACGGAGACACAAGTGGACACTTCGTAGAGGGACGGTATACGTATCGACTCTGCATACAAATCGTACGTTGAGTTGCAACTTACCCAAGTAAAATCAATGACCTCTGGTTGCTTCTACAAGGTTGTCGATGGATCCAAGATCTGTTATTCGCGCCTTGAAACCTGAAAGATGCATACTTCCAAAGAAAAGAGAGAATCTTGTCCAATAATACCTAGTCTTTGCTACGAACACGAGACACAAGTGGACACATAGTAAAGGGACCGTAAATATATATCAATTCTACATAAAAATCGTACATCGAGTTGCAACTTACCCAAGAACCCAAGAAGCACGATCAATGACCCCTACTCGCGACTACAAGGTTGTCGATGGATCCAAGATCTGTTATTCGCGCCTTGAAACCTGAAAGAAGCATACTTCCAAATAGAAAAAAATCATGTCCGCCAATACCTAGTCCTTGCTACGAAGACAAGACACAAGTCGACACTTGATAAAGGAACTGTACATATAACAATCCTACATTTGCACCTTACCCAAGAACCCAAAGAGTACGATCAATGACCCCTACTCGTGACTACAAGGTTGTCGATCGTTCCAAGATCTGTTATTCGTACCTTGAAACCTGGAAGAAGCATATTTCCAAAAAAAAAAGAGAATCTTGTCCAATAATACCTAGTCTTTGCTACGAAGACGAGACACAAGTGGACACTACGCAAAGGAACGGTCCATGTATCGACTCTGCGAATCGTACATCGAATTACAACTTACCCGAGGACCCAAGAAGTACGATCGCCTGGTTCTAGTCGCGATTGTTGCACATCCCTCGGGACGGTACGAGTCGTAGGTCAAACAGCCTCGACCACGGTTGCGCGACTTATCGTCCGAAAAATCGTTGCGCGGTGCGGGTAATCTCCTCGTGCGGATCCCTATCGAGGAATCGATCGTCCGGCCGATAACGCTCGAGAACCGGTACCGCTGGCCGGTCTCCCTCCTCGCGAGCGTAAACGCCCCGACGATTCGCATCGAAACGGTTTTTTCGAAAGGGGTGGCGACAGGACCGGGTCTGGTATCACCGGATAAGGGTAGCGCCGTGGTAGAGGCGGGTTGGTCGTTTTACAGGCGGCCGTAACAAGGATTCCGATTACGCGAGCGGAAAGTTCGCCGGTTGTTCCTCAGGGGCGAAGGTCGTCGGTCTCTGGTCGTCTTTCGACGTAATAAAGTGCACCGCGGACCTCCTCTATCCAACTCGTGCCCGACCCTCCACCCTCCGCGTAGCTTCGCGCCGCTCTATATATTCGTCGTCCCTTCTTTCCCGTGGCCCCCGCCCTTTCTCGCTCTCCACCTTTTCGTCCGCCTTGTGTGCTCGCTCGGAGGGAGTAACGATGCCCTCGGGCTGGCCTCCGCGCCACGGCGCGCTGCTCCGCGGTAACGATAAGCAACGAAATGAAATATTAATGAAGTACCTGAGCGCGCGACCATTTTTCGCGGGCGTCTCACCACCGACGCCTCGGGTGTCGAAGAAAAAGTCGCCGTCGCGGAGACCCTCGAGTGGATGGCACCGGGGACACGGGGGGGATGGGGACGAAGGGGCGGATCGTCGACGGAGAAATAGAAAACGACGGTCGGCCAACGGGGGACCGGGAGGGGGGGAGAGACGTGAAAAACCGCCGACGAGAGCGTGTTTCGGTCGCGATAAAAATAATCGATGACGCGGTCGGACTTTTGTTTACCGGGAATCCTGCGACGCAGCGAACCGAAACGGGTCCGACGTTCACCTTCGACGAACCGGTGTACTCGGGAACAAGCTGACGACATCCACCGACATCCTCCGAGATGGACTCTTGGAAAAAGAACGCGACTGTCCGGGTCTACTTTTCCATCGGTGATTTCTTACTCGCGATGCAATTAGCCGTACGCGCGAGACGTACGTACAAACGAACGCGGTCGCTATGAGATCGTCAAGGAGAACGCGGATCGTTCGTGAAAGGGTTAATCGATCGCGATACATCATTCGAGCACCTACAGGCGTGCGTCGCGTCGCGCGCCGCCACGTCGATCAACCGGCAGCGTGTCGAACAACGTTTTTGCCCGCGCTCTCGTGCGCTCGTGCCCTCGCTCTCGCGCGAATCGTTCAACTTCGTAATTAACCGATCGACGTTTCCCCCATGCTGGAAAGAAACAACGTCAGAACGCGCGAGTCGATGAACGTGGTTGTTCGTTTCGAGTGGATTGCTCCTTGGAAACGCGGTTCCTACCCTTGTAACGTATCACGACCGTGAAACGACAGCGTTGACCCGTTTTCGTGCTCGTCGCGTTTACGAAGAACTCCCGTAAACGAAGTACCGCGAAATCACTTTGATAGCGAGTCACGTGCTCGAACGAGAAGCATAGAAGAACGCGCGAATCCGAGAACGCGGAACTTCGTTCGAAATCCGCGTAGTGGAAATTCGGGCCCGGGTCCGAGCAGACCCGAGCGCTGGCCTACTATCCCGTTCGATGGACCGAAGGAACGCGAGTTGGGCCGCAGGACTCGCGGCGAAACCTTCGACACCTGGCTACCTTCCCCCTCTCGTAGCACCGAATGTCAACCACCCATCGACTCCCACCCGAACACGTAGGAAGCAGCCAGCTAATTCAGCGACGCCGCGGTTTCGCGAACAATGTATGAAAATAACCCATTGCACACTTTTACCACGGCGGTTCATGTCAGCGTGGTTGCATCGCGATGAATGCGAGATACCCCGGGCAATTCCCTAATTGCAGTGAGAGGCAAACGAAGCTGGAGGGAGAGAACGGGACGGTCACGACGGGAGATTAAGGGAGACGGTGAACCGGAGAGGGAAAGAGAGAGCGAATCGTGGGATGAGGGAGAGGGGGTAGGGACGAAGGGAAGACTATCCGCTCTTCTCAGCGATGCTCCGAGCACTCCGGTACGCTCTCTACTTCTCTTTCTCCGGCTTTCTCTTTCTCTTTCGCTCTACGCGTCCCTGCGTCTCTCTCTCTCTCTCTCGCTCTACGCGTCCCTCCTACTCTTTCGCTCGCTCTACACGTCCCTCCTACTCTTTCGCTCGCTCTACACGTCCCTCCCTCTCTTTCGCTCGCTCTACACGTTCCTCCTACTCTTTCGTTCGCTCTACACGTCCCTCCTTCTCTTTCGCTCGCTCTACAAGTCCCTCCCTCTCTTTCGCTCGCTCTACACGTCCCAACCCCCTCTCTCTCGCTCCTCGGCCCTCTTCGCGAGGCTTCGCGGAGCCTCGTCGCTCCGCATTCGCCTTTCCTTCTCGCGTTTCGTCTCTGTTCTCGCCTCGACGTTCGCCGGAGCGCTCGCGTCCCCTCCACCCTTCCGCTGTCCCTCTCCCTCCCAACCCCTCCTCCCGTAACGTGTGCAAGCGCTTCGAAGCGCTCGAACGCCCCCGCGAGCCAACACGGGCCAGCGCCTTCTTCGTGTATCACCGTCTCGCTCGATCTTCACGATCTTCACGAGTCGCCCCCGGGACCCAACTGCCTATAAGCAGACTTCACGGACCGTAGGAAAAGAGGGAACCGGGTCCGCTTCGGCAACGTTTCCTCGACTGTCTTCCACGCCGGTTTCTTTCCATCCCTCTCTACCTCCCTCCTCTACCGTTACCACCGCCCCCGTCCCTTCGCCGTTGTTCTTGTTCCAACGTCCACCACGGTTTCACCGCGCGTTCCGCGATCCTCTTTAATCTCGATAAAGAGGCCAGTGTCACGGGATCGTAGCGCAGTTCACCGCCGAGCGAAATATTCCAGATATGAAATTTAGATCGGCCGCGAGACGCACCGCGCGTAACGACCGCGCGTAATCAACCTGGACGAGATCGCGTTTGTTCGGTACGCGCTTCTTAGCATGGAAAGATATTGTGGAATATAGGAAAAAGTAAAATTCAATGTTCAACGCTCCTTCGAGGCGTTTGGAGAATATTGTCTCGGGTAGTATCGGATACGGTGGACTCTCGCTTAGGCCGATCTTGGACAGCGTGGAGACGAGGGAGGAAGGAATAGAAAGAATAGAGTCTAATCTCTATTCTATTGAAAGAGTAGAGTCTAATCTCTATTCTATTGAAAGAGTAGAGTCTAATCTCTATTCTATTGAAAGAGTAGAGCCTAATCTCTATTCTATTGAAAGAATAGAGTCTAATCTCTATTCTATTGAAAGAGTAGAGTTTAAATTAGGCTACAGAGAGACCTTTTAGGAGCAACACACCCGTTCGGTTTATTTCAACATACCGTTGTACAAATTTTGTCTATTCTACTAGCTTCTACCCTTTTCTAACATTAATCTGAAACACTTTCTTTCAATTATTCTAACGAAAAAAATAAATTTACGCGTGAGGAGATCTCCACTTACAAAAATAAATAAAAGATACACGGAAACGTTTTACCACGGTCTCGTTATATTTTCACTACCCGCGTTATCCGTTCCACGCGCAATCGATGAAATTATTAAATTTTCCATTGCGTCGATCGTTATCCGTTAATTCCGCGTCCGAGCGAGATCATCGCGTTGATCTCATCCGCGCGAGAAAATAAAATCTCACCTTAGAAACGAATCGGTGGAAACGGAACACGTTTTCCTTTTCCTTCCATTTTTCTTTCTTTTTTCCCCGCACGGATACTCTCGCTTTCAATCGACGGGACGGTAGGTGCACGCGCGTTGTAATCGTAAACATCGATCATCTTATCGCGAAACACCGATCTCGGGACAAACGATAACGCGCGCGATAATCGCGCCGGTTCGCTCGTTGACATCGATTCGGTTCGCGCGATCGCCACGGATAGCCACGATCGGATCGCGATATCGATTAAAGTGACGAGACTCGCGCGAGACGATTGACACGTTATTAAGGAAAACGTTGCACGGTAATTACCCGCGGGTGATTACCGAGGTTTCGGTTTTCACGCGAGACGACTAGAAAAGCGAGCGAGGGCTCGGTGAACGTTAACGCGGTGTGACGCTTCGGAGTAATAGCCCAACGAAAGTTTTCTGGTTATTTCATTAGCGTGGTACTCGCTCGCGTGCATTTTTCCCCGTGGAAATGGTCCGCGCGGGCGGAACTCCGGTGGTAGGAAATCATAACTTGGACTCTCGCGTGTAAATCTCGTTTGCGGCGTGGAAAAGTGTCGGCGCGTGCGCGCGCGAGGAGGCGGCCGAGTTTAAAAGCACGACGTGGCCCGCCGGTGCCGGTTAATGGAGTGGTTATGGGAGAATTATTAGACGAGTGCGCGAGATTAATTGCGGTTAAGCCTCCTCGTTAAACATACCGAATGGATTGAAATATAGCCGTCGGTGACGATAAAATAAACCCAAGCGTTATTGCGCCCGTAATTTTCATCGCGGATAAATTGTTCCTTTGCCCCGAAATGCTTCCTACTCCCGAGCTCTTTTTTAACGTTTTCACCGCCTGTGTTACAACGACCGCGTCTCGCGGCGAGTACTCGTCGACGTGCGTTAAGAGAAACGATGGTAATTCTTTTTTTTTTTGGTTTTCTGCAAGGTAAGAATCTTTCTGAGGATTTTCATTTAGAGTAAGCAGAATGAGAATCGTCGAATCTGAACATTTTCGTGCACGTGTATAAGTCGATTACTTATGTTCGAGAGAATTCTAACGACTCGACGAAAAACACTAGGCTGGTGTTATTGGTCCGATAGCTTCCTTTGAAAAAATTCTCATATGTCGCATATATGTATGGATCTCTATAACGAGTTCAACGCTGGGAAAATGTTTACCGTTATGGATATAAAAATACATAATTTTCGTGCGGTGATAGGAGGTCCTAGAACACTCGTGAGAGTTTTGAAAATATTACTTGGACAAGATCGATTGTTTATATTGGAAAAAAATGTCTACAATGGTGTGTAAATAAAGGTATTTACAAAGTTTGAAATTCGTATCTCGAATGTAGTTCTCACCCCGGAAAAATTATCCCAAAATCGTCGTTGAACGTCCGAGGTTCTCTCTCGATTGGAAAATTTGAAAAAGTTCGAAACGTCCCTCGACGTCGCGGTGACAAAACAGAAAACCGTGGAGTCGTCGACTTTCGAAACGAACCGATCACCACGCGCGAACTTTTCACACCGTACTCTTCCAACCACCGATCCTTAAACCGTATCGGGACGAGTAACGAGGGTTTTCGTTGGGCCAGGACGCGGATTATTGGAAATTCGATCGTACCGTGCGTTGTTTAATATGCGGCCGATATCAAACGGGAATTATTGAAATTCATGGGGTCATTAACCCCGGTCCTCGCATGCGAATAACAATATACCGCCGCGGTTCCGCGCGAACGATTATATTTATATTCATTTTATAATGGCCGGTAAATTATTAATGCGACGCGCGAATAAAAAGTATCGTAAACACGAAAATTATACGCCGACGTTCGCTGGCCATAATAATATAATTATACGCTTCCTTCCACCGATCTGCGAACGGGTCCCGATCCGAATTTTATATCGATTCGACGCGTTCGCCGATCGTGACGATTCTTCACGCGACGCGAGCGATCGATTCAACGCGCTCGAGGGACGAGGGACGGGGCATGGGGGGCAACGGAAGCTGGGAACGGTTCACGAGGTACCTGAACGAAAGGGGTACCTGGACGAAGGAGTTTCGGTAAAACCCGCATCCACGGTTACCTTTTACATTCGTACACGCGTCACGAGCACCCGTAACCGGAGAATCCGGCGCGGTCATTTTCTTATTCGCGTAATGGCATAATCACGATCGTCGTGACGGGTCATTATCGTTCTCTAGGTGTAGCGTGTCTTTTACACCGCGAATAGAATTCCATCTTCGCGGGATCACGTTCGACGATTGGGCAATACTCGAACGTGCATTATAAGATTGCTTACGTTCGCGAGAAGAAACGACCGAGCGCGAAACAACGGGACGAATCGAACAGTGTCCATCTTGTTACGATTCCTGTCTGTCGGGTTGTCGCGAATCCCCCACCGCTTCTCGGAACTCGTACGGAACGAGTCTCGAACGAGCGTTAGAGACGATTCGGTTTTGTTAATTGTTATTGTGCGAATTATAAAATTATTTGCGTTCTTGTTACGTAAGTTTGAAACTACGTTTTGTATAGTTCGATGAGCGTTGTTTGCGTTTTCGTTGCGTAAGTTCATTTGTATCGGATAAATAGTTATTTCGTGTTGGTACAAACGTTATTTCGTACCGTTTTGTATTATTCGAACGAAGTTATTTCAGAGAGTATCATTGCAATCATTGCGATACGTTTGCTCGTGATTTTGCAAAAATAAATTTTATATTAGGATTCTACGGGTACAGTCGCGTCGTCGATGAAATTGTTCCTCGAATTCATTCCGTTTAATTCTGTATTCACTAATAGAGCTCTGTTCTCTGGTATTGCATTATTCCTACTGAATAATCAAACATCGGATTGACCTAATTTTTAGCGAATGTAGACCAAGTCCATTTCCCGGCCGGGTGTCTTAAATTAATAAATACACCGAAACAAGAGTCTTTGTTGTTTGTTCGAGAACCGTGAATTTTCATATCGTCGTCGAATAAACGAAACATTTAGACAGTAAATTAAAACGTTTTCGGCCGGGACACGTTTATCCGCGGAATAATAAAATATAATATTGTTGTATCCTAAAAAAGCATCGCGAATACGGGATTCAAGTTGAGAAATAAAAGCGGTTTTTGTTGCTCAACTAGCGTTGTATATTCATACCCGTTTTCCGTACGGTTATTAAAAGCGATAAAAGTTCCTCTCTTTTTACTTTATTTATTTCGTATATTCATATTGTTTCTACAACGTTTGACGAAAGTAAATTTCATTATTCAGCTCGTATCGTACATTCCTGTTGCTTTTTCAAGCTACGAAGCATATTCTGTTTTACTATTCCGTGAATACGCTCATTCACAGGGGTGCATGAACGATAAACGAAAGACTTTTGTTAAAAAATTTTCAAACGCGCAAAATCATCCCGAATATCTGATCAAAATTCCCGGTTCCGACGTGAAAAGCTCTCGACGTTCGCCCACCGGTCCTTCGAGCTGTCGCGGACACGGGCCCCCCGTGGCGCCTGGACTCTCCTCGATACTCGTTCACCGATGTCCTCCGTATCGATGGGTATTCCAACGACACCGAGAGATATCCTCGATGGGTTTCGTGATCGCGCACGGCGCCCCGAGGGCGCTTAATAAACGTTATTGGCGGAGGCCCCCGCGCTCACCGTAGCTAGGTGGGAGTTAAGGCCCAGAGCACATCCCACGGCCATCTATGGGAGCCGCCTGCCTTTCTCAGGGAGCGTTCGCTCGCCTTACGTAAGGCCCGGTACGGACCCCGCGCGAGACGAGGAACGGGCCCCGGGAGACCGGCGGAAGGAGGACGCCGGCCACGAAGAAAGGAGGGAAAGCGGGGGAAGCAAAGAGGGAAAAACGGGCAGCATCGCGAACGAGGAGAGGAGAAGGAGCCCGGGGGCTGTCTGGAATCTTCTCAAAATGATTCACAGCCTCCGGTAATTTACATTCGCTTGCGTGGGTGATCGTCAGGGGGAGGTAGGCGGTGGAGGGGGAGGGTGGGAGTAGGACGAGATCGCGGCAGGGGAGTTGGGTGGGATGGGGGGTGGCAGCGAAGGGGTGAGGTGGTGGGAGGGACAGGGTGGGTATGGGGGGGAGCAAGCAGGAGGAGGCCGCCGGCCATACTCCTCTCTTTGCCGACTGCCATCGAAAAGGTTAAACATACACCCACAAGAGGTCACGTAACCAGCGAAGAGAAAGACCGTTCGAGCTACCTTCCTACCTTTCCCTTCGACGACGACGGTGGCATACATGCGCGGCGGGCGCATGTGCAGCGTGGCTGCATTACGTACGAGAGCAGGAGACAAGAAGAGGAAGGGCGGGTTGGTTGGGTTTTGCATCCTGCGAGCCCGTAGACCGTTGCCGCGCGGTCCCTGGCTCTCCGCGGCCACCACGGACCGCTTGGAAATTATTCTCCAGGCGTTATCTTTTCTCTTTTTCTTTTTCTTTTCTGAGATTTTCTTTTTTTCTTTCCGTTTTCACTTCTTTTTTTCATTTCTTCTCCCTCCTTCCCTCCACTTTGTCTCGCGGAAACGATCGACTCGTACGCGCGTCCGCGGAGGTCCTGAGATTCCGAGGTGTCCGCTCGCGAAGTAGTCGCGTTTCTCTCGCGGCTTCTTCGAGCTTGATCTCGATCTTTTTCCCGATTTTTACCACGTCTACTACGTGTTCCAAACACCGCGGAGGGGAGAACGATCTCAGACACAGGTTCCGCGGTCCCGTGTACAAAGACGATCATCGTTACGCGGCAGCCGGAGAGGAAACGTTGCGACACCGGGGATCGTGGCTCGCAATTAGCCGGCGCGGATAAAGTCGAGATGAAACGCCGCTCGAGCGGCGAGACAGCATCCGGGGCGAACAAAGAAACGTCCCGCGGATGACAGAGCATCGATTACGGTATTCTTTTTTATTTAGGCGGACGCAACACCACGGTACCCGGTGACGCTCCGAAACACAGATCGGTACGATCCGAGGGATCCGTAAGTCGTAGGAAATACAGCGGTTTTTTCGGCTCTTTCTTATCGAGAGAGTCCCCCCATAGGATAGGGCCCACGGGCGGCCGATTTTTGTCCAAGTTGAAGAGTGACGCGCACGTGCGCGGCCAGAGACACGCGCGTCTTCGATTTAATTGCCAACGGGCCCGTGGACGACTACGATTCCGATTCGTACAATAAAGCTCTCTCTGGTCGTAAGAGGACGGCGAGGACACGAAGGAGAGAAAAGCGGCGAGGAGCAACCCTGGTGGAAGGAGAGAACAAGAGAGAGAGAGAGAGTGAGAGAGAGGGGGGACAGAGACGGGGAACCGAGGCTCTCGCCTTGGGCACGACACGACCCGTTTCAAAGACACGTAGGGCCAAACCAGAGGGCAAAGGGGAGGAGGGGAGAGGCTTCTCCCTAAAATATGTGGACCCGCGGGCAACACTCGGACTCTCCTCGTTACATCCTGCTGGACGCCCCGGGCGTATACTGGTCCGCCATGCCGGCAGTCTGTATATCGTATGATACAAAAACATCACATTATTTTCTTCTTCCTTTAGCCCGAATCGTTGTCTCTATACCCGTCTCCCTCTCTTTTCTTGTTCTTCGCCGCGAACGAAGCGAGAACGCCTCGAGGCATGTGACCACCATTACGCCTCCCTTCTTACTCTCTCTCTCTCTCTCTCTCTCTCTGTGTCTGTGTGTGTGTGTGTGTATGTTTCTCTCTGTTTCTCTCTACGTACGCGTTGTCCCTCTTTCTTCCTCTGTGTGCTTGCATTTGTCTCTTTCTCTCTCTCTCTATGTGCGAATTTGTCTCTTTTTCTCTCTCTTTGCGTGTGTTTCTCTCTTTGTGTGTGTTTCTCTCTCTTTGTGTCTGTCCCTCTCTTTTTCTCTCTGTGTGCGTGTATTTGTCTCTTTTTCTCTCTCTTTCTCTGTGTCTTCTCTCTTTTTCTCTCTCTTTGTGTGTGTTTCTCTCTTTTTCTCTCTGTATGTGTCTCTCTCTTTTTCTCTCTGTATGTGTCTCTCTCTTTTTCTATCTGTATGTGTCTCTCTCTTTTTCTCTCTGTATGTGTCTGTCTCTCTCTTTTTCTCTCTGTATTTATTTATCTCTCTTTCTCCCTCTGTGTGCGTGTATTTGTCTCTTCTCTCTCTCTCTCTCTCTCTCTCTCTCTCTCTCTCTCTCTCTCTCTCTCTCTCTGTGTTTCTCTCTTCTTCTTCTCTCTCTCTCTGTGTTTCTCTCTTCTTCTTCTCTCTCTAAATGTATTCTTCTCTCTCCTTCTCTCTCTAAAAGTATTCTTCTCTCTCCTTCTCTCTCTCTCTATATGTATTCTCCTCTATTCTTCTCTCTCTCCATAGATTCTTCTCTCTGTTTCTCTCCCTGCGAGTTCCTCTCTCGTTCTCTCTTCGTGCATTTCTCTCTCTGCAAGTCTCTGCATCTCCCTCTTTCTCTCGTTTTCTCCCTCTCCTCTCCTCTCCGTCCTCCTGTTCCTCGGTCGGTTGCACTCCGCCCGGTATCCTTCTCCGTTTCGTCCTTCTCGATCGCGGCGGCGGCGGTGGTTCGACGAGGATCCCACCTTGGGATTACGCGTTCGTTAAACGATTCGAAATGCCCGTCGCGAGCGCGCCGATTAATTATGCCCGCGACACGGGACGTTTCTTTTCTTCCTTTCTTTCCTTCCCGAGAGGATTCGGAGCCAGCCCGAGGTTTCTAGAAACGACTCCAACTCGCGTCGATGCAGATACCCGGGTGATCCGGAGGGGGTCGACGGTGACCTTCGTCGAATTTACTCCTCCACGTTCTCGTTCGCGATCTTCGACGAAATCGATAGATACCCGAGTGATTTTTGTCGCTCCTGGGAACTCCGTGCCGATTATAAACGCATTTCGTTGTACGGGATACGGCCGAGCCGTATTGGTCCTCTCCGGGGGCAAAAAAGGAAGGTGAAAGAAATGTTAACCTTGTACATTACGAGCAATTACGTCAATCGCGGAGGAAGATAAATGATCGACGGAAGAGGAAAAGAGCGAAGAGAGAAACGACGAGTAAAGTTACACGGAGATTATACGCAACGGTGGGATAACGATCTCTCGCGAACGAGTAAACAATTATTAAACGCAGGTAGGTTTCGGGAACCGAAATTTCGAATTTTTCCACTTCGACGTAGAACGAATAGTGTCTCTCGCTCACGTATCCCGTTTTGTTTCCGAGTTGCGGGTCACTTTTGCAACGGGGGAACTTGTATCTGCTCACCTTCGGATCGACTGCTTAAAATGACCACCTTTCACTCGAATGCAAGCCTGTGGGCGTCTCATCGTAGATCTTGCGCGTTCGAAAATCCCAGGTGTTGCATAGATTTGTCGACAATCTCGTTGAGCGCATTGACGAAGTATTTCAACGCTCTCCCGAACAATTTATTCCCGGAGAGCTCCGTAAATAAAAATCTGGGACAACCGGAGTCTCGAGAACCTGCTCGTGTATTCTGAAGTCCCGCACCGGTGCCACTCGGATAAATAATTTTTCGTTATTTTCGCCGTGCGTTGCATTCGCGTTGCTCGGGAGGTTGGAAGATACACGCCGCGAAAGAGAAAGCGATTAGAATGCAAAAGTTGCCCGAAGAAAGGATCGAGAACGTCGAGATCGACGCGAGGTTCGCGATAAAGGTGCGTGAAATTTTTATCGCGATCGAAGAAACTCGATCGCGAAAAATCGAACGAAACGAAAACGGGACATTGGACGATTCGTCGATTCGTTCGGGGATCGTTCGATTTAAAATTGTTCGCGATAAAAAAAAAAAAAATCGATCTTCTCGAGTGGGAGAAGACGAACCGCGAATACTCCTAGAGAACCGTGAGGTTTGCGGTATCGTCAGCCGAGCCATGCATAAAATATGAAGCATTGTTTGCAAACGTTTCAATGGAACCAACTCCGTAGCTATCGAGCGGGCTGTAATTCGGAGACAAAGGGAAATAGATCATTTGCATGAATAGTTTTATCATTTTTCAATGCCCGTTTCGTCGCAGTCCCGCTCGTTAAGGTGCAACCTGTGTTTAAATCCATCGGTCGCGGTTTGCCTCGACGAGTCCCAGGTATCAATTTTACGATCGCGCGCGAACGGCCGTTAATATTTTGTAAACGTGTCATACGTCCACTATAAAGGTTACCGTGAAGTTATGTAGCCGGTCGGGTATACGGCGCACGTTATAAAAAAAGAAAAAAAAAGAAAATGAAAGAAAATAAAAATAAAAGGCGAATACCAAAACGCCTAATAAATTCTCCGTGGATACGCGCGATTTCGAAAGATAAAGGATCGAAAGCGCGATGCAATTTCTTAAACCTATCAACCGGCGTCCGTCTATCTCTTTTTTTCTCTTTCGGTTTAATCTACGTCGAAATCTATCGCGGAACGTAGCCACCGAATAGATCGATCGATCGATCCATCAATACGGACAGTAGTTAATTCAATGGCTCGGGATACATTCGTCTCCTCGCACTCGGCGAGAAATTTATACAATGTTATCCGTCTAAATCATCTCGTTGATGCCATTTGTATGTTTTTACGGACGCGACTATCGATCAACGATGGACGAGAACCGTGTAAACGGAGAACAGAGAGAGGATCCCCGTTCGTTTCACGGTTCGTGGAATTCGACACGGGGCACAGTTGGTTAGATCTGTTTAAAGAGGATCGAACTATTCGCGTAAATTATCGGATACCGGGTATATAAAACTCCTCGCGGTGGGCGAGTTCGCGCGAACGACTGGTATAAAACTCCTTTTGTACCGTTTTGGGTCTCTCCACGCTACTTTGTGCAACATTCTGTCGACAAAATATTCAACGCGAAACTTTGAGCCATAAAATTTGCATAAAAAGGTCCCATGGACGTCGCGCGCCTCCGTTTTAATATCCGTAAGGTGGGTCGAAGGAGCGTGGTAAACTTTCGAGTTGCGATCGATTAAAATTGCTTTCTCGTCCTTGGTGGTATTTGAGGCTCTCTTTTCAGGAAACTGACGGACAAAGACATTTTTAACGTTCCGTTGGATACTTATTCACCTTTCGTCGAAGATGCGGACATTTTTCTCGGCAATCGATACTCCATACCGAAGACCTAAACGTTCATATCTAAGACTTTTGAGAAGAGAACATTATTAAACGTATGGATTTTCAAAATTTCGAAATTTCGAAATACTTTCCAGTTAAATTGAACGATACTCCATACCGAAGCCCTAAACGTTCATATCTAAGACTTTTGAGAAGAGAAAACTATTAAACGTATAAATTTTCAAAATTTCGAAATACTTTACAGTTAAACGAAACGATACTCCATACCGAAGCCCTAAACATTCATCGATATCGAAAACTTTTGAGAAGAGAAAACTATTAAAAGTATCAATTTTCAAAATTTCGAAATTTCGAAATACTTTCCAGTTAAACGGAACGGTGTCGGATCACGAAAGAAAGGAATTTTTTCCTTGGAAATTTTCTCGATTCTGCTCGAGAAATTTCAATCCCTCTCAAAAAACTGCCAACGACTTAAAAATTTTGTCTAGAAAATCAAACGACAGCGTCGATCCCAGACATAGCACACTTGTTCGTATCTCGTCGAACGGTGTAAATTAAAATTTGTTCCGGCGCGAACGATCGATTTCCCCCCCGAAGTGTCGCATCGAAATGTCCCCGACGTGAGTAGCGGCACTGGTTGAAATTACCGTGGCATCGGGCGCAACGATCCGATCGGCTCGCGACTGCATTCGTTTCAATTTCATCGGCAGTCGCGCGGTCGGAAGACGCTCGAGTGGATAATCAGTGCCGCGAATGGCCGCAAAAAAAGCCGAGGACAAAAACGGGCTCGTGGACGTTGATCAGGGAAGGTTTGAAATGAGCCTCGAAACGGCTCCAAGTAACCCCCTGCGTTCCCCCCGCGGACCACACGAGTCGGAACGTACACGAGCGTCACTTTGTCCCTGACGAAGTTAACGTTTACGTATGCGAGCAGCATCGTCCGGTGGGTTTGGAAGTGCCGGAGGCATTCTGGAACGATGTTGTCGGCCGTGGCCGTTTTAGCCCCGGGCGTCTCGAATACGACAGACACCGAAGCCGCGCCGAGGCTTGGTTCCCTTTATATCGGCCCTCGCCAACTGCCCCATTATTCTCGATGGCCGATGGCCAATCGTATCGGCGAAGTACCAACTGTAACTTTACGAGGACGAAGACTCCGACGCGCACACCACCGCTTGGAAAAGCTCCAGGTGCTGCTGCGCACCGCCTCGAGAATCACCCATTAAAGACTTTCGTGCGAGCATTATTCGTACCGTGTTTTTCTTTCGTGCGACGAATCGGTTTTTCGGACGAACGCGGACGACGATCGTGAGCCAGCGCGCGCGCTCGCTCGCTCGCTCGCTCACGTGTGTGAGAAACTCGTGCGCCTTGCGAGAGACGCTCTCGTCGACGATGCAATTTCGCGAGATGCGCTCGAGCGAAACGCCGCGCGTCCACGGAGGAGCGTGGGAAGTAACTCGGAGGACACGAACGCTCGATGAAAAATCACCGATGGTGATATCACGATACTGTGAAATTATACAAGGGGCTCCGGGGTGAAATTTCTGGACCCGATGATGCGGAATTTGGCACCACGGGGGAAAGAGATTTCTTTTCCTTGGAAATTTACTCGAGAGATACTCTTTCCATCGAGTTCCAAAGTTTGAATACTTGGAAGACGAATAATATGGAAATATTTGTGATCGAGGACTGCGAAAGGAAGACATTTTTTTTCTACGGAAGTTTCCTCGTGAGATTTTTTTTATTTAGAAACGGGTGACACGGATATGTTTGAGATTCGGACATTTTGGTTCACGAAAGAAAGGAATTTTTTCCTTGGAAATTTGCTCGAGAGATATTTTTTATATCGAGTTTTAAAGTTAGAATACTTGGAAATAAATAACATGAAAATATTTGAGATCGAGGACTGCGAAAGGAAGAAATTTTTTTTCTCCGGAAATTTCCTCGTGAGATTTTATTTTACATTGAGTTAGCAAACTTAGAAACGAGTAACACGGAAATGTTTCAGATTCGGACATTTTGGTTCACGAAAGAAAGGAATTTTTTCCTTGGGAATTTGCTCGAGAGATATTTTTTATATCGAGTTTTAAAGTTAGAATACTTGGAAATAAATAACATGAAAATATTTGAGATCGAGGACTGCGAAAGGAAGATATTCTTTTCTACGGAAATTTCCTCGTGAGATTTTGTTTTACATTGAATTTTTTTTACTTAGAAACGAGTAACACGGAAATATTTGAGATTCGAAATTTGGGACCACGAAAGAAAGAAATTTTTTCTTTGGAAATTTGCTCAAAAGATACTTTTTATATCGAGTTCTAAAATTATAATACTTCATAATACCTAAAGTCATAATATTCATTTCCCCGGAGATTCTATAACTCGAAACGAAACGAAAATATAAGATAATAGAATTGCATCGGAGACAAATGCATTCGAAGATTAACCTAGTACAGATGCACTATAGTGCATACAGTGCATTCTGTTACGTATTCCACTGTAATTGTTCGAAGAGTTTTCCGCGCATCTTAACTACTCATTAAATACATACATATCGATAGTAAGCAATGCTCGATATCGTATCCTATACGAAAACAATCACAGAATCTGTCTACGGTGCAATTAGTAATGCAACTAATTTTTGTGTCAGGCGCACGCGTATTGGATCGATCTTCGAATGCAGTTTCCTCGAATCGAGCACAACTTTGACATCGACCCCGACATTTATCTGCAGCTTCTTCGACTCACATTTGTCTTCGAGCTCCAAAAAAATTGGTTGAAAAATCCATGTTTCGTCCTCGTGTGATTTCAAGTCACCGAAAAACCATCGAATCCGAATTCCCATCGGCTACGAGACTCGGAATTATTTATCGTTCGAATTAAACACACGTTTCTCATTCTTTCCACGCCGCTCGCTACCAAGAGCGACAATATCTCTTTTACATTGTAAACGACGCGCGTCGATTGCTCCTCGCGCGGGATAATTTATATAGCGTGCAATTACTCGAACTCCCCTGGGAGAGAGCTGCAAAAGGTAAATGAACGGGTAAGTACGAAGCCCCGGCATACCGTGCATACTAAATATCTCATTAGTTAACTCGAAGGAGGATTCACAGATTATTGTTATTATTATAACGTTAAGTGTGAGCCGTGTATAAACGAGGGGCGCATAGATAGCACCGTTTATCTAAATTGTTCATCGGGCAAATTATTTTCCACATGGAAAAAATTACTCTCTCTTTCTTTCTCTCTCTCTTTCTCAGAAACAGGGGTCGCGAGCGTTTAACCGTAATTTATCATGAATTTTTAACCGGTCGGTTAATTGTTCGCGTTTTATCCTCGATCCACAATCGCGAGAACCGATAAAATCGAAAGAAATGGGAATGTTGTCCAACGAAGAAAAAATTCGAACGCGTATCGAGGTCGTCCACGGGGGATGTGCGAATATCAACGATCTGTAAGAATCGTGGTTAACTGGACGATGAAAACGGAGCAGTACGACGCGCGCAATCGACGAGGATCTATACTCGTGGCAACGGGACGAGATGTAAACAAATATAAACGATCGACGCATAGACGAGACGAGAAGAAACTCACGGTTCGTCGTCTTCTGTTACAGGAACTCCGCGCGAACGTTTGTTTTTCTTTACCGGGCTCGTCTCGTCGGACTCGGTATAGCGGTTCGTGTGCAACGATGCACTCGAGGAAGCTCGGGGCGCTTATCAGTGGGCCGCGAGACGCCGCGGAAAGACGTCCCACGGCGGTGAAGGAGGAACGAGGACGACGAACGCGATAATCTAAATTAAAGAAGCTAGACATCGGATTAAGGGATCGAATCGAGGCGACCGCGATACCTCCGGGCGGGCAACGATGGAGTTGTATCGTTGATTAAATTTCATTTGCATCCCGACAAAGTTGCTCGACCCGCTGCAACTCGTCTGGACGAGCGAATAAATTCGAAAATTCCACGATAAGGCTTGCCCGTCGCGAAATCGAAACACGAGGTGGATACGTTCGTGGAACGACCACGGTGATACGGATTAGGAGAACGTCGAACAGGATTCGCGAACGTAATTGGACGAGAACGGTTCGTATCGAAATTTGTTTCGCGCCAAATAGCCCGGTAAGAATTCGTTGAATCTTCGAACGGAATAGTGCACGATGAGATTGCACAAGCGAGTGGAAGGACAGTGTCACTGTGTGGATCGGAAAAGAGCGTAATTTTACGACGATGAAAATATTCTGGAGTAACTCTATTTATAATCAATCTTTCTGTCGTTGTTTACACTTACGTTGAATAGTATATTAAATCTTCGTAAACGGACAGTGCGTGGTAAGATTGAAAAAGCGAATGGAAGAACAGTAACAATGATAATACAAATTCAAAGCAAAGTTTAATCGCGTAAAAATGAAAATATCCTAAAATGACAGCTACTCTATTTATCATGATAATCAATCTTTCTGTCACTATTTATACTCACATTGAATAGTATCTCAAATCTCCAAAAACGGACAATGCGTGGTAAGATTGAAAAAACGAATGGAAGAACAGCAACAAAGATAATACAAATTCAAAGCAAAGTTTAATCGCGTAAAAATGAAAATATCCTAAAATGATAATCACTCTATTTATCGTAATAATCAATCTTTCTGTCGTTATTTACACTTACATTCAATATTATCTCAAATCTCCAAAAACGAATGAAAAAACAGTAACACAGATAATACAAATTCAAAGCAAAATCAAATGGCGTAAAAATGAAAATACGAAGAAACTCATCCGTTCCTCTGTACACATATATTTATACTCTCACTTAACGACACTCGAGTCGCCGAAAACAGACACCCGGTAACAGTGAACACTCGAAGCGAACGGGAAGATCGTGAAACAAAATCGAAAGCGTGCAAGTGTGATTCGTGACGACGAAAACGTCCGAAACGGACGTTTAGTCCTCCCCTATTAATTGCATCGACAAGCAACTCGGTGGTCGCTAATTATATTTATACCTCCGGTTAACGCGTACCCGTGGAACGTTGCATGGAAGAGATCCATTGGGAGCGTCGTGGTCGTCGTTTCCGGGTCTCTTGTACGCGTTAAAATATCAACGAGGATGGCGACCGTGTTGCTCCCTCCCCGCAACCGTTGCTCGTTACATTGAATAAAGTCGAAACCACGCGGACGTGGTCCTCGAGACGTCGAGGGAGTCCGGGAATACGGTCGCGAGCCTAATTAGCCGCGGAAAAGTGGCTGGCGATGAAAGGAGTCGTTGGAAAATAATAATAATAATAATAATGATAATAATAGCGACAATAATGATAAACGTGAATGAAATTGACCGCAGGGCGTCCAAAGGCAGGGGGGGTAGAGTTCGAAGCCAATTGACAGACAGCAGAGGGGTGACCTCGAGGCTGGGCGAAGAGGATTGCAAGCTCAGGGCGCTTACCGAAACGCCGCGAGCTGTCGGAGCGGGAAGGTGGCGTAGGGGAGAAGGACGACGTCGAGGTAGCCCGGAGGTGGTAGCGGCGGCAGCGGCTACGGCGGCGGCGGCGGCGGCGGCGGTGGTGATGGTGGTGGTGGTGGTAGTCGCGGCTACGAGGCTGGTACCGGTGGTGGTGGTAACGGCGGTAGTGGTGGTGGTGGAAGTAGCGCGAACGCTCTGACACCGGAGAAGACGCTTCAGTCCCATTAAGGCTGCGGTGGCGCGCGGCTCGCGCTCGTTTCACTACTCGGAAGAAGACACGTGAACCGTGACCACGTGGATCTGTGCGCGACACACGGCCACACGAGCTTACCGCGAAAGCTCCACGGTGGCTCGAGGGAAGTGTTCTGGTTACTGGCGAGCAGTCGGGGGATTGTGAATCGGCAACCGTGGACGCGAGAACAACCGTCAACCTGGAGCCCACGTGTCAAAAACGGTGAGCGTGGCGATTTACCTTTTATTTCTTTTTTCTTTTTCTCTTTCTTTTTTTCTTTAATTTCGTACATCGAGCACAGCGGAATTATCGTCCTCGAGAGAGTGCTGAAATTGATCCTTCGTTCTCGAGTACACTCGTAGAAATTGTGAAATTGTGTCCCCTTGGAAGATATTCGCGAAAATCGTTCCGTCGAACTCGCCGAGCATCCGCGTTCCGATTTGTTTATTTCACACCAACGCGCTGGTAGCTGGTCGTCCTACGGATCCATCGGCGATCGCCAGTCCGTAGTTGTAATTTCCTGACCAGTTTTTCTTCCCTATTTTCGTGACTCGGTAGTCGTTTTCCTTGTCAACGGTACAGCCACGGGCAAAGGTGATCGCGGGACTCGGAAAAGTTCACCAAGAGACTTTTTGTCGATATTATTTGTATTCGTGCAAGGCCAACCGTCCAGCGTTACGATTATTATCGCGAGGTTTGTGCCGTTCAACGGTCCATTAAAACGAGAAATTCGGTCCTACTTGCCCGATTCTGTTCCGGTCTGTTTCACCAGGAATAACGCTCGTTTGTTCGAAAACACAAACACGAGTGAACTTCGGAGATACCTTTACGAACAATAGAAACCTGCACGAACCCGAACAATTTTTACGCGATACGATATTTTATCTGCTCACAGCTGATCGCGATCTTGGTTAAAATTACGTTGGTTACGCTTATCGTTGATTCGCGTTAATTCGACCGATTGTATTTCAACGAGAAAGAAACACCGAACGGACGAAATGTATCTTTCCTCCCCCACCGATGAAAATGTACCCTTGAAGAAACGTAATGTTCGATATCGAACCGAAACGGAAAAAATAAAACGTTCGAACCCCTTGGAAAATGTTACGTCGATCAATACGCGTGGAAATTCGAAACAACAAACTCGTAACGATCCAAATTTCAACCGTATCCCGGTATCGAAGTGTCTCGTCGGTCATTTTTTTTTTTTTTTTTTTTACTCAACAGAACCGTGTATCTTCGTTCGTGAACGATTCTGTCGTGGAAAACAGTGTCCTCCGTTCAACCTGTAATTTCGAGATCGTAAACTCGCGTTAGTCGGGTAACGAACAAAAAAAAACAAAAAATTGTTGAATCTATAAATATCGAAACGATCCACGTAGCGAAGCAATTAGAGAAGGCCGGGGGAGCAACGCTGGTTCGGTCACGATTTATCTAATCAGTCGTTTTACTTTCGCGCCGATTGCACGGTAATTAACCGGCTGGTGAACAATTTATCGCGGCTAGACACAGTTAGCAGATAACGCGCGGTGTGTGCCTCTCTCCTCCGTCAGTTGCCAGCTTAATACCCGTTTAACGAGGCTAAACGCGTCTTTAGCGAAATTTTATGCAGCAACACGCGGCTTTCACGAGTCGAAAATTTCCCTCGCCGGTGTCGAACTCGACGATCGCGGTCGTTCGAACGACTTCCGGATCGAACGAGCGCTACCCGCGTCGAACGTGCTCGGGACACGAGGTGGGATGCGGGGTGGAAAGGGAAGACGAAAAAAAAATGAAAAAAAAGGAAAAAACGACCAGGTACTCGCGTTGTTTCCCTCGAGTTCGCTGTCGAAATATCGCGTGACGGATCGATGCCCCGTGCAATGGAAATGGAAACGAAATACTTTCTAATTGAGTTGCTGGAAAGCTGTCGAGATATAAAATGTCCCCGGTAATGGCAGCCCGGCAACGTAAATGACAGTCGACGCGAATCGACCGCGATTTTGAGCGGGTCCCCTGCTCTAGAACGGTGAGAAAAAAAGAAAAGAAACAAACGTAAACGCTGCTCTTCCAAAATTTTTTTTTTTTACCCGAACGCTATTGATTATAGGCTCTTCGTAACTTTGCGTGCTCATCGAATGCGTGTTTCGAAGAAATGTGTGCGTGTGTCTTTTTTTTTCGTAATGAAATATTAATTTATCGGAAGATATAAAATCGTGTTGGAGAAAAATTAATTCTTTTAAACGTTTGGAGTAAAACCCTCCCCGAGCAGGTAATACGATGTTTGGGGGCGATGTTTGAGGACTCTACACTTTGTTTCTTTCACGAATAATTGGATAAGAATGAAAATTAATAGATATATATGTATCTTGGAATAAAGTATCTATTCGAACGACGAAACATTCGATGCAACGCGGTGATCGGTGTAATGTTCGAAAATCGAGATCATCGGTTATCAATAAGCGAGGCACAGGGAACTTTTTCTCCAAATTGAACTCAAACGAGCCGCTCGAAAAGGGCAATGAATGGAACACAATGGAAGGTATTTTGGTCAAGCTGGTTTTTGTTTTCATAGCTGTTCACTCGTATCGAAGAAACACAAACCACGATAGAGATGATTCCCTCCGATCGTGGATTTGACTCCGCCATTTTTGACTCTGTCTGAAAATAAGAAAAATTTCTGGGACCTTTAAGAGTGTCTTCCAAGAAATAAAAACGTTTTTATCGCTTTCCCGACAATAATGGAAAAGTGAAAAATTAATCCAAACGTGTGAACAGGGTAGCGATCGGTCTCACTTAAACGTTTCGGTCATCTTCTTCTTCGAGCATTGAATCATCTTCCGGATAATTAACGAGAAAGTTAATTGTTAAAATAAAATCGTTGCCACATGGTAACAACAACCGACAACGCGTTCACCGATTCGTACCTCGGTGTTCAAAGCTACGAGAAAAAGAAATCGTAATTAGTCCGATTACCACAAAACCAATAACATCCCTTTACTTCGATTTTCTCCGCAATTTATAATCACTTTAAACGTGCACGTATGTTTTAATTATCGAACCTTACATTCGATGTACATATTCGCGTGCAAAGCGTTGAACGAATCCTCGTTTCCGTGTGGTAATTTTATGGTACATCGGTTTTGCTTCATTTCAATCTTCGGTTTGATTTATTAGCTAATTTTCTCGTTAATTGATTCAAAGATGGTTCCATATCCGAAGAAGATAATACACTTGGGCGATATCCATCGCTGTTACTTTCACGCTTTTATTTTTAATGTTCAATCGTCTTTCGGAAAAACAGTAATATTTTTTGCTCTTTGGCGGGCAATCTGCACGAATCTTTTATTTTCAGACATTATTTCAGAAAAGTGACGACGTCATTCTCTGTTCTTCGAGGGTGTTCCGAATGCTTCTGCACGAATTTTTTTATTTTCAGCCATCACTTCATAAAAGTTATAAGAACATTTTCTGTTCCTTGAGAGGCGTTCCAAAAGCTCCCCTGAAATTTTTTATTATCACTCCTTGTCTCGAGTAAATAATAAGAAAATTTTCTGTTCCTTGAGAGACGTTCCAAAAGCTTCTACAGAAATTTTTTATTATCACTTCCTGTCTCGAGTAAATAATAAGAAAATTTTCTGTTCGTTGAGAGGCGCTCCAAAAGCTCCCCTGAAATTTTTTATTATCACTCTTTGTCTCGGATAAATAATAAGAAAATTTTCCCTTCCCTGAGAAGCGTTTCAAAATCTCCCGCGCAAACTTTATATTTTCAACCGTCGCTTCGCAAAAGTTATAAAAATATTTTTTTCCCTCGAGAGGCGTTCCAAAAGCTCCCGCAGAAATTTTTTATCATCGCTCCATGTCTCGGATAATAAAATACTAAAATTTTCTGTTCCTTGGGGGTGCGTTCCGAGCGCTCCAGCACAAATTTTTCCTCTTCGTCCGTTTCCCAACGTTCTCCATCGTTGATAACTGAAACACTACCGTTTCTCGAATCGCGTCTTCGCGCAGCGATGTCCTCTCGCTCGCTTCTTCCGCGCGAGGTATGCACGGAAAGACGCACAAACGCAAGAGACGCGTTTCATCCCGGCGTGGATGACGTCCATCTGCCTCCGCGGGGCGAGAAAATAAAAAAAAAAAATAAAAAAAAGGAAAACGTAATCGTAGTCCGAGTACTCGTGCCCGCCTACGGAGGCCTCGCGCGCTCGCGGTTACCCGAAGACACAATGATATTGCTCAATCGCGGACCGCATTCCGGCGTCATCGAACAATGCTTGCGATCAATTATGCATCTCCTGTTGCACGCGGTGACATATAATGCCGCGCGGAATCCGCTTTCGAGAGTTAATGGAGTCCGAGTAACTCGAGACGACGTTGCTCTCTCCCCTTTGAAAAATTTTCTATTTCTTTTCTTTTCCTTTTTTTTTTTTCTCGTATCCCCACCACGCTCCTCCTTTCCTCCTTCTCGCGTCGCGCGCGAATCGAAAAGCTCGTGAAAGTTCCACGCGCGTGTTACGAGAGGTAAAAAAAAAAAGAACGAAAGAGAACTCGAAGCCTGGTTCTCTATTCGTCCGTGTGTGCCCGCGTCGAATCGCGATCATTCCACGCGGAGTTATCGATTTATCGATACGTTCGAAAACATCGTACGCACCGGTACGTCGTTGAAATGTCTTCGGAACTGGTTGGACGCGAGACAGGTGGCGCGGATGCAAATCCCTCCGCAGGACAGATTGTTTATGGACAGTAAATGTCACCGACCGGTACTTGATAATTTAATTCCTACGGTTGCGCGTACGAGCGTGTCTTCGCCTCGACTTGACGAATATCGAACGTCAATTTTCCGAGGGGACATCGTAAGTCTCGAGTACCGTGGACAGCTGTTCACGTCCGCTGGTTCCTCGTCGGACACGGCTACGCGACGAATAAATTCCGCGGCTCTCCGTGTCCGCCTTTTCGCGAAACCTCGTATAAATATATCCGCTTTACGATCAGGGCGAAGGAAAGGATAAATTCGTCGCCGTATATATTTAGAAGTTCGCGTTTCGCGGGACCCTAGAAGGACGGAGCGCGACGTACCGTGAAAGAAACAAGGGAGGGGGGGGGGGGGGGAGTACGAGTCACGAGTTTTACATTTTCCGATTTTCGAAGCGCGGAGCACGATCTATCGAAAGAGACCAAGAGAGATACAATCGTTTAGGAATCTCGCGTTTCGTGAAGTGATATTTTTAATGTCGAAATATTGTCGAAAGAAATTTCGAATTTCGTTTAAACGTGGGGCCCATGAAGAACAGAGCGTCATTTGTGGAAGGGAAGAGAGAATGTAGGGGAAGATTGTCGAATTTCAAGTTTCGCGTTCCGTAAGGCCCAAAACGTACAGGGCCCGATATATTAAAATGGAAGAGAGAGGAAGAGATCAAGTCCTCGAAGCGTAAATTTCAAAATTAAAGTTTCGTAAGGCCCAGAAAGAATAGGGCTCGATACGTTGAAACGAAAGACGAAAGAAGAGATCAAATCCTCGGAGCGTAAATTTAAAATTCCGCGTTTCGTAAGGCCCAAAACGTACAAGGGCCCGATATATTAAAATGGAAGAGAGAGGAAAGAATGAAATCGTTGGAATATAAATTAAAAATTTCGCGTTTCCTGGAACCTTGGAAACAGACAAGCACCAAAGCGAAAAGCGAGAGAGAGAAGGGATAAACTCGTATCGGACCCAAAATTTCAAATCTCGCGTCTCGCAGGGCCCAATTCTGAGAGATGAAAGCGCAACGTATCGAAAGACAGACCAAGAGACGAAATTTGGAATCTCGCGTCAGGTGAGGCCCAAAAGGAACGCGACGTGTCGAAACAGAAGTGGTAGAGGGGGGGTGGGGGAGTATCGCGGAAAGCTCACGTCCAAAAGCGTCTCTCGTGGTCGCTGCGAGTCACGAGAATCGGTCGAGACAGGTCTTAAATTTTCTCGCGTGTTACGAGACTCCACTCGAGGGGCCCACTCGGGGAGGATGTTTGGGGGGGGGGGACGATCGAAGCGTATCAAGGCACATCTCGACGCCGAAGGATCGACTGGCGACACGCTCCCCGCTCGATGAACCACGAGCGAGCGTTCCAGTTCGTTCGGGACTCGGTTTATCTGAAATAATTATTGCGACGAACGGGATATCTGAAATAATTATCGGCCTGTCTCTCCCGAGACGCGTCGTCCCGTGACAAACCGATGTAACGGTTCCCCGAAGGGGGCCCGACGCGGAGGTTACGGAGTGGGGGAGGACGCAGAAAACGCGATTCCCCGGTACGCGGCAGAAAACGAGGAAACCGCGATTTATCGTCGCGTCCCGTAAATCGACGCGTCGAACCGCGCGAATAAATAGTAATTATTGTTATTATCCGTAAACGGGGACGGACCCTGCGAGTATGCGCGAGAATAATTACGGTGCACGGATAGACAACAGGAAGAAGCGCGAGAGGTGGATTGACAAGGTGGCGCACGCGCGCGCGCGAGATAAAACATTGAAAGGTATTTCAAAAATCTAAAGAACCGTGACAAATTTACATTATAGATATTTCGAATAAATTACGGGAAAAGTAATCTTACCGCTTTTTTCTTTTCTTTTCTTTTTTTCTTTATATCAATATTGCATCATCTCCATTTCTTTTTTTCGTTACCGGGTGAACGTCGATCTAGTATGCAAATTTCGTTCCCGGGTGGAATATTTATCCGCTCGACGCTTCGAGTCGCGTTAAAAATATTGTGCAATAAATGCAGGAATCTCTCAAGAGAATACGTTTGACCGAGGACTGGTGGTAGCGCTCGTACGCCGATAAGCTGAACGCTCTCCCGTCGGACCGTAGTGTGCCAAACCCACCAACACTGTGTACTCGCGATTAAACCTTTGCACTACGCAATTGCGTTTCAATAGCTGCCTGACAAAGTTGAACGAAAAATATAGTAATAGTAACCTAGGATTCTGGGGGTGTTTGAACAAATTTTAGACCATTGGGTATCATCGATTCTGCGTACGAAAGTTAGAAAAATATTTTTCATCGTACCCTGGTTTCTAAACGTGACAATTTCATTTCTAGTACATTATCTCGTTAATTGTTTCCAATTCGTTAATATTACGTCCAATTCACCGATTTTATAATTCTCGTTTCTGCTAAATATTACAATGGTCGATTTTCGAATACTAATATACGAAAAATAACATTTAGCAAAACCTAAGTTAGAGAAATATTTTTCGTCGTCCTCTGATTTCTCAACGTGACAATTTCATTTCGGTACATTAGCCCGTTAATTGTTTCCAATTCGTTAATATTGCTTCCAATTTACCGGTTCCATAATTCTCGTTTCTGTCAAATTTTGCAACTGTCGATTTTCGAATACTAATATACAAAAAGTAACGAATCTACGAAGCTTCTGCCAATTTATAGACTCACGTTTTGCAAAACCTATCGTTTCTTCTACAATAAATAAAAAAACTACCCTCGTTCTCGCACAAGGAAGAGCACGAACAACGATCGAAACACTCGATGTTTCGAAGCCTTCGACCGTGTCACGCGGTCAATTTTTGTCCTTTCGAATTCGACTCTGCGCTCGTAAAGCCAGCACGTGTACGCCCTCCGGAGACGATCCGTTGCCCCGCCTGCCCCAGAGCCCTGTAACTTGCCCGCGCGAGGCTCCGCGCCCTCGCGGTGGATTCGCGAACGACTCGCGGAAGGCTCGAGTGTTTACACTTACCTCGTTTCGTTCTCCAATACGTTCGATTTTAATGACTGCTAATCAGCAGCCAGCCACGTCGAACCACGCGACTCCCAACTGTCCCCAACTGTTCACTTCGCGAATCAAACTTCATCTCGACTCTTCGATGATCATCGACACGTTCACGTTCCTTATTCTCGCCTGTCGATCCCTCCCCCTCGATCGACGCATCAACAAATATTCCAAAGTGTCCCTCTCGATATTTACCGAAAACGTACAAGGACGCGGAACACGTCGAAGGAAAAACAACCTACGAACGGACCCGCGACAACGATCGCGACAAGTCGGCTGGAAGGGGGCTGGAAAAACGTAACGTAACGAAACATGGCGGGATTTTTCATCGGGGATATCCGCGGGACATCCGGTTCATTTGAAATAACATTTCTGTAATTTCGCGATAACGTGCGACGATCTCAAGGGGCAGTGGAGTGGGATCGGTGGGTGAACTGTAGAGGTGGGTTTGCTCTCGAAATCGGAAAACACCGGAGACGGTGGAGAAAGTTTCGCGAACCGGTTACCGATGGCTCGATGCTACGTCTCGATGGCTTGTTGGATAGAAAAGTGGGCTTGAGGGGGATGGTGTGGCCGAACGGGTGTGGGTCGACGTACACTGATAGCGAAGAAGGTAGGTAGGCAGGGTGGAGATGCCAGGTGGTATGGGAACGGGAGGGGTGGATGGTGCAGCACCACTGCTAGCATTTCAGAACGGATGTGGAAGGGATGTGGACTCTGTGGAAATTGTGCTGGGGCAGGAAAACCGGGGGTTGGAAACTGACCCGGGGGATCGCCGGGGGCGCAGACGAGCTCTGCAGTTGCCGTAATTAGAACCGAGCGCCCGCGGCGTCTAGCCGACGGCTGACGAGTCTCCTGCGGACCGAAATTATTCATGAAGCCCCGCCACCCCGCGGCGAAATTTTCCCGTAAATATTTTGCCTTGTCCGAGATATCGGGGAACCCCGGCGCTTCGCGCGCGTGCACCGACGTGGCCCGCGCGACCACTCGCCCTGACCCCTAAGGCGTTTCTTTCGAATTCTACGGAAGAATTGTACGCTTTGGGTGGGGGTAATTCGAGTTCTACGTCTCGGTGGATTTCGATGCATCTTGTCGTCGTAACGAGGCTCTCGTAGAGGTGAATTTCGGTACGAGAAGGTGTGAAGGAGAAGCGTTTGGTACGGTACGAACGAGTAGATTTTTATACGGTTGTTCGGAGAGTTATTTGGTTTTCTGAAATGAAGAATATGTAATTTAATGAAAATCGTGTTTCATTTTTAACAAAAAAATGAAATGACTTTCCGAATGATCTAATAGTAGAGTATAGTAGGTCTCGAGAGTTTTTAGAGTGGAAGGGGCGAAGAAAAGTCGAAGAAAGGGTTTTGTTAAGTGTGGACGTGTCATTGTGAGAAAGTCGAGACGTGTGGATCGTAAGATGGGAGTTTTGTGGTTAATTATATTTTGTGTTATTATTGTCACCAAAGAGAGTCGTGAACGACGGAGAACATGGAGGAATTGTCTAAGCTGTTGTTAGGAGAATTTAATACAGAGGACACTTTTTTTCTTTTTGTTTTTTTTTTGAGCCACAATTTTATGTGTTATTGACAGAGACTTTTTACATAGAGTGAAATAGTTTTTTTTTAATACGCGCGATGGAAGGTTTTTATTATTTTTTTTTTTTTTTGGACGAATCGATGAGTCGTGAAAATATTACATTTTGAGGTATTTGAAAATACAGGTTTCGCACTCGTTAAAGTCGAGAGTCGCAAAACACGGTGTAAGGTGCTTTTGCACTGCACTGGATTCTATACATTTTACATGTACGGTAGAAGTTTCGTTAGTATGAATACCCGTTATACGGGCCTTCTTTTATATGAACATTCTGTTGTGTGAAAATTCTATTATACGAACAGTATATTTCCTATTACAATACTGCATGGAAATATTCAAAGTGAAATATTCAATCATATTCCCTTTTGTACGGATCTATTTACAACGATTCCGTAGGAAATTGGTACATCGCGTGTAAAACTATATCGCAATATCGTCAATGCTTTGAATAATAATCAGAAAGTGGATGGTTCGAGGCCCGAAAAGAAAGTAACGTCGTAGAACTCGAATCGAAGGAATTATTCGATTTGGCTGCCAAAGGGATTTAAAATTCATACGTTCGATTTCTTTAATTTCGTTGAAACGACGTAAAATTGAACAATATTTTTCCTTTCGATTTTTGATTCGATACGCAGAGTTATCTGAAAGCAAATTATATTCCTTTCGTTTCATTTCATCGGTATTAAATAAACTCGAGTGTTGACCACTTGTTGTACCATTATATAAAAATTCTCTCGCACGAATATTTCTGTCTCCCAATTAATTCTTACAACGAACATTCTACCATAGTTTCTAACGTTCGATATTGTTCTTTGACCTATCGAATTTTTTTCTCCAAAAAACTTAACTAAAAATAGAATTTAAGTAAAACAAAATTACCACAATTTATTCGTCTCTCAAACAAAATAATACTTGAAACCAAACGATAAACTTGAACAATCGGTGAACAACATTTTCAAGTACCCGTAAGATAGAAATCAATATTTATTACCAACCCTGCCCAGTGATTCTAATCGATCCTCCGTGTGAACGTTCCTCTCTCGAGATCTCGGAAAATAATAACTCACCCTGTCGATCCACGACCATAAATTACACCGATACGGGACCATCGACGAGCGTGTCGATCGTACGAAAAATTTTCCCATATTTCCGAAAAGATTCTTCACGCCCGACCAACAGGTCGCAACAATGAGAATGTAACAACATTCTCTCGATGTTCGTCGACAAGATCGAAAAGAAACGAGTCTCTTCGAGGGAGCAAAACCACCCTTCGGCAACGAAAGTCAATACCGACTATTAGCTCGTAAAGGGGCTCCGATCCCGATGATCATTACCGCGTGTTTAACGATCGTAACGAAGGGAGAAATTTTAATCGTTTGTACCGCGATAAACCGATTCATTTCCGACGTGAGTCGATTTTCACGAGCGTGTTGCGAGAATCGAACGTGCCGCGACTCCAATGGAATCTTGCACGTTGGACGAAAGTGTGACCGTTGCAGTGATCGGGGCGGTACAATTAATAATTCAATTACAAGTTCGATCACGGTAGCGTGTGCTCCGCTTATCTCCTCGATCTGGCATCGATATCTCGGTGCATAATACGCGCAACGATCGCTACGCAAATTACGGTGCACGCATGAACGCGGGTTTCATCGCCCACGACACCTTTTCTCGTCGTGGCAACAAAGTCACGACCACCGGGAGAAACAACATTCTACTCGGCTACTTCTACGACCGATTAAGTAATTGTCGCAATTCTACCACCCTCGATTCCACGCAAAATCGACCTTCCGTCACATACAAACCGTGCCGCGGTTTAATTGAAACACGCTAGGCATGAAAATGTCGTTCGTGGGTTTACGATCCATGTAGATACAATCCGTAAAATTGCACTCTTGCAATAAAATATTTTCGAGTCGAGAACGCTACTGGAAGAGAAACATTCGAAATCGTGTTAGGTTCGATTTTAATCGATCTCTGTTGAGTTTGACGAAACTTCGCAGGTTTGTGAAAAGGTCAAAAATAAGAAACTTGTTGTTTCTCTCGAGTTTGATAAGGCAAGTTCGAGGGAAAAAAGTAACCTGCAATGTTTTATCCCTCTGATGATAGTTTCCAAACTATTGGATACCTGAGGAAGGTTTTTAAATAAATTCTTAATGGTCTGTGACGCAAAGTAACATCGTGTACACATTTGTAAATAGAATTTATAACATATGTTTTCCTTTGTGATTTTCCATATTGTGAGATAAAAAAGTTGAGTTTAGTTACGTGAGCAAATTGAATCGTTTCGAATTTGTTAACTTTAGTTAACAAATGCATCGACTGATGCGAACGATACTAGTCCTTTTAGGTGAGAATAGTTCCCCCGATCTGTGGGTTCGTATTTTAAATTTAAATACTCGAGGACTACTTTTACCTATACTAGTTCCCCTGGTTTTCCCACGAAGGAGCGGTTCTCGGGTATCGACGAAATTTCTTACTCGCTTTCGCGATCAGAGTCGTACCTCTCGTCACTGTTTACGTTGCTTTACAACTTCAGGAGAATCGAAACAAAAATCCAACCGGTAAGCCCTAGACAAATAGCCAGTCCACCTCAATTGCGAGCCGCCCCGGTAGAGTCGGATATTAAATTCGTGCAGCAGCTGCCGTTTAAAAACTTATAACTTTTGCAATTTTTACAATTTCGACGTTTCCTCTTAGCTGCGTATTTTTCGAACGTCAAAGAACCGAGAGATCTAAGAAACAAAGAACCGAGAGATCTAAGAAACAAAAAAACGATATTATAGAAACTCTAAACCGAATCTTCGTTTCAACCGAACGAAAGATTCGATCGATTCGTCCTATTGTATTTCCATTCGCTATCCTCGTCGAGTATCTTCGACTTTCACCGGTTGTTATGAAAAATTATCCTCCCGCGTGTTGTGTATCGATAGCAGACAGTCTGGATTAGGTCTGTATATTCGACCATTAACCTTCTCACTGTTACGGGCGAGATATTTGGCGTCACAATGTTGTCCGTGCGACACTATGGGTGAAATATCTGGTGTCACGTGGACGTCCGTGCAACGCCACCGACGAGATATTTGGCGTCACAATGTTGTTCGCGAGACATTACGGATGAAATATCTCGCGCGACGACACTATGGACGAAATATCTCGCGTTGCAAAACGGATTCTTCGTTTCGGATTGTTGAAGAATTTTTTATTTCTCGTCCGTAGCTTTGCAAGAGTAAAATCGCGACGCGAGATATCTCGTGTGGAACATTACACGAGCAACATCGTGATACAAAGCATAACATCCATGGTGTCACGCTCGCAACATTGAGATATTCCATCTGTATAACCACACGAGCAACATCGTGACCTCAAACGTCTCGTCCGTAGCCTCGCACGAACGACACCGTGACCTCGAACATCTCACCGATAACCTCTCACGAGCGTCACCGTGACCCCGAACATCTCGCCGATAAAATCGCACGAACGACATCGTGACACCTTAAATATCTTCACCGTGGTGTCACAACGAGTCACCGTGACCCCGAACATCTCGCCGATAATATCGAACGGACGACATTGTGACCCTTAAATATCTCCACCGCGGCGTCATAGCGCGTCACTGTGACCCCGAACATTTCGCCGATAACCTCTCACGAACGACATCGTGACCCCAAGATATCTCCACCACGGTGTCACAGCGCGTCACCGTGACCCCGAACATCTCGCCGATAACCTCTCACGAGCGTCACCGTGACCCCGAACATCTCCACCGCGGCGTCACGCCGCGTCACCATGACTTCGAGATGTCTCGTGATCGTTAACGTGAGTATCGACCATAAAGGGAAACACGACCGCTGATACAATAATAATCGAATATCCGCGCGGTACGCGTCGGACGAAAACGCGACACACCTGGTCCAGCGTCGTCGTTGTCGTCGTCGTCGGGGCGGTGTACGCGTGTCGCAATCGGGCGTAGTCGCGCCGTCGATGAAATTCCTATCTCGGCCGCCGGTCCAGCGCGAAACCGCGCGCGCGCTTGCTCGCTCGCTCGCTCGCTCGCGCCGACAACGTCTCGGTCAGAGTTTCCGTCTCGCGGGGTAAGTAGGTGAGAGTAAGTGGTGGGAATGGGCGAGGATGAAATGGAGCAAGACATGCATTGGCGCGTGTCGGGAGTGCCTCCACGGGTCTCCGCGGCGCGGCTGCGGCTCCGGTACCGAGCTGGTCCGCGTTACGTGGGCAGGACTAACGTACAAGCTGAATACTTCGCATCGGGTCCAGGGCGTAAGTAACGACGCGTGCAACCGCTCGTAGGTAGGTAGGTACACAGAACTCGGGCCCCGACCGCGACGTATTGCCACCAGGCACGACGGGGCGGAGAGAGATTTACACCGCGTACGCAAACCTCTCGCGCGCGCGGTAACCCAGACCCGTACCGAGACCAGGGAAACGCTCTCCTCGTGAAACGACGCCGAACAGCCTCGTATATACATACATATATATATATATATATCCTACGTGTACCCGTACCGAGGCGACGCGACGGTCTTAAACGCCGTGAAATAACAGAAAAATCCTACCGACCGCGGGATTTATTCGACGATAAAAGCGACCCGTCTCGGTACCGGACGCGACAAGCGTTTAGGTGACCGCGCGTTGCTTTTGCGGGACCGCTCTCTCGAGTGCGCGCTCAGGACACGCGAGGACTCCTCCCCTGGCAGAATTATAACCGATTCGAGCGATAAAGTTGCTCGCGACGGGGGTATAACCGAACCGGGAATATATTTTCTCATTACGAACGATCGCGTTCGATCGCCGCTTAGAGGGGATTTTACGCCAATGGGATACCGGATAATTAGCATAATTTATCGAACGATGTCTCGGGTGGAGGTTTCGGTGAGGGTGCTACCTTTTTTTTTTCTGAAGCTTCGAAGACCGCGAGATTTTGGAATTGTACACCTGCGCGATGCAGGTGGAGGGTTACTGTTGTCATCTTGAAGCAATCGCAAGAACGTGTATTGTAGAATTTCGAAAATATACGTCACGAGATGTTAAAGATTGGATAATTGGTGTTTGGGTGATTCTTGGTCGCGTGTCTGGGAGAAATGGACGACAGTTTCTGTGTTGCAGGGAGTCATGATTGGTTCTGAGTTTATTCTTTGAGTGCTGAGTACTTCCGGTCGAAGCAATCCGCGTGGACGGAGTCCTCCCTTGCGATCACTGAGGGCGGAATATTTTCTTACTAGTGTGAACTTTGTCGATCGAAGGTACAAGGCGTGATTAAATTACGGTTGGAATTCTTTTGCTCGAAATTGAGCAGAGAAAGTTCTTTTCGAACGTAAATGTGCCCACGATCCACAATGATAGCTTTCTTTTAATGAATATAATAAGTGTGCATAGCACTCGAAGGGTTAGGGGAAATGTAAACCGATGAAATCAACGATCATTTCACCGACAATGTTTTAATCGACATTGTTCATTTATCGACTTTAACGTCGACACTCGTTTCGACATTTACTTTGTATTTATCTATCTATGTACCAAAGCTTGTGAATTATCATTGGTAATTTTACAAAAATACGTTAATACAGTTAGGGCTATATCGCTGCGTTTAGATAATTTTTTAAGGTTGTTCTAAACATTTTGAACACGTTTCGAAGCATGCTCGTCATCGAGCGTTGATCGTTTAGGCGTAACGTAATTGCAGTACCTTTGCACTCGCAGCTATTTCCGTTTCCACTTTTCACGCTCACCCAGTAATACATGTATCGTCTCTAATTTCACGTTTCTTACGTGCAAACCGTCGATAGCAATTTTCGATTATCCACGATCGAGTAAAACAATTTCTACCACTCGTTCCGCAGCCAGCGTTCTGATTCGATATTGTGTTTCTCGTATAAAAAAAAAACGAAACAGCCCGCACTCGTAAAATAATACACTTGTCCCTCGAACAATGCGGAAGTTACGTTCCTCGAGTAACCACGTAGTTGAAAATTTGCGTAAAATTGTTCATACCCCCCAAAGACTACGATCTACTCTAGAATTTTATTTTAGATACTATATAATTATACGTGTTGTTATATACATATTTCTATAATAGAGTAAGTTTAAAAAATAAATTTAAAGAAGAAATGTCACTCGAAACCATTACAATCGACGTCGACTTCGAAAAGACCGTGTTGTTCGAGGATCGACCGTGTTTACGAAACGCCATTGCAAAATGTCGTCGTGATTCAATATTGGCGGGTAAATAAAAACTCAATATCAACGAAACGAGTATCGATGCAGCGAACATTATCGATATCACCGTGACGATAAATAAACAATCTCGTCGAAATAAACGTCGCTCGAACGATGTCGATTAAACGTGGTGATTAAAAATTACCAATGATAATTCACAAGCTTAGGTACATTGAAACATGGTCGACGATTTCGTACGAATCCTGGTGAAGATCTTTTCACGCAAAAAGTTCGCAACTGCCTCCTGAAGCGATCTCTTTTTCTCTCTGGGATACGTCTCGCTCGAGCGTTACTAAAACGACGTTAGACTCGCATTCCTCGCGGAACATCCGAGGATACATCCGCGATGTACTCGTAGTCGGTCGATATCTCGATCGAAACAATCGCGAACAGGTACGTAAAAATTGCCGTACACGATATCGATTCCAGCAACAACGTACGACGTGCCCCAAATACGCGAGACTTGTAATCGCGACGACGAGGGGGGGAGATAGTCGAGCGGGGAGAGTAGCAGGACCGAACAAATACGGACAGGACGCGCGCGATCAGGATCTCGACGGATAAGATTTCATAGGCGAGTGTGTCAGGCGCGCGAGATTTACATCGCGGCTGGTTAACACACGCGCGGAGGACGTCGAAAAACCGCGCGGAATTTATTCACCGATAAAAGGGACTTCTCGTAGGCGAAGCGAACAGTTAGAAAGCCAGATTTCGGGGGAAAAAATGAATACCGCGACGCGGATAAGTTTCCGACAACGATCGAATGGACGCGTTGAAATTTATCCCCGAGAATGTCGTGTCCTGCGCAAACAATGGAAAATCGAAGCCTTATACTTTATACTATCTTACACTCATCTATCTTATACCCAACTACCTTACATTTAGCACACCGATGCAATAACGTACACAACTACCTTACACCCAACTACTCTATACCCAGCTACCTTATACTCAACTACCTTACATTTGGTACACAAATACAATAGTAGTATACTTGTTATATCCAACTATCTTACACTTATCTACCTTATACTCATCTACAATATACTCAACTACCTTAAACTTAGTATACCGATACAATAGCACACCTAACCATCTTATACCCAACTACTCTATATCCAACTACCTTATACTCAACTACTCTATACCCAGCTACCTTATACCCAACTACTCTATACCCAATTACTTTGTACCCAACTATTCTATACTCAGCTACTCTATACCCAACTACCTTATACCCAACTACTCTATACCCAACTACCTTATACCCAACTACCTTATACTCAACTACCTTACATTTGGTACACCAATACAATAGTAGTACACTTGTTATTTCCCCCACTCCACCCATACTACCTCCCCCCACTCCTTCCATATAAAATTCAATTTATCTTTCCAGCCACGCAAATCACGTACGGAAAAGATCTTTCGACAAAGACGAAGGACCCGAAACTTTTGAATCTCGATGTACGACGGAGGGGGGGCTCTCTACGTCGCGTTAAACAACTTTTTCCGATTACAGAACCGAACCAGTTAAGTAATCGGTTAAGTTCGCGCAACAAGAGTAACCACGCGGCCGGGCTTCGTTTCACTTTGTGCTAACCTACTCGCTCGCAGCAAAACAGGGTAAAAGGGAATTTTTGAGCGGCCTTAATAGACGAACGATTGCTCAACAACGCCGCGAAGTATCCCGCGGTGATGGATCGCTGCTTAATTGAAGCTCCTCTAAACGAGAATTAAGCGACAAGCACTCTCCGGGTGCTCTGAAAGGATGAGCGGGACTACGTGCCAGGCCGTGGCACCGATAAATTTCAGACTACCTACGTAAGTGTTCGTGGTAACTGCGAGCGCAAGCCAAACCGGTCGGCACGCGCTTCGAGTCGTCCACTATCGAAGCTCGTGCATGCACCGAAGAAAGGGAGCCACTCTCCTCCAGCGTCCTCTGCTCCCTCGTCTTCGTCGTTTTGCTCTTTACCCCGCTTTCTCCCTCCCGAGATGCGCCATCGGGCAACACGGACCTTTTTTATTTGCGCAACCGTACAGGTAATCGCGCTTCAACCCGGGACAATGAACACGCGATCGTCGTCCCTCTTGCTCCCGACGCGACGTTTCTTACTCGCCTTTCGTGCCTCTATTCGGTGACATCACGTTCCAACGTCGTGTCACGGGGCTCCTCGAGAGGGCTTCTTCTTTTGTGACGCGCGCTGCCATTGACATTTCAACCTCGCGTTTAATGAAGTCCGTTTGCGCGATTGTGAGACGACGGAGAGTAGTCGAGACGGAGAGGAGTCCGCGTTTACGCCGTGACTACCCGGTATGGGGCACTCGAAATCGTTCGAATCGGTATCCGACTTGAATATCCAGAGCGATCGTTCGATCGAGCGTTGTTTCGAGTAACAGGAGCATCAGAAGTGGGAGTAACCGAGACAACCGAGTACAATATAGTAAGTACGAGTACCGAATCGAGTGTTGTTTCGAGTAACAGGAGCATCAGAAGTGGGAGTAACCGAGACAACCGAGTACAATAAGTACGAGTACCAAGTCGAGTGTTGTTTCGAGTAACAGGAGCATCAGAAGTGGGAGTAACCGAGATAATCGAATACAATAAGTTCGAGTACCAAGTCGAGTGTTATTTCGAATAACAGGAGCATCATAAGTAGGAGTAACCGAGACAACCGAGTACAATATGTATGAGTACCAAGTCGAGTGTTGTTTCGAGTAACAGGAGCACCATAAGTAGGAGTAACCGAGTACAATAAGTACGAGTACCAAGTCGAGTGTTGTTTCGAGTAACAGGAGCCTCGTAAGTAGAAGTATTCAAGTACGGTAATTACGAGTATCTAAATCGTCGTGCCACCAACAAAATAATCACACCAACGTACAGTGTTCCTCAACAAACGATACAATCGAGGTGATATTTTGTCAAAAAAAAATAAATCAAAATCTACTTTTCGTTCTCTCTCGAAAAAAATCGAACTATCCTCGAAAGAAGAATACTTTTATTCTTCTATGAAGTTAATCCTGAATTTCTTCGTGGAGAATATGCGTTTTCCTCGCTGTTCTGTCGCAAATTTACTCATTTTTCTTTCCAGCGAATCGATTATCGGGAAGCTCGTGTCTCCCCGTTATTATATACCCGATAAACGTTCTCCGCTCCATTCTCGAGAGTCGATCGGTTATAGTCGGATATTCGCCGCTTGGACTCATTGCAGAAAATCGCCTATGCCCAATTACTCCGCCGTAGATAAGTTTAATCCAAGCGGCTCCGTCATCGTCGTTTCACATTCTTCCTCTCGACTCTCCACGGACCTATCGTCGTGATCTCACACGCGACAGACACCCATCCCCGTTCTTCTTCATCATCATCTTCTTCTTCTTCTTCCTCCTTCTCCTCCTCCTCTTCTCCTTCTTCTTTCTCCTCTTCTTCTTCCTCATTACGCCACGTCCTTCTGGCGTGCAGGTTGCGTTAAGGTGAGCCAAGAAGGCTTCATCTATCTCGCGAAAGCACCGCCGCTTATTAAACCTGGTAATAACTACCGTGCCGTTCCTCGTCCGATCTTCAATCAGAGGATCTAACGAGTTACTCGCAGAGTGGCGGATGTGGGTCAGTGCGAAAGCTCGCACGAAGGAAGTCCCCCGAGCAGTCAAGGACGTTCCACGAAGAATGTCCTCGTTGTCCACGGATCCTGATCGTGGAGAACCGAGAATTGAACTCGTCGGTGTCGTTTGACGATGTTTGTAACATTTAGTTCGCAATATTCTTTCGTACGATCATCGATGTGATTAATGTTCCCCGAAATATTCAGTATTTCTTTTTTGTGCACACCTCGCGAAACTATTAACATCGAGGGTGTTATTAAAATTGGTTTTTTGGGGGGGACGGAAAATTAAACATGATTTTTTTAGAGTGTATAAATATTTTATTAAGTTGTATATTCTCCATTTTGGAACACGGAATGACTTTCCGAATAAACCAATATATTGAGTGTCCCAGGATCGATGGTACAACCAAGAAATGAACTTTTTGTTTCTACGTGAAACAATAAATCAAAAATATAGAATAAAATTTGTTCGTTCTTCGTTTGGTTAAATACTCCTCGAATATTTGCGCAATTATATTGCGATTGTACGGATCTCGATACAGACCGTACATCGTTCACAAGTAACATTAACATCGTACGCAATGTTGATTCCTCGTGGATATTATGAGCTATTATTTATCTCTGTCTATTTAGAGATGATTGATAAATGAAAATACGACGCGTACTTTATGAAGTATACTTCACCGATGCAAAAATTGTTGCAAATACTGCTCGTAGTGCTACGCGCGTGACTCTCTGAGTTTCATTAGATAAAAGAAAATATTTAAAAAAATTCTCACGGTAGATGCACCGCACGCTACCGATGCAAGAAAATGAGAATGGAGAATATCCACGTATTCTCGACTCGCGACAAATTGATGGAAAGTGGTAACATGTGCGCACGAAATCGTGTCAATACGATTATAGACGAATAGGAAACTAAACAGTGGCCTGTATCGGGATCCGTTCGACCACGACACAGTCACACGCGCGCAAACTCGGTGAACATTCCAAGTAGATTATGCCAACGGATTATAATTCGTTATCGAATAATAATTTCCATCGAGTACGATGAGACACAAAGAGAAAAGAAGTATCTAGAGCATACGACGAAACGATTCTCTTCAGACACGAAAATGAAATTCGAAACGAAAATTGAAAGAAACAATTTTCCCATTTCCCATTCACTCTTTCACGAAGAATCGATTCATTGTACGTTCCGTCGTTGGAATACTATTGGGTCGTTCGGATAAGTCATTTCGTTTTCCAAAATAGTGAATGTATAATTTCATAAAATATTTATACCCTCTAAAAAAAATCGTGTTTCGTTTTCACCGAAAAAAAACGAAAGTTATGAAAATAGTTTCTTTTTTTTCGGTGAAAACGAAACACGATTTTTTTAGAGCGTAGAAACGTTTCATTAAATTATGTGTTCTTCATTTTGGAAAACGAAACGACTTTTCGAACAACTTAATTGTTAATTCAATATTTATGAAAAATGATATTCGTACGATTTTGGTATCGATCGAATAAACGCCTCGATACAAACGTTTCATTAAATTATACATTCTCCGTTTTGGAAAACGGAACGACTTTTCGAACAGTTTAATATTCATGAAAAATAATACTCGTTAACGATTTTGGTATCGATCGAATAACGTTTCTCGCGACGCCTCGATTCTGCACGCTCGACGACCTAATTCTCCCGCGATGCACGCGTATAGTTGCAACGTAAGAGCGGAACATCGCAACACGGAATCGTGTCGGTTTGTATCGCGTTTCGAGCCCGTGTTATTTTCGTACGGATGATAAATCATTATCGAATGTAATTGGCCGCGTACGCGAGCCGGATGCTCTCTCGAATCGACGCGCAACGAAGGGTTTATCGATCGTGCCTGTTCGCGGCCGGTGCTCCCACTTTTCGGTAATTAATCCTCCGTTTGTTCCTCGTTCCGCGATTATTTTGCAATCGACCGATTGCTCGAAACCAACGACATTGAATCTACGCGATTCGAAATTAATTTACGCCCTCCAAACGGGAAACATCGGTTCGGGATCATTTTCGATCAAGCGAACACATCGGAGGAAATGATCGAAAAATAGATCATTTTAAAAATAATATAAAGCGCGAAACGAAAATTTTTTCAACCTTTCTAACGTTCATGTCCAAATGTAGAACCTGTTTCTAACGACAAGTCCAGGTGTGTATTTCACGATTATTAAAAAGTCACTCTATTCTACAACCTGAACGTCCCTAGATCGACATTCTTTGTAATTCATACGTTCTCTCGAGATTCTAAATCGCACCGCTTAAAACTCGTTAAAACGTCGTTACCAGATATGTACAATTTCTTTTTTACGAAAAATTCACTCGTCGTTTCGCGCGTACCTTTCGATTCGCATACCTTCTATTCGCGCAATTTCCACCGTATTCTAAATTGCACGTATCGCTCCGTTAATAGTTAACAACCCGAACGTCGACGCCAATGTAACGATCATCGTATCCTCACCGTTTTCGTTTCTTTCACGGATGGAAGTAAACCACCCAAATGGGCCGCTTAATTAAGATAAACGCGATTCGCTACCATTCCGTGGCCAGTAAATCATTGAGAGAAATCCAGTCGTTCGGTGAACGGGAATGGTCGTGTTCCTTCTAAGATCGTTTTAATATCCAAAGGTTGTCGGCTACCGAGCGCTCGCTGGCGAGAGTAGTCGTTTAATCGACGATAAATCCGATCGATCGGTCGCGCGCATTCCTCGGCGCACGGCAATTTCAGAGACGACAACGAGACAGAGACAGAGAGGAACGTGTTGTAAAAACGTTGGATCGCGGTCATTTTCACGCCTCGCTGAACCCGTACAGAGGCGTATGAAACACAAACAATTCGATCGCGTCGTTCCAGTTTCCGCGACACCGGTCGCTGATCGCCGAGCGACGAACCACGCGAAAATCCTCGTCGAAATGTAAGCACGCGAGCCGATTAGGCCAAGTATCGTTTCGTAGCGGGAGCTACCTCGCGTTGCTTCCTAATTTTTTTCCACGAGAACCGCGACACTCTTCCGGTGGAATTTTCGCACGCAAGTTTCTACGTGTTTACCCTAGATTCGGGATTTTTTACAAATGAAAATAACAAAAATTGCGGGAGTTACGTGGATATTGAGCGAAGCGCGTTTCGAAAGACTGGTACGTACGGTTGATGCGATATTTGTCGTTTTGGTTGTTCGAAAGGAAGAAAACAAATGGTATTTGTATCGGTGTGTGAGTAGCTATGAAGAGAATCATGAGGAGGAAGAAATTTTGAAAATTTGAAAAAATGGGAGCTTTCGAAGTTTTATCAGCGATTTTTTCTGTGTTTTTTTTTTTTTTGGTCTTCGATGTGCTGTAGGTTGTGTAAAGGAAGATTGTATTTCTAAATACCCGATTCGTATAGAGGGATACTCGTTAATTTTCTTCAAATTTGAAGCAAATCGGTCGACCAGGACTTGAGTTACGTCGGTTTAAAAAATGCAGGTTTGAGAGAAACGCGTTTAAAGTTTTTGTTACGCACGCTGCGAGCGGTACATTGGTCTCTTTGAACGTCTACAACTTTGTTAATTTTACGAACTCGAGGAAATCCTTTTGTACGGATGTTTTCGAAGGCGTGTACTTTGAAGAAGTATGAAAAAAAGAAACAAACATAGGAAAATCGATTTTTCGAAGTCGTGCTACCGGAATACTTTCTCGACACGACTGCGCTGAATAATAAGAAGTCACGGACTAATTTCGTCGAAAAGACGCTTATGATCGGTGTTTTCAACCCGGATCGTTAACGTTTCGGTTCCCTTTGTCGATAATCGTGCCTTGTGAAGCCGGAACGCGTCTCTGCGATTTATGGCTCGGTAAAATTCGCGCGGCGACGCGCCGCGGAATTATGGCCGATGGTGAACGATGGACCTTTCCCGCGCCGAAACCAAAATAATATCTACGACTCGTTAAGCTCGTATACTTCCGCTTGCAACGCTATCCACGCGAGTGATTGGTTTACCAAGTGCGATACTAAAAAGATAAACGCTTTAGAAAATTTATTGCTTGGTAATTATTACGGTAAATCATTGTTAACTGCGCTCCACACGTTTGGGTAATTTATTAAACGTTGAACTTCGAGACGTATGTATTTGTTAATTTTTTTTGTGATTGACAAGAGCTTGCAAAACAGTAAGTCGATTATTGTGTTTATTTCTTTAACCGGTTAGAATAGAGCGACGATTTTGTAAATAATTGTGAAAGCACCTTTACGAATTGTTCTATTGGGTTGTTTGGAAAGTTATTTCACTTTTTCTGGTGAAAATGAAACACAATTTTTTAGAGTGTATAAACATTTTATTAAATTATATATTCTCAATTTTGAAAAACGAAATGACTTTCAGAACAATCTAATAGATCGCATCGTAAAAAAAAAATTAATTTAATTCACAATTTCGTTAATTTTTGGAACCGATTAAACTGTAGAAATAACTCCATAAATACCTACGAAAGAATCTTTACGATTCAACTGATCAAGTTTTCCTTCTCTTAGTCCCCGAGTAACAAATCGTGAGAAAGAATACCAACCCGAAAAACAACGATACTTAACCCAGACGATTCTCCGATTTTCCATCGTGCGACACAATGGCGAAACGAAGAAGAAAGAACATCGGAAAGACAATCGCAACAACTGCCACGTTGCGCACAATCGTTACGATCGAACGTTTCCCGCGAGCGAAACAGCGAAATCATGCACAGCTGCGTATCGGGAGCAGAGGAACGGAACTGAAAATCAATGCAAACCTAACGCAAAGTGGAAGTTAACGAGCCACTAGTGTTTCGAGCAACGTCCTCACGGTTCGTCGCTAAGTGCGCGTTTATAGCCGCTTCATGATCGTCGAGCGTTAATGAAACCCCGCTAACGATCGACAGATGTACCCCGCTAAGTGACGCGTCTCTTTTCGAGCGTCACGCGTAGCGAGACCGCGTACCGTTTACATCGTATCGACTCGAAACGTGGCCATTAATTCGTAATTCGTTCGATTTCGCGTATCCTCCCCCCTCCCTCGATACAAGATCGATCAATGCACGATTTGTACAGTACGTATCGCAAGAACGTGGACACGATACGCACAGTGCGCGTCGTAAAAGCGATGTGCACGGTACGTATCGAAAGAGTGTTCGTATACACGATTTCATGGTTGGAAAATAGATTTTATTATTAAATAAAATAACCTGAACTTCGATACGTTTGTTCCGGTGATGTTGTAATTTATGATTTTATTTTATAATTAGTAATGTTCGGTTCTTGAAACGAGAATCCGGAAGACTGTCGAAATTGCTGACGGTTGCTATTACCTCTTCGTTCGATGAAAATCGTTTCTTATCCATGAATTCTTCGAGATGTCAGAACAGCCATAAGTCAGAGGGAGCTAAATCTGGCGAATAGGGTGGATGTTGCAATAATTCATACTTTGATTCATTGATTTTCGCGATGGTTTCTCGAGCTGTGCGAGAGGGCGCGTTGTCTCGATGAAAAATGATTTTTTTCTTCCGTAAACCATTAGTTTCTCGCTAATTTTTACATGCAGCTGATCCAACAGGTTACGATAATAATCTGAGTTAATGTACGAAGAAAATTTCTTTTTCATCCGAGAAAACTGATGCTAACACTTTCCTGGCCGATTTCTACACCCTAACTCGCTTCCGAGCCAAAGTACCGGGTTCACACCACTCCTTAGCCTCTTGTTTTGATTCAGGATCATGGAGATAGACCTAAGTCTCGTCTACACTGACGAAACGACGCATAAAATCCTTTTTATCCTTTCCAAAACGCTTCAAATGTCGCTGAGAAAGTCGCATTCGGATGTTCGTTGTTCTACAAATAATACTAGTTGGTCGATAATCGTCGATAATCGATTGTTCGATGTCGTTCGGTAAAAGGAGAAAAGTTGTCGAGCAACCTGGTACATAACGAAAAATTGTTTGCGAGAGGAATTAATTTCTACAAGGACACCGCGTCCAAGTTCTTGCGGTACACACTGTACATTCGGCGTCGTAAATCACGCAACGACGATTCTCGACGGCGGTGATTTTATTCAATGGATCGATTAAAACGATCGACGTCCTCGATGTCCGACGCGGAACAAGCTCGACGTTATTGCTCGACGGAGATTATTATCTCGTCTCTAATTAAAGCCTCGAACGGGGACCGAAAAACGCTGAATCAACCATCGACGGGATCGAAGCACGCGAAGAATAACCCCGCGGTTAAGTAGTCGCGGCTAGTAGCCGAGGTAAATATTTATGCGAAACTTATACGAATGGGATATAAATATACGAGGGACCACGAAACGAAACAAGAAGTACTCGCCATTATGCGAACGGTGCTCTCGAGCCTCCTTCGTACGCCCACGTAATTTTATGGCACTCGAGGCTCGCCCGAGAACCGAGTTGCGTCGCTTTCGTGCACGTGCGTTCCCGATAGCTTCTTAATTGAATCGACAACAGGATTACGCCGCGAACCATCGGAAACGGAAACCGTCCCGCGATAACGAGACACAAATGTCGTAAGTTTGTTCGAGGATCGAGGTAAACGCGATCGGTAAGAAAATATATATGGAACGATCGTTTTTGGAAATGTACGATACTTTCTGTTCGCGATAATTGGACACAAATGTTGGAAGATTCTTTGAGGATTGAGGTAAACGATATTAGTAAAAAAAAAAATACGGAATGGCGGATTTTGAAAATGTACGATACTTTTTGTTCGCGATAATTGGACAGAGATGTCGGAAGATTGTCGATGGATCGAAGTAAACTGTTTTTGGGAATGTATAACACATTTTGTAAACGACGAACGAAACCACAGAACCGTCGAATCGCAGTAATAAAATCGTAACGTTTACACGAGATTTTCGACGAGATTCGATGCATCGCGTAAAAACGAAGAACATTCGATCTCTACCGAAACGAAATATTAACGCTGTTTAAAGAAAAAAGAAGAGCGAGTAATAGAGAGGAAGTTCAAACTTTCGAATTCAATTTGCACTGAATTGCTGCGCGTGTAACTATTTCGAAAGCAAGGTACGAAGACCTCGTAACGCGGGGAAAATTTCACTATTCCAAAAGTCAACGATTTAACGAAAAGTTACATTTACATATCTGAGAGTTACGAATTCTTGCTGTTACACTTCTGAATAATAAATTTCCCTCCTTTCGTCGAGGATCGTTTATGCTTCAAATCGTTCTTCTTTTAGTTGCATTTTACCGACTATAGCTCATATTGCGACAAAGAAACTTAAAGTGGTCGATACTGGGGGATGGTGAAAAAGGGTCGTAAAAAGAAAGAGTCAAAGACTTCAAAGACTTATAGTATCGAGAGGAACGAAACACGTGTACTCGACGTAGGATTGATCCTTTTGGCGTAAAATTAACTTTTGTTACTTACTGACATTCGATATCGCGAGTTTCTTCATAATACATATACTTATGTGTCTATTCGTAATACGTATACCTACATTTACATCGAACGTGAATAACAATCACAAAACCTGTGTCGATCGGATAATTTTTATTCCTCTTAACGAGTGCTATACACACACATACATTGAATATAAATATGAACCACAAGATCTACGTCGATTGAATAATTTTTATTCCTCTCGATGAGTGCTATAAATATACTTACATATACATTGAATATAAATACGAACCACAAGATCTATATCGATCGAATAATTTTCTATTCCTCGTAATCTTTCTTTCCACCATTCTTTCCATCTACGAAGTCTCCAGTACCCATATTTATTTCACCATTTCGTGAAGTCTCCAGTACCCTTTCCTTCACCCCATGAAGTCTCCAGTACTCTTTCTTTCACCCCGTGAAGTCTCCAGTACTCTTTCTCTCACCCCGTGAAGTCTCCAGTACCCTTTCCTTCACCCCGTGAATTCCCCGATACCTTTTCTCTTCACCACCCTGTGAAGTCCCCGATACCTTCTCTTTCCACCAACCTCTGAAGTCCCCGGTACCCTTTTCTTTTTCAGCAGGCCATCTTCCGCGAAACGCGTGTCCAATGTAAAAACGCACGGAACCGCGACTTAATTGCGGCCCGCGCGGACTCGAATTAACCGTGGGGACCGAGAGACGAAAGTATACACCGGATAAGCGTTCCCCGCGCGTTCGTGTTCCTCGACGAGCACGACCTCTCGATTATCGTGCCTCCTCTCTACGGAAAATAAAAAGCAACGAACGGAAACAAAACCGAGAAGAATCTCCAGCCGCGGTAGCACCGGGGGCGGCGTGCGCCGCCCCCCTCGACTTCTGGCATTAACGCGACCCCCTGGCGTTCAAATAATGCTATCCAAGGAGGAAAATGAGGCGTTTTCGAATTTGCATTCCAAGGGGCCCGCGGGCCACCGCGTGTCCTCCACTCGCGTTCACGGAGGCTCGGTTTCTTGTACAATTCCGCGGCAACGAGAGGAAGGCCAACGTACCTGGCTACCTACGCGAGCCACACGGTGTTTCCTGAATTCACCAGCCCGTGTACGCTCCGCGTGTGCGCGTGACGTTGACCCTGAAGCTCTTTGGCCAAGTCCACGGAAAGGGTTGCACCTCCTCGCTCCTGGAGGGCTAAGGTACAACGGAGGGCCACCGTTGGAAGGCCACCACGGTTCGCCCCACCGGTTACACCTTTGTACCTACGAATATTACCGCGTGAATGTTTCAACGTTCAACCAGCGAGACAGAGAACCGCGCGAAACCGGGCGAGAGTTTGAAAGCGATCCACGAACACGGCTCTAATTTCGTCGATGGTCGCTTGATATTAGAAAGTCGAGATCCGTGGGTAACGCCGTTCCATTTACCGTGGATTTCAGACGAGAATTGTGTCTCGATATAATTAATCCGTATAAATCATAACCGTCGGCGGATCGTTCAACGAGTGTTTACCGAGAGCTCTCTGGCGAGGTGTGAGAAACGAGCGAGATTTTAGATCTGCTTTTTTTTCTTTTCTTTTTTTTTCTTTTCTTGGAAGAGTCGATTAGGAACTTGGTACGCGTGAATATGGTTTCGTCGAGTTACCATGGAACATTTCTCGAGCGTAAATTCTTTCTTTCGAGAGAAATTGAAAAATTATACACGGAAGGCGACGAAAAGAATCGATAGACGTTCGATTTGGGAGATTTTTCGATTCACGCTGCATTTTAACGTTTGCAATTGTTAACGTTTAAAATGTTTCCACGAAATGGAATTAAGAATTAAACATCTAGCTCACCGATCGAAACGGGGAATATACAATATGTACCGATCGCTGTTTAAGGAGAAAGAAAAGTGAACTTGGCTCACTGTTTCGAAAATTGAGCGATCTTGAAAGAAAAGTTGCTCCGAAATATGAAAGCATCGTTTCCTCGCGACTCAAAAGTATCGAAGTATAATATTCTCGCGACTCTAAAATATCAAAACGTAATGTGTCTCGAGAGAGCTGTTCCGTGACATTCCTCGTTTGCCCCCTTACACTTCGTACGTCGCGCGTATTACGTTTTATATCCATCGCGAAGCAAAAATCTTTAACTCGACATCCTGTATTCTCTGTATTCTCGAGATTGATACAATATTCCACCGAAACGCGAGTTAATGATCCAAGAACATTGCACGTCGAGATAATACATATAAAATATAAATATACCCAGTCTGTATGTCGCGAGGTAGATCAATTTTCTATCCATCGATTAAATCATCGCGCACAGCATAATCCAAAACTGTGCTCGCAATTAGGATACACGAGCTGGACGAGCGCTTGCAAATATCGCAACACGTTTAAAACGAAAAGCATCGTCCCGCTTTAATTCAATATCACCCACGAATCTACCGTTTATACGCACCGAATAATTTCCCTGATAACGTTGCGGCTCGGGAACCGCGTACACGCTCGAAAATATCGTTCCATTACAAATATTATTCAGAGAGTACCGGCAGAGCTTGCGGTCGTAATGAAATCATGGGTGGGAAGCCCGTTAGCCGAGCCAAATTATATTTTTCAACCTTTCATCAATTCGCGCGCGGTACCTTTTTATCGATTTACGTCGGAGCCGATAGACGCGTTATTCCCGAAACATTATTCGAGAGACGTTACGCGGGGACGATTCTACGATCAAGCTTTCGTCGAACCACGAATTTTAATTAACCACGATCGTGGAAAAACATTGCTCGAATTTTATCGCTACCTACGACCGTTCCTCCCGAGGCGAAACATCGCGATCGAAGGTGAATCATAATCGTCGAACAGCGATACAATGGAACGTCGATCGTACCGATAGAACGAACGATTATTTCTAGTGATTAAAAATCAACGTACTCGTTCAATTATCGGGACAAAAATGTCGCGAATAGAGACTCGGGAAATTTTCTTGTAATCGACGCTCCTGATAACCTAATAGCGCTTTCGATAACTCGATTTTGTAATTTGCAAAATATCTACTCACTTTACGGTGAAAGAGATATTTAAAAATTTACTGACGAATCCACTAGCAGGCTTCGGGATGAAACGCTCCCCACTCCCTTATTCCCTATACTCGACCAATATAGCCGCCAAAAAGCCATTCGTAGAAATTACATATCGGGGAATTCCTCACAAGTGTGCAAAGGGTCGATCGCGCACCTCGGTCGATTGTGTACCGTAATACAGTACACAGGGTGCAAGATGCTGCGCGTTCTTGTCGCGCGTACGATCGCCTTGGCCACTTTGTCGCGTTCCCGCGCGCGACAGTTGTGTGCACAGCGCGGGTTGACGGGGCGCGTTTGCAAGTGACCAGCCGCATGCACGTGCGCCGCCAAGATGAGCGTCGCCCGCGGCCGACGACGAGGAGGCGTCTAACACGTTCTGAGGACACGCGCGTGTCGTCAGCGCGTGTACAGCGTCGCGGAGATAGAAGTCTGTCGGTAAGTTCGCGTGGACGTACGACCGCCCCGGGCATACGCCGTATGCAAATTTCGCCTGTTGTCGAGCACGAGACCCACGCGGTTTACGGGAAAACGTGTCGCGATGCACCGTGAAAATATCCCTACGATCGTACCGCGACACCACTCGTGCAACGCATTCCTCGACGAAAGATCTTCATCGTGGCTCGCGAGGTATCCTCGAACGTTGGTCGAATCATCGTCGAAGATTCGGGACGCGGTATTGGCCGTGTAAACGCCGTTTACGGTGCACGAACGATTATTGTCCACGACTCGACTCGACGACTACCGTGTGCCGTGCACGTGACCAACGACACCGATGCTTCCGTGGTTGTGTTTTTTAATACGTTCAGCCTTCGAGCATTCTGCGTCTCGCGCGAACGAACTGCGTCACCGACTCGTTGATTTTTCCATCGTATTGTACTTCGACGTTTGCGAGACCACAATATCGTGTGTTTCGTGTTTAATAGTTTCCGCACGATGTACGTACAGTAGCTCGCAAGGTTTGGAACGAGCACGGGATATTTCTGGACGAGAAAGTACACCGAGAACGAAGAATAAAATTTCTTGGTCAGAGTAACCCTTCGTTTTCGAGAGAATCGATCTCGAGTATTGTACCGTGTATGTGTGCGTTTGAACGGTACCGGACGCTTCTTTTTTGGATCTATCGTGGATGAGATCTGAACTCGCGAAGGAACGAATGAATCGAGTATTGTAGATTTAATACTCTGGATCTACTATTCAATAGTCGCGGACACGTTTCACCCTTTCCACTCGAAGCTTTTCTGCCAGCAAAAACTAGCACCTCGATGTAATACTTCGAATCGTGTAATTGATTCGAAGCGGAACATTTTCATTTCAACGTTTCGTGTACGTATGTTTACATTTTATGAGAAAGTGGTAATTGAATTTTAATTTCGATTCCAAAACATGATGGTTTTCCGAATCGGGGATCGCCTACTCGAGTGGAAAGGGTTAAAGGACAGTGGGGTTTCGAAAGCTGGAAGAAGCAGGAGAATACCTCTTGCCCGATAATACCTGTATTATGATTTTGTAAGAATTTTATTTAAGTAGTGTTGATGGTTATAAAATAAGGGCGAATAAAGTTCTAGGATATACATTTATTGAATGAGGTAGATAATACCTACTCCTTGCTACTGTAATCCACCAAGATGGATTAAGGGTGACAGGGTTTCGTAGAAGGTTTTTATTCCACTTGGTCTCACTTCGACAAAATTGCAATAACATCTAATCTCCGACACGCTTCGTCTAATTTCCAATGAGTGACTCCAAAACTCCAACAATTGCTTCCAGTTGCGAAGAGTCTTTGGTGAACGTGACCAGATGCATGTGAGTGAGAAAAGTTAAGGATTAGAACGAAAGGGAACGAATATACTTTCTATAGATTTTTTCAGTTTAAACAACCTTTGCTTTAGAAAAAAATTATATTTATTTTCCTGTGTCCCCGTACAGTCGAAGACGCTGAAAGTCGAGTGACCATTTATGACTTGCTGAGGTCATATGCCCTCTCGCTCACTAGTGGCCTCACTTGCTAACAAAACTATAAAATGAGGACTGATTCGTTGTAAGTCGTGCCTAACGAGCAATACCGAACGTGGCTGTTCACTATAGTGTCATTCTACTTCCACGTCCACTTCAAGCTGCGATGGTCCAACGCGTAACGTTCCTCGACTACTTGCAACAAAATTGGAGTTGTGCGCCAAAATCGCACAAAGATACATCCCATTTTTCTTTTTAACCTGGGAGAAATCTTCAAAAGACTCCCCGGACTGCTTAGTTCGAAACTAGATGGAATCTGGGATTCCCCCAAGCCTGAAACACCGAATGCATAGCCTACTCGCTAAAACCTCAATAGTGGTTGTCTCACACATTTTCAAAGAGCACCGGGAACTGTTAAATAAGAAAAATCTACCTCGAGAAGATTACTAATCTAAAATCTTACGAAACATTATGTTTTGCTGAAATTATAGAACATTATATTTTCCAAAAGAACAATTTTTCGTTATTGTTCCTCGTTCGAAGCAACACCTTAAGAATCTGTCTCAAAAAGACCATTGCATCTACGTACACACATATCGAGCGAAAAAAATTTGAAAATTAAAAATTGCCTTCTATTCCAAGTATTCGATCTCTCTTATTTTTCTCAAGTCCTTCCCGCCGATTTCTTATTTACCTGCACACAGAGCGTCGAAGATGCGATCTGCGCGCATTAAGGTGTCGCTCGGTAAACACCCCCCGGGCGACGCGTTCATTATCGTAATGCGCGTCTTATCTAAGTGTTCGTATACGCGACGACGACGACAACGACGTTCTTTTCCGCGACGCTAGACGTCGACGCAGCTACGGCACTTTCTCCGGCTCGGTCTTGTTCCCTCTCCGTAATTTATCATCAGTCGACCAATAACGCGTCGAGCATCCCGACGTTGTAAAAGTAGTCGAACCGATTGGTTCGTATCTACGTCGATCGACGATAACCGATCCTCCTTTCGAAGCTGTAACCAGGTCGGGAGCTAAAAACGAACGAGATCTGGAGTACCGTGTTTAGACAATTAACCTCTTTTAGATCGTTTCGCGAACGCGATTTACCACCGCGATCGTGATACGGGTTAATTACGTGTGCACACTCGCTCACGGTGAATCTTTATTAACGTCCACTTGCATACGCGGCGATCGATCGCCGGAGGCATTCGAATCGCGATGATCGTTATTACCGCGGCAATCGCTGCGACGTTTCCTCGATCGGGTATCCTCGCGATTCGACTATTTATCAAACGTTCGAGCGGAGCGCAACACCGTACTCGAGCGTGGCTCGAGTCTCTAATATCGCGACGTGTACCGGGATTCTTTGTGTCGCGACTCGAGACGGAGATTAAGATGTGGGTCAATTAGATAGATCGTTAGAGTTCCATTACACGGAGAAGGCCGTGCACGCGAGAACGGTACATCGTCGATTCTGTTAGGAAAGACTACGCGAATTTCTGTGTCGGACGCGATCGAACCGCGTTCCAGATCTTATAAAACGCCTCTTCCACGAATCCGTGGAAGTACGAGTTCGAGAACCTCCAGTTTTCGAACTGGAGGTTCGAAATCTCCAGAGGACGATTCTAACCGTTCAAGTGGAACGAAAATCGAGAAATTTGCACTCCGAATACTAGTGACCACAATTGCTAACGTAATCGTTACGGTAGGTGGTGATATGGAAATTGGTTCTTCTTTGTGTATTAGAAATAGAACTTGCGCGTGGAGAGATTAATTACACGGACTAGGAATTCTCGTACGCGGCTGTACTCTCTACGTGTACCTTAAGCCCTCGTGAACTCGGCGCCGAAATGTTCATCCTAACGTCGGTCCTAGACCTGCTTTCGAAATTAGGCTCGACCGAGAACGAAAAATTCCGACACCAGGGTATCGACGTAACTAGTCGTCGATTTTAATCGACTCTCGATGCTTTGTGCTTCGCGATAATCGTTTCGACGGTACAAAATTACTCGTGACGAATTTCCACGTACACGGGAAACAGAATCACTCGTGTGCACGCCGGAACGAAAGGGTTGATTGCTGAAAGTGCGCGTAAAAGACATCGAGCGCGACAGGTTGGTACTGTTCGAAATACCAACGAATCGAATTGGTCTTCCTACCTAGAATTACACGGATTTTGGTTAAGGGAATTGCATATATACAATCACGACGATTGTCGCGAAAGACGAACGTCGAGAGAACGAGATACCCGAGCGACTAGTGAAACACATTGGCGTAGACTCGGAATATTAATTTATTCTACCATTTGCGGTACAACTCGAATAAAGATCGTGCGAGGGTTGTTCGCCGAAAGAAGAAGAGGAAGAAAATTTCTAACATTCTCCGCGAGTCTGGGCGCTCCCAAAGTCCAAGTTCTCACGTAATTGTTAGTACGAGTTTTTCCAATTACCGCGTCATTGAACGCGTCAACGATCGAAATCCACGCGCAGAATTATCTCCGTGCGGAGAGAAAGAGCGGGCGACGCCGCGGAAAGAGTCCACGTCACCGACGGGGGTTGAAATATATGGGCCAACCGTCCAAATAAACAACCATGGCTGCATTCGACTGTTATTCCACATTCATAACCGTCTACGTGAGGCCGTCGATCGGCCCCGGGCGACAAGCATGGCCGTTGTTGCTCTCCTCCATCCGCCGAACTCCTTCTTCCCGTGCGGACGATCCGAGTCGCGACCATCGAGCATCCAAGAGACGCGCGGCAACGGCGGCGTTGCTCGGCGACCTCTCCGAGCGGCCAAGAAAAGACGCTGCATCGCGTTTCGCGTCGTCCCCGCGGCAATGCGCCACGGCGCATGCTGGCGCACCGCGGACCAGGACGAGAAGACGAAGGGAGTAAGGAACGAGAAAAGAGAAAACCAGTCCCCCCTCCGTTGGCTCCTCGCCTTCGTATCTCCTCCCCGCCGCGTCGATGTTCCGTCGCGAGAGGTACGCTCCGGTCTTCGCAGGCTGAAAATAAATATCGCGGCCGCGACGAGGAGGACGCCTTCCTCGACCGTCTCGAATTTCGTGGCTGATGGTACCTCGACCCACGGTTACTTTAATACACCCGCGATACACACGCCCCCCTCTGTCGCTCTTCTTCTCTCTCTCTCTGTCTCTCTCTCTCTGCCACTACTCCGTTCCTCTGTCGTTCTCTTTGTCTGCTGGCTGTTGTTCTCTCTATCGCGCTTTCTGTCGTTCTCTGCTGCTCTGTGTCCTTTTCGCTTTGTCGTTCTTTCTGTCGTTCTCTGTTGCTCTGTGTCCTTTTCTCTCTGTCGTTCTCTGTTGCTCTGTATCCTTTTCTCTCTGTCGTTGTCTGTTGCTCTGTGTCCTTTTCTCTCTGTCGTTCCCTGTTGCTCTGTGTCCTTTTCTCTCTGTCGTTGTCTTTGTCATTACCTCTCTGTCGTTCTCTGTTGTTCTCTGTTGTTCTGTGCCATTTTCTCTCTGTCGTTCTCTTATCGCTCTCTCTCTGTTGCGTCTATGATGCTCTCTCTATCATTTTATTTGATCCCTCTCTATTACTGTCTGTCATTATCTCTGTCGTTCCCCTTGTCGTTCTCTCTGTCGTTCCTTTGCCACTTCTCTGTCGTTCTCTGTTGTTCTGTATCCTTTTTTCTCTGTCATTCTCTTGTCACTCTCTCTGTTGTGTTCTGTGTCGTTCTCTCTGTCATTCTCTGTTGCTCAGTATCCCTTACTCTCTGTCGTTCTCTTGTCACTCTCTCCGTTGTATTCTATGATGCTGTCTCTGTCGTTTTATTTGTCGCTTTTTCTTGCTTTGTATCATTTTTTCTGTCGCTCTCTCTGTCGTTTTCTTTGTCGTTCTCTCCTTTACTCTCTCTGTCGCTCTCTGTTGCTCTGTCATTTTCTCTCTGTCGTTCCCTTGTCACTCTCTCTGTCCCTCCCTGTTGCTCCGTGTCATTCTCTCGGTCGCTCGCTGTTACTCTATGTCGTTCACTCTGTCGTTCTCTACCGCTCTCTATCGTTCTGTCTGTCGCTCGCTCTCGGGCTCTCTTTCCCCGCGCGTTCTCTCTCGTATTTATCGATGTTTATACGCCGAAGACCAACGTTTCCCGCGTCGGAGAATGATTTATGCCCTCCGAAACCGCCAACCCCGACGCTCCGCGCGCGGATACCGATTTTACGCGGTCGAATGTTAGCTGGAGAGGGGCAATGTTAATTGATTTACCGTTGCAACGCGTTTTCGATGAATTACGAATCGTTGACCCTGCAATGCGTAATCTTTTCGTGCGATTCCATTCGTTCCGTTTATTCTAAGGAAAATGATGGCCGATGGAGAATAGAAAATTTCAAAAAGAAGAGAGAACAATTTAAACATTTCCGTCTAACTCCCGTCGTCGTGATTCGAGAATTTCATTAGCCGTACGAATTAATTCGCGACTTTTTTCAAAATAAACGCAACATTTATTTACTAAATTAAGCACGCAATTGAAAACTTCCCAACTTAAACACGAAAGCATATACCGTCCAATCTGTTCCTTCTCGGAGACCATAGTGCCTATTATATTTTAAGGTTATGTCGGTTACAGAATTGGGCTCCACCGTTCTAAAATCGATCTCACACCTACACTCCAATAACCTCTAACAAATAAAAAAAGTTCCCTCCAAATCAATACTACAAACGAATCACTTTATCGCTCGAAAATGAATACTCCCCATACATTCAATATCCCCTACGAATCAAAATGGTCGCAAAGAATCCTCGCGTACCACGATTCTCAAAGCACCGTCCACCCCGAGAGACAGCTCGAACGATCGTCCAACGAGAATTCTCGGAAATTTCAAACTCCTCCCCCTCGATACCCTCGTGTCTTTACAACCATCCTGTGTCAACCGACACAAATCAATTTCCCTTACCTAATTCGCCACTCGCCTTCGGTCGAGCACCGCGCCATCCCGACCGGAAGAATTCGGGTCTATCGCGGTAGAGACGGGCAGCGGGGGGGAGGGGCCAAGGAACAAAGCGCGGGAATTTCGTGTGTACACAGGCTGGAAATGAGTCGGGGATCTGTTTAAACCGCCGACCCGAAACGACCCGGCAGCACTTTCCACTTTTCTCGTTCGTTGAACGGCCCAGTGTTCGGTTTTCCCTCTGTTGGCCGGTCGGCCGCTCGTTAAATATTGTCCCGCCGTTAATTGCCTTATTAATACGTATGAAAATTACGAGTTAATGTTCCAGTTTAACCGGTCGCTGTGGCGGGCGGTGGTGGCGGTGGTGGGGGGCCGAGCGGGCGGTCGGGCGGTCGGAGTGGGGGGTGGCGCGCGAAATCCGAGCGGTTCCGGGTCGGCGGCTCGACCGAAAACAATGTCCCGCTAAATCAGCCTTATCGTCGCCCAACGACCGAACCGTGCGCGTCGATAAATTAAATCAAGCTCTCGGCGATTGAAATCGGCGCGAACGCGACCTCGTTAGAGGGGAAAGTTCCGCGCTAATGTCAGCGGCGACCGAACACCGTTTTGACTTCTAAATGGCAGCTGCAACGCGTCCGGGCACGAACCGTGGACAACCGGGGTTATCGGGCAGGAAAAATACATCGGAGAACACGTGCGCCCGGGGAACGGGCGTTTTGCAAGCCCTGCTCGGGTTAGAAGAAACGAACGCGGCCACGCGTTCCTGTACCGCGTGCGCGACCTCGAGTTGCACGATGTACATCTCGTTGGAAACGATTTACGTCTCGTGTTTATCGCAACGAGTCTCTTTTACGGTTCCATGGTGGGATCGATTTAACCGAAAGCGACCGATTTCGAATTATCCGAAATTTTTCATTTTCCCCCTCCAAGACGCGCGAGATCGAATCATACGAGATTTAATTTCGTGGCGTGATAATGTATACTTTCTGTTGTTATTTCTTAATTTTATTTTCTGTGGATTATTGATTTATCTAAAGGTAAATTCTTCGGAAAAAATCTCGGATGAAGTGGTTTTCATAGAATTTGAGTTTGTTTAAATTTACGACGAGTTTACGTAATTTTTTACGAGCGATACTCCAATTGTTCGATCTAGAGCCAGACGATAGTGTCTGCGTTGCATTTCGTACTGAAAAATCTACGGACGAATTTATCTATTACGATTCTGTTTTTCTCGGTTTAATTGGCAATTGGATCGCGTGACTTTTTCTTTTTCTAACCGATATTTCTCTCTCGAGTTACATTGTACGCGCATGACATAATGTAGACTTTTAATTACAGACGGAAATGTGAGGCTGACGGAAAGGAGGCGAAGGCGGAGCTGCCACAACGCAATATGTTCCCTAGCGCTCAAATTAAAATGAGGTAAATATACTCCTGTTCGTGTTATGCGCCAAACGAGTAAACCACTCGTACGTATGTATATCGTGAGATGCAAGAACGCTCGTTTCGATTCGTTCAAAGTTACAAATTGGTATACACAATAACGATCTTCCCGCCGAATTACAAATTTCTTCGACCGAATGTAAGAGTCCGGAATAAATCGTTCGATAAAAACAATGAACTCTCATCTTTGTTAAACCGATCTACAAATAGCAAAATTTCATTTTTAAAGTAAAACTTCTCAATTTTCAGTCGTCGAACTATATCCGAAAACGTACTATCAACATTCGAAGTCGATACGTTCGCTACACATCGAGAAATCTTGACAATCGGTTCCAAGACCACGGTTTCGATTCGTAATAAACTTTCGGGAATATAAACTTTCAACACGTTCACTGCCACCACGGATACAATAAATCCTGTCGAAAATGTTACACCGTGTTATACAATCATCAGTATTCTACGTCGTGCCAAAATATTCAAATTATTCCGTACAAGTACAATCTTGTATCCCTTACTTTCGCGCGTCTGTTTATTTCCATATCAGAAAATCGCAACAAAACGTTCAGTTTCCACTTTTCAACCCCGTCATCGTACAAACCTTCTACAAAGTCACCGAATGTACTCTCTCCTGTTGCACATGTTACGAGAGAACTCATAGGGACAACCAAGTGCGAGATAACTCGTAATGAGTCAGCAGGTAGCCAACTGGCAAACTCGTAGTGGGCAGTGAACGTGTCGAACTTTTCGAGATCCTCTTACCTGTGCGATCTCGTCGTTTTACCATCAAAAACTCGTGGCTCGAGACCTGGATGTCTCGCGAAAAAAAAAAAAGAAAAAGGTAAAAACGGTGGTAAAGTGGCTAAAGTCGGAGGTATCTCTGTCAGATTGCTGTCGCCAAGCAGTTCGCCGGCCACGTCGCCCACAATGTCGAATTCCTCGTCGCCGACGCCACCGACGCCGGCTACACCGGCCTACAACCAGAAGATGACCGGGATACCCTGCGTGGCAGCCGCTTCCAGGTACACAGCACCGGTCCACATCGACGTAGGCGGCACAATATACACATCCTCGCTCGAAACATTGACGAAGTAAGCATACACACGCGCGCGGAGCACGCACGCTCCTACGAGTTTCACCTGAATATTTATAACACGCGAAAACCCGGCGCCGACCGCTTAATAACACGCGAGAGACGCTGGCGCGCGATTTCGCGACTCGTGGAAAGCTCGTCGATCCCGCGCCGCGCCATGCCGCCACGCCACGAACGAACGACCGACCACGCGACTGTCATTCTAATTTATTACGTGCACGAAAGTGAAATCCTACGATAATGAATGCGAGATAGGGGCCCGATATTTTTTCTACCGAGGCCGCACGAAACACACGAGACCCTCGATGGCGCGTTCCGGCGGGAAAGTTAGGAATTACCCTCGTCTATCCGGTTGAACGCCCTACGAGCGTACGACTTTCGGGAAACGGGGTAATTTGCTCCGTAACGATTAGCGTTGGCTTCGATCGCGACCTGATACGTATCTAGAACGCTTTGCGAGGTTTCATTGTTTAGCGAATTGTATCGAAAAGGTTTGGGAACGATCGGTACCTCTTTGGTTACGTAGTCGAGAATATTGGTACCTCTTTGGTACGTAGTCGAGAATATTGGTACCTCTTTGGTAGGTAGTTGAGAATATTGGTACCACTTTGATACGTAGTCGAGAATATTGGTACCTCTTTGGTAGGTACTTGGAAATATAGATATCTTTTCGGTATATATTTGAAATATGAATACCTCTTTGGTACATACTTGAAAATATTGGTACCTTTGTGGTGCGTATTTGAGATATAGATATTTTTTCGGTATATACTCGAAAATATTGGTCCGTCTTTGTTACGTACTTGAAATATAGATATCTCTTCGATACATACTTGAAAATATTGGTACCTCTTTGCTACGTACTTGGAATATAGATATCTCTTCGGTACATACTCGAAAATGTTGTAATGTCTTTGATACGTACTTGAAAATATCAATAACCGATCGATGCTTCTATGAACATACGTATAATCATCTTGTTTTAGTTTATGCGAAGTATGGTAACAAATACAAAGAACCTACGCTAAAAGATAAAGTCGAAAATGATAAGATCAGTTTAAGTTCGTTAGGAAAACGAAAATCGTCTGTAGAATAATAATATATAATAATGTCTTAACGTCCTCGTTTCTGACAACCGAGAAGTGAATCCAACGTTACTCTATATTTAAAGAAAAATGAACGTCGAATTCTAATATCGTAACATTCCGACACATGCTACCGCAATAGTATGAACATTTCTTACGATTTACCAGGCAACTTGTCCAAAGTAATTCGGTTGCCTCTTTAGAGGTGAGGTATAATAATCTTGGGAAATTTACCCAGAGACTCGGGAGACAGTGCATACGTTTCGATGATTGAACGCTGCACATCTTGTATGCATAAATCTACACTACCGTAAGTGCACAAACGCTGTTCAGTGTCGGATGTGGAAACGTCTGCACAACACGGTTACGATTTTCGTGAGACGGATGAATCGGTCAAGATTGATCACCACGTTTCGACGCGCATGAATAAATACTTTCTTGCGACACCCGATCGTGTACGCGATTCATCAAAAGTTCGCACGAACGTGTTTTTACCGATAAATCTTAAAACGGTGTACGCGTTGGAAGATGGTACGCGAGTTTTCGTTACGCAAAAACCCGATGTTGGAAACACGAGTACCTCGGGTACGTTCTCCATCTGATAGAGCATCGTGTCCATTTTTAACGCCAAGGCCGTGTTGCATTTCCGCGAAAACGGTCTTCGCGGCGCGAAGAATTCCGAGAGAGTAGAAAGGGAGCGTGATGTCCGGATCGCGGAAACGTGACCATCGACAACGCTCCAGGATGTTCGTAGTAGGCCATATCTCACAGAACATATCGCTCGCAATCAGGCACACCGTTACTATGCCCGACAGTGTCCAAAGGCTATTTGCGATATACCCGTGCACTTTATGCATAAAAGAGACGTAACGTGAAAGCACAACTGCGCTTTGCACCATGGTGGGACTCTAATCTCCTCGAACGATCCCCACAGCTATCTGAGACCGAGCACGATCGCAAAAATCTAGCGAACTCTCGACGATAACGTAACCCCTGCGCTAATTGTTGGTCCGATAAGACCGGCGTACACCTCTTCGTTGACTTGCCTAGCATCCGCGGCTTGTTTCCTGCCCGTTACTTACGTAACGAATTAAATAGCCGCTGCAGCGAGTGTCACCCGATACTTTTTAGAAAGACCGTGAGAGGTCAGAGATTCTTAATTAACTCGTTGAACCGTGTATCCAATAGTCTCGAACGCAGACCGAGTGGATACCGAGTGGACTGTCCGACGTACCAGCACCTAGAAATCCTGACCGAAAAAATCTCGAATTTCTTACGTTAAGGAAGATCCATAGATCGATACCGGGTGTATTATCCAGTATACTAATACCCGAGAAATCTGACCAGAGACACTTCGAACATCTCTCACTATTCGAGTCCATTGTGTTCGTGGTTAATAAATTTCTCGATCGATGTTATCCCAACGTCTAGCACCTAGGGATCCTGACCAAGGAGACCTCGACTATCTCGCATCGTTGCAATCCATCGTGTTCATAGTTAATAAATTTCTCGATCGGTACCGTGTGTACTACCCCTTTGCTAAGAAGTTTGCTCAGAGAGACCTAAAAGATCTCGCACCAATGAACCCATAGTATTCGTGGTTAATAAATCTCTCGAATCGATATCGCGTACACTGCCCCAGTGCTCACCACTTAAGGATCCTGACCAGGAAGACCTCAAATATCTCGCACCATTGCAATCCGTCGTGTTCATGGTTAATAAATCTCTCGATCGATACCGACTATGTTATCCCGGTGACTCGAGGATCTTGACCAGGAAGACCTCAAATATCTCGCACCATTGCAATCTATCATATTCATGGTAAATAAATCTCTCGACCGATACCAAGTATATTACCCAAGTGCCTAGCACCTAAGGATCCCGACCGGGAAGACCTCAAATGTCTCGCACCATTGCAATGCATCGCGTTCACGGTAATCTCAATGTTCATTAGTAAATCTCTCGATCGATACCGAATGTGTTATCCCAATGACCCAAGGATATCGATCAAGGGGACCCCGAATACCGCGCACCGTTGAAATCCATCCTGATCACGGTTAATAAATTTCGTACGGGCAACAGTCGGGGACTCCCGGTCGGTTTCCCTCGCGGTAGCCACCGCAGGATCGCAGGAACAACTCGCGTAACACGGTCCGCAGAATGTTACGGCGATACAGTTACACGCGGCCATCTCGCGACGTTCATGTCGATGCTCGTTACGTTCGAACGGCCGTACACTAACTAACCGCGACGTGGATGGATATCTGGTGCCCCTGTCGGCTAAGAGAATCGTTAGTTGCACGAGATCGCGAGAGGATCGGACTGTGCCGCGTGCGCTCGTGGGAAAGCTAATTCTAATTGACAAGCGCGGCCCGTTATCGTCGACGTCGTTAACGAAATCGCTAACCGAGTCAGTGGGACTCGAGATTTAGTAACCCGTGTACGATGAGCCCGCGAAAGATTTACGAGCCGTTCCCGTTACTCTGGACCAACTGGCCGCGCGAAACAATGGATTCCGCGCACGTGTCCGCCGACGAGATTATCGTCGGCGAACGGATCTACCTACGCGAACACGCACGTGATAGTTCAATCCTGTTATTAGGAGCTTTCGAAGCTCGCGTCTCGTGATCCGAACGGACGTGAATTTTTCCGAAAGTTTCACCATCGAAATCAATCGGATGCTCAAGGCCACTCTTGCCCTACCGCGACTATCGTCGAGCAACCGACTGCCGTTTTCATTCCACATCCAGTTCAAAATTAAACTTCAGTAACCAATTCATTCTGCTCCACTCCGTGCAGAACCCAAGAATCTAAAAATAGTCGTTCTCGTTTATCTTCAGTGTCACACTCTACTAAATCTCAGAGATCGTTAACAGAACCACAAGTTCGCTCGAAGTACACGTCTGGCCGTGGATCGTTGCATTCGACGCGATTAGATTTTGCGTTACTCGTGTACCTAACTCGGTGATTGGTAAATATCGGTTGCACAAGACCGACGCGAAACAAGACACGGCGCATCCGAGATTTTTCATGTTCGCAAGAATCGTGCTTCGAACGATAGAAAATTCAGTAGGTGTTCCGAATCGGCTGGATAGGAACGTTGGAATCAATTAGCGAGCCTTTACGAATCAGGGGGCATCGATCGTCTCCCCGGCAAATAGTATCAATTACGCGATAATGCGACTAATAAAGTACGAAGATAAGATGGAGAGATGCAGAGAGGCAGGGAGAACCGTAGAGAGACAGGGAGAGATGGGGAAAGACGCGGAGAGACAGGGAGAGACGGGAAGAACCGCGGAGAGACAGGAAGAACCGTGGAGAGACGGGGAGAGACAGGGAGAGACGGGGAGAGACGGGTAGAGACGGGGAGAACCGCGGAGAGACGGGGAGAGCCACGGAGAGACGGGGAGAGCCACCGAGAGACGCGGAGAGACGGGTAGAGACGGGGAGAACCGCGGAGAGACGGGAAGAACCACTGAGAGACGGGGAGAGCAACGGAGAGACGAGGAGAGACAGGGAGAGACGGGGAGAGACGGGGAGAGACGAGGAAAGACAGGGAACGACGGGGAGAGACAGGGAGAGACGGGAAGAAACGCGGAAAGACGGGGAGAGACGGGGAGAAACGCGGAGAGACGGGGAGAAACGCGGAGAGACGGGGAGAAACGCGGAGAGACGGGAAGAGCCACTGAGAGACGGGGAGAGCCACGGAGAGACGAGGAGAGACAGGGAGAGACGGGGAGAGACGGGAAGAACCGTGGAGAGACGGGGAGAGATAGGGAGAGACGGAGAGAGACGGGGATAACCGCGGAGAGACGGGGAGAGCCACGGAGAGACGGGGAGAGACGGGTAGAGACGGGGAGAACCGCGGAGACACGGGGAGAGCCACGGAGAGACGGGGAGAGACAGGGAGAGACGGGGAGAGACGGGGAGAGGCGAGTAGAGACGGGGAGGGACAGGGAGAGACAGGGAGAGACGGGCAGAGACGGGGAGAGATGGGGAAAGACGCGGAGAGACAGGGAGAGACGGGGAGAGGCGAGTAGAGACGGGGAGGGACGGGGAGAGACAGGGAGAGACAGGGAGAGACGGGCAGAGACGGGGAGAGACGAGTAGAGACGGTTAGAGACGGGGAGAACCGCGGAGAGACGGGGAGAACCGCGGAGAGACGGGAAGAGCCACTGAGAGACGGGGAGAGCCACGGAGAGACGAGGAGAGACGGGGAGAGACGAGTAGAGACGGGGAGAGACGGGGAGAGTCGGGAAGAACCGTGGAAAGACGGGGAGAGACAGGGAGAGACGGGGATAACCGCGGAGAGACGGGGAGAGCCACGGAGAGACGGGGAGAGACGGGTAGAGACGGGGAGAACCGCGGAGACACGGGGAGAGCCACGGAGAGACGGGGAGAGACAGGGAGAGACGGGGAGAGACGGGGAGAGACGGGGAGAGACGAGTAGAGACGGGGAGAGACGGGGAGAGACAGGGAGAGACGGGAAGAACCGTGGAGAGACGGGGAGAGACAGGGAGAGACGGGGAGAACCGCGGAGAGACGGGGAGAGCCACGGAGAGACAGGGAGAGACGGGGAGAGACGGGAAGAACCGTGGAGCGACGGTGAGAGACGGGGAGAGACGAGAAAAGACACGGAACGACGGGGAGAGACAGGGAGAGACGGGAAGAACCGCCGAGAGACTGGGAGAGCCACGGAGAGACGGGGAGAGACGGTTAGAGACGGGGAGAACCGCGGAGAGACGAGTAGAGACGGGTAGAGACGGGGAGAACCGCGGAGAGACAAGGAGAGATGTGGAAAGACGCGGAGAGACAAGGAGAGACGGGGACAACCGCGGAGTGACGGGAGAGACGGGTAGAGTCGAGGAGAACCGCGGAGACACGGGGAGAGCTACGGAGAGACGGGGAGAGACAGGGAGAGACGGGGAGAGACGAGTAGTGACGGGGAGAGACGGGGAGGGGCTAGGAGAGACGGGGAGAGCCACGGAGAGACGGGGAGAGACGGTGAGAGACGGGGAGGGGCGGGGAGAGACGGGAAGAACCACGGAGAGACGGGGAGAACCGCGGAGAGACAGGGAGAGCCTGAGAGACACAGGGAGAGGCGAGTAGATACGGCTAGAGACGGGGAGAGACGGTGAGTGAACGGGAGAGACGGGGAGAGACGGGAAGAACCGCGGAGACACGGGGAGAGACGGGAAGGACCGGGAGAGACGGGGAGAGACGGGGAGAGCCGGGGAGAACCGCGGAGAGTCGGGGAGAACCACGGAGAGACGGGGAGAGACGGTGAGAGACGAGTAGTGACGGGGAGAGACGGGGAGAGACGGGAATAATCGCGAAGAGACGGGGAGAACCGCGGAGAGACGGAGAGAACCGCGGAGAGACGGCGAGAGACGAGGAGAGACAGGGAGAGACGAGGAGAGACAGCGTAGGTCCGTGCAAGATAAACGCGGTCTTTTATTCCCTTGTCGTGGTGCGCGCATCGTCGTTAATCGAGCCAACCGAGCATAGGTACGTTACCGATCGATCCACGGAACCAAACGTATCCGTATCGCAAACGGAGTCGCGAACGCTGGAAGCGACTGTGAACGACAAGCGAGGATAAGTGTCGTGACGTGACGCACGAACCGAGAGGAAAGAGTGGAGAAACGGTCCGGGGCGGGGGGCGCCCCTTGTATATCGTAGAAAACCGCCTGGGCAACCTCTCCTCTCCGCGGTCTCCTTCGTCACGCTCGATTGCGCCTTCCTCCCTCATTACACGCCGTCGACCTTATTGTTTTGTCGAAAGTATCCGCGAGATTGCTGTTCGCCCGTTCCCGATCGCGTCGAGCATGAACGCGAGGAAATCGCGCGACGAGGGCTTCGGTCGAGGCCCCGTGTATTGTCCACGCCATCACGTTTACACGCGACACTCCATTGCGCAATGGTCACCCATGTTAATTTCAACTTGTCCTTCGTCGCGATTTTCGTAGATTCGAATTCGGAGAATGGGATTGAAGCAACGGAGATAATTAGCGAGATCGTTTCTCAGCAAACTGCTTTCGGTGGATTTTGCAACGACGAATCACAATCCAACCGAAATGTTCTTCAAAATTATATTTTTTCTAAGACTTGATCTTTTTAGAATTCTTTAACGAGGTACATGTTCATTTTTTTTTTTGTATTTTAAAGATAATATTCTTGGAGAAACGTATACAACGAAGAAAATTTTGCTTTTTCTCAAATGAAAATAAATTGACTGATACTAAAAGCCAGAATAGAATTTATTGACAGAAATAAATTAATGGTTTCTCTACATCGACTCTGGTCGTCGATTTTTCTATACGTACGTATCGAAACGTCGAGCGAAAATGTAGCAGCGAAAGGCGGTAAAAGTCCACGAGTTGCAATCGTTACAATACACGACGTATTGTATGATAAGTGAGTTACACCTTTCACCCGTTAGATTGCGGAACAAATTACACCTGAAACGCTCGGCTTGGACCCAATCCGACGCCATAAACGACTTGAAACATTTTTCTGTATCGAAACTCGAAATCGCGTCGAGGTTAATAAGCAACCAACACCAACGCACTGTAATCGTTGCGAACACTCGTAATAATTGCAAATTTATAAGCTCGTGTGACAGATTTTCCAACTACTTCGTTGGTCATCGAGTACTTTTTTTCATGTGTAAGAAAAACTGTACCAAACTGTACTTGAGCTATACAAAGTCTCTCTGGGTCCGAGAAGATCCGAACGCGGTGACGAGGATTGAATTTGCGGTGACCGTTAAAAGGGGATCCAGCCTCGAGTAAGTTCTGAGAGTGGTGAATATCAATTTTCCCGCGCGAAAGCGATAATAATCGTCGATTCAATTAGAGGCGAAGATGCGTCTATCGACAACGATCCAACGATACCGTGATCGGAACGGTGCAAAACGGAGCCAGCCCCACCCTCGTACACCCGTGTTACTCACGAAATTGATTTACGCCGGCTAAATCATCGTCGACGCGTAACGACATCGGCGAAGATCGCATCGAAGATAACCGTCCCTCGAGTCGAGACACCTACGAGAATTTATACCCCAGTCGAGAAACGAACGACAATGGACAGCAATAATAACGATGATCGAGCGCCGGTGATCGTGGGTAGATAAGACTACACGCCGTGAATCGTAAGTAATCGAGGAAATATTCTTGAATTCTTGCTGGGAAGCACCATTAAATCCAGCTGCGAGGACAATAATCGTGAAAACGGTTAGATAGAAAGTTTTACGGTGAAATGTAATATTAGAGAGGAGCAGGATTTTATTTGGCACCGGTGCAGCCGTCGTGTGCAACGTTTGAAATTTAAGTACACGAAAACGTTCGATGTATTCGGGATAAAAATAAACTCGTGTTCGCGGCAAGTATTATGATTGCGGGCATACTGCTTCCTACGACCGTAGAAATCGATACGAACAAGTGGGAAATCGAGAGTCCCCACGATAGCGATACCGGACCTGTGTACCTGACCCGATACACGGGTTTTCAAAGTGGAAAAAATCGATCGAAACTAACCCGTGGATCGCCAACATCGACAATTTCAAATCTTTGAAACGCAACACGAGTGTATCGAGACTCGCAGGATTGATGTACAGATGATCTCGGTATTGTGCAGTTCGATACGGGTGGATACAAACTTACGAAACTCGTTACAGACGACTCTGGACTCGCGAGGTCCGACACGGACGACCCCGTGACCCGTGATACCCGATATAGACCATTCCGGGACTCGTGAAATCTGATACGCACGACCCGGTGACTGGTAAAACCCGATACGAACGATTCCAGGACTCGCGAAATCGCGTACAGGCGACCCAAACTCGTAAAACTCTATACGAACGGTCCCAAGAGTCGTGAAACTCGATGCAGACAACCCCGGGACTCGTGAAACCCCGTGCAAGTTACTCCAAGAGTCGTCAAACCTTATAAGGACGATCCGAAGGATCGTGAAACTTGATATAGATAATATCAGGACTCGTAAAACTCAAATGACACCACGACTCGTGAAACTTAGATGATACCACGACTCGTGAAATTTGATACAGACGCCACCAGGACTCGTGAAACTCAGATGACACCACGACTCGTGAAACTCATATGACACCACGACTCGTGAAACCTCGTGCAAACGATCCTAGGATTCGTGAAATTCAATACAAACGACACCAGGACTCGTGAGATTCGACACGAACAAATCCAGAACTCGTGAAACCCTATACAGACGATACCAAAACTTTTTTTTAAAGTACAAAATCGTTCGAATGCGCCAGACCCGTAGAATCCGTTATCTTTGGGGTGTCCCAGAGGTCTCTGGGATGTTGGGCGTTCCCAAGGTTCCTCTGTGAAACCCTGCGGCATCGAGCCGTACGGGTTCCGTATCTGGTCTCACGAATCCAAGATCGTCGGTATCGATTCCGAATAATTATCGATATCGAATCCCACGTACTAAAATTCGTCGACACCGAGTTTTCCAAGCACCACGATCTTTCGTCTCGAGTACCATAAATCCACACGTGTCGTGTCTTTTCAAATTCTGTACCTAATTTTCCATCCAGCCGTGGGATATATCGCGCGAACAAAATGACACGCGCCTCGAACATAACACCTTCGTAATTTTAATCGCTTCAAACGTTTCTAGTCAGTATTTTCCATCCGGTTGGTCATTATCGATGTCTTCTCGTCACCCGCTCGCTTCATTCTAACGTTCTCTCACGTTACTCGAAAACACCCACGACGAGTATTCTTTGTTATCTTTTCTGAAATCTTACACATCATCCACGCACGCACGCATGCACGCACGCACGCACGCACGCACGCACGCACGTACACGCACGAGCGAGCGAACTCCACTCTTATAACCTTCTGGTAATTCAGCCAAATGATGCCCGAAGGTAGTCAGTTCGTGACATCCGTTGCAACATAAATGGATGCGAAATAATTAATTATCAACGTCCCGCCTGAGAGCTCGTGCGGTAAATGTCATCTAAGCCGGAGCAGTTTCGTGTTCAAAATACCGCGTATTATTGGACGTATCGAAACTACAGAGAAAGGGACTTCCGCGACCATTAACTCCGACGAACCTAATCGCTGTAACAGCTACACGAACGAAAATTTTATCAATAACCGTCCGAATTCAACCGCTTGGTGTTATCCATTAAAACATTGTGTATTTCGTACGATAGATACACGTTGACGTGCTGTTCCAACAGAAGCAAACCATTTGCTACCGTCGTTTAATAAATCATCCGACGTAACATAAATCTTGCTCGACGTGGCTGTCTCGAATTATTGCGCCTATTACAATATTCACCCTGGAAGGATTCGTTCGAAAGAAAACCACTCGCTAAAATTACGGGTTCCACGTTCGTTCGTTTCACCGCGTTTCACCGAGAAAATGTCGCGTCTGCTGTCATTAACCCATTTGCATCATTAGCGTAAACACACACTCGCAATTTTCCCACTCGCTATCACCGAAACATGTATACGCGCTTATTGACATTCCGAGTGAATATTCGGTAACCGTGAACGGGGTAACAGGGTTTAAATATTTCGTTCCATATTTGGGGAACTCCTCCGATTTGTTGCTAAAATATTCGGTGAGCAAATTTTCCCGATAAAAAGGAAAGGACAAAAAATATATACGCGTGTACTGTCCGTCTGTGACAAAAACCAGTTTATATCCCCACTCTAGTTTACAGACTACCAGTTCCACGCATTGTCGCTATTGGTCGTTGTCGATCTTCGTCATCGTTCTTGACCAATAGCTTCCCATATGATAGTAGAGTAAACTAAAATGACTATATAAACACTCGTATGCCTTCTTTTCGGTAACGAACGGTACACGTAAACTTTTTCTTAATTTTCATCCTTCAAAAATCACTGCAATATTAAATTTGTAACTTTTAATATATTCATACCTAATAGAAAAAAAAAATGTAGCAATAATATTTTTCGTTCCCTTGTACGATGGAAACGTATTAATAAAATCCAATCCGGTCGAATGATCGTATCGGCCATCTTTTCAAGCGTACTCTGTGCTAAAATTAATCGTACGCGACAGGAGCGTCGTTTTCCTCCGGACATTTTCAGAAATGACGTAACCGGCGATCATTAGTTTGCGCTTCCGGTATCACGTAATCCCTAAAACATCGTCGATCATCCTGCCGGTCCGTAAAGTCCTGGGCGAAGACTTCGCAAGGCCCTCGGGGCATTCCATGGAGATCCACCCGAGTCCTCGTTTCCTCGCCCTTCGGTCCGGCACGTGCAATTTGCCCGACTCTGACAAAGCGATTTTGTATTGGTCGAGGCGCCTCGGCGTCTCACACACGCCCGACCCCGCGTTGCATCCATTGTTGCTCGCACGGACGGGAACACCGGCATATATTTTATGCATCGTTCGCACGAGCGCGTACGCGCGTGGATCGTGTAAAATTGCCGACGGCTGAAGCGCTCGTTGGTCAACCCTGCGTCGATCTAGCTTCGGGTCTGTTTTGACCCAACGTTAATCGTTCGCGAACACCTCGACTCGCGACCATTAATTTCACGACACGAACTCTTGGTTTCGAAATCAATAAGACGATCTATGGAATGAAAAAATGGAAGAAAATGTAGAGTCGGGTCTATACTGACCCACGCATACTTGAGAGACATACGGGAAGAAAATGGCGGATTGCAACGCGCTCTAAGAACAACTCGAGGTGCAAGTATCCCACGAGGAGAGTTACGCGAAAAGGTTCGCGCGTCCCTTGAAAAATGGAACATCGAGAGTGTTTGCTTTCTCTCGACAGAAGTATGGGGAACGCATAAATCATGAATTTCGCGTATCTCGATTCCGTGCCGTGGTACGCTCTTGTAACATTCGAAATGGGTCACTTTGGAAATGTAGCGCGGGCCCGGGCCAGGCGTCTCAAGTGTGCCCGCAAATCGTTCACGTGTTGAGAACGCGGCTTAAGGGATCTTCGAGAATCTTTTCCCGCCAAAATACAAACCACAGCTTCCTGAAACTTGACACACGGTTTCATGTTTCGACAAATGAAGAATTTTTTAGAATATTTACCAACCATTTACACATCGTCGCGAATATGTTAACGAATGCTTGGTGACATGGGAATCCCAGAGTGTCTGAAAGTGACTTCGTGAAAATCATCGATCGACCTTAAGGATTAAAAAGGACCCTAAAGTCGCGACCAGGTTGTTACGAAATCGGAGCCGGGCAATCGAAATGTGAAAACGTTTCGGTAACTCCTCGAGAATCGTTCGAAAAAGGAAGATGGCGGCGAGTTAGGGCCGCGAATTGGGCAGCGGTGTTCAACCATCTGCATAATCACGGTCGTATAAAGGCAGTCGCGCAGCATACACGCGTTCTCGTGTGCCCTTGTGTGTATATGTGTGTGTGTGTGTACCGAAAGCAGAGCAGGAATCTGAGTGATGTGAGCCGATCGTTTAGCGTTTTCCCATAGCGAGCGGATCTGACCCGGGATCGGACCTCGGTCGGTCGGTGGGCCCAAGAAATAGCCCGGGGTAATCACGGCGCTCGTCCTCCGCCCCTGGTACCGTTTCCTCCCCCGCACACCCACCCTTTCCGCGCCGGGATCCCCACAAACAACCCGCTCCTCGCCTGCGAGCACATACATCCTGCTCTCTTGCTTCCCTTTTGTTCCTCGTCCGTGCTTTCTCGCTTTTTTCGCCTCTCAACGCCGCGCGCCGCATCTATCCGCCGCTATCGTTCCTCCTCCGCTCCTTTTTCTTCGTTTTCGTCGTTCGGTTCGTCTTCGAACGCGGCCCGATCTCGCTCTGTCAGGTTCGTCTATTGCGAGCTTCGATCGTGGAGGTGGACGTCGATACGAATTCTGAGCGCGTGTAGCGAACGAACGCCTTCTCACACGCTCTCGTACGTGTGCATAGGGCAAAGTTGCTCGTTCTCCTTCTTTTTTTTCTTTTTTTTTTCTTTTTTTAAATTATAACTTTCGATCGAGAATATTTTTATCTAAATTGGACACGCGTTTCGAAACTACTCTTTTACGACGTACTGGGGAAATACGATGAAAAAGATTCAGTTTCTTTGTGGTAAAATAAAAAATTAAATTGTCCGAGTACACGGATCTTTTAACGCGCACGTGTACGTACACGTAGGGTAGAATTGACCATTTCTTTTGAAAATTATAACTTTCGAGCAAGGAGTTTCGTTTAAAATTAAACGGACGTTTTAAAGTTAAATAGGGACGAGTCTCGAGAGTTCCTTCAGGTTCCATACTTCTGTTCTTCCGACCGTCCTTTCCTCTACCCTTTAGTATTTTTAGACACACGTCGTTAACGATGATGTTTAGGTTAATTAATGGCTTTGTCTACGGCAGTGTTTGTCAATGTCTCTACCCTGACGAATGGACGTCTTACGGCCCAAAGGACGATAGAAAATGCAGAATAAATTAAGCATCCCTTTTTGTCGATACATTGTACGTCAGTGTTTAACAACTGCGGTAGATTTATTCTCTCGTCGCTCTAAATATACTCGTCTCGTTTAACAAATGCCTTTCCAAATTCCAGTTCGAGAAAGTCGTAAAAATTGTCAAGTTGTCATCAATTCAAAAATTCCTTCTATCGTTGAAAGAAATACAAAAATCTACCGTCCATAAATCTCCTTATAGTGTCTCTCCTCTTTTCGTCTCGGGGGGACGTTTCCTGTCTGTGTCGCACCAATGTCACGTGCGAACGAAAATTTACCCACATAAACGAAAAAAGAAACTCCTCCCTTACCCCGTTTTATTCCCTATATTATTTCTACAGCAGGAACGCTCTAACAGGAACACTCTAGCGGGAACGCTCTAGCGGGAACACTCTAGCGGGAACACTCTAGCGGGAACACTCTAGCGGGATCATTCTAGCGGGAACACTCTAGCGGGAACGCTCTAGTAGAAACGCTCTAGTGGGAACATTCTAGCGGGAACGCTTTAGTAGAAACGCTCTAGTGGGAACGCTCTAGCGGAAACGCTCTAGTGGGAACGCTCTAGCGGGAACACTCTAGCGGTAACGCTTTAGTAGGAACGCTCTAGTGCGAACTCTCTAGCGGGAACACTCTAGCGGGAACGCTATAGTAGGAACGCTCTAGTGGGAACTCTCTAGCGGGAACACTAGCGGGAACGCTTTAATGGAAACGCTCTAGTGGAAATCAAAATAGTACCGTGTTTACGGGCAACTACTATTCGATATCGTGTTTTCGCAGCGCGTGGTGTTTTTGAAACGAGATTCGCAGAATTTTCATTTTCTCTTTGGAGGTGCGCCGCTCGTCGTGCGTTCTCGACTTTCGCGGCGCCGCCGTCGAAAAGAGCGAAGGAGAAAGACAGAACGCGGTATCCTCTCCGTCTGTGTACACGTATAGCGTCGTACCTACCCCGCGGTGTCTTCCCTTTCTCTCCTCTCCGTTGAAGTCAGATCGCCCACGGGCTCCACGAGGCCGTCGTTATTATATGTTATCGCCGTGGAAGGTATGGGAACCGGCCCGAGGGGGCACCGGATACCTACGTCGGTATTTCCCCCTCGTTGTGCCATAACGCACCGTCGAGGTACACGAGGAGAGAACCCGACTCTCCGGGGCTCTTGTTCCTCTCTCCTTCTCCGGGCTCGTTCTCCCGGCGGCCTTCCTCTTTAGCGCCCCCGTCCTCCCCCTCTCCCCCTCCCTCCTCGTCCTTTTTCCAGGCCACTCGTCTATTATATGCTAAATTACGACGACCTTCGGCCGCGCGCGCAGAACGTGTCGGCCGGTATCGAAAAAACGCATCCTCCTCGTTACCATTGACACGATCGAGTGAGGAGGGGGCGGCCGGGGGTTCCCGGAGCCGCTCGGGAGAGACCGATGGGGGAGGTCCGCGCGTAAGTAAAAATTCTACGTCACGAACAAACTCCGCGAACCGTTTCGCTAACCTTGTTATTACCCGCGCGGGACCTCTCGACGAGCAAAGACCGTAGTTGGATTCATGGGCGGTGAGTTGCCGCGAAATTGTAGAAAAATACGATCGAAGCTCAAGAACTACGAAGACCCGTGTAAGACTTCAATTCTGCACGGTGTAGAAACTTTTGCAAATTGAAATCGTATTTGTGTAACGCATTTGCATCGTACGGAGGAACGAAGAACAAGCCCTTCGTAAAAATTGTTCTTTCGCTAGCTACAAACGATTTTCAATATTAATATTTCGGTGATTCGTGAACGATGGAAGCGAGAAAAGAAGTTCGCGCGTTTGTATTGTATTTTTCTCTCGAAAATCACGTCTGATTAGAATTAATCTAGTGCACCTAATCCACGATCGATGTCACGGATTCCACTACGGACGTTTGATGAGTCTTCCGCGCACCTTGGTAACGCATTTGTGGCTAAGTATCAATGGTAAGAAGTGTCCGACACTGTATCCCGTACAAAAACAATCGCAATAACCGCGTCTGTAGTTGAATTCGTAACTCCAATCGTTAGTTAGGTGCACGTGAACGTTAGATGTTCCCGATCGAGTCCGAAACGCATTTCTCTCGACAGCGAAGCCTCCGGGGCAATTTCGTTGTTCTTCGTTCTCGTCTCGTTTCAAGTCGCATAATCTTCTTAAGCCTCTCTGTGCCGTGAATTTCGGTGTATACACGTACAGTTGGCTGCACGCGTACTAGATTAATTCTCAAACGCAGTTCACTCGAAAAGAGAGCCCCCGATGCAATTTCGTCGTTCCTCATTCTCCTCTTATCCCGAGCCACGGAATCTCTCCCACATCCTCCGTACCACCGATTTTGGTCCACGGTGTGTACGTTCTTCGCAATGAAACGAGGAAAGAGTGTCGTTTCTCGAAAAATGAACGATCCTCTCCCAAACTCCCACCTTTTCCAAAGTGGGTACCAAATCGGCAAGCACCAATCCACGACGTTCTTCAAAAGTACCAGTTTACATTCCTGACGAACCAATGAGACATTGGAATCCCGTCTTTCGTTTCACCGACGCGACACGCGGAGGATTAGTTCCTAGCGTGTTGGCGTCAATTTATAGCGAGATTAATCCCATGACGAAACACACCGTAACAACTATGCATCGCGGTTGCAACGCTCGGGGTCTGTCTGTCATTATATCGAGATGCAATTCTCAGATAGGACGTATCGAGTGCGAGGGGAAACGCGGCGCGAGCTAGCCGAGGCTCTCGATCGACGATGCAACGGGCTCGAAAATGTCACGGGAACTTTCTAAAGGAGCCGGAAAAGGTGGCACGATTCGACGTCGGCCATCTACATATCCGTATCCGTTGGGTTCTCGGATCTCGTCGATGAACGCTCACTTTACTGTCGCCTATCGCGTTCGTCTCGCGAGGAAACTCGATTCATAATCCCACGTGTCAACTTTTTCTCTTCTCTTTCTTTCTCTATTCCTTTTTCTTTGCAAGATATCACTCTCGGATGAGTGGATGTCGCGAGAGTCGGCATTCGAGAGAAAATTCGGATACTTGTAATTTAAATTAACGTATATATCCCTCGTGTCAACTTTTTTTCTTCTCTTTCTTTCTCTATTCCTTTTTCTTTGCAAGATATCACTCTCGGATGAGTGGATATCGCGAGAGTCGGCATTCGAGAGAAAATTCGAACATTTCTAAGTTAAAGTCCCTCGTGTCTCCTTTTTTCTAGAGCGACTATTAAAATAATTAATAGAAAAGAAAAAAACTCAATAATCGCAAAAGTATTAGGTTGTTCGGAAAGTCATTTCGTTTTCTTTTTTTTTGTGAAAATGAAACACGATTTTTGTAGAGTGTATAAACATTTTATCAAATTATATATTCTCCATTTTGGAAAACGAAATTACTTTCCGAACAACCCAATACATAAAAATCATAAATCATAATGTACGAACGAGTTTTTGCGGGAAATTCGCGTGAAGTTCTATCAGCGAATTAACATAAGAAAAGCGATAAGAACATAAGAAAAGAATTAGTTTATACGTAACCAACGGCCGATACGGACGCGAGTCGACCGGTATCGAGAAAAATTGAAAAGAAACGTGTGCGTCCCGCGGTGCGAACGAGACAAGATTCCTCTTTTTCTTTTGTACCTCGATAATCGAGAGGGAGTATACATTCCTATCCAGAGAAAACGTATATTTATTCAATAGGCACATTCCCCCCACGGTAATACAAAACGTAACGTAAAGCGTAACATAAAACACAAATCGTAACGTAAAACGTGTAACGCGTGTTCCCTCGATACGTGTACGACAAGATTGATCCCCAAAACGCACTCGTCTCTAAAACTAAACGAAAGACTGAAACTAACTCGTTCCTAAAACTAACTAAAAGAAAGAGAAAACGTCATCAGCTTCGATGAGAAAACGAAAAGGCTCCTCGTATCAAAACCACTTAAGTAAACTAAGCTTATCTCATACTCGTACATTTCTTACATCTTCCTCTTATTTTGTTTTTTTTTTTTTGCTTCTTTTCTCTACCCACGATTTCAGACAAGCTCTACTCTCCGACGCGACGTATCTCCTCCTTCCTCGTTGTTCCTCCGTTCCTTCTCCAGATCCTCCATAAAGCTGGTGTTCGTTCCAGCAGCTTTCACAAAAACGATAGCTGCCCGCGTCTCTCTCCTGCGGCGTGGTAGCCCCAATAAAGAGATGAAATTCGAAGCCGGTACGATGACGATAATCGATCGTTGCCACGGGATCGAACGATCGAAATCGCTCACAGGTAATAAACAACCGCGCGCTCTGACGGTATTTTAATATAATAGTTTCATCCGCGATGGTATCTACCCGGTCCTCGTTCGTGTCTTCATTTCGACGAACGAGTCCCTCGTTGTTGCGCGGTGTCGTTTCGAAGATACGCGCCGCGAGTCGAGGACCAATCGAAAGGCTCCTGCGCTTCCCAAACTCGCCACCAGAGGGAAACCGATCGTTGATTGTTTCCCTCGAGTTCCCGTACTACCTCCAATTTCTTTATATACGATCCTTACCGATCCCCCGATATCCTGAGGTACAAATTAAGATCTATTTAGCGTGTCTTACCGATGATTCGATTAGCAGGCTCGGATGAAACGGTTTACTGATCGGTGAACAAAGTAATAACAATCATTTTCGCACGTCGGAAGAATTACGGATCATTTAACTGTAAAGAGTCTTCTCTTCAGAGACATTGCCCCGCATATTTGTTCGAGATCGCGCGCAAAGTGTCAACGCTACAAAGCGAGCTATCGATTTGTAGATAGACTTTAAAACGATATCTTTCTTTTTCTATTTTCAATCGTCCACTCTTCCTCCATCACACCCTTTAGAAACCATCGACAGACTCGACGGTCCCGTTTCTCGACCCGTTTTCTTGCAACAACGAGTCACGCCCGTGACCGCGGATTACGCTCCGAATGCAACTCGCGAGGGCACTCGCGGCGCACACGGCAACGTCGCGTCCCTTTCACCGATATCGATCATTTTTTAAACGATCGTTTTAAAGCCTATCTACAAATCGACACATTCCTCGCTTTGTAGCGTTGCCACTTCCCGCGCGATCTCGAACAAGAATTCCGGGCATTGTCTCGGAAGAGAAGATTCTTTACAGTTAAGTGTTCCGTAATTCTTCCAACGTACGAGAATGATTATTACTTTGTTCACGGGCCGGTAAACCCTTTTAAATCTCACAAAGTATCCACACACGATTAAAGAGAGAAACGTTACTCCGATAAGACCATAGAAATTCGTAACACGATTCGAGGTAGCTTCTAAAAAAAAAAAAAAAATAGGGCCGTTCCTCGAACTCGTTCACACTGTTCTTTCGCACCGTACTCGACAATACTCGGACGAGATCGTGATTATTTTGCGAAATTCGATAACGACGTAGTCTCGGTAATACACGAGTATTATTACCCCCGAACATTGCGTGTACACGCGTGTACGTGTTCGGTCGGTTCCGGTAAATCGAATTCGAGCAAAATGGCGCTGTCCTTTAAAAGACAGCGACGAAGCTGACGACGAGGGAACTTTTTTCAATCTTTTTGCAAAAAAGAACGACAAGTACCCCGAGACTGAACCTCGTTCGGAATAATTCTCGGATCAACATACGGGGAGTTGGTCGTGCTCCTCAACGAAACCGCCACTTTCGCTTTGCGCACAATGTACCGTTCTCTGAAGAAATTTCCATTACGTTTTCATTAATCCAATAAAATAATAAGCGGTCGGCGCGGCGTGACGATACCCTTTAGTTAGCGGCGTATCGGTCCATGACAAAATGCCCATTTACGACGTGACGTTAATCGGTCCTGCGCGTCGGTGATCGTCAATTAAAGCGGGGCGGGGAGGCGACTTCGTTAAAAAAATTTCAGGCAACCGTGGCAACAGCTGCGGCACCCTTGAACGTACACGTTGGATGCTTGTAACTTGGAGCGATTCTGGCAGGTGACCGGGTATATCGGCACCTGCCCGATACCAACGAGACCTCGTCAATGCGAAACCGTAATTTATATGTCGCTACACGGAATAACCGATCCTCCTGGAAACAACTTAACGATTCATCGTACGAATCGATCAACTTTCAGATTTAAAACGATACGCCGAAAGCCACGGGGCGTACAAGCTCGCGAACGACGCCGAGGATACACGAAAGGACAATTGTACTCGGAAACGTAGATCTCGGAGGATCGATAAGCTAGAGAATCGACCGCGACAATAGTGACGCGATGATAGCAACGAAACGAAGAAAAATATCTAACTTGGAAATATATACCCCTTTCGTAAATATCGAAAGTGTATTTTTCGTGAGAAAAAAGTCACGTGTTAATGCTTCTTTACCGGGACCCTTTTTTGGGTTAGTTTTAAGAATTTGAACTATTATTCTAACTATATAACTATCGGTAAATTTAATTTTCGATTTACTTTCGATAAGCGTCCAGATACCTCTGGTCGATAATGTACTGTGCACGGTTGAGAAAACGTCCTGCGGGGAAGAATGCGGGCCCAGTCGGTAAGAATGCAAACATACGCGCGCATCTTCGACCATAACTTACTATCGGTTAATAAGATCCATACCAACTGTGTCGAACGACGAAGAAAGTAAACGAGACGTTTGAAAACCGAATTGGACGATACAAAGCCCCTGTATCGTCTCACAGGACTTCTCTCGAACCGTGCACAGTACATATATCGTTTCGGGGCGAACAACAAAGGTATTAGAAGTTCGTTCGATCGAATCTCTCGTTTAAGAAACTCGCGCAAATAGCGCGTAACGAATTGCAGATTTAACGAGCGTCGATCGTTTGTTTCTTTTTTTTTCTTTTTTTTCAATTGTTTCTCCTCTCAAGGTATCCGGAATCGAGGCTAGCGAAATTGTTCAACGGCAGCATCCCCATCGTTCTGGACTCCCTGAAGCAGCACTATTTCATCGACAGGGACGGTGGAATGTTCAGACACATACTGAATTTTATGAGGAACTCTCGTCTGCTGATACCAGAGAACTTCGCCGATTTGGATCTGTTGCTAGAGGAAGCGCGATACTTCGACATTGCACGTAAGAGAAATTTTCGTCGTTCTTTCATTTCTTTTTTTTTCTTTATTTTTTTGTTCATTTCTTACGATACTACTCTTCTTCCTCTCGTATGATTAAGTGTTTTTTTTTAATGACTCGTAATCAATATTATGAGAGCGAGCGAGCCGTTAAACCGTACAAGACGGTGGCATATAAATTCGCGAAAGCCGGTATTACTTAATCTTCGACGAAAATCTGAACGGTTGCTGGACACCGTGCACCAGACGGACAACTTCCTTGGCTTCTGTAGTCGAGGCGAAAGATCACGGTACAACGTCGATAAATCATGTTATCTCTACGGCAGAATCTCTCCTCGGATCATTTTTCCTGCCGTTAACCGGCAATACCAGCAGCTCGAAAAGTTCATATTATACCGCATTAAACGCCAATATCTCGATAACCAAGATTCACGACAAAGACGCGGGGACTCGTAAAATTCCAACGCACGTTGGTTGTATCGTTCGATCTCGTTCGATAAACATGCTCCACTTCCGTTCGCGTTCACCGAAAATAAGGCGAATTCGTGCAAACAACGATCTTTAATATTCGATAATTGATATTCGAGGATTCATTGACAAGGATCTTGTATGTACATTCGAGGGTTGTATTCTCGAACGAAATTTGCATGTTCGAAAATTCGAGTCTCCGATTTTATTTCAACCGAATCGAAGAATAGATCGTTCGATCGTGTTAACAACAATAACGACGTAGATGACTAATCTTGAACGTTACACTTAGAAGGGTAGTATCTATCGACGATAGTATCTTATGTGCTCAACAATGGGGCCATTTACTCAAGGATAGGCAAAATTCTTATCTGGGTACAAATTTCGAATAATCGATAGAAACAAATAACTTTTGACGCGTTATTTATTAAATTGTATTTGGAACGCTGTCGCAAATACTTTACTTTCTTTACCAAACTGTATACAGGGTTCAAGTATTGGTGGTACGACCAAAAAAGGGATGATTTCACGTGAGAAAAATAAGTAGGAGACATACGACAAAATTCTTTGTTCGTTCGAGATTTTATCTTCGAGAAAATCGACTTCAACTGTTCCCCGAGTACGCTAGCACTTAATTATGCAACGGTTGAACGGATCTCGATACAGGCCATATCTCGTTTACAAATGTCATTAATATCGCACGCAATGTTGATTCCTTCGCAACATTGTACGCTGTTATCTATATTCGTCTGCTTAGAGAGAGCTTACGTATGAAAATAAAACGTGTTCCTCGTCTATTCTCGATTACGGTATCTTATCGTTGCGATGGATTGCTGGGAACCGTTAACCGAAATCGAACGATACTGGCGTACTGAAACAACAGACTGTGACATTGTATCAAGTGTATGCGACATCGTGTCAATACGATTAGACGCAAACAGGAAAGTAAATAATGGTATCTGTACCGAGATCCGTTCCACCGTTACGTACCACGACAAAGTGCGCGCGCATTCGTGGAATATTTAGAGTCGATTTTCTCGGAAACGGACAAATTTAATTTTATACTTCGAACTCGGTAAGTTCGCGTAATGTTTATTTTCAAGTAAATACGGAAGAATGTACTAGTACATGCCCCACGCATTATCGACAATTCCCAAATAAAACGTAATGTTATGTGTCCCGCATATTATAGACAGTATCTTTAAAACGTATTAGTACATGTCCCAGATATTGTCTACAATCTTCTAAAAACGTATCAGTACATGTCTCATGAACTACAGTGTCCTAAAAACGTACTGGTACGTGTCCCATACACTATCGACAACCCCTAAAAACTTACTAGTACGTGTCCTGGATATTATCGATAGTCTCCTTAAAACGTACCAGTACATGTCGAGTAGACTACAGTGTCTTAAAAACGTATTAGTACGTGTCCCAGATATTGTCAACAGTCTTCTAAAAACGTATTAATACGTGTCCCAGATATTATCAACAGTCTTCTAAAAACGTCTCAGTACATGTCCCATACACTATCGACAACCCCTAAAAACGTACTAGTACGTGTCCTGGATATTATCGATAGTCTCCTTAAAACGTACCAGTACATGTCGAGTCGACTACAGTCTTCTAAAAACGTATCAGTACATGTCTCATAAACTACAATATCCTAAAAACGTACTAGTACGTGTCCCATCAATTATCGACACTCCCTTGAAAACGTCCCAGTACATGCCCCATACACTATCGACAACCCCTAAAAACGTACTAGTACGTGTCCTGGCTATAATCGAGAATCTTCCAAAAACGTATCAGTACACGGTTCAGTAGACTGCCACCAGTCACGTGAAAACGTATCGCTACACGGGTTCTGCGCGAACACGTCTACGCAAGGTCTGGGGCAAAGATAAGCCGACACGATCCTCTTGTTGCAGCCATGTGCAGGCAGCTGGAGCAAATGAAGAAGGAGCGCATAAAAAACGGCTCGACGACGACGACGACAACGATGTCCTCCTCATCGCCGAGCCCGCCGCCGTCCAATCAGCTGGGTAGCCGCGGTACCGGGTGCACGACGGTGCCCTGCAACCGTGACACCGACAAACTTCGCAACAACGACGGGAACTGTAGCTACGAGTGCGTCGCCCTCCACGTCAGCCCGGATTTAGGCGAACGGGTGATGCTATCGGGTGGTAGGGCGTTGCTCGACGAGGTGTTCCCGGAAACGACCCAGGCGGTGATCGACGCGCGATCGGGCGTCGCCTGGCACCAACAGGACGCACGCCACGTGATCCGGTTCCCGTTGAACGGCTACTGCAAGCTGAACTCGGTGCAGGCGATCACCAGGCTCCTGAACGCGGGTTTCCGCGTGGTGGCCAGCAACGGTGGCGGCGTCGAGGGACAACAGTTCTCGGAGTACCTGTTCGTAAGACAGGCCGTCAACACTTGACGTAGCACCGCGCACCAGCGCAAAACGAGCTCGAGGACGGTTCGCTGCATCCAACGAGGCGATCACGACCCCGAGTGAGTTGTCCAGGAGAAGAACTCATCAAGACTGCGTCACGGAGAACGACGATCCGTATCGTTACCACCGTGGACGGGGCACCACGGTGCGGGAGCTATCGGCCGATCGTTCATCGGGCATCGTAACTGTACGTTTTGTTCCGTTCCGTGACCACCGAGGACAGAAATATCCACCTCGTGAACTTTTCGCGTATCTCGACCCTCCTCTTACCACGAGATATCGTAAAACGCGACGCGCTAGGAATCCTTGGCAAAATCTTCGGCCCGGTTTCTTGTCTCGCGATGCTTCGAGCCCGATACGGACGTAAGAGTTTCTGCGACTGCGCTTTAGATACACGTGTGTCCGTCTTGGATGTTTTCGGTTGTTTTCGAATCGGAGGAACGAGAAATAGGACGAAAATTCGCACGTCTGTATCGATTCTCGGGGACCGCGCCTGGGTCCGACCGGACCCAGAATTTGATCTCGCGCACAAATATCTCGAACGAAAATTCTATCGTCTCGTCGTGGCTCTCTTGATCTCCACGTGAACCTGTACCGACGATCTAATCGAGTGAAAGTTTCCCCGGGTCCGAAAAGACCCAGGTGCATCACGAGACTCGACAATCCAAGTCGAATGAAATCTCCAAGTGCAGTTACGATAGTAACGGTTCCTGCTCGATGCGTTGTAACATATTACCGCGGGTAGAGATCGTTGCTCGGATTGTGGTCACGCGCGCAGAAAGTAAAGCGAGGGTGGGTGGAGAAAATCGAAAGACTACGAAACGACGAAGCCGTGCGACGATCACGACGATCGTTTTCTTTCTTTGCTCGCGCACGGGGCCCTGACACCAGGTACGAGGTCACGCGTCCCATCTTACGAGTGACAACGTTAAATTAACTATTTCGACGCTACCGTCCGCATTGTTGGCGAAAATAACTTTTATCTTGGCGTTTTCCTCCAATAAGTTCACGACAATACGGAACACCCGTCTGTGTGTGTTCAGCGAGTTAGCCAAGGCTGGTGTGTTCCACTGTTAAACCCGCGTGGCCGATATATATAATATCTGGACTGTGCTCGGTTACAAGATAAATTCGCTAGAGGAATTTCACATTGTTCGGTCGCAACGAACTACTGGCTGCAGAATTACTTTAATTCCTTGTCCACGAACGTTCGAACTCGTACTCTCGAGTTGGTCCGGGTGCAACGAACCGTGAACAAATTAATTTATAAACGATGCACTTGACACGGGTCGAACTTCCATCGATGGTACATCGTTTCGTAATCCCGGTTGCCCGACGAGTCGAGGTAACCGGGGATTTCGTCTCGGTGGAAGTTCGACCGATCGCGGTACTAGAATTTACGGGCTCTGTAATTCGCGATCGTGAAATTACCGTTAAAATTGTTTCAATAACTCCGCGAATATTGGGTAGGGGCAGACAATCGTCGCAGTTACATGTCGTCGAACGGGTATCATTACGCACGCACGTGACCCACTTATGCTTAAGAACCTCGGGTGCGCCGGTCCTTACTTTGCTCTTATTTAATAAGGTGTACCTATATGTATTTAAATGCCATACTAATTACTGTAAATACCGCGAATCAACGTGTATCTATATCTATATATATATTATATATATAAATATAAATATTCTATGTACTTAAATTGCCGATACCTAACGACGCGGGACGCTCGACAACGAATTAATTCGCGTTGATCTCATCGGTTGTCGATTTGAACAATGTGCGTCCCCGTCTCGAGTATGACGAATCACGGTCTCGAACGCGAGCGAATCGAGCGAAACGTCGATCGAGAGCCAGTCGCACGATTCCCCCGTGTCGTCGAAGACCCGGTCGAAGTCTCGCGCGGCTTCCGGCCCTGGCGACTGTTCCGGTTATATTACGAGTCGAACGGAGAAGAATAGTTTCCGAACGACGGAACACTTACTGCGATAAGTACCGTTTCGATTGATTTAATAAAATGTTTATTACTGGAAACCGCACCGATCGACGTCGTTTATTTTCACCCCGAACTAGCATCAACCGATCGATGGAACTGAGAATCGTAAAAAGAAAAAAAAGTAAATACTCCTTGAAAGTATTTTTAATATTTACTAGCACAAATTTCTCCGTACACCGATAGGAACAAGGAATCGTATCTTCTGATCAGATATATCGAGTGAAAGGATTTTTGCAATTGAAATTTCAAAGTACCAACACATTGCTTTGTTTCGAAATTACGCGTAAAGATCGAGTTCCTAACGATGAATAACTAAAAGATTTATATTTTATCACACTGGTACCTCTGACTGCTCTTTACGAGACAAGCTCTATTTGTAGTGTTGTCTAAGTGTTATTCTTTGACCAGAAATGAGACCAAATTTTGGAAAATCGAGACGTTCGGTCCCTCTACCCTGAACCTAAATCCTTTTCCATGAACGATTAAAGGGGTTGGTATAGAATTTGTTGAAAATCAATTTTTTTCTCGTTAGCGTTTTATCGAAGCTTTGAATAATGGAGAACGACGTCGTACGGTGTCGCGTCGCGTAGGTGGGAGAGGGAACTGACATTCAATTATCTTATTAACGAGCAAAGCGACGCCGAATAAAGGCCACGGTTGTGTATTGTTCCGGATACGTGCCAACTCGCGATACGAGAGGGAAAAAAGCCGAGTGTGTTCGCCGTGGGGCAGCTCGGTTCGGTTAGGTCTCGAGAGCAAAAATAAAATCTGCCGCGCAACGAAACGGAATGAAATCATTAGGCGGACAATGCAGTTTCCGCGGCTTTCCGGCATCAAAATTTGATAGGCTTTAAACGGGTTACGCGATATCTGCTTTCGACTTTTCCCAACGGCTGCATCCAACCCGTGCATCCCATCCAACGACCTTTCGCTCCAATGAGTTTCGTAATCGCATATTTCTGCCGTATAATTGCGGAGAGTTCGTTATCTCCCCAGAAACACGAATGGAAGAAAAACAAAAATCGTTCTCGTAGTCGTCGTCGTCGTCGTTCCTATTTCCGGTCGAGAGAAGTTGCAACTACGAGGGAAACCTCCGTGCAGGTACTCTTCGTGGAAAATATATTTTCCATGGTAAAATTTCACCTTCGTTCGCGATAAATATTCGAAATCGTTCTAAGTAGGATTGTTTGTGGAATTCTTCGTTTTCTCCGAAATTATTGTCGTCGTCCCTATTTCCGGTTGAGAAAAGTTGCAACTACGAGGGAAACCTCCGTGTAGGTACTCTTCGTGGAAAATATATTTTCCATGGTAAAATTTCACCTTCGCTCGCGATAAATATTCGAGATCGTTCTTTGTAGAATTACTTCTGATTTCTTATCGTTGGATAAGAAAGATTCTAGACTTCTTCGAGACGACCGATCTCGATTAATTTTAAACACGCGCCCAACAATATTATTCTGCTATCGATTTACAGACGAATATGTGTCGGACAAGTGGAAAAAGTGATTCTCTGACTTGTGTTCGTTAAAACTGTACGTATTCATCGTAAAATCTAATTTTTTAATATAGTATTTTAACAAAGATTTTTCGTCTTGCTTCGATCAGAAGTATATATTTATGAAATTTGAACGAGGGTTGTAGATTTTGGTGAAGTATACTAGAAGTAACTAATGACGAATCTGAGACCTACTTCGGTACTATGGATAACATCGATACTTTCGTATCGATCCTTCACAAGGTAAACATAGTCGTGAAGTATTATAATACTTATCGATACACATGCTTTTCAGTCCGTATCGGTTGTTTCCAGTTCGATCATTTCCTTTTATACAATTTTTATCGTGCGCAAGCAGTAGTCCTTGGTCAAGTTAGTCATTATTTTACTCGGCAGTCTGATATCAATCCTATTAATACTTTACTGATACAACGACGATTTATATTAATACCGTACCATAACGCGATGCTGAAGAAGTGAAACGAATAATTATTATTACACCGAATTAGTCCCGCCTCTTGAAAGGTAGCGATTAAATTTACAAATTCAAAAATAAATAAAAAGGAATTACGGTTTCGTGGTACATTTACGGAAACTTAAATATGCTTTCGAGATCCTTTTACGAACTCAAGATAGTACGAATGTACCTCTAAATAGAATTTTATTCTTGCATCGTTTCCGGATCTGCCGATCGCACGAATACAGGATTTATAGAGAAAAAATCTTATTCATAGGCACAATGATTTATTATACGACGCGTCATACATCGAATCGCAACGGCAGTTGGCACAGCTACGAACACTTTGCAATCATCGTTAAAACAATCATGAGTAATTGTACAAATTACTGTACAAAATGTTCGTTAACGATGATTCCGACCACTGCGAATTCGAGAGAAAGAAAAAAGTTTAAATACGTATTTACAGACTTCTGAAGCCCATACAATACTTTCACATTTCCATAAACGTTTCATACGATCGTCGTTCTTCATTTCGTACTAATACAGCGATGAAATCGTTTATCCAACCGATTATAAAAAAAAACAAGGTTTAGCAAAAAAAGTCGAATTTATTCTAACCATAAATCCTTGTGTCTTTGTCGATCTGTCCAATTTGTTGCTGCACGTTCAATTAGGATGCAGTCTGACCCGTTGCTGCTCCGGAGGACGATTTTCTTCATTGGGTAATTCCCCCAAAGATTTCTGTATCGAGTGAGAAATCCTACCAACATTGGATAAGAAAAAAAAATAAAGAAGATATTCTTTGTTTCGTATTGTTTCACCTAAAGATCACACTAACAGAAATGATAATAAAAGACATAAAGAAAACTTTCTTCATTCGTCCAAAGATCTCCGTATGGACAAATCCTACCAACACTGAAAAACAAAAAAAACATAAAGAAGACTTTCTTCATTCGCCCAAAGATCTCCGTATGGACAAATCCTACCAACATTGAAAAACAAAAAAAACATAAAAAAGACTTTCTTCGTTTAGTATCGCGCAAAAATCTCCGTATGGACAGATCCTACCAACATTAAAAAGCAAAAAAAACATAAAGAAGACTTTCTTCATTCGCCCAAAGATCTCCGTATAAACAGATCCTACCAACATTGAAAAACAAGAAAAAAACATAAAGAAGACTTTCTTCGTTTCGTCCAAAGATCTCCGTATCGACAGATCGTGCCAACATTGGATAACAAAAATAAAGAAGCGTGCTCGGAGAAAGAAGAGGAACACGAGGAAGAGGTGGAAGAGGCTGTGGCGCGCAGGAGAGGAGAGCAGGGGAGGGTGAGGGGGAGAGGAGGAGAGAGGCAAGAGGCGGAGGAGCAGGAGAGAGCAAAAGAGCTCGGAACCGCGTTGATCACGTAACCGCGGGAATAAGGGATAAAGCGCACAAACGTCATTGCCTCGGGCCCCGTTTCCATGGTTACCGTGAACTCAATATCCGCGACGCCCGGGGGTAGTATGGGCCGCGGGCTGTCATCCCTCGAACCTGCCGAGCGAAGCGCCCGACGCTCCGTTTCGACCCTCCCTCCCTTCCACCCGAGCTCATCCCCACCTCTCATACTCTCTTTCTTTCTCTCTCGTTCACCGTACCTCGTTCGCTCGCTCTTCGCACTTTTCTACTTTTCTACCTTATTGTTTCCGTCATATTCCTCATGACCGTCTCATTCTTTCCGCAACCCCCTTCTCGCCCGATAATTCTCTCCTTTTCTCTTTCATAAGATCTCCGAACACCCCCTCCCCTCCTCGTTCCTCTTCTCCAACGTCCCCGGTTCCGTGGTTCCTTCGTTTTTCGCGGCCACCCGTTTTCTCGCGCCCTCCACGGGTTTTCCGTCTTCTTCGTCCGTTTCCTCCTCTCTCTCTCTCTCTCTAGCGAGCTCTCCTAGTCACTGAACCCTCTGTCCTCGTCTCGCTCCCTATTGGACATTTTATCAGCCGCCTCTCGACGCGTTCTCCGTCTCTGTCGAGCGCCAGGCTTGATTATATTCCATTTCTGGATCGCCCGGGGGCCGCCTCGGTCCCATGTCCTTCAATACACGACACCGGGCGAAGTAGCCTTTGGCGTCAAGGAAGACGGGCTTGAAATTTCGAGGATACCCCGGGACTGGCGGCGCTACTATTGTCTGCGCCTCATCGGAGACTCGATGAGCGAAATTTTTTTTTTTTTTTTCTTGTCTTTTTTTACGCGCCCGCGCGATACCACCGTCCGCCCTGGCGCCCGGGATTCACCGAAAATCTCGCTACACGGAGTAGTTTCAAAAGCAAAAGTCGAAACAAAATATTCACCGGTTCGGAGAACAAAGTTACGCGATGTCCAGAGATCGTCGCGAGTAAACTCCGTCTTCGTCGATCCATCGAGAAATCATCGTGGAACAAGTGTTGAGGATCGCCCACGGGGAATCCCCCAAATTGTTTGGCCGATCCTCGTCAACGTATTTTACTCGCGAGACCGATGAAACGAGCGTCCAGAGAATTTATAGATCGAATGCACTTTATCGAGACACTGTGAAGTGTACAAACAATCGAAGTTACTCGAACGTTAACAATGGAACGATGATAAGAACCGTGTTACCGGATCGGTTTGTACTTACACAGAGTCGATCTCGAGTAAGCCAGGGAATCAACACGGATCGGTTACAATCTTTGCTCTCTCGAGAGGTTTCGAGCTCTCTCGAGGAGAGATTGCTTGTCAGCAATCGGCTACTGACCTGATAAAGTAATTGCAACGCGAATTGTCACGTGATTTGCAATACGCTAGAAACTTGCGTACATGTTCAACAATCGATGGAAGAATAAGGGAAGGTGTCTTTGGTCGCGAATCTCAGCTTGAACACATTCTGCACTAACGTGTAACTCTAACGATGACTTTCTCGAAGATTGGTTAAACATTTAGGTAAAAACGTGTGTTAGCGTGCCCGCGTGAGAAATGATTTTGGTTGGGTATCAGTCAATAAAACGTGCCGACCCTGTTTCGAGGCCCTCGTCAAAATGATTTATTGAAGTAAATACAACAAAGAATAAAATTACCTCAACAACGAACTTAAAATTATTGTGGTGCGCGATAAAAAAAAAGAAGAGAAGTTCAAGACGGAACTTACTTGCTAAATGCATAAACCGTAGAAAATAAACACAGAAAGTTTGCCATAAATTCTTGAAAAAGTTGTACAGTGAAAAAAATATTAATCGAATCGCTAAAGTGATTTTCTTGTTATTTGCACGAAACGAGTGGTGTCCGGAATTTCAGCTCTGTTTTCAATATTGAATTCAACGGTGTTATTTCTCAATTAAATTATTGAATTTTTGTCAACGGTATTAAACACCGCGTTCTGTATTATAATTGCGAAGAAAGGAATGTAAATAATTCAAACAATCGCGCGCACTCACACGCACATACAGAGAGAGAGAGAGAGAGAGAGAGAGAGAGAGAGAGAGAGAGAGAGAGAGAGAGAGAGAAATATGGAATCGAAAGATTGCTTTAGCAGTTGATTGAACCAACATGACTCACAGAGAAAAACGTTGCTTTATTTTTATGATCCCGATAACATTCTAATCTTGTAGCACTTTGCTACTCAAGTAGATAGTCGAAGAATTTCTTTAAATAGAACATTGTATTTTTCCAAGTGCCACCTGGAACGGTAACTTAAATGACATAATCGCAGAAAAATATATCGTTCAAGATGCTAGTATTGGATAATCGATTATTTGAATCGTATTTTTCTTCCTATTTCAAGTGTATATCGCAATCGAACGATTGCCCGCGGAGATACGTGCATTATATAAATTATGCAAATATTACCGAAGTGGAAATTTATTAGCAAAATGAAAAAGCAAGCGTCGATTCGGCTTGAAAACTTGAAAATTGCAAATGACAAAAGACATTACGAGAATTGAAAACATTGTATCGTGAATTTTTGTTGAAGATCTATCGTCTACTTTATAAATAATTATTACGTATAAATAGGAATAGATGTACTGTACATATACAGATATTTATAGCAATTATGGAAATACGAGACAAAACCGATACAAAAGGGAATAATATTTAGTCAGATATTACTTTCAGCATCTTTATCGTTTAATTTTGTAAATACACTAACAGCCCGACACTTTGTAGATTTTATAGTTTCGCGATGAGGATTATACCTAAATATCGAACTACAAAGAAAACGAACGAAAATTTTTCATTGTCAAAAGAAACCAATACGTGTCGCAGGATACCCGCATTTTTTTTGTTTGTTTTTTTTTTCAACAAAAAAGAACATAAGAAGCCTAAGAATAAAAAATTCGGGCTATTCTTTGGTGAATCTTAATCTTGTGTTTTATTATTTCTCGGTTACGGCTTATCCAATTACAATTTGTAAAAATATCATACTGTACCAAAACTGCTATGTACCTTTAGTTTTGTTTGTTTTTTTTTTTTTCTTTACATTCCTCTATTTATATTTATATTAATAATTCCACCTAGTGGCAGTAAGGAGAACGTTATAATCTAACTTCGAAAACTTGCATTTTTTTCTTCGAGCTCTCGTAAAAAAATGATTACGATGATGCGATTCATCATCAATGCAAAGAGGAACACGCAGCTAAGTAAAAATTTCCTTACATGTGAAGTGCGCGGCAAAAAGTATGGTACAAGTAATGGTATGTGCGCCTTTCAGACGATGAAAGTATACGGCTACTAAAACCGAATTATTTACATTATATTCCGATAATTTTGCTTCAACGATCCGCAGTTTCCTTTTTTTTTCTATTTTTTTTTTTTTTGTTTCCTTTTAATTTCAGGCTCTTCTCCTAATTCAAACTTATATCAATTGTATTATATAAAAAGGCAATCGCTTCTTGGTGCACGCAATAACAAATAGAATTATAGCTGAGATCAATATTGCAATATACCATTGCACCTATTACTTTTTAAATAATTTCCTTTTTGTACTGATACGCTTCGCAATTAATCGGCGCTACAGATATTCAAAGATAAGTTCAGTTCAACTTAATTTTTTTTTTTTTCTTTTTTTCTTTTTTTTACATATTTCGTCAGTCTTGTGCGCGTATTGTATTTTAATCGTTATATTGAACCGTTGAAGCAATTACGTTTCACGTAATTGTAACTGAAACGTTACGTAGATTCGCATTTTGTTTCTCTCATTATTTACACTAGAAGACTCACAGGTGTACGTGCCTTTGTAATATTCGTGAACGCCGGTCAGGAAATGTATCATCGTGCTCTCCAGCGAATACGGAAGCACGAAAATCATCTAGAGAACAACGGTTAATCCAGATTATCAGGAATACACTTTAGACTTTCTAAAATTCTCATTTACAATGGATAATCTGAAGTAACCCTTTCTAGCCGACTACTAAGAAAAATAAATAGTATACCTCGTACGTTATCATTCTGGAACTTCGATCGAACTACGTCAGCATAATAGAAAAAAATTCTATTCATTGCCTCTCAACAGTTTATATTACAGACTATAAAAATCGATAATCATGACTCTTCCTTTACCAGTATCGCGTAAGATAATTAAAGTATTCGAGTGGAATCAAAAATTCGATTTCTATATTCGTATCTAAATTAATAAGAATGAACGCAACTCATTCAAGATTCGATAAAAATTGAAGCTGTTACAACGTGGACTGCTTGTGAACAGTCTAAATTGATGTTGCGCTAAGGATCAAATCTAAACGCAATAAACGATACATACGCATACTTAGCTACTCAAATATATGTAAATCAATAACTCCGTTGCATTGATAGGCATATACATGATTTTCATAATTTTGCACGAAAAATTTCTGTCGGACACGCGTAATATGAAAACGCTCATGTAATGAGCAAGTTAGGAAAGATCGATATCTTTTCAATTATTATTCTGTACGATAATAGGCACCCACGTACATCTGCAGCAAATTCTTTTACATTATAAATCAGGTACACGCTTTGAATTCTTTTTTTTTTCTTCAATCGATTATACGCGAAGCACACTTTTCTCTGAACATTAGCAAAAAACTGCACCAATTCCGAAGAGGAAATATAAATAATTAAATTAACATCAATCGAAAAAATATCCGTAATTCTTACTTTTGTAAATATTTCTTTAATAAAAAACGTAACAGCTAATTCTTTTATAAACACTGAAAATGTAGATTACAACATAATATACTGATAACAATTCCATCTTGTGGTGGAGAGTAGCTATATTTTGTTGTACCAACATTGAAATTATCACTATTTAGTATTTTTATGTGTAAGGTATTGTACAAATTATTCCATACTTTTTGGACAGTGTGCTCTCACGGTATATTATTACATTACAATTTGCAAAAATACGGTATTTACTATTATAACAAAACCTGCACTCTTTACACTAGCGCTACAGTGTCCAAAAGTATAGGTCAAGTGTTACAATGCAGCGGGCATATACATAAATGACAATGTACACTCATTCATTCTGCATACATGCACGCACCATATAACAACAATTATATATGGCCACACGACATCCTTGCCATAAACAGACTACCCAAGACTGAACATCAGGCATGTGCTCATACACATTGCTCTTTCTCAATGATGTAATTTTGTGTTGAAAAATAAAGAACAATCTATTATATTACATTTAAAAAACTTTCAGTCATTTACAGTAGGGAAGCTTATCGACATGGTAGAAATAATCTTATTTTGAATGTATGTGGAATCCCGATGTGATTCGCAATGAACTTCATTGTATGCAACTTATGAAACACTGTACAGTGCAACGTACACTAACGTTACATGATCCATCAAAGTCCATTGAGGCCAGCTCACACAAGACCATGTAGGTAGGGCGCCAGATATCGGGCGGGTCACTCAAGTTCCTGCCCTTCACAGAACATCACTTCAAGTACGATTTATACAACATCGTGCTCCTACACGTTTCTTTCTCTTGTTCAAGAAGGAACAATAAGTCTCTGAAATTCACCCTCTTCAACCGTGGTCTCATTGGCATTTGTCTGTTAATTCCCGTTGCCGAAGCATTCAAACCGGAATTACTTCCTGGACTACTGGCAGACCCTCCTACGTCAAGTTTAGGCTTTTTACGTGGACCTATCGCTTGTAAAGCTGTCAAGTTAGCTTCTCTTTGCCTTAATTCTTCCATTTCCGCTCGTTGCATCTAGAAAATTTCATACGTTATAATTATCTCTACTTATACACCAGAATATTTTTTATTCGTAAATTTACAAAAATACCTCTTTAGCTTTCGCTTTAAGTTTAGCTTGTTCAGGATCTTCTGTTTTCGCACGACTTTTTGCAGCGCGTAAAAGTAACTCTCTTTCTTGTTCTTCGTGTCTTCTACGTTCAACTTTGTCCAAATCTTCCAAAAATTTTAACTGTGCCCTAACATCCTGCGTTACTTCATAACGCGGATCCACCTATAAGGAATACATACAATTCGTTTCAAAAATATTCAACCTATAACTTTATTTAAAAAATATATCTCGAATGAAACCTTTAAACTTTACCTTTATCAAATCTATCCTGTGTTCGGCAATCACTGCTAATTTTTCTACTAAATTCTTTAACCTTTCTTGCGCAGCATGTGAAATTAACGCCGCAACTTCTTGATTAGGTTCTTCCAATCCATAATTAGAAACTAAAAGGTAATCGTATGTAATATAAATTCAATACTTGTGCAACATATTATATATTTAAATTAAAAAGTTAATATAAATAATCACCAATTTGTTTAATCCTTTGTTGTAATGGTGTCATATGTAAAAATACTTCATCTTTACAAGATCTTATTTGCGTCCCAACAAATTCTGTTGAACCAAGAATCCTTTGAGATTCTTCTGCAAGATTGACACCACCCATAGCTGCGACATCATTAATATCATCATCTCCCCTATTTAAGAAAAAAAAATATATATATACATATACTTTTTAATTTGCTTTAAGATTTTTAAAAAATTATAGCATCTATAAAGTATGACTATTCGTTATCGTGCCTACAAATAATTACTTACGTGTATCCTGCAGATGAAAATGTCTTTTTTTCTTTTTCTTTAGTAGTTGGCTTTGGAACAAAAGAAGGCACTACGGCTTTATTAACAGTAGTGGTTGTGTTAACTGTTTTGCCTTGTGTTGTAGTTGTAACTGTTTTAACAACAGTTGTGGTAACAGGTGGTTTTTGGACCGTAGGGGCAGTAGGTCGAATTCCACTTACTGCTACTGTTGACTTAACAGTATATGCTGTAGGACTACGAACTACTGTTGTGACAGGTCGTATCTAAAAAAAAAAAAAGTACTATCTCTTGTAATTTATTCCATAAACAAAAGAAAAAAAAATAGAAAACAACTACAAATTACTGTTCTACCCTCGCTAATTACAACCCAAAAACTATCAAATACTGATTGTTAAAAATTAAAATATTAGTCTTTTATTTTAGTGAAACTATATTACAAGGATTATTTTAATGTAAGTATATTCAAAATATAAAAACTGAAATAATTTCAATATCTTACCAGCCTTTGCTGAACTGGCTGAGTAGGTCGAGGGACTGTAGTTGTAGCTGCAGGTATTGGAGTCATTACTCTTATTTGAGTAGTAGCAGTAACTGCAGTTACAGGGATTGTTGCTGCTGTCACAGCAACAGTTGGTCTAAGCTGATTCTGCTACATTATATTATTAAATACATTATGAGATACATAGCAAGTATACGTACAACATACAATAAACGGGAAAAGCAAAAATAAAGCAGCAACTCTATTTTTAACTACTTTTTGTAACAAATTACTTATTACATTATGCAATACAATATGCAACTTTTTAATTTAGGTATTGGAAATTTATCCTTACCTGTGTAACTACAGGAGTGGTAGATGTTACAGGAAAAACAACATTGGCTGGAGGTGGTTTTATGCCTTCTATAACTAATTCTTTTGTAACAAGGGATTGCCGTAAAAGTGGCAAACTCTTTTTGAGGAATCCAATCAGGCATGGTTGAGGTGATGCATTCAATAATCTTTCGAGTCTATCACAGAACTCTTCAGGTTCGACTTTAGTATCAATTAATTCTTGTATCAAAGTTCGAACATTTCGTTCCACTGCTTTAGGTTCTCGACTAGACAACTCTAATAAGTTTGCTAAAAATTTACGGCACTTTTCTTTGGTATTATCTGTAGTTTGACGCTAAAAATAAAAAACACATAAAAATTATATTTGTACATAGTATTAGCAATGTCTTGCAAATTTTAAATTAATAGCCATTAAAATGTACAGAGTACTATGTAAAATTCATAACACTTTATACAAAATTGTTAATTCTGTTAATTAAATTATATGTAATACATACAGGTGTTGGTGTCTGAACTGTCTGAACAGTCGTAACAGGTGGGGTAGGTGTAGTTGTAGCAGCAGCAGTTACTGTCACTGGAGTTGTAGTCGCTGTTGTGATAGTTGCAGCCACAGTCTGTTTCAATAAATAAGAACAAATGTTATAACACTTTTTAAGTTTTAGATTACTTGAAAGATTTTTAGTCGATACACTATTGAAAAAGAAAACAAGGAGTGTAGTTTATTCCAAAATTCTTTTAGATTTACAAAACTGCAATATCACTCAAAATTAAAAGCATTTTGCAGCATTGCTAAAAATAAAATAGAACTACATATTTATACTATAACATAACAATAACAATTTTATTTATGCCATGCTTTCATGTTTGAAATACATATCTCTATGTTTTATGTTTTATATTTCTGATAGTCTATTGCAATAATCTTCTCAAAGAATGATAATCTTCTTTTCAATAAGTATTTTCTTATGACAAAAATTAAATACTAGTTTTATTATATAAAGTTCTTTACTAAATAAACAAAACATTATTTACAAATGTAATTAGAGACTGAAGAAAATTGTTCAATGTTCTGAAGCTCAGTATTACTAAGAAAACATCAAGAAATATAATAAACTTATTTCCCACATGCATTTTTATATTAAATATTTATGAAAATATTCACATTATCATATATTTTATATATTTCTTCATTACTACAGTCCTGCTAATAAATATGCCTTTTCTACATATGCCATTTTTATACACATGCTGAACTTCAGATTCGTCAAACATAAAATTTAAATGTTAACTATTTTTGCAACCAATTTCAATATTTCAAAATGAACAGACATAATTATGCTGGTTTGATTCAATAGTTAATTATACCATACATTGAAGACGCACTTGTACCTTGTACAGACTCATAATTCTTTTTATTTCAAATTAGTTTTCAATTATTTATTATTAATTATTTATCATCTTTATTATACTTCATTACGTAAGAATTGAAGTATTTATTTATTTTGTAACAGAGAAGTTTCATACAAAACTAATAATTTGTACATTAAATTATTAAAATACAAATTTTTTATAAGAAGCTAGTAGAAAATTAGTACGTGAAAGATAATATTCTCCATAGTTAATTGCTTTCAGGCTATTTCATATGAATACCCTTCTGATTCAATAATGTTTAAAAATGTTGTAAATTTACACAATGATTTTCAAAATATTAAAATACTAAAAGTTTACATTTGTAAAAAAATACGAAATAAGTTTTATTATTTTAATTTATATGTATTCAAACTCAATCATTGTTTTGTCAAATATTACTCCATAATACCCTTAACCAATGTAACATGCAGTATGTATATATATATATATATGTATATATATATATGATAAAGGCATTGATTTTAATAAAACAATTGCACTTTTTAAAAACTTAGAAATTCTACAATAAAAAGGCATCCCAGCAAATAAGCCAATAAGAAAACAAAACTCTTTATATACTACAGAAAACCTCTCAGCCATTTATGGGAACTGAAAGTTTAGTATTAAGTACAAAAATTTGTATGAATCCTTGAGTCAATTGTAAAGTAATAGAAAATTTTATTCTTACATATGTCAAGATGATGTTTATGCAACAAACAATATACATTAAAGGTGTTTAAAAAACGAAAAAGAAATTTAGATGTGATAAAAGTGTTATAATTCAAAGAAAATTCAATAAGACTGAAACATCATAAATTAATACAGAACAAAAGAATATAAACATAATACATAGCCTTACCAATAACACCATTCCAACTAATGTCACAAACTAAAAGTCTACTACAGCACTACATCGAGTCTTGTAAGAGGTATAAGAGTGCGTCACCTGAACCGTTTTTCTTAAGGTGGCGAGTGGTGGACCAGTGAACTGTGTGTTCAGCCTACTTACAGCCGGCACTGAGGCTAAGCGGTAGGTAGTGCCTGGGGATGGTGCAGCAACCACTGCATTTCCTGCTATACTATTTGGTGTTACTGCAGTACCAGCAGGAGTACCTGCAGTTGGAGGTGGTCCTACCCTTATTAACTGATACTGTCCAGTTTCTGTTTTTAATAATATATGACCCTGAGTTCCAGGTTGAAGACCATGAAGTGTTTGTAATGTTATCTAAAAATTAAAAGATTAATATTTTAATAATATTCTATAATACAAAAATTTAAAAAGAATAAAAACTATATATGATGAATTCACATGAAAAAAATGTTTTCAATAATATGTTATTACACTTAAGTAAAATATATTAAAATGCAAAATTTATATAAATTAATGGTATGATCTTCAGATGTACATCTACACTTGTTTACAAATTATAAATATCTTACCCCTGGAGCTCCAGGTCTTGTTCCAATCATGTGTTGACCAATTACTACTCTAGATGCAACTTGTTTTCCTGCTTGCTGTCCTGCCACTGGTGTGCCAGGACGCATTGCGTTCACATTAAGAATTTGCACATTGCTGGGCACTATCGTAGATGTAACCCCAGCCTTACCCTGTAGCGCTGTGCTGACGGCATTGCCAGCCACAGAAACAGGAACAGACATTGGAACGGAAACCATGCCACTGGGTGCTACACTAGTCTTTATCACTAAAGCTGTACCTGTTGGCTTATTTACACTAGCCACTGTTTGACTACCCGTTTCACTAACGGAGCTAACATTAGTAACAACATTTGATGTTGTCTGTAACACTGCTTGGGATGTTAATCCCAAAGTACCATTGGCTAGCTGTCCAACAGTTTGTGCAGGAAAGGAAAGTTTATTATTGACATTTGCTACCCCCGTAGTTGCTATTACCTGACCAACGGTTGGATAAATAATCTTGACAGGCTCATGTGATTTAGTAAGGCTTGGTATATGTGTTGTTTGATTACTGGTCACCTGGTTTGTAGTAACTTGATTGATATAAGCAGCAGGGGGGACTGCTGATTGTGTATGCTGTTGCTGCTGTTGTGTGGTAACCTGTGGCGCCACTGTGTTTGAGGTAACCACGTTTACTGGGAGAAGAGTGCTCGTGGTAATGGACTTCGTAACTTCTTGAGTCATCAGACTATTTACTGTAGTAGCACCGCCACCGTTTGAAACCCCATGTTTCTGTGGCTGTACCGCGTTGATGGTGCCCCCGTTGGAAATACCACTGTTCACCTGATGATTCTGCTGGCTGACTGACGCAGAACTTGCTTGATGACCAGAGACAGCCGGCGTCGATGTTACCAGTTGCGTCTCAAGGGAGCCCACTATCGCGTTCACTGCGGATTCATCGACGTCCGTGCTCAGAGCTTCCTCCAGAAACTTAGCTGACGCCATTTTCTTCCAAGCTCCAACTGTAAACTGATCTGCGCATGCGCCTGTCGCAAATTGTTCCCATGGTGCATTGCCCCCCCCCCCTAGCGCAGCTGAAAATTATACGCGGCCTTTCTTCTGTTTACCATCCGGCGGTACTCAAATTGATTAATATTTCTCACCATTGTGAAAAATCGGATTAATCCCTTTTCGTTTGAGTGACGAATTACCATGTTCTCTACCTTCAAAGTATCAAAAAGACGATTATCGCCATATTACGTACAATGTCGATCATTTATGTTATGGCTGTCAATACTCGACATGCAAACACGTCACCCGCCAAAATGGCTATCTTCCAAACTGTAGATTCGTACACGATTTGTTTCTTTGATAACGATATCATATTGGCATATAATTCGAAAAATTATAAAAAATTTATAAAAATTTTAAATCCCTGAGAGCTCTATACATTTACTTCCTTTAAGTATACCGTTAGTAACAGTTGCTTTAAACATACGTATTCCGTAATCAATCGTTTCCGACCACTTATGTTCATCTCGTGTTCCGCAATGCTTCGTAATTTTAACATATCAAAATTGTGAACTAGACTTAACGATTTACAATCAAGTGATCCAACGCCCTCTACATAAAACGGATGCTAAAAGCTGAATCATGTATCCGTTAGTAGCGTATCTTGATATACCGTATACTTAATGTAATACCAGACATTTAAATTTTCGCACAAAATTTTCATATTTATTATATATGATAAAAGTATATTCCTTTGAAAAAATTAAATTGTAGTAGGTATTACATCTAACAATAGAAATTAAATATTCTGCAATACTCATACAGTTTTTTGTATTTTTAACATAATTCTTTTTGTTTTCATACTATGTACATTCTTTTTAACTCTCGTTAAACAACTTATACATTAAATTGTTGTATTTTACACAGTATAACGCACGACAGTCGTCAGTATTTTATTAAAGTATTTATACATCACATTTGTAGTCGGAATGTGAAATTTTTACACGATATGTGTCGACTAATTCCAGTTAACCTAAAAACGAGATTCCAATATCCTGTTCGCGTTCTAATCTTGTCAAGTTTCTTATTCTACTTTTAAAATGTATTAGACACGTTTTAGTGTTGCATATTCACTTATTATTAAATTATATTCAATGTTACATTTTGGATAGTCGTCACCCTATTATTTAAAAATTCCGTCTGTTTGTCCGTAAAACTGATCATGTCCGCATATGTACATAGAATTTCATAAAAATGATTCATAGCATCGTTCAAGTTAAACATAATTTTGTTCAAGAGGTTATTATATTTTTCAAAGATTGTGCAAAACTTGAAGCGATATAAATAATTATATAAATGTGAAACACACTGAGTCAATATATTATAAAATATGAAACTATATTTTTTTTTATGGCATTGGCGACCAATGAGGCCAAGTTTTAATGACACTATACAAAGCATCTCCTGGACTTAATGTCCGAGATATTTGTCGGTGCCCTAATAACTTATAATCAGGTGCAATTTTACCACCTTCAACGCCCAATTCAATGAGTCGTTGCGCAGCGAACAGTTGATTTTTTGGTGGTTTAACGGAGTTAAATGTACCGATAAAAGAAATACCTATGCTTCTATTATTGAATCCAAAGGCATGAGCGCCTATGTAATCCCAACTTCGACCAACATACGCAAGTCCGTCACCGCCGACAAGAAAATTATAACCGATGTCCAACCATTTTCGAGACTCAATGTGAAACGTCTGCGCAAATCGGACGTGCATTGTACATTCCGATTGTGTCGAACAGAAATCGGTAGCCGTGTGACTGATAATCACATACGGTACCGGATGTTTCAACTTTGGCAATGGCTCTGAAGGTGGTTGAGCACCCCATTCGTTTCGTTCAACGAAACGTACATTTTTCACGTTCACATCTGCAACTTAAATTTTACAAAGCAATATAATTTGAGAAAGTAAAGCCGAAATTGTATTAATATTTTATCGTACATATATATATATATATATATATATATGTGTGTGTACATTATACATTGTAAACTTATTAAAAAATATATCAATATTCCGGGTATTTACGAAAACATGATTTGATACCTGGTATTTCTGGAAAAACAGGTGTCGATGGAGTGGTAGCATTACTCACAATGTAGACGCAAATGCCGATCATAGTGCTCACAAAAATTAAGATTAATACGCACAACATCGTTGCGCATCTTCGGGTCCACAACCATTTTATTACTGAAATGATATGAAGGATAGTTGTAATAAATATATAAAATGCTATAGTTTTATCATTGGCACCATTCATTGTTACGATTAAATTATCAAACACGCAATGACTGCCTACCAGTGATACGTATAATCGTAAAAACTCGAACAATATGTAAAATTTGTTATTACGAGAAAAAAAAAGTATCAACGCTCTTTTAAACTCAGAATAGAAATACGTAATAAAATAATAATATTCGTATAAAGTTGCTTAAGATGTATTGAAACTTCTATACATTTTTGTAATTTTATCTATCTAAGATTTGATATGTACAATGAAATCAATTTTTAATTCATTATCTTACGGTATCAGTAAAAGAATGAATTTATGAAAAAATGAGGACAAGTAAACGCTTTGTACAATTGTTTTATAAATCAACGACACAAAGATAAACCACGATATTACCTACCGTAATTTCCTGGATTATTATCGATTCATCTATTAACCTCGAAAAGATAAAATCCATGGTATTGCAGAAGCTTGTGGATTTGATAAAAGACTTTTAATTAATAAAAATCTGCGGATTCTACATTCACGAGTCCAGCAATGACCGAATTAGATAAAATATTTTAACTCAAATTCTATAGGCTGTCAAAGTGCCATTGATAAGATCTGTAGTATTGATTTATTCTTAATCGTTTCACATTTATGTACAGAATGCCCCATTAAAAATAGACCACCTTAATATATTTGTTATTTTAAATAATAGAAAGAAGCATTGCTTATAAAATTTGTTTGACTTCGATATATTCTCCAGAATAAACAACATAAATAATGAAGTGTATAATATTTAATAGATACATTATTTTATATTTTAAAATATATTTAATGGAATACAAAATATTATTTAAATAATATAATTAAAAAAGAAACATTTACTCAAAATAAATACACGTGCGTCGTGTTTAGATTTACAAATTTCTATGTTTCAATAATTTTTACTTTATTTTATTCCTATCGAAACACAATACTTGAGAAATAATCGATCGATGAATTAATCTGGCATTTGTAACGATAGAGCATATATTGTAGCATTCTACAGGCATGCAATTAGATAACTACAGTATCTATACATTAATCGAGATAAAAATTAGGTGCTAACAATTACTCTCTGTAACTATAGTTGACGTAAATTCATGTGCAACTTGATCTCTCTTCGTAGATAACAATGAACTTAATTTCAAAGAACCAACAAGCTTCGTCTAAATCTAATTTTCCCAATTCTACGTATCACCTCAATCGGGTTCATATCCCCGCAGAGGAAGACGTTTACTGGTCCTCGTAAAATCTTTCTACGACGGTCTGTAATAAAATATATATTCGTGCAACGTTCTTGTAATAATCACCTTTGTCAAAGGCAGAACTCTGAGACAAAATTGGTCTATTGGCGGGCAAATCTCCGTTAGCGGTCGACAAATCAGTTGCGTTGGTATTCAAGACTTGACCGGCAACACTTGTGACTGTGTCCAGCTCTTTTATCACGGCTGGGTTTGTGTAAACGAACTGCTTGATTGTCACCGGGCCTTTATAAAAGGTTTTGTTACCAAGATGCACATTAGTCGAATTCTTTACACGCACATCACCGAAGTTCGAGGTATCGGCATTGGGCAGCACCACATTGCCATCCGCGGTGGTTATCTGCTGATGGTGCTGAAAAACCGCCGGCACAGGTAAATCGGGTATCCAATTTCCTTCCTCGAGATCCGTCTCGTCTTCATCCTCGTCCTCGTCCTCATCTTCGTCCTCTATGTCACTGCACTGCGTAGAGGAACCGACCAGGCTGCCATTTTCAACGGCGACAACTGCGGTGTCCTTGAGATGATGTACAATCTCGCCACGACAGTTTCCGGCTTCGTGGTTTTCAATGGCAGTGATACAGTTAGCCTGATCTTGATCCTTCTGACATCGGTTCCCGTCCGGTACTGTTTGCTGATACTGTTGCACCAATGTCACCATACCCGTGCACTACACGAACAAGAACGTTTCCTTGCTACTGTTTGTTCCGAAATTTGAATCGTGATTGCTCGTAATGAATCGATAAACGTGATTGTACGCTTTCACCGATACGCATGATGAGGTATAAACCATCGATGATCAAGAAAAATACTTTATCCTGTTTCAGAGAGAAAATCGATTCAACGAGATGACAAGATGTTTGCGAAAATTTCCGGTGCGTGAAACTTCATCAACAATGAGCCGAATCGCGAGATTCAAATAATGACGATAACGTTTGACATCGTTAAACGTAACGTAATGCGAGATTTAATAACGTACACGTTAACCGATACAAATTTTGGTAGGTATTTAGATCGAGATAAGGTAATCGGGCCTATTAGGTCAATGTTTCTTGTTAACGGTTCATAAACTAAGGTTTATACAGTTACGTGCAATCTATACTTGTGAATTCTAGGACACTGCGTATTGTTTCGCGTAATTTGCATATGTTGTGCTCATGAATGCAAAGTCGTAAACATTTGCATAGACAACTACCCTCTTATAAAATACATTGAACTTAAAATCATCGAGAAACGAATCGTTTGAATTTGCAATTGTTTGTGGAATAAAAAACTTTTATGCTCGATTTATAAGATATAATAATAATACTGTACCTATATGTGATGTTTCGGTGTTTTATTTTCTAAACGAAAACGCTAACAGTTCGTTAAATTCTATCGTGCTATATTCGTAAACGATTTAGAAAAAAAATTCTAGGAACACATTAGCATCGATTAAGTCGATAGTTACGTTTAGAAAGTCTCAAAACAGGTCATCGCATCATAATGTTAATTCCGGTTTCTGAATGATCGTGAAATTCGTGAACTCATGATTGTTCAAAATTGTCTTTTATCGTTTATAATGTTTCACCGATCGCCATTTGTTTTCAACAACTGCTTTAACAAAAACTCAGTCCGTTATAACTTGTCATTATCGAGATAAAACCGATTACGATTTTTCTTTGCTCGGATAATCTATCGTTTTATTTGGAGCATCGTCTCGCGTGTTAATTGTGCAATTGCGGACAAAGTTCATCGTATATTACGAAATTGATGCAATTACGGAGTACCAAATATGATAAGACGAAAGAATCCCGAGCTCTCTCTACAGTGAAAGCGTACCTATCGGAAGTTACAATGAAGACGATACCTGCTACAGATGGTGTTTATACACGATAATTACAGCGATGATAAGGTTGAAAAAAAGATGCAACGGTGGTGGGAAATGATAAAACTGACTCCGACTTGTACTGGTCATTTTCTCTTTGTTTTCTTTTTTTTTTTATGTACTCGCGGAGCAGCTGAAAATTAATTACCTCGAACAAATCATCGTTTTTGTTGTCTACGATCACTTTGCCAGCGTTTGTTCAACACCAGTTTTTACGACAACATGGCGTCTTTTTAGATGAGTTTCCTATGTCAGTGCTCGATAAGAATCGATCTCGGACCAACCTTCACAAAATTTCACGATTACCGAGCAAGTTGCACATATCGCGCGACACTTACACCACGATATATCGATCCTTCGATTATCTCGAAAACTCGTTTACAAGTTACGTATTAACGATCTCATCGCTATTCTACGACACTGTCGCGGACACTACGGCCGGTGACGCTACGCGTCTTCTGAAGGCTGCACAGCTGGAGCTAAAACTTCTACGCGACACGATTACTTAAGTCCCTCGGTAGTCGGCGATCCTCTTAGAAAAATATACCATGAGAATAGGAAAAAGTACAAGATGTCTGAACGTAAATTACAGTGTTCTATAACCGATTCGGTGAACGTAACATCTCGTGGTTTCGTTCACCAATATACCGTGTGTGGTCGTTTCGCAACTCTACGTCACTGCTTCGTGACGTGCGACGAGTTTCGCGAAGGACGCGACTGTCGCTAACACTACTCGTTGAAAGCAGAAATCTTCGGCACTCCTGATGCGTCACTCGAGTTAATTAAAAACAACCGGTCGCTCGTGGAAAGTCCACACCTGGTGTGAATTGGTGACGATTTCATGTGTAACTCGCCGTTTTACAACAAAAACAGAGATTGTAATAAATGAAAACTAAACCGTCGACGGTTCCGGATAACGCTCGGTGTCGATATTATCTTTCCGCTAATCGTCGCCGTGATGGACTGTCGACGCTTCGACGATCGAGCTGCGAAATCGCTTGCAACCCCACTCTGCATCTTTCTCTCTTCGCCTGAAGCTGGAAATTCTACTCGTACAATCGTACGTGCACACGACCATCGGATTAATTCGTATTGTAACCCTGATTACATAGAGCTTCAAGTTTGTTGCCGATGAGATTTCATATAAGGCTAGATGATGCGACGACGACGAACGATCCGTCACATTAATGTAGGCTTTTCCAAGTTTACTCTTACCAATGACAAAATCACATTCAAAATGAATTATTCTTGAAAATTTTTGTATCAATTGTTTTCTGGTCGATTAGTTTTATTTGTAAATTGATGCGCGCGTTAATTGGATTTCTTGTACGACGATGTTATATCTTCGTATTAGAAACGACGATTATTTCACGCTTCAAATTCACTGCAATATAGTAACACTTGCAACATTTATCGATGCTACAAATACAAGTACACGCAAACTGATAAGAGACATTCATGTCTCGTTGGAAAGTATCTGTCGAAATCATATATGCACATAAATCCATGAATAAGCAGTACAGAAACAATTAGATCTCATGTAGATATTCTGAAAAACAAATAATTGAAACGATACCTCGGGAAAATATGTCAAATATTTGAATTTCAAGTAATATAATTTTCCTTGATAACACGATGATTCGGCCTTCAGCCACTACAAAGAAGATATATTCGATTACATCAAGTTTTACTGTAAATAGTTTTTTTAGTAACGACGTTCGTATTATTAGTTTTCAACTATGCGTTGTTAAACCTTAACTTGCATTAAAAAATAAGCGTTATCACGCTTATCAACAAGCGAATAAAGCTGAAATAAAAACTTTCAAGTGCATATCATTTTATGATTGCTTATGTTCTATTAAAATGATTCACATATTTTGATGATGTCCACAGTTATTGCGTGTAATAAAAATCAAAGATAAAACTAAGTTTTTTAAACACATACTACAGATAAAGTACACCAGTAAAAATAGATGATGTACGGAAATCATTTATTGTTCATCTTTATCCTTAAAATCAATATAATATTTCTGTCTAAATAAGAAAGACACAAACATTACACTTAAACACATAAATACACGTATACACATAAATATTAATCAAAAGCTTTTTCTAACGTTTGACTTTGATACCGTGATAAGCACTGTAAATAAAATTTGAAAAGTCATGTATTTAAAAGTGTATATTATAAATTTTTAAATATACACATATGTAATCGTACGTCAATATATTTTATTCTTCATTCGCTTCATCCGTAGGACGTTCCGAAGTATGTACGAGATATACACTTATGAATCATCAACCGATAAAAGTGTTTATATTGCTAAACGTGTTGAAAATCAACGTCCTTACACGCAACCATTAAAAATCTTGTTTATTATGTATTATTATTCATAACATACAAATGTTACATGTTGAATTGTTAACATGAAGGCAATCTTACAAAATGAAGTGTATGGTGTGCTCGAAAAATGAAATTTATAATTCAGACTTAATATAATAAGGTTGTGAAGTATCCCACACGAAGTTCTTTTGTTATTTTATTTTACATAGGAAAAGTTTGCTACATTATAAAAGCTAAAAATAAATTGGTGTAAATACTCAACAGTGAAACACAATGAAACTCTTCATAATTGTTTTATTTATACAAAATTTTATAATATTGCATAATACATTATGATTTTAAATTACGTTTAATTACATTGCAATGTTTAAAAGTATATCAATAAATAATTTATAAATTCCATTGCTATTTTTAGTAGTTTTATCGCACATTGTGTCTGCGAGATCTTGCGGTAGTCCGTTGAACTACTTGCGAATATTACCTTTCACTGATCGCATAGTATTAACAACTCTACATAATCTTATTTACTAATATCTATGGTTGTAAATAGAAATCTTTAAAAAATGTTGAGAATGAGAAAATGAATCGTTGATTACATTTGTGAATAAAATTTAATGTTGTAAATGTACTGTTTCGATATTATAATGCCACTATTTATATATTGAACAAATTTACATTTTAAAATGTTGACAATTCAATTTGGACAATGTGGAAATCAACTAGGACATACATTATTTTCAAAGATATCATCGGATATGGACTGTGTAAATACAGGTGTATCCAATAATGCTAATTATCAATATTCAGAAGATGTATTTAATAAATGGTTTAATAGTATAACTAAGCAAGGTAAACGTTTAGCAAGAGCAATTCTTGTAGATTCAGAACAAAAAGTAATAAATAAAATTTGTAATGACACAACCATTCCATGGACATATTGGACAAACAATATAATATGTCAAGCTGGGGGTGGTTGTGCAAATAATTGGGCATACGGTTATTTGGTAAAAGGATACGAGTTGAGTGATATGATATTAAATTCTATACGACAAGAAGTAGAAAAAGCAGATCATTTTGATGGATTTCTTTTGCTTCTAAGTTCGGCAGGTGGAACAGGATCTGGTATTGGAAGCAATATTGTACAATTATTACGAGAAGAATATAAAACAAAACCAATCATTACGACAACAATATTACCATTTTCTTCTGGTGAGGTGTGCACCCAAAACTATAATACATTATTCACTTTGGCAAAGTTTTACAATCAAAGTGACATGAATATTATAATAGAAAATGAACAAATAAATAATATATGTAAAAATGTATTGAAAATGTCAACTATAAATCTACAAGACGTAAATGAAATTATTTCAGAAAAATTATTGGCTGTTTTTCAACCAATAAATCATGTAAAACATAGCGTACATTCATTAGTATCTCAGATGTCATCACACCCTTCTTATAAATTAGCAACAATTAGAAGTTGTCCACATATATCTACAATATCTTCAAAATATGAATCTATGTGTAATTGGAATTCATATGTACATCATCTAAAACAAACACTTCGAATACCAAATATAAATTTGCAATTAACTGATCATGAACTGAAAATGCCATCCAGTTCAATAAGTGGTACTACGCATCATCTATATACCTGTTCAGTATCAAATATTCTTTTAACACGTGGTCCCACAACAGAGCAAGACTTTATCATAACTGATGAATTTAGAAAAAAACATTTATATGCAAACTGGAATACAACTGATTTATTTTTTCATTTACACCAAAAACGAAAATTTTTAAACCATGACAAATTTCTAGCCTTAATTACAAATAACTCTCAAATTCTTCGTCCTTTGGACGCACTTTTAAATAAAACTTGGAAGTCTTATATTCATGCTGCATTTTTGCATCAATATACACAATTTGGTTTAGAAGAGGATGACTTTTTACAAGCATTTGCAGTACTTGAAAATGTAGTAAAAGAGTACAAGGAATTAATTACTCATATAAAATAATGATGTAATCATAATCAATTCAATTTTGTATGCGATACACTGATAAATTAAAACTTAATTATAATGGCTTTCAACAACATTTTAAATAAATTATGTAATTTTATTATGATAAAAATAATTTTATTTATCAATTACTATTGTACATATACATTATACATAATATTATCTTTTCGCAAACAATTTTTGTTTTTCTATTCTCTGTTGTATCTAAAATGGAAACTCTTTAAAAACGAACTGCGAGAAACGTATTATCATATACTTTTTACAATATTAACATCATTTTGATATTAACATTAATTTTGTACCAATATTTAGTACAATTTTTATAATTTTAATTACTTAAATAGAGAATATAACTTAGTGTTTATCAATGCTAAAGCAAAGTAAATATATTTTTTACAAATAAAATATTCAAATATTGCATACTTAAAAACTAAGGAACAAGAGTAAAAGGGTAATTGTGTCTTTAGAGAATTGACTAACATGCCATGGTATATATACATATACAACGTCAAAAGATGCATGACAACAGGGAGAATGTAGAAAATAGAGGAAAATAGAATAGGAATGTGAAAAAAAAGAGAAAAACGTAATAGACCAAGGGCAACATTGAGTTCAACTTGGGGAGAGTGGGATGAAACAGAACGAACTACTCTGCTAAACACATCCCTCCTACAATCTAGTGAGACACGTTCTGCGCTTGTGCAGAGGGGCGACCAAATCCATCGAACAATATAAACGCAGAACGGAAAAGCCCTGACCGTTTCCAAGAAATAACGAAAACAGTCCTAGGAATATCTCTCTACTCTCTTACTCTTATATTTATCCGAAAAGAATAGAAAGAATACATTTCTTGAAAATACTTTCACATTATATATTGATTTACAATCAAATAAATAGGACATTCTATTACTGGCATTATTAATAATTTATTATCAAATATTATCTAATAATTACTACAATAAAAGTAACTAAATATAATTATACATAAACATTTGTTCAAAATTTCAACAATGAATTAATTATTTAAAATTCTCAAATTATTTTAAAAATGTTACATAATTTTATATTATTTACAATTTATATTTCAATATTTCTTTCAGCATTGCGTAAAATCCGTATTTCAAAATATTTAATGAAAAACGTTCAAAGTGAAAATAAATTCCAAGATTTAATAATACTTTGAAATTTTTAATAAAACGCCCTACTGTGGCTACGTAAGATGTCTCAAGGTCAATGTTTTAGTCGTGTTATGTAAAGGTAAAAAAAAAACAGGACCTATAATCTAGAGAATACTACATAAACAACGACAGATGCACTATCCACACCGTTCTCTAGCATCGGTCAAGCGTTACAGGTACAGCCACGATTGTCAGGAACTCGTTTGCTGCCCCTTCATCGCCCCCACTGCATGTCCTAACTATTGAGCACCTTTAAGATTAAACATACCACCCCACCACAAATCCCCTGAATCTGACGATAGTGTGTGTAGGCAGAAAAAAAGAAAAAAGCTTTACGTATATTAGTTAGTTTTGTATGTTTCAAGGTATGAGGAGTCCACATAGAATTCATAAAATCCTCTTTCTTTCTCGATAAGACAAGAAGATAATACCCTACAGCTTTGTGTTAGCGATTTTTCATAATACGGGGTGGAAGGAAGTAACATGTAAAGTCGTGGCGCCATCTAACGCATTCAGGGACGCACACCTGTTATTTCTCAAATGTTTTATTCATTATAAAATTATTTCAAAATGTAAGTTTCCTCCTAATACCGAACATACAATAATCTTGAACAATTAGATTGGTTAAAGCTTTTATAAAGAAAAAAAAACAAAAATGCGCAGATAAAGAAAATATTTTTTCAACATATTTTTTGAAAGTATGGCGTCCCTGTTAACCTGCGTACACACACACAGCATGCGCGGTGGATTAGTGTGCACGACTCGAATACTAAGAGGCGTGGTTTGAATAGACGGACCTGTTCCAACTTAGCCACCCTCCCCCCCTTGTGCCTGCTGTATAATACAGGGACGCCGTCTTTATACACGACATAGAAGACGGGCGCACTCTGGTGTCGAAGCCGTGGACAATGGTGCGCGCCATTTTGTTTAGTGTCCGCTGGACGCGTCGAGCGTCGGGGTGTTGCGGGGTTGTTTTCATGACCGTCAACAGGAAGATATTCGCGGCTCTTTGAGCTCGCTTACAACTCGGACAGATACATACAGTGTCACGTTCGAAGAAGTGCAATACGTGCATATTCATGTGTATGATTATTGTGACGTACAAGACGAGGATAATATCTCTGAGAGTCGAAGACTCTTGTGCACCTTATAGTGACAGATTCAGCAGTTGCGAAGACTTCACAAATGCATGGCGCCAGTTACAACTTTATGGATACTTCGTAGAGAATCGTTGTTATCGCCGTCACTGTCGGCAGGAATTTTTTGTACAGGTAAGAAGAGGGGTTGTAGCGTGGGCTTAATCGATAAAGCGTCTCCCATTCTCTTCCTCTTCCTCGGTTCCAAACACGAGAGTTTCGTTCAGTTCGTTCTATCTTTTACAAATATGTGACGCTTCATGCTTCGACGAGTTTTTCATGCCAAATATCATGAGCCCTGACCACGGTAGTGTCTCGCTTGTGCAAGCCGCTCGAGGAAAGTGAAAGCTCGTTCCCGATCGTTCTGCATTGAGTACGGATCTCGTTGCGTCCGTCGCAGCGGTACACGTTTTATACTACTCTCTTGCAGCGTTACACGGATTGAAACGTTACTAGGGCCTAACTGTCGGCACTGTGAACTGTACTCAGTTTACCTCTTCGATAGATACTTCGGTCACTTTTATAAGAATGAAAAAAAGATAAATTAGAAATTAGTTTTCAACACATGTAATTGCTCTTATTATAAGAATCATTGTTATGGCCAAAATAAATATTAACATTGTAGAACAATATTCCGATTCTTAATGATTTCGTATAATTGTAAATAATGCATTTGAAACCAGTAAAATAGTGAAATTGAGTACTGGTACACAAAGACAACAATGATATATTTTTAAAACAATTTTCTTGATCAATTCTTTGTATAAAAATTACAAAATGCACTCATAATTTCATACTTACGGATATTTAAATAGAAAAGTTGGTAGATTCGTTATTTTGTATCGAAAAATATAAGATTAAATATGCTTATTTTCTTTGATAATTAAGTATGAAATTTAGTAATTGGTTATTTATCAAGTTTTTATATCTCCCTCACTATATCACCTGCCTTTGAGCATGTAGATTACATCGAATTTCACTTTACTTGTCATATTCGAAAATATCGTGGAACTCTAACATAATGGAATTAATTTTTCAAAACCTTATTAAAACTGCGTCCGTTTAAAACTGAGCCGTAGTAATACATGTGCCGATCACTTTAATACTGTAGACAGCATTGCGATCACTGAATTTATCGGGTGATTTCAATGCTAGGATGTGCAGTACAATTGTGTACATTGTGTTGTTTTAGCGAAATATTTAACAATACATATGCGTTTTATTTTTACGTATATATACCAAATTTTATAATAAAAGAGACGCAAATACAAATAAATAAAAAAATGATAGTCAGAGTTAATCTGGTACCACATTTCGTTCTACTTTTTTATGAGATTGCAATACATTTAAACTTTTATGTCGTTTTCCAGAATTATAATTCAGTAGTGTGAAAAAATGTTAAAATAAAACAACTCGTTCTGGCAATATTTCGATCGTATTGTTTTACGTTATTTGTTGGTTTAAATGTGCAGATCACATTTCGTGTTTTTCAAACAACGGTAAAAATGAATTTGCTTCAACTTCATTCTCCTTGTATCTCTTCCAACGGGGTCGTGTTCCTTTAACCAGAGTGAAGATGTATTCGTATAAATGCACCGTGTATGCAACGATATAGATGTTACTGTATATTCTTTTTTTTTTTTTTTTTTTTTTAATTAAATAATTAATTCACTTTACAATAATCTTTCATTCATGAAATGAAAAAGTTCTTCGAACTTTTCTGTCCGAACTGTATTATTTGGGCAACCTCAATATTGAGAAATATTTTTAGAATATTCTATAAAACCTTGTGATAGTTTTCCAAACGCAATGAAATCACGAAGACATGTATATGCGAAAAACATTAAAAATGTTAAAGGTGATGTAATATATTCTGTTAGCTTTATTAAATTTGTCGGTTCACATTAGTCATCAAGTTCTTAATAACGCGATCCTATTTATCTGCATTCTTCAGACCTGTTATTTTCTGAATATTCAAAATTTATACGATAATGTATTTGCTCGGTTACGTTACAACATTATAAGTAATGGTCAATAAAGCGATAAAATCGGTATCAATAAGTACCCTCTCGTTACAATTCATTTTTCCCAACTTTGTACACAGGAATAAGTCTACATAAGAAAGAAGGGGTGTAACGTATTCATTCTTTTGGAACATCGATCTGTTAACTCAAGCAAAACTTTAAGTATCTTTTTCGCGGAATCAAACGATAACGATTCACAAGCGTACTAAACAATAATGAAATATACGTTCCATATAATTAATTGTAGAAAATTCATCGCATAATAAAATATTTCATTAAAACGTTCTTGGAATTCTTGTTATGTATCTTATTTGTAATCGGAAGTAAATTGCCACTGACATGAGATTTAGAAGGTTTCGGGGGTTGCTAGTAGTATGTTAACGCTTACCTAGTCTTCAGCACAGGTGCTTGGGATTAATCCAAGGCACGCCTACGAGTGACTCACTGTACAAAACTCCGTATTCTTTTTTTTTTTCGTGGCGCGAAAGGGTGCCGCGTTTAAACCGGTGTATATGGTAGATATTATAGATCTGGTTGGATGCGTAATTAACTTGTTCGTTCTACTCTTCGACTAAACAGCATTTATAATAAACGTACAGTTTAATGTCATACTAGTTGATCAAGAACAAAATTTAAAGTAAGATCACAATTTTCGCTTCTATGTAGGTTTTAATCACAATTTATTAAGAAAAATGATTTTTCATAATTAAAATAAAAAGTTTTAAATTGCCTTTCCTCCACCTATTTATCTTTTTTTTTCCATGATAAGGTTTCTAAATCGTTAACTAAAAAATGCAAATACAGTCCATCCTGATCTAAAGAATCTACACGAAAAATAAAACCACGGTTAAGTTTGGTATGTGACGGCCACATACCACGCCTCTTACTAGATCGGCATTCCATTGAACCCAACCTCCCCATGTTATGCCAAAGGTAATTTCTTATTCGTCTCTTCTCCTTTTCGTCTGTTGTTTTACTCTGGCTAATGCAGTAACGAATAACATTACACTTTACACGTATACACGATGAAATAATCAGAAACATATTTGACAACATGAAAAAAGAAACGGTGACGAAAGAAAATATTCTATTTAACGAGTGTATAATTCTTGTTTTAGAACTTGAATACGGAAAGATAGAAAAGAATGCGCACCCCTGCTGAAACCGAGACACTATCTCAACCTGAGATGTATAAACTTGAATTTCAGGAAACAGAAGCGTCATCGGGTGTCAATCAAGTAGTTCTATCCCCTTCACACCCGGAAACGCACATATTTACTAATAGGTAAGAGTAGTCGACTAAAACAATATCAAACAATAATAGAAATCTATTTTGCAAATTCTGATACTTGCCTACACACCTTCATCGTTATATAAATGTACATTTGAAATAGCGCGCTTTCTTACGCAGAACTACGCGCGTTACAGTTGCGCATGCGTATGCTTAATCGTCTGTTACATGTATACCATGAATTACTGTTTAAAGTTAAATGAATAGAAAATAATATCTGGTTTGTATTATCAGTTTAAATACAAATTTGATCATATACGTTTACGCTACGAATAAGATCATATAAGATAGAATTTGTAAATAATACAATTTTTAATATTATTGAATTATATACATTAGTAGCTACGAACAATACATTACACTTGATCGTCACGCGTATGTCATATTGAAGAAGCAAACGGTAAATGCGGCCCTCTACCGACGAACTTGTCAGTTTACGATATGTCTCGTGCTCGTATGTATCGCGTGTAGTTTTCTCGTACTTATTTTTTGCTTGTCTCGCAAACGTTCGATCGGTGGCATGATTTTGTAACACTTTCTGTCAGTGCATGTGACAAGAGTGCTATATCCATATGCTACGCATTGTACGATGGTCTTTACACGGTTTTTCCTCCGGAAGACGCGGAACGACGATGTGGTCGCTCCAAACAACGTCGGTACGAGGAGGTGAGCTCGAAGGCCAAATCGTCGGAATGCGCTTCCGATAACGGCACCATCGTTGACGGCTTCGATCTTGTCCTCGTACTTATACATCCACACATAAACTTGTGTTTGCAATATTTTAAATTTATTAAATATTTAAGACATGGGTTTTTTCGCGCGATTTTGCACTTGCATCTTTTCATCTTTTTCGGTTTTAACAAGTATGTAATTTTAACATGTGATTTCAACATTTTTAATGAACGCAAAATATTCTCATAAAATTATATAGCATAAAATGCATAATACATTTTGAAGTAGAGAACGCTTCTTGGAATATCTACGCTACACTTATATTGTTAGTAATATCGTTTTACTTATAACATTACTTGTCACTTGATTCGTGTTTACGATTTACAATCGCTGGTTATACATTTGACAGGTGTACAAATCACGTACAAAAATCATCCTAATCAGTAAAATGCGATTCTTATTTTCAATTTTTAATTTTAATTATTTCGAGCACATCATTTTACAAAGAGACAGTTTATATATTTATTGCTAATTCTATAGTAAAGTAACTTTTTAATTATTTTTTTATGTTATGTTTTATGTAATTTGTACAATAATTGTATAGTAATTACATTGTTAGTAAATGCAACCTTTTTTCATACACGAAACGTAATGAAAATTTAAAGTCGATGAATTTTTTATTAAATTATTTTTATACAGTTTCGTGTCCAATATGAAACCAAAAATAGTATTTAAACATCACAAAACATACTGAAATACATAACTACATATTATGTTTCTTCAACAACACAATTCGCTCGAAGAAAGTTCCTTGACTGCGAACATAATAACGCGATTGTATCATCAGCTGACTGTTTGCACCGTGATAAGACCAGACTTCAAATCGGAACAATAATTGATTTCTCTACCAATCACAATTCCTTCGATTAATATCATGTATAAACCTAATGCAAATGCGACTATCGTTTGATTATTAACTTAAACTCAAATAATTATCTCTTCATTCCTTTACATGCTCTGACCTTAACTTAGAATGGCTTTAGAAACAACTGTTCTACATTTCGGGCGGATAAAATAATAACAGTTTATTTCTCTTGAATTACTCTGGCGTGCGTATCCGCCATTGCATTTGTGCAGCTTTAAATGGATGAAAAGCCCTTGAAGTATTTACTTTCTTTACAACATGTATCAGTCAAATCGATAACTGATAATCAATTAAAATATAAAGCTTGCTGAACACGTTTATGCAATTATATTTTAAGCATTAATTTTTTACTATTTTTACATTAATAACGATCATTACATTTACGTAAAAATTAATATTAATCGTTACTTGATTAAACACATAATTATTTAATTTCTAATGTATTCCTATTATTTGAAAAAAAAAACAAGTTTCAGATAATCATTATCATACTACGTATGAATGTAATTATTTGTGATTTATAATTTTTTTTTCAATAATGATAAAATCTATTTAAGGTAAAGTAAGAATCGAAATTAATGGTTTATAAAACTTTTTTAGTTGATAATTAACATTATACGTACATATAGTTACTTGCACATTACATATGTGACTTTCAGCCCTTAATATATATCGCGAGATGCAATAGAAGGGAATTATGTCTGTGCTTCACTAAGCATACAAACACAAACACATAAGATAAACTTCCATTGGTACATCACTCTTTCCTTGTCATCTTTGACCTATACATAAAGTAATCACGCGCGACCTTGAAAACTTCACTCAAGGTCATGTTAATAATTTTCAAAAAATAAACCAAAAGTAGTTCCAATCATTTGTTATATTTCATATATATTATTCTAGCATATAAATAAAATTAACTAGTACTATGTTTGTAAAAAATATTATTTCTAATAATTTATGTTAAAAATTACAACAAAAGGAATAAGTATGTTTCATTTATTTATCCATAGCTTATTATATTTTTCAAATAAGATATATTTATTTTATTATTGCCGACATTGCCAGGTCATATCAAATAACAATAGAAATAATTAACTCGTTTTCAAAAGCAATAATCAATGAAAATGTAATTTTAGTACATAAATAATGATTATTTTATTTTATTACAAGGATAATATATTAAAAAATACCTAAACATTGTTTCTTTAATATTTTTTGCCTTACATTTTGAAACTTAAATTTTTTAAATGTCTTACATTATTTTTTGTAGCATGTTATGCATTCAAGAAGAATTGGGCCAGTTGAGTGGTATTGCAGGTGGTCCTATCATCACTGACTCACGTGATGTTCAATTACCTAATAACAGTCATACCAATTCTGAAAGCAATAGTAATTCCAGTGAAACTGCAACAAAATGTACTCCAGGTTCAGTAACTCTAGATGCACAAAGAACAAGTTGGGTGGAAGGTATACTAGGGTGTATGCGCCCAGTTTGGACTATGCTTTCAAAAGCAGCTGTAAATGAGAAAATTAAAGGACATCAAAGTAAATAATTCTTTCTACATATTTAATACATTTTTTTTAAATATGATTAGGAATTAACACGAAATTATTATAGCGGATGATTGGGAAATACCATTTGAATCAATTAGTGAACTTCAGTGGCTTGGGTCTGGAGCTCAAGGAGCAGTATTTAGTGGTAAATTAAATAAAGAAGTTGTAGCTGTAAAAAAAGTACGTGAACCACGTGAGACTGATATACGACATTTACGAAAACTTAATCATCCAAATATTGTTCAATTTAAGTAAGTTTTCAAATGTATTATGAAAATGAAAAATTATATAACAATTTTTAATATAAAATATTTCTATGTATTTTCAGAGGAGTTTGTACTCAAGCACCATGTTATTGTATAATAATGGAATTTTGTCCATATGGACCATTATACGATCTTCTTAGGGCTGGAGAACCAGTTCCACCTCCCAGATTGGTATCATGGTCAAAACAAATTGCAGCTGGAATGGCCTATCTTCATGCACATAAAATTATACACAGAGATCTTAAAAGCCCAAAGTATGATGCTTAATGTAATATAACTCAATTATTATGATTTTTAGACAAAAAGTTTTCATTTCCTTGAAAATTATGTATTTTTATAATGTTATCTATATTTTTAGTGTGTTAATAGGACAAGGAGAAGTAGTAAAAATCAGTGATTTTGGAACAAGTAGAGAATGGAATGAAATTAGTACACGAATGAGTTTTGCTGGTACTGTTGCTTGGATGGCACCAGAGATAATTAGAAATGAGCCCTGTTCTGAAAAAGTAGATATATGGTCATATGGTGTTGTACTGTGGGAATTATTAAGTGGAGAAATACCATACAAAGATGTAGATTCTTCCGCAATTATTTGGGGTGTGGGTAACAATTCTCTTCACTTACCAATTCCTGCAAGTTGTCCAGAAGGTTACAGGTTACTTGTAAAACAATGTTGGGCTGCAAAACCACGTAATAGACCTTCTTTCAAGCACATTGAAATTCACCTTGGTATTGCAGCAGTTGAGGTGTTGTGTACAAAACCTGATGATTATTTTAAAACGCAGGTAAAATGATAATAACATTCTTGGAAAAACATAATGGTATATATAAAATTCAATTATTTAAACATTGGGATAATTATAGCAATCGTGGAAGAAAGAAATCAGGGATCACATGAAGCAAATGCAAACAAATAGTTGTAGTAGTCCAAGATTTGAAGCTGATCTGATTCGACGACGTGAAGATGAGTTGAGGCATGCTCAAGATATTCGAGAACACTACGAACGTAAACTTGAACGTACCAATAATTTGTACTTAGAGTTAAGCGCTGTTTTATTACAATTGGAACAGCGTGAGCGAGATGTAATCAAGTAAGTAATAAATTGACATATAAAATAAATTCAAAAATAGAACAATTGATAAATTCGTTAAATTTTTTATTTTTTAGACGGGAACAACAAAATGGATATAAACAATGTAAGAAACGGCTTGTACATCCTCTTTTAAAAGCTCAAGAAAGACTTCATCGTAGGCGTAATCCTACAACACAATTTTCAACGTCATCTACACCAACAACTCCACCATCTCCAACGGATTGTCCTCAAAGTCCAGTAAAAGCAACCATGTATACGCAATTAAATGAATCCAATCAACCAGAGACAGTTTTAGCTCCTAGTAATAGTTTTAAACAACGCAAATACAGACATCGTAGAGTAGGATCTGGATGCGGTGTAAGTTCTAGCCCAAGATCAAGTCCTCATCGTGAAAGAAAAGTATGTATTTATATAAAAAAATGTATATAATTTTATTTAATGTTGAATACTTATTTATTTTCAGAGTACAGAAGTATGTGCACGTTTTGTAGATAGTCAAACACAAACAGATATGATGCACATCAGTGAAACTGATTTCAGTCCTATTACAAATACAACTGCAGTATCGTCGACAGAAAAACTTTCTGTAAATAGCATTAATAAACAGTCATTAAGTAAACAAGCACCAGAGTGTTTAAATGGAAATTCAATTTTGTCCGAAGCTCATTATAGAATGCAATCTAGTCCGTGTTCCAGTCCTGAACCTTCAAATGAAAATCATGCAAATGGAAATGAACGTTTAAAGGACTGTAGTGACGACGATAATCTTGAAACGCTTGGTCGAAAAGTTAGCGAAATTATCAACGCCAATCGCCTTATTTCTCCTATAGATAATGGAAATTGTGACGATGTGATAATATCACATAGGTAAGGTATATTTTAAATATAAATCTATAAAATTTAATAGTGATAATTATAAACAATTAATAAATGATTTCAGAGGTAAAGAGGAATCAGTGAAATTATCTGGACATTTTTGTGGAATTATCGTTAACGGTACTAATGTACAACAAGAACAATCTGAAATTAAAACACGGCCTTGTTCTGATAATATAGATACTTTATGCGATCATGAAGATGATGCTTGTGAAGAAAGTTGGTCAGATGAAGAAGGCGAAGATCCAAGTTACACATATAATTATTCTCTTCGAAGAAGAAGGTAAACAGTCTTAAAACAAAAACGCGAGTATCGTATATTTGTTTAATATAGGGAAAAATAATATTTATTATTAATCATAGTGATAATATTCTTAAATATGTAATATATAATTATTATCATATGGTATTATATTTCTGACTTTATCATGTTATACTTTACTTGTAGTATTGCAAGAAGACCAATTGGTCCTGGATCTAGATTAAGAAGATTTAAACATGCAACTGTACGAATAAAACGAGCGTTAGCTTCTGATGAAGAAAACACTTCTGAATATTCACATCCTCCGTCCAGTCAGTCCTCCACGTTAGAAAGTAATCCTGATATGCAAAGAGTACTTCGTAACATTTGTTATTCCCATAAGGTGAGTTAAAATACTTTTTCTTTTATTATTAATGTCTAGAACATAGTATATGTGACATTTTTGTTCTTGTTTAGAGAAAAGGAATAGGTGATGTTTCTGATACATCAAGTCAATCAGAAACAGACGAAGTCAGTGAGATTACAATTGCATCCCAATCAGTAGGTGCAAATTTGAAAATAGAAAGCAGCGTCTAAATTACCACGATTTTTATATCTCATTTATGAGTGATATATTATAAGTACCTAATAGCCAGTGCATTTCTGTAGTGTATGTTCTCATTCTATCCTGTGTTAAATATTGTAGATATTTATCCTCTTAAGATATATGTTAGATATGTATGTACATTAATTTTATGCATTATTTATCAATGAAATATTACATCAATATTTGAAACATTTCGAACATTGGTTAAAAATGAGTGAAACAGTTTTGAATCATATTCTAAACTTAAATGCAACTTTATTACTTTTTCAAATATGTTAACCACTAAAAAGTTCAATGGATTCATTAATTGAATGAAAATTAACTTTTTATCATTATTTATATAGTGTAGCTTACTCTATACTAAAGAAAATAGCTACTTAAAACTATAATTACTTTTTCTATGAAAAGAAATGGAACATAAATTGATAATATTTTCAATTGGGATGAAAATTTACAAAAATATGATTAATAACATGTTACTATATAGTATTATTTGTAAATACATCCACCTCATACTTTCATAGAAAAGGGAAAATAATTCATTATTTCATAAAATATTCATTCCATTATCTCTTATTCTTTTATAGTTCCTTGTAGTAGATATATCAATTGCATCTAAGTATGAGTTAATTGTTATCACATATTGCATTTGTCTCACATTATTAATATAAATTCAATCCATTTTGAATTAATAATTTTTACAATGAATGCAAAATCAATTCATGATGATTGTATTCGTTAGTATGTATATATAGAATCTACCATAGTGTAGAGATTGATTAAAAAAAATAGTAAACTCGTATAACTGTACGGTAGTTTACAAGAAAGTATTGTATATAAATACAATGGAGTCGTAAAAGAATAAATATTTCATTAGAAAGATACATACTTTAAGAAACGATCTAGATAATAAGCAACAGAATGACAATGATTAAATAAATTTTACAACATAAGTGCCTGTGGCAATTTGCATAAAGTACACCAAACAATGACTATTGAAGTATTTAGAAAAAAGAAAGTTAAAAATTAATCAAGTTGTAATATGCAATATGAAACAATTAAAACATATAATTGGATATAGAATTGTGCAAAAACAATATAATTTCTCAATTTAATGAACTTTTTACTTCTGAGAAAGAATTAAATTATAAATGACATGAGGTATTACTTTATAATTACTTTATCACAACGATGTCATGAAATATTTTTGATGCACTAAAATTACATTTTTACAGTTAATCTTACTATTGATGTACGTAAAGTACTGCATGTAATAGATTTTATTTCATTTCTCAATTATAAAATGAAAAAATCTAATTTAATGACTATGTTTATAATAAAATTAGTATAAGTTGTATCATAAACATAGTGAAATCAGTGCAGGTTGTCTGAGTTTCAAACTGAAACTCAACAATAGTATTGGACTGTACATGAAAGTCATACTCATTCTTTCAAATTAATAACAATAAGTATTGCAATTACGTATGCATAACTAGACGATATTGTCAACTCAATTGTCAACTCAATTGTCCAAAGTACTGTTCTGCATCCATCTATTGTACCTGCTTTGAAACTCAAATTGCCTTAATGACAATTACTATACATTGTAAATATAGACAATACAACATAAACTTAAGAAAATAGTAAATAAGATACAGTATAACATTTTGATGTGCTCATTTGGACGAAGTAATTAATAAGACATACAGAGATGTACTTTCTAACAATCATACATATTGTATCGATTATATTTATGCAGGTAGTTGCATAAATTGTTCCTTCTTGTGCAGTGGCAGCTAAACTGACTAGTTCTATTATTCTTTAATAATAGAAGCGGTACATAAAATTTGTGTTACAAACAATAAAGTTGATTTACAATAATCGATTTATTTTGTTTTATTCTGGTGAGTTTTATTAATGTTGTATTTCACTTCTCTTGAAATTAAATAATTTTCTTAATTTTTCTTAAGTACAAGACCTCAATGATTCATATTCATTAATGTTTAGAAACAAAATACATAATTTAATGTTTCTATTTCATTAAGAAATAAATATTTTTGTGTGAAAAAAGCCAATAATATATGCTATTATTTCACTTTATATAGAAATATATTAATTTATTAAAATATATATAATAAATATTCGCACAGCCTTTTTTCAATAATGTAAAAATAATGAGAAAAATGGACGTATTAAAAGAAAGAAATTCTAATAGAAGAGGTTATCATATGTACAATAATGAGATATTTCAACCACTTCTATGTTTAAAAAGTTATATTAATAATTTAAAAAACTCAATGTAATTTGAAATAAACAGCTTTTTATAACATAAATGCTAAGTTAATGGTACACATACACTGGTAAAATCTTTGTCGTGTACAACCTTATTTACATTCATCAACTTCATAATAATAATTTTTTTTACTGTACTTTATAATTATGCCAAGGTTTCATAACTAATTGCTTTATATCTTGTATTTTTTAAATATTTTATAATTCTCTGTTTAGTTATAAATTTGTAAGAAATTTAAATACATGGTGTATGTACAGTTTAATTAAAAAAAAAATGTAAGTAATGACAAACTTCCATTGCTGTTAAGGATGTAAAGTAAAATTATGTTTGTTGTTTACATTCTTCAATGTGTATACACTTGACAGTCTTGAAAATACATAGAAAAATTGAACACTATGTGTTCTTGTTATTTTTGTAATAAATATGATTAATGAATGAATATAATATTAAAAATAATGAAAAATGAACATGTTTACATTTCTGATATTATAATGGAAAAATAAAAATCTAAAAATGTCATGATATTATGCAATTATTAATCAAAGATTCAAAATAAATTTGGTAAAAACATGTTTTCATCAAATTAACAACTTCAAACATTTACTACTTTTATTAAATTGCTTGCCGATCATAGAATAAAAAAATTACGTTTAATGTAACTACGTTTGAATTTACCAATAAAATGAATTGTGGAGAAATTCAGCAGTAGATTTGTACAATGATGAAGCACTTTGTCTTAATCCAGTAAACAAAGATACAACGCCTTCTTTTTCATCCTCTGGCTCATCTTCTTCAGGTAAATAATCTGGCATATCATCAGTATCACCATTGTCTTCTGTATGAACCTTGAAAGATGTATATAATATATATTATTAAGAAAATATGTAATCTTACTTAAATATTATATGTTAAAAATCTATACACATATATATATTTACCAATTTAACAAGATACTCTTGATTAAATTTATTTCTTGTAAATAATCTTGCTTCCATGTTATCTGTATTGTTTTGAATAGCTTCTGCAATTTGTTTTGCTGTGACATAACTTAATGTACGCATTGTAACACGCTGATGTTCCACATCAACTACAAGAGAAACTAGTCCGTTAATCCTTATCAATATTGACTCCAACTCTGAACGGGTTTCCTATTTCGTATATCCATCATTAGTATGAGATACTAAATTTACAATATTAAAATAATTATATATTGATTGTATTTACCGGTAATAAACCTTGAACGTGTAATATAATAACATGAGTTTTTAGTTTTTTAGGTTCAATAACTCTTCGACATCTGCTACGTAAATTATATATTGGTGGTTTCATTCTTTCTATATCATTTTTGATATTTTGAGCTCGCTTAGCTATCTTTAGTTCATCCATACTACATTTATTTATAATTGCATCCAAAGCTTCTCGAACTCCAAAAGTAGAGGTTATGTGTACATAATTATCCACATTTTTAACAAATAATTCGAGAATATCTAAGCTTAAATTAATAATCTCGAAATCTGGTACTTCTAAGACGTATGCTACGTATGACAAAACTGTTTTATCCTAGAATAAAAAGATTGTGATAATAGTCAAATATTAATAAATTTGAAAAAATCTTACCTTTAGGATTGTGTCATGGTTTGTAAAATCAAGAGCCAACTTTTTGTACGTTTCGAGAGTTACTTTCACAACTTTTGGATCTATAGAATCGTCCACGTCCATTATCTAAAAGTGTAATGTTGACATTAACTTGATTTTAAACCAAACAAGAAAAAGTATATTGAGTCTCGTTATACGGTTATCCGTTTTCGTTTATATTGATAGCCATTCAGAAATTAATGGAATTATCTGAATATTTTTATTAAATCAAATATTTAGTAGTCAGAATACACGTTTCACGATAGTCGAATGCATTCATCAAACTGATACCATGACATTTCAAAGCACAGAATAGGTTTTAAATTGATTAGTGGGTCAAGTCCTGTAAGTCTACAGTTAAACTATAATCTATAGAATATCAAATCAAAATCAATCTACTGTTTTAAAATTGTTTACAATTGATAATATATTTAATGAAGTTAATATTATGTTGTTTAAAAAAAATTTATTGGCTGATTTTGTAAAAGAAAAGCAAAATAAGATAACACAGGATACATTTACATAAGTGTATCTCTGACGTAGAAAATATTTCACATACAACAAATGCTTTTTAAAAAAGCAAAAGTGGACAAAAGATATATATATGCTTGACATATGCATAAATTCTTTACGATGTGTGTGGTAAGTACGTGAATATATATAATAGGTAATTCACATATATACATAAATACATATAATACACATGCGTAATTCAAATAGGTATGTCAGCATTACCCTACGTAGTAATAACAGCAACAGTCATGCTAATGCCAGCTGCTACCAAATTGTTTCGATGACGCGCATATTGTAGTACAGTAGCGAAACTAGTGTTTGGATGACGTACTAGAATAAGATGGCCGACATTCGCTCTATCAGCTACCAACAGCATAATACTCGTATTACTTCTCTAATGAATTTCTTTCTTATTTTACGCAATTGAGAGCTTTAGACTTTCATTAGTGTTACCCTAAGTATTTCTAGAAAGAAGTTGATGTAGTATACGAGCTCTAACAGGTATTGAGGATAATAGGGAAGTTAAATTAAACAACACGTAAAGTAGGAACGTACATCTGACATATTTTCAGATACACTTGTCAGGTGATTGTTCGCAAAGTGTTCTAGTGTAAAGTGTACATTGATTGTTAGAACAATGGAATACGTACTAATAAAAGATATACGGCCGGGCCAAAAAAACATTAATGTAGTGTTTATTGTTCTGGAAGTTGGCCACCCTACCATCACCAAAGAAAACCGCGAAGTTCGAACATTTAAAGTGGCGGATAGTACAGCTTGTATGAACGTTTCAATTTGGGACGAGCCTGGTCAACTTCTAGTACCGGGTGATATAGTAAGACTGACAAAGGGATATGCATCTGTTTGGAGGCAATGTTTAACATTATATTCAGGAAAAAATGGGGACATACAAAAGATTGGAGAATTCTGTATGGTCATAAATGAACAGTTAAACATGAGCGAACCAAATCCTGCTCTGGCACAGCAAATGATTAATCAAAGCGGATCTGGTCCACCTGGTAGTAATATTAACAATAGCATAACAAATAATGGAAATGCAAATAATATTGCTGGTCAACCTGGAAGGCAACCATTGGTATGACTCTTTTAAACTATTTGTACTCTTGATAAAATGTTTATTTTAATAATGTTTTAATAAATTTAAATTTATTTTATTATAGGCAATTCAAAGTAATTCAACAACACCTGCTACTGGTACATCTGGTAGCTCTACGACAACAAAAAGTGGAAATGGCAGTAACGGAAGTAGTAGTGGAAACAGTGGTAATACTTCAGGACTTCCAGGAGGATCAGCAAGATATTCTGGTGACTCAACTACAAAAACAACGGTTGCTACAAAAACTAATTCTCGTGGTCGTGGGGGATATCGAAATGGTGGACGCAGTGATCGTAGATAACACACAAATAAGAAGCGGCTAATTATATATGTGTAATAAGAATATGCAACTGATTACATTCAGGCCAACTGTAATATACTGTTTTTCTAACAATGCTGTATATGTATATTCATGAATTAATGTATACGATAGAGTCTGATTAAACATAACATGAATTGAAGACAATCCAATTAAGAACAGTAGAGTAAAAATATTATCATCGACAATGATTAAATATTTAAATTATTTAATAAAGATATCTGATTCACCTATTTACAAGCTTTACATTTAATATATTATATAAATTTAAATTTGAGGTTTGTCTTCAAATCATTATACAAGTATCAAAATTTCTCACTTATTCTGATAAACTAATGTAATATATGATATAAAGTATGTACTCTGCATTTAATTAGTAAATAATTTTGTTTAGTAGTTTTTTAAAATATATTTTATCAAAAAAATGAAAGACTATATATACGTACAAACATAATTTACACAGAGTAAGGAATACCCTAATACATTCAGCTAAGTCTACTTGGATAGACCTAGCTAAAAAGATTACAAAAGCTATTGGAATCAAATCTGCCCTTCGTCTAGAAGAGTATTAAACGATTGACTAGATACTAGTAGATAATAAAAATAGCTAGTTAAACAGACAATTTTATTATACAATTTAGAACAGTCAAGCCATGCATACAGAATTCTATGTGTTTAACTTTAAAGCATGTTTTTTGTTATCTGATCAAACTCACGTTTGTATAAGAATTATTTTTTTATCTATTGAAAGAGGATGAGAATAAAAAATTTTGATCGTATAGAGCTAAAAACCACCTTATATATGTACATATATATATTATTTTAACTTTTCCTTCATTTAATGTTTATATAACAAACAACATTCTATAAATTTAATGGAATAATTACCAATTATTTATTTTAAATTAATATTTTTATACAATTTTTTTTGTCCTTATATATAGAATGAACAGTTTAAAAATACCGTAAACAATAATTAAGCGCAATTGAACAATTACATTAATATGTATAATCTATTTACCTTAATGTTTATGACTATAAATTTATTGATAGTTGTTAATGTTAAAATATTTATAAATCAAATTTTATGAATAAATTTATTATTACCGTAAATTTTAACACAAAATTATTACATTATCTATTACATTCCATTTTCGCTTACGTAGCTTTTAGGTTATGTTTATACATGGTTCCACACTTTTGTCGTATGTGTCAATATCGAGGTAAGTAATAATGACATATATTTTAATTAAGTTTTCTTTGAATATTTGTTCATTTTTATAATTTTAATGTATTATTTATTTCCAGAATGAATATAACAATTATGTCTTCGTTGTTATATGGATATTTCTATTATTGAATATATAATTCGATAACAGATGTCGAAAGTCAAATATAATACTTTGTTAACAATTTTTATGTATCCGAAGGCGTATAAGACGGTACCTTTAAGATATTTGTTATACAGTTAACAATATTATACTTCACTGCAAAATGTCATACTAATCAATGATTATTAATTATTAATTTGTTAATTTGAATTAAATGATATAAGTATTATATAGATCTAAAACCAAAATTCTTTTTTATATGTAGATTAGAGTTTTAAAATGCGTTATTGTCTCTTAAAGATTATTATGTGAACATTTCAAGCAATACGTTTTAAAACATAAATTTGTATTTACAGATTGTTTTCCTTTGAAGTATGACAAGATCACATATAAAATATGAAATTGCCAAAGATGCAGACGATGCATCAGATTATTTTATTCAGCATGTCCAACAATTTTCAGGCGCATTTAAACAAGAAACATCTATTTGGAAAAAAGCTTTCCTGACATTTTTATTGATACTTATTTATTTTGTCTTATCTGTAGGCCTAACATTTTATCTAAAATGGCTTTATAATACATATGTAAGCAAATGATTTTCAGATTTTTAAAAATTTGTTTTATTATTTACTTTTATTTGAAGTGTTGTCAAACATTAATTGATGTCCCTGTAATTGTAGGGTTTCCATTTTCCTCTTACTGTGGTAATATGTCATTTATTGACAAAATTTCTCTTATCTGCTATTATAAGATGTATCAAAACATGTTACAAGAGACAACAATTAAAACTTCCTTGGCAAAGCCAAATATTAATGATTATGCCAGTAAGCATAGCTAGTGGTTTGGATGTTGGTTTATCCAACTGGGGAATTTCATTAACTACAATATCATTGTATGTATACATCACTTTATATTAGCAAAGTAAAGTACACTTACTATTATATGTTAATATATTATATTTTCATGCAGATATTCAATGACAAAATCGACAACTATAATTTTCGTTCTTGGTTTTGCTCTTATCTTAAATTTAGAGAAAAAGGTAATAATAATGATTATTTTGTATCTTATATTTTATAAACTAGTTATAGGATATGCTAAATAAAATGTATATATTAAATACAAAATTTTGTTACAGAATTGGTCATTAATATGCATTGTAGTAATGATATCGGGAGGCTTATTTATGTTTACTTATAAATCTACACAATTTAGTATTTTTGGATTTGCAATTTGCCTCTTAGCATCATTTGCAAGTGGTATTCGGTGGACCATAACCCAACTTATTGTGCAAAAATCTAAATTAGGAATGAAAAATCCAATTGATATGATGTACTACATGCAACTATGGATGTTAGTGCCTATTATACCAGTGATGCTGTGGTTTGAAGGTAAAATTTTGTATGTGTGTAAAATGTATTGTTACAGTTTTTCATTATTTTACATAATACTTAAAAGTTAGTCAGTATAATTCTAAATTTCTATGTTAAAGAAGAAACTAATTTTTAGGATCTCACATATATAGTAATTTCAAAAGTATTGATTGGAATGATGTTCACTATATTGCAATGACTATAACTCTTGTACTTGGAACTGCTCTTACAGCTTTCCATATGGAAGTTATGGAATTCTTGGTTGTTACATATACTTCTAGTCTCACTCTATCAATTACTGGCATAATTAAGGTAAATAAAAATTGTATCCATTACATGATATTACATAGAATTGTATAATATTATTTAATATTGTAGCAATACATTATATATTTAATCAAATTTTTAAGTAAGATCTATACAGTTTTGTACGAGAAATATTTTTAATCAATGTATTTATAGGAAATATGTATGTTAATCTTGGCTATCGAATGGACAGGCGATCAAATGAGTGGCCTTAACTTCATAGGATTGTTAATGTGCCTTGGTGGAATTATAATTCATACTATTCAAAAAATATTATCAAATAGGAATAAAAAAAATGAAAACCTTGAATTACAATTAAATTCTTCTCCAAGTAATAATTTAAAAAATGAAGAGGGGATTGATATAAACTTGCCTTTGTTAACTCAAAAATCAACTTCATTAACAAATCTTTTAAATGCAGAATTTAGTTCAGATGAAGATGATATAGTCAAAGATCGTGAAAATTCGTCTCAGATACTGTCTAACATAGTGCAACGTAGAGAACAGTAAGTTGTAGACTACTGATATTACACAATAAAACAAAATTTATTTACCATAAAAACCATTCTGTCTGGTATAGTATCTATTGCATTTTATACACATTTTTTAATATAAAGTTATAATAAATTTCGCAATTATTTTACTTTCTATAGTTCTTTAATAATTTTTATTAACGAATATTACTCTTCAGAATGTAATCAGAATTTTATATTAATACACCAAATTTTTTTCTCATAAAACATTGCATAAAGTTAAGATAAGAATTTTTACTTGATATTTAAAATTATTAAACAGATGGATAATGAGTACAAAATAAAAATATTCAAGTACGTAACATAGAAAGAAATTTAAGAACATTCCTTCTACAAAAAGTGTTGATTAATTGTATTTACTATTATAGATCGTATTTAAAGATTTTCTATAATTTTCAGTTGTGTATTAAAAGTTTCAGTCTGTGTTAGAGTTCCTTGCCTAGAAATAGCATAATTGTATCTTACCGATTAATAGAGTACCTTTTGTCGTTTTTATATTTACAACATATGTTTTTATATTTGAACATTAAGACTTTGATAAGCGCACAGTGTAATGAAAGATAATCGAGTATTGAACGTAAAACATGCATGTTGTAAGTTATTAATAATTGCGATTAAAGATTTAATATAACTAATTACAATTTTTTTAGTTAAAATTTTAGTCTACAGACATAAATGTAATGTTCAATATTCTTCTATGATGTGTATAAATATATATGTATGTAAAAGAATGTTTATTACTTAATAATAATTCTAGTATGTTTACAAAGCATTTTTTCATATTTGATTTTATTATATAAGTGAAACACTATATTTATATACTCTCAGGAAGTTATTTTTTGTGTTATAATATAATATTCATTGGATTTTATATAACATTAATTATGTTAGTTTCCCCAAAAATGTATTTAATTTATACATTCTCATATTGAGAATGTTATAATTCTTTGCTTTATAATTCCAAAGTATTCATAATAAATTTTGTGTACATAAGTATGGTACTATTTTACTATTTACTTACTTCTTAAATAACAAATGCTATAGACTTTATTTATCATAAGAAATATTCGATTAGATTATATTTCTATAATTTTATGAACTTTGCTTAAACATTTAATAAATTCACACATCTTATGTTTGTCGATATATGTGTATAAAGCATAAAGAAATATGTGTATAAATATCATACATAGAAACAATATAAATTGATAGTAATTTTATTCATATTGAAAAATTAAGGATTTTATTAAAAATGCATTAAATGTCATTTAATCTTTTAAATATGCTCTAAGTTGATTTACCTTAAAACGAGACAAACTTATTTTTATATACAGTTGTATTACTATGATAAGAAGAATAAATATGATATATATCTATATAACAAAATCTTGATAATTACTTTGATATAGATTAATAAATAATTGTTACCTATATAATTTAATAAATAGATTTTCAAACTCGTTACTTAGCTTGTTTCATTTGATTAGTCTTTTTAGATTTGGCTTCAATTCTCTCTTCCAGTTTATGAATCAAATCATCCAATTCATCCTACATAAAAAACGTAAATTATATAAAATTTGAAATACACTTCAAACAGTTTTGTTATTTATTTGTTATTTATATGTGATTTATAAAATGATTTATAAAAATTGTTTACCTCGTTGTATGTATACATCAAAGTACAATGTTTTAAAGCTTGCTTCTTTCTATTAAGTAAATATAATGCATGTGGCAAACAGTAGACACTGTCATCTTGTGAATTACTGACCAATGAAACAAATAGATTAGCTCTACAAGTTTCACATTCAAAATCACCATCGTCTTCTTTTACTTTTTTCCCTTTCTTTCGTTTTCCACTATCTGGCAAAGGCAATCTTTCAGTATTTGTAAGACCCACTGATTCTAACTGTTTTCGGTAACTTATTTCCTTCTCACGAATTTTAATCACACTTGGTAAAATCTAAAAATATAATTCTGTTGAACAAAACATGAAACAAACTGCATAAATATTATTAGTGTCAATGTTTACCTGTTTCATTACTTCTATATGAGATCTGGAATCATTAATAATATTGAATAATAATCTTTCAAATGAAAAGATCGATGGCTCACAGCTATCTTGTATATCCTGAAATGATGATTTAGAATTATTATTTTAAGATGTTATTTTCTTATAATATTACTCATTTATCATAAATATATGAGAAAGAATAGAGGAATACTGTTCACTTACTTTAAACACTTGTTCAGCAGTTTCTAACCAAGATGGTTGTGCAAAGTAAACACTTTCAGATACTACATAGCCAGTACAAATGCTTGATGTAAATGCTTTAGGGAATACAATTATAAATTGGCCTGGTTCTTGCACAGTCTGGCATAATGATACTCTATTACTAACCAATAATTCTGGAGGAACCATTGCTGTATCCGAAGGTAACCATATTGTCTTATTTTTACAATATCGTGGTACCATTTTTGAAAGAGCTTCTCTAAAATTATTGTTATGCTCATCTGGTATGCCATACCAAATTTTTTTAGCACCTGTATGTAAATATTCTATCCATGGAAGACCATGAGGATCGCGGTACCAACAACATGCACTAAACAACATGCCAACATGAAGTGTTGGAACTGTCACTCCTATAAATAATAATATGATTTATCAAAAATAGAATATAAATATATTTGATGGTTGTAGCACGTATTTTAATTACAGAAGTGCAAAGAAGAATTTACATACCCATTAATGGACCTAAAGCTCTTAGCACTGATCCAGCATTATTAGTAAGTACTTTAAGATTCCATGGATGTCTAGCAAATGGACTATTCTTAGCAACAGAAAATCCAAACCCACGACCACTTGAATCAATACTTGCAGCATGCACACAGACATGTCGCTTTCTTTCCGCAACGTGCTTCCAAAATGCACTTTCAACCTCATCAGCAGAAGCACCTTCGGTTTCGTTTCCAGATCGCTGATTTTCACCAAACCACATACGTTGTGTGTTTCGTGCGATACGATAAAATGCATTTAATGGCATATTTCTACCCTGTAAATTACAACAGATTCTATGAATGATAAGAAATGTTAAACTATGTTTAGATAATTATGATGATTCGTACTTTAACAATGCATTCTTCAATTTCATCAGAGCTATCATCTTCTTCATCTTCTTCGTTATCATTTGCTGGTGCATTTTGCCTTTGCAAAGCTCTACTTTCTCTTCTCATCCATTCAGATTCAACTTCATCAAATAATTTACCTCTTTCCTCTAAATACATTATTTTACTGATAAATAAATTGAAAAAATTATTTTGTTTTCTGTATATACTTATAGATAAATACCTGGAGATAATGTATCGTATGGTAATAAATATTTACAATAAATATCATCTAATTTGGTTACACGGTCTTGGGCAGATTTTGGTATCTTCATACCATCTGCTACTTTTTGCCATTTCTTCTTTTCAATAACTTCTTTCAATCCACCTAAACTTTGAACCGTTTGATATAAATGGGGCAAATCAACTTCCATCCCACCAATCTGTAAGAAACATTCTCTATTTTTTGTAACAGCTATAAAACTGATAAATGTATTAAAGTAAAACATGAATAAAAAATAAGAAATATTACCCAAGGTGGATGAGTTAATGTTATACTTTGTGTGGCTAAGTATTTTTTTATAGCCATCATTTCTTTTACATTAGGACCCCATCTATGAAGCATACGATGAACATACTGATTATATGCAGTAAATCGCATATCATCTGATACTTTACATTCCGGCTGGAATAAAAATGGAACATAAGAAAACAAAATATATTTGAATGTTCTTCTTTATGAGTATGTGCATTTAGATAGAATAATTTTTCGTAAATATTACTTTAAAATTAGGTGGTGGTACAACTCTGCATATTCCAAACTTCTCTGCAATTGGTCTTATTTTGTCTATATATTCCAGAGGATCTTGAAAATCTTTCTCACTGGGATGAAATGTTGGAGCTTCAACTAAACGTGCTTCATTGTTTTCACTTTTTGCACTTGGAAATGTTACATTATTGGTCGGAGAACAAATTTCAGTACCTTTCTGTTTAGATTTGATTTGACATCTAAAATTTTAAATGTATGTAGAAGTACAATTAATAGGAAAAATATTTAATTTTTCAATATAAAAAACGTAATTATAATTTTACCTTTTTCCATTTTTATTTGAATCAATGGAAGTTTTTCTTTCTCTAGAAGTTTTTGGTGATTTTGTTAATTTTTCTATTCCCATAATTCCAATATTTTGCCTGTTTACTGTCTGTATTATATTTTCAGTTTTACATGGAGATGTTGGTTGTACATCAGAACTAGACATAGTCATAATTGAGGTTGCACTTGCAGAGGTAGATGGTATTGGATTTTCTGTTGTTACAAGAGCAGAATTCGGTGGTGTTCGAGTTGTAGGTTGCACTGTACCCACAGGAGGGCAACGTGCAATTGATGATGGAGGTTTGGTAACTAATTTTGCTCTTAAAAGAACTTTTTGATTAGGTCCATTTGGTCCTTCAGTACCAAGTTTAACAGCTACACCTTGAATTAATTGTTGTCCTTGAACTAAATTCGGTCCATTTCTTGTAACAGCTTGCAAAGGTATATAAAATAGTTGACCATCATTTTCATCATCATTTTCATTATTGCTTTCTGTTTGAGTAGATATTTCTGTACTTTTTTGTTGATTTGTGTCTCCCTCTCCCATTTGTTCTTGTCCTTGTGTGTTATCATCCAGATTTACTTGTACAGCTATTGAAGCACTACAATTTACATTGCTCCAAGTTGTTGTTAACTTATCTAGTGGTAAAACCTGTATATTAGCTAAGGTTGCAAAGTTTTTGGGGAATTCAAACTTGTTAACATTTAATGTTGAGTTTGATGTATTTTTCAATTCTACTACTTTATTTTCATTTTTTGAAAGAACATTGTTGGGCTTGTCCTTAGATTCTGACATTTCACAGTTATCTTTAATCATTTTTTCAGTACTTTTATTTGTATCACTCTCAGATGAAGTAACAGTTACATTTAATTTATTTGAGTCCCGAATTTTACGCCTAAATGGAGTATTAACAGGGACTTCAGTATCACTTTCAAATGCATATACACTACTTTCATTTTCTGGGGAAAATGCATTTGCATTGGGAGTTACTGTTTTACGCTCTTTAACTTTAGGTAAAAATGGTTTTCTAGGTTGAAATATGGATTTTTTTTCTGTTGATAACTTTCTTTCAGCAGATCCGTCTATTGAATTTTGATCAGATTTTAATGCTGTATCATTATCTTCTCCAAGACAAAATTCTTTATTCGGTTTTATATTTCGCCCTTTAATAACTTCTTTCCCATCTATATTATTTTTGGTAACATTAATAAGTTCATTTTGCTGTTTTAGATCGATAGATTGTATATCCACTGCTGTAATGGGTAAATATTTATTTTGTATGATCATACGATCTTTTATATTTGCTTTTTCTGTTAATTTAGAAAGTGTGACATTAACTGGTCTTACTAAGTGCTGAATTTTTGTTGAGATAGATAAATGCGAGACATCAGTCTTTTTCTCGCAAACATCATATTTAAATGTAGATACATTTTCCATTTCTAACTTACTTTCCTCTTTGGCAAACGAACTTTCATTTAACCACTTTTCAATTTGTTCAGTCGACATGTTTACTTTTTCTTTTCTTACATGTAATGTTGACAAAGACATGTCTAGAACATTTGTGGAAGAAATATCTGTTTTATGACGACATTCTTTCTCGGTATTTATTAATAATGTTGTGTGAGATTCTGTTTCATCAGGCAATTCTGATTTTGTTTTCTGAATTTTTTTAGATTGAATACATTCATCATTTGGCACATTTATTGTAGGAAGAGAAGTTTTATCTAGTGAGGATTTATCCTTATCTTCTTGTTCCTTAGATGCATCTAAATTTTGCGTTTTTTCTGTTTCAGTTTTTTCTGTTCCATTAGTGGTTTTCTCTGTGACAAGAAGATTAGCATTAACATGTGTTTGACAAGAATTTAAAACTTTGGATATTGCTTTTCTTGTAAACCCCCGAAAAGATTCTTCATCGTCCGATACTTTTAAAATATCCACTTTTGCAGAAGTTTTATCTACAGGATGTTCAACTTTATCTACAGTATTGCAATTGTCATTACTTTCATTAATGGCAATTTGTTCACTTTGTTCATGAATACCTTTCTTCCTTTTTAATTTATGAAGCAACATGCCTAAGGTTTCTTCATCAGAATCTGTATTTTCATTTGTAGTATTTTTCGTTTCTTTTTGTTTCAATGCAGTGCCTTTCTCAGGTAATGATTTATTAAAACTTTGTTCTCGTTTACGTTTCATTACAAATTTTTCTTTGTTGAACCTTAAATTATTTTGAACTTGAGATTTTGATTTAATATTTACGTTATTTTGAATTTCCATTCGTGTAGTTATAGTTTTAGAAGAAGATCTAAGAAATCTACTTGCAGGTTTATTTAATTTTCCTAAACTTCGTCTTGTAACAGGCCTTGTATTGTTAGTTCCATTAGAACTTACAGATTCTTCATCACTATCTATTTCACAATATTTTTGAACTCTTATAAGCCTTTTACTTTTAAAGGTAATTTTACTAGTTTTAGTTTTATCTGATCGTTTATTTGATGTATTCTGGATAGAGGTCATTTTACCATCTTTATTTTTTGTAATTGTCTTTGTAGTAGATTGTTTTACTTTGGCTTTAATTTCACTTTCTGTTTGGGCAATTTTACGTGCATTTGGTAATTCTGGGAAACTGTCCATAGAAAGATTATCATCGTTTTCCAAGTCAGGACTCACAAGTTTTCTTCCAAGGATTTCCATGTATACTGCAGCTGCCTCTTTAGTCTTTCTAGTTGGTCTTCTACATAAATTTTTTGGAGAAATTGTTCCACTATGAGAACGAGTAATTCTTCTCATTTCAGATTTGCTTCTTGTACATATCTTCTTTTGAACATTTTTTTGTATTGCACGTTTTACTTGTGGTACAGATTTTTCTGAAGGTCCCTCCTCATCCTCTTCGGATGTAGAATCTGAGTTTGATGTATCACTGTTCTTTTGTTTTACAAGAACTTTCTTCTTTGGTTTAGGTGGTATAGGTTTTGCTTTTGGAGATGTCTTTTTTACCTTATCTGTAAGTACACTACTCCGTAAACCAAGTCTTTTGGTTTCAATTCTTGGAAGAAACTTTCTAGGTGCCAGCTTGTTTCCAGGTTTTAAAATTGTTCGTTCTGTACAAGATCTTGTTCTCATAACACATGATGTCTTAAATTTATTTTTAATTCTTTGTTTAGCAAGACGCTGTTCTTGATACTTTTTCTTAAGTGCTTGTACAGTTGATGTTGTAGTTTTAAATTTGGTAATATTTTTTTGTATTGTATTTTGAACCTTCTTCTTATTAGTAACAATCGGTTTCATTTTGGTAATAGTTCTCTGGCTTGAATCTGGTTTTTGATTTTCAGTAGATGTACTGGTTGAAGATGTCACTTTATCTGTTGGTATACGTATTGACTTCAGATCTGATTTTTCTTTCCTGCTTCCAACATTGAAAAAATTCAAATTTGGAGGTAAAATTGATGTGCCTAAATAGAAATGTTAATTAAATGTTAATATACAAATATTATTTGCAAAATAGAAATCCTATTTACAAAAGTAATAAATTAAGAAACCTCTAAAGCATAAAAATGTCAAAAAATCCTCTGTATTAGGTCGTTTATGTGTTATTAATTCTGTTATAACGGTTGGTTTAGTTTTCTCTTTATCCTTAATTGGAGTATGTGAAGCATTAAAAACTGTTGTTGCACCTTGTGCAAATTTTCTTTGTGCATGCACTTTGGTCCTATAATAAAAAATACATATAATAATTAAATAAAAAGTAATTAAATAAGTGAAAATATTTTACATATTATTATCTATTTTTTAATTTTACTTAAATCTAAAAGATTATATATGTATTAATTATAATACACATATATACACACACGCGCGCGCGCACACACACATTATATATACACACCACAAGTCAAAATTTTTAATTAGATACTCACCTCTTTGGAGATTCTGAGAGTGGCTCCATAAGATCCACCAAATCTCCTTCTTTTCTTTTTCGTTTATCATTTCGACTTAGAACCATTTTTCAGTTTTATTAAAAAATATTTCTGTTAATTGGTAATGAAGAATTGACACAGATATGTTCATCAGTACATATTTTTAAAAAAATTAGATTTTTACCTGATTATTTTCTTCATTTTTGCAAAAACTAAAGAATTATAATTTTTTGAGATATTGAAAGTTGTTATGTTATAGAAAACAAGACGCGTGTCGATAAAAAAAGAAAATATTTGATATTATGAAAAAAATTCAAAGAGAAAATCTGAAGGTTTGTATTCTTTTACACGTACTCAACGTTTTAAAGTATTCATTAAATGCAGGTAAACGAAGATTAACAATATACACTGCCACTGAACATCTGTTCTTCCTTCAGCCGGGCAAACAATTGTTTATTGTGTCGAGTAAGATTAAATACCACGCTCTGATCTATGGTTTAGATATACATAGATATGCACTATAAAACGATATTGATTTCTCAAGCCTTGTCCACATTGCATACAATGCACTGCGTTGCATATAACACTGTTCGCATTACATTAAACTTCAACCAATCGAAAAAATATTTAATGCAACTTTTAAGACAAATTGCAAGCACGTTTATTGTATCATTGTGTATAACCAAATAAAAACTTTTCTTAGTTATTTTAAATAAAAGAAAAATGTAAAGAAATCGTGATTGAAAATATAAATTTTAAAGAATCAATATTAACTTCGTTAAAATGTTCGTGAAACTTATGCTACGCCATCTATATACACATGCATAAGGATATTTTGCCATCTTTCTCATATTTATACTTCAAACTATTGAAAGTATACACATGGAATACATATTTAGATATTACTCATCATCTCTTAAGTAATTATCCAGGTACCAATTTGTTATTATTCCGTTAAGGTGGGCAGAAAATACCATACTGTGCGTTCATATACATATTAACAAAAGATCATGTAATGTTGTCATACTTTTACTGAAATAGACAAGAATATCATTTGTGATATTAAATTTCGTAATCAGTTCTCGTATGTATAGGAGGCAATAATTGTTATTACTTTTAATAAATTATTTTATGCATTAATTCGTACTATAAATTGGATTTGAAATTGTGTTTATAAAGTTTAATTCAATGTTAATGATTTCGCGTAGGAAATTGTCAATATTAGTTGTGTGTTTAATCATTTGACAATGTCATCACATTCTCAAATAGTGTATAAAGATATAAAAATTAAAACATTCATTGCAAATTTTACAAAATTATTTTGTTTATTTTCATTATATCCTGTTATAATAAAATCAATATTAAAATTTATAATTACCTGTACCTGAGTGTGCTAATAAATTAGTATGAATTAATAACATTACTGTTATTATTTGTTATTATGTAATCATGTTTAATTATAGATTCTCTATATATAAATAATACAAGAACATTATGAATAAAACTGGACCACCACCACCTTATGAGCCGCCTCCTTATGCACCACCTGGTTATTCACATTCAATGGGTGGTGTTCCACCTGCTAGTCCTTTTACACCTGCAGAAATTTGTATGCTATAAACAATATATGTTTTCTATTGTGAAATATAATTTAACTAAACATGTTGAAGCAATAAATGATTAAAAAGAATGTTTATTTTTATAGATACAAATGGACCAACTATTGTAACAACAATTGTTCCACTTGGACCGGGATCAACACATACAATTTGTCCACATTGTCACGCAGAAATTGATACTACAACAAAAACAGAACCTGGTCTGATTGCTTATATATCTGGTGTTGTGATTGCATTAATGGGGTAAATATAAAAATGGTTTTTAATTGATAATCTGAAAGTTTCTGCATTTCTATATGTATATATTTCAATAGATGCTGGTTGGGATGCTGTTTAGCTCCTTGCTGTATTGATGAATGTATGGATGTTCATCACAGTTGCCCTAATTGCAAAGCTTACTTGGGACGTTACAGGAGATAAAGCAATACGATATTAATATCGATGTTTATTGCATTTCACTTTGAATCAATGTTGACATTGCATAATATTTTAATATGCACATATCATGAACAATTGCAAATATGCACTATATATGAAGTTTTTAATTCTTATGTATTAAGAAGTGTTTGCAATGTTTAAGCCGAATGTATGTACAAATGAAAATTTTATTAATAGCTTTGTTTACAACAAATGTTTTATAATGTAAATTTTCATATGTAACATATATAGTGTTCCACACGTCATACTAGCGGGTAGGGGATGACGTATGAAAAGATAAATCGAGAGTAATCAAAAATAAATGTAGAATAAAATTTTGTTGTGCAAAATCTATTCTATATTGTAATAGCATTGTAATCAAGAAAAATTTGGTAACATTTTTTTCACAAATATATTTAAAATTTATATTCTTATCTCAAGATTTTATTAAATTTTTAGCAAAATCATTCATAAATAATGATGGTTATCTCTTGTAGTTTTTTTTTTATATATGCATTTATTTGTGAACATTTTTTTAATGTTTAATCTTAGAAAGAATTAAATGTTACATATAAAAATAAACTTCCTTTTTGTTGCAAAGTATTGTAACATTTTTGTCCCTGTTAGTTTCAGGACAAATCATCTCTTATTCATTAGTACTACATTTCACAGGACACTCTATATGAAGTATAATTATATGTGAAATAATTATACAAATATTTTCGGTGATACATCGTATTTTTGCTGTATACATAAAAGTTGAACACAATATTTCCCTTTCTTTAATTTGCAGTAATAAATACTAATAAATACTAATAAAACTCTATTTTTTAAAATGGTTAAAAATAATAAATTTACACAGTTTGTACCTGTTTTTATGGAATTTTATTTAATATATACTAACAATGTATTCAAAATAACTATTTTTTTTAAATAATACGTACTATGATTTCCTTATAATAATTATCAAAATTTGTATAAATTTTTAGATGAAAATAAAATACTTTATACATCATACTTTGAAAATAAAATATTTATTAAAAATGTTAATAAAAGATGCAATTTAATATTTTATAAATTATTTGAGTAATAATATAAATACTTAGTTTTTTCTCTAATGAAATACTAACTCACTATACAAATATTAAAATGTTATAAATTTATATTATTTGTTTTATATTGTATATTTAATAAACAATTTAATATTTGTTTTTATTGTTTGTATAACCATAAATAAAATTATATTAATATTACTAATTTTGAAATCTTTGATTTATTGTTTACTCTTGTTTTATGGACAATTAATTTTTATATTTTGATTATTGTAGAAATAGTGGGAATTTTGTTTCATGGAAATATACGACATACGTAGTTTTCCCAAAATTCTTCTTCTAAACAATTTATATCGTATTACTATGATTTAAAATATATTTTTTCAGAAAAATATTTCATAATATATTTGAAATGAATAAGATTGTAATATTAACCACTAGAAAATAGACTGACGTCCTACGTAACCTTTATTGTCTTCAACTCTTACAAAATAAGTGTTCAGTTTTTAAATATTTAAAAAACAGGATAGTTATTATAAATAATAATTAAAATTATATTCAGTTAAATTTTAAAATAATTTAAATTTTCCATAATTATGACACTTAGGTTTGTTTTATTAAGAAAAAAATGATTATGAAGATACATAAGATTTTTAAAGTTATAAGTTTATATTTTGCATTTTGAATATTAATATTCAATTTACCGAAGTCAATTATATTTCACAATAAATATAGAATAAGGTTTACAGTGAATATATCTTTTACATTTTGTAATAATCTAACCTTAATAAAAATGTAATTATTTATAAATGTGCAAAAGCTATTTGCAATTAATATTGTTAGTCTTATATGTAAATTAATTGTAAATTCCAGATTTATATTTATTACAATGTGGCATAATTCCAAGTCATTTTGTACTAAATATGTAACAAAATGGAGCAACTATGTTTTTTATAATCGTCAAAGAATAAAATACATCAGTACAAAATCTACTTTAGTAACAAATGAAGATGTTGATAATTCATTTCCTAAGAATGCAAAAGTTGTTATTTGTGGAGGTGGAGTTATGGGTGGTGCTGTTGCTTATCATCTTTCACTTATGGGTTTAGGTTCTCAAACAATTATTATAGAAAGCAGCAAGTAGGTATTCTGCGAACTATACATATATTTTTTTAATATTCAATTGTTTCACATTGTACGAGTTATTAAATTTATTTAAATTTAGAATAGGAGGTGGCACAACATGGCATACTTCAGGATTAGTTGGAGCATTTAAGCCAAGTTTAGCACAAGTTAAGCTTGCACAGGATAGTATAGCACTATATAAGGAATTGGAAGGAAAAGGTTTATCAACAGGATGGAAACAATGTGGAAGTCTTTCCTTAGCACGTACAAGAGATCGTATGATTGTATTTAGACGCATGAAAGCACAGTCTATGTAAATATCAATTGTAAACGTGTACATTATAAATGAGCATAGATATTGAAAAAGCATGAAAAATTATGCCATATTAATTTTCAGATTACATAATATCGAATGTCATTTGGTTTCACCAAAGGAAATACAAGAAATATGTCCATTATTACGAGTGGATGATTTAGTTGGTGGATTATGGATTCCAGGTGATGGTGTAGGAGATCCATATCAAATTTGCTTAACACTAATAGGAGAAGCAAAAAAGAAAGGTACAATTAGTCATGAAAATGAATGATACAAATGTATTTAGTTTATAATACTTCTAGGTGTCAAAGTATTTGAAAACTGTAAAGTTACTAAAGTTCTCACTCAAAATAGTAGAATTGAAGCTGTGGAAACAACTTGTGGCACTGTTGAATGTGAACATTTTGTTAATTGTGCTGGATTTTGGGCACGTAATGTAGGTAAATTAAGCGAACCATATGTAAAGGTCGGTTTCCTCTATTATTACTATTATTAAATGTGTAAGGAAGAGTGAAATCTTTTTTTTAATATTAAGTATATTTTATTAGGTACCTCTTCATCCTGTAGAACATTATTATCTACATACAAAATCTATTCCTGAATTAGATTCCATGACTCCTGTCATAAGAGATTTAGATGGTTATATCTATTTTCGAGAAAATAATGGTAGGCTTTTGGCTGGTGGTTTTGAACCTATTGCAAAGCCAGCATTTGAAGATGGAAGAATACCTGGTTGGATATAGATTTGTATGTATAATTGTTTTAATATAGGTGCGACTCTAATATAAATCATGTTTTAGAAAGTACAGATGAAAAATTTTTACCAGAAGATTGGGACCACTTTCACATTTTACTTGAACAAATGCTACATAGAATTCCGAATTTAGGAAACGCAATTTTGGAAAGATTGTGTAATGGTCCTGAAGCATTTTCTCCAGATTGTAAATGGATAGTTGGTGAAGCGCCAGAAATACGTAATTATTACATTGCTGCTGGTATGAAAACGGTAAATAGTGTTAAGTTGATGGTTATTCATTGATAGAATATATATAATTTACATTTATAAGTATTAATTTCATAGGTGGGTATTTCGGCAGCTGGTGGAGTTGGTCGAGCCACTGCAGAATTAATAATCAATGGTTCAACATCCCTAGATATGTATGAATTAGATGTATCACGTTTTTTGGGTCTTCACAACAATCGCAAGTTTCTACGCGATCGTGTTAAAGAAGTTCCCGGGATACATTATGCATTGCAATATCCGCATCACGAATTTAAAACAGGTAGAAATCTAAGAATGTCTCCAATATATCCAAAGCTTAGAGAAGCAGGTGCTATTTTTGGCCAAGTAATGGGATATGAACGACCAACTTGGTTTCATTTAGATGAAGATAATGGTAAGTATACATTTATGAGATATATTGAATTTAAAAGTGAAAAAACTTATAATTAATAAATTAAATACTTCTTCGGAATTATTAAGTGCTATATAAAATGTTGCTCAATAATATATTCTATTATAAAAAAAAATGGATTTTATTATACAGATTGCTTTGCTACACAGATTTGGAAACGATTGACGGATTCCAAAAATGTAAGATAGCATATACAAATACATTTAGCAAACCACCATGGTTTGAACCAGTCTCTGAAGAATATGCTGCATGCCGTGAAAGAATTGGGCTTAGTGATTATTCTTCTTTTACTAAAATTGATTTATGGGTAATGTACATCATTATAGACAATATTTAAATCTGTTGGCACAATAAATAATTATATAATTTATGTAATTTCTAGTCAAATGGTTTGGAAGTAGTAGACCTATTACAATACTTGTGTTCAAATGATGTAGATGTTCCAGTGGGAAGTATTATTCACACTGGTATGCAAAATCATCGTGGAGGCTATGAAAATGATTGTAGTCTAGCACGTATAGCTCCTAATCAGTAAGTTATAAAAGAAGAAACTCAAATTGTTGAATATAATATATAATCGTATAATTATTCTTTTAACATTTAAGTTACATGATGATCGCTCCCACTATTCAGCAAACTCGCTGTAAACATTGGATTAATCGTCATTTACCTGAAGATGGGTCAGTTGCAGTATCTGATGTAACATCTGCGTATACAGCCATTTGTATTATGGGCCCTGCTACTAGACAATTATTGTCAGAATTAACAGATACTGATCTGAATCCTAAAAGTTTCCCATTTTTTACGTTTAAGGTATTTATTATTAATGTTATCGTATACACAATTTTATATTTTATTCTTGTATAATCATTTTTTCGAAAGGAATTAGACGTTGGTCTTGCAAATGGAATACGCACAATGAACCTAACTCATACTGGAGAACTTGGCTATGTTTTATATATTCCGAATGAAGTAAGTATTCTATGCTTTAATAATCAAGAAATATATTTCTAAAAAAATTATAATTATGAAATACTTAATTCTTGACTGCTCTGATGTAATTGTTTTTAATATTTAATTATGTATTCGCAGTTTGCATTACACGTTTATACAAGATTGATAGATGCTGGAGCTAAGTATGGAATAAAGCATGCTGGTTATTATGCAACACGAGCTTTGCGAGTAGAAAAGTTTTATGCTTTTTGGGGGCAAGATTTAGATACTTTTACTACACCTTTAGAGTGTGGAAGATCCTGGAGAGTAAAACTAGATGTAAGTAAACTTAAAATTTATAAAAAGTGTATATTAAATTTGTATTGATAATATTACAAAATTATGTCTAATAGAAAGAAGTAAATTTTGTTGGAAAAGATGCTCTTTTGAAACAACGTGAAGAAGGTGTAAAGCGAAAGTATGTGCAGTTATTATTAAACGATCATGACCCTGAATTAGATACATGGTGTTGGGGCAGTGAACCTATCTTTAGAAACGGAGCATACTGTGGAATGACAACTACTACAGGTTACGGTTTCACATTTAAGAAACAGGTACCAATACAATGTTCTTAATTAAGCAATAAACGTGTATACTAATAAATGCACGATATTAATTTACTATAACAATTATTATTACTGAGAACTTTTAAAAAAATTCAAACAGTACATAAAAATTGTGAAGTATATTATCTTATATAAAGAATAATTAATAAATCTTAATATAGGTTTGCCTAGGATTTGTACAAAACTTTGATTCGCAAGGGCGACCACAAGAAGTAACGAACGAATATGTATTATTAGGAGATTACGAAGTAGATGTAGCAGGAATAAAGTTCTCTGCAAAATGTCATTTGCATAGTCCAAATTTGCCAACCAAGTTTCCCGATAAGGAAAGGGACTCTTACCATGCAACACGTGATCAACAAATTGTGTAACTTTGACAATATAAATTTTGAATTATGTACAAATAATACATATAAAAAAATTTAATAAATTATTTAATAAGTTGCATTTATAAATCACTACTTAACACTTAAAACAAAGGATCACGTAAACCACGTTTTAATTAATCAGCTTTATCTTCTTTTGTAGCTACAATTCTTAAAAAATTACATCAATGTATACTAGTAATTATGTACTATATTACAGTTTTCCAAATGCACCATACATTCTGCAAGTACTCCCTAAATGACTTATGTAGCACAACATATTAATTTTGGTACTGACTCCATATATTACTTACTCATAGTACATTTATACTCAGTTTAATCTACAAAAACTCACTATTATTTCTTGAACACCCTTCTTATCTTGACTTACTCTCCTTCATTATGATACGCATTATACTGACATTTGTGCTATAATATTACAATGTCATGGTAACACACTGTTTCAAGTACATTGTTCGAAAGACACGTTTTGTGAGGTTGAATGTTCGTTGCTTTTCGATCGATGCAACAATATTTTTATTAAAATATTAACATAATAGTAGTCTCACTTATTCTAGCTCAATCGATACACTTAATATACGATTATTCAGTATCTATCCACCAAAAGTTAAGCCCAAAGTATAGTACATCTATTCGTACATTAACAACTTTTTACACGCGACTCTTATTATTTAGGTTTCTTCGTTTTACTGTACACAAATCGACAATGAAAAATAAAGCGTCCTATCACTCAGGGATTTCCGGTTCCGGAGTGGGCTGTACTTGTTTTTGAACCATACACGATCGAGCTACTGACTCGAATAATCTGAAACAGTATAAATTAAAAGATCAAACATACGTTAGAATACGGTATGATTAAATCATTTTAAAGTTATGATAACTTACTTTTCAATTTCTGGTGCACAGTGAACAAACTCGTGCGTCCAGAATTTGTATGTTGGATTTTTAATCAGTTCAATGAAGGTGATAAGAAGACCCCATGGATGAGGTCTATTTACAATAAGTCTTTCGAGAAGAACTCTCGTAATTTGTTCCTGTATCGCTTCGGTGTTAGCTTCAGCAAACAAGTACAAAAGTGTGCAACTAAAATAATGCGTATGACTATTGGGATACCGAAGTTGATTCGCAATTGCGTTTAAGAACAAATAACGTCCTTCTGTATCAAGATCAACTGCTAAGTTTTGGAATATATCCATATGTGCAGAATGTGCGATAGTAGACATATTTGGTGTATGTCCTTTGCTACGAATGAAAGCTATAGCTTGTGTCCCAACATAAAGTACTAGAGCATTCATTAATTGAATATTATAGCGAACACCAGCTTCTTGAGATACTTGTAAATTACTGCGCAGTTCAGAAAGGAAGGTGACTGGAGCACGTGCCTTTAGATACGAATCAAGCTCCTTTTTGAAACTGAGTGGTTGTATCATGGACGCAAAATTGGTCAACACTCGCGGAGCATGTGCTATTTCTTGTAGCATATCAACCTTCAAGTTCGGTGTAAATGGATCTGGTAAGCGCATATTTCTTGGGAATGCACTTAAAATAAGATTCCTCATTTGTATACAATTCGGTGGAATTACATCACAAAATCCATAATGATAATCACAAAGAAATTCAGGAAAATCGTGTAATAACACCAGTAATACTCTAAGAGTTCCTTTGTACAATAATGTAACAGGTTTTGCAAGTTCAGCATTTCGAAGATAAGGTGCAAGGTATTTGAATAAGTCGATTAAAAGCTGCGCGTACATTCCCCAACATTTTTGTTGTGGCGTAATCGCGAGCATGCGTCCAATGAAAACTCTATGTGAAACCAGTTCTAGCCAAGCGTAACAGAATCCTGAAGCTTTGGCCGGTCTAAGTATATGCAAAGTATGACAGAAAGCAGTTAACACTTGATAATTTACTGCTTCTAATACAGGCTCAGGAGCACAAAGTTCCAAGAAGAGCATAATGAATATTCTGTGATAGGGCAGTTGTTGAAAATCTGTTCCACGTATCTCATGATCCTGCAATAATACGCCAGCAACAATTCCTAAAACCTTGTTTAGCAAATTAATCTTCGTATGAGTATTTGTACTGTCACCAGAATGCTTTACTAAAAGTGCGACCAAACGGACAAACGCATCCAACGAATGGAAACACTTTGCACGAACAATAGATGGAGCTGAATTTGTCTCAGCTAAAGCACGATAACACATATCAACGCACATTTGAGTGCTTAATTTAAAGAATCTTGTTATATGGTCATCGGTTTTTAGAATTCCATGAACATTCATTTGGTGAACAAACATTCCAAAAGCTTTCGTAGGATCACGTGCATGCGTTGGATTGTGATGCATTGAAACCCATTCACGTAATAAATACTCCGTTTTTTCCATTAATCCGGGTGGATCATCAAAATCACGTGCCTGTGAAAAAAAAACAAAAAACATAAATTGTAAATATATACGTGTTCTCGAAACCTCAAGAGCGGCGGAATTTACTTACTCTCACCTGCAGAATTCCAGAATGAATATGTGCTGTAGGTCCAGCAGGTTCTCTGTCTGCTAATACACCTGGATCATGATTGGCGCGTAATGATTCTATTAAACTTGTTAATCTGAAGAGCAAAATTCTGAAAGTACAAAAATCCCAATTTAATCAATTGTGAACTAATTGTTACGTTAATTGATAATATTATATTATTATCAATAATAACCCTTCAGGTGGTGCTCTGTGATGTGCCATTCTAGCTAATATCTCAATTGTGTGGAACAGATCAGATTCAGTAACGTGTGTAGTTTGTCTTTCATCAATTAAATAAAGCTGCACCAATTGCATAGCAAATGCTGTTGCCATAGCATTTCCAGAATCTATTGCTTGAGCCAAAGATAAGTCATACTGTGGAAGACTAATTAAATGAGATCTGGAAATGAATAACTTGTTTGTATCTCAAAATTTTAGTAGATTTTGTAATTTCAAAATGTACTATAAATAATAATATACCTTATAAGATAATCGACAGCATCAAAATTGTATCGAAACTCTTCTCTGCACTCAGTTAAGCAACGAGTGACGTGTTTGTTTGTCCATTGCATGCCATAAGCACGTGGGTCTTGAAGACACTTCAGAATACGTAAATGAAGTTCTCTATATCGTAATATAATTTCAGAATCTATCACACCGCTTGAAATAGTAGGACCATCTAATAATCCTTCCACAGCCTGAAATTAAAAATGGATTGTTTATGTGTTGGCTGCGATTAATTATTATACAGAATATCTAAAAATTGAGTAACATGTAAATTTCTCATGCCAATATAAATGGAAAATTGTTTAGAATTTTATAATCAGAGGTTCCATTTTCGCGATATAAATAGTTCGAAAGTAAAGGTCTCACTTACGGAGATTATTTAAATCTCAAACAAAAGAAACTCGCGTAGAGACATGATGTATTCTTTAAAGTAAAATTATACAACAAAAAATTTACACCATTCTGGTTATAAGTTGAAGGGTTTTATGTGATTGCGTAATGCGTTATAAATCATAAAATCAACTGTGCAGTCTCGGAATGTGAAGATTTATTAAACCTATATGAAAGTATGTTAAAAACCATGAAGTGCGTTTGCTGCCTAAGATTTAAATAACGTGCCCGAATGTCAAACCTTTAGACTTTAACTGATAGATTGATATAGTTTATTTGATTTGTTTTCGAGTTACAGTACTAAATTTCAACTGTTCTCGAAAATGAAGCATTAGATTTCAAAATGGTAAAATATTTAAATTTATATTCTGACGAGAAATTTTCATGTTTGGCTCATCTGCTGTTATCTAAATAACTTACTTTCTTAAGGAGTGTCATAGCAGCGCCTGCATCTCGTGATCTTCTTGTCAGGATAATAGATTCTAGCAAACTATGAAGAGCTGCATGTTGTGGAGGAGGTGCAGCTGGGCCCATTCCAGCAAGTAGTACTTCAACTTCAGCTGCAAGCTTTTCTAACATAGCTCCAACTTCATCATTACTCACTGCTGCTGCATAAGCAGCAACCTGTTGTGCTGTTGCTACTGCAACTGCTGGATTAGCAGCAAATGCAGTTACAGCAGGTTCCTTCAAAAGAAAAATGTTCTAAATATATATCATATTATGTATAATATTATATTATATACGTATTTAGAACATACGATATAAAATACTTACTGTGACGGGTTTCGGCATTAATAGAGCCTGTGTATCACGTTCAGAAAGTGGTAAAAATCCTGGAATATTTCTTGCAAATTCTTCATAAACAGCCATTTGCTGAGGTGTTACACCTCCTACTTTTAATCTAATTTGCTCAGGCATTCTCTCCGCTTGATATTTAGCTAAAGGATCACAGTATCTTCTTCCTTCTTGTCGAGCAATTTTTCGTAATTCAATCTCATTCAACAAACGCTTATCCATTTCTGGAATAGCCTTCTCAATAGCCGTCTTTTGTACAAATGCACAAGCAAGCTCCATATTGTCAGTAGCCACTACATTAGCTGCTTGTTCTGCAAGTTCTTTTTGCTGTGGAGTTGTACCCATCAATGCGGTGAGAAAGGCTTGTTTTAAATTTGTACTAATTGATGCCAGAACCTAAAAAAATATGTAATAAAGGATTATTGTCATTGTATCATTGCTTTTGTATGAAGATTTTAGAAAACATACCTGATCACGACAAGTGATCATAGCCATTCCAGCAGTTAAGTTACGGACCATATGTCTTGCTGCTGTTCTCATTCGAACTTCCTCTGGGTCTAATGCAAAATCTTTTTTTACAATTTGCTCGCTAGTAGTTAAAGCTATTTTAATTGAACGGTCAACAACAGGATGAATCCATTCTTGAATTGCCCTTTCAACAGCTTGTCGAACAAACTGTTTTAAATGCGGGTGTGTTTGAAACAGTGGTAGCTAAAAATGGTATTAATTAAATATAAAGGAAATAATTAATATGTCAAAATTAATTCGTTAATACCTGATTATTAATGGTGATATGCTGAGAAATGTTAGCAATGCCTGTTACAGATATATCCATATAATTAAAACGTGGTTCTGGTGGACCAGTAGGTAAAGACGGTGTTGTATTTGCAGGAGCTGCTTGTGGGACAATTGTTCCAGTCGTAGTAGGGCCAACTAATTCTTCAATAGGACCTTGGGTTTGTTGTTGATTGTTCTTTGCTTCAGACTTTTTGTTAGGGTGTGACAATTGATATTCTAAATTTCGTAATTTTTCTGGATCTTTCAAATAAAGAGCAGGCTTTAATTCCTGCGTGTAAAATAATAATAGTAACATTAATTCTCAGTATAATACAAAAATAAATTTATTGCTAATGAACTTACACCAACATCAATGCTTAAATTCTTGCAAAGTACTTCAATTTCAAATTTTAAATTTAGTTTTAAATCAGGTTCTTGATGAAGTTCTGCCAGTACACTCATTATTGCCATTGTCCAAGGATTAGGTGGACGAAAAACACGGCTCTTTGCACAACTTTCAAGTACTTTAGCAAGAAAGGGAACTACATAAAGGAGTTCTTGTTGACCTTTATGATATGCTTCAACAAGTAAACTTTTTAGGTCTATATCAATCTGTTACAAAAACAAAAAAATAACATTTATTTTTCACATTTTATAAGTTAACATATAACGAACTATAAATAGCATACACAATACCTGTAAAATGGGCTTATTTCTGCCAAGAGTTAACATTCCTAACCAGTGACCTAAATTTTTCAGAAGTGATCGATCAGAAAAATTTGCTATTCCTTTATCACTCCGCAACAAAACCTATAATAAAAGTAAAAAAATGTTATAAAATGCTATAAAAATAATTGCGTAGAAAATAAAATCTTTCAAATACCTTTATATTCCGGAACGTCTCTCTGGTAACCAATTTATTCACTTCAGGCAATTTTAAACAGTCCAAAAAGTTTGAATACAAAGCATGGAAATTTAGTTCTATGCTTGCACGTTTCATTACTAGATACTGTGCCATCCAAGGCCAATACTCTTCAGTGACAATTTCTCGAACTTCGTCACATTTTTGTTGTAAATTAAGCTGACTGAGATTGTTAAAAATGAATGCTGTCTTATCCTGCAATGCTTCTGGTGGTGTTGTAATTTTTTCTTCTTTATCTGTTGCTACTAATAATGTATCAATATTTGTTGCATTAGCAATTGAAGGCTACAATGAAAAAGAAAAATTATAAGCATGAAAATAATCATATTATGTAATTAATAATTTAAGTAAAATTCATATTTGACTTACTCGGGCTGAGAGAGATGTAGTAGGTGTTGTGGATGATTTTGCTTGAGTAGTACTTGTCGTTATAGTTGTTGTTGTGATAGTCTTATACGGTGTTGTAACAGGTGCTAACATAGCTGCTAAAGTTTTTGGGAGAACTGGACCTTGAGGTCTCGTGGGAGGCTCCTGCCCCTGTAATCCATATTCTATATACTCAATTAAATGTGGTGGGAACTCACTGAAATGCTGAATTGCCCTGACATGCTCACAATATGTTTGGTAGTCTTTTAAACGACTCTTGAAACGATCCAAAGCTGTTATGCCAAAGTAATACATCTTGCTGCCTTCTGGTTTCCTAAGAGCATCCAAAACAAATCTCAGAGCCAGTCCAAGCGTCATATAGCTATTAACCAATCCTCTTTCAATAATTCCACCAAATAACTGTGCCGTGATTTGCAATTCTTTATCGGGATATTGAGGGAAAAAACGATATTCCTCGAATAAATTCCGTAACATGCAATTAAATACCTCTCTTTCTCTTTTACTACCAGAATCTTGAAACTTTTTTAACATGTCAAGAACTTCATCAATTGATAAAGTAGGATGTGGTGGATGATTGTATATGCGCTGAAAATAGCTATTGGCTTCATCCTCAATTTCTTTGGAAACATTTTGCGCCATATCAGGAAATAAATTCGACGTTTCAGGTATTCTTGCTTTTTCAATGCCCGTAGGTGGTCCAAGACGACCTAATCCTCCAATCGTCGTACTGCCAGGAAGGACAGTTGGTCCTTGTGTGCCAACTGGCCCTGAATGCAATTGAGAAGATAATGGCAACATTGGAAATGGACTCTGAGAAGGCCCCATGAGACGTGAAGGAGACCCAGGTGCTGATACCAAAGGTCCAAGAGCACCAGGTAAATTGAATGCAGAACTGCTTGGTGGTCCAAGACTGGATCCTAGACCCATAGATGCAAGACTTGAACTTAAATTTCCGAGTGGATCCACTTGTTTAGAGGAAAACAGCTATAAAATTAAATAAAATGTATCTTAGTACGTAGTAAAATAAACAAAAATTATTTATAAGTAGATATATTAATTACCTGTCCACCTAATGTAGCTGGATTAAAAGGCTCTAATGCCCGATGTCGCAAAACTCCTGGTGGTGGAGGTCTACTCATTGTAGTTTTACTCAGCATTAAACTGCAGTTTTGTACCATTGTCATTATCGCCTCCGAACACTCTTGAGAAACACTCCTTTAAAAAAAATATTAAAAAATAAAAAAGTTTTACCCATTTAAAATTTAAATAAAATAAGAAGACATACCCTGCACACACTTGCAAGCAAGCAAGCATAGTTGTTAATGTTTCTTGCGGAAGTTGACTTGCTTTTGGAACTGTAAGATCTTCCTTTATTCCAGGTCCCATCACTTGAGGACAACGTCTTTGTAAAAATTTTACACAAGCAGTAACAAAGACTTCTCCTTGTTCTCTAATTTTATCTGTTAACCACTTTTCTAATTTTAAATATTCCCTTCTCGAAGCCAAACAAGCTAAATCAATGACAAATGGGTATGACTGAGCAGTGAGTAAATGAGTTAATGCTTTAAGATCTTGAGCAACATCAAGAATACGAGACAATCTTGTTTGGTCATGATCTCCACGTATATACCACTCTGCCATAGCATGCATGATGATAGATTTTATTTTTACAGTATTTCCATGCCACGCATGATGCAAAATAACAGCAGAGTTTGGATGATTTCCAAGAAAAATGGGCATTAATGTACTAAGTAATTCTTGTCTCAATATAGCAATAGGAGCATTAATTTGTAATAATGCTAATACAAGAACATCAGGGCAGTGTTGAATGGGCCATTTGAATATTTCTTGAACTGCCCCATACAGTCCTCTTTCTGCCATGTGTAGGAGCAATTCAACTACATTTAAGGATCTCCACGTTTGCGCTTCTTTACTGTCACTTTCTGGTGCTGCTTTTAACACATCAACAGTCACAGAATGATATGGATAATCAGCAAAGCAAAATATATCTGGACACTTCAGAATTTGTTGTACTAAAGAGAATTGTCCTTCTACATTGTCCCAATGTCGATAAAAAAGTTCCACAGGAAACATATCTGGTGGATATCCTTGATGCTGTAATCCTAGCCTTAAACCCGTGATCAGCAAATTCAATCCTTGTCTGTCTTTAATAACAAATTCTGCATGGTCCAACTTAACTATCACATCATTCCAAGACAGCGTAGATTGCTAAAACAATGATAAAACTTAATATTTAATCAATACAATGTATAATGAATAATTAATGCCATAATTAAATATTAATTACTATTACATACAATTTCTTTTAAAGCTTGAATAAAGACTTCAACATTCCATGTACTTGGAGTTGCGTTATCAGCTGACTTTTCTTTGTTTGCATCTTGTGCAGCTCCTGAATTACCCCAAAATGATTGTAAACCTCCAGCATCATCAAGGTTATTACAACTACGTGCCATATGAGCTAAAACTCTTGCAGCACATGCAGGAGATATTTCTCGAGCACCTAGGCCAGCTAAGGCTGATCGGCATTCTTCGACATTAATAGTAAATCCATAACCTAATTCCATAATCAATTCTACTAGAGAATTCCCATCCTGAAAAACATATATTACACGTATTTTAAAGTTCAAAACTTATAATTCAATAAAGTAAGAGTACACAATGACAAACATTATTAAATTATTTTACCATTTGATTGACAGCCATGTTTAATTCAATTTTGGCTTGCGGAGTTTCCCCGTTGTCTGGATACAAGAGTGGTGCTAGCACCACTGGTACCAGCTCACGGGGAAAATCGCGCCTTAAATTCTTGAGAAATTTTTCTTTTGCTTCCGATGAAAGGCCAAATTGATTGGCTGAGTGAAAAGCCTGTGATAATATAAGATGAAGAACTTCAGGCAATGAATCGTGCAAACCTTCCTCGTGATGTTTATTGCTCGTCTCAGAATTAATATAATTTTTTATCAATTCAGGTAGCTGCTTTTGTACGTGCTCTAGAGCTAATATACGAATATCAGTATTCTCAGAATGCAGCAATGCAACTGCGAGAGCAACTTCTTGTACCAGAGTTAAACCAAGTACTTTTTTTAAACGTAAAAAAAACTTTGGCGATGGGTTCAAAGTCTGAAAAGATGAAGTTAATTAACATTAAAGTCTTTTATTTTACAAAATATTACAATATGGAAAAATGTTTAATATATCAACACTAGTTATGATAGTCTTAACCTAAATAAAAAGTAAAATAAAAAACCTTTTGTTGACGAAATGGATGGTCTATAGCAAAGCACAGATTAGAAATAAAAGAAGGTTTGCTAAGAAGATTAGTACACTCTTGCTTCAGAAGCTGCACTTGAAAATAATCTTTCGCACTTAATTCTGGTGGCTCTCCTGTTGAAAAGTCGATGTACGAGAGCAAAGAGCGCAGCAAGTGTCTGTCTGCCTCCAGACCCTTCCACTGCACCAGCTATAATACAATGTGTTTTAAAATATACTAGACTATTATATATTGAATATCTACATACAAAGAAATATACAAAACATAAACTCTAGAATATAATTAGATTTACAACAATAGAAGTGGAAAAAAAGAAGATTGTAAAACATTCCAAAGTAACTTTAGACAAAATAAGTATTTAAAAACTTAATTAGTTACTAAATAATTAAATTATTACTATTATAAATCGAGAAATATACAATAAAAGAGTTTCATCGTTCGAAATGATACGTTGGAACACAGACAAATCACGAAAAGAGGCTAAGTTCAAGGTGTATTTCATGCCGCGTGAATACTAAATTACCCATAATTATGAAATAAATGTATACAATTATGTGTAAATTCATATTTAATTTTTTTCGTAAAAAAATTCATCTTGATGGACGGAATCAAATGAAATTGGCAATAATGTTCATGAAGCATATTGCGTTGTTTCGAGGACGGCGTGTGATGAACAGAAAGTGGAAGGGGAGCGCATAAGAGATGCAGTAGAACAACAGGTTTTTTGTCTACTTACAATTGATATTTCTTGGCAGCTGTCCCGAAAATTTTTCTTATTTAAATTCGCAACCAAATAACTGATTTGTGACAAAGTAAAAGACAACGAGTCCAGGTTCATAGTTCCATGAATACGACCTCGAAAGCTTCAAACGTGTTTGAAGCTTTCTTCGGTATCCACGAATTGCCTCCCCGGATTCTCTCCTCGTTAAAAGCATGAAAACTACATTGGCACAGTCCTGCGACCAACATCGGGATTAATATTTTGAAATACAATTTCAAACCAACGTCATGGCGAGCACAACAAGATAATACTGAAAACGTAACACCACTCTAAGATCACACCATACAATCAGTCACACTCTACTGGTCTCTTTTTCCATCTACTTCGGTAGACCTCTACTTCTACAAGACAGCCGGTTGAGTGTTTCTTTAAATCACCACTAGAGTGCATTAAGCGTTTATACTAAAATTTATCTATTAAATTTTTGTTTTTCACACTAATAGTTGTAATACAATAATAATACATTTTTCTTATGTGCAATAACGAATAACATGTGGATTCAATTTTGTTGAATTAAAAACCGTATATAATAAAACGTAAAATATACATTTAGTGAATTCTATCACTTCTAAAGACAAGTTGACCAACATTATCACATCATCAAATGGATCTTAGAAAATAAAAAAAATTACTAGAACATGCTGTAATTGACAATAAAAAGTAAGTTATTAATTTAACCATATTTTTGGAACTTAGCGTTAGATGTATTAACAAGCAGTGGACATTGAGTTATTGTACTCGATAATATGTACAAAATACAATGAGGATTGTACTTTATGCTCCGATTTTTACTTTATTTTATTTTTTAATTTTTCTAAATTTTTATAAAATATGTCATTTGTCTAATAAAATAGCTTAATATAAATTAAAAGCATCTGTTCAAAAGTAAGTGTGATTTAATTGTTCTCTGCAACATAGGAATTTTCAAATGTTAATTTTTCTAGGCATGGTTTTCTTTCCTCATAAATGACAAAGTTAAGAGTACTACATATTACGATTATTTGCCTGTCAGGATTAATAAGAACATTGTTTGGAGTTACAAATTTTCTTTTCTCATCATTGTTTTGAAATGGCAACATTTATGATAAAACAAGAAGAATCAGAAAGAAGAAAGGTAAAGAAAAAAATGAGGTGAGGTTTGTTTCATTACAAATTTAACTAAAAATATATTTCTTGATAAAAATTACATATTAAGAAAACTTTTATGATGTATTGTTTGAGCAAATATAATTTTGTTTAAGCAAGGCACAAATGCAGTTAGCAATAATTAAGAAGAAACAATGTGATGCTACAGCTTTGACAATAGTTGAACAGCTTTTAGAACCTAAAATTGATTCTCAGTGGCTTTTGTATAATGTAAGTAATGTGAAATAATGTTAAGAATTCATATATCAGTTTTATATTATTATATATTTTTGTAGTTAAGGTATATTAATAAAAGTCATATGGAAGATGTGATTGAAGAAAGGTCTATAATCAAATTATGTGGCTATGTATTATGTGCCAATGCATTAACAATTGTGATTGAACAAAAGTATCACATTTCGACAAGAAAAAACAAAGTTTATGATGTAACTCGACGTAAAAACTTTTGTAGTTCACTGTGTTATGGAGCTTGCAATTACCTTTTAGAGCAAATGCTTACAAGTCCTCTTTGGCTAAGAGACAAAGAAGAAATACCAGAGTTTAAACTTTTACCAGCAAAAGATGAATTAGAAAGATGTACACCTGGTGACGAAATTTGTATGAATGATACACTTATAACGTCAAATCTTGATAAAAAGGAAAAACCTGTAGAACTCAATGAAATGGGTAAAGATTCAAAAGATAAACTTTTTGATAAGTATTTTAAATATAGTATTAAAACATTAGATACAATTGAAGAACAACTTTCAAAAATCTCTAATAAAGATGCTGAGTATGTAAAAAATGAATCCATTAATTTAAAAGATATGACTAATAACGCCGAAGAATACATAAATAATGATACTATCAAAGAAATTTCTACTCTAGATAATAATATTTCCTTAAATGAGAACAGAAATTGGAATAAGACAAATAATGAAGAGCAGACTAGACTATTTGAAGTATTAAAAACAGAACATGATATAACTATTGTTAAACCTGACAATGACATTAATAGTAGCTATCTTGTACAAGAAATAGAAAAGACTAAATGTAAAATACATAAACAAAAACGTTCTATTAAAAATAAGCAATCAAGCGAATTTTATAATTTTATAATGCACATTGAATCTAATGTAAGGGAATGGATTACAAAAGATACCCTTTGTTTATTATCAGGGAAAGAAAGCATTAAACAACAGTTATTGGATAATATAACACAGCATGATAGATACTTGCACTTGTGTAAAAAGTTAAACAAATTGCAATTAGAAGATGAAAAAGACGATTGTACAGATTTAATAAAAAATACTTTGAAACCTTTACCACAACTGTCTGTCCTACAAGAAGAAGGAAAGAAAATCGAATTAAAAGTAAGTATAAATAATATAATGTATTTAATGATTATTAATGTGTATAAATATAATTTTTAGGTACGAGCATTTTATAAAGGAGATTTGGTTATAGAAGCTCCAAAAAAGATTACAGAAGATGCAGAACAGAGTAATGAATTTACTGCAGTGTTACCTTTAACAGATGCACAAACACCTGGAGCACTTCGACGTCGAATTTTTTTGGATAAACTCCATAGGATGTAATACCACTTTATATTCACATACTATAATAAATTTATATTTTTCTAAATATTAACAATTATTTTTCTTTACAGATTACCAGATTTAGTACGAGCTTTAACAGCCGATAGCGGATTATCACAATATATATATAATTGTGAAAGAAGTGCTTTAATTAAAGCACTAGTTAATACTTTTTCATTGTCTGCTACAAATATTATTTTTAAAACTGCTGAATGGACTCTTGTTGGTCTCATTATTATTAAAATGTAAGTGTCGCAATATAATATAGGTATATTATTATATTAAATATTATTTCTATTTTACTGTGTTTTGTAGGTTAGGCATGATAGATCTACAGTTAAAAGTTCTACTGTCTAGTAAACAGGCATCAATGTATATTTCAATGATTTTAATGTCATATAAATTGGATTCAAACTACTTGGACAGAATAGTGATGGAACTGACTAATAATACAATAGTTAATACAGATGATACTGCCAATTTCTAATGTATTTCAAATTATGTACATTATTTCTATTCTTTTAAAGCATATTGTTTATGTTAGGAGCTTTCAATTAATATTGTTGTGTAATCATTATTCTAAGAATTAATGTTCTTGTATTTACTAATTAATAGAAATAAAATAAAAATAAGAAAATATTTTTATATCATTTTTCACAATCGTATGAAAATACAAAATTTGTATTAATCTTTCAACTTATAATTTAAGTAGAATAAAATACATACAAAATAGAAAATTGAATTGACTGTAAATAAGCTTACTATATCATTATTTCCAATATTTCAAATATTAGAAAATTGCATTCTCTGGTATTTATAGTGAAGATGGTGTAGGTACACCAGTAAGAGGAGAAGGTGGGCAATCAAGTCCTAATGTATCCATTTGTCCTGCTGTTCCTAATTGATCTTCTGTAGAACGACTTCCAATTTTATCACGTAAAGCTTCATAGAGATTATGCACTGCTTCATTATGCTGAAATGCAAACAAAAATAATAAATACAGATAAAGTACATATAATATTTCTATTTTATTTTATCTTTTTCGAAATAAGAATACCTGACTAGTTGGTTGAAGTGCTTTCATCAATGTGTGTAAACGAGTCGGTGGTAATTTTGGATGAATGTACCAAAGTAATTTTAATAAATGACGTGTAACATTGTCTCTTCCTAAGCCTGCCAAGAAGAATTCATCAAATATGACGGTACAGAATGATTCATTAGAAAATTCATCAGCCATGTTTAATATTAACAGAGATACCTATAAATATGTAAAATTTGATTTTAGATTTTATAATTATGATTACGTAATTATAATATTTATAGATTATGCAAATTTAAAGTTTTTCTTTACCAAAGTATGTAAAAAGGGATCTTCGAATGCACGTTGCGCTTGGCAATTTGGTAAAGTGGCTAATACTCTCATTAATCCTCTAGCATCACCTCTTCCTCTTCCTACTCCTCCACCTCCTCCTACATGTAATGCGTAATACATAGATAAAACAGCCGCTACTCCTGAGAGTTGTGCATATGCTTGACAAGCATCAGGAGGTGGACCAGAATGTTCTATTATAGCAATTGCACTTTCTCTCTCATCAGGTGGAAGTTTGCAATTTAGTTGTCTTATTTGATCATCTACCTGGAAAATACACTATTTATTATATATGTTTAAAATTATTTCTAATAGTATATACATTACCATTAACGACATAAGTGCTGGTAGAAACTTTGTAACAACTTGACTATCCAATTTTGGTTCCTTAAAATCTTGTGAATCGATCATTTGCCAGGCAGATAAACCTAATGCAAGCATTCTTAATAACAATACAAGAACTGCATTTTCTCTAGGCAATGATTCACCATTTATTAAATGAAGTGCAATTTTTATTGCACTGCTAGCAAGAAAGTTTACTGCATATGGATCGCACAATGTCATGCTTAAATCACCTAATACTTGTTCTTGTCCTCTCTGCATAAAACTGGATTATTACACTTTTCTATTATAATAAGAGTTAGTATTATAAAATGCAAATACAGTTTATTATACCTTAATACTATCCAGAAAACCTTGTAATTCACGGGACCTTTTGATATCAACATTTTTTTCTCTGATACATGCATCAAGGCACCATGTAAATTTATGACATGGATCAACAGAAATAATGTCTTGTACCTAAATATTAAATATTTATTTTATCAATATTATATTAATTTCATGCAATGTAATATATGATCCGATATGATATATACCAACCTCTAAATCATGTAAGGCCATTAATAATTCAGCTCTTAATGTACAATAATGTATATTCTTTGTACGTAAAAATAGAGTTCTTAAAAACTGTAATACCATATCATATAACTTCACACTATGTCCAATCATATGAGCTAATTTTTGTACCACCTCACCTTGCCTTCGTACCTAATATATTAATCATATGATGTTATAAAGATTCAAGTTTTACTTTTAAAGAGTTGATTATAATATACCTTGGGAGAAGGTGTGAAGAAAAGACTGTTTAAATTTCTATGATCAAACAAAATTTGTTCCTTTTCAATAATGTATCTACTAAATAATGGAGAAACTTCATCTCCAAACAGGCTTTGATTATCTTTCCAAATTTGTCGTTTAACTTCAGTGTCTGCATCATTATATAATTCCTTTTCTCGAACAAGTACACGTAAATATTTATCTTCTATATGTGGTGTGTTTCTTAAAATACACATGACAACAGGTCTTAGTGCTGAAACTCTTACAGCTGGAAAACTTTTGGATAATAACTCTTTTAGCCTTTTATCTCCTGCTGAACCTTTATCAGCTCTTTCTGTTCCAATTTCAGTAATTCTTTTCACAAGTTTTTCTCGTAATTCTTCAAGAACTGATGCATGGAAATCTAATCTTCTCACTCCATGAAGATCAAGCAAAGGTAACATAGGCCGTAAGGATGGCAACAAAATGCCATTTTCTAACTGAAATTCTTCAATTGCTTTTAATGGATCTGTACAACTTGTTAGGGCATCTCTTAAGAAAACTTGTCCAGGTATGCCAAGATCCTCTAAACCATTTCCAGTTTCACAATTATTTTTTACAGCGTTCATTATCTTATTTTATACAATGCTGTTTTTCATGAATGAAGTGTATATTTCCAACACTGTTGGCTTCACAAAAATTGTAATTTATTTCATAAAGTAAATAATCATTGATAAATATTTGTCATTCCCAATTAGAATTATTTCCAAATGTAAATTCTTCTTTCACCACTTTTTTCACTACATATGGTTGCACATAACTTTATGATGCTTGAAATTATTGGTACTTACTAGATATTCTAATACTATATGAATGTATATACTTGATAATAACAAATTTAAACACATATACACAAACGTTGGTTGGTTTATTAAAATTTTCAATATTCTGCTTACTTATTATTAACTAATCAGTTTGTAAAATAACATTCTTCATTTAATGTCTAACTTGATACTCGGTTTATATACTGCTACAATAAAAAGCAAAAGTAAATAGGTACAATAAGGTAAATAGTGCGTGGTATGTATGTACACACGTTTTCCTTCTCTTTCTACGAAGTAACCTAACTATAGGCATCCGTGTGTATATTATGTATGTATATATGTTTATATATAGATAATACGAATGCAGCACCAGATGAATATATGTGATGTATGAAGATTAAAATTATATAGAAACTGTATTTAAATTGAAATTATTTTGAATATGATATAAATAATAGTATAAATAAGATATTGGAAACAAATTACCTATAAATTTACAAAGTGATCTTATAATTCAAAAGAGATTAAGACGTAGTTTTTACATAAAAAACAGCATTATAGGTTACGTTTTCATTTACTATGGCACAGTCAACAGCTAGTGGAACGTCTTCCCGACGATATATGAGGGAACACGATGTTAGTGTACCATCCTCATCACGTTATGTGGATAGTGATTGGGAAACCAAAGAGGTCATTGTTTATTATTCTTTATTTTTATTATTGAATTATTTGTTTCATGTTAGTTTATATACAGACAAAATTACACTTTATACATATAATGTTTTAAAACTATCTTTTTAACTCTTTAACTTCTTCTCATACTGCCAATTAAATGATAATGTAAATTCATTTTAACACATCATTAATACTAAAATAATAGTCAATATATTGTAACATATTGTCATAGCTTTAATTCATTTATAAGAATAATATTTTTAGGCTCTACGACAAAGAAAACTTGAAGAAGCAAGAGCACGAGTAGCTCAAATGGAAAAAACAATGAGGTGGTGGTCAGATTGTACTGCTAATTGGCGAGAAAAATGGAATAAAGTACGCAATGAGAGAAATATGGCAAGAGAAGAGGCAAAAATACTTAGAGGAAAGTTGGAAATTGCTGTAAAGGATGCAAACAGTTATAAACATGAGTGTCAGGAACTTGAATTACAAAATGAACAATTAAAAAAGGAAATGGAAAAAGTACATATGATATTGTTGAAGCATGCTGGACAATTTGACCAACAAATTTTTACTGTCTTAGAATCAGATCCACAATTAAGAAATACACTAGGTATAGATGAACTTTTAAAATTTTACAATAATGTAGAACAGAGTGAAAGTGTAAATTCTCAAAAGGATTTACTCACATGTAAAGCTTCATTTGAGGAATCTAGTGTATGCTTAGGAAGTCATAATATTTTACCAGATAGAGATATTGAAGAGTATGTGTTACAAGGGGCAGTGCCAAAGCATGCTGTAGAATTATATAAAGAGAGTTCTATTAATTCATTGGATAAAGATATTGCAAGATTAGTTACAGATGCTAGTTCTATAGAAGATAATGTAGAGAAGCATCAGTCATCATTACAAACATGTAATGATGAATCCTCTACACAAAAAATATTAGTGCTTCAACATAAATTAGATGAAGCAACAAAAACTATTTCTACGGAAAGAGAGTAAGAATATAAAATGACATTTTTTTATTTTTATTTATAACTAATATTTATTAAATTAATTTTATATCTTTTTATTAGAGAGAAAAATTCTTTACATCGTGGTATAGAGAAGTTAAAGTCAGAAATAATACAATTAAGAAAACAATGCGAGGAATTGGAAGAAAATAAAGCTCAAGCTATGAGGGAACTATTGATATTAAAAGATCGGTTTCAAATTGAGCTTAGTGATGTACAAGCTAATATAATTGATGAAGCTTCAAGCAGAGAAGGCATGCATCGTCGTTTGTCTGAGCTTAGAACTGAAGTAAGTTTTATTGATGTATAAAAATAATAATAATAAATATTTAAAGCATTATTACATTTTTATTTATTGCTAATTATATACTTTTAGTTGGAGAAGCTACAAGCTGAAAATGCTGCGGAATGGGGAAAACGAGAACGTTTAGAAACAGAAAAAATATCGTTAGAACGAGAAAATAAACAACTACGTAATGAATTACATGATTTACAAGAGAGAATAGAATCCCGACGATCGCGTCCAGTTTCTACATCTGATAGTGATACAAGACAGTTGCAACAAGAACTTTTAGTTAGAAATACGGTTTGTATTGTGAACCGACGTCTGATTGTTATTTAAATATAATATAACCGTATTGTACCTTGATATTTATTAATAAAATTTAAAAATTGTCAGATATTAAAAAAGTCTTTGGAGGAGAAAACAACAGAACTTTCACATGCAATGAGAAGATCAGAGCAATATGAAACAGAAGTAAAGAGAGTAAGATCAAGAGTAGAAGAATTAAAGAAAGAATTAGCTGCAGCTCAGGATGAAGTAGATGCTTCAGCTAATAGTGTTCGTAAATTGCAACGGGCAAATGAAGATCTTTTAGAGCAATTAGAATCTGCTAATGTACAATTGGAGCACTTTCGAAATAGGTAAATAACAATAATACTGATTAATATTTTTATAATATTATTCATCTACATTTTTCTAGTTAGATTGTAGAACACTTACTGACAATTAATTTGTTATCAGTACTGATTCCTACACAGTAGACGTAGGAATAGGAGAAAATATTGAAGAAAAGTACAAAGAGTGATGGAAAATTAACGAAGAGTAAGTTTCTGTATTCCCATTATACATAGTCATTTAAAAATTAAAATAATACTATATAAATATTGTTTCAGGGTATGAATTTCAACAAGCCTAGTATTCACTTATTTCAATAATATTGTATTTGATTTAAGAGATGAATGTGAAGTTTGGAATGTAAAAAGCATTTTTTCCAGAATTTTCTAAAATATATATGCCAGTCGGTTTAGTAATACTTTTTAATTGTATAAATGAGAATAAGGGTATAGGCAAGATTAATTTATTTGACAGGTGAGCTTGAGTAATGAAAAATCACTGCCTACTTCAGTATTGTATTATTGTTTAAAATTATTAGAATATTTTTCTAGATTTGTATCATTTATTTGTCTTTTATTTTACTGTATATACTTACCTTTGTGTACTCTTTCTTTTACTTTTGTAGTATTTTCTGTATGTCCACATTTGTAAAAAATTCACATTCCAATATATTATTTTTAAAATATTTTTATTGCATGTATATAAACACTGTATATACGTAAATCATATATGTAATTATAAATTTTGCCTCTTACCTAAAGACTGGTGAAGTTGGAAAATGAGTGATGATCTGTACCATCTATGATACCTGATATTTATAATTACAATTCCACGTTGTCAGAAATATATATAAAATAAGAAAAACATTCGTGCGTGTATCTATGTTATGTAGTAATTATTATACTGATTTTAAGTAGAAGAACTATTATTTAAATTTGCATTTTTTTGTAGCAAATTTAATGAAAATATTCAATATAAATATTTACCACACAATGCAACTTACAATTGAAGGAGAATAGAAAGCAGAAATTTTTATTTGTATATGTGTTTTATTGATAGAGTATTTATGGATAAATACTAGTAGCTGATGTAGCATTATTAAATTGATGATAATCTACATTCAGTACAATTACCTCAAAAATGATATATACTATGTATGTATGTAAGAGACAATAGGAGTATGACGTATATTCATAAAGTATATGAACGATCATAAATATTTGTGTTTGTAATTAAAGCAAAAGATAAAAAGAAGAATAGTCTAAATTGTAATAAAAAATATCTATAATGTTAGTAAAATATGGAGTAATGTATGAAAATAAAATGAAAAGGAAAGATTTTCTAAGCAATGTGAAATTCTAGAATTAATAACATCCGGTTAACATTTCAAAGGTGTACCATCAGGATTTGTTGGCATTTTAGGTTTGCAGATTTTTGTCCTACCATTAGAACCATACACAACATTACACGAGAATGTGAAATATCCACAAGTAGAACTTTTAGTATAATAGCGATGTTCATACTTTCTTGGTGAATTTCTACTACCGTCCATTTTACCAGCAAAGCTGTTTGTTACTGTATAATAACTTGGTTTTATTGGCCCTTTTGTAGTAGGCTTGGAGTATTCCACTGATGTTAGTTGATTTTGAACTCGAGGAAAGTTATGTTTTTGATGTTTATTTTGAAATAAAATATGATCATCGGCTAATCTCTCATGATTGGTTTTAAGTGATCTGATTTCTGTGATTGGTGATTTATTCTGATGAGTAGTATTTGGGTCTGTAGGAGTTAAAGAGACTGTTTGAGATTGAGATTTTCCGTCACCGTGAGCAATAGTTTCATCACCTGCTACAGATGTTACTCTGCCACGGAAACCAGGTGGAATTGTATATCCTGGTAATGACTGTCCACTTTGGAGCATATCACCAGCCTGTGGTGCGTTAGAGTCCTGATTTACACGAACATCATATCGATTTCCAGTTGTAACTTGTATCATTTGTGATTGATGATCACTATTATTTTGTTCTATAATATAAGATTTCGATTGTTTTGAATTCATTGAAGTTGGCGCCTGCGAGGTATCATAATCTTCAGCATCGTATTCATCGTAGTCGTACATAGTATCTTCTACTTGTGATTTTTCAGTAAACTGATTTTGTTTATTAGCCACATTCTGAGAATTATCTTTCGTTGCATTAGTAATAATTGTTTTACGGGAACTCGAACTTGTCTGTAAACCTTGTGAAGGATTGTCTTGATTATAGTCATAATCAGTGTCTGAGGATATGTTTGTTACCTCACTCTTATTATCTTTTGCAATTTGTAGAGTATTTTGTGGTTTAAATGGATTAAATAGCTCGGTATCTGTGCGGCTAAAATTGAACGGTTTTCTAGAAGCTACTGCCCCAGATCCTGATCCTGCTTGCGCGGCGCCGGTATAAGTAATTCCATATTGGAAGGATCCCTCGAGTTGTGATTGAGATTGACCTCTATTTGTTCCACTTTGAGCGGAGGCTGTCCCACCTCCGCGAAAAGGTTTCGAATGTTTTTCAAGAGTTTCGTCTGTTTTAAGATAGGGTTGGAAACCAATTTGAGCTTGACTCGAAGTACTTCCTTCGCCATTTGCTTGGGCATCTGCCATTCCACCTTTTGAACTTGCTTGCACTTGAGAATTAGTACCATGGTTCCAACCACTACTTTGTGCACCCGTTGATGTAGCACCGGATTCAGAATCCAATTGTACCTGCGCCAAACTTTTTCCATACCCACCCGTCCCTTGAGAATTACTTGTAGCACCATCTTTACCACCGTTAATTTCAACTTGAGAACTTTTATTAATATCACTACTACCAGCCTGACCTGAGAAGGTTCCAGAGCCACTGTATGTACCCGTTATTTGAGATTGAGCTGTACCTTGACTATATGTACCTTGAGCTGATGCACTCGCTTGTGTACCCGAATCAGTTTGTTTCACGGAACTAGATGCTTGAGAATCAGAGTTATCATCGCTTGTGGATGGAAAATTACCGGTTTGTTGATAATACTGGGAAGCTTCTCTATTATTTGCTGTTAGTCCTATTCCGGTTGGATACTGCAATCCTACATATTGTTGTCTGACATTTTGTCCTTCACTTGGATATTGTCCAGTTCCTTGTCTATTAATTTCCGCTGCTACATGTCTTTCTGTCATATCTGGAGTAGTTCGACTTTGTCCAGTATGCCATGTACCAGGATATTGTCCTTGTTCTGTTAAATATCCAGAGGGAACTGTGCCAGGGCTGCCTGGATATTTTTCTCCCCCAGGGTATTGTAGTACAGCATTGGGATACGTTATTCCTGATTGACCACTTCCAAGTTTCTGAAGATTCGCATTGTCAGACCCTACAGGATAAGATATCATTGTGCCACCATCAGGAGATACACCCGTTGTAATGACATTAGGACCAATGTTTCGTCCATTAGTTCCTTGGAGAGTACCATCCGAATATAACTCTGTACCACCAGTACCTGTAGAAATACCTCCAGGATAACCTATACGATCACCTGTTACAAGATGCCCTGGAGTTCCTGTTACAATACCTCCAGGATATGCCCCAACTCCTGCTGGTATTGTACCAGGTGTTCTTGATGTAATATCTCCACCACTTGTCGAGTCTGGCATGTGTCTTTCTTGATAATGTACAGTTTCTCTCAATTGACTGCCTGGTGGTGAAATACCACTGGGATAAGCAATAGTTCTTTCAGCACCTGTTGTGGTAGTTGCACCTGCAATGCCATTGGGTGAAGGACCTGTAACAACCATACTAGGATACAAAACTCCAGGAATCTGTCCCGGATACATTTTTGCATCGACAGATGTTTTTGAATCCCTTTCCTTTGAACCACTTTGTACTACTGATTCTGGATAAGGAATTCTTGTTCTGCCGTCTGGTAAAATACCACCAGGATAAGGTCCATCTGTACGAGAATAAATTCCACCGCCTCCAGTTGTTGCAATACCAGGTATTTGTTCTCGATAAACTACATCACCTCCAATTACTGTACTGCCAGGTATATTGCCAGGGTAAACTACTCCACTTCCTGGCGTTAGAGTACCAGGTACACCGCCAGGATAAATTGCACCAACACCAGTTTTTGTAGTACCAGGTACACCACCGGGATAAACCACACCACCTCGAGTTATCGTACTGCCAAGTACATTGCTAGGATAAACTCCTCCTGAAGTGCTAGGTACACTACCGGGATAAACTAGACCACCTCCAGTTGTTGTAAGTACACTACCAGGGTAAACTGTATCTGCTCCTTGTGTTGGAGTAACCGGTACACTACCAGGGTAAACTGCATCTACTCCTTGTGTTGGAGCACCCGGTATACTACCAGGATAAATTACTCCACTTCCTAGTGTTTGAGTGCCAGGTATACTTCCTGGATAAACTACACCACCACCAGTCGTTGTAGTACCAGGTAAACTGCCTGGATAAACTACACCACCACCAGTCGTTGTAGTACCAGGTACACTGCCTGGATAAACTACACCACCACTAGTCGTGGTAGTACCAGGTACACTGCCTGGATAAACTACACCACCACCAGTCGTTGTAGTGCCAGGCACACTGCCTGGATAAACTACACCACCACCAGTCGTTGTAGTACCAGGTACACTGCCTGGATAAAGTACACCACCACCAGTCGTTGTAGTACCAGGTACACTGCCTGGATAAAGTACACCACCACCAGTCGTTGTAGTACCAGGTACACTGCCTGGATAAAGTACACCACCACCAGTCGTTGTAGTACCAGGTACACTTCCAGGATAAACTGTCCCACCTCCAGTAGTCGTACTACCAGGCACATTGCCTGGATAAGATACTCCGCCTCTAGTTGTTGTAGTACCAGGTCCACCTCTAGGGTAGGCTGCTCCAACTCCTGATGTTTCAGGTAGACTGCTAGGATAAACTGTACCACCCCCAGTTGACGTTCTACCAGGTACATTGCTAGGATAAGATACTCCACCACCAGTTGTTGCAGTACCAGGTAGATTCACTGGATAGGCTACTTCACCTCCTGTTATTCTAGTATCAGGTACAACGCTAGGATAAACTGCACCACTTCCGGGTATCGTACTACCGGCCACACTTCCAGGATATGTTACACCACCTCCCGGTGTACTGCCAGGATAAATTATTCCACCTGCCGTTGGAGTACCAGGTGCACGGTCAGGATAAACTATACCACCTCCAGTTGTTGTACCACCAGGATAAGTTACTCCACCTTCTGTTTGTGAACCGGGTACTCTGTCAGGATAAACTACACCACCTCCAGTTGTTGTACTGCCAGGTACACTGCCAGGTACACTGCCAGGTACACTGCCAGGATAAATTACACCACCTCCTGTGGGAGTACCAGATACACTGACTGGGTACACTACACCATCTCTGATCGTATAACGGGTCACACCCGGTATAAGACCGTCTGGATAAGTTGTGCCTTCTTTTATCGTTACAGTACCTGGTACTATACCTCGACCACCTGGTGCAATAGTATCTGGATATACTTTTTCTCCCGGTGTAACGCCATTCGGATAAGTTGTGCCCATTGTAGTACCAGGAATGGTCGTACCGTGGTCAACTATTCTACCTCCTGTTTGTTCGATCGTAGGGAAGATTTTAGGAAAAGTATGAGTCCCGCTGGTTGACGTTCCTGGAAGAAAATCGAGACATAAATAATTCTGCCTTTTGATGTTCTATCCATTGTGGGTATAATGCCACCTGGAAGAATCCCGTTTCCTTTTCTGGGTAAAGCACCAGTACCTATGATGCTTGGATGTTGGACGTATCTATCCGGAGCACTACCCTCGCTAGTGTATTTAGGGCAACCTTCGCAACCAACACCACTCGACGACATACTTTGAGCCTGACCCATACCATGACTTCCACCTAAGAACGAATTTAAATTATTATAGGTTAAATCGAACGATAAATTAACGGGAAAATTGACGAGATACATACTGACAACTGCACGAGAAGATTGTTCGGTGGCTTCGGCCTCGGCTTTACCTTCATTTTGTTCGTTATTACCGACAGATAAATACTGAGATTGCGTCTGCCCACGGAATCTTCCTCGAGGTTGGTGCGTTTGGCGTCGTGTACGAGTTCGTTTGAAACTCTCGTTAATCTTTTCTCGTTCTTCGAGAACGATTTGTCTTTTAGCTCGACTTATCAAAGGTGTTAGAACTACGTCAGCTACTCGTCTACTCGCGATATCGTTTTCATCTTGCGGAATCACATTGGAGAAAGGATCCAACGTGTGCTCGAATATTGGTATGGTATTTTGTAGTAAAATAATGTTGCGTCCCTCGCAGAAATCAACTATTCTGCCCCCAGCTATTCGCCAAGCCTGTAAAAAAATAAAGAAATATTCGTGTTGTAGAGACATCGTTGTTATTGTCACGTATGATACTATTTCACCTCTAATTTTGTCAAAGCTTCGGTCGACGCGTAGAGTACTTTTTGTCGATGTAATCTGTTTCCCAAAAGCTCCTTTGTGCCGAGATTATCTCTCAGTTGCTCTAAGTAGCAATCGTTTTCGTTTCTGTCTTTGTACGCTTTGAAGTACTGCAAAAAATTCGAAATATAGTGTACCGTTTGTACAACCATCGACGAGAAGTGTGTACTACCGTTTCGTAATCGATGAATATCCACTCTTTCTTCGGTAAACGTTTATCCACGATAAGTATTTCGGAATCATCGTAAACGGAGCGGTCGAAGCGTTTCTTCTCCTGCAGATAAATTATTCGAATTGAAAAGATAAATAGAGAAACTATAAAAATAAAATGTACAATTTTAATAGTAAAAATTAACAGTACAGTTCCGATTTAATTCGATTCACGGAAATACTGTTACAGTTCTCAATTTTGTTCAGTGTCGTGCAATTTCTCGCGAATGAAAATAAACGAGTTGATAATACTACGTTTAAAAAAAAAAAGCGAAACAAAGGAGAAACACGAAACAGAGGAATTGGGAATGGGCCGAGCTATTTCCTATCGACTTATCGTACGAACTTTGATCTTCAAATCTTTCTCTCAAGCAGCTCTAGTCGCTAAATTCTTAATTTGAAATTGACGAATTGAGCTTCTTGTACACGAGTCGAAAGGAGCCGGGCAAATAAAACGACGGTTTATCATCTGTTCGAATCGATGAAATCCTTTTTATGGTATCGAATGTAGGCGCGGTTTGGAATTAAACCGCGCAAGAATTGTTCCAACGAAATTTTTGAATATTAGAAAACGTGCGCATGTAATTGGTCCCGTACGTACACGAACGACACACGTTTGCGCGAGTGTCGTTTGGAAACGTTCTGGAGCACGTTTGCTCCGCGAATAGTTAAGTAAAAGCGTAACGAGAAGAAATCGATGACAACTTACGTAGTACCTCGAGAGTACCGTCTCCAAGGAGAGGACCAAGATGACAAGGATCAGCCGCATGGCTCGAGCCCGGTACGAGATCTTCTCTGCGACTGTTTGCGTTTATTTGATGATAATCCTGCTAGCCTGAACCGTTCTCTCCCACCAGACACCTCTTTTCATTTCGTCTTCCTCTTCTTTGGCTTACTTGTGCTCGATCTCGCGAAGAGATCACGAAGCACGAGGATTTGGATTAAAGTGGAAGAAGGGGGAGGGACGGTTTGATAGAGAGAAATTCTAAGAACCGCGGGTATGTAAATCGTGATATAAGTGCGTCTGCAAGTTACTGTTGTAAGTGTTACGTTATCTTGTGTCGTCTCGCGATGTCCGGATCCCATTACCGGACTGGAGCGCGTCTATGCGCGTTTACGAAATTACGCCTACGGAATCACTGCATGAAACTCGTAACGTAGAGATAGTTGAAAAACGACCGAAATAACGATCGATAATAATCTTACCTGAAAATAACGGAAATTAAAAATAATGGAATCGCTTTTTCGAGAAAGAAGGAGGTACGGTCTATTGTACTGGAAAAATACGATACCGATGATACATTGCTCGAAACAATTAGAGGATCTCCTAGTGGACATTGAATATTTCGAAAATTTGATAAAAGTATTCGCGGGTTAAGTGCAGTTTGGTATTTCTGTCGAAAGACACACATGGGGTTCTTCTGGTCGTTTTGAGCAGCATCTGTAACGTTTCAACGGTGATATTCGTATATACGAGTACAATTTGAGCAAAATTCATCTGGATAAGAGTAATCGGGTTTCTCTATACCGTTTCACAGTTTGCTCACCGAGACGCAAATATCTTTCTAATCGTGAACGATATCGCCTAAAGTCGTCTTATGTGACCATCATCGACTGACTAAGATAGATGTTTCCCCCTTCGTTGCCCTAATTATGAACTCCAATCCGTTTGGTAAATACAGCAAGTCGTTGTTTGTTCCGCTTCGGGGCGCTATTAACTATCGTATGGTTCATCGGTTCTAGAATGAGATCGATGAGTAAAAGCAAAGTGAATTTTAACGAAGTCTCTCTATGATACGTAAATTCGTATGTCGCAACCGTAAGCGATATACGGCGAGTTGCGTCGCGATCAAACCTTTAGGAGAGATTTTGCTAAAGCGTTACGAAAGTAGAATAATTCCTCTTGACGCGATCAGCCCGATATGAGATCCATTCTTTCTCAAACTTCGTACGAACCCCATTCTCGGTATGCGAAACCGCGCAATTGGCTGTTTGGATTGTCCTTCCGTCGATATAAACAGTGTTACTGTAACGAAGTTTGTATATTCAATTATCCGGGGGACGTGTTTACCTACAATTTACATACCTCGTACTTTCGAGTCACGGTTGAATTTTCGTCACTTATCGAAAGATGAAGTATTTGACTCGTAAGATCCAGCCGCAACCCTCTTTACCTGTCCCAGCAGATCTCGAGCGTACCGATAACGATAAAGGTTGTGGTAAATGTCTGCGAAGTATGTCGAAGTTTGAAGCACTCCTATAAATTTTGTTACCATCTACGATCGCAACGCTCTTAGGCTACTTGCGTAAGAGAAATATTAAGTAGCGTATCGCAATTACTACCAATACGCAATTCTTACCAATATATTTAAATCGCGTGCGACTGGGATAGATCTTCATTTTTAAGTACATTCGACGAAGATCCGAGAATTTCAACATTTGTTCGACTCGAGCTTCAGTTGCTCAAAATCAGAGATACTCGAACGTGCGTCTCACGTACACGATTCTCGATTCGATTCGATTCGATTTAATTATCGAACACTCGTGCAGTCCTGTTAAGAAGAACGAACACAACAATATACTGTAGGCAGAAATGCTTGTGTAGCGATATGTATATATTTTCTCGTTGTAATAGACAAGACTTTTACAATTCGTAGAAAAATTGGTAAAATGTTTGCTTAGGCACTCCGGTGTACAAATGGCACATTACATACGTAAAACAACAATACATTAAACTGTGCTAATTAAAAGGACTAACGATGCGAGTCACTCTAAGAACTAATATATAACGTAGGGAATGCTATTTACAATACGCGACTCGCACAACTATAGAACGTAATATTACAACTCGGGATCCTTATGTACGATCTTCGCGTTAGATCGGTGACTAGGACACGCGTACTCGCGTACGCCCTCGCTTCAGGTTAATGCAAACACAATTCTCTAATGTACGATTTTACCGTGAACAAAATTCATAAACTACGTGAAATCTTTATTATAACCGTTGCTATTCGAATTTTCGCGCAACCATGTCGTTTTGTAGGTTCTTGGATCGATCGCGAACAAAAAGATCGGGGAACGGTTAATGGAGAATACAATGTAAAGCGTTCGGTAGATATTTTAGAAGTATTCGATTGGTTTGCGCTCGGAATAGCAAAACGGATTGGACTAGTTTACACTCGGATCGTTACCAACGGTTGGTAACGGATCGAAAACAAGAAATTCTTAAATATTCTACAATACGGCCAACAGAGGGCTACGAAACTGCGTACGACAGCCGAATTCTGTTTACGCAATTTCGAATCACAGACGATACGCGTTCTCGTATTTAGAAACGCGTTTAATGCATTACAAAATAAAACTACCTTCTTAGACATACATTTGCAGCAAATATAACGACACCCGAAATTACATTTATCCTTATCTACCGTTTCGACAGAAAGCTTAGTTAACTATTCAGTACCCTTATTCGAATATTTAAATTGCGCGGATTCAAATACAACACATCCTCCAAATGTGAATCGGACGACTGTGGTCAAACATCCGGTTCGGCACACGAACTAACCGGAGAAGTGTGCAACTTTCGTTTGAAGTGTCGCGAGTTTTGAAAATGTTCTCGCGTAAAAATAAGAGTAAAAATAGTTTCGTTCGCGCTACTCCTCAACGATATGAGTATTTACGATCCGATATTGGTTGGTAATCTACGATTGGGTGTACGTCAGCTTTAAGCATCGAGGAATTTGTAGCTGCCTGGAAGAGCTTGGAGAACTTTGATTCGATCGACGCAATTAATACTAAGGTAAGTACGCATATATAGGCACTGCATTTCACTCCAAATTAATAAATTACTTTCGTTCCTTAATACGACGTGGTGTCTTTAAAAAAAAAAAAAAAGAAAAAATGTAGCTACATACGAATGGTATTTAAGGCACGATACTAGGAATTGATGATCCACGATATTTTATCGTTACTATGACTATGTGCTATATGGTCCCTAATTAGGAAGGTGTATGGAATAATATTTGTCACGTAATCTCTGTCGATCGTGCTTGTTTGTCGTGTTATCGAGCCCGTCATCGAAATTGACTCTACGTTCGTCTATAAAATTGGGTGTTAATCGTTGTAAAGGGCGCCATCGGGCAACACCCGATGGACTTATCTCGATATCGGTAGGAATGACACTAGTTGCTAGCAAATAAATGACGTCTCGTTATCTCTACGAAACGATGATTCGACTTTTTTACCTATTTCGGGTTATGGTTATAAGAATTCCTTTGCGCGTTTCAACAATCCGTAGGAATAAGGTAGTCTCTTTGGTGTACTACGTAACTAATTCTGTTTTATCTACATTCGATAATAATGTTACCGTTTACCGACAGATGTCTCGTGAGTTTCGTTCCATCGATACGGACGCGTACCTCGTATTCCACGTTACATCGACAAATTGGAAACTCTATGCGATCGCCAAATTGAGGGTCATCGTGGTGGGCCTCGAGAACGCGGATGATCTCGTCGGATCGGAGAAATCGAAACCGTTCGAGGAGTTTTGGTTATCGTTGTTGAAACGATTTAGGTGCTCCGGGTTCGGTGATATAACCGACGTTCTGATGACCATCCTGGACACGCATTCCGAGTCCTTGATTGAGTCGTCGGGCGTTTTCCTTTCGTTTTCATCGATTGACGTTTTGTCTCTGCAGGAACGTTTCGACGGTGGCGATACAGCGTCCGGTATTCTGGTGTGTCTGATGATCGCGGAGAACGCCGAGGACGCGTTCCGTTGGTCACGGTTCAACCCTAGACGAGGAACTATGACGCTGGTGGGGGAAGCAGTGACGCACGGTGTCGTTTGCAATCGGTTGAACGACGACGACAGAGCCGCGCACGATTTCGTCGGTGACGACGACGGTGTCGTTGTCGTTGTCGTCGTTGTCGTCGTCGTCGTTTTTTGATCGTTCACGTCCGTTTTCTCCGCGGATGATCGATGATGGGCGCGCATACAAGACGACTCCTCGTGCTTGTATAGATAAGACTTCAGGGCGAAAGCTTTCCCGCAACGACCGCACACGTGCGGTTTGGTGTTCGAATGGGTCTGTATGTGAGCGCGCAGGTTGGACTTGTCGGCGAACGCTTTGTTGCAGATCGTACACTTGAACGGCTTCTCGCCTAATACAAAGTAAAAGAAACATTATTACCACGAGTTATTAAAAAAAACTAATTACCGTACGTTCGTTCGTTAACGAAAGCAAGCCGATTAATAGTGAAACGTTTCGCGTCTCTTCTTATAGATAACACGGGGGAAGACGAGGCTACTCGCGACCGACGATATCAGTGGCCCAGTTGAAAAGCGTTCTGTTATACTCTAAAGCTTCACAGTCTCACGAGTTAATCCAACGTTACGTTTAATTCAAATATCCATCTGTACTCTGACCCGGGGTCGACGTCCCTTCACGTGCGAGTTCAATTCCGAGGTTAAATCTCTTATGTCCCGGATTCTCACCTGTGTGGGTGCGTATGTGGCCCTGCAGCAGCCACGGCCTCGAGAAACACTTGCCGCAGTAATGGCACTTGCACCCCTGATTATGCGTCCTTACGTGCATACTGAACGCGGGCATGCTGACGTAAACCTTGTCGCAGTGTGGACACCTTCTGGCCTTCTTGTCGCCCAGTGAACGATGGGTTTGACGGTGTCTGGCCAGGTTCGAGGACGTCGAGTACTTTTTACCGCAATCGGGGCACTCGTGGTCCTCGTTGTCCTCGGATTTCGACGTCTCCGTCGATGTCGAGGTCGTTCTTCGGTTCTGGGTGATCGTCGACGGTATCGACGCAGCCGGTTCCAGTAGCTCGGTTTTGTCCAACGAGTTGTCCGAGACGTCGATGTTGCGCTCCTCCTGCAGACGATGGACACGCGGCGAGGACACGTGGATCCCCAGTACCGTGTTCCTCTCCGCGTGACTCTGCAGGATCTCGCGTTCGCTCTCGATCCGCTCGAAGAACAGTCTCGTTCTCTCGCCTAATGTCTGCTCGTCTCCCAGGGACCGCGGACGATCCTGGAACTGCGCCTCCTGTTTCTTCGAACGCGGGGACACGATCCTGGTGCACTTCTCGGTGAACTGGGCGCACCTCGGCGAGGCCGGTTGCTGGTAAATCACGTTGCTCGGATGGATCAGGGTGCCCGCGGCCGCCGCCAGGCTCACTTCCGCTAGTTTGGTCAGATTGTACAGCTCCTCGGGACACTCCGAGGATGTCTCGCTGCCGCACTCGCTCGCGCCGTCGGACGTCGGATGATTCCCGCTGTAATCGGCCAGTCTCACACCTCTCTCCGGGCTGAAATCTACACGAGAGATCGAAACGATTAGACGCGCGAACGTGGCTCGCTCTACGCCCCGATTCTCCTCCGCCTGTCTCGTACGAAATTGCAATTTGTCGTATCAAGCGAACCGCGTTGCCTGTACGTGCGTGCGTTGCCCGGGTGTTGCGTTTCCGCGATAAAACGTACAGAGAAGATCGAATCGTGGCACGCGGAATCGTTTATCATCGTTAGCAAGCTTCCTACGGTTCGAGAGCTTCTGGCCAACGTCCAGAGGAATCTCGCGATCGAACTCGGAAGGAAATCTCAATTGATACTTCGATCTTGTTATGTGCGATTTATAGTCTACGGGGGCCGTGTCTGGGGTGTGATCGTTAACCGTGTCGTTCGAACGATCGAACTTTTTACATTGTTTTACTCGTAGGAAGCTTTCGTTCCGTTACGTCGAGCGAACAGGTGACTTTGTTGTTGCACAAGGGTGGAAAGCCGGTTGTGAGACTTGCGGGGTACTCGTCGCGAGGAAATAGTTCCTCCGTTCAATCGTCACGACGAACCCAGCCCGGTTCTCGGAGACACTCGAGGAACGATACGTATTTACGACGGCCGAGGCGTGTATCGAGGCGCTTCGCGATGCGCGAAGCACCTTCGCGAGTAAACCGGCTGCTCTGTTTTTGGGGAGAACGGAAATAGAGTAGCTATCTCTTGCTCTCCCTTCTTCTTATCGTTCTTTCTCCGTCCGGCCCTCGTATTTTCCGCCGTGTTTCTGTGTACACGTACGTACATAGTTACGCGCGTGTATGTACAAGTCGCGTTTGCACGAAAGCTTTGGAGGGGTTGACGGCATCGCGGCGGTATGCGCCGCGTGAGCTTCGTGACGCATCTAGCGTCTCCTATTCTTAAATCTGCACGATGTACCACCTTAATCACGAAGCAACGACCAGCGAATTCTCTGTGGCTCGGTTGGCACGGTGCTTCGATCGACGGGATCGACGCAAGCGGCGCGGAAACATCGTTTCGCGCGGACGCGGGGCGAGAAACCGCGGTTTACGTTTCGGTGGCGCTCGCATTGCCATTAATGGAACTGTCGCGGCGACCTTCGAACTCCGTACGGAACGTACGCGCGGTACCGGAACCTTTGCTGCGTGTAAAATTGAAAACGAAGGACAAAAAAGAAAAGAGAAAAAAAGGAAGAAACGACCGGCGCGGACCGATCTCTCGAATATCGGATGTACACGTAGCCAGACGCGGGGAACATCGATGGAAACCCTGACACGGAATAACTCGTAGGACCGTACACGGAGACAATTATTATTACGAAATCGAACGTACCTCTTCCGGACCCGTCGAACTCCTCCTCGACACCGTTGTATCGGCGATGGGTGATCAGGAAAGCTCTCGGCATCTTCGCCCGTTTCGTATTCCTTTTCTCTCTAACCTCGTCCACGAACCACACAAATCATACCTCGGATCTTTTCGGTTCTATTTCCACTGTCACACACGATCACTGAGAAGGAACGGGTCAGAGATTGGTCGTCGTACCGCCCGACGAAACCGAGCGTCTCGCGCGGTGTTGGAAGAGTGAGAGAGAGAAAAAAATAGAAAAAAAAAAGAATAGTTCGTACAGCGGAGGCTCTGTCTCGCTCTGAAAAGCGACCGTGCCCTGTACCTGTTGCAGAACACAGGGGGTGCGTCCGCTTCGAGGTTTTCGGGCGTAATAGTTGCTCCGGCTAAGATTCGGGGCTACATATAGGAGCGCAGCCTCCCTCGCCCTCCGCCGCCACTTCGTCATCGTCTTCGTCGTCGTCTTCTTCTTCTTCTTCTTCAGCTGCTGCGCGCCGCGCTGCACGCGCTCAGAAGGGTGCCCGACTGGCTCGTGTGTCGCGTCGTCGGCTGCTTGTGTTTGCGTGGTGGCGAAGTGTGCGACCACCGTGTTCCACGTTCGTGTTGCTTTTTCGATTTTCGCGTAGACAACGACGACCGCACAGACGACCGGGGAGAACGTCGCCGCGTACACGCTCGCGTAGCTTCGATTATAGTCACGACGTTGTTGCGTCGACGTTAACGAGGATCGTTGTTTATACACCGTACTCGCTACCTATTTTTACCGAGAGTCTAATTGATACGGCGTTAAAGTATCGAATACCTCCAATTATTTTGAGAATCTTATATTTAGCGATCCTCCGATCACGTTCACCGATCGTTTCGCTCGGTAGCTCTGTACCGCGGTAGAGATTGTATTCTTCGCGAATTTCAACCGGACGGAATTAACGCAATTACGTTTATACCCTGTAAAGAGAATTCGTTGAACGTACGAGGAGAATTTTAATCCCGATTCTCGTACTGGAAGAGGATAACGTTTTGCACGCTGCACCAAAGAGAAGTCCGTGTTTACCAACGCTAGAAACGATCAACATGTCCGAGATATCGATATCTAGCATTTTGGAACACGTCCGCCCACGTTCGGCTGGTTTTATTGGTCGGATAGCTCGTAAACTAACGAAGACAAACGCGATCGAAGAAAAATATCTAACCATCGGGTGGATCCACGGTATCGTAAAAATCGGACGATTAAGTTTAGACGACAGCTCGATTGGGGGGAATAGGGCACGTTGGAGGCTTCCAAGGGCGATTGTTTCAGAACTCTCTTACGAGCTGGGTCGTCCGTGTTCTTAACAAGACGCTGTTAGGATTTTCTTTTCTTTCACGTGGATGGAAACGCGCGAAGGAACATAGTTCGAAGACGATTCGTTGGATATTCGTTTATCCGTGAAAAATATCGGTAGCTGCAATACGTGTACGGTCACCGAACACTCCATTCCTATGCAATGTCGATACGATCAGCTCGATCGGAACGGATATATAGTAAATATTTGTATTTAATATACGTTAAAATGTAACCGCAAATTCTAACCGTAAAGCGTTTGTAATCGGTCACGCGCGACACCGACGAATATTTTTCCCTCTGTAAGAAAATTCGTCACGTTCTTGGGGACTTCGAGGTACGCGCGCGAGGTTACAAAACCACGTTATTTTCCACGTATTGTCGTGGTTTCCACGGAGTCGAGGCGTTTGTCAAACCGTGCGCGGACAAACTGAAACGAAAGAAAGCAGATTACCGGAACTTCTATCTACCAGTGGGCAAACGAAAGGATGGGCGTTCTATTTTCGGTGCGATGCCACCGGTGGTAGACAGATTTTGTGGGACCGACGGCACGCGTCCGATGTTCATTAACTGCCACCGGACCGAGGAGGGAAGAAAAGAACGGGAGAGGAGCGCGTGTCGTTTCGCTAGCGGCTCCTTTAGGCGTTGGCGATGTTTGACAAAAAGAAAAAAAAGAAGAGAGGAAAGAAGAAGAAAAAAAAAAAGAAAACGAAGAACGTTGGAAAAAACCGCCAAGATGGCAGACACGATACAACGGGGCACGCGAACTTTTTGCTCGCGAAGCTTCCTCGAAGTCTGCTCACCGGGGATGCAAATGTTACGGGAAACGAGACACGACGAGCGCCACCATAGCACGCGCTGCTGATTAGTATATTTTTCGTCGCCTCCTTTTCGAAATCGGAATAGTCGACGTCGATCGATTCGAGAATGAGAAAAAAAAGAAGTTTTCAGAGACACCGAGTTTCGACGCGCGTTGGTCACCTCGAGTGATTTCGCGGTTTTCCGCGCGGTAAACGTTGCATCTCGACGGAAAGCGGATATCTGCTCGTCGATTCTACGCGCGACGTTCTATTAATAGCGAGAACGTTGTTAAAGGAGAATGACAGGTTCGTTTCGTGGCTCGTGCAACGATAGATGAGCAACTTCGAACGAGACGATCCAATCGATCGTGTCGTTTCCTTCGTTACGAGTCGCGTTACGACCGAGGGTACTGTTGCATTTGGCAGGTAAGCGGTGCACGCATCCGGCGCCAATGTGCGCGCGTGTCGAGCGCAAAAAGGGATAAGGTAATGGAAACTGAGGTTTTCTTGGGCAAGTGCACCGCGAACGGCGTCGCTCGAGCAAACAGAGACTATGCAGGCTGCGGGCTTTTTGGTCGGCGATTGAATGAATGCCACGCGAGTTAGTCAGCGTCGCGATGCTAAATTCGGCGGACGCCTGGCGTCGCTCCAGAAGAACCACCCAGCGCACCAACCTGCTTCTATCCTGTAGCCACCAATGAAACAGCGACGCCGTTTTTGTATTTGCTCGCCACCTTCCACGATCGTTCCTCGTCGATGTTCCCCGACCTCTGTCCCGTGCCCACTAAAACTAGCCTAACTCGCGTACATGCATACGTGCACGCGTACGACGCGATATCGACGTTCGACGTCGAAGTTGGTAATCGTTTTTTCTTTTTCTTTTTTTCCGTGCACGTAGCACGTATCGAAACGAGACATTGGCAACCAACAAGTATTATTTCCACGAGACGTAGATTTATGCATTCGAGTTCGCATCGGAGGTTTCGAGGATACGCGAAAGTTTCCGTTACGATTTCATCAATGAAGTTACGGAACACGCCACGCGCGTAGGTGGCCAGGTGTAACACGATGTTCGGAGATCTCTTCCGGTTGCGCGCGGATTCGCGTTATACGTGAAAATGTACGCGATATTCGTGAAAAATGATTATTGAAAATTTCTGAACGACCTCGGCTCGTATTTTTCCACCTTTGCCCCCGGCTCGTTGTTCCACCGATGGTATAAATCTTCGAATCCGTGACGTTGATTGTTTTCGGAGCGATTCAAGGAACAGGTGTCTCGGGACCGCTATCGCAATCGTCGCGGTATCGACGTCGTCTCCTAAAAATAAAGTTACGAGCGTCGAGCGTCTCAACTGACGCAATTCCAAGACTCGCCAACCTTTTTCTCGGCGATTGATTGTTAGTATTCTGGTGTCTACGTGTCGTCGGTTGCCTACGCGTTCCGGTGTAATTTACCTCGTGGCTCTTACCGCGTATAGTAGAGGGACGGGCCGCGTATTCTACAGGTGCCCGAACGCGTACCCGATGGAACGTGTCGCGTAAAACGCGTATTTTCGGCGCACTTGGAGTAGCTCCAGGTGGCGGAGGTGGAAACACGCATAAACCGTCACGAGGAACAGTAGTAGGAGGAAACTGGCGAGGTGTATCGCGGTAACCACGTGGGCCACGCCATTACTCACCGAAACGAGATCGAAAATTTCTACGGTTGCGCGTATAGCGCGAACGAACGAACGACGGACGAATCGACGAATTCAACGTCCTCGGGACGCGTCGTCGTCGCCACGTTTAGGCATTCCTTCGGACAACCGAAACGAGCGATCGCGTCGCGGAAAATCGACGATGATCGACCGTGAACAATTTTCACGCGTCCTCCCGCTCACTATTAATAAACGGGAATCGTAGAACGAAATTGATTCAGGATTCGTGAAATTCGCGCCTCACGAGCTGGGTCTCGACGATTCGCGGGAATTCGATCGGTGTTCGGGTTCTTGGTAATCGTCGGCGAAAAATTCACGAAAATAAACCTTTCCTTCGCGATCGGCACGAGAACCGGACGAGACCGTCGCGGTTAATATCCGTGACGGTGTTGCTCAGACTCGTGCCAAAGGGGGAGAGAAAAAAAAAGAAACGGTTACCCGAGGGGTGCGCAGGAGGGACGTTTTTTTTTTTTTTTTCGTCGGATACGGAAAACAGAGTCATTAAGTGTAATCCCGGTGAGGGCGCGATCGCGCTTGGTGAAAAATAAATGTTCCGTTGAGCGTGACCGGGTATCGTGGCCGTGAAGTATCCGGAAACGCCTAGTTCTTCGTATAAATCAGCGCCGTTACACTCCCTCTTTCCGCGGCCGTGTCGTTTAGCGAGAAGTTTCTGCTGTAAAGAAGAAGAAGAAAAAAAAACAAGTAGAAAAAAAAAGACATAGAGAGAGCGAGAGAGAGAGAGAGAGAGAAAGGGAAAAGCACGCGATCGCTATTTAAAAGGCTCGTAGGTGGGTGGCTTTTTAGCCGCGGTATATACCGACGTAGGGAGAGGGCTTCGACTTCGCTCTTCGGCCTCGGCATGGGGTTGCCGTGCTATTTTCAGGCCGGTGGCTCGATGCAGCTGTCGTGTTCTTCGGGTAAACCACCTCTTTTCTATTCCACGGTCACTCGCGGGACAAGGTAGAACGTACAGATCGGAATCCCGAATTCACGATTCGAGGATTCGCAACGGATGACGCGGCCCGGCCCGTCGATTCTATTTTCCAATCCAAATTAGCCAAACTCGCGCTGACAAATCCTCCGGTCGCTTTTGCTTCGCGTCTCTCTCTCTCTTGTCTTTTCATCTTTCGGAGCGTTTTCCCTTTTTACGATATTCTCGCGCCCGTGACAAATCTTCTGGTCTCTTTACTCCGCGTGTCTCTCTTGTCTTCTCGTCTTTCGGAGCGTTTTCCCTTTTTACGATATTCTCGCGCCCGTGACAAATCTTCTGGTCTCTTTACTCCGCGTGTCTCTCCTGTCTTCTCGTCTTTCGGAGCGTTTTCCCTTTTTACGATATTCTCGGGTCACTCTTCTCTCTCTATTCTTCTTTCTCGTTGTTCGTGTCTCGGATCGATTCAACTGACAAGCTCCTCCGGTTCGATCGTTTGAGCGTTCTCCTCGCGATCGAAGCTCGTTGTTCGCCGTTGAAGCGACAACAGGCTCGTACGATCGAGGAGAATCGTCCCCGCGATTGGAGCGGGCGATCGACGGAGAACAAAGAAACGTCCGCGGCGGACGCGCGGAACAGCGGCGGGACGCGTCGTAAAGCGGAACGAGAAACCGTTTAATTGATTGCCTCCAGCGAAGGCACGCGGAGTGCGCGCTGGAGAATGAAAGAGACGCAGATGAAGAAGATGACAAGATTCGAAGTTCTTGGCGACGTGCCAGACGAGATTTTCAGCCGTCTACGTGTACTTCCAACTTCATCCGTCTCCTCTTCTAGCCGCCGTGCACGTCCTCTAGGACCTAGGGTGCAATGACACCGGGTGTGTCTTAGATGACAATTTTCTATTTACGGTCCCGTGACTCATTACGCGTGTACCCGTTCGATGCGAATAATTCGCTCGTCGTTCGTTTTTTCTCACCGACTCCTCACCGACTTTCGGTATTCGATTCGAATTATTGGGGAGGGAAAGCGAAAATAAATGAAAAAAAAAAAAAAGAAAAAAAAACAACAACAACTGGAACGAGAAACGCGAGACTCTCGACAACACCGAAATTCTTCGCGAGGGTCGTCAATGTGTTCCGCGACCGGACGAGTTCTCGCGCGATTCGCGCGAGAAACGGAGAGAGTCGGTTAAACGCGGAGCGGAAAAAAAAGTAAAAAGGGAGAAAGAGGGAGAGAGGGAAAAAGAAAGAAACGAAAGAGTATCAACGGCGAAAAAAAATCTCGACCGGAACGACCCTTAATTTAGTTTCGGGTGCAAGAGGTTAACACAGGGTGGGGACATCCGTGGAAGTGTTTCCACGAGGGGAGAACACCGTCGTGGAGCACGTTGGCTCATGTTTGGAGGAATGTCTTTGGGTATAAAGGGAGACAGTTCCTTCCGGAGACAGCGAGCAGCCGCCTGTTCCACCCCCCTTCTCCTCCCTCGCCCCCGCAGATTTATTCCCCTCCATCGCGTCGTTCTTCTGTGTTGCGATTCCTCGCTACACTTCTTCGTCACTCGCGTTAAAAGAGTGTACTCTCGTTAAAAAACCGTGTCTCTAAATTATCCAACGACGGGAAGAAAATCGGGCACGTAACTTTTCGTACACGATTCGAGTGAAAAAGACCGGAAATCGAGAAAATCGACCGATGTAACCGTTGTACCGTACACGTACACGTGAATTAAATTAATCGTGGACCACGAATATGCAACGATTCCGGGATTAATTGCGTGCCGAACGTACTGCGGAACGAACTGCCTTCGCAGGTGGCAAGCACGCATGCAAATCTAAAGAGGGTCACGCACACGAGCACGTGCTCGCATTTTGCAAAACCTTTTCAAAGGCGGAGGAGCGATCAGCTGGCCGGTATTCCCTCCGTTCCCCTCCCCATCCCTCCTCCCTCTTATCTCCTACCAGCCAGCGTAGGAAAAAGAATTAAAAAGGATAAAAATGAGCACCCCCTTCGTCCGCACCCGCATCCTGTGCCAGCACAGTGCTTTCGTAAAAACCGGCCCGTCGGTTTCCATTCAAAATGCGCGAGTCACGAGGGCTCATTCACAAATTTCACGACGAAATCCTACACTCGACCGGACCGTCTGCGATCTTGATCAAGACGGTAGTAGAGACCCAGGCGGAAGAGAGACCGCGATATTTTCTTTCTCGTGGAACCTCTTGTTGCTGGATTACATTCACGTAATTTTTTCCTTTTTTTTTTCTCCCTCCCCCTCCGCGCTCGGTCTTCGTTTCTTTTTTTTCCGTTTTTCTCTCCTCTTCTTCCTTTTTTTCTAATTTTTTTTCTTCGTTTTTTAACTTCTTTGCGCAACGAGTACGCGAAACCGGGTCCCGGGCCGCACAATGACCGATGCACGATGCATTTAAACACGACCGGTACGCGTACGGGAATTCACTTTCGAACGAGTAATCAGCTGATTGCAAGTACGAGAAATCTTCGAACGATCGTTCCACGAGGCAATGGTCAATGGAATGGAAAGTGACGTAGAGCAATGTGTACCTACCCGATCGTGGCTCTCGAGACGTCGTGGAGGATGGAACCGGTTTGGAAAAATCGTTTCCCCACGAAAACGCGTTCAATCGACGCCAACCGGGAGACATTAGTACGAATATACGTGGAAGGAAAAGGAGTCCATTGATACACATCGGTGACAGAAGCAAGCTTAACGACCGCGGAGATTATTGCTCGTTCTGAGAATGTTGACGACTTCCGTCCCGGTCGTCGATCATCGGAAACCATCAGGATACGAGCGTCCCCTCACGTGGGGGAGGGGATGATCCGTTAACCTGGAACGGATACCGTTTCGATGATTGTTCGACGGGGACGTCTGCTTCCCAATGGATACATCTCCTGTTGCAGTAGGTGGTTCTTCTATTGCCCCCCGTGTACAGACCACGTGCCACCCTTGATCCTGGTTGATTTTCTTTCTTCCATTGCCGTCGTCCAGACGGCTTCAAGGAGGAGATGAAAAAATGAAGGGGACGGAAGAAGAGGAAGTGGACTAGACGATGAGGGAGCTGAGGTCGTGGTCCTGAACAGTTTGCTGATGGATTCATGGAATTCTCCCCGCTCCTCCACCCTTGCCTCGAGCTTCTAATCGGTCGTTCGGTGGGTAGTTTGTTCGAGGTGCACGTGTTTTTATATAAACACTCAACGGATACAATTACGCGAACACTTTATTGCAGTATCGAATGCGTTAGGTGTCTCGAGAGGCTGGAACCAATCGTATCGAGTTAATAGTTCGTATCGAGTTATCCGGTGATCGATAAGTTTGTAGTATCTTCGTAGGTCTGGTGGTTACGTTACCCCCACTCGGAAATCAGCCGGTGGAAAAGCGTAGGAGGGGTTAAAGGGCAGGAGGGTCGCAGACACCGAGTCACCAGCGGCAAACGGGCACGCGACCGACACGCGCCCTTCTTCCCTCTCTCTCGTTCCTATCTCCCCTCCCTTGGCGCTTCCTTTTCCATCGCAGCTTCCCTTTGCACGGCACATGCGCCCGCGTCTCTTCCGAAAAGGGGGATCCGGACGCGAAAAACCTCGAGGTGTTTCGGGAACACGAGATTCTCGACGATCTCGAGAATTTCGATATCTCGAGAAATTCAACGTCTCGAGAATTTCACAAAGGGGGGACGCGTCATCGTCTCGGGTTCACGCGAGCGAACATATGGGACGATGGCTCGGTGGTCCGCCATGTGATTTAAGGTGGGGTAATTGAAAAATTAGTCGAGAGATGTTTACTATCGTACGAAGGAAAACGTGGTACAGAACTTAGATAAAAGGATATTGTTGTTTATTTTATGGTCAATACGTTATTATATCGATCTTCGTAAATTGCACCAACGAAAGATACCACCTGAAACCTATCTACGTAGGTTTATACGATACGCACACTTGAATCTTGTATACGCTCGTACGTGAAAGCGATTAATCACGTGGCAGTTGATACTATAAATACTGTATTCGTATATCGTGGAAAAATTCGAAACGTGAATCTTTCAATAACGTTATGCATCAGGTTCTTGTTGGCGCCGTAGTTGAGCCATCGTCGCGCATCCGCTACCGCCAGAAAGCGAACGGAATGGTAACGAGGAAGTTCTTAAATCCCATTCGTGCACCAGGTTCCTTTACGTGTCATCAAAAATGCTCTACGCCTTCAAGTGACCTTCCGCGTCTGCACGGTGCACGTACACGTGGATGCTCATTCAGATTTCCTCTTTCTAGTGGCCCATTGAAGAATCCAGGCGCACACGTAGACGCTCCACGACCACCTTATCTCGATTCTTTGGGCCGTTTCGGTAACGATGAACGGTTACACCGTGGGAAGCGTTAAAAAACAATCTGATCGGTGCACGTATGAGAAACGTTTGAAAAAATTCACGAAGGAAGCGACTTTGAATCGGCTTTCCAACGTAAGTTTTTCGATTACGTCACGAACCGTGAAATCGTTATCGCGGACAAATTCTGCGAGAAATGATTAAGGTCGATGAAGACGAAAATGCGATCTGTTGTCGTAACGAGGGAAATCGGACGTCTCTAAGTATAGCTCCTATTTGCATGCGGATCAGGGACGGATCGGATAGGGTTGCCAAGCTACTACAACGCGCAAAGTCTGCGAGGCTCGTGGTAGAAAATTTTTAATTCAATTTTTTCGATCGTTCCAGTGTTTCACGAACGAGCTTCTCGATATCCGCGAGTGCGTTTCGTTTCGCTCCAGTATCGGTGAATAATCACCGCTTTCGAAACGTTTCTTTTTTAACCGGTGAGCTCTTCGTAGAAAAATTTAACTCAAAAACCTCTTAGGGATCGTTCATACCAACTAGAACAACAATGATTACGAACTTGGCAATGGTCTGAAAGAAGCGCCAATGTTGCACAACGAGATTCCTTCCTTCGGTCCAGGAATAATAATCGTCGAATCTTTCCCCACTTCTTCTCTCGACGATGTGTATCGCGACATCTTGGGTTTCTTCGCCGGAGGATCGATTTTCCGCTCACGATGGTCGTTGCACGATGGTCACGGAGGACCGTAAGTAGGACTTGCCAACGAGGAACACGCAACACCTGTGCCAAGAGCGTTTAACGACACCTTTATGCAGGCTTGGTGACATTAGCAACGACTTTGGTCCTGTTTGTAAACACACGAACGAAGATTTGTAAGATCTTGAGAGGGCGATGAAAACAAATTCGAGGATCGTGACGCGTACACTCTCGCGAGGAAATCGCAACGTTCGAAGCGTGGACGGAAGAAACGCGGAAAGGAACCTGGACTGGACGTAAATCTCGAGTTTGGATTCGCGAAATTGAAGCGTTAAGGTTCTGCGAACTGCTGGCCAATCACCAGCGATTAGGCGTTTATAATTACGAGGATGCCTGGTCTTGGCACGTGAGGGAGCACTTATAGATTGCGGCTCGATTTAATCGTCGTCGTTTCAATTATTTTTCTGGCTACCTGTCATCAGAAGTGTGGATCCATGGATCCGGTCGATGCCAATGATCGAAAAATAGATCCGAGCGCAACCTGTTCGAAATAGCCGGCGTGAAACCTGTAACGTCGTTGAGTGTGCCGTTAATGTCAGCACGTCGAACATGTAGATCGGTATTCGAGCAACGACATCGCGGGCAGCGTTCGGATGGGAAACGCGGCACGAGTCAACTGGCTTCGTACGCGAATGGGTTAACATGTCGATTATTTAAACGGTTTCTATCAATAGGTCGATCGACCTTTGAACGAGGATACGCCGAGAAAGTGGCGCGTTCGGGATCGTTGCCGATCAAGTTCACGGATTTCGATAGCCCGTGGGGTGTACGCGGTTCTCGTGTCCGGCGAGAGATCGTGCGCGTTGATCGCGCGGAAAGAAACCACGGGCGAGCGAGCGACCCGCTCGCGACCAGGTGGCGGGTTAACGCGATTCGCGGGGCGAACGGAGATCATGCTCGAAGGTGTCTAAGCTAAGGGGAAGGAAATCTAATTATAGAAGTCGTTGTACCGTGTGCTGAAAGTGGTGGAGGGTGTGAGTACGGGTGCACGAATGAGAATCGGTTGCATTGGGCGGCCATAAAATGCAGGCTGCATCCGCTCGGCGCAGATGTACTTGGAACGTAGCTTCAGTACCGCGACCGAGAGACCAAAAGGATCTCTCGTTTCGGGGTTCTGTGGCCTACCAGATATCGAGGACAATGAACCTGAACGTACCACACTCCCGCGTACCGCGATGGAAACGGATTCCCCGGATTCTTCCCTGACTCGGAAGATCGATCGCGAAAGAAGCGGCTCGTAACTTTCTCGTTAAAACCGACCTGGCCGGGTTACCAGGCATCTGATTCCTCTCAAGTTGCCACTGCGTTCTCGCAACGAAGCCTTTGAACTTAGAACCGTTCGTCGATTCCTACTGACCGTTTTTGGGACCAAGTTTTCCCGGGTGTACCGGCCGAGATTTATCCCAACGAACACCACCGTATACTCGTTGTCCGAGACGGATACTCGTAACGATCGTAACTTGGTTGGTAACCGATTGCCTTATCGTAAGGTACCGCGAGGTTCGTTACGTTCATTCACGTAGGGAGCCATGTGGTTGAACCGTGGTAATCCGGTCTCGCGGTGTACTTCCTGTCCCTCGTCGCGATAAAAAAGGGCACGTTGCGAGGGTCTTCTGCTTCGAAGCTAAGTACAATATCTCCCCCGTGTGTTTAAACGGTCCCCGAAGGACGCGCGATCATCGATTCGCGGTTTCACGGACAACGACCAGGGACGTTCGAGAAACGTATTGGGCGATGGCCAACGAAACGCTGATCCGAGTAACGGAGAAATAATTTATCAGACGTTCGCGGCCGATGAAACTATTTACGTCGTAGTTTTATGCGTGTTAACCGTTCCTCGAGGAAGAAGGGGGGACAAGTGACACGTTTATCGCCCCGATACCGGCGACACGAACGATTGGTCGACCGGCTGGTCCAGCTGTGACATTTCGCGCACGATCGACCGACTCGTGCCGGTCAGGCAGCGATTATTGTTGTTTCCTTCTTTCTCTTTTCTTTTTTTTCTCTTTTTCCACCCTCTCCGCTCCCCGGTAGCCGGAGCGTGTGCCGGTGACGTGGCCATGTAAGGGCTAAGCGGGGGTGCCGGGCCGCTAATTTTAGTCCGTCTCCAGGGTTCCTGGAGTCGTCGGCGAATCGGCAGCTGGTGATTCAAGACGTAGCCTTGCACGTGGGTACGTGTCTCACCGTTCACGCGCGACGGACATCCCCCTTCTTCTTGTTCCTCCTCTCGAAGGAGGTCGGCTCTCGTGTCCACTCGGTTCGCTCCAGATGTTGCCACCGCGTCTGATGTCACCCGATATTGAGATTACCGGATGGTCTACGGTCCTGAACGATCCGTTTCAATCGTACCGTGATTCGATTCGTGATCCCGAACGAGGAAAGCGTACGGTACGTCGATATTGCATCTTCGAGGCTTTCTGTCGCGAAAGAGGGTCTCTGCTGGATTTTCCATAGCTAGCTTGTCTTTTGGGATCGTTTCTCGCTGATCGAGAGCGAAAAGAAACGCAGGAGAGGGTGCAAGGGATTTCTTCATCGTTGGTACGGGTGTATTGGTGTCTCTTCGACACTGGAAAAACGAAAGGAAGGAAGAAGAGGGACAGCGTGTGTCTCCTCGGGATGAAGTTAAAGGGGAAAAGAAGGAGAGGTAAAACGAGATCTGGCGGCGGCTGGTGTAGCGGATGTTTGAAGCTGCTGAAAGTGAAGCGGTGGTTCCTTTCGCGTTCTTTCTCCGTCTTTCCTGCTGCGTTTCCTTCGTCAGTTGGACGCGATCGCGGTAAAACGCAGTCCACGGAGGAAGCACCTCGGCGGATGTGATGTTTAGGACACGGCCCGGACAAAAAATCCTCACCGTATAAATAGGCGACGGTGGTTGGTACCGTTAATGCCGGTTAACTTTTGACCTACATATTTCCATTGATTGTTTGTGAAAGCATGTACCTACCCCCACTCCCATTTCGGTTTTCTTACGCGTTTCCATAGGCAGCGGGATTGTGATCGTCGCGGTCCACCGTATCTCTAACCATCTCGGTTGCCCCTTTTTTTTTCGATAATTTCGTTCGTTCGGTAACGTTAACGCGAAATTTACGAATCGAAAGATATTTGACGAAAGAGAAAAATATTTTCTTTCGTCGAATTCATCTCTCCGCGTTGGACAGAGCTGACTCTGAACATTGTAATTCCAACGGAGCTCTAAACGCTTCGGTAACACGATCGCCGCAAAGAACCGCACTTGTTGACCTGTTTCCACTCGGGTTTCGGAACTCGAATGTTTTCTGACCTGCAACCTGCCGGGTCGAAGAAAACTACAAGACGCGAGTCTCCTCAAGAGGACACTAACATTACACAACACGGTACATATTTTCGTAAGACTTTATTTTTTTCAAATTTTCGCCTTTAGTCTTTTGAACGGTGTCTAGCGATTTCTTCATTTTTCAATAGACACTCTGGGGACGAAGGTTCGACGAGTTTGGGAAAATAACGGTTTATTGAAAATGTACTGTGATTAACTTGTGGATCCTCTAGACCAAATTATTCGAGATAACGCAAATTCGAAACCGTTTACCAGCAGATAATAATCGGGATGACCACTTGGCGCGATTCATTCGATATATGAAGGATTGAACGCGAATCTTTGGAATACGTAAAGTGACAAAATTTATTGCCCATTTTGGTGAAACCGAAGGGTTATAAGACGCGTGGATCCAGTCAGATATGCTCGACACGTGGTTGTCGATACTCCAGGCTCCTGCCGAGAAACACAGACCTCCCAGTGTCATCCGACTACCATGTGCACGAAACCACGGTGAAGTCCCTCTCAGGTTTTCGAATCGTCTTCTATTTGTCGTCGGTATCACCGAAACCGAATGGCGCGTAAAAAAACACCGAGAGACCGTCCGAAAGACCAACGCACGGTTTACACCTCCTCGGTGTACTTGGTGGAAATTTAAATAGATCCTTTCTAAACGGCAAGTGCGTGGCATACACTATGCGGGAGAGATTGGTCGAGATCGTCGTGTCTTTCGACGAAATAGACCACGCGAAACTGAATGAGAAACGAAATTGGGAATACATATTCGAGTTAGAAAAATTATGTAAATAACGCGTTGGTTCCCGGTAACCGTGTTCTCGATCGTTTTTTCTTGGAAAAAGTATCCAGATTTAGTCAGAGTTTACGCACACGGGTATAAACTTTATACACGCTTGGGAAATATTAGTGTAAACCGATTTGCAAATTGGAAACGTTTCAATAAGGTTGACGCTATAGGGGTTACCGCGAACCGTGCAAATGTTAATGAAAACAGCACCCACGGTGGCTGTATTTTTCATTGCGGCTGTCACCTGCTCTTATTGCTTGACCAATTGATGCAAACTCACGTCCGGTACTCGAGCAAAGTGCACCGGGCGCACGTCTGATTCGTAGGAACACGACACGCCTCACTTTTACGACACTTTGCGCGGCACATATGCTTCTCAGAAGTCTCGTTACTATTCGCTCTTGTTAAAGGGGTTTTGTATATTGGATTGTATGTTAAGGTTGCGCGTTTGTCGAACGAAATTTAAGAACAAGTAACACCGATTCCTACGGACAGAACAAAGTTACGACGGATTAGAAATCGAAAGTCTTGAACATCATCGTCTTCATGTCCAAGATGTCGTACAAAAATTTGGGCCTGAAAATCATGTTCAACTTGTGTAAAAATTGATATCCTTCGAAACCGTACGAGACCTGGAAGCAAATACACGATATTAGCGCGATTTTAACGTCACTGAATATACGAGCAACTCACATCGATCGGATAATGACGGGGATAAATGGGGTTTGTTGCAATGTAGAAAAACACGCTGACTGTTACTTGAGGCTCTGGATATGCTGGAGTTGGTACACTCCAGAGAATCTCGTATGTGTAAAATTCCGTACCAAGTTTATGTTCAAGACCAATGAAGGTCGCGTGAAACATCCAATCCTTTAAAGCCTATGGAAGCTCTGTGTGAGAATATTCGTGTACATTGCCTGTTAAAAACAGATATTTTTATGGAATTTATACTGGTAATGCGTTCCATGATTCCATTTCGTTAATCACGCTTTCTAGACCATCTGGAATGGTAAAACTACCACACGTAGGCCATTCATTCTCATGTTGGCCCATTTTTCGCATGTATTTGTTGCCTCGGAGATAGATGGGACCTTGCTAAATTTGGAGTTTATATCAGAAAGTATAACGTCGATAATGGAAATAAAAATTTTTGTCTTTTTTTCCACAAACCATGTTCGATATAATCTTCAATGCGTTTTCAATCGACAGGTTGACAAGCCTCTCGACAAAATTGGTCGTGGTACGATAACATCGATAAGGGTAATTATAATCCGTTTCGGGATTAACATTGAACATAGAATATAGTTTACGTGGAATCATTTTTACAAGGTATAGAGATCGTAGGAAATGATATTCCGATTCATTAAGCTTTCGAGAATTTATTTCATCGAATAATTACATACATTCATCATTGCATTCGTGTTAAAAAAAGAAACGAGAAAATCGACGGCTTCGTGCTTCCGCTCGTGCGTGTTTCTCTAATCGCTATGACAATTATTCGCGATATACATACATACATACATACATACATACATTCGTTCATTCATCCATCCATCTATCCATCTATCTATCTATCTATCTATCCATCCATCTATCCATCTATCCATCCATCTATCCATCTATCCATCCATCCATTCAATCATACATATATACGTATGTACGTACATGCATTCATGCTTACAGACATACAGACATACAGACATACAGACATACAGACATACAGACATACAGACATACAGACATACAGACATACAGACATACAGACATACAGACGTACAGACATACAGACGTACAGACGTACAGACATACAGACGTACAAACTTACAGCATACAAACTTACAGCATACAAACTTACAGACATACAAACTTACAGCATACAAACTTACAGGCATACAAACTTACAGACATACAAACTTACAGCATACAAACTTACAGACATACAAACTTACAGCATACAAACTTACAGACATACAAATTTACAGACATACAAACGTACAAACGTACAGACATACAGACATACAGACATACAGACATACAGACATACAGACATACAGACATACAGACGTACAGACATACAGACGTACAGACATACAGACGTACAGTCATACAGCCATACAAACTTACAGACATACAAACTTACAGCATACAAACTTACAGACATACAAATTTACAGACATACAAACGTACAAACGTACAGACATACAGACATACAGACATACAGACATACAGACATACAGACATACAGACATACAGACATACAGACATACAGACATACATACGTCTATAGTCGTATACAAGATATCTAAATACACAGGTAAAACGGACGCACAATTAAATTATACGAAGACTTGAATTTAGAGAAACAGTTGCCTATAATATGATATTAATACCTATTATCAAGTTAACAGTCACTTTTTGAATTATTAGGATGATCGTGCTGAGACCGAGCAGCCTTTGTGGATGCTTCCAAGCCTGTAACAGCCGCTAAAATTTGGAACATACTTTCTATTAGTCTACTAAATATCTCTGACATCTCGTCGGTCTTTCGTGTAACCACAAAAATATCTGTAAAAAAGGAAAAACGGTCAATTGTCGATGCTTGTGCAGTTTTACATCATTTAGTATTGGTTATTATATCTACCAGATCTATCTTGTCCTAAGTATTTGCAATACATATTAACAGCAGTCGTCACGTCATCGTCATCGTGAAAAGGATCCCCGGGCCATTGAGCTCGGTGCAGTCTTACAGCTTCTAGGGCAGGACACCATCGAGCGTTCCTAAGTAGTTCTGCGACTCGAGCAACTTCTTCGACCGCTCCAGTACCAGGTAGAGGACTAGGACTAGGCGTTGGAGTTGGTGTACCTCTTTCGCTCTCTGTGCTTTCCTCAAGCGCTCTACTTAGAGCAGTCTTCATATTTGCTATTTCTATGGATATATCTTGGAGTGGAATTTGTACGTTTTTCGCTGCGTTCATAAGAGTGCCAAACATTTTATTCGAAGCTTCGATCAAAAGTAAAAGTTGGAGATGGAGCTTGTAAAGAGCTCTGCCTAAGTCTAAGAGCATCTTCTCAAGGCCCGCTTCTGTAGTGTGATTACCGCCTAATGCTTGAAGTTTAGCTGCTGCTTTGGCAGCTTCCAAACACTGTAAATAATTTCATGTTAATAATGAGAATTGTGCACGTATATTTAACAAACGATTACTTACTTCGGTAGCGTGATCTTTCTTGTCGAGGAATGTTTCAAGATGTTCTTGAATTTCTAACATTCCAAAACGCAAAGATTCATTCAATCTTTGATTCGCGAAAATAGCGACCGAAAACCAAATTAAAGGTGGCTCAGCCTTTGAACTAAGTAGGTCAGCGTGACTAGATAAATGATAACCTAATTGGGTGCAGGCAGGACTGCCATTACACAATAAGGCACTGGCTTCTCGCGTAAGAGTAACAGATTTACTGCTTACATCCTAGTAGTAAAAATAATTGAAAATATTACATTCTTTACCAATGTATAAATAAAGTAAATAGTATATTTACCTTCACAATCCTGCTCAACAGCTGGAAAAAGTCTAATGTATTATATAAAGATTGCGTAATGAGATTTTGAATTTGTTGTCGCCAAAGTTCTTCGGCATCGTCTCGCACGACTTGTCTAAAAGGCATTAATGCTGAGAGATTTGGTGATGCGTTGCAAGGCGTTACGTCTCCTAAATCTCCAGCGCTAGAACCACTGCACACAAACAGTAAAAATGAATCGATTAAACGCAACTTTTGTATGTTTCAATGAGAAACTTACGATGTGTCAGACCTTGTTGAAGAATCGTGACGCGTGCGGCTAGGTATCAATGAAAGAGAGGACGGAGGGAACATTCCAGGAATATTGTTCGCCTCTTGTCCCGTTCCGGATCCACCGGGTACTTCGTCTAAAGGTGATTCTGAACCAGCCTCGTCATCCGACGATTCTTCCGCAACTCCACGCTATGATTTTATTATTATAATTTCACAGTAGTTATCATTACGATGTTACCTTTATATTTGACAATTAATCACTATTTATTTACCCGACTGGTATGTTTACTGGATGATTGAGTCTTTTCGCTTAAACTTTCTTCAAATTGTCTAAAACTTGGCTCTCTTTCTTCTCCTTCGCTAAGAGGACGTCGTCTCACTCCCCAATTGAAATTGTCAGTACTTTCACCCTGCAATGCATTAATGAACATTTAAAAATAGTAGCATGTCATTAAATTATAAAGGCTGATGTACGCAATTGAAATTCTTACCTCAACGCTTTCACTCTCATATTCAAGGAAGTCAAAGTCTTTGAAAACGCCGAATTGTTCATCATCTCTTCTAGAGCCGCCGCTCAGATCATTATTTGCGCCAGAAACTTCTTCCGTCGAGGAAGCCATAGATGATTGCCTTTCCATTAAATCTGAACTTTGACTGAATATCACCTGCATTACAAATTTTCGTTTTTAATTAATAAAAATGGAATGCAACAAAATAGCAACAGGATCTTTATTCAACATGGTATTTTAACTTCTCTTGTTACTATGTGACAATGCTGTGAACTTTAGCGATTATTGTGCATGTACGTGTTTAATACTGAACTCTTTTACATGTATGTATCTTGTTTGCATAGTTTCTGATATAGCGATAATTTAATAATTACAATAATGCACGTGTACCTTGTACTCTGATATGCTATTTTTCATACAATTAACATGCTACACAAAAATCTACTGCGCATCAATAATAATCCTACAAAAATTAGAATAAATCTTTTCCGTCTTCAAAATTTTGTGCAAGTCAAAAACATTTGTATAAAGCATATTAAAGCGTGGTTATACTTGTACTGATAAGACATCACATATGAGTATAGACAGATATTTTTGTACTCTTGTGATAATGAGTGCAGGCTGCATTTAAAGAAACCTGTTACCTTGCTATATAATGTCATTGAACTAATGTGTTCATCCTAAAAAGGGGTACATAACCAGAGTCAGTTTTAATAAAAGATATAGTTTCTCATAGGAAAACTACTGGATAGGAATGTATAAACCACACAAGTTTTTTGAAAATGATCCTAAGCAGATGAAAACTTACAGATGGGCTCTTTGGTAGTCCAACGCGTTGTCCACATGTTGTCAGAAGATTCACCAAGCATTCTCTAACTCGCCCCTAATGAACAAATGTTGTTAAATATAATTTTCATACATTTTAGATTTACTTTACGTTTTTTTGTTGTTCATCTAACCTGTGACATCCACGGCCTTTTCCAACCGGAAACTGCATTACTGTCGGCTGGTGAAAGAGATAATGAACATCGAGGAGAACCAAGTGACTTTTCTTCGACACCTTGACGTATTAGCCACCGTCTACCGATTACAGGTGTTTGTGACAAGTCAAACGTAAAATCCATGGTCCTTCCTATTTACAAATACATCGTAACAATTCAATTTAAAGTTAATTAACATTTTTGAAATGATTGTCTGCACATAGCTTAATAATTGATATATTTCAACAAGTACCTTTTTTTATGAAAATATGTGTGTACAATATGTTTGCGAATAGCATGAAAGTATTAAGTTGATTTTAAATAAACTATGCATAAATGTAATGGATTTTGATTAGAAAAAATAGTAACTGTATTTTATGAGTAATTTATAACTTATTGTTATTGTTATTCTTATCGCAACCTGTGCATCATCAGATAAGCAATCCATGCAGTGAGCGTGTTCCGCATTGTAAGAGGAAAAACAGAACGCAATGATTTTAAACGTCCACGTCCATGCAAAGTATAGCTTAATGTGTATTAATTTACCGGGTAGTTCTTTTTTGGTAAATATTTCAGTGTCGGTGAAGCTCGGATGCGGAGATGCTAAAGAAGATTCCCAGGATGAACCGTGCACTGAAGTAGGTGGTGCTACTAAAGTTGACGATCTTGTGACTACGAGTTTTAATATTTTAAGGGCTTCTTTCCAATGGGGACCCTAGTATTACATCATAACATATCAACTACATACAAAAAAACGTTTGCAAATATTGTGATTTTTTACGATTCACTAACATTTATCAAAAGACATTCGATCATACCTCAACATATTTTGAAATTACTCTAAGAAGTTCAGTGTTGATCGGTTGAGCAGCTTGAGAAGCTAAATCAACGTAATGTAACATACAATGTATGATACTAAGCACTGGTAACGCGACACTTCCTGGTCCTTTCTCAAGTACTTCCACCAAGAAAGCGAGCATATTAAAACTGAGATGGGCGTATGTATCATAAAGATACTTGACAACACACTTTGTCCATTGGAAACTTTCCTTGCTAAAAGTACGTCGACTATATAATGTCATAACAGTACCTAAATTCTCTAATTTCTTTCCCTTCTCAGCGCTTACCTAAAAACAAAACCAAAATATATTCCAAATTTGTGACTTATAAAGTTACAATTATTATTCACGTGTAATAATTACTTGTGCAATGTTCTCAGCGCTCCGGATGCATAATTCATTTGCATCTTCGTAATTTAGAAGCATGTAGGGAAGTAACGACACAACATTCATTGGAAATGCAAGACTCTGAGTCGGATCAACAACTGGCAGATCCAATAACGGAGTAAATTGCGACAGTAATGTTACCACCGGTTCGTATGTATTTGGACTAGTGCATCCCTTTAAAAGTAATGCATGTACACCCGGGAATGAATTCCATCTTAATTGCTGTTGCAATTTCTCGACTTTGTCTCTAGCATCTGGTCGATCCAGTGGTAATCTATGTAATACGCGACTGAGTAATCGCAACGCCAAAAGGAATTCGTGCTCGTAGTCCGACTCGAGGAGAGACACGGATAGCCAAAACAGTTGTGCCAAAATAGTCATTTTATCATCTTGTGTTGCTGAATCACCCAATAACTTCAACGACTGAGCGGACCTCGATCGTGATAGATTAGAATTTGGATATTTGTTGCACCTATTATCTAATTCTGTAAAAAATATTGAGATCGTTACACGAATAATAGTTCACTTAGTAAATATTAATGGATGTAAACGTTACAAACCTTTCATTTCGCTCGTTGCTAAATTACCGCCACTTGATTTTTTCATACTGTAACTAACCGAGTAACTGGTACTCCTTGTGTGACCACCTTGATTCAAATGAGAAAACATGTAGGGACCAGCTGGGTATCCGTTTCCTCCTCCTGGACTACGTTTTCCACCGATCAGACCTCCTGACGCTGGATCCTTATTGTTTAGATTTGGAGTAGACTTAAATATCTCTTTCATAAAATCTAAAGGTCGAAAGTCGGATTCTAGTGAGTCGACGGCTGCTTCAAGCGTTAATAACAATTCTGTCACATAGCCCTACAGAAATATTTTAAATTACAAAATTATGGCCGTTATAAAAATAATCTAAACCTGTTAAAAAAAAATGAATGCGTTGTACCTGCATATCTTCTCCTTGTTCAGCGACCGTTTCTACCAATCTAGATAAAATATCAGATAACATTCGAGAAGTAATAGGAACTCGTAATGCTCTGAATACTTGAAGCGATCTTCCCGCATAATGTCTGGATGAACAGGAAAGGCCTAATTGCAACGCGGTTTGCGCCCACCGTTGACTAACCAAGGCATGCGGCAAAGAATCTCTAAAGACTCGTAACACATGTCGCAATAGTACTGTCAATTGTTCAGCACTACGAACCCACCATACTTTGGCAGTCATATCTTCGTAATTCCACAATGGTTGGTTGATCCTACCAAAAACGAAAACATACTTGTGCACTTCGGATTAGTATTTCTCCAAGTATAGATAATTTTAAACACACCTAGATGCAAGGAAGTTTATCAAAGATTTGATTACATCTTGGATTGGCATATTGGGACCAGGTTGCGGACCAACCCAATTATTCGCGTCTTCCGGTGTAACTATAACAGGAGGTACCGTATTTGTTGACCCTGTTGTCGGTGTCCAATTGTTACATACCGATGACTCTGTAGCATTGATATTATTAGTCTCGTGCCTGGATGCTATATAAAATCACAGGCATTTTAACTCCTCACCATATGCGTGAATATTCGAATAATCTTTACAGTTGTCCGTGACCGAGTGATTCACATGATTCATTGATGTCGGAGGGGTGGACGTTGAATTTGGAATTGGTGAATGAGTAGGCGTTCCATTATTAGAAGGTGGAAGCGGTGGTGGAGGAGGCGGTGGAGGGGGTGGAGGTGTCGCGTTAAATATCGTGGATTCTGGCGGTGGAGGCGGAGGCGGTGGCGGCGGCGGTGGCGGTGGCGGAGGAGGAGGAGAAGATGAAGGCGGTGGTGGTGAAGACGACGGAGGAGGCGTTGTAGGAGGTGGTGCGGGTGGAGGACCGTACAGGTAACTATCAAACTCTGGATCAACCTCGGTGAAGTTGTGCTCAAGTACTGGCAAAGCTGGAGTAGAGAGACCTAAACCCAATTGTTCGGTCTTTGACGCCAACAGTACCCGCGCAACGCCTAGATGATCTCGATGATCTCCGAGGACGACCAATAAATTTAACAAAAGACAACGACAGTGATCCCTTACGAGAGGCCTCGAATGATCCAAGCCGAGAAAAACAATGTGCAACATTAAGGGGACATGGATAGCCCAGTCGAGTTGTATACCGTCAACGACGACATCGGTGAGGAGCATCACGGCAATGTTGCACCTAAAAAATCGTAACAAATCAATACAGATATTCACACGGTGGTCAATTCGTAAACGACAATATCCTACCTGTGAAATCCACTTATTGGTTGCGAACTATCCGGTAGATATTCCGTAAGCGGAGCGAAATAACCACCGTACTCGGGCATCGGTAGGGGATGCGGCTGAGGGATATCAAACTTTTCGCCGCCGCACGAAATTTTCCCGTTTACTCCCGCGGGCCCGTTACGTGCGCCGTAACAGGACTCGTCGGTGGTCAACTGGAATCGAACACGAAGCTCCTGGTAACATAAAGTTCCGAAGTAAACTTTAAAAAGAAACGATCGATCGACGTACCTCCGCTTCGGTCGTAGGAGTGGACAAATCGTCTGGAAGAACCGGCGGACCGCTCGCAGTCCTTGTCTTTTCCGCCCTTGGGGTTTGAAATCCAGCGAGCGCCCGTAGCGCGGTATCAGATTTCGAACTGCAAACGACGAACTCGTCAAGAGACGTTGCAACGATGAACAAATTTTTGTAAAACAATTTATTTACCCGGTTTTAACGGGATCTTCCCCCGAATGTCTTTTCGTATGAATGGTGCCCTTCTCAACGCCCAGATCACGGGGTGGATTCCCAGGATCAGCGGCAGGAGCGTCGCTGTGAGATGAAGCTTTCCTCATGCTGGTCAATCTGTAGAACGGCGGTGTTTCGGTTCTTTCGATTAAACAATTCAACGTTTCGACCGTTTGTAACTCGGTCATCATTTCGTCCACCAAACGATCTGGGCGGGCTCTTGCTAAATACAAGACGACGCGTTTCGCCTGAAATTTTTATTAATGTTTTTAAAGTCATTAATGTAAAGGAAGTTTACAGATGAATAATGGAATGCTTACGTATGGAAGCAATTCTTGCGGTGCCATTCCCGAGACGATTATTAAGTAACGAATGATCACTTTTAGATTGTTGGGCCAACATCCGCACAAGGTGGACCAAAGTTCTTCCGTCTCTTTTGGATGCTCGTCAGAAAACTGTACAATCAATGTGTTATGTAATCGAATTTTTGCGATCGATGGGTAGTCTAGACCAGTATGGAGGACCATTTCTGTTACCTTAGCAGTTATGTAAAATAAATTGTTCAGCACCATTTCCGTTGCCTCGGCACTGCCCCAACCTTCTCTTCGTGCACCACCTCGTGACATGTCACTCGCATAGTACTGTTGTAACAAATATTTTTACGTTAAATATAAATAATACTTTATGTTAAAAAATTTTCTATCGATATTGGAGAATAATCGTACGGTAATATTCTGGAAGATCGTCTTATAGTTCGATTAAAAATTGAATTAAAATTTTTCTAGAATTTAATTTAAGTAAGATAGATCGTTAAAGTTTGTCATATAATGGCTCTGATTGTCTAAACGAATACTCTATCGCGTACTCGAGATAATTTCATCTAGGGCTGAATCTAAAGGTGATTAACCCCATTGGGACCTCTGCAGTCGACAGTTGCCAAGTACCCCATACTCTTACGGCCAAGTATCGACTTTAGCGATGACCGAATTCATGCTTGAATTCGAAGTATATACATGTATACAATTTCTGTTCAGTGAATGTTGTCTCGTCATAGTTATCGAGATTTATTTCTTTGTTGCCAGGATAATTTTTTGCCTGTTACGCTCTCGTTCAAAGAACGGTATTGAGCAGCACGTAGTCTGATTAACGATTACGTAATGATTAACGATCATCGGGAAATCAAGTCAGCCGTCAATAATTATGATTCCTGGGTAAACAATAATTATAATTAACGAATGACACGTATAATCAAAATGAAGAGTCCTGTTTAGAAAGCATTCACAATGCTATTTCTTTTATCGATATTGAAATTTGTTGTACTTCTACGTGTACATGTTCAATTTGTTCACGTTAAAGAAAGAAAAATATTTTTTCAATTTTACATCAAACATCAATTTTACTTCACGAACAAAGTAATCTTTCTTTAAATGATTACAAGTTATTGATTTACGATTAGATAATATATTAAAAATGTTATTTATTATTATCGGTTAATATCAGTTGTTATTAATGATTCTTATCATCGTAATTATTTTCATTGGTCAATTACTGTCCATTTCTGCCACAGAGTAACCCTTTGTGGCGGATCCCCACCCTCTGCCCTTGAAATGTTAATGGTAAAATACGACATCGAGTAAACTACAAAAAAATAAACACAATAAAATTCGTAAAATAAAACGAATCGAAGGGGGCGTAGCTCAGATGGTAGAGCGCTCGCTTAGCATGCGAGAGGTACCAGGATCGATGCCTGGCGCCTCCAGAATCCTTTTTGATCCTTTCGTAAAAAAAAATAGATCACATTTAAAATACAAAATGTCACTTGAAGCGAATCAAATCAAAGGGGGCGTAGCTCAGATGGTAGAGCGCTCGCTTAGCATGCGAGAGGTACCAGGATCGATGCCTGGCGCCTCCAGAATCCTTTTTGATCCTTTCGTAAAAAAAATAGATCACATTTAAAATACAAAATGTCACTTGAGCGAACCAAATCAAAGGGGGCGTAGCTCAGATGGTAGAGCGCTCGCTTAGCATGCGAGAGGTACCAGGATCGATGCCTGGCGCCTCCAGAATCCTTTTTGATCCTTTCGTAAAAAAAATAGATCACATTTAAAATACAAAATGTCACTTGAGCGAACCAAATCAAAGGGGGCGTAGCTCAGATGGTAGAGCGCTCGCTTAGCATGCGAGAGGTACCAGGATCGATGCCTGGCGCCTCCAGAATCCTTTTTGATCCTTTCGTAAAAAAAATAGATCACATTTAAAATACAAAATGTCACTTGAGCGAACCAAATCAAAGGGGGCGTAGCTCAGATGGTAGAGCGCTCGCTTAGCATGCGAGAGGTACCAGGATCGATGCCTGGCGCCTCCAGAATCCTTTTTGATCCTTTCGTAAAAAAAATAGATCACATTTAAAATACAAAATGTCACTTGAGCGAACCAAATCAAAAGGGGCGTAGCTCAGATGGTAGAGCGCTCACTTAGCATGCGAGAGGTACCAGGATCGATGCCTGGCGCCTCCAGAATCCTTTTTGATCCTTTCGTAAAAAAAAATAGATCGCATTGAAGATACAAAATGTCACTCGAAGCAAATCAAATCAAAGGGGGCGTAGCTCAGATGGTAGAGCGCTCGCTTAGCATGCGAGAGGTACCGGGATCGATGCCCGGCGCCTCCAAAAATCCTTTTTGAATCCTTTCACCAAAAGTAGATTGTTTGAATCGCCAAAATGATACCTAAAGTAAATCAGATCGAAGGGGGCGTAGCTCAGATGGTAGAGCGCTCGCTTAGCATGCGAGAGGTACCGGGATCGATGCCCGGCGCCTCCAAAAACCCTTTTTTTACCAAATTTTTTCCAAAAACATCATTCATACCTATATAAAACAATCTACGACACGATAAGATGAGAGAAACAGATGTTACATCTGACAAATTATAAACAAAAATCATTCTAGCCGAAACATTTTATTATACATTGACTGCCGCGTTATTTGCACGCGAATGATAATGAGATATTTTTTACTTCTTGAAATTTAACAATCCAATGCATAAAAGCCAATGATCCGAAATACTGTTTCGTGGTTGATACGAGGTGAATTGTAAAAAACACTCTGAGTTATGTTTCAAGGAAACATCCGTAATATCGTCTTGGCAGTCAATGTAATAATAATCATCAAGACTTGTGAAGGAATGAGTTACATAGATGATTCCTTCGAAGGAATGAAACAAGTCTGTTTTAAAGAGATGAGTAAGGAGATTTAATTGAAGTGACATAACATAGAGCAGCGTACAATGTATTAATAACATACAAGCAGCGCAGAGTAGTTCAGGAAAAATGAGTGTACAGTGCTTCCAAGAATACAACTTTGATCCCTTACTAAGAAAGATCCGTTTCCAACGTGAAAATGATCCTTCAATGGAAACAGATAAGCGAGGGATGTAACTCAGATGGTAGAGCACTCGCTTAGCATGAAAGAGGTACCAGGATCGATACCCGGCGCCTCCAGAATCCGTTTTTGTTCCTTTCGCCAAAAGGGGATTGCAATGAAAATACAAAATGTTATTTGAAACGAATCAGATCAAAGAGGGGGCGTAGCTCAGATGGTAGAGCGCTCGCTTAGCATGCGAGAGGTACCGGGATCGATACCCGGCGCCTCCAAAATCCTTTTTTTAATCCTTTCACCAAAAGTAGATCACGTTGCACCTTAAAAATGACACGTGAATTAAACCAGATCGAAGGGGGCGTAGCTCAGATGGTAGAGCGCTCGCTTAGCATGCGAGAGGTACCGGGATCGATGCCCGGCGCCTCCAAACTTTTTTAAGATAATTATTCAGAGGCATGATTATTGTTTTTCTTTTTCGTTCACTTTGTACCAAACAATGCGAACCGAAACAGTTCGGTCGTGATATCGCTTCAATTTTATCTTGATCCATTGATCAACTTGTTTGGAAATTGACTCCCAATTAATTTCCAATGGAAATAGGATCATTTTTCAGATTTATCGTACGTTCTGGTAACATTACCTGATAGTAACTCAATGGATTTGAGGGAGGTGGTACATTAGGGTCAACCAATTCCATGTTGTGTAGCCAAGGTAGCAAATATTGGAGTAACAGCTGTCGTACTTCTCTTCTGGCTGTTTGAAACCTGTGTGTAATTTCTGAAAGCGATACACAAGGAATATATATATATATTGTACACCGTGTAGCTTCACAGACGTGTGCCGGTAATTTTCTTAGTGAAATATTACTTGCATTCGCGTGTGTGCGTATTATGGTATTTGGGTCAGTTTCGTCTATCTTTCATAATTCAATTTCACTGCACGTTGTTTTCTGCATCGCACGCCGTGTCAGAATTTAATAATGCAATCGAGATTGGTTCGGTTGACTCAATTTTTGTTTAAACAACATAATTTCAACGATTCTAGTTATTATTCCGGAAGATAATACAACCGATGAGAATTTAACAGAGACGCGCGAAGAAATTGATTTTCATCTCCTTCATAACTCACCGTCTTTTATCAAATTAGCTGAAATGTGAAGCGAGCAACGGGGGATACTCTATTCTCGTTTCTCGTTACGTTCGCGAATGCTTATTTAAATAATTAAAAAGGGACCTGTTTTCGTACGTGTAAAGTGTTATTCGAATTCTGTCCGGTAATATAATTTATCATCGTTCGTTGGAAATGGTGCTTGAAGCTGGCATGACAAAACATATTTTCTATGCAAACATTCAAACTGGAGAAAGAGGTCTTAGGTGGAGTTATAAATGGATGAATTATTTCTAGCTGACTGCTAGCAAAAGGTTTGAGTTGTCCAATGTATTCTCGGCTACAAATCATTCTACTCGATCGACAATACGTGTTCTTTTCACGATAAGGAAATTTAACAATTTAACAGGACTCTGTATTAGAACAGTCGCATTTTTTCGCGATAAAAATCAGTTGGTAATTTTATAATTTCGATATCATAGTACTATTTTAAGTATCCGAATCGAGTCGAAGATTTATCGTAACAAGTATCACGAGTAAATTGAAGTACGTTCGAATAAATGTTTCCAACTACTTGAACAATCGAGCGACTTGAATCTCTTCAAGGCACCGAAAACGGTTCGAGATACTTCGACTCTTGCTCGAATGTCAATTCGAATGTTTGTTCGAGCCAGAACCATGTAAGTGTTTCGAGTACTGGGACATCTCGAGTCTCGAGTGTTCGACGAAAGCGTTTTCCGTACAGAGAACGAGGAACTCACCGCTGAACATAGGCATCGTCAATTCCGGGTGTAGTTGAGCGAGTTGACGAGAAAGATACATCTGATTGCGACAATAAGTGGTGGACAAAAGTACATCGAGGGTGCCACCCTTAATCGTACCATTCGAGGACATACCACCGATAGGATTACTTTGTTGTCCCGGTGCAGACGTGGCTGTGGTTGATGAACCACCAACGAGATCATCCTGACCTAAAACGAGAAACAATGAAATTGCAGACAGAGCTCTGTGCTAATATTACTCGGTAAAAAAAAAAAGTCGAACGTTAAGTGTCGTACAATTCTCATAATAGTGTACACGGAAGTATACAATCGGTGGCCCAGTTGGTAGCTTCGTTACAACATCATCCAATGAAACGGACCGTTAATTTTATCTCTTTCTTTAAGCGATCCTTTCAACCAAATTGCTGAAACGGGGCACTTTAAATTCCAACTGAATGAGAATTATACGAATACGATATGGAAACGCATCGAATCGTAAACTCGAAAACAATTCGAATCATTACTACTATTATATTTGTGTCGAAAATTCATCTATACGTACGAATAAAACATTAAACGAGATAAATTAAAATCGAGTGGTGTGTAACTATTATTTACAAAACATTGAAACTTTACGAAGAACGAGAAAGTTGTGTTTAGATAATAAAGATGAACGTCGTATGTACAAAATATGAATTTATAAATATTAGAAGATTGTAAGATTTATTTTACGACGGAGGGTACCGTACCACGATTAACCGTGCATATTTCGATTAAAAATTCGCTTTCGTCTTTTCTTAAGGTTTCGCGCAACCGACAAGTATTCGTATAACGCCTTGGTGCGCAGAAGCTAGATGCATTGGACTTTATCAAGAACGGTTGCCGATGCACCATGCAGAAATAGTCGAGGCGGCATCTCGCTGTACACTAGACTTCCTCGTCTATTATCCAGGATTATTTTATTCCTTTCTCTAAATAAACAATATTTAGAGCAACGTCTACACCATCGGTGAATACTTTTCAGTGAAAGCTACGCGAATAATAAGAACGAATTGAAATCTAAACGACCACCGATACTTTGTAATTTTTTTTCTTTAAAACGTTCGCTGTAAAGTTACAAACAAATCGTTCCTGCGGATGATTATCGTCGTTAGGCATCGACCAGTGAACGTGAAACATCGACAAGTTCAAAAATAAAGTGTCGAACAAGAATCGAGTAAACGCAATCGCGTGTTCTTGTGTCTCGTTGCGACGGTGTTTCTTCGACGATCAAAAAAATACATTTCCACGCAGTTTGGTGCACGGTGAATCGTGCAAATAATTCTCGAAATTGTTCAAACGAATATTCAACCGAATCGCAAAATTGAATCTCCGATTCCGACTAAAATCGCGACGGAACTTGGCGCGCGTTTCAAGAATCGTAATAAAATATAGACTTCTTCATCAACCCTTGAAGACGTCCAGGGAACTTGGCCGCCTTCCAATGCAGTTTTCTTTTTCAACGGAAAGGTTAAGCAAACTCCGATCGTTTCTGCTCGTAGCTTAGAATTTTCTAATTCGATTTCAAAAAAAAAAAAAAATTCGCAAAGTGAAACAGACACGGTGTGATTTCACCGAGAGTGATTAACGAACGTGAAACGGGTGAGACAAATGTATCGTCTCGTTCGCGAGAATGATAAAACGACGAACGAGCATCGTTGTCACGGTTCCTGTTGAAGTTATTTCGAAAGTTTCGACGATCTTCGACACAACGATATCAAAGAATCGCCGCTACCGGATCGCCAATACATTCGAAACATCGCCGCGACGTTCTCCGCTGTTGCGCCAAAGGCTTCGTCCCGTACGGCAAATAATTATTCCGCTATGCTACACGTGGATGATATAAATCCATCGAAGATGTATTTCTATTTGCGGGATGTCAGTTGATGAACGAAAACATCAAATATTTTCGAACGGCGTGCGTCATCGAAAACACCGCGACTTCGAACGAGAATCGACGAGGGATCTCCTTGTTCGAGGGCATCGAACGAAGATGGTTCACACGCAAAGGGACGTCGCAGGTTTCGAACTGATGGAGAACATATTCCGTAGCGTTCAATTTTACTACACACCGATACTGGTGTACTTTGGTTCATTGGGGAACTGCCTGTCGGTGATCGTGTTCTTTGGAACGAAATTGTGCCAATACTCGTCGAGCATCTACCTAGGGGCATTAGCCATTAGCGATACTGGTTTTCTTCTATCGGTATTCGTGGTTTGGTTGAACATGTTGGAAGTTGGTCTGTTCAATCGACCAGGTTTCTGCCAATTTTTTATATATCTGACCACCCTGTGTAGTTTCATGAGCGTTTGGTTGGTCGTAGCGTTCACCATCGAAAGATTCATCGCCGTGCAGTATCCGCTCTATCGTCAATCAATGTGCACTGTCTCCAGGGCGAAAGCGGCGGTCGCCACGTTGACCGGATTGGCGATGATCTTATGCAGCCCGGTCCTGTGGTTCTCCGCGCCGCGTTTCGAGTACAACGAGGAGGGTAACGTGACCGAATGCGGCCACTTGGCCGAGGGACTGGAATCCTGGGCGACCGTTTACAATGCCATCGACACGGTATTAACGTTCGCGATACCGTTCGCCGTGATCATCGTCCTGAATATCCTGATCGCGCGTGCTATCTATAGGCATATTAAAATTAGAAAATCACTGACCAACGAGCCGCATATCGCGAAAGTGAGACAACCGTACATGCAAAGCCACCGTAACAATCTGGCGCAGACCAAGATCACCAAGATGCTCCTCGTCGTCTCCAGTGTTTTCCTCTGCTTTAACTTGCCCGCGTACGTCTTGAGGATCCACGCGTTTCTGCACGTACGTACTTGATTAGCTGTTCGGAACATTCCTCGCTCCAAGTCTATACCTTGGATATAAAAACATAGTTTCAGGAGAACAATGCACCCCGTTCGGTGGAGCTGGTGCAACAGGTTTGCAATTTGCTGTTCAACACCAATTTTGGGATCAATTTCATCCTGTATTGCGCCACCGGGCAGAATTTCCGAAGAGCAATACGGTTCATGTTCTTGAGACGGTTTCGTAGGAGGGACGTAACCATAACGCAGATGACAAGTCACGGGACGCAAAACGGTAGGTGTCCGTCGTAATCGACAATTGCTTCGTTCGCAGGCTAGATTAATTGGCAGCTAAGAATGTTCTATTTATTCCCAGTATCGAAGTTCGTGAGGCCGAATAGCGCAACAGTGCGTCGTCACGCGATCGTGTTCACGGAGCCATGGGAGGAATTTCACGAGCTGAAGGTTATCTCGCAGTAAAGGGTGTTACAAGTATTTGAAACGTTAATACGACGCTGAAATTCCTCTCCGGGACACTATTGCATGATATTTCGAATATAAACGTAATATTGCATTCGGGTTCGGAGGTCGAAACGAACGATTATATTTTCTAAACGCACCGGTCTCCGGTTCCGTAGTTGGAAGAGGACCCACGTTCCCGAAAAATCTTTGATCGAGCAGCTGAAGAAGTTGAAGGGCTGCGTCATGAACCGGGGCACGCGGGCAACCCGTACTCATCAGGGTAACGTTGATGATGCTTGTATAATGATCACACGGATATTCTCTATGAACAAAAATTAAACACACTTTGTATTACATTTATGCATGAAAGATGCAACGAAGTCTTTTTGTACTCTCTTATTATTTGATAACACGTTTGGAAATAAACTCTTTGTAATTTAAAATATTTAAATACTTAGAGACGTGTGTGTGTCGCTAACCTTGCACTAAAAATGGTTGCCAAGGCAAGGAAGCAGCCATCGGCTACTTGAGGAGCTCCAGTGTAGCATCGGTCGACTACCCAATCGAGAAGGGTTCCAATATCTGGGTTACATTCCAACAATAAAACCACTGTTTCCCGGGCAAGGGCGTAAATCTGAGAAATTTTATCGAGCATGTAACATCTTGTCTTTTTAAAGAAATTAACATTAAAGGTGAATCATATATTACGAATAATTTGACAATTACTTTTTCATCCTTGCTGGCTAGGAGTAAGTCCAACCACTGGTACAATATTGCTCCCTCTTCCGAAAGTGACTGAGGATTGAAACAAGGTCCGCAACACAGTAGTCCACTCATAGCTTGTAGCGCTGAGAGCTGTAATTCTGTACAAGATTTTTCTTCTTCGTGTAACGGGGATATGGTCGATAATGGGCGGCCATAAGGGCCAGCCCAACTGGCAAATAGCATAAATAAGTTACGCCTCAAATCTCTCTTTAACAATGTATGACACGTTTCCACTGAAATACAACAAAATGCGAGTTATTTGAAAATATTGCTATAAATATATCTCCTGGCGTAAATTACTTACACGAAAAACTTTTGATCATTTTTCTAATGAAGTTACAGAAGTGTAATTTTATGTCGCGCACCGCAGGTGCCTCTTTGTCGGTTTCGTTCTCCAAGTACAAACGTGCACCATCAATGTATTCAACAAATGTTGGATGAAGTGACTGTGTCTCGCGATCCAATACTGCGGAACTAAAAAAGAAATGTACAAATGGGATGATTAGTTTAGCATTTAAACCTTCCGAGATAAATTTATAGAAGCGTATCAATGAAATTATTGACTAACCAGATCCCAAACGTTCCATATTCAGCAATTAATTCCAGCACTCTCACTAGCTGTAATCTTAATGCATCTCTTCGTCTCCGACGTCTCATGTTTTCTTGTTTACGGTCAACTGCTTCGCGAATATAAGGAACTAATTCTTCCATCAAATCTCTAAAAAGCAATAATCGTTATTTAAAATATCATATCGTACGACTCTGCCATTTACTTACTTTAAAGCATCAGCGTTTACTTTGCCAATGGCTTGCACAGCGGCATCTCTAACATCAACCACCTCGCATCTCAATAAAGGTACTGTTAATTTATACAAGGCTGCGGGGCTTGCATTTGTACCCGGTGACTTATTATCGCCTCGTTCGGCAGAAAGGCTGTCCGGCGAAGAGCTACGAGTAAATTAAAATTTCGTCGTACATCAGAGTAATCTTTTGACAAATTATTTAGCACACGCTAACAGACACACAGATCGTGCGCGACTGATAAATATAATATCCGATTAAAGCGGTCGGGAACGGTCGTAATGCTACGTAAGGAAAGTAAATAAAAATACATTTACAGATAATGATTAGGCAGGAGCTTGGATCCGAGCTAAAAGACTTACAAATAAATAAAGATTCATACGAAAGTAGTAGTGCAAATTACCAACGACCGTTTAAACCCCGGGTGACTTCGAAGCATGGTCGTTCGCAATGGTTAATTAGGCTCACCTGGTCCGCTTATGCCTGGTGTAGATGCCGGAAATGGACGGAACGGAAAACCGACCCGGCAGGGTCTGCGCCCCGCCGAGATTCTCCAGGCTCTGACTCAACTCCTTACTCATGCACAACACACCAAACTCCACCGTATGCTGACCACTAGAGTATGCAATACAGTGTACCACCAATGCTCCTTGTATCAGATATTATTTACTGCTCAGAAACTACTACTCTAAGATCCAGATGTACGTGTGCGAGACAGTGACCAGTGGCATGCGAAGTAGAATGTTACAAAGAATGAAGCGAAATGTGCGTTTAACAAAGTGTGCGAAATCGAGTCCCGCTCCCGAGTGCAAAGCGCGCCTTGGTACAAATTGGTGCTCCTCTGATTTCGTACGACGCCTTACATTACTAGTAACACCGACAGATTCCCGGGGACGAGGTGCAGAACAATCCAGAAAATATTATGTGAGATTAGACATTCTTGTGTTATATCAGACATTAGATGTACAAATGCCACGTGCATGTCCCAGCAGAAAATGCATGTCATAAACAAAAATCTTATATTCCACAGAGTGCAATGCTGTCATTTTTATTATAACTGCTTAAGACGAATGAACGCTGGTACCCATAAAGTATTTCCATGGTACAACAGACATAAGCAGACACGACCCCACACCAATTAATACCAAATAATATTAATTCCACCTGATAATCCATTTCTTATGAATACACGTAAAGCTCTAATGATAGAACTGTAAACTCCATAATGTAATATATAGTTTAGATCTATTCTTGATTTGTGCAAATATAATTAATTTAACCTTAGAGCTACGTAACTAATACACCACCGAACAGTATACTCATCCCTTATGTTTTGATATAATATTTTCAAACTCGTTCAAAGGAATAAATAATAATGGAATGATATGATGCTAATGTTCCTGCAATACTGTCTAATTGTCAACTTACCTGAGACTGAGATCTGGACTGGCACACCGTACAACTGGACTTGGCACTGGTGGTACAACTCTATAACCAAAAGTTAAGTAATTCTTCCAAACATGCATGTAGACGTCTCTTTCATTTACAGGCTTTCGAACTGTAGTTGAACTTCTTAAAAGAGAAGCTCTGTTATCATTTACAGGCCTAAAAAGAAATGAAAATGGAAACCTTTATTTTTGTATAATAATAAATATTTTGTTATATTCAAAAATTTTTATATTTTCTTACGTAGGATCAATCACTGAGAAGAGAGAATTTATTCTAGTAAAAACAATAGGCCATGAATGTGCGACAGCAGTGGGACACATTGTGAGTACCCTATCTTTCTCCAAAAATGCAAACAGACAACTTCCCCATGGATCTGCTCCATTTAAATTTAAAGAAGAAGAACTTTTTGTACTAGTGTCATCGTGAAGACCTATAAAAAAAAATATATATATTAATAAACATTACAAACTTATTGATTATATAAAAATGTACATTGCTATTACCTGCTGTCCATACACAACTGCTTCTTTCAGCTATCCATTGAAGATCGACGTTAGAAGTAGAAGCCGCTGCCGCTTTTTCTGCAGGTGGCAACATATGATAACATTTTTCCAAAACCACAGGACAACAAGCATCTATTACGTCAATTACAGACTGATCGTCTTCCAAACCTCCTAAAATATGCAAACATTTTCTATTAGATTTAAAGTTTTTATATTAATTGCTATTCATATGTAACTAAACGTACCTAATGTTTTTAATAAATATTTGACTTCGCGCAATATATGAACAGCTATTCTTCGAGGATAAAGCCGACAGTTACAAAGCATAACCAATGCAAATCCTTCAACTAAATGAAAGACACTCGAGACAGGTTCTATTTTCTGCCCTGATTCGCTTTTTTTAATGTTACCATCTGTACGTGCATTTGTTCTTGTACTATCTGCCGATTGCTCCTTGGATCTTATACTGGGACTCGTTAATGCATTTTTCCAACATGTAAGAAGTTGTAAAAGCATTCTCAAACCATTATCAACAAGCTGTGGAAAAGTATCCTGGACGTCTCTAGCAAGAAATTGAGTAAACCCAAGAACAACATCCTGCCTCCAATCAGGGAAATCTAACACTAAAGTCTGTAGACTTTGATATGCTAGTCCACGAAGCTCTTCGTCCATGTGAACAGTTAAACGAGATAATAAATCAACTAATTCAGCCCCAGTCATTCCATCAGGTATTAAACGAGGAACCGCGGCAACGCAAGTTCGAAAAAGATCTATTCTAGGTTTTCGTTCTCCAGTGATCATTTCGTCTGGTTCTTTATTCATGTTTTGAGTACTTGTCATCATAAGAGGTCTTCCGTAGTGAACATCTAAAGCACGTAATATATCCACAAATACTCGACGAACATGTGGAAAATATGAAGACATTCCTATACTTCTTGCAGTATCTTCTGTTAACATCTAAATTTTAAATATTACATATTTTGTAACGAAAGTATTTGTTAGCTATATTGTAGGCAGAATTATTTGTTATACTTACTTTATTGAGAAATGTCTTTTTGACGCGTATAGTATTACCGCTAGGTAACACACCCATTGTACGAGGCATAGGAGGTTCTCCTTCTTTTTGTTGCAAACTATCGGCAACAACCAAGAAAGCTCGAAGTCCAATGCTCATGCGTTCAGGAGTTAAAATTATTTTCACTGGACGACCCACAGATAATAAATCAAACACTATTTCTCGCATCGCAAAATCTAATCTTTCCTGTGCAATAAACTGAATGATTTTTACAAAAATATTCAATGGAGTATCACGCGGTACTACTGCCTTTGAACCTTTTGGAAATAAAGAATTCACTATGCTTTGCAGTCTACTTTGAGTTGCTGAATTGCTCTCACATTTAATACGTATCATATATACCCATAATAAACGATATAACGCCTCTGAAAATAAATACAAATGGTGTATAAAATATTTTAGTATTAATAGTAATATCATATAATAATGATGTTAGTATGAAAATCGTACCCAAAGCAACACGACACATTTTAGGATCCCGATTCTTCAAGTGTGAAAGGCACATGGCTAAAAAGTAATGCCAGTTTTGCAAGAAAAATGTTTTTTGACTCACACACAATAAACATGTTACAAGTGGAAAAAGTGCCAATCTATGTTTCGATTTGGTACACATATCCAAAGTTGTAGAATATAACATTTCTACAAAATTTTTTAAGCAAGGTACATTAACTTCGTTTTTTACAGCCTAAAATACAATAATAAATGTTGATTGGGTATGGTAACACATAGATATTTGTATTACATTGTACAATATCGAAAACTTACAGCAGCAACAGGAACTAGGATTTCAACAAAAAGACCAGCCAAAGCATGTTTAACATCTTTATCTTTCACTTCTAAGAAATATTGTGCACACTCTTGCATAAATTGAAATGAGGCCTCAAATTCTTCTATCGGTACCATCTATATATTCATATAATGTATATGTGTAAATTCCAGATAAATGTTAAAATTATTATAGAGTAATTGCTATTATTTTATTACCTTTACTCTGAAAAATTTCATTCCCATTAGTAACGAAATAATGCTTTGAGTAGTATGAGGTCCTGGTTCTTTAGCACGTAAATCTTTCAATTCAATCATAAAACGTTTCCTAACTGACATAAATCTAGACTGTGCAAGAACTCCTATTACCTCTGCATAAAGGTCAGCAATGATATGAATATTTGCTGCATTTGGTTCATTCTGAATACTAAAACATAAAATATATAGACAGAAACATAGAGGATTCTACAAAAGCTTATTACTCCTTACCCTTCTCTGTATTTAAAATGTTTAAAGGCTATATTTTCTATGTAGGTTACTAAATCTTCATGACCAGGATGAAATGGTAATTGACGTAGTACTTCTATCAACATTAAACAAAATATAAATTCAACTGCAAGATCCCTCCGTTCTTGAAGTAAGTCTGCTTCACTTCTTTCAACTGTTTCCACACTTCCAGATACTATTGTATACATGATGCTGAAATAAAATGCTGATTTATATAATTTCATTATCTTCAGTGTAATTGCTTAAAAAATTTTCCTACCTTTTTCCTTTTTGATCTTCTTTGCCAGGAGCAGGTTTTTTCTGATCGCTACCCTGATCAACTAACTGGCGTTCATACCAATTAAATAATGCTCGCAGGATAGAAGGCAAACAATGTTCTGCAACTGAACCAAATGCAGATAACAGTTGATCAAATTGTGGATCTTCTCCTCTTTGTAAAACTTTTGAAAGTTGTTTTTCCTGTAAGATATTTATTATTAGAAATGAGAAACTATGAAACAAATATATTACTTACATGTTCCGTCATGACTGCTTCCATTTTCTTTTCTGCCTGTGATGTGAATTCCGCAAATAATGTACGCATTACAAACTCTCCTGGTCTTAGATCCATATCTCCTATTTGTTGAGGCTTCACTGTTTCCTTCTGAGCACCCCAAGGTAACACTACAGTTATTGCACTCACTCTACTGGAACTTGACTCTAAAACACAATAGACTTCAACACTTGTTCATATTTTATTGAACACTGTTATATAAATCGTGTGTATTTACCATTGCCAGAAACCGAAGTACTGGCAGTATGAATACTGACAGCATCACTACTTTCTCCTTGTGTTGTTCCATGAACAGTAAGTAGGTCTTGACAAGGTTCAGGTACACTTTGAGACGACAATTCTGCTGTTGTTTCATGTAATCCTTCGCCATGTATGGCTCTAGGTTCAGAGGCTTCTGATAAAAATAATAAATTTACACATTGGAAAGTTTTGAGTTTTCCTTGAATATTATTAAATAAAACTGAAAGGGTAAATCTTTAATGTATAAAAATCTTGTATGATAAAGTCTAAAAACTATTAATAAAGAAATATTCTTAGCCCTAACACTAGTGATTCTGCATGATGGTAGAAACTAACAGATGAAGCCCCATTCTGTAACGTAACAGATGCCTACAATGAACACTAATTTAATTATATTAAGCTTGATACTTGACTTTCATTGCATGGAAATTTGAAAAGAACTGACTCTTGTATAAAAATGAACAATGACATACCAGTTTGTGCCTCATTTCCAGGAGTTGGTTGTGTCTCTCCTCCTACAATATAATCATTTAGATTATTATATATCTCTTGCAATGAATATATGTGTGCTATAGCATACAAAACTTTATGTATATATATATGTGTGTATGTGTATATATATAATATACATATAAATAAACACACAAGATGTCAAACTTTAAAAGCTATAATAGATTATAAACAATTATATTTATTAACCTTCAGTCATATTGTTTACGTATGCCTTATCTTCAGGCAGCATTAATATTCAGTAATGTCATGTTGTAAGTACAGAGGCATTTTCATTCTGAAACAATAGAGAAAATACGTTATGTAAGACACTTCTTTTAACATTTGCTTTTTCTAAAAATAAAAGAATATAAGTACAAATGAAATGGATAAACACATATATACATATAATATTCTTTAATCTATTCATTTGAACATTATCTTGACGTCCGATATTGTGATGCCTGATACACATCAGCACATATTATCAATAATGTTTATGAACTATTATAATTGAAAAGAAACACAATCATATCTTGATTTCCATGTATTGTCACAAATATATTACAAATATATAAGGCTTTAATTTCTGATTCCCACAAAATAATAACGAATGAAAAATGAAAAATACGTATTATTTAATTAAAGCGTAACAAAAATGATGGATTGTGGAAAGCCATAACCTGGGACAAAAAATGATTTCACTGTAAACTGATAAACCAATTAAAAAATTTCACTGCAATCTTGCGTTATCATCATCGATACATAATCGTTAGATAATCGAAAATTCTTAATGAGAAGCGTATTATTTACCGTAAAATGCCGCAAAATCGTAATTTAATTGTAAGTCTGACGTTTCATAAATGTCCGGCTTGATTCGTATGTGTACTTCGCAGTTTCATATTCCACACGTTCCTTAATTTAATGTTTTTCATAGAACCACTAGAGGGTGTTAGGTCTACATTTATACATAAAAATTTGGTAAAATCCACTATTAAACATTTCTGTGTTTGTTTGTGAGTGATTACACGTTCAAATACATTTATGCTATGAATATTTGTAATTATAGGGTGTACCTAATGTATATTTTAATTACAATACATGTACTTTTATACCCCTGCCAAATAGCATTAGTAATTCCATTCTAATTTAAAAAATTTACAAATTACTGACACGAAATACATAATTTATTACCATTTTCAACTCAGTCTATTTTGGTAGAAATTGACATTGAATCTATGCTGCTATACCAACAGTAGATATTATACGACAGAAACCTTAAAATGAGACGTTAGTAGTTCCAATCAGACCCAATGTGTAAAGCGACCCTGGTAATGAAGCACTTTGTAGTATGATAATAATTATGAGTTGATCGACTTGATTTGCTCAAGGATTTTGCCCTTCTTTGTGTATAAGCATTTACACTGATTAAATATTTATGAGATCAAAACTAAGTCTTCGTATCTTAGTAGTTAGGAAATGAAAAAAAGAATTTTATCGATGGTACTTCCTATCAGCAAAATTTAGATAAAGTATTTGACTAGTTATTTTATTTGCAGTGATAGAAAAATCTTATTTTACGTAGCTAATGTGTTGTGCAATCAAAAATGCCAAACGTCACATTTATTTTTATATAATGCAGCTGTTCATTTATAACAAGGGCCAAATCGTATCTAATTTTTCGATGAGGACTAACTTCTACTTGTAATCGTATTTTCATAAGACGAAAATAATAATCATACTTGTACTTTGTCTTGTATAGAAATGCCTATAAATACAGTTTTGCACGATTCATTAGATCCTTTGTCTTCGTGAATTATCAGTGTACTTTTCGTACGTATTCAGTGATGATATCGTGAGTTTCTATCAACTACAAAACCGCCTCGAACTGCTTTCAGGTGCATTGACCATCATGACTTTAGCTACTATATTAAAGCAGACAGCCTCTACGTCATCAAGGTCGTTATTCAATCCAATCCACATATTCGGCCCCACGTTGTTAGTTCGATATGATGCACTTGAATTAGTAACTGTGCATTGTATATTCTTAGGCATTCAATGTTATCACGGATATGTATAATACTAATGATTTTTCCACCACAACCAGGAAACTTGTAAATCGCGTGGATAATTTCGTTCGTTTAATTTTTATAGATGTCGCAGTTCACAGTCTAACTTCCCTATTGGTATTACAGCGTGGTGAGCGTTACGTAATGTTGCTTGACCGTCAAAATATTAGTTATAATTCCTTGGTGTATAACAATACAATAAAACAATAACATTCTTGGAAAACATAATTGAGCTAGAATATGAAAAAAAAAAAGTATTCTTATCATCTTATACTATCGTATAAAGTCAGATTAATACTAGGAATTGGAGAAATATAATATTTGCTGACCAACCTGATTTAATTACATTCGCGTTAGCACTATCAGGAGATAGATACCACCTTCTTACAATAAACATGGAATTTCCTGGCATAATTTAAACGTCTAGATGAACGAATGAAGGCAATTCAATAATGTTATATTAAAATAAGGTAAACAATTTTAGACAAGTATTTTAATATTTTAACGAAAAGTAGATAATGTTATCTTTCAAAAACTTCTAGAAGTTGTATTATGGTAACGTTACAGAGTCCAACACTTGAGTAATTGACAGTTTAGTGACATGAATCATAGTTATCATTACTGCTCATATGTGTTACTTTTCACTCTCCTTTCTTTAGAGGCTCTGGTTATTCGTCAGTCGTCAATCGTCAATTCGTTCAATCGAAAACAGACATGCAAAGCATAAAATAAAACAGTTTTGTCTAACTGTGTAAGCAAAGATTGTTTTATAATTATGACTCCGGTATAATTCACTATTCTCTCGTAATGAAAAACAATTTGTACAAAAGTATAAGAATGTTTGTAAAGGAATAATCGATAAAAATAAAAAATATTTCAATTGCGATAAATAGTTTCAATCTAGTTTATAAAGGAAAGCCCGGTTTGTTTCATTGATTCTCGAAACAAATCGTTACTCGCCCTGTCAGAGAAGTACTCGATGTAGAGAAGAGACACTTTTAGAGTTAGTCTATTCTTTACAAGGTCCGCTACGTATGTACGCATCTTCAAGATGTATAAATACACCTTACTTGAATTTACTCCATTGAACTCTGGCGTCGTGGTCCCTAACATACTGGCCGTACGCCAGGGTTACGCAAGTCGCGCCCCGTTGACCTCCTTCTTTACGAGAGATTGACCTTGTATCTCGTTCGTGTATCTTTAACAGCGCAAACTCGAAACCACCCCAAAGACGATCGCTAAACGACACGTGTAAAATATCGAGGGTCTACATACTGTAATATGCCTTTTGTACTCATGATCAAGTAACATGGAAAATGTAGCAATACGAGTCGTTGGAATACGAGTCATATAATATATTGAACATAACCATTGGCCAATGCTGAATAAAATGCAGGGGTACTCGTGTCGATAACGATCGATCGATACAATGGTGTACTATGTAGTATGGCGGCTTCAAATCGGATACCACCATATTAAATTGTACATATCTCGGTCACGGTCTCCATTCTAGACATGGTGCTGCTTTCCTTTGTTTATGAATATAGCTTCCCCTGACATTAAATATTCTACCAAATAATCGTTACCTTACGTACCTTTTATAATAGAATATATTACATTAATCCATAAATGCTCTTAAATGTGTAGTTAATTGAGACAACACTTTTCTGTATTTTAATATTATGATTAAAGAATATAGGTAATAATTTAGAAGCATTGAAAATTATTAGTCAGTGTAAAATCGTTTGGTAACTAAGAGTTGCCTCTCATTGGTAAAACGAAGGTGAGTAAGATGGATGTATGACGCGGGTATTTTAAATATGCCCACGGTTCTTTTAAAATCATGCTTGTTGAAACTTATTAAATCGATTAAATATTAAAGTTCGGTAAGAAGAATTGACTATTGCTATACTTTTTTTAATTAAAAATTAAATTTCAAATCAATTATAATTACACAAAATCGTTTATACAATTAACATTGCTCGTTTCTATTGCGTGGACTCTTTTAGTATTTGTACCTAGTTATGTACTATCAATAAATGCGGAAGGAACCGTCACGTAACGAAGGAAGAAATAGATTTCTGATTGTTACGTAGAAACGAATTCCCGCCAATTTGCTTCATATTTCGAATACCTTGATGCTAGCGACAATTCAATGGGTTCTTATACCGGAAGTGCGTCAGGCACGCGGATAAACGTCTAATTTTGAACGAGTCAGCCGTGAACGCATTTTATCAAGCCGATACACGCGTGGCGACCGTGAAAACAGACAGGAAGGCATAGTGTTGCAAGACACGTGAAGAAAGGTCACGAATTCGGGAACAGAGTACGCGTTGGAAGTGCATGAAGTGTCAGGGTCCCAAGGTGCGGCCGTGCCAGAAGATTGAACCTGCGCAGAAGTCTGCACGTGACCTGCGCAGCTATTCTTAGCGGAGGTCCGTTCAACGAGAAGAACTCTGCCTCGCTCACTCGTCGTCCGGCGCGCGTCCGAAACGTAGGAGTTGCTTTTCCTCTTCCTTCTGTTAACCCGTTTGTCACACACCAAACCACACGACACAATATGTCTGGTCTTGCGGACCCAGTGGCATTCGCCAAGGATTTCTTGGCAGGTGGTGTAGCTGCCGCTATCTCCAAAACAGCGGTGGCTCCCATTGAGCGGGTGAAACTGTTGCTGCAGGTACAGCATATTTCCAAGCAAATCCCTGAGGACCAGCGTTACAAGGGTAAGTTTTCTATAACAGAATTACAAGCATTCGATCATTTGTAGAAGAATAGTGAAATCGATAGTATCGTAAGATAAAATGTTCAAACAACGCGAGTCACTGAGTACTATGCGTTACAGTAGAAGAACGATGCTATTCGAAACATGTGACAGTTTGAAACATTTCACTCGTGTCGGCATTCCGAAACTGCCAAACGATTCCGCCAAGTTTGTACGCCACGGTTAGAGTGAGATTCCCGTTATGTAATGTCGTTTCGTACTATATATTATCAGTGATACATCGGATACTTCGTGAGCGCTCTAATTTCCTACTTTATGTAACGAAGATGAACTTTCGGATATTACATAACTTTTACAATATCGATTGAATGGGAAGTCGTGGTTTTGTGACAAACGAGTGGGTCGATATTTGATAAGATGATTCGTCTACCAGATGGCAGCGCGTGGCTTTGCTTTTTGAACGGGATTCCGTGTGACGATCGATGACTGTGCGGCTCAATATGGCCGTCTTTTCTACTGCAAAGTGGAATATACTGGGCTTCTGATTTTCGATAATGAAATAATACAATGATACTTTAAAAAATGTTGGTTTCACTATAAGTATACAGTATCTATGAAAAATGATTGATGTTTCTTTTAGAAAAAGATACAAAATTGTATATTAAGGCACGAAAGATTAAGCATGGAGATTTATTAACGAACATCACGTGTCTCCATTTGGTCACTATTTCGATTAAAATATCAGAATAAGGGTTTCTAAAACGAATTGTATATTACTGTGAATTTTTAAATATTATACTGCCGTGAATCTATATGTTATAAAACATGCTTAAATAACTTTACTTCCTGACCTTGAATACGTTTAGTGGTTATACAGACGAATAAATATAATTTTGCATTTTTCTTTTATAATAACGTGCTTACTATGAAGCAAATATAATTTCAAATTGGAAAAGTAATAAAATTCCGTAATAATGTAAGAATATATACTTGATATTGATTCATTGCATAATTGCTGTTCTGTATGCATAAAAGGACACATATAATAGAAGTTTTAAAGTATAATTTAGATATTTTGATGTTATTAAATGCTAATAGTGTAATGAAGAAGAATTTATTCTTTATTTAGTACATGATTTAAGATAATAGTCTTGATTCTCTACAAAATGAATTTATGTTATATAAGGTTAACAGAGTTTATAAATAAATTTGTATATTTCAGGTATGGTAGATTGCTTTGTGCGCATTCCAAAAGAACAGGGATTCAGCAGCTACTGGCGTGGTAACTTAGCCAATGTCATCAGATACTTCCCAACCCAAGCTTTAAACTTTGCTTTCAAAGACAAGTACAAGCAAGTTTTCCTTGGTGGTGTTGACAAGAACACTCAGTTTATGCGTTACTTTATTGGTAATCTTGCCTCTGGTGGTGCTGCTGGTGCTACATCTCTTTGCTTTGTCTACCCACTTGACTTTGCTAGAACTAGGTACTATATAAATTTAATTCATTAAGAATTTTTATTTCTATGTCACTTATATTCAATTACAGATTTGAATTCAATAAAATAATTAAACAATTAACTAATTATTATTTACAGGTTGGCTGCTGATGTAGGCAAAGCTGGAGGTGAACGTGAATTCACAGGTCTTGGTAATTGCTTAACCAAAATCTTTAAGGCTGATGGTATTTCTGGTTTGTACCGTGGCTTTGGGGTATCCGTCCAGGGTATTATCATCTATCGTGCCGCCTACTTCGGTTTCTATGATACTGCCCGTGGTATGCTGCCAGACCCCAAAAAGACACCTTTCCTTATCTCGTGGGGTATTGCTCAGGTAATTAACTGTTCTAATCTTAAATTCTTTACAGTTGTATGTTATATATTAACGACTGCTTATAATTGTTCACACAGGTTGTAACAACTGTCGCTGGTATTGTGTCTTATCCATTTGACACAGTACGTAGGCGTATGATGATGCAGTCTGGTCGTGCCAAGTCTGAAATTTTGTACAAGAGCACCCTTCACTGCTGGGCCACCATTTACAAAACAGAAGGTGGTGGTGCTTTCTTCAAGGGAGCATTCTCCAATGTTCTCCGTGGTACAGGTGGTGCGCTCGTGTTGGTACTTTATGATGAAATTAAGAATCTCCTTTAAAATGTTAAAATTATTCTCACCTCATTACCTTCATAATCACAATTGCAAGTACCATCTTTATTGCCCTCACCATCCGATTTGAAAGCAGTTATCAGACCGAGTGGTTTCCAGACTGGAACAGTATACAAACTGTCGAAAATATTCAGAAATAGCTCATCAGACTGAGGCCTTTCGGCAGCAACTCGTGAAATGCATGGAACTCGGCAAAATACGTATCTTGTCTGTAGAAGAGAATTCGCTTAATTTATTGCCGGATTCAGTATTTTCTTGCAGCGGCTCACGTGTGTTATTTTCATATTCCATTTTCATAAAAAAGGAGGGATAAGATATATTTATATATATCTGAAGAATTTTAAGTATGAGACTAACAACATGATGGTTATATGAAATGTTTGATACATGTGGCTACGTAGACGATGGTTGAGACACACTATGTAGAGAAAATAATTATCTAAAAGAAAAAAAAACAAACGTATACATACAATTGAGCGGGGGAAGGACGTGCGACGAATTAACATTACGGCGATGGCGGGGCGCGTAGACTTGGGCCGCCCCCCGCCCTTATTCTCGGCCCGTTGTAGATAATTAATAAACGATCAAGATATCAGTGGAGTTCATCGAGTTTCTGTGAACAGTAATTTAATTTCACACTACTGACAACTACGTGTAAGATAATGAGAAAAGCGTTACTTTGAGTATACGCATCTATTCTGTTCATGTAAGGATGCATGCAAGGAAAACAACAGAATCAATAAAAGTTATATAAAATTTCATATATGTACTGTTTCTTTAATAACCCAAATCTATTTTAATTCGTATAAATTTTATATTTCATTTTTCATTATTCGATTATCAATAAACCATACAACAAAGATAGTCAAATTACACAATTTATGTGGGAGTAATTCCGGACCTATATATAAATAAACCTAAGCAATTACCTAATGACTTTGAACAAAAAGGTGGCACGAAATTTCACAACTATACGAATTTTTTCTCTTAATCAGGTCAATATCTTTCTATTTATCGTTAATAATTTTAATTTTTTTTACTACAAATAAGGGAAACAATATTTTAGGTTTAGGGTAAATGAAGCAAATGCGACTTTAATTGGTATATATCTAAGTATAAGATATATATTTTTGTATAATAAAATGATGTATTTTTTCATAGAAATAATTATATTTAGTACAGATTACCCATTATATTTCATATGTTCCATTCATTTTTTTTATTATAAACACTCCAAATGGAAAACACAAGACTTGATTTTAGTATCATTAATCTACTGATACAGTAAATTAATAATTTTAAACAAAATGTTTCTGTCATTTAAATTTTAATCCTTACTCTGTTCAAATATGAAATGTCTGGAATGATTTTAAGAACACACATACAATTCATATAATAATACATTAATTTTATATGAAAATGAAAAATCTATATATTATTTCTATATAAAATTAATATTAAATTAAATGACTGACATATAATTGAACTCTTTTGTTTATACTTGATATTTACACAATATAAAGAGAGATCCGCAAAACATTAAAAAGTAATGATGGGAAACTTTGGGATGTAATATAAAATAGTTAATCTTATATACATTCTTTGAGCGATAATGTTAAAAAACACATTACACAATTGTTCTGTTTGAATCTCCTGCAACCATGTCTAAAATTCGATTTAGGCCTGGCATATTTAAAATAGTACCTAGAACAGGTACCCTTCGTAAAAAGTTTATCGCTACTGGCAGGAAACCACTGTAAAATAAATATAATAAATTTAAAACTGTCATCTAACAAAATAATCAGATATCTAATAATGAAATAATTAAAAAGTACCTACCTAAATAATAATACAAAACCATATGTTTCTATGATTATGCCTACAATAGGCCAACCCATAAGAACCACAATAATGCCTCCTAAAAATGAAATACTGGCTTTTATCTTGTGCCTTTGGAAAAAGAAGTTAAGAGTTCTCTTTGGTCCTATAACACATCCTAAGCCAGATATAAATAGAATCTGTACATACATAATTGATTAGTTAAGAATGATATAGCAATACACATCATTGAAATTTATGGTTCTATAAAAATAATTCTTACGTTTCCAATAGCGAGCAAACCCTTATCAAACAGCAGCAAGATTCCAAGGAAGAAAAAAAATACTCCAAATCCAGCAAGTCCCACTCCAATTTCTAAAATCAATATCTTATTGACACACAATGTTTGATGTTGAATTTCGTTTCCAACGATAGTGTTGTACGAAATTTGTACAGATTGCGATAATTTTTTATAAATTATAATTTGTGCATTACTTACTCTGTGTATCTGTGATCTCGAACATTATTTACAATTTATTTTTAGCGACGATCCTTTAAACTATTTTCGTGATAACTTTCCGGCGAGATTTAGGTAACAATTGTAGCAGTGTACATAACCTAACCTATATCCACGTCATTAATTGTGATAAGATTCCGTGTAACTATTTATACGATATTTTACCAAAATCATAGGTTTAATATTACGTGTAAATTTCAACAACTGCGTTAGCGATATTTTTATGAAATTTAAATATATTGAACATTCATTAGTGAAGCGAACGCTATCGTATATACGCATGTACGGCACACGGGAGACTTTGCGTGAATCTATTCTTGGGCGTCATTCTTGTGTGCACGTGTTTTTTTCAGTTATTACACTTGGTAATATTTTATGAATTAATTTTCTTGAAGAGACGCGACTTGCGGTACGAATACTAAAAATATTTATATTTAACGTTGTTTCGTTAAAAATTTTATTTTAAATTAATTTATATCACCGATTTCAAGTGTAACTTTTATATATTCGCATATTTTATCTGCACACAACTTGCCATATATGTATACGTTATACTTTGAAATATATTTTTCAATATATGTCTATATACATATAGAATAACTAAGCTTGTTTTGGATAAAGGGGCTGTACAAAATAAACTTAACTTTATTATCCAGTACGAATTTCTTATACAAACAACATATTATACATAGGCATTTATAATGTTTAATCGGATGAAGGAATGATGATCACTAATGGAGGTAATAATGATATTATTTTACAAACAGCAAGAAAGATGAGTTTGATCGTTAACCGTTAATATGGCTAAAACTTAGGCCTACATACGATATAAAAAACATTATTTACAGTTGTTTGTTTCAAGGTACATATATTACGTCGAGTAATGGATTCAACACATCAAGGATGATCTCAGCCACTGAAAGAAAGAAATAGGTACTTTGTATAATAATTTAATAATTCCTTGCAATTGGATCGATTGATTGAACATAAAAAAAAAAAAAGAAAACGGTACCTCTGCTAGACTTAATTTTATCGTTCCATTCTGCAAAGGATCTTTGCTCTCGAATATACCTAGGATAAAATAAAAAGAACATCAGTGGTCACGTGATATCAAAATGCATAGATTAATTACCCACCGAATGCATCGCTGAGATGCAATATCGCCGAGACGAAATCGCCGAATCTGAGTGTCCCATCTTTTCTCATATATCGAAGGATCAAAATCGAAAGCACGTCCGTGTTCAATTGAAATCCTGTTCAGAAGATATTTTTATTAGATTCGAGAACATCAGCAGGGTCACTTTAACATCGTTCGATACACGAAACATCAACTTACCAACTTCCAGTAACGCGTCCCGTAATCGTTCAGCTTTAAGTATACCAGTCTTCTCCTTCGTGTGATTCTTGAATGCAGCTTGCCAATATTTCAAACTGCACATGAGATCTTTGAAGTCGTTGAATTTCAATCGACCGCTTCCAGAGCTCTGTTTAATGACGATTTAAAGAAAACGAACGGACTGACGCAGGGGAAATAACGCGGTACACTTAAAAATGAAAATTAATCAATGTCAAGGATACATCCATCGTGAGAACAACTTGTCGACATACCTCCATGCAGGCGCAGCTCTTAATATAGTCTGTGAATCGAACGTGAGAATAATTTACGGCTCGTTTCTTTACATTGATTTTCATTTCCTTACCATTTGGTAAACAGGCCTCTAAGAGTTCCTGCAACTCGAAAGCGTTCACTGTTCTGTGTTCATCGGCAAGCTGTAAGAATACAGCTTCGTACTGTGAGAAACCCTTGCCTTCGAGAGGTGGTGCTTTAATGATGGCCGACTTCATTAAGGACGGTGGTGTATCGAGCAATCTGATCAAATTGTACGAAAATATCACACAAACGTTTGAAATTTGAATACGTAATTTTGTAAGTAATCCATCGTTCGGATTACGATCGTAAACATGGAATTAACGACTTACTTGAGCTTCAAAGGTTTACTACTGTAGACACGTAATGTGAAACTCGTTTCCTGAGTCGGCTCGAAGGTGGTTGGTACCAATAAATAACCACCTTGTTCTAACTGACATCTGTGGCTCACCTGTCGGCTATTCGTGTACTGGGAGTTCACCAACGACTTGTTCTTTTTGAAGAACTGTTTGTTTATCGATTCCGTGCTGTTCTTCGGCAAGGTGTACGCCGTGAAACCTATCACCTGTAAATTATTACAATTTTTTTTTTTTAATAAACTTCCCGTACGTGGAACACCCAAAAGTACGTAATAGAAAATCGAATAAACCGAGAATACAGTATTAAATATTTTTTTACGAGGCATCGGTTCTTACTAGACGTTTAATTCTCTTTGTTCGCGCAAACTTAAGTCTTTCACTCGATTAATTTAATTATTGCATTCCTGCTCGGTGAACAGGATACACACACGATAGACGTCTGTAACGAGATCAAAGTCGATTATCTCGACAAACGAAGATTTCTATTCAATTTTCGACCCATCTTTGCGAATCGTACTTTTTTTCAGTTGCATTTCGTATCACGGAGCACCTTGTGTAACACTCTGACAGCTACAAAGAGGATTTCCTTACTTTCGGCTCCATGATGGAGTGCTGGTTCAACGAAACGATCACTTCTTCCATCTCGCTCAGAATCAGGTGCAGTTGCGGATTAATGTGAAATGTTTCTGCAACGAAAATCGAATTAGAAGAGTTTATTAATTGTAACGAACATTAATTGTAACGAACTGCAAAACGAACCTTGATTGTTTCGACATCCACCGGCGGTAACTCCTCTCCTCCAGCTACCTTGATAGAGTTTCATTTGCCAAGTGTGCTTGCTATGCAACGATGGCTCATCCCTGGACGTCTCGGCATCAAGATGTACGACTTCCAGATGAGTGAACGTTTTCACGAAATCGGAATAGGATATCCTACGATGAACGTGGTGGTGATATCTTTGTTAGTTTCGATCGAGACAGAGAGAGAGAAAGGAGAATCGCTTGGAAAACGAAAAAACAACGAGAATCACGCGTGTAGTATTTAATCGTTTGCACTCGAGGCTTCTTTGCTACCAGAAACCTCGAAAAAATCTTTTAAGTCGTAAAATTAATCTGGAACGGAACATTTTTATATACTTTGCATACATGCGTTAAGAACGTAATATTTCAATTCCAATTTGAATTCTAAACCACGAAGTTTCCCCGTAAAATTAATCTGGAATGGAACATTTTTAAATACTTTGCATACATACGTTTACACTCTATAAAAATGTAATATTTCAATTCCAATTTGAATTCCAAACCACGAAGTTTTCCAGTAAAATTAATCTGGAATGGAACATTTTTATATACTTCGCATACATGCGTTAAGAACGTAATATTTCAATTCCAATTTGAATTCTAAACCACGAAGTTTCCCCGTAAAATTAATCTGGAATGGAACATTTTTGAATACTTCATATACATACGTTTACACTCTATAAAAATGTAATACTTAAATTCCAATTTGAATTCCAAACCACGAAATTTTCCCGGATCGTAAATAGTACAGTGAATTAGGTGTCAGCCGAGGATCTCCTCTCGACTCCAAAGGGTTAAAAAAAAAATTCGTTTCGCTAACCAGAATTCCCCCTCGGCCATGTTTCTGACCGCTAAGCGTTCCCTTTCCATCGGCGGTACTTCGTCCCATTCGAGGCCACCTCTTGCCCAAGCACCGACGTACTCCCCACCAGGACCAAGAGGATTTCTTAATTTTACTAACTGGACCGCTTCGCCGCTGAACGTCTCCACCTGCAATTTTGCGCAACAATCACGTCGTGGAACACGAACAAAAACGACGAAACTTCGTTATCCGAGCAGGATACGCACCATTCCTGATCGATACTCTTTTTTTTTATTCGAACACCCTCGTGGTACGTCTACAGCCTCTATTCAACGCGTGACGACACTCATAGTTGTAAATAATCTTTTGTACCTACCCTCTCGATAGCGTAGAGTCGATAGTTGATACCCATTTGAATCCCATTGGCGAGCTTTTCCGTACTGGCGCGAATCTGTGCGACAAAGATAACGTTCGATCGGTGATCAGATCGTTCATCGATGCAGTACATCGAAGACTGCTACCTACCTGCTGTTGATTGTTGTTTACTGTACACGTGATGAGAGACGTCATATCGAGCAGCTTCGCGAGTGCTCTTCCACAGGCCGTGGGATCCTGACGTATCGCGATACTCTCGGTGATCCCTCCCGTGAGGTCTGACAGACCGTCCAAGAGGGTGCCGTATTTGAGCGCCTCGTAGGAGCCGTGTAGTCTGAAAGCAAACGAAAGTTGAGTAAATTTCAACGGTGTTCCCTAGCTGAGAATCAACGATCGATTACGGTCGAGCTGGGTCGAAAGGTGCGCGGGAAATCTCATCGTGTAATTCCGTTTCAACGAGATCGTTAGGATTTCGCGGCTGTTCGGTAAACGTAGCGGAGAAAACTTGCCTCTTCTTTAACAACAAGCTTGCCAGACCGGACCAGGGAAAGCGGATGGTTAGAAAATTTGTTGACCCGCGACCTTCTTCGCCGACGATGAACGGGCTCTACTCGTGCGATCGCGATTTCTAGCGCGTTCGTCATCGAATCAGCGAAGAAAGTTGCAACCGGGGATCGTTAATCTCTCGTCACCGACGAGCCTCGGGACGGATCGGGCGAAAAATATGGTGATTTTATAGGCACGTTCGAAGACGGTGACTCTTGGAGAACCGTGTCCCAACCACAACCACGGAAACGAAGGTGGTAAGAGTAGAAACTTGGTGGTGAACTGAAAACCTTCAGGGTTCGGTTGGCCTTGTTTTTGAAAATACCACGACGATGAGTTTTGGTTTGGTAGAGGGGGAATTTTATTCGAATGTTCGCGGTTTTTTAGAGAATGGAAATAAAGTGGTTTTGCGAGAGAACATTGATGGGAAAATTTCAACGAAGCGAATGGAATTCGATTGGTAAGTTAGTAGAATGTATGAAATTAAGAGTGGCTGTAGTTGTTCTAGCACTGGTTACTAAAATTTTCTAAATCTATTCGTAGATTCTGTGATATATTTTATGGGAGAAATGATCAAAGAATGCTTTGGAAGTTTAACGACTGCTCTGTCGTATAATTTAGGATCGCGTAAAGGGAATGGAAGCCAAGCGGGGAAAGACAGAAAGTTGTTTTAACAAATAAGGTGCGAATTTGTTGAAATAAAAGAAAGGTGCGTAGATATTCTTGAATTTTATTAAAATATTCCAAATTTTGTGTACTATTGTACGTAGATAATACGTTCGTAGAAACATCGTACGGGTTCTAGAGCGATAAATAAACTTGAAGAACAATAAGAAACGAATGTTGAACGAAAAATGATTCATTTCGTAGCGGACTGTTTGATAAATTTCGAATTTTATTTCGCGCGGAATAGTATAATACATCTCTACCAGATGTAAAAATAATGGTCCTTGAGATTTATATTCAATTAAGATGCAATAACAATCGCGTCTCGGGATAAAAATTCATTGAAATCATCGACCTTCGCAGAAATGGAACTTTGATTCCATCTATCTCTCTCCGGGTCTTTGCTCGCAGCAATCTCCACGTAGTGAGACCTAGTAATCAGTATTACACGCGATGAACAATAATTCTTCGTCGTGGTAGTACCGAGTTAATTGGCTGCGAATTTAGAATACTATCTTAAGATACAAAATTACGAATTTGAAAAGAATGTAAGGGATTGTGAATATTTGAATAAAATTCAAAAGCACATTTGAAACAGTTCTCTTTTTTTCTCCACTTTGTTCCCATTTTCTAAAGAACTGCGAATATTTTAATAAAATTCTAAGATATGCAACTCTGACGTATTTCGGTACATTTTAAAATAGATCTCTTCCTTTCTCCACTTTGTTTCCTTTCTCTAAAGAACTGTGAATATTTGAATAAAATTCTAAGATTTGTAACTCGGACGTTTTTTGGTACATTTTGAAACAAAAGTACAGTTCTTCTTCTTTCCCCAGTTTATTTTCTTTCTCAAAAGAATTGCGAATATTTGAATAAAATTCTAAGATTTGTAACTCTGATATTTTTCAATACATTTTGAAATAGTTCTCTTTCTTTCTTCACTTTATTTTCTTTCTCTAAAGAACCGTGAATATTTGAATAAAATTCTAAGATATGCAACTGTGACATATTTCAATACATTTTGAAACAGTTTTCTTTCATTCCCCACTTAGTTTCCACTCTCTCTGTATAACCCTAATTAGACCCCACCCTTCGAAAAATATTCCCAATGGTTCCTCCTCAACGATTACGACTCGATAATTGATCCCTCGGACAAAGTGGATCCATTACGACATCGTATCGCGTTACCCTCTCGCGCGCTCCGTCAAAGTCAACCCGATCGTAATAAATTGTTTTCTTGCGTCCTTTGTGTTTTCGGTCACTCGACACGATCCAGCACGGTTTCTTTTTCGATACACGACCCGGCTGGTTCGTTATCGTTCGGTGTGTATAAACACGTCTTCGAGCAAACCGAGTTCGTTCGGTGTTTCATTGGAAATGGTCGCGAAGATAGAAAGGCCAGACTCTTGGCGCAGATCCCGCGCCAACTGATAACCCTCTGCCACCCAGGGAAAATCAAGAGAGAGGGCGATGTTATCTGCTCGGATGTGCCGTTCCCCTGGAGGAAATTAGCATTCTCGAGATAACGGGGTTCCTTTCTCTCTCTTTCTCTCTATCTCTGTCTCTCTGCCCATGCACGAGTATGTGTGCATTCATCCCGGTAACGTTGACGACTCCCGAGCGTGTTGCTCGCGTATCGTTCGGATAGGTTTCGTACGCGCGACCACACAAGCGCGAGCAGGTTAATCTCTAAACCGTAACCATTCACACGGACGAGTACGGTAGTCACATGGGTATTTTCTCAGGGAAGACGGCTCGTGACGCGACAAGGAGGATCCGTTTTCCAATTGTGCCTCGTATGGCCTTCGGTTTCGGTGTTCCGCAATTACGCGACTCGAAAAGGGAACCTCGGGGGGTCCGGGGAACGAGAGCACCGAGTCATACACTCGCAGTGAATTGAAACGAGACAAGTTAATAGGGTAACGACGCTGTGCACCTCTCGTTCACCTATTTCATTGATCGAATCACGTTCACCGGAAATGAGCGGTTTGGCGCGAATGGGTGTATCACGGCGTTACGGTAACTTGCCCCGGTGATTCGCTCGGGTGTATTTCTTCGCGAGCTGGAGAGTATTTTCGCGAAACGAGTACCTTTTGGGGTCTTCTTTCTTTTTTTTTATTCGAAATGGATAATTCGAAGAAGCGGTCAGAGAGACACCGGAAGGTTCACCGCACCCACGACCGAATCTGTAACACTCTGTTGGCCGTGTAACTCTACCGTTTGCGAGCGAACGGTAACGCGAGTTCTGCCATTGATGTACTTCCGTCCCGTGACCATCTAACGGAGTGACGAAGTCGCACAGCGGATGTGCAATGTCGTTTGCAATCCTTTTCACGCGATCGTCGTGTGTCGCGTTGTTAATTTAACAAACCGGACCGATTTTACGAACGATCGATCGACTGTGGAATTATTCCACGGAATAGGAATCATTCCACGGAATGGGAATAATTAAATAATGGGTAAATAAGAATAATTAAATAATAGGTAAATAGGAATAATTAAATAATAGCGGAATAGGAATAATTAACTAATAGCGGAATAGGAACAATTAAATAATACTGGAATAGGAATAATTAAATAATAGTGGAATAGGAATAATTAAATAATACTGGAATAGGAATCATTAAATAATAGCGGAATAGGAATAATTAAATAATAGCGGATTAGGAATAATTCCTACCACGGTAGGTTCCGATTTGTTGTAAATGTAAAGAGATAAATGATAAAAGATGCAAAATGTAAACGCGAGTAGGGTCACTTTTGACCCACCGTGTGCCCACGATACGTTGTTCCCGTACAATTGAAACTGTTTACCGAATAGATACGATTGGCCCACCGAGTGTATCGCGAAGTTAAGAAACACGCGTTTTATGCATCCGGGATATTTTTAACCGCCGTCGGTGTATAATCGAACGGAAGAACGCTCGAAGGTTGAAAGATAGAACGTAAAAAGATAGTACAATCGATATTGCAGGGGTGAGTTGGCACGAACGAGACACGTATCGAACGAAACATTGTAACCACATTCCACGGTGAATATTTACATTTGTTTTAAAACTACATCGAAACTACCATTCAGAAATGATCCAATTTCAAATCACGGTCGATGGACACGTAATGTCGACGAACGATCAACTTTTACCACATTTCGAATCAAAATTCATTCTATCGAGTCGTTCGGAAAGTAATTTCGTTTTTTTTTTTTGGTGAAAATAAAACACGATTTTTTTCGAGTTTGTAAACATTTTGTTAAATTATATATTCTCCATTTTGGAGAACTAAATAACTTTCCAAACAAGCGAATATTTTCTCGAATTTCGTAAATGCGACCGTTCTCCAACGGTCACGGTCGATTCGATATTTGTCCCAGAGCGAGTGAGACGAAACATCGTGGTACCCCTGTTTTGAACGCAGTAATTAAAATTAGTCGATGCAACGAGGTACTTCCGATCCTAATCGTCCGGTCCCAAGATCGCCCCTCGTTAAGAAGGGGTCACCAACGGGACGGTTGGGTTTCGTTCATTGACGAGACGAATAAATTTGTAGATTCGGAAATGGGACGAGCCCGTGGACAGGGGGTGGTGGCCGGGCTTGTTTTCGAGCCGCGTTAAAGCGGCTCGCGCAGTTGCAGCAGTTTCGTGGCCGCAGATACGAGCGTGGACTGTGGTCACCGGTGCACTGACCTCCGATCCATTGCTGGCAACCAACGAACCGACTACTCGCCGAGTGAAAGTATTCGCGGTTATACTTGCTTAGCGTACACCCGTGGCTGGCATGTGCGTGCACAAATATACATGCCCGCTGAATATAGCCCTGCATACCAGCGTATCCCGAAGCTATGCCGAATTCTGATTCCTCGTGATCGCGGCGCATCGAACGACCGACTCGTTCAACATTTTCCAGTCCGAGTACTCTGACCGGACTGAATCACCGTTTGCGTATATCTGCGCGCCCGAGGAAAAATGTTACGTCGTTCCTTTTACGATGATTTGTTTCTCCGAGCTTTACGCGCGTTTTTTTTTTCAACCGATTGCACTTCTTATCGGTTCCTGAAAAGCTAAATGAGTCCATTGGGTGGAACCTACACTTGAATTTTGTCGATGAACCGACGTACCGTGGAATTCTCACGTATCTTGATTTTAAAATAAACATGTGCAGTGGCTTCGTGAACTCTCGACCGTAGAGCTTCTCGAGATACGAAATTATTGAGAATTGAGGATTGGCTGGTATCTTGGAGAGAACGCAAGAAGCGCTTGGCCTTTTTAAGGCACGGTTAATTTCAAAACTATACGATGTTTAGTTTAATAAATTCTCTCTCTCGAACATGTGTTCTCGAGATACGAAAAACTCGTACGGAGAATTTTCTCGTATCTAACAGAGAACGAAAGAAACTCGATCGTAAAGCTTAGTGTTTTTCTCTCGGACTTTTGCAAGGCACTCGAACGATTAATTTCAAAAGTATACTATATTCAGCTTACTAAACTCTCTCTCTCGACCATGTGTTCTCGAGATACGAAAAACTCGTACGGAGAATTTTCTCGTATCTCATAGAGAACGAAAGAAACTCGATGGTGGCGAGCTCGGGGTTTTTGTATCAAACTTTTGCAAAGGCACTCGAACGATTAATTTCAAAACCATACTATATTCAGCTTAGTAAACTCTCTCTCTCGACCATGTGTTCTCGAGATACGAAAAACTCGTACGGAGAATTTTCTCGTATCTCACAGAGAACGAAAGAAACTCGATGGTGGCGAGCTCGGGGTTTTTGTATCAAACTTTTGCAAAGGCACTCGCACGATTAATTTCAAAAGTATACTGTATTCAGCTTAGTAAACTCTCTCTCTCGACCCGTACATCTTCCCGGGAAACGAGCAACTCGTACGTAGAATTCTCTCGTTACACCCGACGCGTCGCGGCGATTGTCTAATAAAAATTAATGCACCGTGAGATTCGCGCTGACATCATAAAATCGTTATAAAACAGTTACAAAGTAATCGGTAAGAAAAACTGTTATTGCAGAACAGAGTTAGCCAGCGAGGAGCGCATTATTGTGCGTCGGTTCGCGCGATTCCTCGCCGAGGTTGAACTACGTACGTACCGTGGCGAACGCAACGTATAGAGTGATTTCTAATGGAAATCAGCGGAGAAGCGCGCCGGGAATAATTCTTTCGTTTCTCGGTTGGCACGCCAATGTGAGCTTTCTAACTGATTTTAATACCTGGCGCTGGATTAATAATGCCCGTGCCCGGCGAACGCGTTCCGGATCGATGGGATCTACGGACGGGGTTATCGCGCGAGTGGAAAGGTCGCCGATAAACGATTCGCTCCTCCCCAGGTGGAGAGAAGTGTGTCATTCGTGGAGATCCCGGTACGGGGTACGCGCCATCTTCGAGAACATTAAATCGGCTACGAGCCGAATACTAATTCGTCGATTGTCGCGAAAGTTTATCCAGTTTCGTCCACGTCGTCGTTCCGCGAATCGTTCGCGGCGCGATCCGCGCGCTCGTTAACGCGTTTCGTGCTCGATCGATTTTGCAGGGGAAATCGTACGAGTCGCGGATCGGTCCGTGAGCTCGTACACTTTTTTACGGGGATTTAATATTTCCCGCGAAATAACGATCGTCCAGCGATTTCACGCGCCGTTTCTCGTCTTCTTCTTCTTCTTTCGTTCGATTCCTCGTTCGTTCCGTGCCGCTCGTAAAGCGATTAATTCTTCAAGAGCTACAAGACCGTTAAGACGCGACGAACACGCTCTCGAAACAACCATAAAATCGTCGATACTTTTACCCAGGAAGCGAATCTTATCTGCTGCGCATCGAACTCGTTACGTTACTCTGATAGGGAATTTCGCGTTCCCGCGCGAAATAAACTTGTTCACTTGGAGCTCCTAATCGTGCATGCAGTAACGTATCGGGATATCGTTTTCTAAATTCGAGACGCAGTATCTCACTGTGCAACATTATTGTACCTCATAATCCACGGAAAACGCGATCGTGGCGGCGCGTGGGTCGTAAACGACCCACGCGATGCGATAACCGCGCTGTACAAGGTATTTAGAAAATTTCCATTTAATGGCGAAAATCACGAATGGTCCTGGAACGGGTCGTGTACGACCCACGCGGATCGCGTTAACGGAAACGAATATCGTTCCCCATCGAACGAAATCGTTGTTTTGGATCGACGAATCGAACCGGAAGGTGGATCGAACGAACCGGTGACGACGAAGCGAGACGAAGCTATCGAGAATCGCGGGAACTCGTTTGACCGCGCAACGAAAAAAAGAAAATGAAGAAAAGAAAACGAAAAATAGAAGGTAAAGAAAGATACATGCGTGGTTGGACACGGTTGGTAATCGTTCGTCGAGACCTCGTTTTATCGTTCCGTAATCGTAACGAATCCGAGTGTAAGGTGTCGCTCGCGTGCCACCATTACGATGCGTTTGCTCTTCAGGACACCACGACTACAAACGGGACGAATTTTCGTCGGAAGTCCGTTATCGGTTATTGTTGTGCACGATTCGATCTGTGGTGGTTCTCTCGCGAAGGACGAACGAGCTCGCTACGGGACTTCGGACCTGGTAGTTACCCAGGACCTTCAATTACCGGTACTACCGGCCAATTATCGTTACAATTGCGGTCGTGCACGGAAATTGCAGTATCCGATGACGTAGCACGCGGCGTAAATTGATGTTCATCGTCGAAGAATGGATACCTTTAAACTCGTTCGTCGTAACGCAAATTGAACCGAGTGCTTCGCGCGGCCGGTAGCCCTCGTGGATAAAAAGGGCGTTGAATTTTCGCTCGATCCGCGAAATACCAGGATCGATTCCTCGAGCGTCGATTTCGAACGATCCGGCATTAATCGACTCGGATCGTACATTCCGTACCGAACGGAAGTCATCGAGAGACGGCAACGCGGTATCAATTATTAATGAATCGTCGTCCCCGATTCCTTTGGCGAAGCTGTTGACCGGCGTGATCGTCGTTGCCAACGTATAAACGCGTCGCGTAGGCATATCGTCGACCATTGTTTTCGAAACGATCGTGAACGAAATCGAACCATTCGAAGGATTCAAAGGAATTTTCGGTTTGCAAATTTTGAAGAAATTTGAAGAATCGAGCGTGTGAAAATGTTGATAATAGAAGTACTGATTTCGGAATGTTAAGGTACGTCTCGTGGGTATCTTGAAAAAAAGGGAACAATCGACGAGGGAAAAGAGAAATTTATAAAATTGATCGCACGCTTGGAATAGAAGAGTGGTAAAATTTTTAGAAAACACCCTATGGAATTATAAAGTAAATTTCATTACGAAAGCAGTTGGAAACAGTCGTTTTGACTGGTTGGAACGTTCGTCCTACTTAATCCCGTTTCCAAGTTGTCTTGGCGCTGCAATTGTTCGTCCGGTTTAGCAGGAAGCGGGGACAAATTTTTTTTTGTTCGAAATGTACAATTGTAATTTATATTCGGGCAATATCGAACGAAAATATCGAAGCTCGCGCGAACCTTCGTCCTACTTAGTGCTAGTCCCGTTTCCAAGTTGTCTCAACGTTGCATTGTCCATCCGGTTTAGCAGGAAGCGGGGACGAATTTCTTTTGTTCGAAATGTACGGTAATTCTAATTTATATTCACGCGAAAGATATGTAAACGTGGCCGTGTATCCTGTTACTGAGAGGTTTATTTACAAATGTTTATTCGCAATTTGAACACTCACGGAAACGTTGCAATATTTTAAAGTAAGAGAAAAATTTAAACTCACATTGTACCTCTTTGGTATTGAAAATACATACAGCGACCAAGATCGCGTTATGAGACGTTAAACATCATCGAAACGTTTTGAAACCGCGCGTTGCTAAAAATACGCGATACAAATGGGGTCAGGGAGATTCTATGGCTCGAAACAAGAGGAAAGTATAGAATAAGAGATATTTGATTAATTGCGTCCGAGGCATCCGTTCTCGGGAATGCATTTCTCTCGAAAACGGTGCTCAGGATGCAATTATCTTATTCCGTATTTTCTTCTCGTTTCCAACCGTAGAAACTCCTTCGTTGGATCCGTTCGTTTAGCGGGTTTCGCTGTCCACGGTGTATAAATTTTCCTCGTTACTTTTGCGCGCTCGATTCACCCTCGAAGTCACGTTCACGCTTCGTGGAACATCCCGTAGACGTTGCACGAGGAAGAATCAACGGAGCGAACGTTCGCGAATTGATGGAAATAAATACGTTCGCGAATTGATGGAACTAAATACGTTCGCAAATTGATGGAAATGAATACGTTCGCAGGTAACTTTACGTATCGTTTAATTGACATCGTGGTTTCGCGATTCGATTATTTTTTTACGTCGTTCGGCCTATTACGATTGGGAAACGATTCTCTGGTCCCGACCTCGCTAACACGTTTTCGTACTTTCGATTTTTAGAACTCGCGGATCACGAATAACCGTATCTCTTCGACGAGGGTCGCATAGGTGCGGCGGCGTCGTGTGCAACGGTGCATCGATTATTTAACGTTTGTATACTTTTCCACGGCAAATTACAGCCTACGATACAACCGTTCTGCTTTCACCTGACAAACTCGCGGCGTGGACAATTTTTTCGTTACGCGTGTACGTGTATACGCATCGCCATTGTGGTGCAAAATGTGCTCGCGTACGATGGTGAAATTATAACAAAGTGCGTTCTCGGTCGTTAAACAAGGTTGTACGTCTGCCGAGCACTTCCTCAGCCGTGTTTAAGAAAACTCAACGATCTCCGTAAACTGGTTGAATTCGATCGAAAAAAAATATCCAGAGGAGAAACTGGCCGTTCTACTATGCGAATTTATGAAAAAAGAAAAAAACGAGCACTCGATAATTTATAGGATTACATTCTCGGCGCTATGAAAACGTCGAATATATTTGCCGAAACAAGTAAAACCTGAATTTACGACGCCAAGGGGTATCGTCGAAGACATGAGTTTTTTGATTTAATTACGACCCGATCGGTGACGTTTTTCTAAATGTCAAACCAGTAGGACTTCCTAGCTCGCGATATATTATCCATAGGTTGTTTCGCTCAACGAACAATATACTTGAGAAATTTGAATAACACGTGAACGAACAGCGGCGTTTTAAATCAGACGATAGTTACATACCGACCGCGCATTGAAATCTCCGGAAAATACTTACCGTTACGAAGCACGTTTCGCGCAATCGTTTCAAATTCGTAGGAAAATTATTGGGTTTTTCGCAAAGTGATTTCGTTCTCCAAAATGGAGAATATATAATTTAATAAAATGTTTATGTACTTTAAAAAATTGTATTTCATTTCACCGAAAAAAAAAACGAAACAACTTTCCGAACAACCGAATATTTTAACAGACCAACAGTTTCGATACGAAACGATACGTAGAACAGCAGTAGAAATTCACCGAATGGGAAATCAATTTCGTAAACATCGCGCAAAGAAGTTTCTAAAATGTTTGCAACAGCTTCTGTAATTACCGTACGAAACGGTTCAAATTTTTTTTCTTCTTTTTCACGATCCGCGATCGTAACACCTATCATCGCTCACCACGAGGAGAAACATATATTTCGATTCTCGGACAAAATCTCCATTCGTACTTTCTACCGAGAGCCGCGTGTTTTTCCGCGACTTTGTTGCTCGCTGAACGTGTCCACCGGAACAACGTAACGTTCTTTCGTTTTTTTGCAATTACCATTTCGAGAAAACGGGATGGAAAGTGAACTCGTTTCGAGGGAACGCGAATATTTTCCAACTGAAGCTTCTCCTAACCGTTGCTCGTACAGCGTGCGATACACGATGCAAGTATCTGGCATGAAAGAACGTTTTCGATCCTCCGTAAGAACGAGATCTCGCGTGTACACATCGCCGTGCCAAGGACGTAACGAACATCGCGTTATCGGCGTTAAAATTTGTTGCGGCCGAGCGGCTCGTAAATAAAAACCGGTGAAACTTCGCCGATTGTTATCGGTGATCGTGGTGCTCCTCTTTTGTCTCTGCGGATCGCGAGGTCGTCTTACTCTTCGAGGCCGTCACGTTGCAGTCGTTTCGAGAGCAACGCCCAGCCGGGGCACACAATCCTGACGGCAAGAAGCGTAGAAGCCGAGAAGGGACGCGAGTAAGAAGCGGATAACGAGGTGAAGGAGAAGGAAGGAAGGAGGAACGATCATCAGCGGAAAGATTAAGAGGAGGAGCAAGGACCTCCGGCAAAACCGGTCATCGTCGTTCGTTCGTCCGCGTAAACGCGGCGTCCACCTCGCTGAAGAGGATCGCTCGGTACCATTACTCGCGCTAAGGATCCTCCGGTTCGTAGATCCTCGCGAGAGACGCGCGAACTGGGAAATAACATCCACGATACGACGATATGACGTACCGGGCTCGTTTAACGTGATCGCGAAACGCTCGATTACGCATCGCTTCGTTAGCGGTTGATATCTTCGTAACGGTTAACCGATTCGTTGTGTTTTCATTAAAACGTCCCGGGATACCGGCTCGCGGACGTAACCGACGTTATCGAAATAAATAAACGCGAGAGAGACATCTTAGATACATTCTGGATAACGTCTTTCGGTTGTACGTTCAACCCTCCCCAAGACGATGGTTACGCGCGAGTATCGGAGACGGAAAGATCGGAGGAACATGGTACTCGAGAGGGTTACAGTGGACAGTGTCGAGTAATTCTTAACTGGCAATTTGTCGCGGAATTTTCCAAGGATGATTAAAACGTTCTATACAATTCCAATCGGAGTAGATTTCGGGAATTGAGATTTATTTTATTTGGAACACGTTGTGTTTTGGGGACGATAATTTTTGCGATGCTTAATATTCGCAAAATGACGAAAATTATATTGGGTTGTTCGGAATGTCATTTCGTTTTTCAAAATGGAGAATATGTGATTTAATGAAATGTTTGTACACTGGAAAAAGATTGTGTTTCATTTTTACTAAAAAAGCGAAAAGACTTTCCGAACAATCCAATAGTTTCCAATAAATTTCACATCGTACGATTACGATTCGTGCGAAATTTGTTTCGCAATTCGGTTAGAGAGGATCGTGGAAAGGTTACCACTTTCGAAGTAGTAAATTATTCAAACGCGTCCCCGTGCTCGCGTAATTTACGAAAACTATCGAGGACACTTCTCGTTCATCGCGAATCCTCGAATTGGTTTGCGAAATCGAATGATCCGTGGGACGCGCGGATGCAAACACACACGTCGAGTAACTTTCGAGCTACTTCGGTCGATCTTGTAAGTTCCGGTGGGTGGCGTGGGCGTTCACCAGGTGGACGTTCATGGTGCGTTAGCACGAGGATCGACCTCGCCGAGATCGATCGATGAACCTCGATCGCCATCGCCTTCTACGCCCACGCGAACTCGCGTGCGATTCACGAGCTGGTTAATTGGCAGTGAACGAACCCGTGTACCTTCTTACCTTATCTTTCTTTCTCGTTGCGTACAAATATTTAAAAAATAAATACAATGGAATGAACGTTCCCCTCGTAACCCGTAACCGCGAACGTTGTCGTTCCCTAAGATCTCGAGACGAATCTACCCATACCGACTCGTGAATTTTTCCTAGGAATGATTTACGACGTGGTTCACTGCTCTGGGTCGTTATTGTCGCATCGATTGAAAAGAGACTCGTTCGATCCTATACGTATATTCCCGAACAGAGACACGTAGAAACGTTTCACGACGATAAGACGAGCTACGAAACCAGAGTTCTTTCTCACCTTCGCGTATCGGGGTCGAGTGTCTGTAACATTCGTCTTATTAGACCTTGTTACGAGATACACACGGCGAGAAGACAAGGCAAGGAGAGATTTAAGAACAAAAAAAAAAAAAAAAATAAAAGAGAAAAGTCTCGTGCTCGACCGTTCACGTGACTGACAAATAAGAGACCAGGGGTTCAACCGCTTCGAGGTACTCACTTGGCGTACGCTTTCTCCAGAAGAGCTGGCCAGAATTGATCACTCTGTCGGCTTTGCACGAAAGCCAGTCGTCCGTGAATCGTCGGCAGCCTGTCGTCGACCAGAACTTCGACCCATGCACCACACCACCATAGCCGGAACCTGAACACCCCGGCGTACTCGGCGGTGGGCGATCCTGGTGGTTCTCCGTTGTTCCCGAAACCTTGGTCCGCCGGTACCACCCTGTAGAAGAGTCCTTTGCTCAGGTGGAGAACGCCGAGGCACGAGACCAACCACTTGTCGCCTGAATCAGAAATTGTTTACGTTGGTACGTTGACGTTGGTACGTTGACAATCCGTGTGAAAATACAAGGGAAAGCGGAACAATTCCGGTCGTCGTTGTTCCTCAAAACGGAAAACGCGCTTGACTTTCTACGCCACTGGCACCTACAAGCGACGCGACTGGTTAATACGCATCGTTCCCGCGGCTCTCGCAATCTTCCTTCTAAACGACTAAATTTCAAACGTCGAGTGTTTGTATACGAACGTGACCTTAGAACGATGATCGATGTTCGAGCGAAACTGGTTAATACTTAGCTTAGAATCAGAGGAGTAATTTCGAGTTGAACTTTTTTGTTTCAGGGATTCGATTTATGGCTACTCGGTGATAATAGTACAAAATAGACACTTGGAGATATCTTCTAACGGTAGAAAATTAACTTATACTTGAGTAATTTTTCTCTCAGGTAATTTAAATTATTCTGCTTTTCCTTGTGGATGGAAGAATTTTGGACAGGTGAAGCGATCAACAGAGACGTGCAAAATTTGTAAATTTATGGCTACTCGGTGACAGTAATACAAAGTAGATACTTGGAGATATTTTATAACAGTAGAAAATTAATTTATACTTAGTACTTATTTTCTCAGGTAGTTTAAATTATTCCGCTTTTCTCTGTGAGTGGACGAATTTTGGACAGGTAAAACGATAAACAAAGACGTGCAAAATTTGCATCCGCACGAAAGTTTCGAACAGCGATCAAAAGATAAACTACTCTATCTATCGATCGTTGAATAAAAATTAGAATTTTAATCACAGTACGGAACACTGTATGAATTATTCCGCCACGAACGTATAAAAATTTTAATCACCCGATCGACTAAACGCCGCGAATAAATCACCACGGTTTCGTTTCGTTCGTCGTTTTTTATTCGTATAAAACTTCGCACGTCTCTTTCACGGTGCACACAACGAGAAAGTCGCTCTATACTATCTGAACACGCACACAGAGATCGATGTATTATTAATTTCTAAACATTTCAATCGTACACTCTCTTTACCTACGTGTATCCATTATCCGGTGATCTCCCTCGCTCACGGAAAAGTGTTCCCCGGCCTATGAATTTATTGCACGGTTGAACAAGATTAATTCACGACGACCGAACGAAGTAGACGAACTCTTACTGAATGCGAATCGAGTTTTATGTGCAAATTGCCGATAAACACGTCGCCGGGTGTTGGATTGTTATACGCGGAACAATGAAGGGGCGGAGAAACACGTTGCCGTAAATCAAGCGAATTACATCCGAATGTTCCCGTTTGTAAACGGTCCGCGTGGATTATACACGGGATCGATAAATATCAAACGAACTGCACCGTCGCGATGATAATTGATCGCGGGGCCGCGCGCTCGTGTCGCTAATTAATCAAGTGCATCCGCGCGGCGAACGTTTTATAATTACGATGTAACGGCGAGCGGTGGCGCGCCACGCTTGAAAAATGTTACATTTATTCGCGGGGAACACGAATCGGTATGCAAATGGAGCAGAATAACTCTCTCTTTCGCTTTATTTGACGTTTAAGTGCTCGAATAGGACGGTGCACCCGCGATCCGTGATTAGACCTTCGAAAACGAAAGTGAAGCGAGCGAGCGAACGAACGAACGAACGAACGCAATAAAGGTACCCGCGCCTAACGGACGCCCGTGTCGCTCTTCGATCGTTGAAAATGTTCTCACGACGTTACCACACCAACCTCCAAGATTACGAATCTGTTTCGGCCTCCGCGTGAAGTTCATCGACGCGAATGGAAGAATCCTCGCCAGACTGTTCCATAATTTATCGAACAATCATTTAACACCGTGTGTCGTGGTTATTCATGGATTCTCACGTTCTCGCTTCTATTCTGACACGGTGCGTCGACGTACGTACGCGTACTTACGCAACGTTTCGCGGAATTTAATTATTCGGCGCGTTCACCGGGAGAAATTGCGCGCCCGCGACTCTTGAATGAACACGCGCATGCGCGTACAACGTTTCCCGGGTGCGCGTTCGCTCGCGGTGTACACCTTGCTCGCACAGTCCGTATGGAAATAACGGAGATAATTCGACGAATAATCGCGGTTGAAAAAATTGATCCTTTTCGAGCGTCGTACCGACGACGATGATGCAGGCGAACAAGAAGAAAAAATAAATAAATCGAATCACGAGTTGCGACACAGACGATAGCGGTAAAATATTCTCGCGAACCGACATTAATTTTCGGCCACCGGTAAATTGACTTCTTCGGGCGATATTGGCGTCAATACAACGGCGATCGATCATTTCACGTCCCGTGTAATTGCATCACGATTAAATTGTGTCTCTATTCAAACGGAGTGCGTCGATCCACTTTCACTATCCCCCGACGAGACCCGGTTTTACACCGCAAAGATTACCGATGAGTTAACCGACCGAGTGTCCAGTTTATGCGAGTAAACAAATATTTTTCCACGCGAACAAACACCTCGCTCCGGTCGACCGTGCCGGACCGAATACCGCGACATCGTGACGATTCGAGGACCGAGTACACTCGTTCGAATTTTCGCGGCAACCGTCGTCGCGGTGTCGAGAGCCACGAGTGTACATTGCACAACCAACGACACGTGGATTCGCGAAGGCGCGCGCAATGTCGAATTTTCGCAAGAATCGTTCGTCGATCGAGGATAATCGTTGTTAAGAGGACCTTGAGCTTCGAGATCTCGTCGAAATGGATGTCGTGTCGTCGATTCGATCCGCTAATCGCGAGTGGCGCGAAAGTGATATGAAATTAATGCGATTTAAGACCGGCTTTCACCGACCGGCATGAAAACGAGAGATACGGTCGTCCCGTGGATTACAAACTGTAATTACGAAGCGTAACAATTCCCCGGTAACTGTTATTTCCGCATTAATGGTTTCCCCGCGCGTGCGCCCGAGCACGCTCGACTTATTAAACGTTGAAAACTAATTGTTACCACGGTCGCGTTACGCTTGCATTTTTCCAATTAGATCCTAGGCATGTGTGCCAGCGCTTGTAGAGCGTGAAAACGGTGCCTCGATTATTCGGATAAACAAGGAAGAACGAACGACGGATAGATCCATTGCGCGAGTCTGTAATACCAGTGTTTCTCAAATCTCGTTTTATGGCTTCTTTTGATGTAAATTCAACGTTTTAACGCGAATCGTCGAGAAAATGTAATCTCGTCGATTCGTCGATGGTTGTATTGACCGTTATGTGAATCGAGTCTTGGATTACAAATTTTCTAACGTAATGGATGATCATCCGCAAGAATAATTGTTCCGTGTCGTTGATAGATTCTTCAACTTCCCGTTGCGAATTGAGCAATCGGAAAAATAAGAATAGTAATAGGAAAACATCGAATCGCTTCTTATTCTTCTTTTCTTTTTTATTGCCTCATAAGAAGTTGGAAAATATTCTTCAACTTCTTATCAGGAAATAAAAAAGAAAAGAAGAATAATTCTTAAATAGAAAATATTCTCAAACTTCTTATTAGACAATAAAAAAGAAAAGAAGAATAATTCTTGAATAGAAAATATTCCCCAACTTCTTATTAGGCAATAAAAAAGAAAAGAAGAATAAGAAACGATTCGAGTCTCGATACACAAGATTAGTGTACACAGTACATTGGAAAGAATGACAAAAAAATCGATAGGAATTATACACCGAGTTTGGACCGTGCCTGTCGCAATGCTTATCGAATATCGAGAGCAATTTTGTCCCGAGGTTGAATTTCTAAATATAAATCGTTCGCGCGACGCTTCTCACCCCGACGATGGCCACCGAAGTTATTCCACTCTCGATTCAACCTTTGAAAACGTTCGAAACGGTCGAGAATTTCGTCGGTCGGTGGTCATGTAGGCCGAGTGAAACAAGATAAAAAAAAAAAAAGAGAAAAAAAAAGAGAAAGAGAGAAAAGAAATAAAGAAACGTTCGCGTGTTCTCGCGTGCTTCGTACGCGTTAACGGGACACGATGCGCTGTTTACCGGGGGCATCTTTAGGAATGCGTTTGCACGAATTCCCGGATCGCTCGACTTCCGTCCACGACGCCTCGCGTTGAATCCTCACCGGTTACCAACAGGACGAGATCGAGCCCGCGAATGCATTCCACGGTCTGGTCTATACTCGGCGTGGTTGCAGCAATTCACCGTGCACCGGGACGCGACAATCGCAAGAACCACGCCGATAAAGATCCCGGCCTGTTTCGCAGCCCCGCGGACACGTTAACGCGCGTGCATCCCGAGCGCGCGAAAGATGAAATACGACGATCGTGCATGTTAACGCCACGAGGGGATTTCAACTCGAACTCGGCGCACTTCCGCGTACAATAAACTCGGGATTGGATTCGCTCGTGATTCAAAAGTTTCGACGACCGTGTTAATCGATGAGTAATCGCCGTACAGGATCGTTGGTCTTTTCCAATAACTCTGTTATTTATTTATTTATTTATTTATATAGATATGTATATATGTATGGGATAAGTACCATTAGCGTACTGTTGGGAGTACGTACAGGAAAATACAAGACGAGAGGAAGAATGTGAGCGGACGTGATGTACAAGTGTTGTTGTTGGATGTTATTTGTTTATTTTTACGAATTGGTTATGAATTATTAGTGTAGAGTAATGAACGAGAATACAAATTGGGAGAAAAAATGTGAATGGACGTGATATACAGACGTGTTATATTGGGTCGTTCGGAAAGTAATTTCGTTCTCCAAAATGGAGAATATCGAATTCAGTAAAATGTTTGCATACTGTAAAAAAATTGTATTTCATTTTCACCAAAAATAAAAAAAACGAAATGACATTCCAAATAACCCAATTTGTCGACTGAATATTTAATTTCTCGGTGAAATAATCGTTCGACTCGGGGACAATTGTCGAGGATTTTAAAAGATTCCGGGAACGTCGATCTCGGTTTCCGTTCGATCTGGAAAACAAAAGAAATCGAAAGTAAACTCTCGGTGACGCGATCGCGGTAATTTCACACTTTTGAGAATCACTGGCTGGTATAGCATTCTTTCCTAGTGACGCAAAAATAAAGATAGAGAGAAGGCGACTCTCGTGCCGATTATCACACAATAACGCGGCTCGGTTATCCGTTAATTAAATCCAGACGAGATATCGGATACCATCCGCGGACGACGCAGTTTTCTCACAGATCGAACCCGCTCGAAGAAAGTCGTGGTCGTAACAGCTCCGGGCCACGACGTGTCCGTGGAAACGACCACGCTTTATCTCCCACGTTCGTCAAAGGTTACTACGAACGTTGCTTTCAGGGTTTAACGCGATTTCGAGGTCGGTTCGTGGCACAGCTTGACGAGAGTGTGCCGATTCGCTTTACCGCGAACAGGTGATTCGCGAGCCATCCGTACACGCGCGAAGAAATTGAAAACGTGTCGCGAAACACGGAATTATAACGGTATGAATATTTCCCCCCTAGGCAATTCTAGTTATTCGTTTCGAGCATCAGAGGTGCGAAAAATTTGATGCTTTCTCAACCATTTCTTCTCTCCAAAATCGCACGTCTCGCGAACGGATCGACGAATCCGACTCGGAATTAATTCGTTCTCCCGAGTAGCCGGAGAAAATTGAAATTTAAAATTCAAACGACCGGTCGAAAACATCTTGTAGATACACCGTTCCGCGTTAATTGGTCCCGGGCCAGAAACCGAGTGTTTCGACGAACCACGTCACGGTTAACCTTGGCTACGCGTTAAAGGGTCCACCGAGTGATTTATAGGTTTGCCAACTCGTGTACGCGGGAACCATATCATTATGTTTTATCACGGAGATTCTGCACGCTCCGGAGCAAAAACGAAACGAGAAATCAGAAGTTCTTTCTTTTCTCCACCGAATGGTTTTTTGTTCACCAGTTCGCTCAACGAGCTGGGAAATCCGTTGGAAAATCCGTACTTAATTTCCAGCGTTGAAAAATCAACTGTTCGTTACTTTCGTTTCGAATCTATTATACGTCACTTCGAAATTCTCTTACCCATTTTCCCGGGTATCACGTCGAATTGGGCCGGGGTGTCGCTCACGAATATCGGACGATTGCACAGTTCCTGAAACGCAAAGGAAAAATGATTAATTCGTAGTCCATTTCGATAATCGTTGTTGGCGTTCGACGAGCGATCGAATCGTTTTGTACCGTGCCGGGTAACGGGTTTTATCTTTGTAATTCCTCGTTACGTTACACAATCTTCGAGAGTTATATCTCGGTTAAAAATCTGGATGGATTCGATTACTCTTGACTCTCGAGACAAACAGTTCTCCGTTTAATAATCGCTGGCTCGTACGATATTTAATCGATTAGCTTGTATCGCTCGGGCTACTTAGAGATTTTTATCGGGGATAACGTTCGTGCACTGATCGATTACCAAATAAACCGCGCTTCGTAACATTGAAACGTTGAAACGCACAGTGAGATCCCTCTCGAACGAAACGCAAACACGCTCGTACAATGGACGAAACGTTAGAGGCGTGCGAAAATCTTACGGAGAATTAAAATACCCGTCTCGTATTGCGGTATTAATTTGTTAGGACTTATTTGCTGAAACTTCAGACGCGAAACAAAGGACGATTATATAACACATCGCAGCGCGCGCGTACCGCGGTGCATAATTATTCCTCGAACGTGGAATGCGATTCGCAACGTGCGGCCGCGTCGCTGCGGACCTTTCGTGCGTTTTTATTGTCCCTATCGCAACTCGGAAACGATTTCCAGCCTGCTTCCGGTTTCACCGGCCACATTTTCACGGAATTTCTCGCGATCGTTCGCCCCCGCGGATTTACAACGCGCAATTACCGCGATAATTACGAGCCCGGTGCGTGCCACGAGCGTTTGCCATTCGCGGGTTCACGTTTTCATTGTCACGTGGCTACGTTCCACATTCGCGTTGCAACGATGCACGCTGGAAAAATATTTCCGTCGTCGTTAAATTTATGTCAGTCTGAAAAAAGGCACGATAAAAGAAAATTAAAGGAAAGAGAATTATCCGCGAGTTAATTGATGCTTGTTCGTCGTTGAATTTGTGTCACTCCAAAATTGAAGTCAGGATAAAAGGAAAGAAAATAAAAGAGAATTATCAGCGGGTTAGTTGTTGAATTTGTGTCACTCCAAAATTGAAATCACGATAAAAGAAAAGAAAATAAAAGAGAATTATCCGCGAGTTAGTCGTTGAATTTGTGTCACTCCAAAATTGAAGTCACGATAGAAGAAAATAAAAGAAAAGAGAATTATCTGCGAGTCAATAGACTCTTGTTCGTCGTTGAATTTGTGTTACTCCAAAATTGAAGTCACGATAAAAGAAAAGAGAATTATCCGCAAGTCAATAGACTTTTGTTTGTCGTTGAATTTGTGTCACTCCAAAATTGAAGTCACGATAAAAAAAATAAAAGAAAAGAGAATTATCTGCGAGTCAATAGACTTTTGTTTGTCGTTGAATTTGTGTCACTCCAAAATTGAAATCACGATAAAAGAAAATAAAATAAAAAAGAATTATCCTGCGAATTATCCGCGAGTTAATGAACCCTTGTTCGTTGAAAATCTATCAAGCTTGATACAAGTTCGTTGGAAAATCTTTTATCTCGTCGTACGGAGATCGAGGCGGTTGATAAATTTCCACGAGACGAATCAAGCGTAGAGAAACACGCGTTGCTCGTACCGGTCGTCTCGTTCTCGCGTCTAATCGAACGAAACCGCATACGGTTCGTTACGGCGTTACGTCATCGAAGAAGTGCTGAAACGGTCTCCTTTCGACTCATGGTTTAATCATCGACGATCTTTAACAGCACAGGATACCGCACGGTTCATCGTTCCTGTTCGTCACTCGTGTCACGCTCAGCTATACGATTCCTTTCCGGCCGCGCCAAAAGCGTGACACGCGCGTATCGCGTAATACGTAATGGGTTAACGCAATCGTCGACCTTGTCGTAGAAACGCACCGCTGTCAGTGGCTTTTATTACGATCGTTATACGCAACGCAGAGTGCCATAATGTCTCCGTTCACAAGGCAGGCTGGGCTCCAGTTACGCGCCGGCAACTTTACCCTACCCTCGTCTTCTTTCCTTGTATCTCCGATCGTGGCGCGGGTTACGCAACTGATCGTTGATCCCTCGATTAATTCGATTCAAATTTTGGCTCGAAACAATGCGTTCCAATGAAAAAAATATCATCTGTTTCGAATATTCGAACGACGACGAAAGAAGAAACTTTCGAGCAGTTTGAAACTTCGTTCGATGAAAATCGTATAGAAGATTCAACGATGGACGAAATACTCGAGAGAGGTTCCCTCGATTAATTCGATTCAACTTTTGGCTCGAAACAATGCATTCCAATGAAAAAAATACCATCTGTTTCGAATATTCAAAGAACAACGAAAGAAGAAGCTTTCGAGAATTTGAAACTTCGTTCGATGAAAATCGTATAGAAGATTCAACAATTGACGAAATAGTCAAGAGAGGTTCCCTCGATTAATTCGATTCAACTTTGGCTCGGAACAATGCATTCCAATGAAAGCTAAAGAGGGCAAAAAAAAAGAAAAGAAATACTATCTGTTTCGAATATTCGAACGACAACGAAAGAAGAAGCTTTCGAGAATTTGAAACTTTGTTCGATGGACGAAATATTCGAAAGAGTTTCTCGAACGCGTGGAACGTCTGGCATCGTGGCTGGCGAGCTCTCGCTAATTGTTGCACAACGAGCGACTCCTTGGGTAAAAGGACCCGTTAGCTGCGTCGTGTTCAGCGGAGATGCTGTTACGCGATTACACACACGAAGATGACAAAGACATAGTCTACGTGTCAAGGTTGCATACTGTTTCCGTTACGGTTCCTAGGTTTCAGATTCCTCGCCCTTCCGTTCCGTAGGAACTGGAGCAAGCCGATGCGACTAAACCGCTTAAATGGTATTACCGAGACAGCGTTAACTATTCGACGATGTGCACGATGAAACGAAAATAATGTTTCTTTTCGCGTATCTGTAACAACGATCGACCGTTTGAAAATACACGAGCGTGTTTGTTGCTGTTTCGTGTACTTTTGACGCGTCGATCGTGTCAGGAACTGTACGAGATACTCCGCATAAACTTGACAATGGCTAGACGCTTGAACACTGTTCAAGATCGAGGAATGTAGATCACGAGAACCGATACGACGATTTCGGACTTATGAAACACGATACACACAACTATGGTCTGGTGGGGGACGACACGGACTATTCCAGATCTATGGAACTCGATACAGACGATATTGGGTCCGTGGGATCTCCGACTAACCGACCACGAACCGATGGAACTCGATTCTCCAAGACTTTGGATTCGTTGAGTTCGATCTTGGATTTTTCGATCTCGAATCGATGATTTTCAGGTATCTTTAATATGTTAAGGGACCGACCACGAACCGATGGAACTCGATTCTCGACTATTTTGAATTTGTTGAGTTCGTTGAGTTCGATCTTGAATTATTGGATCTCGAATCGATGATTTTCAGGTATCTTTAATATGTCAAGGGGTCGATCACGAACCGATGGAACTCGATTCTCGACTACTTTGGATTCGTTGAGTTCCATCTTGGATTATTGATTTTCAGGTATCTTTAATATGTCAAGGGACCGATCACAAACCGATAGAACTCGATTCTCGACGACTTTGAATTCGTTGAGTTCGATCTTGGATTATTGATTTTCAGGTATCTTTAATATATCAAAAGATCCTAAAGATGCCTCGAAAGATGGAGTTTCAGAGGTCCTAGAAGTTAAAAGATTTCACTCAATTACAAGGATCCTAGAAGTTCAGAAATCCTACGAACTAACCAGAGTTACAGATAAGTATGAGACAATTTCTCGTACAATAATCTGTGCAATTATTTTCGATACGATCGCTCGAGCGATAAGTGTACCAGATTGTTGCACAACATATCTCACAACGCAGCTGCGTCGAATCTAGAGATACGAATCGTCGTAGATCGAATCAGCCTTTCTGAAGTCCGTTTCTCGAGGTATCGTTTGCGGTGTATCGATCTATCTCGGATGGTCCTAATCCTCGAAAACTGAATCTCGAAGATCGAGATGAAGACCTCTCTCTCTCTCGAGTCCCTATTCGCGAAACAATTCAGATTTGGTGACATTTCTACACCGATCCAACGATGTTCGAGATTGCGATTATCGTGTACGAAGGATCCAGGTCATCGAGTATATCGTATCTTATCCATTGGAATCTTCGATATCAGATCGTGCGGGTCTAAGGTCGTCGATATCGTGTCGTCTGAGCTTGGAATCGTTCGTATCCGATCTCACGATATCGTAAACTCGGTTGGGTGGATAATACCTAAATGTCACGCCCTGGAAATCTCTCCTCTCGTAACTCTCGATACAAATATTAACATCGAGCGGTACACTCTTGGGAAAACCGTGAAAACGGTTACATATATATATATATACATATTCCGCGAACTGTGAAAAATCAACGATACCGATTCGCGAAACGTTCGCTCGAACGAATGGAATATATTTATCCCGCGTGCTTGTTGTTTTCATTGGCTCGAGTGGCCGTGAAAACTCCAAGTTAAAAATACGCGGTGGTTCGTTTCGTTATCGAGCGGCGGCCCGATCGTTTAAAATAAATTTATCAAACCGTGTCGGCTCACCTTCGGTCGTTTCCATTGGAACTGAAACGGTGGTGTTTGATGATAGAAGACCGATGTTTGCGTGGCCGGGAATTCAGGGTCCTCCCATAGCTCGCCTCGTTTCAAGCACGAACGCTTGATTCGTTCGTACTCGCTCATTACGTCCTGGAACAACGAAACACCATCAGATCAATCGACGAAACCCAAAGAAGAATCGAAAAAACGAGAATCTGTCGTCACGATCTATGGACAGATTTCTATGGTGCACGCGTAACAATTAAGTAACCGTTTGTTTCATTAATTCTCGATTAACATTCCGTGTAGCGCGCACTTCGTGGATGCAACTAGATCAACGTATTATACAATCTCATTAATATTTATAGCAAGCCGCGTAAGGAGGGTGAGAAATTAACAGTAATCGTGCGCGCATCGCCTACTCGCTACATATTTTTCACCGTCTCTACCCCCTCGCCCCCCTTTTCTGAACTTCGCGGTTATCCTTGCGATCGTTACCAAAGAATTCCTTTACCGATGTTCAAACGTAACAACCGTGAACAATACTTCTCGAATATTAATATCGTGATCATGGTGTACGCACCGATGTTCAAACGTATCGATCGTGAACAATACTTCTCGAATATTAATATCGTGATCATGGTGTACGCACCGATGTTCAAACGTATCGATGGTGAATAATACTTCTCGAATATTAATATCGTGATCATGGTGTACGCACCGATGTTGAAACGTATCAATGGTGAACAATACTTCTCGAATATTAATATCGTGATCATGGTGTACGCACCGATTCGAATTACGCAACACGCGGCGGGGACCGTTCGCGAACACCGCGCGCATTAAAAACGCTTCAGCGTTGACCTCGATAGCCGTGATAACGCGTTTCGAGACCTCATCGAGGACCCATTGTATCGAGGTCGACACTTTCTCTTCTCCGCTCGGGTCTCTTTGTTACACGAGTGAACGTGTTCCTTTATAGCCGCGGAAGATACCATTATTCCGAATCTACTTTTCATCCGAATCTACAACGAACGAGACGACGACGAGTCACTCGTTGGCAATTAGCATCGCGACGCTGTCCCTCTTTACGAGTGCAACGTTCACGCGTGCAACGTTCACGAGTGCAACGTTCACGAGTGCAACCTTCACGAGTGCAACGTTTACGAGTGCAACGTTCACAAGTGCAACGTTCACGAGTGCAACGTTCACGAATGCAACGTTCACGAGTGCAACGTTCACAAGTGCAACGTTCACGAGTGCAACGTTCACGAATGCAACGTTCACGAGTGCAACGTTTACGAGTGCAGCGTTTACGAGTGCAATCTTCACGAGTGCAACGTTCATGAGTGCAACGTTCACGCGTGCAACGTTCACGTGTGCAACGTTCATGAGTGCAACCATCACGCGTGCAACGTTTACGAGTGCAATGTTCACGAGTGCAATGTTCACGAGTGCAACGTTTACGAGTGCAACGTTTACGCGTGCAGCGTTTACGAGTGCAATCTTCACGAGTGCAATCTTCACGAGTGCAACCTTCACGAGTGCAACGTTCATGAGTGCAATCTTCACGAGTGCAACGTTTACGAGTGCAATGTTCACGAGTGCAACGTTTACGAGTGCAACGTTCACGAGTGCAGCGTTTACGAGTGCAATCTTCACGAGTGCAACGTTCACGAGTGCAACGTTCACGAGTGCAACGTTGCACGCGAAATCGTTACGCGCGCGATAACCACCGAGCACTCCGATAAGACCGAGACAAAACCGAGATCATCGATAACCAAAAATCATGTATATAAACCACAGTCCCCTGAATAAAGATTCATTCATTGTGCCAGCCTACACGAGTCCGAATCGCTGTCCGTCACCCGCTACGTACTCTTAAAGATCATTTCATGGTGATCCCATAAGTAATCTCGTCTCTCATCGTACTTTAAACGAACACTTGAATCGCATCTCGGCGATGCGTTTATAGAAACTTCTTTCTACGTAGCTCGAAGAGTGTTCTCTCGACAGTTTATCGGTTGCTTTCGATGCAGTTCGATCGATATTTTTCACTTGAAAAAAAATTTTGGAACGAGCATTGTACGCTATACGAATTTAAAAATGGTAGCACATCTACGGATACGGTTGAAAACAATTGCGAAGTGTATGGTGAACGTGCTTTGTATTTGAGAAAGTATCAAAAATGGTTTTCCAAATTTCGAAAAGGTAATTTGGACCTTTTCGACGAACCGAGATCGACTAACACTGTTCAATCCTGAGGCATTGAAAGCTTTAATCGAGTTAGAACCACAATTGACTACCGATCAAATTGCTGAGAGATTAGGCAGTAGCAGCAGTACTATTTGTAGACATTTAATACAATTGGGAAAAGTATCGAAACTGATGGTCAATGTATCGACGATTGAAAATAAATCCAAGTATTAATTCTTTTCATCGAAAGTCACCGTCAAAGTCAAAGTCACATTACTTGTGGGATAACCTAATAATCACATCATTATATTCCCTACGGGGACATTCGCTAAACGGTAACTCTCTACGGAGACGTTCGCTAAACGGTAACTTTTGCCAATTACCTATTTAGTTTTTTGCTCTAGCAAATTACCTATAATTTCCTTCTATTCCCACGAAGTGAGAACAAGTCAAGCTACCATCATTTTAATACTGTCCTACGCGAGTCAAAGCGCGCGAGTGGAAAGGACTTTAAACTGTATTACTCAACAATATATTGTTCGTGATCCTATACAGTGACACGCATCAAACTTTGGCCCGTGCGATCGTAACAGCCGCGTTATCGTTTCTCTTCAACGACGCAACGACCGGTCCCGGATCGTGGTTGAAATCGAAACTCGCTGGTTACACCATCCCGGTACGAAACTCTTTCAACTGGGAAGACGACGTCCGCTACCCGCGCACCGATTACCGATCCACGTCGATTAAACACCGGTAATCGTCGTTACCATCGATCCCCGTTTTGCATCGACAGGTTCGCCAGCCACGGTCACCCAGAACCGTAAAAATAACAGTAAACGTTACTTTTCATCCTTTCTAATGGCGCACGCGGTTTCTTTCGCCTACATCGCCGCGGCCACGTTCGTACGGAAACAGGAACGATCTCTCGAAACGTTTCGTACGAACGCGAGCGGCGCTTTCGAATTTTAACGAAACTCGTCCGGTATCGGCCACCGAGTCATCGCCACGACCAACCGCGATTATTGCTCGTAGATCCTCTCGTCACGGATGAGAGGAGAGGCGATCGATACTGGGTCGTTTCCACGTCGAAGAGGAGGACTCGTTTCGTTTCGTTCGACACGGTCGAACGGACCACGACACACCGATTACGTTTCCCAATCGCGGTGTTGATAACAGATTTTCACCGTGGACGGTGACGATAACGCGAGAGAAGGCGAGCTCGCGCGTACTCGTGAAAGCGTCACGATTGCGAAATACGTAATTGCGTTCGTTGGACCGCCGCGATGCATTGTTCCGAGTTGGTAACCAATGCGCTCGTAGAACGATCCGTTGCACCAATTAAGATCGCAACAACTCGCTAACCGATCCAACGGTTAATCAACGCACCCGGTAGCTCGATTCTTCCATCTTTGACCATCTGGAACGGTTTTACGGGGTGTCTCACTCGTCACCGGTCGCTTTGAATTTCTTGATATTTTTCAAACGTTGAATCGATTTACTTAAAACTCGACGTGTGTTGTCTATAAGGATGGGGAATTAATCGTGGAAATATACACGGGGATAGAACGCGTGGAAATTATTCAGGAGTATTAAGAACAATCGCGAATCTTTCACGATTTCGGGAACTTTGTAGTCATTTTTGTCGACATTGTGTATCGGTGGAAAGCATTGGGCAAACTTTGGTAGTTAGGTTTGTTGAAATTGGAGATTTGAAAGAGACGATTCCAGAGTTGAAAGACAACGTTGAATGTGTTATTGGAGAAAGTGAGACGAGTTTGTGAGGAAAGATCGTGAACAATTTTGGGAAAATTTCAGTGGTTCGTAAAAAAAGGCCGAGGCGATCATTTGGAAGATATCTTGTTCCTTCGTTAACTTCCAAGTGTGTACTTTTGAATAAAAAAGGAACTACGAAGATTACTTAAACCGTTCGAGTATCATTGAAAAAGTAAATCGACCGGTGAGGATTGGGACACCCATTACGTTTCGTGGCGCGGCGTTACCTTCGCATACCGGGCTAAGGTGTGCCTTTTTCTATTGTTATCAAACGACAAAGGGTCGTATTTCTGTCGCCTCGTTCCACGGTACAACCCTTTCGCAATAGGGCGAGAATGTTTCCAGCGAGTTTTTCAACGAGAATCAATTCACTTATCGACGATTAAGCGTTACTTTCGATCGCAGGTACAATCGCCAATAGAAAGAAGAAAATTGTATTTCAAAACGTAAATAAATAACATTTCCTTCGTTGCTCGTAACACGATGTTCGAAACGCCCGGTAATACGATCAGGTTCGTTAAATCGGTAATTGAAACTGCTCCAAATATGAAAATCACCAAGGCTGCGTGACACAGTATTTTCTTCCACGTATATTAAATAGCGAGGTTACTTAATAGTACATAATAACAAGTGTTTGGAACTTCGAAATGGCAGTGCTATCCTTCACGTAACAGACAGTTAATTATTTTTTGCCACGTGTACAATTTACTTCTTATTTTCAGCAATAGCACTCTTGCATAATTGTAAACTTTTCCACGGAAACTTGTCCGATACGTATTTACGATTTACGTAAATCGTGCCTCTTCGTGTAGTGGACGAGAAAATTTGTAAATATCTCGTTTGGAACGTTAGGATCGAAATTTCAATCGAGGGTGTTTCCGAGAGTTCCCCGTCATTTTGTTCGTAGAAATCTATGGAGGTTTCGTACACGAAAGACTCGAGACCGTGGGCAATGGTAGACTGTGCAAACAGTCCTGTGCGAAACTGTCTACGAATCGACGTTCGCCGAAGCCACGCGATTCAATGGTCTTTTCATAGCACTCTCGCTGGATACGAGGGAACGTAGCATATGGCCCGAACGTTTCTTTATCGCGCGTGTATATTATAACTGGAAGAATTCTCCGTTGGACCGTGTCGTAGGTAATGCGTTCGTTGTACCAACGGAGAATGATTCAGAATGTCGTCGATAAATTTTAATTCCGCGAACCGGTTTAAAGGCAGTTGTTTCGGTAGACCGGTAACGAAGAGGAGGCTTAGACTCGGCTGAACTCACGCGGATCCTCGCACGGATCTAGGAAAGTTTCGACGGTTTCTGAGGGGCTTCGATCTTCCACGTGTCTTAAAATACACAGCTAGACGCGACAAGATGTACACGTATCCGCGAGTGAACGACATCCTTGTTTGTGTTACGAGTTGCAATTTTTCACAACGACGTCGATATTCGAACACAATGGAACCTGAAATATTATTGCTTCGAACGTTTGTTCGCAATACGGGGGAAAATTCACCGACTTGGATCGGATTCTATATTGAATATATATATACGTTGCTCTTTATCGACGTATAAATTGACCGAGGCAACGTCCAGAACCAGACTGTAGCTCACATGTTGCTGGATAACAGCCTGAAAACGAAACACCGTAGAACGAGTAAGAAGTTGTTAGATAAGTTACATAAATATACTAGGAACGAGAAAGTATTAGATTGTGAGGAAAGTCATTTCGTTTTTTTTGGGGGAGAAATTGAAACACGATTTTTTTAGAGTGTGTAAATATTTTATTGAATTATATATTCTCCATTTTGGAGAACGAAATGACTTTCCGAACAAACTAATATTTTATGCGATACATGTACGTTTGTGTGTGTATTTATTACGTATCGTGTATTATTTATACTATGATTTTCGTTCCACAGAAATCTTTTCGCATCTCTTTAGATATATTTTTATGGAATAATGATTCTTCTTCCATCGTTTGTTTTAATTTCGGTACTCGTCGCATGGAAGGTATCGTAAAACAATTCACAAGCGGTTTTAAATGTTCGCTGTTACTTTATTTTCAGCTGTTGCTCCTTTCACGTTGCTTCGATCGTCGTTCAAACCGGAACGCGTTCTTTGAAGTTACGAAGACTCGAAGTGTATGAAAAAAAAAACGCGTACTTCACGGAACAACTGTACTTCTCGAGTGATCCAATACAGGGAGCACTGTCTTCTACCCGTGCATTAACTGTTTGGTGCACAGTGATTTAAGAAATGTTCCACCTTTTTAATACACTGACATGCATGGTGGGATATTTTTCAATCCACCGTGAAAAATTAAAATAACTTCGTACAAGTTGCACGGTGAGACTGTTAATATTATTTCTCGTAATTAAATGCCTAATTAATCTATTCTTTAGGTTTAGTTACTTTGAACCATCATGAAAAATTAAAAGAACTCCATACAAGTTAATATTACTTCTCGTAATTAAATATCTAATTAATTTATTTTTTAGATTTAGTTATTTTCACTTATCATGAAAATATAAAATAACTCCATAAAAGTTGCACGATGAGACTGCTAATATTCCCTCTTGTAATTAAATATCTACTTAATTTATTTTTTAGATTCAGTTATTTTCACTTACCATGAAAATATATAATAACTCCATCAAAGTTGCACGATGAAACTGTTGATATTCCCTCTTGTAATTAAATGCCTAATTCGTCTATTTTTTAATTTTACTTACTTTGTATCGTTTCACAAGTTCGGCAACTGTGCCTCAAAGAGTTACAAAGAGTGCATGCAATCGTGCATTCTCTCGCGTGCATCTACCGCCCTTGAAACACAGTTCTCTAGCAAAAAGCAAAGTCTCTCAAACCGGTCGTGTTTTCGCGTGGATTCTACGAAAAATTTGGAAACCGCTCTCGACTCCCTTCTGTGTGGATCTCGCGACGATTCAGGTGTGTCGGGACTTTTGTCGCGTAACAAAAATTTTAAACGTAATAGGAGGTCTTGGCACGATTCAAAATTATAGTTCGTGTATCAGACTTCCTTCGAGAAGAATTTCTTTTTTTTATAACTATGCAAGTCGAAGTAATGCGGGCACTTTAACACTAACCGTAGTTTAAGTTTAGAACTGGCAAAAATAAGGGCGATAAGTTTCAAATTGGAAACAGAACTGAACTTTTTTATTCTGAATCAGAGAGTTTTTATATGTCACTTTAACATTAACCGTAATAATATTATAAGTTTAGGACCGGCAAAAATAAGCGCGATAAGTTTCAAATTGGAAACAGAACTGAACTCCTTTATTCTAGACCAGGGGTTTTTTATACGCCTTTGAGGAGGGGTTTGTGGTGTGTACGTGACCGCGGGTGCGCGATAGAATTCGTATTACTCCAGAAAAGGATCAGTAATTGGGATTGCTTCCTTGATAATTATAAGTATATTTCGATATAGAAGAAATGTGTCTGTCTGGTTCTATGCTTACAAGAGAGCTGCGTAGAGGACTGTGCACAGAGGACACTGTAAACTGTGTTTACGATTGATGGTAAATATACTTGAGAATATGTGCGTACTGTGATATCCTGCCCTTGGGTATGGACTATGTAAACTAATTTAATAGTGTGTCTACCTGTTGGGGTCGTTCCCTTGGAATTTAGAACCGAATCAGGGAATCTTTACATTTACTAGCTTGTTTACTAGTTTTATCGAACAATAAAACTTATTGAATAGTATAGTACTAGGTTCCTCAATAAGTTTTATCATTCATATCGAACAGTGTAATACTAGGTTGCTCAATAAATTTTGTCATTCATATCAAACAGTAGAGTACTAGGTTCCTCAATAAGTTTTGTCATTCATATCAAACAGTATAGTACTAGGTTCCTCAATAAGTTTTGTCAATCATATCAAACAGTATAATACTAGGCTCCTCAATAAGTTTTGTCATTTATATCGAACTGTACAGTACTAGGTTTCTCAATAAGTTTTGTCATTCGTATCAAACAGTATAGTACTAGGTTCCTCAATAAGTTTTGTCAATCATATCGAACAGTATAGTACTAGGTTCCTCAATAAGTTTTGTCATTCATATCAAACAGTGTAATACTACGTTCCTCAATAATTTTTATCATTCGTTAAAACTTATCAAACAGTACCACATCAAACCGTACACGTTTTATCAAACGACAAAACACATCGAAGAACCTGTTACTCGGACTTGTAACTTTTCTTAGACAGATCTTTACATACACTCGGACAGTCTTTACTATATTTATTCGTAGTTCGGACAAGATAAAGACGTCCTCGCGCAGGCGTCCTTTCCGCGAAAATTGCCCAATTTGACGTCGTCGAAGGTATCTCGCAAGAAAGCGGTCGCCGTTGGATTTCGTTTCGCAGTAAACCGCATCGACGTTTTATTTACTTTTAGAAAATTGCCCGGTTATTGCCGCGTGGTTTTTCTGAGCCGCGTTCCCCGGTGCAATCATCCGACCGAGGAACCCATGAAATACACCACCGATCCTGCAAACGCCCCATGGCACGTACCACATCGGAGATTTTACATCGGTACGTGCCAGGTTATTCGACTTCGCCTTCCGCTAAACCGAACACTTTTGCGATCCACTATATACGTTAGCTGTATAATAGCTACCATACTCTCGTACCGGTCGGACTAGTTTCACGCTTGGTTCTCCCGCGGCCTTGAAGCGCACGAACCACCGCTGCAAAGCTGCCGAGAAAACCTTTATGGTTCTGGCCTCTCTCGACGGGGACCGTGCTGCCTATCCGCGGATTCCGTCGCTCCGTCTTCCGGAATTTGAACCGTACTCGGACACGAGATTTTATATACGTGTACACAATCATCGCGGTACGAACCGAGCCCGAAAACAATTTACGGACCGTTTCGAGAGGAATCTTCTTCGTTGCTCGGCGATAATAAAACGGAGCACAGGTATCGTTTCGTATCTACCGTGTACACCGGTAATAATCTAGCGAAATCCGGACCGTGGATGAAAAGAGGAATCGGTCGTGCGAGCCGAAGTACCGATTCTCGCGTGCTCGCGTGTACAGTTTCTGAGTGGTGTTTCTTTCTTTTTTGACTCGTTTCCGGGCGAACGGGAGGATTTTAATGCGATAATTTTTCGTCTCGATCGCCCTGGAATAAATCGGATCGACGACTGGAACGATTTCGTTATTATCTCGGGTAACGATTTCGAAAAGGAACGTACGCGATGGAGAAAAAGGAGATTCTTCGGGGGGGTATGCAAGGTACACGCAAGAAAGGATAATGGAGACTTATCGCGAACGGAAGACGAACGAAATTGAAAACTTCGATGAACTTTCGTACGATGGACTTCGATGATAAAAAGCGTTGAACACGGGATACGTACGTTTACTTCGTTTCAAAGCCACGGAGAGTACTTAGGCAACGGTGCACGTGATTCAGTATTTACGTCCTCGATGACTAATCGTGCACTTTCTATTCCATCGAACGTTCTTTTTTCGTCCGGTTTTCTATACCCGTTCGCTGTTAGTTTTAACAATGTAAACAGCAACGAGGGCAATTAACCAACGGAGGAACGAGTACGCTCGAAGGGACACGAAATCGTTTGAAATCGTTTGAAATCGTTTGAAATCGTTTGAACTCGTTTGAAATCGTTTGAACTCGTTTGAAATCGTTTGAAATCAGTTCCAAACGGTTCAGAAGAACGTACCGTGTCATTTTTTCTCTCTCTCCCCTTTCTTATTTTTACTTTCTTATTTTAACACGGTTCGTTACTCGACGACATTGTTCGGGCTTTGTTTCGCGGTGACATTTCACTTTTACTTCGGAAGCAAGACAATCACAGTCGCCTTGATCCACTTCGGCCAGATGTTTCTGAGGTTTCGTCGCAAACTAGTCAAATTAAGATAGATTTACGCCGCGAAGGAATCGCGGAGTTCCACCCAGCCCGTATACGTAACCAATTATCGTTACACGGTCACGAGTAATAGTTAAGCCGATTACGAGTCTGTCATTAACAACGGAAACGCATATCAGAGAAGGTTGTTTCTCCGTCGAAGCGGACGTCGTACCGTGGTACTCGGGTAACGGGATACCATGGACGAGCTGTTCTTCGTAACCTCGTGCACTACGACCTTAGCTTCCTTCTTTCTATTATGCAGTGCTCCAATTTTGCATCTCCTCGCAACCGGTCGCATCGAAACGCTCGGTCTCGGCCGTTGAATAATTTCATTTCGTTTCGCGAGACCGAGTGTGTTTCCTTACCACCCCGTGAAAACAAAGAGCGCAAAAACGATACTACGACGTTCGAAGGAAGCGTTGTTCAAGGTGAGAAGAAGAAGAAATTGAAAAACAGAACCAGGAAGACGATCTCGGTTCTTGCAAGTACGAAATCGTTCGAAGCATCCGGTCGTGGGCTGCGTGAGCTCGTGGAAATCGGATCGATTGTAGATATTGTATTTTCAGATCCACGAAGAAGTTACAACCTCGTCGAGACCAGTCTCCAATTGTTTAGGTATCAGGGTTGTTGCTCAACGTGGTATACGAAAGGAAAATTATTATCGAATAATTATCCGAGTACAATGTTATCGGATAATTATCGAAGAAACGAAATTATTGGGTTGTTCGGAATGCGATTTCGTTCTCCAAAATGGAGGGTATATAATTTAATAAAATGTTTATACGCACTTAAAAAAATCTGGTTTTATTTTCACGAAAAAGAAACGAAATGACTTTTCGAACAACCCAATATTTTTGTACCCGGATCAATTTCCGTCTCTGCATCGTTTAACGTTATATACTGCGATAACGTAGAGAACATTTAACGCGAGGTAAAGGGGAACTTGAGACGTTACTCTCGAGAAGTAGAAATTTACTTGTCACATCGTTTCAACGTAACGACCAAGAGAATTATTCCTGCGTGTCGACGAACAACCGAAACGAAATTTAATTTCCACGGTATCTAATATACGCGCAACATTTAACACGCAACATTTAACGTGCAACATTTAACGCGCACTGAAATTCACGATATTGGTAACGGAGAGTAGAAATTTACTTGCCACGTTATCCCAACGTAACGATCGTGTGAATTTTCGCATATAGCGCGATAAACATTCGAAATAAAGTTCCGTGTCAACGATATTTAATACAGAGAATATTCAAAGCTGGATATTCGCCATATCGGTTCTAAATTGTAGAAATTCAAACCGTCGCGTTACTCACGCGCGAATTCTCGTACATCGTGCTCAATAAACACCCGAAATAAAGTGCCTTGTCTGCAATACATAAAGCAGAAAATATTCTCGAGTACCTAAAATTGTAGAAACGTACTCGTCGCGTTATTCGAACGTAACCACCGAGCAAATACTCAGGTATCGTACCCGATAATCGTTCAAAATAACGATCCGACTCTACAATGTACAACGATGAAAATATTCAATGCCCGTGGCTGGAAATTCACAAAAATTTCAACCGTAGAAACTTGTCGTGTTACATCAAACGTAACGTAGATGATCCTCGTAATTCAATGAACACCTATTGGATGGTTCGAAAAGTCATTTCGTTTTTCTTTTTAGTGAAAACAAAACACGATTTTTTACAGCGTACAAACATTTGATTAAATTACATATTCTCAACTTTGGAAAACGACTTTCCGAACAATCCGACAATTCGGGAATATTTAGAGTCGGGAATGCGAGAAATGCGCCATATTGGAGTCGCGAAACGTGGAAATTTCTGTTTCATTATACGAACGTAATGAACCAACGAATCACGGTAATCCCGTAGAGATTGCTTCTAACAGTTTGTTGATTTTACGGGAGATATCCTGGGCAGTAATTTCTCTTGGAAGTCATTGCCACGTTCGTTGACACATCCCGCACACGAATCCTCCGGCGATACCCTATAAGGCTGACCGTGAGCAAGTGGCATCGGGCGACCTTAAGGTTCGGTTCACAACCGTTTTCCCCCTCAGAGGATACCTGGTGGCGTGTCGTAAATGATTAACGCGAGCGCACACAGAGATCCTTATCCGCTGTTTACCCTTTTGCTTGACCTCTTCGCTTACCAAACGGGCGGATCGTCGTACGCCGCGAAGAAGAGGCACGCAACTATTATCGAGGTAGCGACGCGAGATCCAACGAAAACACAATAGACGACGACGCTTCGTTGCTTCGAAACGATCTTAAATTTCGCGGCGTTGGTTCTTTGAACACTTCTGTTCCTCGTTTCCCGAGATTATTTCCCGTTTAGCTTACAAAGATCGATTTGTGTATCATTGGGTTGTTCGGAAAGTAATTTCGTTTTCCAAAATGGAGAATGTACGAGTTAATGAAATGTTTATACACTCTGAAAACATCGTGTTTCATTTTCATCGAATAAAATTAAATGATTTTTCGAACAACTTAATATTAGATGCGTTCCAAATTGTGTGTATTAATTGAGAGAGTGTAACGTAGATTCTTAAGGTTTCTTACGAACCAGGTACGCTTGTGGATGTTGTTTATCACGATTGTAAGTAGTCAAGTTACGAGCACGCTGAATATAAAATCACTCGATTCTCGTAGAACTATCGCCGTAAAATTTTTTTGCTCAACTATCGTAAATTTGTAGAGTTCTTTCATCCCAAGAGCTTCTCGTTTCCTTAATTCTGATTCTAATCCTCGTATTTGCACTTGTAATATGATACTTGTAACAAATACTCGGTGTCTCTCTATTTTTTCAATGTATCTTTCAGTTAAACAGTCTTTTGTAATCTTTTCTCTTTCATTTGCACTTGTAATATATACTTGTAATAAATACTCTGTGTTTCCATATTTTTTCAATGTATCTTTCGGTTAAATAATCTTTTGCAATCTTTTTTCTTTAATGCACGCACCGTGTTCATTTTTCTTTGTAAATCAATGGGTTTATTACCCGTAAAGAAATAAGTATGCGATATATGCAGTCGACGAAGAACGGTGTGCAATGTATGCACATTTTTCTTCCTTTCGTCGACTGCGTTCGTCGTATACGGAACCTGCCTGAACGAACAATACAAAGCGATCTTAAACCGTTGATCGCTTATATTTCGAGTCGGTTGCGATATTTGAGAAGCTTTGGTTCGCGAGGCGAGAACGTTCGCTTTCGTAGGTTTCACAGAGAGGGTTCCTCGATAAGACACGTGTCATCGTCGTAACGTAACGAGGAAAGAACAATAACGTACACACCTGTCGCTCACGACGGTGACCACGTTTTGCTTTGAACGCTCGAACCAGAGACGAATGTTTCCACGAACTTCGAGTAACACCGTAACGATCCGAAGACGAGTTCACCATGGTGTCGAATAATTTGCACAGGTGTGGTCGACACTTTTGGTCAAATGAACAAAAAAGTAAAGACACTTATGTTTAAATGAACAGAACATAAAGATACTTTTGGTCAAGTGAACAGAAAATAAAGACACTTTTGGACAAGTGAATAAAAAATAGACACTTTTGGTCAAGTGAACAGAAAGTAGACACTTTTGGTCAAGTGAACAGAAAATAAAGACACTTTTCGTCAAATGAACAAAAAGTAAAGACACTTTTGGTCAAGTGAACAGAAAATAAAGACACTTTTGGTCAAGTAAATAAAAGATAAATACACTTTTGGTCAAGTGAACAGAAAGTAAAGACACTTTTGGTCAAGTGAACAGAAAATAAAGACACTTTTGGTCAAGTGAACAGAAAATAAAGACACTTTTGGTCAAGTGAATAAAAAATAGACACTTTTGGTCAAGTGAACAGAAAATAAAGACACTTTTGGTAAAATGAAAAGGGTAACGAGCTCTCTTTCGTAAATTCATTCTCCAAGAGGAGTAGCACCGAAGCGAGAAACCAGCGCTGCCTCGATAAATTTCCTATAACTCGCATCCGGTCGAGAATCGCCTCTAGGAAATGACCGGTGACTTCGATTACGAATAAATAGCCGAATTGTGCCCGTTTCGATCGTTGAGCACACTTTCTCCGAGCAGACCGCAGGTACATAAGTACGATTGCGCGCCGAGCCACGGATTTACGCAAATCTCCGGCCATTTCTCTGTTATGGTTCGATCGAAAGCAACGATGACTCTTAGACGGATGTGGTTTCCGTCCTTTGGCGTCCCAAGTGTCGTGTGATCATCCAACGCGTGGTTATGCGACACCAAAGTTTTGGAACACCGAAGGTTTTGTGTACTTGAATGTATTTTATCTTTTTTTATACATTAGGCACACAGGTTAATCTCTCATTCGTGTACACAAAAGGGTGGGAATATAAAAGGACAGACTGTTCTCGGGTCGAGTTACGAGCTGTGACGAAAAGATGTGTGTGTGTGGTGTGGCGCGAATGCGGGTAGTTTAGTTTTGAAAAGAAGATTGTAGGCGTTAAGACTGCGTAGGAAGAAGCGAATTATTATTGTTAGATACGTATCGTAGAGTATCGTTGAGAAATGCCATTTTATTAATATTTTAACGTTATCTGTTAAACGTCTGACTGTAAATATTTGTACTTAGATTTTTTTTCTTTAAAAAATAGTTTGAAGTCATCTATGGACTGATTTTCACCATAGAAGCATCCGTTGGTAATCCATTGGTAATTTCTCGCAGAGATACGAGAAAAGTATACTTGTTCTTGCCCACCAATGTGTACTTCGTACCTCCATCGTCACGATCGTAAACCATCGAACAAGTAGCCATAAAATCTGTCCACGTTTGCATAATTTTCCTCCAGTTCGTGTGAAATTTCTGGAAGATTTTTTAACCCTTTGCACTCGAGACTTCTTTGCTACCGACGCCCCGAGAAAATCCTTTAAGTCGTAAAATTAATCTGGAATGGAACATTTTTAAATACTTCGCATATATACATTTACATTCTACAAAAACATAAAATTTCAATTCCAATTTGAATTCCAAACAACAAAATTTTCCCGGATCGAAAACAGTACACCGAATTAGGTATCGACCGAGGATCTCCTCTCGACTCCAAAAGTTTAAGTACTTTCGAGACGGTTCGTCGCAACAGTAAACGTCTCGTTGGTTGTCGATTCTGGCTTTCGAACGACTTCCTAACGGGCAGAATCCGCTCGACGTTGCACAATCGGCGATACCGTCGTGTCCAGCGATACACCGAGCTACCCGAGACCAGTCGGTTCCAGGATATCCGCGGTGTACGTACCGCGCGTTCGAATTTTCACCGGTTTCGAAACCGAGAACCTATCGAGCGGCGCGGAACGCGTTTTACAATTTATGCGCTCGATCGGTCGCCGATCGTCGTCTCCGCGACGAAAGAAACAGGGCGCTGCCCGCTCGACACGCACCAGCGGAACTGGAAACAGAGTTGGCGAGCACGCGGTGAAATTTCATCCTGTGAAGCGACGCGACACGTCGCAGATTTTCCGGGGGTGCGGACCCGCGGCTCTTTATTCTCCTCGGTGCCGTTTTGCCGTGGCTTAGATCGCTTCGCACGATAACGAAACAACCTGTAAGCAGCCGCGAGCTCGTGCTCCCACTACCTTGGCAAATACCGGAAATTTGTGCAAGCGCCTTAACCTTATCGCGTGAACGATCTCGGAGCACGAGTCTCGATCTTCCACGCACGTCTACCGTACCTCTTTCGGCCGATGGTTGTTTGTTCCTATGCATCATCTGGCATCTTTGGTACACGCAAAGTCTGGCCAGAAGAGATGACCAGTCGAGGGGCTATCCGATTCTGTATCTCGGCACGGTGGTGCTCGAGACGTTACTGCGCATCCTTCGTTAGGCACTAGGATCTTCCCGATTCCGGGAACCGACAAACAAACGGATCGCGCTGTGGCGACGCTACCCACGCTTGCCACCAGAGGGAAATTCACCACCAACCGTTTCCCGCAAGTTCCCGTACCTGCTCCGATCGGTATATATACGATCCCTTACCGATCTTCCAATGTCCCGGCGTATAAGGCAGGGCCTGCAGGATGCCTTACTGACGAGTCCACTAGCAGGCCCGGGATATGAAACGCTCTTCCCACTCCTATTTCCCTTCTCACACATTTCAAACATAGAGCCGCCAAAGCGCGATCACCGATCGTTCCAACGCCGAAATACGCGTCCCAATGCGAAACACGCGGTTTTCAACGATCGATTTTCACGCGAAAAGGACACAGAGAAGGTTTTCACGATACGAGTTTTTCGGTGGATTTCTCGTACGCGACACGGTTTGGATGGATCGTTTGATCGTTTAGATCACCGATCGTTTGACAGCTTGGATCACCGATCGTTGAAAAAAAAGAACGGGAATCTCTCCGGGCATCGTGGGACCGTTTGAGATAGAAATTATAATTGAATGGCTGGGAACGATTATCCGTATCGACCAGAGAGATTAATAATCGCGGTTGTAGCGTTGTTCAAGGCTTCGATGGTTTTTAACGAACGATCCGTCCGTCTCGCGACGTATTTCCAAACGTGGAGATCGGAAAAAGTAGCTCTCGAAATTGCCGCGGGACAGACGGGCGAACCGATGGATTTAACGGCCTTGGGTGTAGCATAAAATCGGTACGAGTGTCGTTTCGTAACGAGAACGGTGATACCGCAGTATTCGTGCAACGACGGTGTAAGATGGCAGGTATTCGTAATGATTCGCGATGAAACGAGCAGAGATACAGAAATTACCGCGTACGTGGAAACACGAACGTCGCTATGAATAATAACGATCAGGAAGTGAGACGAGCATCGACGAGGAGAACCAGCCATGATACGTGGAACTTTGTGTATCAGTGTCGCGTGAATTCTTCCGCGAGATTCGTGAATTTCTTACCAAAGTTCGTATCTAGTATATCAAACGTCAACGTTTCGGTCGATGATCGAACTCCATTCGGTGCGTGACGTCCCTGCGTGAAAATAACGTTCGTTATTTATTATTATTACGTTCCTCGTTCGTCTCTCTAACGTCACTCGTTATTAATTTTAATAAACGTATCTCGATTCCATTACGATGATAAACGTATATCGTTCGTTGGAAATCGGACGAATCGTCTCTCGTGTGATTCAACGATCACAGGGAAGTGTCGTTGCTGCGGTCGATGTCTGCGTCGAAATTATTACAGTGGGAAAAACACTCGGAGATTGTTAACCGTAGTTGAGAGCACACACGCGCGTGAGACATTTATGTGATTCATCGTAAGAAGATGCGCTGACGATACTACGCGCGAGCGCGGAAAGGCCTTCGGGACGGCCTTTGAATGAATGTTTCCCGACCCTGAACAGAGATCTCGCGAATCCTTCTTCCACGGCTAAATAGACACGTTTCGTCCTTACACGGAACGATCGACGAATCAATTTCAACTCGAGGGAGCGATGATTCGAACTTCGAGTTACGAAACGACGATACTACCGAAGGCCATTGCGGCTCGTGTTCCGCGAATAACGATCGTGGCTCTACGAGCGGAAACGCTCGTCGACGGATCGATTCGGAGGATCGCGAACAGAATATCTACCCCCCAGGGGGTCCAGGTTGGAATAACCAATCATATCGTCGTATTCGGATCGTCGAGGTCGGATAACGAGTACTCTGGACTACGTTCACCAACGTTTGCCAACGCGTTTATTCTAGAGTCGATTTTGCAGATGAAGTTTAACACAGATTTATCGCGGGTGAGATTCGAAATTGGATAAGACGTGAACTTGGGAAGGAATGAACGATACGAGTACTCTAGATTTAGTACTCTAGAGTTAGTGCTCTAGATCTACTCTTCAATAGTCGTGGATATGTTTATATATTTAACCCTTTGCACTCGAAGCTTTTCTGCTACCAAAAACTAGCACCTCAATGAAATTCTGGAGGATTTGAATATCGTGTAATTAATTTAAAATGGATTTTAAATTACATTTTCATTTCAACATTTCATATACATATGTTTACATCTTACGAGAAAGGAGTAATTGAATTTTAATTTCAATTCCAAACCACTATGGTTTTCCCAATTGGAGAGAGTACACAGAATTAAGTGGCGATCGAGGATCGCCTCTCGAGTGGAAAGGATTTTAACTCTTTGGACTCGAGAGAAGACCCTCGGTTACCACTTAATCAGTGTACTATTTCCGACCCGGGAAAACTTCGTGGTTTGGAATTCAAATTGGAATTGAAATATTATATTTTGATAGAGTGTAAACGCACGTATGCGAAGTATATCAAAATATTCCTTTCCAGATTAATTTTACGACTTAAACGATTCTTTTCGAGGCTTCGATTCCCAGTAGCAGAGAAGCATCGAGTGGAGAGGGTTAATCTCGAGTAATTTTTGTCACCGTAGTTCATAACGTAAATCTCTCAGCGATAAGATCCGGAGCCACGAAAACCACAAGGAATCGAACCGTTCGATATATCGTAACGAAGATTCTACGATAACGCTAGAACGAAACCCGCGACTGTGTTCCCCGAAGAACGATCGTTAATTCACCGACGCAGCCTGTGGGCGACACAGTATGGTCCGGCGCCACGGTATCCTTTAACTGACACTAATTTCATCCTGAAGAGATTCTGATTTACGAGGACTCGTCCAACGAGGCGAGTTTCTTCTCTTCGTCGGCCAGCTCTAAGACGTTTCTTCGTTCCCGCTTCCCGAGGTTGTTGCACCTTAGCTCGAGCTCGCATCTCGGGGATACTCGATCGGTGGTTCAACGGATCGGATCCTTTTTACTTGCAACCGAAGCGAATCTCTTAGATGAATCGTTCAGACGTTACGCGTTGCGACGACGTCATTCCGCGGGTACCAACGGTGGACTTTTCATTCAGGTGGCGTTGGGCCATAGTGACCGACGGTATCGAAATTAAGAAACAAATGTACCTTGCACCCGAAGCGAATCTCTTAGATGAATCGTTCAGACTTTACGCGTTGCGACGTCATTTCGCATATATCGAGGGTAGACTTTTCATTCAGGTGACGACGTTGGGCCATAGTGGCCGACAGTATCGAAATTAAGAAACAAGTATTGTACTTAATGTGATATAAAAAAAATATTAGTACATTTCTTTGATGAATTATCAAACCTTGTAAAACAGAACTTTGAATAGACAAGGAACTAAAATTCTGTTGAAATAGTTTTTGTTATTCCGTGACTTTTCTAACCGATCGTTCTTAACCACGGTTTAACGTTTCCCGTTTTATTAACTCTTAACGTGTACTTCGTATATTTCTGCACTGGTTGTGCTATTCTCATAACCGAAAGAAATGAAACAAAATCGTGTACCTTGTTTCTTCATCGACCAATACTTTGGGATGTGTTTCGAACGTTTCTCCCCTTTCGCGAAACCTCGATTCCACTTTTCGTAACACCGTGAAACGATCATCCACGGTAGCGATTTTAACGATGACTCACGATAATTTAGTGGTTTGCAGAGACTTTCGGCCGGTTTCTTTGCGGTTTAACGATCGATGGGACGAGTCAGGATCCAACGATGTCCTTGAGTTCGTCACGGGTTCATCGCGATTTGTCTCTTCGTTTTCCTTTTTTTTTTTATTCACTATCGAGAGGTTAGAGAACCGTACGGTTACTCGTAATGTTTACTCGGGAATGTATCTTACTCCCTAGAAAGAAAAATGAGTCTTGGGCGAAATAATTAAGAATAACGGTGGGAAACGTAGCGCGAGGTTGTTATTTCATTGTTGAAACATTACTCCACTTTCTATTTGATGATTGAATTATACCTTCCAAGCAGTGTGGTCGTCCCTCGAAGTACACGGTTCTTTCACTGTCTTTGAAATCGTTGCGAGTTCGGAGAACGCGGTGATTTACAACGACGTGGAAGAAATTGTACTCCGAGAAACAATTATAACAATTGTAACAGCTTTCCAAAGATTCTTTTCCTTCCTGTATCGACACTCGATGAAACGTACTTTACGTAGTACAAATCAATCCCAAAATTTGGTCCTTGGATCGAATTGTAACAATTATAATAGCTTTCGAAACATATTTTTCGTTCCTGTATCGACACTCGATGAAACTTTGTATCTTACAAATCAATCCCAGAATTCTATTATACCAGTAGCTATTATAACAATTATAATATCTTTCGAAAGATTCTTTTGGTTCCTGTATCACATTCGATAAAACATAGTGGGTTGTTGGGAAAGTCATTTCGTTTTCTTTTGGTGAAAATGAAACACGATTTTTTCAGAGTGTACAAACATTTGATTAAATTACATATTCTCCATTCTGGAAAACGAAACGACCTTCCGAACAACCTAATACTTTGCGTACTACAAATCAATCGCAGAATTCGGTCCTTGGACCAAATTATAACAATTACAACATCTTTCGAAAGATTCTTTTCGTTCCTGTATCTACACTCGATGAAACTTTACTTCTTACGAATAAATCGCAGAATTCGGTCTATGGATGGTGCTCAACGCTAGAAACCTCCATAAAATAAACATAATCCTCGATCCAAGGCGTACAGGAATTGAATTCGGTTTTTTAAACCTTCGCTCTCTCCTCACTTCCGCCCTTGCATCATTTCGGTGTAAATCCAATGCCAAATGCAGAACCACGGTGTATTTTAGAAACAGTACTTTCCATTTCAATGGACGACTCTTCTTACCGCACATCCTGCCATACAATCGGCCAGAAAGAGCGCCGTACCGTAGTTCGGAGTCGGTCGTTTATAGTATTCTAATTGTTGGCGTTGTCGTACGATAGAGAGTCCACGATTCAACGATAAAGTTTATTTTCAGTATAGTACACGTATTCACTTGCCCGTACACACGTGTTCCCACGTTTAAAAGAAACTCGTGAATTACGCGCACCGCGAAGAAAGAACGAATAGGGCAATCATTTTTATCGCGAGACTTCGCGCGCGTATCGGTCGCGCGAAACCGGTAGTTGCCGGGCAATTTGCAAAAAAATAAAAAAAAACCGCTATTTTTACGCGACGCGTTACCGTGAATACCGGCGTGAAAATTTTCCCCCGGTCTCTGAAAAGGAATTAATATTCCTCCCTCGTCTCCCTCGTAGCTCTTTCACGAAACGCGTGTACGCGGCGCGGGACGACGCGGTTCGCGAGTTAATAAATCTCACCGAGGAACGAGAGATTCCCTTCGATTTATAACGCACCGTTTCGATCTCGCGTGAGGAAACGACGAATATTCACGTGTTTCGTGGGGTCCGTGAATTCAACGCGAAGCGACAAACACTCGTCACGTGACTGTTAACGGAAACGTTCGGAGAACCGTTCGAACTTTCTATGATTTCTAGGATCTCGGGAAATGACACTGGTACCGATGACAACGAGAAGGATCTACGATTGTTCGAAGATTACCCATTCACGTGAAAGCAAGAGAGTCGAGGAATGACTATCCTAGATAACATCTGTCGAACTTTACCCTGGTCCCTCTTCTCGCTCATTGTACCCCAAAACAGTACAATAATATCTACATATGTCAAAGGTAAGGTTCGTACCGACAATCCAGAGCCGAAAGACACTATCAACCGTGTCATTGGTGAAATTGATAGTTTGTGTAAAGAACGTGGCGAAGGATTTTGGGAAAAGTTCAACGCCGCGTAAGAAAAAACCGAGACAGTCTTTTGGAAGATATCTGGTATCGTTGTTAACTCCCAAGTATGTGCTTTTGCACAAAAGAAGAATTATCAAGATAACTTCAACCGTTTGAGTTTTATTGAAAAAGTAAACCGACCGGTGACGTATGGGACACCCTCTGGTTCGTTCGAGCAGTCCTGTTCTATCGTGTTCCCTTGCACACGCGTCGAGTCGACTTCGTGCCTCCGTAATTTGTGTGTTTCGAGGTCGCGGAGAGAAGAAGACCCGGTTTCGAGGCAGGAGAATCTCGCGGAGGTAGAAACGTGTCGAGCTCGAGATACCTCGACCGTATCGACGACGAAGAGGTACCGTGCGCCGCGACGAACAGGTGGGTTATAACACGCGCGAGGGAGCGAGAGACTGCGCATGCGCGCTGCCAATTTCTTTTACTCCCTGTACGATTTGACGGGGCACGGTCTCGAGACGGATCCAGACGCGCGAAAGTGCGAGCGAACGTACCACTCGTTACGAGTCAATTGTTTGTTTAATTACAGCGGAGGCGGGCGTCGGTCGCGTTAAACTCGGTGGATACGCGACCGTAAAACGTTGCCGCGACGACCTAGATTTTTAAATGCCCGGCATTTCGTTCGCGAGATAATCGAAGAACGCGTGCAACGCATACTGGTTCGCCTACGTCGCGTCGAATCGACGATTTCTTTTAATCGAACGCGTCGATGGAACGTTGCGTCTCACCTGGTACCGTAGACGAGACCGTGTACGCGATGTATCGGTTTTAATTCGCGCGCGGCACGTGCCTGGCCACGTGTACACCGCACGGAACACTCTCGTTGCAAATATTGTAACAACTTTTATGCAACGCTTTTAAAGCCGGGTCGATAAACTTTCCGACAACGTGGCGATTTTTCATTCATTAAACAGGTTTCTTCGTTACATTTCCGATGTTATCGGGCCGCCGCGCGATCTAGTTCCGTTGCGGATTGTTTCTTTTTGTTTTTTTTTTTGTTTTTTTTCTTCTCTCTTAATCACGAGCAACGAGCATATAATAGCGTATAAATTATTCGAAGGAGAAAACATAAATTTCATTGTAATTGAATAAACTTTTACTAAACCTGACTCCCGTTGCATTATTCAGGCTGGATTCATTTCGTTTCGGTGGCGGCAACATCGGGGAAGAAAATAAAAAAAAAGAAAGAAAGAAACAGATCTGTCTACATAATTCAGGAGGATGTATGTACTAAACATCCGGGACGAGTCTAACTTGCACGGAATGTTTGAAAATTATGGGTGTAGAACTGATTCGTAAGAAACGAATGGAAATACTTAACCTGGAATGAGGAGAATTTTCACCGGTACCGTGAAACAAATGCGCGCGGTAACTCGAAGAGAAAATTATAAAAATTGTTCGCGCGAAAATCTACAACCTTACCGGATTTTCTTTACTTAGAAGTATTTTTAACGATTCGATAACGATCTCGCCGAGCTGGTTCAATTCTATTCGGGTAATTACATCCGATAGCTAAGACTTGTCCGTATTAAAACACTCTCTGTTTGAAACCGAAACGAAAACTATACAAGAAGAAAGAACGGAAAGAATGTTTCACCGCTGAAGTTTGCAAAGTGTGATATATTCTGTGTGTAAGGTACGTGTACGTAACGTAGTTCAATAACGAGTATCGAATCCTCTCGTGTCCAATTTATAAAAGAAAAAAAAGAAGAGATTATTCAACAGGAGTCCCCAACGATGTTCGTACACGCATCGAGAAAAGATCGAGACTGACCTGGCGTAATAGAATACGGGATGAGAGCCCAGAGTGGTGTGTACAGTTACACAGGTCGCTTAGACCAGCGAACGATAAAAGAATCGATGCTCCGTATGTGGGCGATCCTCGAGAAAGTAAAAGAATTCTCCAGGGCCACGTATATTGTCTTTTCAACCTGGTGCCATAACCGCCCACCGTCCTACGTTATCGCGATCCTATGCGGGCGGTGTGTTCAACTTATGAAACGTCGACCAAAGAGCGTGTACAAGGATTTCGAAGAATGCGAAGATCGTTGTTCAATATTTCGAACCCCTATTTCGTGCAGCGTTGCGCAATCGGAGTAACGATTAACGAGAGTACCTAACGAGTACCTATTGGGTCGTTGGAAAGTAATTTCGTTCTCCAAAATGGAGAATATATAATTTAGTTGAATGTTTGTACATTCTAAAAGAATCTTGTTTCATTTTTATCGGGAAAAAACGAAATGACCGAAGTTTGGGAAGTCGTTTCGTTTATTTTTTTTTGGTGAAAATGAAACACGATTTTTTTAGAGTGTACAAACATTTTATTAAATTATATGTATTAAATTAGAAATTATGTAAAATGACTTTCCGTATTTCGGTCGTTTAGTTTATTTTTTTTTTGGGTGAAAATGAAACACGATTTTTTAAGAGTGTACAAACATTTTACTAAATCCCATATTCTCCATTTTGGAAAACGAAATGACTTATCGAACAACCTTCATTATATAATGTAGAATATATAATTTAGTAAAATGTTTACACACTCTAAAAGAATCTTATTTCATCTTTACCAAAAAAAAAATGAAACAACCGAAGTTTGGAAAGTCGTTTCGTTTTTTTTTGGTGAAAATGAAACACGATTTTTTAAGAGTGTACAAACATTTTACTAAATCCCATATTCTCCATTTTGGAATACGAAATGACTTTTCGAGCAACCTCCATTATATAATGTAGAATATATAATTTAATAAAATGTTTATACACTCTAAAAGAATCTTGTTTCATTTACCAAAAAAAAAAAAAAACGAAATGACCGAAGTTTGGAAAGTAGTTTCGTTTTTTTTTGGTGAAAATGAAACGATTTTTTAAGAGCGTACAATCATTTTACTAAATCCCATATTCTCCATTTTGGAATACGAAATTACTTTTCGAGCAACCTCCATTATATAATGTAGAATATATAATTTAATAAAATGTTTACACACTCTAAAAGAATCTTGTTTCATTTACCAAAAAAAACAAAAAACGAAATGACCGAAGTTTGGAAAGTAGTTTCGTTTTTTTTTGGTGAAAATGAAACACGATTTTTTAAGAGCGTACAAACATTTTACTAAATCCCATATTCTCCATTTTGGAAGACGAAATGACTCTCCGAACAACCGAACACACATCGCGAAGCTTTTCTCCACGTCGTGGCACGTTGCACGTGTAACGAATATTGTAAATTTTCGCGACAACCGACCGGAACGAGTTTCTCGTCCCTTGGTCCGATCGAGGCGCAAAAATGCGTAAAATCGCGTATAAATTGGCCGCGTTGGCGTACGAAACGCGAGGGGTGTAAAATTAATTTCAAATTTATTCCCTTGGGCGATGATCGCGCTCGAGGTGTATAAACAGTCGATTATAAATGCGGCGGCGTTTCGATGAAGTTTATACGGAATTATTTACCCGGGTCAACATCTCGCGTACGTTACACCGCGTGATAATTTTTTATCGTGGTTCGAGTTGGCCGAGCTTCGTGATTCATACGGTGTTTCACGCTCGCGCGAATCATGGTGGATGGTTCTCGACGATCGTGTTTCTTCGTGGCTGAGACGAGAAAAAAAAAAAGAAGCGGAAACCAAAAAAAAAAAAAAAAAAAAAAAAACGGAAACGAGACGCGGGAATATCAATTCCGTAGGGATAAATTACGTTCGATCGCGTAAACGAACGAACGTGATTGGAAAGTCAAAGTGCGTACGGACGGCTCTCCGTGGTCGTAAACCCTGTTAGGAAAACGAAGATGGTGAGTTCTTTATCAGTTTCTTCGTACGTACTATCTCTTGTTTGTACTTCCAGAAAATACACGCGGTTTCGTGCCTTTCACTTGAAAATCGTTCGCGTTACGTCCCTACGCGAGAGCCGGGTAAATATTTGTGGATCATCTATTACACACGTACGTGTAAACCCGGCTTAAGTGTTTCGTTAAACATCGCTGCGGTGGATAAAGTCTCGAGCCTTTGGATAACGACACGTTATCCGAAACAATTAGGGAATCGTTTCGTTCGTTCAACTTATGTGTATTTAACGCTCGACTGTTGACTCTAACGCACTCGATCGTTGTATTCGCTTCCGTGTGTCTCGATGGTTCAATTTTTTACGGTACACGTCTCAGTGTCTGCGGATATTGTAGCAATGTTCTTGTAAAATTTTATAAAAAGGTTCAAATAGGAAATCCTGATCGAAAAGATCTCAATTTGACCAATTGACGTATCTTTTGTACGAATCGATACACGCCCCTAGATCGTTCTCGCTGACCAGTTTGATACACGTTGCACTGATCGGTTCAACGAATCGTTAATTATAAAATAATTGCAAGGATTCGAAGATTTACAATCATTATACATTATTCTCTGCAAATTAATCGCATCCTCGGAGGAAAATACGCGGAACTTACGTAATTGGTAATGGAAAATGTATCAACTTGTACGTTATATGGTAATTTTGTCGAATACTCGATACCTTGTTAGAAAAATCTCGGATGGATGATTTTCCAATTACATCGAAATGTTTATTTAAACGGTTACGTCTTGCGTTTTGAAAAATGAGATCCAATATCAGTATTCTCTACAAATTGGTTGCATTCTCGCGAGGAAAATATCAACTTGTACGTTGTTGTACGGTAATTTTATCAAATACTCGATACCTTGTTATAAAAATCTCGGTTGGATGATTCTATTATACAATTACATCGAAATGTTTATTTAAATGGTCACGTTTTGTGGTATTTGAAAAATGAGATCTAAAATCAATATTCTCTACAAATTAATCTCATTCTCGTAGAAAAATACTCGGAACTTACATAATTTGTAATGAAAAATAAATTTCGTCAAGTACTCGATACCCTGTTATAAAAATCTCGGTTGGAAGATTCTCCAATTACATTGAAATGTGTATTTAAATGGTTACTGGCGGTATCTGATAAGTAAGATCTAAAACCAATATTCTCTACAAATGAATCTCATTCTCGCAGATAAATACACGAAACTTACATAATTTGTAACGAAAAATATATGAACTTGTACATTATACTGTAATTTTGTCAAATGCTCGACACCTTGTTACAAAAATCTCGGTTGGACGATTCCCCAATCGATTTTCCATTTCGATTCTTACTTCGAAAAAATACACGAAACTTACATAATTGGTAACAAAAAATATATCAACTTGTACGTTGTACTGTAATTTTGTCAAATACTCGACACCTTGTTACAAAAATCTCGGTTAGACGATTCCCCAATGGATTTTCCATTTCGATTCTTACCTCGAAAAAATACACGAAACTTACATAATTGGTAACAAAAAATATATCAACTTGTACGTTATACTGTAATTTTGTCAAATGTTCGACACCCTGTTACAAAAATCTCGGTTGTACGATTCTTCAATTACATCTAAACGTAATCATCTCCATTTCGATTCTTACCTCGAAATGTGTATTTAATCGGTGACTGGTATTATTCGCTAAGTAAGATTTAAAACCGAAGACACTCGATTCTCGATTCTCGATCGAGGTTTATTCACGGGCAACAGGTGATCCATCGAGACGGACAGTTCGTTGCGCCTCCGCATACACTTCTGTAAGTTTTCACGTTGTCCCGCGCGTTCGCATTCCGTGCAGATCAAATAGTTTCCATTTCACTAGCTAGATTCGGTGTACCATTCCGGAGTGACTTTCACGCAAAGAAATCATTCTGGTCACATAGCGTGGCGCACCTCGCTAGAAATTCCATAATGACCCACTACGACCATCGAGGGGAAATCTTGGCTCGTTGGTTCGCGCGAAATCTTTTGTCCGCGCACTTGCCCAAGTATGACAAAAATGAAAAAAAAAAAGGAAAAAAAAGAAGAAAAACAAAGAATCTTTATTCAGCTCGCGCGACGCGAGGATTTATTACCAGACGTAGCGCAGAAAACGTATTTGCGTTGCAAAGATCGAACGCTTCCTCTCTCATCTCACGAGGTAAGCGTTCGATTCCTCTTCAACCAGGAAACAACGTTCGCGAGTGTAACGCGTAGCTATCGTTCGCTTCTGATCGTCCAGGTTCGTGTAACGCCGAACTTGATTGTAATTGAACTCTCCTGTATCCCGTTTCTCGAGTATCGTTTCTTTCACGGGTAGGAAATGGCGTGAACGGTTTCATAAGTATCGCCGACCACTTTCTCTCCGAGCTCTCCTAACAACCTTTGTTACATTATATCGAAATCGGATGTGGGCCAACGCCACTGGAGACTCGCAACGAAACACGTACAACGCGATACTCGAAACGAACCCTGTGGACACGAGTATCCAAAAAAAGAAAAAAAAACGTATCACTGTAACGTAGACGAACCCGTGTCGAACGATACCGTACATTCTCCCGATTCGATACTCGAACCTTCAATTTTCGTTCGATGGTACGTTCAGAGATACGATAGGCGTTCTCCGGACTCGATCCATCGAGAATCCATCGAGAATCCATCGAGAATCCATCGAGTACTCACGTTAACCATCCGTGGTTGCGTTTCGGTTCTATTCCAGGCAGAGTAACCTCTTCGCGGAGGTCCTCTTGGAGATCCTCCTCAAGGTCGCGCGGCGGTCCTCTCACTTTATCACTGGTTCCCGTCGGAAGAAAGGATCGGTACTTGCGCACACACTGACCTTACGGGACACTTGCACTTTCGTCGATCGACCCCACTGCGCAGAAACAACCGACCGACCGTGTACACGATGAAAATCGAGTGGAAACGACGAGAACGGTTGCGGTGATCTCGGTCGACGAAACAACACGGTCAAGTCAAACAACACGGCTCTAACCCGTGCGAAACGTAACGTACGAGTGGTGCATCTCGCGGCACCGTTCACGGTGATGTGAAAAAAAAAAAAGAAACTCAACCACCGAGTGACTACGACCGAATCACCGACCGACTATGCGCTGACTACCAGCCGTGAACTGCCAGTCGCGGATCCGGACCCGATCACCACCATCCTGGCTGGCCTTCCTCCTCTTTCTCTGGTCGCCGAGTTACTGACGACCATCCTCTCTCTTTTACTTCCCCCCATTCCACGCCACGCAGCGCTTTGTCCTCTCCACCCAGCAGCCGAACTTTGTTTACCAAGTTTCGTAAAACCGAGTGCACACGCGCTAGGTACTCACGGTTCAGCCACGATCGATTTGGGAATCGAAACGGACCGCGAAAAAGTCCCAGTAACGAAACGTCTCGCGGACACGTGTCCGTGGAGAAGTAACGGTGAGTTTCTATTTTTTTTTTCTTCTTCCTTTTTTTTTCGACGCGTTGCTCGAAATGGTCGGAATCGGAGGACGCTCGAGAGTGCGATAACAGTGCTTCGGAAGCAATTATAGGAGCACGAGTCGAGTGGCGCGACTGGTTTCTACTTTCGAGAGAAAAAAAGAAAAAAAAAAAAAGACACTCCGGGACACGTGTTTTCTATAAATAGGTACTTGAAAAATTGATCAAGAATTTCTCCACGCTTGCATAATATTCTATACCGTGAGTATCGATCGTACCATGTATCAGTGTCGAAGTTCAATTGTAACGAATATTTAGGTTCTTTGTCCTTTTCTCGGTGTATTCAACGAACTCTTTAAATTGGAACTGAGGTTTAATCGTGGATTATCGAGTTGGAGGGAGTGTAATTAAGGTATGTAACGGTAGGTTTTGGAATACGATTTGGAAAGTGTAAAGGTATAGATTGAAACGATCGATCACGTTATAGATGTTTTCTGTAAAGACACCGTGAAATTTCTCGATGGCGGAACCGTACGAAATTAACCTTAACGACGGGTGAAAAGTAGACGGGCGAGCGACGAGAACCCGGTGGAAAAAGAGAGCAAAAGCGAATTGTAGCTGAAAGAAGAGAAAACGAGGACCGTGGCCCGGAGCTACGGCCTGTTCTGGTGAAAGCTCATGCACGTTGACTTTGCTCGAAATGTTCGTTCCGGCGTAATGCCAGAAACTGTTCTCTGGCAACCAACAGCTGATTTCTCTAACAACTTGCACTTTGATCTTCTTATTGAGTAACCGTCCTTTGAAAATACATCGTTCACTCGAAGAACGTTGTTCCTCGATACGATTCGGTTGGGCTTTGTATTCGTGAAAGGGTCGAAGAAACTTTGATTAAAATTTCCTTGCATCTCGCTCGTTATACACGGTGGATACACGAGAGAATCGAATTGGGAAGAATTGAATCGTTTCGAAAGGAAATATTGTTCGTGTTGTTATTTCACGGGCAGTGCGTCGACATTTAAACGACAGAAACAACGATGGTCAAGTGTCACGGTCCAAGAACAATAGAAACTCACTTGATGCTATACTATCTCCTTTTATCGAACCTTAGAAAGTATGCAAGTAAAATGCACCCACGGTGGGATAGAGTGTACGTTCCACGAATGCGCTTTGGACTGTTTCAATTGCAAAGTGCAACACGGCGCTATCTGGTAACTACTTGAAATACTTAATGTACGTGAAATTATATATCTTACCGGATTCAATTTTTTTGAATATTAAATAATCGATAGTACGAAACTTTGATTATGTATTGAGAAAGTGAAGAGGTGAAACTTAAGAATGAAATTATTTAACGATATCTCGACGTATCGTGAAACCTGGAATATCAATACGGATAAAATTCCAAGGACAATGTGACGAGTCATGGATGAAATATAGAACAGATACTAGAGCCATATCGATTGAAATTTCAATCGTTTTCGAATAAATAAACGTCGGCATATTTAGTTTCAATTCCGATCGCTTGTAGCATTATAATCTTACGTCTGAATCGATAATATTGGAAGTGACACGGAAATGGTAAGAGTTTTCTAATCGTGTCGTTTCCAACGTTATCGATTCAGTTTGGAATAGAATATCAGCGGTACCTGGTTGCAGAAATTAGAACTGAATGCGACGAGAATTAATTATGTTGGTAAGACAGACCTGTTTCGAAACGAGGTATCTTCATCTAATGTTAATACATTTTTCATTACAAATTGCATACAATATAAATTGTATATGGTATAAAACCAAGATGTATTATACTTTATGAGAGTTAAAGAAGTATTGCTAATATTTAAGAATATATTTCAAGTACTATTTCATTGGATCTAGATGAAATCGGATCGGATATATTCATATTTGGATTATTTATGACATAAGTAATTTGCGCAATTTAGTTCTATGTTGTATTTGGTAAGTGACAATTTTATACCAACCTAGACCGATAATGTAGGAAACCTAATTTCTATAAGCAAATTAATAATTTATAGTAATTTCGTTTGTACCGCGTGTCGAGGGAGATCGATAGATATTTGATTCCATTTTTTCTTAAAATATAACAATGAATAGAAGAATTTACACGGAACATTTCTGTAATACCAAATTTTACTAAATGTAACACTAAAAGTAAATACATTAAAGTTGGTATTGTGTTTAATAATTTCATACGTAGGCGTTTTTAATGTATTTCACAGATCCATATTTAGGACGAAATTTTTATTTTTGTTTACCTACAGTCGATATTTTAGAGAATTCCTCAATTATATCGTGTTCCTTCTGTCGGTAATAATGTACCATTCATCAGTATTTCAGTATTTTAACCAAGAGTAGGTACAATATTGTCCTGACATTTGGTAAAAGTGTCTTTCATAATAATTGATATATGTAAATTGTTCTCGTTAACGAATGGTTTATCGTACTATAGTTGTCTTTAAAATACGTTATTTTTGCTACATTTAGTTCTCATTCCTACCACTAGTAGCACTTAACTCTTGTTCCAGTCTGAATCGATAAGGTTGGATTCTACACGAAAAATAGTAATTTTTTTTACAAATCTTGAATCCTGCAACAGAAACTTCCATCGAATATTCAGCTTACCTGTATCTCACCTGTACCAATACATATCGTATCTATTAAGGCGTTAAGTTTTACCTGAAAATTATCTGAAAATTGTCTAGATTATCTTAAAATTATCTGGATTATCTAAAATTGCGTGAACTCACGCCACCTCATGTGAACTCAGGGATTATTTGGATTACCTGGCTTATCTGGATTATCTGGAATATCCGGATTATCTAATAACAGATAATAGATAATAGATAAAGGACAATAGATAATAGAGAATAGATACCAGATAGTAGATAATAACCTGACCGCACGTGAAGGAACTTTGAAGTCTGCGGCTTTTTTGGGATTCGAACGACTAACCGCAGTTTATCCTCTCGGATTTCTATCTGGCCCACGCATGTCTGAGGTGTAACATAATATTGCTCGGTGTTACGAGCGAAGGTTCCACATTTTCGACTTCATTGGACATTATTATCATCCTTCGCACGCAACCGCGTGTTTCGAGTTCTCTATTTCTTCGTAACACGTACGTGGCAACAAAGGAACCCGTACCATTGTCTCTACCGCGACAACGATACAATTATTACCACCATCGTCGCAAAATACCACTAAAATCGCAATTTACGATAATCCTAACCGGTACGCAAATACAATTGTACTAAAATATTAAGTTGTTCGGAAAGTAATTTCGTCTACCAAAATGGAGAGTATACAATTTAATAAAATGTTTATACACTCTAAAAAAATAGTAAAATACCACTAAAATCGCAATTTACGATAATCCTAACCGGTACGCAAATACAATTGTACTAAAATATTAAGTTGTTCGGAAAGTAATTTCGTCTACCAAAATGGAGAGTATACAATTTAATAAAATGTTTATACACTCTAAAAAAATAGTAAAACACCACTAAAATCGTAATTTACGATAATCTTAACCTTAACGCAAATACAATTGTACTTAAATATTAAGTTGTTCGGAAAGTAATTTCGTTTTCCAAAATGGAGAGTATACAATTTAATAAAATGTTTATCTCAAAAAAAATAGTGTTTTATTTACACCAAAAAAAAAAAAGAAGAACAATTTTCCGAACAACCCAATACAATTGTACTTAAATGTATTTCTGAAACGCGAGCTGCTTCCCTGGTAAACCCATTCGTCGATACCGTGTCATCGTAAACGTAGGTATACCGAACGATTGGTTAAATACGCAAATAAAACGTAGGTTCGCCGATACCGATAAAATCGTCGTATAAAAACGTAGTCTTAAATGGTCCGTGGTGGAATAAATCTATTTAAATATTCATGGATTATGGTCGCGAGGAACGAAGAAATTCAAATTGTAACCCGACGCTAGCTCCGGTGTAACGGTTTGCAGTGTTTTCGGTGAAATTGGAGACGAAGAATTCGACGTGTTTCGAAGGTTTCCACGCGCCGATTACGACCGGTCACCGTCAGCCGTTTGCCGATCGGTCAACACGTTGCTTCTCATTATGGTAAAGTCCCTGTAAGAGAGACGGAGTAGGACGAACCGAAGGAGACACCGGTACACAGACTCGGCACGGTATTGGTGCTGCCACCCGTGGACTTCCCCGGACTTCGCGGCTTCACGCTCGGATTCGTTCGTGGGACGCGAAGTAAAAACTCGTGAGATTACGACGATCGTCGCCACGATAAGAAGCCGATCGGATGAAAATCCACGGGAGACGATAATCTAACCTGACGTTCGTTATCCTCTCCGCGTTCACTCTCCGGGAACCCCCTACGGTGTGCGTCTCCCGATATGCACAATTAATAATCTTTTAATTCCCGAGCCGTGCCTACCGAACGCTGCTGTCGCCGAGAATTCAAATAAATCGTCGTTCCACGTGATTTCATAGACCCGTCCTGGTATACTACCGACTTTGATTGCTTGTCGCTCGTAGCGAGGTGTACACTCGTTTCACAGGAGGTTCAATTAAATATTCAATTACGAATATGTTCCATCAACTTCGTCGCTGGCGAACAAATACGTGTTTACACTCCGAACGACGTAATGACGCACTGTGCTGTGTCCCGTATCCGAATACCTCGGTGTGTTTATACTTTTGTACGGATTGTGTTTCTTAGGTACGAATGCTTTGTTTACGTATAACATTTGTGTACAATGCGTGTATATTGTCCTTCGTTTGGTATAATTTGATTCTTTAAGGTCGTTTGAATTGTGTCCGCGATGTATCGAAACTTAAACGTGTAATTCTTTCCCTCTGCATTTCTTATCTTGTTGCACTGGGTGGTTGGTTAAGTTCTGAGGATTTTTATTTACTTGGTAGCGGTTGTAATACTCACTTTTGCTTGTGATACTCTTCTGTTACTAAATTTGTTCACTTTGTCACGAATTTGGAACACGACAGCCTTTGTCCATTTTTTCTCAGTCTCCTCGTTGCATTATTAGGTGGTTGATTAAGTTCTGAGGATTTTTATTTACTTAGTAGCACGCAACAAAGTTTGTCGTGATCGATGGTTCCTTTCAAACCGTGTTGCATCGACCTAAACGGGCGACAGTCTCGAAGTGCAACATCCGGGTAGCAAATTTGGCGAGGAAGAACACTCTAGCTTTGTTATCGTTACAACAGAGGCTTTGGTGATATGCAGTCTGGTATTATTGTACCACGGGTTAACTTTTGTTCGCTTCGACGTTACTAAGGGACGTTTTTTACTTCTCGAGATACAATTTGAGTAAATATGAAAAACATTCTCAAATACAGAAAACTATCGTTAGTCGTGCTATACAATGACGAATTTTACGACGAATTGTCCAATCTTTTTTCTTTTCGCGTTACAATTCGAGTAAATATGGAAAACATTTTCAAATACAGAAAACTATCATTAGCGATTCTATAAAATGACGAGTTTCACCGAAGAATATTTTTATTTTTCGCGTTGCAATTCGAAAAATAAAAATATAAAAATATGGAAAACATTCTCGTATACAGAGAACCATCGTTAACGGTTCTATAAAATGACGAATATTTTTACTTTTCGCAATACAATTCGAGCAAAGATAAACATTCTCAACTACAGAAAACCATCGTTAACGGTTCTATAAAATGACGAGTTTCACCGCCGAATATTTTGATTTTTCGCGTTGCAATTCGAGCAAAGACAACCATTCTCAAATACAGAAAAGTGTCATAGGAGCGAACACGTTCGCATCGGGGTAATCGCGTACGCTCTTACGGAGTAGCTGCGCGAAACGCGTATTATCTTCGTCAGCGTTAAGAGCGCCTCGGGCGGTTCTCACCGCGCGACGAAACCGCGGGCCTTACGAGAGGGTGGGAGGTTCGGGTTACAAGGGACCAGTACACACGTATACACTTCGAAAAACAGTTATACCCGCGCACGTACCAACGATCCTTATTTATGTCGTCGCTCTTCCGTTCCCTAACCGTCGTCGTCGTCGTTGTCGTTGTCGTCGTCGTCGTCGTCGGCGTCGTTGTCTTCGTCTCCCCCTTCGTCGCCCTTTTCTCGCCCTTCTCCCTCCGTCTTTTCTCTTTCGCATTATCGAGCGAGCGGCACCGCGCTTTTACGGTCGGCGTATATCAATGACTGGCCCAAAGGAAGATGGCGCGGAGATGGGAAGCGGGAGAAAGGGACCAGCCCCGTGACAATGCACGGGATATAAAAACTTGCGTAAAGCTGTCCCACTTATGGGGACCTCGGGGGCCCGGCGCTCGCTGAATGGAGCGCAATAACCTTTTATTTATCGGTGACTTAAACCGCGATTTTTCTCGACGGAATCGAAGGCGTTCCGGTGTTAAAGACTTTCCGTTCAGGCCCGCGGTATACGTCACGGAACTTCGGGCCCCGCGAGCTGGACCGGATTTTAACACCGAAACTAACAAAGTTCAATCTGTTTCGAACTCGTTTGTAAAAGCACTCGAATATCGGTGACAATTTTTGTCGAAATACGTGCCGACAATTTTGGAAATAGAGAAATAATTATATTTGTAAATAGAGAAATAATCATATTTACAAATAGAGAAATAATCGTATTTGTAAATAGAGAAATAATCATATTTGTAAATTAATCCCTTAACACTTCACGTTTTTTTTTACTCAACCCGTTAATAACGATCGTATCGTTTCGTTATTGGTTTCGTTTCTTGGCTTCGTCGCGATGCGTTTTTTGTTCGTTATTTTGAACGTGGACATAGTATGTGCAGGAGAATGGTTATTTAAATATATGCAAGAGTAATCTTTATTATACTTAAACAGTAAACGGTGCAGTTAGAAGACGGTTAGATCTCTAGCGTTTAGAATACGAAATACTCGTTCTTTCGGTGTTAATCCGAGCTGGTCGGTGTGCTGTGCTGTGCATTGATTAGGTTTTCCGTGTTACGAATACATAATAATTTCTACCGCGATCCGGGGGGAGGGACTACTGTTCGCTCGCGTTGCACGCAATTTCGCCTACGCGATAAACGATCGTTTCGCGTACGACACGTGGTCGTTGGAATCGGTCGTTTGTAACAAATGCTCGTACGTTAGGCGTGCTATTAACGTCCCTGCAATGTTTACATTACGCGAGTTATCACCTAAAAGGTTTTTTCAATATCAGCGACATAACTATCAATGCAAATAAAATACAAACCACGAAAGATTACTTGTTATTTTATTTCGAAGTGTGCTCGAAAGAAAGAATTCTGTATCAAACTTTCTCTTCATTCTATTACGTAGAATTATCCTCTGCTAGATCGTACCCTGATTTTCCACCCATTCTGTACAGGGCCTGATAGAAGAGGGGGTAAAACGGTCCCAAAAAAGATTGCTTGTCGTTTTGAGCACGAAGTGTTCTCGAAAGAAAAAATTCTATACCAAATTACCTCTTCATTTTTTTACGTAGAATTACCCTCTGCTATATCGTGCCCTGATTTTCCACCCATTCTGTACAGGGCCCGATAGAAGAGGGGGTAACACGGTCCCGAAGAGTATCACGGCCCACGAAAGGCCTCAGTATCGCGTTCGTGAGCGGATTCTGTGGTAAAGGGTGGGTGTGACGATCCAAGAAGGTTGCACACCGCACCTATTGCGAAGATCCTCCTTTCCAGAAGGGCCCCGGAGCCCCTGAGCCCCGAATTCCACCGCGACTATTACGAGGAGCATTCGAGAGTCCCTCCGCGAGCACGTTCGCCATTAGAATTACAAATATACGCACCACACGGCACGCGCCCTGGGCGCTGAACTTCGTCGTGGCTTAATGTCAGACATTTCGCGAGAAATTCATCACAGGCCCTCGGGCTGCGAACGCGCCTTTACGATCGCGTTCGCCGGTTCGGAACAACGAGTCTCGTGTTTTGGAACAACGGAAATCGCAGACGCCAGATGGCGGAGCGACCTCTCCCGTCGACGATCGTTATTTTAAAGGCTGGTTCTAACCTCAAAGCTATCGATAGGAATGCGTGGCTCGGAGCGAGAGACTCGTATCGCGTTAACGTTAGAACCGCGTTAGGCGGCCATTTTCGTTGCAGATTTCGGTACAGATTTCGGTTCAAATTTCGGTACAAGTTATACTTGGTAATAAAACAGAAAAACGGAGTTTGCGAACGGCACGTACCGGAAGTAGGTAGAGACAATTGTTTCGTTGTGATGTATCAGAGTAGATAGAGAGAATTCTGGAGTATAGTTTTCGTCGAGGTGTGACTGTAGAATTTTAATCGAACGATCGAATAAGAAACTTAAATCGTTAATAATTTCAATAGAGTAAGTTAACACGAATCAAAATTATAGAATTTTCTAATAATAACGAATAATTACCCAGAATTGGTCTTACGATTATGTTTACGTATTTATACGATGAATAATTCGCGTTTGAAAGTTAAGTTTTTCTTCCTTTGAATCGTTACAATTGCAAAATTATCGAACGTTATACAGAGGCCACTGTACGTCGAACTTTCGTTCGTTAAAATCCTTTAACTCGAAAACCTCGACAACTTCGAACCTTTATAACCCGAGTAGCTCCTCCCTTCGTTTCGTTCTACTTTTACATTAAAAATTGTACATTTCTTACACTTTATCTCCTAAGTTACCCAAGTTCTCCTCCATTACGCTAGAAGTAACTTGCCCCGTAATCTTTAGTTACCCCAGAGCCCGCAATCTCCGTAGATGGCGCTGTCGACGAACGAAAAGCAAAGAACGGTTATTCCACCGTATCGAAGAGATCACGGTTGGTAACCCCGATCTTACGTATCCGCGCAGACATTGTAACCAACAGGGGCAAATTTGTAAATGGTGGTTCAATAGACGAGGCATTATTCCTCGACAAGTAACAAGGTAAACACGGCGCGTATTATGAACAGGGCGGTGATCGAATCAGTTACTCGTTGGCACGTAAAAATCGCGATGCACAAATAATCGTCGATTCGATAAAGCTCGAGACACAATAGCGTCCTGTCCCGCATACGTGTTAATCGACGATGCGTCTTTTCAGTTTCGGAACCCTTCCAGGTGTCCCCACGTTGCCACCGAGGCAGGGAGCATGAAACCGTGGCGATTTTTTAACTCCCACGGGTGGTCGTCGCCGGGTCATCGGATTCATCGTTGCCGATCCCCCGGCACGATTTGTCGCTGGATCATCGTGAAACGTGCAAAGCGAAAAATCGCTATCGTCTATTGTGCGGAACGATAAGGCCCCTATTTGCGGTTCCCACGCCCGCGGTGGGCGCGTGCACATATACAGATTTTTCGTCGCTGTTTCGCATTATCGTCTCCGTTGTACTTATCGCGAAAGTCGACTCCGACGATACGAGGAGCCAGATTGCGAGTACCTACGTCACGATTGGTCCTTTCTCGTACAACTCTTCGTCGACAGTGGTTCTCATCGTTCCGCGTTCGTGGTAAGTATACGGTGTAGGAACTATGTTCGATTATTTAATTAATTTTATTCACGCGCGAGAAAAGGTATAAAATGTAAAAGGGATACTATTGGGAAAAGTAATATTATTCGGTTGTTCGGAAAGTCATTTAGTTTCTTTTTTGGTAAAAATGAAATACGAGTTTTTTAGAGTGTAAAAATCATTTGATTGAATTGTATATTTTCCATTTATGGAGAACGAAATGATCTTTTTGAACCAATCTAATAAGATTGTAAGTGTCGCTCGAAAAGTCGTGTGAATCGATTCGATTGCATATTATTCGCGTTACTTGGTACCTTGTAAACTTTGGGTTCAATCTACGGTTTACATTTCTCGCGAAGAAGTCGACCTTGTCGTTGAGGCTACCGCCGAGGCGGATTATTCTGTTCGATGGATCGATGTGAGAAATGGTGAAAGAGTGTCGACGAGGTGCGAGAAGAGATTTCACGGATAGTGGCGAAACATTCAAGTCGATGAGCTCGATGATGGATCGTTGAATCGATCGTTTGTAATTTTATGCGGAAAACGTTGGTGTTTTCGCATTTCTGGCGAGAGTAAGCGTACTTAAATACCATAAGGGTTAATTCACTTCTGGAAAATTTCAATAGGTGACATACTTTGGTATTGAGTTTCGTGTCATTGAGTACAATGTTGCGGAGAAGGTAAATAGTAGCTTTTGTTTTTGTGTTTAGGGTGAGAGTAAGTGTACTTAAATACCATAAGGGTTAATTCACTTTTCAATGATCAAAATCTTGCTTCTCTTCGATGGCGCAGTTATTTTCACTCCCGTTGTTCCTCCCCGAAAAATATTTCCTTCTCCGTACAAATGTAACGAGAATACAGCCTTTATCAAAATTTAAACAATTGTCTACGATAGCTTTCGTTCTCTTCTTTCTTCTTTCGTTACGATCCACGACAATCCTCTCGAGAAGAAATTTTCCAGCTGGAGAATACATTGTAAATTAACATCCAATGCATAAACTCGACAAAGCTTAACCCATTGCACTCGAAGCTTTTCTGTTACCAAAAACCAGCACCTCGTTAAAATCCTTCCAATCGTGTAATCAATTTAAAACGTAACATTTTCATTCCAAAATTTCATACACATACGTTTACATCTTAAAAGAAAGTAGTAATTGAATTTTAATTTCAATTCCAAACGATGGTTTTCCAAATCGGAGAAAGTACACGGAATTAAGTGACGTTTCGAGGATCGCTTCTCGAGTGAAAATGGTCAACTCTTGCCATTTTCTATAACCTATGGACCGAGTCTACGTTTCGTTTGGAGTTCGATTCTAGCATCGTGGTCACCGTCACGTAGCGCGAACCGACGTGGAAACGTGGATAAGAGGAGCGAGTAAGAGAAAAAAAAAAAAATGTTCGTCTCGAGCGGTCTCGGCTTAAACGAGGAACATGCAAATGGCCGGCTAGAACAAGAGCGGCGCCCGAGATACCGTGGCGCGATAATATTTCAATGTACGTAGCTAGGGTACTAGCCGGCGCTTGGGTTCCCTCGGCGGTAGCGTGGGGTGTCGTCTCGTGTGAATCAGCCTTGAAGTGGTGACTTTCGAGCCGGTTAGCCCGGGACTCGGGCCGATCATCGAGCAAAACGAAACAAACGAATACGACTAAGACTTAATTAGCCGGGGCAGGGTCGGTCCAGGGTGCTCCGACGTCGTTACGACAAAATCATTTGTGGCCTCTCGTCGGGGTCCCTCGAGCGCGTCCGATTGGTCCCGACGCGACGATTTAATTACCGCGGCGTCTTCCCCTCCGCCGTTCCGCCTTCACACCGGCGCTCGGCTTCGATAATTAATCGGCCGCTTAATTGATTAATCGATTAATGGTCGGATACGATCGAGCGGTAAGCGGGACCCGCCAGATAAATCGTGTAAGCGCTTCGAGCTGTCGCGAATCTCGAACTCTGGTCCCCTCTGGTTCCCTCCAGTCACCCCCTCGCCTCCCCCGGTTTGCCCCTGGCCACCACCGAGTCACGACAAGACAGGAACACGAACACGCTGTCCCTACCGGGGGCCGGCAGTAAAGTATCCTCGACGCTGGTTAAATCTTTATTTAATTTTAACGGGGGTTGCCCACCGATCCCGGTGATTCCCATCCACTTTCTACGTGGCTTCCGTTCTCGTGGAGGTGATCACACCGGCCGAGGAGGGAGGCGGATTATCGAACAATGTACGATCATTTCCTCGTTTGACCTCGGCGTCACTCTGGAAGAGTCTTCAGTGGTAAATTTTTGGTATATTAGATAGATCAGATCGTGAGGTTAATTCAAAACCTCAAAGCAATACGTTTTAGATACGTTTATTGAAGTAAATATGGATGCACTGAAGTATAACCTCGATTTTATATATTGGTAGTTATAATAGGTACTTATAATACAGGCGTACTTAGTTGAATAAATTCAATTGTAATTTAAGATCGATACCTATCGATCAGTACCGACTCATATTAATCGATACCTATACGTTTTAAATACATTTATTGAAATAAATATGGCTGCACTATAGTATAACCTCGATTTCATATATTGGTACTTATAATAGGTACTTATAATACAAACATATTTAGTTGAATAAATTCAATTGTAATTTAATCCAAGGTTACAGATCGATACCTATGCGAACTATCCCTGCGTAAAATTATAATCTTGCACAAGATACTTCCAGTTCGTGTATTGTTTAATTACAATACATTCAATACATTACATTACAATTGAATAAATTGAATTGTAAATTAATTCGAGGATACGTGAAAATCTGGTCACACTGGTCAGTACGGATCGCCTAATTCTGAAATAAACATTTCTTGGACTCGAATCGCGCGTTCAGAGTCCCAGAGACGAGATTTCTGCTCCGCGTGGGTCGAAACCGACCCGAGCTCGGTCGACGGTTAGAAAAGTATCGTTCGCGCGGGCTCGTTCAAATTCGAGGAGGACGGTTCGATCAAAGTCGCGTCTCTCGGTCGTCGGTGGACGAGTTTGTAACGTTGGTAATTGTCAGGTGGGTCGATAGGGCGTCGAGTGCAGAGCACAGACGGTATATCGACCCTCCTCCTCCTCCTCATCCTCCTCATCCTCCTCCTTCCACGACCAGACCAGGTTGAATCCGTGCTCCGCAGTTGTCGCAGGAGTTCCGTGCCCGGAAGTTTGATTACACCGCGGACCCTTTCGATTCCGCGACACGGAATTAGTTTATCGCTTGATTTACACACGTGGAATACGTTACACCTCCCGAGGAATCGACGTGGCCAACTTTCTAACCTCGAATCACCGCATTGCGTAGATTTCGAGACTATTTCTCGTTCTATTATTTCGAAATTTTCGAAGATATTAAACACGCGGAGAAAACAAGTCTAAAAATTTTGCTATCTCTAGAATCGCGCGTTTCGCGCAACTTTTAATTCGAATTTAACTTTTAATTTAAACTTCACTTTTAATTCGAACTCAACCATTCATTTAAACTACACTTTTAATTCGAACTTCGTTTTTAATTACAAAACAACGATTCTCCACTTTCCTCGTTCTTATTCCTCGCTATATATTTTTCAACAATATCGTTCACCTCGGTCGATCGTACGGGCACGCCATTTAACTTGCAACGGGAGGGCGTCTCGCTTTTTTTTTTCCCTCCGCAATCTGAATTTCCATCGGAGCGAACGGGCAACTTCTAGGAGTAAGTAAAAAAATCGGAAAACTCCGGTGTCGCAGGCCGTGGCGACGTTCCCCAGGTGAGATCGACGCGCCGCGTCCCTTCCGTGTAACGACGCGATTGTAACGAACATCCAAACTAATCTAATTTACAGGAAGGTTCTGTACACGACAGTGTAACCGCACAGACACGCCGAGATGGTTTTCCTCGGTCTACGTAGAAATTAGTTTCCAAAACAATTTGGAATTGCAAATGGGGCCAGGGTTCTGGGCGACGATTCCTCGTCGGAATCTACCAACTTCCGCCCGGATCCATCGTCGACGACTTTCCCCGGGAATTGGAACCCGCGATAGGTTCAACGTCGTGAAATATTTTTTATTTCAAAGGCAGGAAGATTTTTCGATAAACATCGTTTCGATGGTACCGTGCTACATTTTTCTATTTATTTTAATTTCGATGGGGGTTAATTCAATTTAGTCTTACTATTTTACTTTCATTGTTCGGAAGTAGGTTTACTGTATTATAGAAATAGTGTACTGTTTAAGTTTGTTAAAAATGGTCAACGAACGTTGTTACACTATTACAGAAAAAGAACACGGTCGATGGAGAAATTATCATCAACTTGTCTGAGATGAAAAACACGGATCGTGATTTACATTAACGAGCTCTATAGTTAAACATAGACGTTCTTAATTTATATTCTTCTATCTTTCGTAACACTTCCAAATTAATGATATCTATTTTCTTGTTTTCTTTTTCTATATCTGATGATTTGGTAACTCTTCCTTCCGTCGTTTATCCACGATAAACTTTAACATCTACGAAAGTCGCTTATGGACTTGTAGTCGATAGATTTGATAAAATTACGCACACTCGTCGAACAAAATTTCCAAAGACTTCTTCAGCAAGATTTTCGCCCTGACGAGATTTAGTAGCTTTAAAAGTTGCATCGATCGAGATCGTACGAAAATCGGCTGTCCTGTTGTTTCGTTTAACTGTAATTCCTCGCATCTCCCTTTCACCGAACGCGTGTGTCTCTGTTGCTTCTTTCGAGGTATACGTGCACGGGTTGTTTAGAAGGCGGTGGAGAACGTCGGAATAAATCCAGCGTTTCGTCAGTCAGAGGGTCAACGGAGCCTTTGATCTAGATGAACTTCTTGCGAGATCTCGTCCTGCAACATTTCAAGTTTCTTTCTCGAATTCCTAGATCCTCGGTCATACGTTCCAGATCGTGTACGTGATCCGAAGAGAGCGGCGGATAAAATGCGTTTCCATTAAATTTCGTTTCCTTTGTGCCACGTTCCCCGATCCACCACGCGCTTCGTTAATTAACAATCGAATCGATCTACGCTGCGTCTCGCATTTCGTGATAATTTATCAACACGAAACTGTCAACGATACCGAATTTTCCGTGATCATCGACGAGTAATTTCTTCACTTTGCCCAATCGTCGAGCGATGAAATACTGGGTGTCCCAGAAAGTTAAGGTCAAACGTCAGGAGCACGTAACGCGCGGTCGTGAAAACGAGCAAAAAGTTTAATAAACCCGGATTCGAGTATCGTTTCAGAGTTGCGAGATGCTTTCATTTACGAGTACGTAACACCACGAAAGACTCTATCGCGTGTCTACTTACAACTTATCGAGCGAGTCGTTAGGTCCGGCAATGTAAATATAATTTACACCGGCATTACGTGGTTGCAGGTAACAGATGTTGTTTGGCGGTGGAAGCTGACTTTGTCGGTTTGGTGTTACAGCCATGTGCGCGTACAGTTGTTTTACCGTTATATTCTTTAAATAACAATTCGTGGATAAGAACGTTTGGTAATTCGGAAACTAATGATATACGAACACACGTTCATTCACGACGAATTGTGCACGCTTCTGAAGATCGATCGCAACTTTCTGTGACACCGTGTATTGCCATTTTTCGAATTTCGTTTCGAGAGTGCTATCAATTGACCGTTCAAGGTCACCCGACAACTCCCCCCACTCCATTCTTTCACCGCTGCAATTCCATTCTCTCGTTTCTTCGCGCGATCTCGCGCGTGTACTTTTCGTCTCTCTCGTTTCTTCGCGCGTATACTTTTTGTCTCTCTTGTTTTTTCACACGTATACTTTTCATCTCTCTTATTTTCTCGCGCGCATACTTTTCATCTCTCTCGTTTCTTCGCGCGCATACTTTTCGTCTCTCTTATTTTCTCGCGCGTGTACTTTTCATCTCTCTCATTTTTTCACACGTATACTTTTCATCTCTCTCGTTTTTTCACACATATACTTTTCATCTCTCTCGTTTTCTCGCGCGTATACTCTTCGTCTCTCTCGTTTCTTCGCGCGATTTCGCGCGTATACTTCTCGCCTCTTACGAAATTTCGTAAGAGAAGACTTCCAGTTACCTCCAGCTCGCCTACTAATTTTCCTCGTTACTTTTACCCCGCGAAGATGCAAAATTATCTTCGATCGCGAAAGAAAAAACTCCACCGACGGAGCCGCGCGACGAAAACGATCGACGAGGAACCGTGGCGGTGAAACGTTAGAGTGGGGGGAACCGTCTAGCGATCTTGGGCGGCCAATTAATACCGCGCGGACTACCAGGCTACGAAACGGTAACGCGATGGAAGTTACAGGACGAGCTAGAGGTAGCGGGAGGGCGATTCATCGAGTAGTTTCGTTAACACAGATCTCGAAGGGATAATCTCAGCGATCCAGTTTGGTAGTCGGTTCGTTCCCCGTCCGTTTCTCCGGGCGTTGTATTAGAGGCGGCGATAACTCGCGTCGTAATCAGCGCTCGATCCGGCCTCGTAAAAATATAATTTACTGAAGCACGAAAAAAAGAAAGACGGAAATAGCGGAGGGAAAAGAAGACCGTGGTGCGCGCGAGAGGGAGAGAAACTAAAAGAGAGAGAGAGAGAGCGAGATAGAGAAAGAGAGAGAGAGAAGTGATCTTTATGGGGTCGGAGGAGAACGATAGAAGGCGAGGAGGAACGAAAGCATCGCGCGGACGCGAGCGCGAGCGGAACGAGCCGCGGGAACGATGGATGCGCGGAATTTATTACGACAGTTTAAGAATATAGGTAATTATTTACGTTTATTGTTCGATCCTGATGTTTATGGTTTATGTAAATTATATCCTGTAACGGGTGGCTAACCCCGATCTCTTTCGTTCGTTTGTCGAGCGGCGTCGCGAGATCTTATTGTTCCAACGACGTCCCCGCTCCTCATTTCTTTATACACGTCCGTATGTCCGATACGGGCAAGGTCGATCGATCAATTCGACGTTGAATATTCAACGCGCCGCCGTAAGAGTATATATCCCCCCTGGGAAAAGATTTCGATTATACGGAGCCCGCGCTGCGTGGCTGGCGTGTAACTTCAAAGGCGCGCGGTGCTTGTAAGAATGGGAAACGGTTTTAATAAATACAGGGTGGCGGTGGTGGGGATAGAGGAGGGGGGAACGGGAGGTCGTCCGTTTCAAATTAACAAGGTGTTTCGCGACGAGGTGACCTTAATTTAATTTTCATCGAGGCGCTCGGTGTTTCTTTGCTACGCTCCTCGCGAATAAATACCGAGACGCTCGCGAAAGTATCGCAACGGTTACGAACAGGATGCACCGGGTACAATGGGAATATCACGGTGACCGTAATAACGGAGCATCATCGAAATTGTATTTCGACGATATTCGAACTTTACAATTGTACGGGTTTCTATTTCACGGCGTTCGAATAGTTTCGTGGAGGCGAAGAGTCGAGGGTTCATTTTTCTCGAGGTTTGATCGAGTTTTCACGTTTACTCGTCGTTCTTTGAATTAAGTATCTATCTTTGTGGATAGGAAATTGCGTTACTATTATTCTTGGCGGAAAGAATTTTAAATTCAACTAGATATTTCATATTTTGCGCATGTCATCGTTTTGTAAAAGCACACTGTAATCAAACTTGACTATTTGGGGTTCTTCCTTTGTTAGTATCCATGTGACAAGTAGTCACAAACGATAAAACATTCTTCGACATTTGTCAAGAAAAATTCATTCGACTGGATAGTATTCAACTACATATCTAACACTGTGTTATTAGTCTTTTGTTCTATAAAAGTATATTATAAGCAAAGTAGCCCATTTAAGGTCCTTTCCTCGTTATTATCAACATAACAGCTACACACCTTCAAATCTCGTTTTTAAAAACAGCCATACACCTTCAAACCTCGTTATTAAGAATAGCTACACATTTTCAAACCTCGTTATTAAAAACAGCTACACATCTTCAAACCTCGTTATTAAAAACAGCCACACACCTTCGAACCTCGGTATTAAGAACAGCTACACACCTTCAAACCTCGTTATTAAACACAGCTAGACACCTTCAAACCTCGTTATTAAAAACAGCTACACACCTACAAATCTTGTTATTAAACACAGCTACACACCTTCAAACCTCGTTATTAAACACAGCTAGACACCTTGAAACCTCGTTATTAAACATAGCTACACACGTTCAAACCTCGTTATTCAAAACAGCTACACATTTTCAAACCTCGACATGTCGATTAAACTCGTCCAAATAAACAGTCCTCGATTAAAGTATTCCCCTACGATACTCGAGACAAATAGATACCAATCCCAACAATTAGGTACCAATACTTGAAACACTCTTCGGACCAGTCAACCAAGGAGCCTGTTCTAACCCGAATTTCCATATTGGTAACCAGGCGAGGGTTAATCCCGGCCCGTTAATTCGTCCCGATATTATTTCCGCGATGAACGTTACGAGGGCCAATTGCATCGCGCGAACACCGGGCTGCAATCTCTTCTCACGATGCACCGAGACCGAAGAGGACCAAAGGGAAGGACAACGACGAACTCAACGACGAGGAGGACGACGAGGAGGAGGACGACGACGGTGGTGGTGGCGGTGTTGGCCGGTTGTCGACGTCGAGAAGGCATTTAACGTCGCGTTTGCAAATTGGAACATAAAATCACGGTTGTAACGGGCGCCGCTGATTGTTCGTTACCAGCGCTGCCTACGCAGGACGCGTGTGTGCACCTGCGTCGAACACGGTCGTTCGGTTGTGTAAGCCACGACGGAGGCTAACTACCGCGGAACGATGCATATAAAAGGCCGTTCCAGTATTTCATCGGCCGGTATGCGGTAGAGCCCATCGGACCCGTATCGAGAGCGAATCGATTTCTCGGCCCGTTCGATCGTTTCGCGTCCACCAACGTTCGCGATCTTCTCGCGTCTAGATCGTACTTTTCGGACGTGGTCGCGATAACGATTATCACCGACCAACGTTCCGAATCGTGAAATTCCATCGGGGAACGAGGATCCCTGTTCACTGTCGTTCGTATTTGCTTAACCGGAGAATCTGGAACGAGATACTTTCGCGAACCACCGAATCCACCGTGAATCGTCCAAGGTGTCGAAATTAATCGCGGTTGGAAAAAATGCAACGAAACGTCGCGTGAACGACACCGGTATGGTAGTGTTGCAATACAACGACTTGGACCGATGCAGCTCTTGAGAAGTCAAGACACTGGGCAGGGAATCGTTGCCGACTTTGATATTTTCCGTTACGGTCTAGTCTTATTGTATCATCTTCTACTATTTAAATAAACGTTCTATTCACTTTTATCTTGTGTTCGACAATTCCGTTGTTCCACAGGTTACGGGTACAGATTCAGTAAACTGTGACTGAAGTTAATATAGTATCCAGTGTGTGTTTGGTGCGAAGTTTGGTGGAAGTGCACATTTCACGATTCAGAAACTGAACAGTGATAATTACTCTGTACGGAGCTATAAGTTAGGATCGTTAATGATCGAAGAGAAGCCTACTGGAAGATTTCAAAGAAACGATCCCCTTAATTAGAGAATCTGAAACGAGATACTTTCGCGAACCACCGAAACCACCGTGAATCGTCCAAGGTGTGGAAATCTATCACGGTTGGAAAAAATGCAATGAAAATGGACAAAATTCGTTACGTACGAAGACAACCAAAGCTGCCTAAATCTCGTAAATAGTAACAAATTCAGCAATAGAATCAACCTTGTAAACGCGAAATTCCATTTCGTAAGAGATTTGAAAGGGAAGAAAATTGTGGACTAGTATCACTGCCCTTCGGATGAAATGCCAGCTGATATGTTAACAATGCCTTTGGGGAAGGTGAAGCTGAAGTACATGACTGGAAGACGTGGACTAGGAAATTAAATAGTTTCTGTTGTCGTTGAGGAGAGGTGTTAGAATACTACTTGAATCGATGAGAAGTTAAAACACGGGGGAGGGGGTTGTCACCAACTTGGATATTTTCCATTACGGTCTAGTCTGACTGTATCATCTTCAACAATTTAAATAAACGTTCTATTCACTGTACTCTCGTGTTCAACGACTCCGTTATTCCACAGATCGTTCCACAGAGTAGTCGCGAGTGGGCGCTCGTATTCGGAGATCCCCTAACCCAGAAGGAATCCAGAAACGTTTCTCACCGCGTCGCGGCTCAGCTCGGCTCGGCTCGGCGTGGCGTGGCGCGGCGCGGCGCGGCGCGGTCGCATGCGTGAGCGACGTTACGCGCCGGCGAACCTGAATGCGCGTAGCCGGCGTCTTTCCAGGTAATTACGCGGAATAGATTCGGTATCTCGATGTCTCCTGGCCGGTGGAGCCGACGAGCGGAATCCCCCTTGGTCTCTCCGCGAGGAGAGTTCGATCGGTCGTTTCTCTCCTAACAAATGTCCATTACGGTCGTCTTCTCGGTCCTCGTCGCCGGCCGGCTCGGCAGCGTAGCCGGTTGACATGTTCGGGGGCGGTCAGGGCCGAAAGAAGAAGAGCCGGAGGGGGCGGGGTGGAGGATAGGGGGCCCTAAGGTATTAGCCAGAAGAGAAAGAGGACGAGAAAAGGGGTGTGGGGTGGGGGAGAGTGCGGAGACGCGCCTTTCCGAGGCACAGAGGGCCCCCGCCGGGTTACTAATTGCAATCACGGTCAACAATCTGCCGAGCCGAGAGGCCAACGGATGCAATTGCCGAAGAGAACCTTACGCTGGGAAGAGCCAGCAGAGAGCTGCCTTGCCGGCCGCGTGCACGGCTATTAAGCCGCCTTCACATCAAAGAGACTCGCGAACATCCAAGCGAACCGTGAAACGATCCACCGTACCGATCACCGTACTTTCCACCGTACGAACAACGTTTCGATTCGTACGATACTTCGGTACGAGCGTGGTTCGAACGACGATAACAACCGTTGAATTTTCCGTAATTTTTCAACGATTGTACCGCGCTCGATTCGAGTTTTTCCCGTAACGAATCGAGCTGGTTCCCCTCTTCGCGATTTACCATCGATTCGTATCGAATTTCATTTCCGATATGAAGATACCCTAACGATGTTCCTCGCCCGATTGTCGCGGCCGCGATTGCGTATACTCGCGAACAAAAGTATACGAATATGTCCGAGTACCCGATGATCCGTATCGTAACGATCGTTGAATTTAGTGTAGACGAGAATGTATCAATATCGTTGGATTCGATCGGGTGTATCGATTTGTAAGTAGAAATTGTTAGGTTTGGAGCGTTTGGTAAGCGAAACGGGGCGTACGGAGAGACGATCGGGAGAAACGGACTAGTCGCTATTTAGTACGGTTAATCGATAAGCGAGGGCGAATTTCGCGTAGACGAGAATGTATCAATATCGTTGAGTTGGATCGGGTGTATCGATTTGTAAGTAGAAATTGTTTGGTTTGGAGCGTTTGGTAAGCGAAACGGGAGCGATCGAGAGAAACGGACTAGTCGCTATTTAGTACGGTTAATCGATAAGCGAGGGTGAATTTCGTGTAGACGAGAATGTATCGATATCGTTGGATTCGATCGGGTGTACCGATTTGTAAGTAGAAATTGTTTGGTTTGGAGCGTTTGGTAAGCGAAACGGGAGCGATCGAGAGAAACGGACTAGTCGCTATTTAGTACGGTTAATCGATAAGCGAGGGTGAATTTCGTGTAGACGAGAATGTATCGATATCGTTGGATTCGATCGGGTGTACCGATTTGTAAGTAGAAATTGTTTGGTTTGGAGCGTTTGGTAAGCGAAACGGGAGCGATCGAGAGAAACGGACTAGTCGCTATTTAGTACGGTTCATCGATAGGCGAGGGCACGACAACGAGGGCCGATTCCGGTTCGCGTGCACTTTCGGTGACGAATGTACGCGGAGGAAAGGAGCTCGAGGCAGCAGATTGGACGATAGTTCGCATGGGCTAATGGGAATTCGCGATGGTTACTAATTGGGTAGATCGTCGCTCGTCGATATTGGCCGGCAGCGCCAGCAGAGAGGGACCAATGGAATCTCTCTATCGGCGGAACTGACATCGGCTTTTGTAAACCGCGGCCCCGCGGCTTGGAAAAACGTGCCGGACGGCGGCCCCTTCTTTTGCAAACTCGGAGGGAAGAACGCCTTTCGGTACCCTTTGCTATTCCGCCGATTCGCTCGGCCACAAGCGGCTTCCACGAATTCCAACGAACCGCGGGCCCGCTTTTGCGGCCCTCCTCCGGGCCCCACGCGAAACCCTCGATTTCCCAAACAGCCGATTAATTCGGTTTCTTCGACGGATACCCGTCGAGATTTCCTTAACGCGACCGGCACACCGGTTTTTCGTGTTTACGGAATCGGGGTGGAGTGTAAAAACGTACGGTGGACCTTTCGGGGTACTTGTTATTCCAGAGTCTTCGAGCGTATTTATTTATTATCCGGTTGTTCGGGAAGTCGTTTCGTTTTCCAAAATGGAGAACGTAGAATTTTATGTTTGTACGCTTCAAAAGAATCGTGTTTCGTTTTCACCAAAAAAAAAAAACAAAAAAATTGAACGACTTCTCGAACAAGCTGATACAATTACATCGAAATGTTTATTTAAATGGTCACCTCTTGTGGTATTTGAAAAATGAGATCTAATTTGTAATGAAAAATAAATTTTGTCAAATACTCGATACCCTGTTATAAAAATCTCGGTTGGACGATTCTCCAATTAGATTGAAATGTGTATTTAAATGGTTACTTGTGGTATCTGATAAGTAACATCTAAAAACAAAATTCTCTACAAATTAATTACATTCTCGTAGAAAAATACACGGAACTTACATAATTGGTAACGAAAAATATATCAACTTGTACTTTATACGATAATTTTGTCAAATACTCGATACCTTGTTATAAAAATCTCGGTCGGACGTTTCTCCAATTACATCGAAATTTTTACGTAGGTTCAAATGTTTTTGTAGGTGTAAATATTAGTTCGTAGCATCACTGGGGACACTAATATTAGTTGAAAGTTTAAAACATCGAAGATTTCTTAAATCTATCGGTATCGTGAATTTTTTAGAAGTAACGTATCGTTTCCAACGAACCGGCTAATTCAATTCGTAGTAATATTTTCAAGTGTATATTTTATACAAACGTGTTTCATTCTCGTCAGAATTTTCTACCGTCTCGAAGAATCTTCACGCGATGTTCCAAGAGATTAAGCTACGTGAATCGTAATTTAAGGTGTCTCGTGTTAGATGGAAATTATCGCTGGAATAGAGGCGTAGATGACGTCAAACTCGTACCGAATCTTTTCGCGAAACTGTTACTTCGTTACGCGTAGCCACGACGCGATATCGATTATTAACGGTACAATAATTGTTGATACACGGATGAGATAAGAGAGGGCCGGAAGATAAATATCCGGGAAAGGTTACCGGAGTTTTTTGTCTAGTTTCTAGATTCGGTCTCGGCCTGTAAAATATACATCGGTCGGTGGACATATTTTAGGGTACCGTCGGAACGACGTCCAGAGACGACGCGAGAAGGGTGGCGGGGCCCTTCTCTTGTACACGTGTAAGGTATAAGGTTATACCGTAAAGTCGCGCCGAGCGATAACGCGTCTCCGATACCAATCTAGCATGACGCATGGCGCCGTCCTGGAGAATTATGTTGCCTCCAGGTATTTATTGCCAACGGTATGTCCGCGGCAAATCCAAAGGGATGCTGTTCGCGAAGAAAAACAAACAGAAAACGGGAAACCCAAATTCTACCGAAATTTTAACTGAAAGAATCGTCGCGTTTTCCACGATATAATTTCTACAGCGTTCATTCTTTTTTTTTTCTCTTTAACATCGTTTTCGATCGTCGAGATCGCAATGTTCTTGCAACCCAGATGGCGATCTTGGTACCCTGGAGAACGTATCGGTGCATTTCTTTGGAAAGTCGCGAGTTTGAATTTTTCAATCGCATCGAACACCATGGTTCTAATAGACGTTAACGACGAACTTTGTATTATACAAATGGCATCTACATTCTCCGACCGGAGTATAGTGCGTGTACGTGATCCGAAGTTCTATTCGCTGGCTGCGCGATTTCTGCAACAGGAGAAGTATTTAAATTTTTCCAACGAGCATCGATATCACCCGAAGAAACTGCAATATAGATTTATTGCCGGATAACGTACTTTGAATCTTTCTCCGGTGGTTCTATCATTTCTTCGATAAGCGATTTGTATTCGTCGGTGACTGGTGCAATGTCGGTAAACTATCGTCGACGAACTTGAAATCTTTTATAACGTTGCTCGACATCGGCGACGAAGTACGTACATACCTAAGTAAGCGCGGAATTATGGTAACGTCTATCGTTAGATTTGCAGAAGTTTTGTCGTTTTACCGAATTCGAATTTATCACGGTTCGTAGATAGAAGTTGCTTTATTTATTGTTCGGTAGGAATAAACCTTAGAAAAAACGAAATCTATCAAAAGTTATACTTAACGAGTACGAAAGCGCGGGATTCGTCCACGGTAAGGGTTTTTGGTAATTTTATTATCGATTGTTGTCTCGTTGCTATCGAATGCTGTGTATCGGGTCGCAAAAAAGCTAACGGATAATTGAGGGGAAAGCGTAGAAAGGAAATTGTTATTGCGTTTCATTTATTCGTGCAGGAATGGTTAGAGTATCCGGTTACCTGGTTATGAAACGCAGAAAAAGCTGATTATTGACACAAAGGTTAAGGTTAGACTTATCTGTTCGAAACATCCGCATTGTATTTTTCCTTAACGAACTTCCCTGAGCGATAATACAGCGTGTACTCGTTTTCGTCTTTTGGTTTAAAAAATATTTCAGAATCCATACGAACCCATACTCTATGGCCATAAAAGCGTACAATTCCTACGTGGTAGGGGTTTTCCACGTCTTTGGTATTTTTTTGCCTCGAATTTCTCGTATCGATACTCGGTAGATTGCAAAAAGGCACGGCGGCAATTGAAAGGAAAGCGTGGAGAAAGGAAATTGTTTTTTTTTCCCCTCGAATTTCCTACATTAGCACACGGTAGATCGCAAGAAAGGCCAATGGATAATCGAAGGGGTACTCATACTTGGTTATTAAGCGTACAAAAAGCTAGTTATCGACGCAAAGGTTAATTCCAATCTGTTCGAAATAACCGTGTTACATTTTTCCCTACTAAACATTCCTACGCGATCGAAAACTAACGATTTTCCACACCTCGATCGGTTTCTTCTCGATCTTTTTTTTCTCTTTTTTCGCTCAAATTTCCTGTATCGGCACCTGGTCGATCTCTCGGTTAAGTCGGTTTCTTCGATTTCAACTTAATTGATCTTATCCGTTCGTGTCCATGTTACATTTTCTTCTACTAAACCATCCTCTCGTAAAAAAAAGATTTCCACACCTTTGGTAAGTTTCTTCTCGATTATTCTTTTTTCTTCAAATTTCTTACATCAGCACCTGGACAGTCTCTCGATTAAGTCGATGTTATGTTAAATTTTAAATCATGTTAAATTAGTCATGTTAAAATGACAAACATCCATGTTCAATTTTTCTTCTAAACCATTCTTTCATAAAAAACAACAATTTCCACATATTTGTTAATTTTCTTCTCGATTCTTCTTTTTCCTTCATATTCCCTACATCACCACTTACTAGATCTTTTAGTTAAGTCAGTCCCTTGAGTTTCAACTTAATCGATCTTACCCATTCGAAACATCCATGTTACATTCTTCTGCTAAACTATTCTCCCATAAAAAACAACGATTTCCAAATATTTGTTAATTTTCTTCTCAATTCTTCTTTTTGCTTCAAATTTCCTACATTACCACTTACTAGATCTCTTAGTTAAGTCAGTCCCTTGAGTTTCAACTTAATCGATCTTACCCATTCGAAACATCCATGTTACATTCTTCTGTTAAACCATTCTCCCATAAAAAACAACGATTTCCATATATTTACTAATTTTCTTCTCGATACTTCTTTTTTTCTTCAAATTCTCTACATCACCACTTACTAGATCTCTTAGTTAAGTCACTCCCTTGGGTTTCAACTTAATTGAGCTTATCCGTTCCAAACATACATGTTAAATTTTTCTGCTAAATCATTCTTTCATAAAAAACAACGATTTCCAAATATTTGTTAATTTTCTTCTCAATTCTTCTTTTTACTTCAAATTTCCTACATCACCACTTACTAGATCTCTTAGTTAAGTCAGTCCCTTGGGTTTCAACTCAATCGATCTTACCCATTCGAAACATCCATGTTACATTCTTCTTCTATACTATTCTCCTATAAAAAACAAACGATTTCTATACCTTTGCTAACTTCCTTCTCGATTCTTCTTTTTGTCATGGTCATTTGAGGTTAGTTCTCCACATCACCACCCACTAAATCTCTTAGTCACTCGGTCTCTTCGGTTTCAACACAACCTTACCCGTTCGAAACATCCGTGTCTCACATTTCCCGGTTAAAACCAATCTTAGAACCAATCCTACCGCCCAACCCCCTCGATTCGATTTTTCCACGTAGCCAACCGCCCCGATCCACGTCTGGTGCAACATCAACAGGATCCGCGGAGAGTCCTCTTCAGTCAGCGAGAACGTCCTTGCGGCTGTTGGCGAACGGCCTCGAGAGAGCTCTGCCTGGCTGGTTTCCGGGGCTAAGCGACGTGGCGATGTGTGCCAGACACTCTCGCACGCCTAGGAATTCCTGACCCTGCCCACCTTGACTGCCTGGCTGCCTACAACGCGCACGGCCGGCCGCTAGGCTGCCTGGAAGCGTGAACCACGGCCCCGGTGAAGATAATCGCGGGCGTGTGCGCGCGCGTGCACGCTTCTTGCGCACGCGAAACTCGCGTCTCCAGCATGGGCACGGCCGTTTCCCTGGCATCCCTTTGTTGCACCCACTAATACCCAGGCTATTTATAGCCGACCGGCTAATAGACGACAGCGCGCGCGTACACGATTCCACGGGCCGCCATCGATCTCTGCAACATTTTTCCGCGGGCACCCCTCCCTCCACCCCGTTTTAGAGCGGTACCCTCGAAACTCGCGAACCCGTTTTCCAATTATTCGCATAAATCAACGTTCACGTTCTCAGAGAGGAGCCAGCTGCCGGGGTTGGGCCGCGAACGCGCTACAAATCGCGACCCGGTACGATGCAAATTGCCGCACCGCGGCCGCGTCCATCGGCCGACTGATAAATCAAGATCGATTGCAAATGCGGCGCGGGACCGTTTGCCACGCTATCGAATCGATCGAGTCGCGGCTATTCGTGCCGGTGAATTATGTCGATCGCCCGCCACGCTCGAACGTATCAATTCGAGGCGATACCGGCTGGGGGTTACCTTTCGGGAAACGGGGGAAATTTCGGCCTGGGTTTGAGAGGGATCATCGAGAGGCAACTGTCGGTGTCGTTGCTGAGTTTCTCGAGACGTGTCGGAATATCGCGATGGAGAGTAAAGTTGAACGATTTTTCGAGGATTTTTAACTTCTTTAATTATATCTTCTATAATTTTTCACACGAGCGTCAAATTTTGTTTGTTGGGAAGCGTTCTTCGTTTCTGTCACGCGATTAGGATTTTGGGGTGAAAGCGCTCCGTATATGTAAATATTCTTTAGCTTTCCGATACCGTGAGAGGTGTATGGAAATATAAGATCAATATTAGTTATAGAGAAACAATAGCTCGAAGAAACCCGTTCGAATTGAAACGTATTTTTCCGTTGTGCTATTTGTAAGATTTCGGTGCACCTAAGTAACTAGGGTACGATAATTGGTATTTGAAAAATTGTTCGCTTATAGAGTGGTCCTCCAGGCGACACAATTTTGACCGAGTAGCGTTCAGAAGGCGCTACCGTGTCTTTCAATTCCTCCACGTATCGGTATGGTAGCAACAACCGATCGGAGATCCACCTAGACGCTTTGGAATCTTCCTTACTGGCATCGAACGGGTCGTTCGCTTCATCAGGAAGCGATTGTCGTGCCGGCGAGAACACGTGGGACGACAATCTTCGTAGGAACGATCGCCGAGATAGACTTTCACTGACATTCTCCCGCGGTGCCGCCTCCCACACCGTGTATACGTGGTGATTAGCGACGAATTACGACGCCCGTTCTCATCGATGATATTTCTACCGCGATAATACGCAATAGCGTGGGCGTTCCGCGTGTCCCTTTCCCGCTAGGAGTCACGATGACCGCTTAACGCCGCGTGTAATCGCCCGATAACGATAAATCGAAGATGGAATCGACGAACGTACGTTGCTTACTCGTTGTACGACATTCTGTACCGAGTTGCCACGCTACCGTGGCTCGAGGTGAACGGAAAACAAACGAGTCCGAGATCTAACCATAGAACAACCGTGTGCAAGAGGAATCTGGACAGCGTCGAATCATCATTTTTGTAAAATTCCAGACCTTTGAAACATCGACCGAAACGTTCGAATTGATACCATTCGCTTATTCCTACCAAGTGACGTCTTTTCAGCTTTCCTAAATTTGAAGTGAGAATTCTATAATAGATTTCGTTGTGTAGTGGTAACCTTTAAGGTCAGCTTCGAACGAGTGTGCAAGAGGAATCTGGACAGCGTCGAATAATCATTTTTGTAAAATTCTAAACCTTTGATACATCGACTGAAACGTTTGACTTGATACCATTTGCTTATTCCTACCAAGTGACGTATTTTAAGCTTTCCTGAATTTGAAGCGAGATTTCCATAATAGATTTCGTTGTGTAGTGGTAACCTTCAAGGTCAGCTTCGAACGAATCCAAGATAGAACCATAGAACAACCATGTGCATTTGTATAAAATTCCAGACCTTTGAAACATCGACCGAAACTTTCGACCGGACACCATTCGCTTATTCCTACCAAGTGACGTCTTTTCAGGTTGTCACAATAGGTTTCGTTGTGTAGTGGTAACCTTCAAGGTCAGCTTCGAACGGCCAATTCATTTCGTTTCGATCGCGGGCCTGTTTAGTGGACACAACGAATACCAGAGGAAACCGGTGCCTCCCACGCACGATATGTTCGATGTCGGAAACATCGATTCGAAGTAGTCGACGACTGGAGTTAAACTCGCGGAACCGAGATATTGGAATTTTCTTGTTCGAACGACGTCGGTTTTGTCCCGGTAAATGTTCACTCGAACGAATATACAAACCATCGGTTTGTCCGATCCTTGAACGGTCGATGTTGGGTCCAAACAGACCCGTAGCGAAATCTTGCTTCTAACGATTTTCGAAACATGGAACATACGTTAGAATCTTACCGAAATGTAGATTTTTCCAAGTATGAAATATACTGAGAATAAACGTTCGTTCGTGAGAAATGAACGGGGAGGAGTGGGAGTACGCCAGTGTTTACATCGTGCACGATTGCTATTTAGAAACGATGAGTGTCGTTAAACGAAACGATGAGTGTCGTTAAACGAAACGAAGAGAACTTTGTTTTGTTTCGACAAGTGTTTACAAGTCTCTGCCAATTTCTTCGAACGCAGCAAGGAGCGTTTGTAATTTCTCTTGTTCCATTTTTGCAATATTCGATTTAGTAGCTATAACTAAACACCATATGTACAAATTGGTGTAATAATTTACTCGTGTATCGAGAGTGTCGCGTATTCGAAGTTCGATAGAAAAATCTCCAGTCTCAAGAAATACCTTTAAGTCGTAAAATTAATCTGGAATGGAACGTTTTTATATACTTCGCATACGTACGTTCACACTCTCCAAGCACGTGATATTTCAATTCCAAATTGAATTCTAAACCACGAAGTTTCCCCGTAAAATTAATCTGAAATCAAACATTTTTAAATACTTCGCATACATACGTTCACACTCTACAAGAACTTAATATTTCAATTCCAATTTGAATTCCAAACCTCGAAGTTTTCCCTGATCGGAACTAGTACACTGAATCAGATTGCGACCAAGGATCTCCTCTCGAGTCCAAAGGGTTAAGAATCGGTCGTCCATTCGAAAGAGAACTCTCGAACGATCGTTACTCCGATTTTCACCGATAAAACGATCCGCGACGAGGTGTACCAACAAGCGTGGGTGACGTCACACGCGGCGTGCCACTCGCTTAACGACGATTAAACGCGCGAGTTTTCCTCGCGGCGTTTCCGAGTCGCTGGAGAATTTCGTGAATTCCCGTGACGGGAGATCGCGATGAAAACCGAAGGTAATTAATACCGCTCCCCGGATTCCGTTCCGTGGTGGCGCTCAACGGAAACCCACGTCACGTACCGAACGGTATTTATAGTAGTAAGCGAGCCATCGATTAGAAATCGATCAATCAGATTTAGAAGCGAACCCGATGGACTTTCACCGCCATTCTCGGACTCCTACGCTCACCAGGAAATTCCCCTAAGACGAATTAATTCCGTCGACCGCGACGGCCTTAAAGGCCTCGATCGAGATGCATTCACCGCTCGATAGGTACGCAGTGTCGTGCAGCGTGGCGTCACTGGAATGCAACTGTGCATACCGGACGTTTGCGTTTCATCGACCGTTTCTCGATCCGTTCGCGAAACAATTTTTCGACGATCCGGTGAACTTGGACACGATCGACTCTTTGACGATCGAAAAGTGTCCAATGAGAGCTGAGGTAAATAAATATGCCTCGAATTAGGAAGCAATCGTTGGTAAACAACTTAACTGCACACTTTTCGTAAGTGTATCGTGTATCCCTTTTTATACAGTCTGTAGAATTTTATAACGATTTCATCGATTTTTTTATTATTCTTGGACGATGAATCAACCCTTGAAACTCACTTATCGCGTTACATACTGTATATTATACGCATACGTCTTTAAACGAGCGATACGAAGAGTTTCTATTTCGATATCGCTGTTTGTAGAAACACGGGACCGGTAGTCGCGATCTGTTGCACAGGTTTGTACGTCGTGAGACGCATGGGGTCCGCACGAGGTGGTCGTTCGAGGGTTAAATCGTTGCCGAACGACAGATTCGCGGCTCGAGAATCGTTCATCCGTGATACATACCGCGAGGAGATGTACCAACGAGAATTAACCGATCCGAATCCGCGGACCATTACACGCTATCTCTCCATTATCTTTTATAAGCACAACGGTTATCTTGTTTACGATATTATGGTCGTAATATTTCAATTCCCGCCCACTCGATCGGACACCTGCAGATGGTCGGTACGCGTATGCCGTTCTGGACAAGGGAACATCGCGAACGTAGTCCACTAGGAAGCATCGTCGGTGTTCTAACTCTAAATCCCGGGTTTACGAGGTTTCCGTGTACGAGATCGGCCTTAGGTGAAATTTATTATCTTATCGCGCACCTGTGCGCGCTCATCTCGTTTCACTGAACAACTATGACCTTGGGGGAACCCTACTTGTTAACTTATCGATTGCAATCTACGTTCTTTTCTTTTCATTACATTCTAGACGAAGATTGTTTTCGTCGAGAGCGTATCTAACCTGAAGAAAAACAATTTTGGCTGACCCATCTTACGAAATTTTGACAATTCTGCAATTCGAGACGAGAATTTAACGATTTGGGGTTAGTTGGGACGCTTTCGTATTGGGTTTATTTCGATGCTATTGAAATCATATATTTTTGGTAGATAAATGTACAGGTCGATAATCTGTGAGAGACCTCCGAGGGAGTGGTCCGATCGTGGTGGGGATGACGCAGTTGAGACTCCTCCTCTCTAAGAGGACAAGCTATGGCTTCACGTTTTTCGAGCTGTGCTCGGTTTTGTTACGTCGTTGGAAGATAAACTTTAAGGGCGTAAACAATTGAGAGTGGTTTGAAATTTTGCAATTTTTATGAAAGAATCATCTTCGAAAACTCCGAGGACACGAAACTATAGGATTCTATAGTTCTATTTTCATAAAGTTACAGTCGTTCGAAAATCGGGGTAGTCTTTCGTGCCAATTGCATTTCCTCTACACGATAAGAGTCCTCTGATACCGTGTCGACCAACGTTTCGTCCACGTGGAATTCGTTCTTTTTCCAACTAACGCGTTCGTGCGTTTACAATCTACAAGAACGTATTATTTAAATTCCAATTTGAATTCCAAACCACGAAATTTTCCCGTAAAATTAATCTGGAATGGAACATTTTTACATACTTCACGTGCACGCGTTTACACTCTACGAGAACGTGATATTTCAATTCCAATTTCAATTCCAAACCACGAAGTGTTCCCGTAAAATTAATCTGGAATGGAACATTTTTAAATACTTCGCATATATTTCAATTCTAATTTCAATTCCAAACCACGAAGTTTTCCCGTCAAATTAATCTAAAATGGAACATTTTTAAATACTTCGCATAGATACATTTACACTCCACGAAAACATAATATTTCAATTCCAATTTGAATTCCAAAGTTTTTCCGAATCGAAAATACTACAATGAATTAAATGGCGACCGAGGATCTCCTCTCGAGTCCGAAGGGGTCGAACGCATTTAAAATCGAACTGGATAGAAATCTCTGAAAAAAATACAAAAAAAAAAAAAGAAAAATAATGGTCCCGTGGTCGCGAGCCAGGGCACCGATCGCGAGAACCGCGGGTGCAGGTCCGTGCGCATGTACCGTGCTCGGAAGCTCGTAGCGTGTCCGTAGGTGGTCATCGCGCGTAACAAAGTAGAGCGAGAGTCGCGAGTAGCAGGGTCTCGGTGGCCGAGCATAAGTCTCGGCGCTTACGAGGTCTCCACGTAGGCGAGTAGTGGCGTTTAGCAATATTCATTACTCCGCTCATTACTATCTCCCGCGCGTCCCCTGCACGCCGTAGCCCCTCCACCTTTCACTCTCGGCGCGAGCGAGATCCTAAGCCCTGTTTTGCTCTCGGTTACGCGGCTGCGCTCAAATCCCGTATATTTCAGCGGTCGGGTCGGGTCGGGTGTTACGGGTGAGGGGGAGAGGCTGCTCCCTCTCTTTCGTCCTTCTCCCCTGTTCAGCACGGGCATTTAGCATTCGCGAGCGGCGTTAAAGCGTGTACGGTACGCGTTCCGTCGGCCACGCTCACGATGTCCGCGCGGCGGTGCACACCGGTCACCGGCCCAGCAGTTAGTATAAATCTCGCGGTACCACACGCGGTCCGGGTTCATAGATTTATGCGGGCGGCACTTATGAGAAAAGGACCGCGCCGCGGTCCGCCATGCGGACGAATCCGCGTGTAAGTTCGGCTGGAACGTACGAGGGGGGCCGAGGGCTAGCGGAACGAGAGTCGCGGGAGCAGGATCTATTACCGTGCTCGCGGATCTATATATTAATTGCCTTGTTAGTCGCGAGGTTGGTGCGTCCGTTTCGAATTGTTATGGTAATGGCGGTGCCGCGTGGGTGTCTCTCGTTTTTCACTGGTCTTTTTGCCTCCCGTGGCTCGTTAAAACGATTAGAAGAGATATCAAAGAGAGATCGGAGATAGAGAGAGTATACGATAGAATCAACGGAGAATAGAACAGCGAGAGAGACGAGGACGATGAATTCGCAACGGTCCTCCGGGCGACGCGCGTAATTCCGGATAATTTCAAGGGAGATCGTAGGATCGAAGTCGATTCATCGCGTGGGCGGGGGCACCGTCCGCAAAAGGCGATCGGGGCAACGGGGAACCGTTCGAACGGGGGTGGGGACCGCTGGAAGCCAAGACGGAGAAGAGTCCACGTGAAGGAAAAAAGGAGTCGCGAGCGTCGGGAAGATCGATCGACGATCCCCTTCAACGGGGCCGGCCCTTCCTGTCCCTTTGGAGCGCGCTGGACGCGTTCGCGACCACCTCGGGCCTCGCAATTAGCGAATTACGGCTCGACTCGACGCCCGTTAATTAAATCGATAGCCCGCGAGTGCGTCTTATTAACCGCGGACCTATGACGCTGTACTGCGCGTGCGCGAGCCCGCGCGCGGGAGAAATTCAAGACTCCGTAACCACGGACGAACGCGACTAACGACTCTCCGCGAACGACCGTGGAACACTGACGCGCAACCGTAATCAAGATTAAACACCGCGTAATAAAATCGCAAGGGGCGTGTCCCGAGGCGTGTTAGACGCGCTCTGGACATTCCTACGAGCGCTGGAACGAACCCGGAGGGGGAAAACTTCCAGGGGAGTTACACCTGTTGTGTCTTGTAGGAACGTTTACAACGTTCGTTGTTCCACTCGGTCGGGAATGGAGATCGACGAGGTGGTTGCGGTTATCGGCTGTCGGGGGACGCTCGATTCTACCTGACCTCTCGTGTACGGGGTTCAGGTGCGTTGGAAGACTTAGAACCGGGGTTCGTAACTATTGGGAGACTTAGAACCGGGTTTATAACTTGTTGGGATACTTTTAATTGGTTCCATACTTGTCGAGATACTTAGAATGGAGTCCATACCCGTTGGAATATTTAGACTCGAGGTGTATAACTATTGGAGTACTTAAAACCAGGTTCATACTTATTGGGATACTTAAAACTGGGTTCATACCTGTTGGAAGACTTAGAACCGGGTCCATACTCGTTGGGATACTTTTAATCGGGTCCATACTTGTCGAGATGGATACTTAGAATGGAGTCCATACCCGTTGGAATACTTAGACTCGAGATCTATAACTGTTGGAATGCTTAGACTCGAGGTTCATAACTATTCGAATACTTAGAACCGGGTATGGTTCTCGTACTCATTGGGATACTTAAAACCGGGTTCGTACCTGTTGGAAGACTTAGAACCGAGTCTATATTCGTTGGGATACCTTTAACTGGGTCTATACTTGTCGAGATACTTAGAATGGAGTCCATACTCTTTGGAATACTTAGACTCGAGGTCCATAACTATTGGAGTACTTAGAACCGGGTTCGTACTCATTGGGATACTTAAAACCGGGCTCATTTCTGTTGGAAGGCTTAGAACCGGGTCCATATTCATTGGGGTACTTAAAACCACACTTGTTGGAATACTTAGACCCATGTCCTCTCCCAAACACTCTCCGTCCACGAGAAGAAGACTACCGAGTGTCTACATCTCCACTCTGTTATATCTTACAGTCTACCTAACTCACTCCAGATATTGTAGCAATTATTCGAAGTCGGTGCTGATAATTAACGACAACGCGTGCGATAGTAAAGAAGCCATAACACTACCTAAACTAGGACGAGTGTCTAAACGAGTGTCACTCTTTAGCCTTCTTTTCGTAAACGGACTATATCGGTCGAGGACGACGACGAAGGTTGACAGTAGCCATTAGCAACAATGCGATAATACAGTAGAGATATCGAAACCCTGTCTCCACCTTCTCGCGAACAAACGGTGTACCATTCGCCGAGGATGGTGAGAAAGATCGACAACGACCAATAGGGACAGTGCTCGCTAAGGAAATCGGTACCCCCGTAAACTCTCGGGGATGTGAACTCTCCTGTAGCCTTCTTCCCGCGCATGAACAGCTACATGGGTTTCTCGGGGTTACGTCGATGGTTTCCAGACACCGGTTACCGCGTCACGTTGAACAGACGAGCGTATCTCCGTGAAGGATCGTTTCGATTCCGGCTACCGGCACCCGGTTCCGAATGCTACGCCCGTGCTAGGGCACTTAGAACGCGCGCCACTGGCTCGCACCCCGGCGCAGGGCGACTCACGAAGCACACCGCCAAACGAGTTATAACTTGTGGATAATACGGATGAGGAATAGCGGCTAGCTGGCCTTCGAGGTCTTCCAAGATCGTTCGAGTCCGTGCCAGGGCTATCCGTGCGTTATACGAGACCTCGCGATTACACACTCGAGTACGTTGCAGGTAGATACCGTGGATATCGTTCCTCCTTAGCCAAGTGTATATGTAACCGTCCTGTGCGTATACCCGGACCGATATTTATTGGGTACCGGTACACCGGGTGGTACCCTTCGCGTGCTCCGTAACGTACGGTACCGGGGCCGATATCGATTCCGTGCAAGCAACGGGAGATAACGATCGCTCGTGCTTTTCGGATCGGCTCTCCTCCGGAAACTCGGCTAGGTAGGTGATGGTTATTACTTACTGCCAGCCGTTGGTCTTGTAACCGGAGACTTATGGGACACCGAGTATTCGCCATTACCAGAGTGAACGGAGCGAGGGGGGATGGTTATATTCTTCGCGCTATTACCGAGCGCGAGCCGCCGCGGTGTTTCCCCGAGTTTTCGAACCTTTTTTCCATCGGTCCCAATGGGTCCTTGTACACTTGTAAAACCGTGTCTCCGCGTTGTCCCGAGTGTCCCCCCTCTTCGAGTCTCCGGTTACACGCGTCATTTTCTCCGTTCGATTCCCCTTACCCTACGGTGCACCCGTTGAACGGGCAGCTCGCGACAACCGATGCCATAAGTCTCGTCGGTGCTCGAAAGGCGCGGATAGGGGAACGTTTAGGGGCGACGCTAAGTGGATTTTAATTTTAAGGCACCGTGGAAACGATCCCCGTACGGAAATCGGATCCAGGTGGGTTGACACGCTCGCATCTTCAACGTAGATTCGTATCGGTCGGTTTCTAGGGAGTTGAACGACTCCCGGTGGTTATTAGAGAGTGGATCCTCGGTTTAAAAAGGTACTGCTGGAATTCCGTGTTCTCCCTCTTCGACGTCTCGAGCGTGTGTCTCGTACGGACCTACTGTTCTGTCGTTTCCCGTGGACCGGCAACGCCCGTTTTGCATGCCGACGCGGTTGCGAACGACGCCGTGGAACGGGCTTCGTAGGGCTCGTTTCTCTTCGCTTCGTCTTTACTCTATACTATCCCTACCCCTCTACGAGTAATCTCTCTTTCTCTCTTTCTCTCTTTCTCTCTTTCTCTCTTTCTCTCTTTCTCTCTTTCTCTCTTTTTCTCTTTCTCTCTTTTTCTCTTTCTCGTTCTCTCTCTCTCTTTTTCTCGTTCTCTTTCTCTCTTTAAGTTACCACTCGAGAGTCTCGAGAGTCTTTTACCTTTACGCGGGAAATGGCCGCGTATCCCTACATGGCAGCGAGTCGTTAACGCGGTGTCGACGGTTTTCTCCGCTTGACAGTTCCTCGGCATTGTTGGCGCCTACCTGCCTGGATTCCAACGACGCTCTACCTATCAGGGGCCTCACCCTCACCTTCCGCCCTAATAAGGCCAAGAAGACGTCCCCCGGCACCTTCCGCGAGCGTCTCCTTGAAGTCGACGTTATGGATCGCTTGAATCGACCGCGCGCGACCGACCGAGCCACCGATCGAATCGATAAATTCACCGTAGATCTACGGGAGACCGGGCGGCGGGGGAGGTCGTGAGAAATTGTTCCCGGCTTGTAAATATATCGTGGCTGTTGCAACGTTAATTGCTTTCGCGCGCGATCGCTTCTTTCGCGGGAAAAATTTACTAGTTTGAGACGAGATCTATGGGATTTTGACGAGGGATTTTGAGAAATTTTTTCGTTGATTGTATCGTTGATACTAGGTCGTTGTTTTTTACATTGTAAAGAAAATATTGTACTTTAACTTTGAGTAACTAAATATACGAACGAGTCGACGGATCTACACGAAATTTCACACGTGTGCGTTAAACAATAGTTTCATCTTTAGAAAAATAAAACGATGACACTTAGTACCATTTCTTATCGAACGATAAAACTTATCGAGCAACCTATTGGATTGTTCGGAAAGTGATTTCGTTTTCCAAAATGGAGAATATATAATTCAATAAAATATTTATACACTCTCAAAAAATCGTGTTTTATTTTCACCAAAAAGAAAAAAACGAAATGACTTTCCGAACAACTCAATATTATATGAGGTACGTTGTCGTTTCGATGTTAATCATTTTAGTGTTATTATAGAATTTTCATTTCTTATTTGTACCGAGCACTCTGTTACTCTATTTACTCTGTTTACTCTGTTTACTCTGTTTAATTTGGTTCGAGTAGACAAAAATGCGACACAGTAGAAGAAAGAAACAAAACGGAAGAGTTTCGGCGACCAATTCTCGCGCAGGAAAAAATATTCGAGATTTTGAGAGAGTACCATACTCGACGAGTTTCGTTAAATGAACGTTGTCGGGGTAAATTGTGGTTATCCGTTGCAATATAGCAAACGGGTAATTGCCGTAGCGAGCAATTACTATATATTTACTAAACCTGCTTAGCGAAACGGGTAAGTGTCGGAGACCGGTGCTACGTTTCTTTTTGTCACATAGGCAATTTCAATCTTTTATTATCGCGCAATTACACGATTATACAAGGTCACACAAATCGAAGCAACGTAATTACAATTGTCCGTTTCGACGTCGCTAATGATTCTCACGGCATTGGTTTACGAACCTATGTTAATTAAATATCTTATTTCCCTTTCAGTGGTTTTCGCACGTTTCGGAAATTTTAAATATTTCCTCTCAACACTTCGAGGAGTTTAATCACTTTCTCGAATTTAATTTTATTTCATTTAATTTAATCGTGCTACAATGGTGCAAGGTAGTAACGGAGAATCGTACGATCGATTTACAAAATTTTAAAAATTCAATATTTCCGAAAGTAGACGTTCTCGAACGAATTGAAGTGTCCTCAATTTTCTAGAATATTTATCCGAATCGTTCTTCGGTGGTTTCATCTTACTTAAAAATTTGATCCGCGAACACAAGCGTTCCGTCGGTGTGACACAAATTTTTGGACCTCGTTGTTGCCCGACGATTTCAAATTAGTGCGCGAAAGTAAATTTAGTATCTGCTTGGGTGGTTCCAATTTAGTCCCGGCCGAATATCCCTCGGAACCGAGGCGCATGTCGTGCGTTGATTTCAATTTCAATGAAAGCCTCCGACATAAATTCAGACTGGATGGAATACGCGGCTCATCCATATTAACCTTAACGAAACGTCTCTTCCGGGTGTGGTCCCAGGAATGATGCCGTTGGACTGATTTTTTGCCCGTTCCGGTGAACCCGGCCCCACGAAAACCACCGTTAAACGTTGCTCCACCTGGTCGCTCTTAATTTCCTTCCGAAGTGACCCCTAACCTTCGAGGCTGTTTTCTGGAATCGTGGGTATCCGGTTGGAACGAAATTTCGGCTTATTTCTGTTCTTCTTTTTCGTTTCATCGCCTCGAAATTCTCCAATTCTTTACGAATACCGAAAACGAAAACTCGTAGAAACGTGAAAGAAAATTAAATTCGTATCAAAAGACATCGATACGCAGAAAGATCGATTTATTTTTGTAAATATTAAGAAATTTAAAAACGCCTGGGTAATAATTTAAAATTTGAGATCATGAACTCGTAAAAAAGTGGAAGAAAATTGCGTTCGTATCAAGAAAGATGGATTTATTTTTGTAAAGATTAAGAAATTTAGAAACGCCTAAGTAATAATTTGAAATTCGAGATGAGGAAGTCGTAGAAAAATGGAAGAAAATTGCGTTTGTATCAATGAACATCGATATGTAAAAAGATCGATTTATTTTTGTAAAAATTAAGAAATTTAGAAACGCCTGGCTAATAATTTAAAATTCGAGATTTAAGAACTCGAAGAAAAGTAAAAGAAAATGGCGTTCGTATCAATGGACATCGATTTATTTTTGTAAAAAATTAAGAAACATTCGATCGGTGATTCTTCTTTTCGATTATTTTTCATTTGAGAATTGAAATTTCGAAGATCGATGCGAACCGAAAAAAAAAAATCGTTAAGAATTTCCAATAGAATTCCAGCGATCTGTATCGAGTTCGACGCGTCGAAACAAAATACGTAGCCGGTGAATTAAGTCGGCGTAATTGGAGAAAATGAAGTCCAACGGGTAGCACTGTTAGGAACGCCGGGGTAATAATTTAAGATTCGTGAAAGCAACGCGCGCCAGTTAAAAGTGAAGAGAAGAAGGTAACCGCGCGATTAGTTCCAATTGGCAGTTTCAGGTCCCTTATATGCTTCGATTCCCACTTTCAGCCGCGATAGAATTCACCGGGCATTACTTGGTGAATTAGCTGGAATCAGCATTGAATAGCACCGGGTCTTGAGCGCGGTGTCTCGGAAAGGAAAAGAAGTCGTAGGGAAACACAGTTTCAGGGAAGGATACCTGTAATTATGTATATATATTGTTGGTTCGGCGAGCATTTATCGCGACCGCTCCATATACCGAGTGACCAATTTCTTTATCGGAAACATTCGCTGTGCGGGTTTCCATCGGTGAAATATCCGGGTGAATTCTCACGGAACGGTTCCGTATTCACCGATTACGAATTTCATTTCGCGTTATCGACTCCGTTACGCTTATAACGCGAGGACATTGTTCAGCGATGTCGTAAATCGGGAGGATACATTGGCGCGGGTTCGGCCTCTGCGAATTGCTCGTTAAATTGAACAACGTGCGATTGAGATATATCGATAGATACATACGCGTAACGTGGATCTCGAAATATCGTTGAACGACGCCGGTACAAAATGATTACTCCGACCGGTACGGTGTATTTAATTAATCGTCGTTTCCACGGTGAGGTCGAATTCACCGTGGCTGCCGGAGTTTGCCGCGAAACGGAATCGCTCGTTTCGTTGTCGACGGGAGGACGAAACGATAATCGCGCGAACAGTTCGGAGGCAGTGGTTTAATGCTCGCTCCGGCGATCTTTAGAGCCTTTAATAAGGGGCTTTCGCGAATAACGAGGTCTGGCCGAGTAAACGTGTCTATTTGCGCGATCCGCAGCCTCCACGGCAGCCTCCTTCGCTTTGACCTCGGTTTCCTCGCTTCGTGCGATCCACGCGAGAACTTGTAAATCGACGATCGAAAATCGTTCGCGAACATTGTTGCAACGAGTTCGCGTACACGATCCACGCGGAAATTGTTTATTTCCTTCCCATCTGTGCAACACCGGAACGTTCGTAACGATTTTTCTCCACCAACGGTCGGAAAATTTATTTTCACCTAACAAGTTTCATTGACAAAACAATCGCGACTAATGCACCGTACGAGTGAAAATCGCGCGAGGCTCCCGAGCATCGTAAAAATAACGACGATTCGCCGCCGGGGCGTCGATTTATCATGGATTTAACGAGCCTGGCGGCGTCGATGTCGGCGATAATTAACCTTCATTGATTGGCTCTATTGTGAATAAATAAGGCTACGGACGCTCGACGTCGATCGCACGCGAAACACCGCCGATCGCCTTCTACGTAGCAACGTCCTAGAGGACGAGATTCGTCTCCAAGGACGATGGAACGCCAGGTGGTCCTGCGCGTTCCCAGCTACCATTATACCCGCGGCGAACACAAATTTCTCTTATCGGGTTTCGCGCGTTTCGTTCACTTCCAGTACAGGCCTTGTACAGGCTGGAACCTAACGGACCTGACGTACGACCGATTGGATTATTTTCCACGATCGTGGCAACGATCGAAATTTTTCTGATCGCTATCGATAAGATTTCGAAGGATCTCGAGGCGACGAGGTTCGATTTGTTTTACGTAACCTTTTCAAATTACTTTACATGCGCAATCTTAGATAGAATCGATATTTCTTTTAGGAAAGATAACACCATTTTGGAGCTTCAAAAATTTCGATCTTACCGTATCCACTATAAGTGTCTCCCAATCATCGTCGTACCGACGCACGAATAATCGCTCCGTTGATCGGTAAAAGCAAAAGAAAACTGTCCATACTCGTACTAGTTAACCGAGAACGAATTCGCGAAGGTCGTTGAGCAGCTTCGATATTCTAACGATCGTAATCTTAGCCAATATCGATCAATTTTAATCACCCGTGGTTTGCTCGAATTAAAAAGAGCACACAGTTCGTACGTTCGCCAAAAGCTTCGATAATCGTATCAGTGAAATAAATCGGTGATTCGGGATTAGGTACACTTATCGCGCGGTAGGTTTACTCGTGACTAAAGTCGCTCGTAATGGCGCGGTGATTAAAAGGGGAGTGTTTCCGTTGCTTTCCAATTTTCTTCGAGGAGCGTCCGTTGGTTGTTCCTGGTCGTTCATCGTACATTGCCCGGTACACGATAATGGTTCATCGACATTTCGGAACAATTTGTCACGAGCCGCCGTGAGCGCGGTTCACGAAATATATGCGACGCACGGGAGGGTGTACGAAGGAGAGCGGTAACACGCGATTACTAATCGTGGTATCGCTTCTACCCCAGGGGTCGTGGGGTTGGGCGATGACCAACGACGGTATACATTATTCGTAGAGAGGCCCGAAATGCACGGAATCCCCCCCTTCCACCTGTGAGATACGACCGGACGTTTCGACTTCTTGGAACCGAGAGGTCGACGCGCCGCGCCGCGCCGAACCGCGGGGATCCTCGCCCACGCGCGCCGCACAAAGCTGAGAAATCAAAACCGAATTCGATTCGGGACCCCGTGTCCACGGTGCTCGTAGCTCAAACAGGTGAAGTTTCAACCGTACGGCCTCGGAACGAATTAATGGGGCCAACGAGATTCCCGCGTTATTCTCGACGCGATCCACGATCCCGGTGCAACGTGGCAGAACACTCGGATCCGCGAGATTGGGAGTTTCAGGGTTTTTTTTTTATTATCGGGTGATTGTTCTACGGTTGGTGATTCCATGCGAGGGAATACACGGAGAAAGGCTCGATCGAGTAATTTAACCGTCGTTGCTCTGGCGAAAGTCTAGCGAAGTTTGATCTTCGCTTTGGTTTCTTCTTGGAACGAAAGGGAAACGTCTTTGGTGTGGTAGGAATGTTTGAGGGTGTATGGTGTGGAATAAGTAGAATTAGGTTGGGTTATTTATTTTAATTTGCGAGTGCAATTATTTTTTATATTGTTTGTGACTGTGATAGTGTGAGTGACGAAGTTTGAGCATCGCTTTTGTGTCGGCCAGTAATGAAAGGTAGTCATTTTAGTAGAGGTAGGAATGTTTGATGATGTATGGTGTGGAATAAGTAGAATTAGGTTGGGTTATTTATTTTAATTTGCGAGTGTAATTATTTTTTATATTGTTTGTGACTGTGATAATGTGAGTGACAAAGTTTGAGCATCGCTTTGATGACTTCTCGTAACGAAAGGGAAACGTGTTTGGTGTTGTGGTAGGAATGTTTGAGGATGTATGGTGTGGTATTAGTAGAGTTATGTTGGGTTATTTATTTTAATTTGCGAGTGCAATTATTTTTTATACTGCTCGTGATTGTGACAATGTGAATGACAAAGTTTGATCTTCGCTTTGGTTTCTTCTTGGAACGAAAGGGAAACGTCTTTGGTGTGGTAGGAATGTTTGAGGGTGTATGGTGTGGAATAAGTAGAATTAGGTTGGGTTATTTATTTTAATTTGCGAGTGCAATTATTTTTTATATTGTTTGTGACTGTGATAGTGTGAGTGACGAAGTTTGAGCATCGCTTTTGTGTCGGCCAGTAATGAAAGGTAGTCATTTTAGTAGAGGTAGGAATGTTTGATGATGTATGGTGTGGAATAAGTAGAATTAGGTTGGGTTATTTATTTTAATTTGCGAGTGTAATTATTTTTTATATTGTTTGTGACTGTGATAATGTGAGTGACAAAGTTTGAGCATCGCTTTGATGACTTCTCGTAACGAAAGGGAAACGTGTTTGGTGTTGTGGTAGGAATGTTTGAGGATGTATGGTGTGGTATTAGTAGAGTTATGTTGGGTTATTTATTTTAATTTGCGAGTGCAATTATTTTTTATACTGCTCGTGATTGTGACAATGTGAATGACAAAGTTTGAGCATCGCTTTGGTCTCGTTTAGTAACGAAAGGTAGTCATTTTATTAGTGGGAAGAATGTTTGATGATTTATGGTGTGGAATAAGTAGAATTATGTTGGGTTATTTATTTTAATTTGCGAGTGCAATTATTTTTTATACTGTTCGTGACTGTGATAATGTGAATGACGAAGTTTGAGCATCGCTTTGGTGTCGGTTGCTAACGAAATGTAGTTATTTTAATAGTGGTAGGAATGTTTGATGATGTATGGTGTGGAATAAGTAGAATTATGTTGGGTTATTTATTTTAATTTGTGAATGCAATTAGTTTCCATACTATTCGTGACTATGACAATGTGAGTGACGAAGTTTCAGCATCGTTTTGGTGTCGTTTGGTAACGAAAGGGAGACGTATGTGGTGTAGTGGTACGAATGTTTGGTGATGTATGGTGTGGAATAAGTAGAATTACGTACGTTGGATCACTTATGTTAATCTATGAACGCAATTATCCTGTTAACTCAACATTGTTGACAAGTGAAAAAATGTTCCGTTTCGGGAGGGAAGTAACGCATTATATTGTAATTGGTGCAGGTGCATATTTTTCGAAAGGGACTGGTACTTCTAGACGCATCGGTCGATGCACCTGGTCGTTAAAGCGAATAGCGAAATTGAAATATCTCCCGAACCGATGATTTTTCGCTATACGGGGTCTACAATTTTTTCAAAGAGAAATTGCATCGATCGACGCGATGGAATACGTCCATGAAAAAAAAACAATATCGGTGACCTTCGTACATCCTTTACCCGTACACCTGCGAAGAAACTAATTACCTTAGTTCCCCCTCGGAACGGAACAAGTTCCATCGGGAAGGTTTTCGGTGGAACGAACAACACGAAGGATAATTGCGCTCGTGGATTAAAAACGGGTCAACCTCGATGCAACGAGTCGATCGTTTCGGGATCGCGATCTGATCGAACGTGACGTTGTAGGCGTATCGATGTCGTGGCAAACGGAGGTAAACAATTTCTGCGTTGGAAGTGCCTAGAGGCGCAGCGAACGACGACGTCGTAGCAACTCTATTGCTACATTCTCCCGATAACCGAGAGTCCCGGGGGACGGATATTGGCCAAACACCATAAGTAAAAGCTACATTATCTTAGAAAGTTGTCGGTGGCTCTCGTTTTCCCTTACCTCTCCTTACCTTTCGACGTATCGCAATTGCTGCATTCGCGCGGTAGATCGGAATCTCCGATAGCTGGAAGTTTCAACGATTCCAAACCGTTACCGTGTCGGCGATACTTGGCCACCGATGTTTTTACCACTCGCGGCCAAATCATGGCGGAACTTGGAAATTCGACGATCGTTTCGCGATAAATTTAATTATTTCGGCGACTAGCGGTAGATACGATAGGAGAGGGGGGATCGAGAACGCTATAAATACACGGCGAAAGAAGCCGACGGAACTTAGAGAACCAGTTCCCCCCCTTTTTTATCGTCGAGAATTTCTACCACCCTTTCGATTTTGAATAGAGGTCGTCGGTATACCACCTTGGCCCGCCCTTGAATTTTAATGGGACAGCCTCGTAAACGCATTTACGCGTTATCGGTCTAGTAGCGTTCGACTGTTTTTTTTTTTTTTTTTTTTATAAACGGTGTTCCCTTCGGTATTCGGTGATCATTTCGAGCACCGTCGTTACCGCGTTCGCCGGAAGTTGGGACGTTTTAAGGAGGACACCGGGACGCTTCGTAGACCGTAACGCGATACCGGAGGATGCGTTAATTTCGTTAATTAGCGCCGCGTTCGGGATCATCGGTATCGATAAAGCGCGGTTTCCGCGCCGGGTTACCGTTAACCTTTCTCTGACCGCGGACACGTGTTATCTTTCCCAGAATTTCGCAACACCGAGTATCCGCTCGGGAAAAGGAAACGAGAGGTCCCATTCGCGACCAATTGGATTCGAAAGATCGTCTCGATCACGTGACGCGTATTCGACTATCGAACCGCGAGACAAAGATTTTCCAAAGCACGATCGCACGCGTTGCAAATTTTCTTTCCTTTCACCGATATTTAACATTCGTTCGAAACACTCTTCTCCGTTGAATCGCGTTCTTACTCGCGAAGCGTTCCCCGTTCGTAACGTTCAATTTGAAAATTGATCGCTCAGTGGTGATTGGAAGTTTAAGCACGTGTTCGTTCACTTTCGATGAACATATTCGATCCAACGCCTAGAATACGAACGAAGGTAACGGTTACGCTCACTTTGACGATAAACGTACCCAGCCATCGTACGATCTTCTTTCCCTGTAAATTGTTCAGGGTGTTCAAAAATGTTTCTCGTTGAAACCATACAGAATTGGTCCCGTTAGCAGTGTAACTACAATCGTATGCGTAAATTAATTCCTCGGTCATATTCGCTTACAGTGGACAATCGCAAGAATTTTTAAAATAATCTACAACGTATACCCTTTTGGGTGAAACGAAAACAAAATAAATACAGGGAACGATTTCTCCAAAATATTTTCTTCTATCACCTTAAACTCCGCCTCGAAGAATTCAATCTCTTGTAAAATCGACCAAGGTCCATCAACGTAAGCACGTAATCGATATTTTGTTATGCTTGCGCACCAAAGGACACGATTTCGCGCCTATGTATCCCAAAACCTGGATAAAAACTTGTAAAAATTCGTTTGTTCGATTCAGTGAACGCGCGCGTTGAACGTCGCGCGTGCAATATCGGCGCTGAAGGATCACGATGCGCGCGAGTTGGTGTCGGAGCGTTGGTCGGTACTCGCACCGAAAGCTTGTTCCTGTTCGGGTGCAGCGCCGGCAACGTCCACCGAGAACCATAAATCCTGACGGGGCAGGATCGCGCTCGGGGAGGTTCGCCACACAGGTCGTGCCTAACCGTGGTAGGGTAATTGGCGAAATGTGGTAATCCCTAATTACAGGAGATACCGCGCCTAATTCCATAACGTATTGCATCGAATCCCGCCGCCGAGCGGTTCGCGTACCGGGGATTAACGGCGACGCGCGTTGTTCTTTCGCGTAATTGCGCCGCGTAAAAACGGTATTTACGGGGCGCGGGCACCGTTCCTTTTTTTTTTTTTGCTCCGTTCGACGTATTTCGGAAATTTCGCGATTAACTCGTCGCAATTTTCGGCCCGACCGTACCCCGAAACGCATTAAATCTCCGCGCGCGCGCGCCGTGTTTCCAGCCGTGCTACGCCCGTTCGTAAGACTCGAGGTGCACGTACGATCCGGAGACTTCAACGCACGGCGAAGATACGATTTCCACCACGAGCGAGTGACGCAAGCCTCGTGTCCCTTCGTGTCCTCTCGTTAACGCGGGTCTGTGTCTCGGTTCTTCTCACGGTAGTGTTGCAAAGATGTCGTAAACGCGCAAAGCTCTGATCCTTGAGGGGAAGTTTGTCGAGTTATTCAGTTGGAACTATTGTAGGAATTTATTTAGTTGGTGTTGGAAATACCATAATGAAATGAAACAAGTGAGGTGAGTAAAGTTCTAGGATATACGTGTATCGAACGAGGCAGTAGTAGGAACATTGTAGAGACATTGACAAACACAATTAATGAATACGCTGACCATGCTGATCACGCTGACTACGTTGACTCCTTGACTACGCTGACTACACTATTCTTTTTTTGCGTGACACGACACACTTCGACGATTTTTCCAAAGTGTTTTCTTCAACAATAACTATCAATGACTATCAATGACTGCCCTTGTCTCACACGCATTTATTACCTTTCATTCTAGTTCTCAATCTCTCTCAATTAATTTACGCCAAAAATTTCTCAGTACGGTGCTCTATCAATCGCTCTTCTTTCACACTTGGCTCGCTCGTCTATTCCAAACACTTTGGATTCTCTCCGGACAACACACAATCCCTTTCATTCTCTCGCATTACCACACTATGAAACAGACCACAGGTTGTTTCTTTTTTCGTGTATCGAATGTAGAATATTACGGTTACGATTGTGATGTTACTTTCTCTTTACGAACATCGAAGTAGAATGTTAAAAATAATTATTCGAACACGTGTAATACCCCGCGTGACTATTCGAACACGTGTAACACGCGTAACGATGTAGAGTGATCGAAAAATTCATAGTACAGCCTATCGGAGAGCGATTCTATTATCGATGAACGAGATTTTGCAACCCAAGTCTCGATTTTCGAATATTCATTTCGATCGACCATATTCAATTTATTCTCGTTTCGGTGGAAACACCTGCGATCGTCTAACCTCTGGTACCGCGTACCAGCAAAGTACCGGACAGCCGGAAGTGACAATCGAACGATTATGATTTACATTCGTTTCCCCATTCGTGACACGTGTACGGGGTCCGTGCCCCGCTCGGGTCCTGTTAAATTGAAAACCGCAATAAATCGGTTTACCGGAGTAGATAAAGGCCCTCGTAAACGGGAATAAAATACACCCGTATCGGCGAGCTTTGTTAACAAATCCGTCGACAAGGGGACGACAAACGGTGTCGTTAAGCTCGGGCATCGATATCGCGATGTTTCTCGAATTTTACGTGTTCGATGTTTACACGGGTGGTGAGTAGGGGGGGACGTCTCTAACTGGCCCACAGAGGACCTCACTCCTCCGTCTCCCACCTCCCCTCCCCCTTACTCCCTTAATAAAGATGTCTCTACACGGTTTTATACGACTCTATCTTCTACGCGCGGCGGTGGATTTTACGACGACGTTTACATATTATCGTCGCGGTCATATCGCCGCTCGCGCGAGCGAGTAAGCGAGTCGCGCTCGCTCCTCGGGTTCGTCCCGGATTGCACCCGGTTTTAACACCTCGTAAAATTATGACCGATCGCGGCCTAATGGTGCCAGGATATCGCGAATTACGAGACGTCCACGTTGAACGTCGTACGGGGCCCTTTGATCCCACGGCGAAACGCGGCTCGGAATTCGCGCGTGTTATTTCCCCTCCTGTGTCTCTCTTACGCGATATCGTCGAGATCCGCTCGACGTATGGTGGCTCGATACTCGCCGCTTTACTACCGGTGTAAAAAACGACGCGTTGAATTAATTTTCAATTTCCACGGGGACAACCGACACACGATCTAAACCGTGAAACGTCCGATGGAAGTACTCGAGGGGATAGAAATTCCCGAAGTATTTTTCAAAGCTTTCGAAAAATCTTACTGTCTCTCTTGACCTACTTGGTATACCGATCGTTTTGACCTATGATATCATGGACGTCGAGATGTTTCATTTGTAATCCATTACACACGTATTCTTCGCGCAGGACTTTTCTTCAGCCTTGCACAGTACTATGGATAACTGTTGACGAGTAACTGTTGACGATAAAAATTGACGAGGTTAAGGAACGCTGTTACGTTCAATTTTCTAAGTATTAACCCTGTCTTAGTTAGATTCTTTTTCGACTCGATAGAATTAGATTCTTTTTCGACTCGATAGAATTAGATTCTTTTTCGACTCGAAATACAATTGTTACCCGTACTTCACTCTCACCCGTGTCTTGTGCTTTTCTCGAAAATTACAGCAAAGATTTTCTTGCGACCCATTCGTTTACTAGTTCTCTATAGTAACCGGCATAGGTTACTAAACGAGGTTACTAAAAACAAGAAGCGTCGGATAAACTTACGTAGGTGAGGAAGGACCTCTTGATAAGTGGTAGTCCTTCGCGGGGTCTTGGTTACAATTTTCTCAACTATAAATTTCGAATTAGATTCTTCCTCCGACTCTAAACACAAATATTCTCAATCTACATCACCCTTACCCGTGTCCCGTGCTTTCCTCGAAAACTAGAGCAATGATTTTCTTGCGACCCATTCGTTTACTACTTCTCGATAGTAACCGGCATAGATGCACGGTGAAAACGAGAAGCGTCGGATAAACTTACGTAGGTGAGAAAGGACGTCTCGATAAGTGGTAGTCCTCCGCGGGGTCGGGAGGAAGAGTCACGGGATCGTTCCGGGGCCGGATGGCATAAATCAGTGGGTACGTTAAGTGGCTCTCGTATTAATTAAGATAGCCAGGCCGCGCGTACCACGCGACAGTTCGTGATCCCCGGGACGAGCGCGAGAAACGCGAAGGGAACCGCTCGCGAACCGGTGACGAGGGAAGCTGAGGTGTGTAAGGGAGGAACGAGCGCGGATAAGGCGAGGCCGGTTCGTTCCTAGCCAGGGCCCTATAAGCAGGGCCCGCGAGCGAGCGCGAACCCGAGAGAGGCGAGGAGAAGTAAGAAGCCTGGCATAATGGCGTAATTATCCGAGGACGAGACAAATTGCGTACACGCCTGCCCGCGACACGCCACGGTTCACGTGTCCGGTCGACACCGCCACCGCCACCGCCGCCACAGCCACCACCACCGCCACCGCCACCGCCACCGCCACCGCCGCCACCACTGTGGTCGTACCGTGTTGCGCGTAGGAGTCGAACTTCGCTCCTAAGGCGACTCCTTAAGCTCGTGTATGTACATACGTGCGATTGTCTCGTTAAAGTCGCCGCGGGACGCCTCGCCGACGGCTCGGCCGCGGCCGGCCGTGTCGGTGTGGGCGTTCCGCTTATCCGGATCCGAAATTAATGAGAGAATTACAAGGGAACATTCGTAGCTTTCGCGTCGCTCAAAACCCCTTCCATCCCTACACTCTTTTTATTCGACACGGTATTTATGAATCCGCGAACGATACTCTTCTCTATGCCGATCCACGCGCGAACGATCCTCCAAGGGATGTGTACTTCTATATGGTGTATTTCTTGGCTTGGGGGGACTTTAGATTTTTCGGGAAGCTGAGTTTCTTTTCGATCGAGATTCAACGAAAAAACGCGCGAACGTCCAACTGAGGAAAGGTGTACTTCTTAAGTTTAAAGGACTTTCGATTTTTGGGTGAAGGTGACTTATTTTTCCATTGAGATTCAACGAAAAAACGCGCGAACGTCCAACTGAGGGAAGGTGTACTTCTTGGGTTTAGGGGACTTTTGTTATTTGGGGAAGGTGACTTATTTTTCCATTGAGATTCAACGAAAACACGCGCGAACGTCCAACTGAGGAAAGGTGTACTTCTCAAGTTTAGGGGACTTTCGATTTTTGGGGAAGGTAACTTTTTTCGGTCGAGATTTAACGAAGAGCAACGTGTCCTTTGTGGAATTTTTGAGAATGAAAAATCTTTGAAATTTTTGCAATTTTTGCAATTTTTGCAATTTTTGCAATTTTTGAAAGTCAAAATCTCTGAAAGGTTAACGTTCTTGGGAAAACACGGTCTTTGAAAGTTAGAATACTCGAAAGCCAACCGTCCCTGAAAGATAAAATCCACCAGTCAATATTCTCGAATGCAAAGATCTTCGAAAGTTCAAATTTCTGATGTACAAAATTTCCCAAAGTCGAAATCCTCGATAAAACGCTTCTCTCAACATCGTCTACATATATTGGTTTGTTCAGAAAATCATTTCGTTTTTTTCGAATAAAAACGAAACACGATTTTTTAAGAGTGTATAAACAATTCATTAAATTATACATTCTCCATTTTGGAAAACGAAACGAGTTCCCTCTTCCCGAACAACCCAACATTCAAGTACAATTGTATTTGCATCCCAGTTAAGATTATCGTAAATTGCGATTTTAGTGGTATTTCACAATTTCTTTAAACCGTATAAACATTTCACTAAACCATATATTCTCCATTTTGGAAAACGTAACAACACTCCAAGCAACCTAATATCTTCACGAGATAGAGTACCACCGGTGCATCGTACAACCATTGTATCACCTCCGATCGCTGCAAGCGATGCAACTTGCAGTTATCTCCATTCTTCGCGACACTGAGTCGAAAAATACCGTTTCGTATCGCGGTATCGGGGAAAAGGGCGCGCCAGTTTCACATCAGGTACGTTCCAATGAATCTACTCGTCGAACCTCCGATCCGAAGAATCGAACAAATTGTACGCGATCTTGTGAAATAATCGAGCGCGTCGCGATCGGGTCCCTCGAGCCTCGTTTGGAATCGCGGCCGGTTCCGCTTACCCCGGGAGCCACGGATCTCACCGATACCGGACCGGTGGGGATATTTCTCGACGTTGGATGCCTTACCGAGAGACGACGCCATCCTCCGCATCCTCCGCGATGGATATTATAACGCGGCGGCACCGTACGCGACGAAGGCGATGTTTAAACGCTCGACGTTGGCGCTTCGTACCGACGCTTTCTGTCTAATAAATCACGGTCGTTTGTAATATCCCGACCGCCGTCGTGGGAGGGGGGGAAAAACACCTTTTGTCTCGGGGTAATAAGTTAGAAAGACGTTGCGCCGCGTCGAACCCGGCACGGCAACTTTCTTCGCTTATAATTTCGTTATACACCGCTAAGAGCCGTGTCTTACCATCGTTTCGTCTTGCATCATTACCGCGTGGATATCCCAGGGAATGTCCGATCCTTTATTACCACCCTTTTCTTTATCTGGCTGCTCACGTATCAATTTCCTTATCCGCGAATCGCTCTATCGCACGATCTATCACTGCCGGCTTCTGCGCCCGGCGTAACTGCTATGTAATAGGAAAAGTAGTGCCGCGCGGGTAATTCAGCTGCCACGACGAAAAGTCACGCGCCATTGCAGCGTGGATCTTTTTACATTTTTTACGGTCCGTACGATGGAACGAGCCGACGAGCACCGACCACGCGGAAGATCGATGGAACTGAAATTGCCGCTCCGACGTTCGGAAACAAAAAAAAAAAAGAGAAAAAAATACGTTTCACCGAAGGACGGTGATTCTCGCCTCGCGAGCTGGCTTCTATCGGTCGTCAACCGCTACGAAAACGTCTTTAAGGTGTACGTCACGGGGACTCGCGATGGATCTCGGAGAACTTCGATACGGTTTCGAGGAACGCGGTTTGAGAGTTTTTCCATTTCCTTTGGAACACTTGGAGAGTGTTTTTAGGAAGTAGATTTTAAAGGTCGTTCTACGACGATTGTTAGAGACACTGGTGTTGGGTTCTGTGTAATTGAGCGGTGTTATCGGAGGACAACAATGATTCGAAGCTACGAATGGATTATTCGAGGACGTTGCGAAAGGGTGGTGTGGTGTTTTGTAAACATTCGAGGGCAACTGTACTCGTCGTTGAAGAAACTTTGGCGTGGCTATGGTCAGTGACGAGTATTGGCCTCGTTGTTAGCGACGTGTCTTTTATTGCCAGGTTCGATAATTTTTTAGCGAAAGTAAACCGCTGAATCTCCGATAGGTATCGATAATAATACATAGTTCACCGATAGTGGTATCAGAGTCGATAGATTAGAATCGGTAATGATATTTAATTCCAAGTTGGACGTGTGAAATTCCTGACGCGTAACCGTTCTTTGCGATGTTAGAACCGTGATGATCACTTCCGTGATTACTCTTGGCCTCTGACCTACATATCGATTGCCCTTGCATTCCTAAATCCTAACGTAACTATCGTCTATTACACACTTACTCGAAACACAACAAATCTACAAAATCCTCTTGTCTCGTTTCCAAATCCTGAAACAACAATCATCTACCTACATACTCCGCAACATCGACACGAATACATCTAGTAAATTTCTAAATCCTAAAATAATAATCACCTACACTACACCTACCCAAAACACCAAAGATCCGTAGAATACCCCCTCATCTATCTACATACTCCGCAACATCAATAAACCCGTGATTACTCTAGGTCTCTGACCTACATATTGCATTCCTAAATCCTAACGTAGTTATCGTCTATTCCACACCTACTCGAAACATAACAAATCTACAAAATCCTCTTGTCTCGTTTCCAAATCCTGAAACAACAGTCATCTACATATTCCGCAACATCAATAGACCCGTGATGATCACTTTTGTGATTACTCTTGACCTCTGACCTACATATGGCATTCCTAAATCCTAACATGGCCATCGTATATTCCATGCCTACTCGAAACACAACAAATCTACAAAATCGACTCGTTTCGTCTTCAAATCCTAAAACAACAGTCATCTACATACTCCGCAACATCAATAGACCCGTGATGATCACTTCCGTGATTACTCTTGACCTCTGACCTACATATGGCATTCCTAAATCCTAACGTAGCCATCGTCTATTCCACACTTATTTAAAACCCAACAAATCCACAAAATCCTCCCGTCTCGTTTCCAAATCCTGAAACAACAATCATCTACCTACATACTCCGCAACATCGACAAAAAAACATCTAATAAATTTCTAAATCCTAAAATAATAATCACCTATTCTACATCTACCCAAAACACCAAAGATCCGTAGAATACCCCCTCATCTCGCCTCTAAATCCCAAAACAATCGTCTATCCATATATTCACCGTAACACCTACCCGAAACACCCAAGATCCCCGGAATCGTTCCATCGGGCGACCACGATTCAACTCGATCGGTAAACGGTTCAAACGCAGGGAGGCAACGGTGTCTCGTAGCGGTTAAATTATTCAGCGATTTCCTCGGTGTACTACGTAGAGCCGGGATGAAGAAATCTCCGCCTTATTCCGCGTGAGAACATCCGCGCGGCGAGTCTTCGACACGTGCGATCGTAGGCGCTAACCTCCGGGACCGTAGGAAGACGCGACTCGACTCAACTCGACGCGACGCGACGCTGTTGCCCTCTACGCTGGACGTCCACGGACGATCGCGTACGCGACAAACCGAAACCCTTGGTAACGTCCTCTGTGCTTCGTGGCTTCTTTCGGGTCCCGGGTAAAAGTGCGTTTTCCATCAAGCGGCGAACCGCAGTAACGCGCGTTGGCGAGACGGAACGAAAATGCACCAGCCAGCCAACCCTGGCGATGCATCGCAAATTGTATTACCACCGTGTATGCAGATACGCCGCAAACGCAATTGTCCCCGGTCGTACGGTAGAAAGAACCAAGAGGGGGGAACCGGCCGCGAGGGGGTAGCGGTGGAGACGCATTAAACGCATAGGGCCTAACTATAACCGTCGCGTTGCGTGTGCCGCGACGCGGATAGTGTGCGTGACCATTTTTCCGGGGCGTTCGTTCCCTACTCGGTGTCGGTTGCCGCGGTCTCGCTGCGATTTACGAGTCTATCCTTTTTTTTCTCTCTCTCTCTCTCTCTGAGCCCCCCACCATCCCCTCTTGTGTCCATGACTCCGGTCTGTAGAGAGATAACGACAGATTCTTACGCATAATGCGACGTTCCTGCGGGTCGTTACCTATTCTTCGTCCTGGCGGTTCTTCGCCCGCTTTTCAGGTAATTTCCGCGTTGTTAGAAGCGAGGCTGGTGAGCGGTGATTCTTCGACTCGTGGTGTAGGGTTCTGGAACTTCGCTACCGGTGATCTTTGGCTTCTGGGTTTTTGGAGAAGGTTCGATCTTTGGGATGTATCGGGATTTTAGAGGCACTATTGTCAATGGTTTCTCGAACTTTTGGGTGAAGTACACTGTGATATCGTTGGAAATTGCGAGCTGTAATTATTCCAATATGTCAGGTGGTAGTTATTTAAATTCGGATCTTTTTCCAGTTATCTTTTCTTTGGTTGTTGAAGTATGCATTTGTGTGCATTAGGGTATGCATTTGAAAACTGTCTTACTAGTGACTTACGTCCTGTCTTACGAGAAGGACTTGATTCTGTAGTGGATATAATTTTAAAAAAGAGATTTTCGGAATTGTAGAGCAATACAACTCGAAACATTCTCGAGGATTCGATATTTTTTTTTTCAAACCTATCGTATGTATTCGCACGGATTGAAATCGATCGAGCGATATCTTGAACGTAAACCACGTTCGTTTCTGTTCGCGTAGTCATCATTTTCGCGGTTAACGACGAAAACAAAAGCGTCTCGCGTTATCAATGGTCGTGAAGCGTATTAGGAGGTTCGAGCCGGGAACCGATACGCTTCCGAGGAAGAGACAATGGTGCGATAACTCATAATAGCGTCGGGTATTATGGTATTGATAGGACGCCGGGTCCACGTATCCCCATGCATGCCAATGAGAACGCGAACAATGGTCCGCGTAAGTAATACTTCTGTGTGATCCGCGTTTCTTTCGTTCGTTGATTTAAATCGTTGATTTTAGTCGCGTCCAGTGGCATCCCACCTGTCATCAGTATTCATTGAAACTTGCTCCCATCGATTCCGCGTACTCGCGGTTAGGTAAATTGGGTACGGGACGATAACTCGGGGAAGTGTTGGGCGTCTTACTATCTGGAATTAACAAAGGTTCGTCGCGAAACGGTGTTAAATCTACGTGAAACTATGTGAAACTGTGTGGAACTGTGTGAAACTGTGTGAAATTATGTGAAACTGTGCGAAACTGTGCGAAACTGTGTGAAACTATGTGAAACTGTGTGAAACTATGTGAAACTATGTGAAAATGTGCGAAACTGTGTGAAACTGTGTGAAACTATGTGAAACTATGTGAAACTATGTGAAATTATGGGAAACCACGTGGAACCGCGTGAAACCTAGCGAAACTTTGCAAAACCTTGCGAAACCACATAAAACCATGCGAAATTATACGGAAGTGCGAGAAACCATGTAGAACCGCGTGAAATCTCGCGAAACTACGTGGAACCGCGTGAAACCTCACGAAACTACGTGGAAGCCTGTAAAACTTTGCGAAATTTCATAAAATATCGCAACATCACGTAAAACTATGCGAAATTACGTTGAAGCCAAGTAGAACCACACGAAACCACGTAAAACCATATGAAATTACGTGGAAGCATGTGAAACCACGCAGACCAGCGCGTAACCTGGCGAAACCACGTGAAACCGCGTGAAACCTTGCGAAATCATGCGGAACTTTGCGAAACCATGTGAAACCTTGCGAAACCACGCGGAACTTCGCGAAACCACGTGGAACCACGTGAAACCTCGCGAAACCACGGTGAAACCATGCGAAATTACATGGAACAGCGTGAAACCGTGTAAAATCTTTCGAAATCGAGTACGTGGGTATTCTGCGGTGTGGTTTGTTTCGGTATACGTCGGTGTCGGGGAATTCGTTAAAATCGTCGGAGCGTCGTGCGCGATCGCACGTAAATAAGTAAAGTCAATTCGGGCAATTGACTCGATTTCCACCCCGGCGAGAAGAGTCGAAGAATCCGAAAGGGAAAGAAAGAGAGAGGTTAGCTCGTGCGCGGCGCGCTCGAAACGTTTAAAACGCGACACTATCCACTCCCGTTCCGAATTCCTGGTGTAATCGCGAACGAACGCAGAGCCGGGGTGTTGGCTTGTTTATATTTAGTTGATCTTTCGATCCGCACCAGTAAACGTTGCGCGGATGGAATCGAGTCCTCCTTTTCTGCCAGGGCATTCTCTTCTGTTATTTTCGCCCTCGCAACCGCGACGCGACGCGTCTTGCTAAAAGAGACTGTGCAAGGGGGGAGGGGATAGGTGGAGAGGAAAGAAGGTTGGGGGAGGGGACGGTCGTGGCACGAAAGAAGAAGATAGATAGAAAAATGAATAAATCGCCGCGTACGCAGAAAGACAGAGCGGAGGGACATCGAAAAAACGAATTAAAGAGCCACGAACAGCGCCTACGCCCTGCCAGAGAACTCCCTCTATTGTGATAGTTCCTTCTTCGTCGTCGTCCGTCGTCTTCTTCCCCTTCTGCCGCGTCTTCTTCTTCTTCGTGCACACGCATGCCAGCCACTGACTAAGCACTCACTCCTTCTGACAATGAGTCAGTGCACTCGCTGCACGCTCGTCGAGGGAAGTGGAGAAACAAAAATTGAGCGGACCACGAGAGAGTCGGAGGATAAAGAAGCTGAAGAAGAAGAAGAAGAAGGAGGAGGAGAAGAAGAAGAAGAAGAAGTAGAGATAGAAGAAGAAGAAGAAGAAGAAGAAGAAGAAATCTCGCTCGAGGAATACGGGTCAACGACAGGATGCGATACATCACTGTCGAGAATCGAGCTCGCTCGCGGGTCAAAGTTTACCGAATCGGGAGGACATTTCTCCTTCACGTTTCTGCGTGCCTTCTTTCCGCTTCGTCTGGACGTTTTTTCCGACCGCGGCGAGCCTCGTGCATCATCCCGGATCGTTTCGTCGAGGGAACACCGTCTCCGTCCCCGCGCGCCGCTTAATTAACGTTTCTTTCCTCGTCCACTGGACTTTTCGATCGTTTCGAAACACGATCTTGAAACGTTCGCGATCCAGTACTCGTGGTTCCCTCGCTAGGTATCAAAAGCAAAATATCGTGGCACCGAGTACTTTGACTGGATCTGAGGAACATCGAAACGTTCGCGAGAAAAATTTGCTTTCACGGTTGCTAATCATTCGATCCTTCTACAATTTTCGAAAGAACAGTTCTACCTATTTCTAGAACCCAAAGTCTGCAAGCATTGCGTGAAAAGTATTCGCGAAAAGAAACTTAGAAAACGAGTACGTTAACCATTGACCAGGATACTTATATGTATACATAGGTACGTTACGGTTGAAATTGGTCTGTACAGGTGGTTTCGAAATGATCAGATTCCTCAGTAGTCCCGAGGAGGACATTTTCCCTTTTCGAGTACTCGGGCAATTTTCTTCGCCTACGCGCGCCAGGAAAACGACGCTGCGAGTAGAGTTCCGCTCGACGGGCAGGCTCACGAACCGTGCAGAGGAATGACAAAACACGGCCCCGTATGCCGGTGTACACTCCCAGAGGATTTACTCGGGCTCGGCAATTACCGTTAAGTAGCCAAGCTGGCCGTTTCCACGGTAATCTCGGTTTCTATAATCCCGCGTATCTTCTTCCCTGCTGGCAATTGTCCAGCCGTCAGTCGGCGCGAAAGTATAAGAGAGCCGCGATACGCTTTTTATCTTGCTACCGCGTGGCCTCTCTTCCTGTTAGATCGCGTCCGCAGATCCACTTTCAGGGGATCTACCGTGATCTCGGAAACTCGACGAGAGCGCGATAAGCACGATACGAGCGATCTAAATCGCGCGATAGCCGCTGGCCTCTTATCATCGGGGCAACTGTTGCTTCCTGGATACCGAGACCGGCGACTACGTGAATTTACGACGAGAGAGAACCGGGACCCCTCGATGGATCGATCGATCGATCGAAATTTTACCAAAACTCGCCACGAGCTCCAAGTTTAACATCTTCTTCGCAAGTACTTCTTTTTTTCTTTTTTTTTTTTTAAAGACAACTTTCGATTATAACGTCTTCGAATGAATGGTCCTAATAACGGGGCTACGGAGATGACGTATATCGAGGTTAGGTTTTCCAATGTTTCTTAAAATTTATGTTTTACAGCTTAAGTATACACGCTCGTATTTGTACGATACGAATACGTTTTATTCTTATTTTTAAAGGCGAGTCAACGAAGAATGACTCTTCGAATAGTATAAATTTGGGAAAAGTGGGAATTTTCCGATTTTCTCCGAAATCTCTTCAAAGGTCTCTGAAAAAAGTAGAAATTTTCTCGATAAGAATTTTGGAGTTGTCTCAGAGGAAGTATAATTCAACGACAGTGAGATCGATCGTGTCTTTGTCACGTGGGAAATGTAACGTTCTTTGACACCGATTCGCGGTTAATTTTTTCGTTGTTACGAGCGCGTAATAATCGGTACAAACGGTCGTTAAGAACGCAAATCGGGAACTACGAGGGCCGTGAACGCGTTTACGCGAAGCATAAAGTATTCAGCGCCGAGACGTGTAGCAAGAGTATTCGTAAACTATGCAGCACCCGAAGAGTTAACCCCGATACCCAATTAAAGACTCGAAGAGACAAAGTTGATGGAAAGCCCAACGAAACACTTCGAGCGACGACAAAGCCACCCCGAAATAATCTTTGGTCCCGCGGCGGCTGTCAAAATTCAGTCGTCAGAGCGCGCAGCGACACAAACGAACCGGACAATGAATCGCTATTTCAAACGCTCTCGCGACGACGACGTCGGACAATAGAACGTGTCCAAAAGTCGCTGGAACGGCTTGAACCGGCGCCAAAGCTCGCGCAAAGGAACCAGGGAGAGGAGCGTTGAAAGAACCTCCTCTGTCGTCTATTTGCATTCCCTCGCTTAAGTAGCGCACGATCCTCCTACCCTTGAAATAATTCAGACGTATCAAAACAACGGTAACGTCTCTCTTTCTCCCTCTCTCTTCTTCGCCGCCTAGTCTTGCGGTTGGGGCCCTGAGTGGCGCGAGGTCGACGCAAATTAAACGCAGAAGAGTTCAATCCTGAGAAGATTTCGCCTTTCAAATCGACGATACGTATCGAGGATTGTTTTTTTTTTTTATCAGGGGCCTTATCTTTTCTCTTTCTTTATAATGGGCCCGTCGACGGACTAGAATGCGTAATTCGAAGCGACTGTAACGAAGAAGCATTCAATTCTGAGAAGATTTCGCGTTTCAAACGACGATACGTATCGAGGATTGTTTTTTTTTTCATCAGGGGCCTTATCTTTTCTCTTCCTTTATAATGGGTCCATCGACGGATTAAAACACACAACTCGAAGCGAGTGTATCGAAGAAGTGTTCAATTCTAAGAAGATTTCGCGTTTCTAGACAAACGATAGTACGTATCGAGGATTCTTTCTCTCATCAGGGGCCCAACCTTTCCCCTTCCTTTGTAATGGGCCCGTCGACGGTTTAGAATGCGTAGTTCGAAGCGACTGTAACGAAGAAGAGTTCAATCCTGAGAAGATTTCGCGTTTCTAGACAAACGACGATGCGTATCGAGGATCGTTTCTTTCATCAGGGGCCTTAGTCTTCCCCTTCCTTTATGATAAGTCCATCGACGGACTAGAATGCGTAATTCGAAGCGAGCGTAACGAAGAGCACTTCGCGTTTCTAGAGAAACGACAGCGCGTATCGAGGATCGTTTCTCCCATCGGGGACCCTAGGTTACTTTACGATGGGCCCGTCGACGAACCAGAACGGACAACTCGAAGCGAGCGTAACGAAGAAGAGTCCAATCCGAAGGAAGATTTCGCATTTCTAGACAAACGACAATGCGTATCGGGGATCGTTTCTCCCATCGGGGGCCCTAGGTTTCTTTATGATGGGCCCGTCGACGGACTGGAATGCGTGATTCGAAGCGAGCGCATCGAAGAAGAGTTCAATCCGAAGAAGATTTCGCGTTTCTAGACAAACGACGGGACGTATCGGCGATCGTCTCACTCGCGAGGGGCCCTACCGCTCCCCCTCCCTTACGATTGGACCGTCGACGTGCACCGGGACGCGCAACTCGAAGCGAGCGTAATGCCGCGCGGGAACCGAAGTTCACTGCAAGATCCCCTTTAATTGACGAGCATCAGTCACGGTGGACAAATATATTTGTAAACAGACGGGACCCGCGGCGGCCAGGCGGCGGAGGCGGAGGTGGAGGAGGAGGAGGAGACGGTGGATCGCGGCCTCTCTCCGTGGTCGTGGGGCCCACGGTATCGTATAATTTATTCCCCTAACGTAGCCCATTATGCGGTACAAGATGTCATCTGGCTCACAGATCTGGAAGAGAGCGAGCCGGAGAGATCTGAATGCGACGGAGGCCAAGAAAGTCGGAGGCGGACGTTCGACGGCGCGGAGAGAAGAAAGAAGGGGATGGAAGAAGCGGAGAGAGATGGGCCTGTGGAGGAGGGGGAGGAGAGGGGGGAGGGCCAGAGAGATTCGTATCGGTAACCAGTAACACTGGTAACACGGGTAACTGTTAGTGACGTGCCGATTTCGACAGTGGGACCTACCGGCCGGACGGACGGCCGTTCCATCATGGCATAAGGCCCCATCGTCACCACGCGGCCCCGCGCCGAACGATATGTTTTCCCTTCTGTTCCAGCGGTGGGGAACACCGGCGTCGAACGATCCTTTTGCTCGGTCCCGATCGCCCGGATAACCCTGACCACCGTCCGTTAATCAATATCATTCTCTCGAGTTCGCGATTCGAGCTCGACGAATTTCCTCCTCCTCGTGGTTTCCATGGGCCCTATACTCTCAACGTTCCGAAACCGTCACGAAAATTCCCTCCGAAATACACCTGTCCGAATTTTGGCCCCGGTTGGGTCACTTCGTCGTGAAATACGATCGGCTGGATTCGAAACTTTCGGTTTGTTGGTTTCAAATTTTCCAACTCGTGGTTCTTCAAATTTTAACCTTTCTTCGAGATTGCAGAAGAAAGGTACTATTATCGCGGATAATTCGAACGTACGAAACTAGTGTAGGAAGCTTTAATAGCGACGTTGACTATTCGACTACAAGTACCTACACGATTTCAATCGATGGAATTTTGAAACTAAATTTCGGGGGAACGTTCTCAGATATATAACCGATCGATTAAAAAGAATTTACAAAGATTAAGAGTCCACAGACTTGGAAGATCCTTTCGCAAAGAGCTCGAAGAACTCGCAGAGTGGCAAGACGATGATCTGTATTAAAGAACTTGCAGAGTGATCGACACTTTCCAACGATACATTTCCCGTGAAACCATAATCGGTGTTCCACACCTCGTAAGATGAAACCATCGGCGTAAAACGCGATTCTATCCACGATTCTAATTCTTCGCGATATTTTCGCTGGTAGCCGTGCCGAGGATGGTACGATTCGTGCTTCGTCACGTCTGACAAAGCAGCAGCACCGGTGCAGGTGGCAATAATTTGCGAAATCGTGGGGTCGCGATCCCGCGCCGACCTACACGCTGCCTTCTGTAACGATGCAAATCGATCTCGCGGAATCGCCGCGAACGAGAGGAGATCGTGAAAGTCTACGTGACGGTATCGAGCGACGATTTCGTTCGATTCTTCGCGAATTACCCCCTCGTCGATTTCCCGAGTCGGATCCGCGATGCTTGCCAACGCGAGTCGCGGCTTCGTGGCAACAAAGTGAGAATTTTACCCCATCTTCGCGCATCTGTTCCGTTCTTTCGCACGTTCGCTAACAACGTACTCGGGACGAGTCACGAGAAACGAGAGAAAAGTTTCCTTTAGAGAGATATCGTTAGGGACGAATTCGTTGGCACAATTTCAAGCTCGACTGGGTTCTTTTAATTAAAATCGACTATTTTTACCTTAGAGTACGTTTAAACTAACGTCGAGACGAGTTCATCGAGTCTTCAACGACCTTGAGAGTAAACCTCGACCGACGTATTAACGCGTGAAACTGAAAAGAAACGAAAGCAGGATAGTTCGTTCCGTTGGTACGACACTCTGGATCGTACTCCTGGGAGAAAAGTGTCAAATTGTGCATCATTCTCGAAGATGGTGAATTCGCGACGAATTCTTCGTCGAATTCTTCGTCTTCGACGAATTCTTGCAACGTGACCGAGTGTCTACTTCTCTGCAAGTTCTTCAATATAGATCATCGTGTTGCCACACTGCGAGTTCTTCGATATAAATTTACACCGATGAACTCTTTGCGAAAGGATCTTCCCAGTCTGTGGACCCTTTATTTTTAATCGAATAGAACGTTGCCTTAGCGTCGGAACTGTTCCACTCACGGAACAGTTCTTTGTTCCTTTATCATCTCTTCGTTCGTATGCATCGCGTACGATTTTGTCGCGGTCTAGTTAGAAGACCGCGTTAGAAAAGCTCGCGCGCGCCTGCGCGCGGGTAACTGCACGAGCGGTCCGCGAGCGTCGTTCGGGGCCCGCGTATTGGGGTGGCGGGGTGGGGGTAGCGGAGGATCGCCGTTCGAATCCAATACCGCAGAACCAATCATACGTTGCCACCGATTACGGGTAGAGGTCGTTCACGCTCTCTTCTTCGCGTATGCACGCGTATCCCTCCGGACCCCCTTGTCCCCCGGCCGATACACATGCAGGAGTATCGATCGAAAATAAAAGGGCCGCACGGAGCGGCCACTACATCGGACAATCACCATAACTCTGGGCCCACTTGAAAGGCATCTCGTTATCTTTAATCTCGAAACAATACAATACGTTGGTGGTGATGGAGGAAGACAGTGAGAAAGAGAGGAGGGGAACGGGCGAGGCGAGACAGAGAGGGGAATCGGTGGATAGATAAGGACAGAGGGAGAAACGTATCGACTGTACGAGATGAAAAACGCAAAAGGAACGGTAAGCGCGATGGTAGAGCGGGTAGTATCGTGGCGGGCCGGTGTCGAAGATGTGTACAAGCTGGTGGTGGGGGGGATGCGGTTGCAACGACTACCCGAAAAATATCGACCCTTGGTAGGTATTCTCGTCACGCGGATGTAACGAAACGCGAAGAAACGGGAAGAGGAAACGCGACGGCGTCCGGTCGATTCACGTCGTGGACATGGGGCCCAGGGACGAGGGTAAACACCGCGAGCAAGGAGGGAGGTAAAGGGGAGGTACGCGCGCGTCGATCGATCGTTGCGTCGGCTCGCATCCGCGCGCATGGGCGCACCATAGATCCAATGGGTCCGCGAATGGACCATCAGTCACCAGATAATCTTTGCCTCCTCGGAATATTGACAATGACAAAGGGGCCCGATGCGCGCGCGAGCCGCTCGACGCGGCCTGCTACCTGTTCCCATAAGGCCCCGTGTGCACTGGCTCGGGCCGCGGCCGCCACGGCTTCTCCGCAACCGACTCCTCCTTTCGTCCCGGTTAATTTCCTCCCCGTCACTTTTTCCGGGTGCCCTCCTTCCTAAATGTACGGGCCTTATCAATCATGTTCAGGGATTCCGTTCCTCCGCACCGTGGCTGTTAATCGGCCCGCCGGTTATTGCATCGTAGAAATAAACGCTCGAGGGCGTGGCCGAGCAACGCGGATTTCGTATTAACGGGAGTGCATCGTTTCTAGACGCTACGTAGAATTGATTTCTTTTATCGAGGATTTCTTTTTGTAGAGGAGGGGGAGGGGACTTATCGGCGTTGGAAACGAGAGTTCAGAAAAATTTCTAATTAATGGGGGGCTACGGTCTATAGATGCTCTACAGAATTGATTTCTTTTCCCAAGGATTTTGTATTTTGGGACTTATCGATCTTGGAAAGGGATATCTAAAAAGATTTCAAATTAACGGGGGTTCAGAGTCTCTAGACGGTTTAAAGAATTGATTTCTTTTCCCAAGGATTTTGTATTTTGGGACTTATCAACCTTGGAAATGAGTCTCTAGAAAGATTTCAAATTAACGGGGGTCCACAGTCTCCAGATGTTCTAAAGAATTGATTTCTTTTTCCAAGGATTTTATGTTTTGGGACTTATCAGCCTTGGAAATGGGTTTCTAGAAAGATTTCAAATTAACGGAGGTCCATAGTCTCCAGACGCTCTAAAGAATTGATTTCTTTTTCCAAGGATTTTATATTTTGGGACTTATGGACCTTGGAAATGGGTCTCTAAAAAGATTTCAAATTAATGGGGGTCCACAGTCTCTAGACACTCCGAAGAATTGATTTCTTTCCCAAGGATTTTATATTTTGGGACTTATCAACGTCGAAATGGGTCTCCGGGGAGAATTGGGCATTGCCTGAAGAAATTATTTGGAAAATCATCATTGAAGTGATATGTTACTAAAGAGTTTCTTTCCTCCGTGAATAAACCAATAAATAAATGAATAAATAGTCACGTGTTGTTTGAAACAAATATGTGCTATTCTATTCGAACAACCAAATGATTTTTCTTCGAATTATTTTCCCATTCATGCCTCGAATAAAGTAATTTTTCAAATACGGTCAATCCATAAAACTCCCCATATCCTAAAATCCTCTTTTCATTTTCTAACCCAACAATAATTCTCTCTCGTTTAATTCAAGCGAAATAATTTGGACAAAAACGTCACCCGAGAATAATTCTTACGATTGCCAATAAATTCAATCTCGTTACGAATTTATATCGCGTTTCCATACCGACCCGTTGTATCACACTTTCCGCAACTACTCGACCGTCGACGTTAATTCGCGACAATCGCGTCCATCTTCACTTTTAACGAACCCGTGATAAATTACCGTGGCGTACGGTGCGTCCCGCTCAGCTCGTCGCGGCGATGGATCGTAGCGATTCCGTCCGAAGAACTTTATCGAGGCGGCCGGTATCGATCGTGATCTACAAGAATAACAATCGCGGAAAGACTATAATCGGATCGTAACGCGACGATAAAGCAGACGCGCGGGACGCGATCGAGGTACGTTCCGTTCGCATTCCGTGGATCGAAATCCATAAATCGTCGTCGTAAGGGATCTGCTTTACTATACCGGTGTAACCGTTGGATCCCTTTCTGGGAGCGGCGTTCACCGGCAAACAGAATTTCCTTCGTGGAAGTAGAATTAGATATCGTCGTGGGGCAGCTTTCCACCGTGAAATAACTCGCAGGATCGCGCCTATAAAGTACTCTTTTCCGGGAACTTTGAACACGGAAGCATACGCTCGTCAGGGACAAGCGCTGTCCGGTAGCCACCGTCTACGAACGTCTACCGAGTATAACAGCCGGTCTATCACGCCTACCAGATATCCACCCGTGTCTAGGCAGCCCAGAGCCGTATCTTAGCGGCGGATCGGCACGAAACACCTCCCAGCTACCAGTCGCTCGGTGGATGCACGATAACGGTTGTGCCTTACGACCGGCCAAGATTAATCGTACCAACGATGGACAGCTCCCGTTTTAGGATAGGCGGGAGAGGCGAACGCGGGGGTGGATCGCAACGAGGATGCAGAAACCGTGGACGAAGATCGGTTCCACGTCGTGGACGTTCGATCTTCGACGTTTCGAAAATTGAACAGGGGTGTGGAAATTTGGTTGGAAATTACCAACGGAGATGGAAACACGTTCACACGAATTTTATTTAAATGTTTTCCATCGATTTTGCAACGGTGATTCTCGTTGGTAGTTGTATAGACAGTGTGCGTTTCTGTCGTTTGTGGTGTGTTTTGTATGTATTTTGAAATTTAGAAACTCACGAGAGTCGTATCAGTTTGTGGGTAACTCGAACGAAACGATGCAACGTGGATATAGAAAAATTTCTTTATTTTGCAACGATGTGAAATTTTAATAGTTCGCGGTGTGTTTCGCAGATATTTACGTTTTTATGGGTGGTAAAATGTAGATAATTTGAGTGGACAGAATCGTTGCGTAGCGGAACAAGTTTTCGGAAATGTTTCATTTACCGGGTAGAAAGTGTAACACTACCTTGTAGTAAAATTGATTTCTTCGAATTGAAAGAGATTATTTTTGCTGGAATTATCCCGTTTTTCTTTATCGTGTGTTCATCTATACCTGGAAAAGCGTTTCAAATTTTTGTTTCACATCCATTTAGAGCAAAACCATTAACGTCGGTTTACACCATCGTCAGAGCAACATTTTCTATCGCTGAAAGTAGATAAATTGCACAAGCGAAAGTTCGAAACGCCTCACCCGGTAGATGCGCTGTATGCGAATTCGGTTCGAGCAACCAGATCCATCAAACATAAATTAATATTTTATGAGGGCGAAAAAAGAATGCGAGTCGACGCGCAGTTTGACAGGTTGTAGCACTAAACCGTTACGGCAATCGGAAATTTATAACTAATTTGCACGAGGTCAACAATTAACCCAGATCCGTTTGGTATTTTACAACCATCTTAAGTATGCAATCCCAACTTGTCAAGAATATGAATATTAATCGAGTTAAAATGCCGCGGTATGAGGTAATACGCGGTCGTCTGGTAAAAATATCGAAGATTGAAACGAGAACGGGGACTGGGGGGAATATCTTTTTTTCTTTCTTTCTCATCAATTTCAATTTTGGTCGATCGTCGATGAAAATCGCGGCCACGGTATTCTTGTTTCCTTTATTCGTCTTTCGTCGAATAATTTAGCAGAGTTTAATCTCGATCGATAATAGACGTCCCGAGCGCCAAGTTTACGAGTCGTTGAAAATTTATTTCGTTCGCGCGAGTTCGATTATTTATTCGGTCGATTTTAATCTCGACTTGCAATATTTTCCAAAGAGATTAAAACTTGCAATATTTTCGGCATCTACGAAACGCTAGATGCGCAAAACCGCGACTTAGCGTCGAGACGCAACGCGATGACGCGAGAAAGAGCTCGGTCGAATCGCTCGTCAGAGAGTCCACCTATAAGTTAACCATTGCTTGCCGTACGTTCACGCGAGCCGGTCAGATGTAACCCGTTGAATTTATCACCTCTTAGTGCCCAAGAGCCCGATTACTGCCATAAGTAATGTCTTCAGCAAGATGTTGCGCCGGCGGGTCTTCCGTGTGGTATGGGGTTTCACGAGGCCTCTGACCAGCGGGGGCCACCAATATCCCGAGGATACCTTTCATCGCCGTGGAATGCTCTTCGAAATGTCCTTGGCCTCGAAATTCCTTCCTTTTTCCTGGTCCTGTTTTTCCTCGAACGCTTCCTACAATTTTTGCCACTATGCGTCGAGCATTCCGATTTTGCACTGTAGAAATTTTATTTATGAGACGTTTGTTTCTTCTTCGCGGTTTGCACCAGATTCGACGTCACTTGTGATCATTGTGCGCCGTCAGATTCGACGTCACGTGTGGTTATAGTGAGTCACCAGATTCGACGTCACGTGTGGTCATGGTGCGTCACCAGATTTGACGTCACGTGTGGTCATAGTGAGTCACCAGATTTGACGTCACGTGTGGTCATAGTGAGTCACCAGATTCGACGTCACGTGTGGTCATGGTGCGTCACCAGATTCGACGTTACGTGTGGTCATGGCGAGTCACCAGATTCGACGTCACGTGTGGTCATGGTAAGTCACCAGATTTGACGTCACTTGTGATCATAGTGAGTCACCAGATTCGACGTCACTTGTGGTCATAGTGAGTCACCAGATTTGCCGTCACGTGTGGTCATAATGTGTCACTTGTCAAGCTGGTCGAGAATAGCAAGTGACGTTATTTGTTTCACGTGAGAACATCTCGTGAAGAGAGACATTATTTTTCGGACATTATGGATTATGTTTTAAATTGATACCCTTGACACCGTACGAAGAAATTTCGAACGATTTGTATCAGCATCTTTCGATTGCATGTAGTGTCTTTTCAAAGGTAGCGTTTAGTGAATTTTTCACGTCGTATTTTGTCAATTTAACGAGAAATAATAAATGCTAGGTAAATATTGCACAACGATAATAGTAATCGTATCGAAATAATCACTTGTAAATAAAAATAATTTGGCACGTGTCGATTTGTACTATATTTGATATTTAATTTTACGATAGGTTATTATACGAAAAAGTGCTATTTTACTACCAAGTCAATAATAATAATAAGAACAGTTTATTCCTTGTAAATTTTACGAATGCGTTTTGTAACTAAAAATAGGACAGAAACATTTCTACAACTTTACTACTTTTAGCTCAAACAGTAAAAACGATAACAGTTTCGTTTTTATATCTAGTCACAAATTAAATTTATCGATTCGAAACTGTTCAATAAGATCGTTAATTGTACATTTTGACAGTAATTTATTTTTCATTTCACTGCGGCTCGTGAACTGACAAGTTCACGGTCTTCGAAATGCCTTCGAACGAAGAATATGCAAATACGAGTTTCGTTTACGATTTTTTCGCAGGAAGTACTCGAAGTCGTCGTTCGAAAACATCTGTAAAAGTTTCGCAACGGAACAATACACCAAACCACTTTCGTCTTATCGTCACAAAATCTAAAAGAACTACGGAACATATGGAACGTTAATTTTCCAAAAGAATTCACAAACGAAATCGAAACAAAATCGTACAATTGAAACACAAACGAATAGATCGAACAATCTACACCAACATTCAATCACTCGAATCAATATTTCTGACCACGAATCGATTAACGAATATAAAAAACGATTCGTGGGCAAACATAATTGATCAACGACCAACATCGACAATTTCTCCTATACCTCAACATTCCGAATCCCCAAACACACTGACTCTTCTTCCACGTAGCACAGTTCGTAACTTCTCGGTAAACTCTGTATACCCGAATAAAATACAATCGAAATACTTAAGAGGCGAGGTGTGGTGAAAAAATGACTCTATGGATTCTAACCTCGGTACCCGATGTGTTCGTTAATGTATCGGTACTGGAGGAAATGTTAACAAGTACGTTTTCCCAATATCTAGCAACGACTACTCATTTCGATACCTGTTTCACGGCTTAACACGGTGCGCACCGTGAATCGACACGTATCGGTATTAACGAGTGTGTTATTCGATTGGATCCCCGGCAGCGAAGATTTACCCGTAGCTAGCAGCGGGGACACTGCTGCTCGTGCAATTAAAGCCTCGACCGTGAGATAAGTGCGTCGAAAGGAGAGCACCGAGCCAGGGTAAGAAGCGAAAACGATAGGAAATTCAATAGGGGCGCTACGCGATAACGAAATAAAATACCTGTTAAAAGACGGTGACACGGGGACACCGTTTCCTTACACGTAATCGTAATCCGAACCGGCATTACTCGTTGCTCGGGACCAGATCGACTGTAGTGGGAACGCCGCGAAACGAACCGCGACTCGCTAATATTTATCGTTAATTACGTCAGCTTTCCTCGCTTTTTATCGATGAAATTCGAACGTTAAGTTAGCGGTGGGACTCTGACCGGACAGAGTTTCTGATTTGCATCCCTTTCTTTTTATAACGACGCGGTTGGGATCGAACCTTCCCTACCTTTCCCTTCGTGAAATAAAACCGTCGATTTGATAGCTCATTATCGACACGCGGTTAAACAAGATTCCCTTTGATCGTCGCGCAACGCCCCTTCCATGGACGAAAAAAGGAGAGAAAAAAATGAGAGAAAAAAGAAGTAGAAAAAAACAAAGAAAGAAAAAGAAAGAGGTTATCGTGTATTTCTTAATTAACCCAGGAGTCCGTTGGCTAATTAAAAGCGACGGAACGTGCCCGCGAACACGTTGACGATAAAAGCGGATTTCCTGAACGCGGGACTAATCCGTGCGCGCGTCGATTGTAAATTCGCCTGGATTAATATTTCTTTCGTTCCTTTTTTTCTTTTTTTTCTTCTTTCCCCCCCTCTATTTTTTGCTTTCGGTAGCCGTACTAAACGGCTGGAAACGAATCACTCTATTTACGAAGGCCATGAAACCGCCGGTTTTCTTTTGGCGCGAACGAGAACATCGTGTCCTCGTAACGGAATAGTTATCCGAACCCATTAAACGGTTTAACGCGTCTCCGTGGAGACGATCGGGCTTGTTACGACGTTACGTTTTTTCTTTTCTTTTTTTTCTTTCTTTTTTTTTTATTTAATGCTCACCCGAACGGGAACTACTTGTTAAACTGGAGGAAACGGGGAGCGAAAGATACACCGGTACACCTTGCCGAGATCGATTCCTCGCGATACTTATTTCGAAAATAAGAAAGAACTTTGATCTATTTTAATGTTCAATTATAAAAATTACAAGATCGAATCGGAAATTTTGTTTTATTTCGGTTGAAAGCTTCACTACCTGGTTATTCACTATTTCGGCTATTGGCGAGTATCGACACTTCTTATTTGGAAAATAAGAAAGAACTTTGACCTCTTTCGATGTTCAATTATAAAAATTACGAGATCGAATCAGAAACTTTGTTTTCTTTCGGTTGAAAACTTCACAACCTGGTTTTTCACTATTTTGGCTATTGGCGAGTATCGACACACCGAAATTGATTTCTCGCAATACTAATTTCGAAAATAAGAAAGAACTTTGACCTCTCTCGATGTTCAATTATAAAAATTACAAGTTCGATTCAGAAACTTTGTTTTGTTTCAATTGAAAGCTTCGTAACCTAGTTATTCAATATTTCGACTATTAGCGAGTATCGACACGTACCATCGCATTATTTTAGTCGGCAGTTTAGTTCCCTTTAAAAATTTTTCAATCTCTTCTCGAAGTTGTCTCTTAACGGTGAAATAGTTTATAAAATTCTCGAGAATTTAGTACCATCGAATTCCAAAAACACGTCTCAGACAATTTCAGTCGTTGCAAAGTGTAAATACGAAACGTGAGAAAATTACCGGAGAAGGTACCCGGAAAGGTATTACCGGAATAGATAATTCTTCTTCGATCTCGTTTAAAGATTGCGTTTCGTGAACATCATGTCCATTCGAAACGCATCGAGGAAAGAATAATCCACACGTAATCGAACGAGACCAATCTCATCAACGAATTACAAAAAAGAGTAAAAAATACGATAACGCGCGAGAATGAAAAAAATTGCGCGTAGTCCGGAGAAAATTCTGAAGCGTTTGGAATAGACGAGCGAGCAAAGTGTTTTTGAGGCGTGAAACTTGAGTGATTGAGACGACTGGGAAATTTTGAACGAAAGTGACCAGATGCACTTATCGAGAAATGTTAAATATTGGAACGAAAGTGCGAGAGAAGCGCGATTTGAGATCAGTTACAGCCGGAAAATATAATTTCGTTAGAATTAACGCGCTAATGTTTCATTCCCACTGGTATCTCGTTCGTTACACGTGCACCCTAAAACTTGGTTCGCCTTTAGTTTCGTAATAACCGGTAATAATTGGCATGAAAATAAAGGTAGTTAAAAAGGAGGAATCGTTGCGCGTACCGGGCCGGACGCGAGGTATAAATTATGACGCGGTGGAAAACGCGCGCGGAGGATGCACGGGTACGGGGATCATGAATGAAGGTGAAGGCTGACGAGGCGGTGGATGCACGATTCTCGATGCGGATAGTCCGGGTCAGACTCGGGAGTAAGACTTCTCCGGCCGATGAAGAGCCGTAACCGAGGGGAAGAACCCGTTCGAAGCAGAGTTTATATACCGTGTATAGCTCAGGGCAAGGCTGTGGCAGGCCGCGATACCGTCTCACCCGAACAGGTTGAGACTTCCAGGAGTCCGCGATGCAGAACAAACGATTCCTTTCCTCGTGCCTCGGCATACGACCGATTAGACCGCTGCGAGAACTCCCGATAATTGCCGCCGACTGTTTGCGCTCCTCGAAGCGTGGCGATTATTCGAACCGCTCGGTTACGGGCCTTGCATGAAAATTCCACCGCGCTGTTACTTCTTATTTAGACGATGAATCATCACGGTGGCGACGCGACGCGACGCCCTGTACCGTAATTATTCGTGGGGACCATTCACTCGCGTCGGTGGGGAATAGATTCGCAACACCGATGAGAAACTTTGACGATCTGAGACTTTTGTGACTCGATAACGCGACTTTTACGTCTGGTACCCTCGCGAAACCTAAGAAACAACTGGGTAGAGGTTATGTTGGAATGATTGCAACAATGATCTTAGGGGTGCCAGGTGTCGATGTCAGTTTTAAGAACTGTCTCCGTATTGGCACGGAAGGGTCGTCGTGACGCGGTCAATGGTTTGGCTGTTTTCCTTTTGGTTTTTCTTTTTAGTCGAGTTCCAAGTCCAGAGTCAGAAAGACCACACGACACTGTCGTTGTTCACATCAAGACGTGTCACTGCATACGCATTTCTTCGAACTTGCATATTATAATAAACTAGATATTATAATCTGAACTTTACAACAGGTTATTTACAGGAAGAGCGAGTTTTCAACGATCTTTGCCGGAGGTTTCTTTTTTTACGGGAGAGACAATGACGAACCAATGCTGGAGTGCACGGATCTTTCGCGCAGGGAGTCATGGTTTCCAGCTTGGAATTTTTCACATTTGGAAAACTCGTGTCCGAGAAGCTAAAAGGGGAAAGTTTCTAGGTAAGTGTGGGATTATGGAATTGTCGAGCACAAGCGAAAATGTAAATAGGAATATTTATTTTTAGATAAATATAATACAGTAACGATCACGTCGGCACACCAACCGAAAAAATAGGTAAAGCTGGTATCGAGCTCATCCACCATGCCTTGACTTCTCCTCAAGCGTTGCATGGTTCAATGTTGTTGTATTCCAACAGTAAGAATAGAGACGAGATCACTCACCTGTTCGATGGTGGAATTTTACGACCGAGTGTGGAAGTGAAGCTTCGAATTCGATAGAAGTAAATAGTTGTTTTAATGCAGACGATCGCTATGCTGGGACAACAAGGAGTTTACTTTCACGAAGTAGGTACGAGTACGAAGAGATCGGGGTACGATTGAAAAATGAAGGTAAGGAAATAAAGAAGAATACACAGAAGAATAAAATACACAGAAGAATAGAATACACATAAGAATAGAATACACATAAGAATAGAATACACAGAAGAATAGAATACACAAAAGAATTCGATACACAGTATCGTCGACGAGCGATAGCGAACGAAACCTCGGCGAACCTCAAGGTCTTCACTCTCGCAGAAATGTGTTAAACCCTGTCGGTAAAAATGAGTGGATCCTCCATTCAATTGCCACAGTACTACGAAGCTCCGTGCTCGAGGATTCGAGTACGTCGAGCGGACCGATTTTACCGAGTCCCTCCGGGCGAAGATGGCCAGCCGGTGTCGTCCCCGGTTAATTTTCTTCTCAATGTTCGGATCGGTGATAAGCGGTAGCTTCACCCGGAGCGTTCTCCGTGAACACGCGAATCGTTGCGAGTTTCTCTGTGCGGAGATTTTCGAATTGGAAACGTCGCGCGATACCAAGCCGGTCCGTTTCGCGGTTGGAGTAGCTGGAGGAGCGCGAGCGAGCGAGCGAGCGATGGTGATCGGTTGTCATCGAAAAGCAGGTTCCCTCGGGAAAAGAAGAGAGCGAAGCGCCGCGGGGCAGGCGAGGTCCGAGTTACACGTTCCATCGGTGGGGGCCCTGGGGCCCCATTACGGGCGCTACCTCGTCGTTGGCGATATTACCGCAAATTGCCACCCTCAAAAGAGGAACGGCCCCGGTGCTCCGTTGCCGGAGCCGAGGAGTCGGCCGATTGCTCGGTGCATCGCCTACGTCTCGCAACGTCGGTTTTACAACTGGGGCCCTGACGCTGTCCCCTTCTCTCTTCCTTTCCTCTCTCGTCGTTCTCTCTCTCTATCTTACGTCGTACCTTTCCTCCATCGCGTCGATTTTTCTCCCTCGTCTCGGCCTACGCGCGCCTTCGTCGCTCATTCTCGGCTGGACGTTTCACCGCGTGTGCGTGCCTCTCTTTCTTTCTATGCTCGCGCGGCGTGTAATACCGTAATCGGGCAATTTCGGGGGCTTCCCGTCCGAATAAATCCATGGTTAATGCCACCGCTCCACCCCTCTCCTTCCCCTGCCATCGTGGTCTTCCTCGTCGTCGTCGACGACGCCACCGCGCGCGTTCATCTCACCCCCGTTCCACGTTCCTCGGTTCTGGTCGCTCGTCCTTCTCTCCTCCCGTCCTCCTCCGCATTTTACTTGTTGGCTTTCTCGCGCCCCCAGGGCGCTGGAACTCGAGCACCGCTCGGTAGAGAAAGAAAAAGACGGCCGGAGGGCGAGGCGAGACGCGACGAGCCGAGACGAGCCGAGGCGAGCTGGATCGGTGGGGTGGAGAGAACACCGGTGAGGGAGGGAGGGAGGGAGGGAGGGAGGGGGAACGCGCGGCTTCTATCCGAGCACTCGAAGGCTCGCGTGCGGCTAAGTGGGCCCCGAGAAAAGGAGCCCCCGAAAGGAGAGGGCAGGAGAAGAAGAAGAGGAAGATGATGATGATGATGACGAAGAAGACGAGGACAAAGAAGAGGAGGAAGGAAGAGGAGGATGGCGCGGCGGAGGGGTACGCAACACCATCCTCTGCCTCTTACCTCGGCCATCCTTCGTCTCACCCACCTGTCTGCCGGCAATCTTCTAGTAGCCTTGGGCTACCACTCCGCTGCTACCAGAGGGGCTACTCTTCGGCTACCAACGTCCGGTCCTGGTTTCCCTCGCGGTGCGGTAACTTCTCTCGCGCGCGTACCGTCGCGTCGGGGATACACGTTCAAAACGAAACGATCGTTCTCGACGCGTCTCGTTTCGGAAATTACCGAGAAACGCGGACTACGAACGTGTTCTCCTCTTAACCCCTTCGTTTACAACCACGCGCGCCGGCGTGACCTTACCAAAAACTGATAACATTCCTTTTCGCACACGTTCTTATAACAACTCATGAGACTCTTTCCACTCCCGTAACAACACATGACACTTCATCGACAGACTACGAATAACCGAAATTCCTTTTGCATACGTTCCCATAACAACTCACGAGACTCTTTGCGCTCCTGTAACAACACACGACACTTCATACGATAGACCAGTGATAACCGAAATTCCTTTTGCATACGTTCCCATAACAACGCACGAGACTCTTTCCGTTCCAATAATGAGGCACTCCTTAGATAACGCAGGACACTCGGAACAAGAACAGATATATTAAGTCGACACATAGGAGACAGTTCAGTCTTGACCCGTGATTAGATCCCCACGAATCTATGAGCGACAGTACCGTAATTAAAGTGTGATACAAAAGAAAATAATAAAGAGTTCGTCTCCCGTTGGAGATCAACATTTTTTCTATCAAATCCTTCATTATTACGTGACACCAGACTCGTTGCAAAGGGAATCGGGCAGAACATTCACGGATGGTGTTTGTTCGCGTTAGCACGTTCGAATAGATTTTCTTGAAAATTTATGTTTCACGAGACAGTCGAACGCGAAGATTTGTCAATTTCGCGATGCAGTGCTCCCGTCATTTTCGAACGCGAAGGGTCGAAGGTATGATTTCGTGGTAACTTAACTTCGATAAGTGCGGTGTGGAGGTATATAGGATATCGACTTATTTATTTGTCGATTTAAGGAGTTACGTATAGGGAGACATTTTGTGACAATCGGGGACAAGTAGGTTTATGATAAGTTGGAGCAGTATGGAGCATAGTATGGAGGTATATACGATATCGACTTACTTGTTGATCTTAAAAGTTACGTATAGGCATTTTATGACAATCAGGGACAAGTAGGTTTGTGACAAATCGGAGCAGGTAGCTTTACGTATGAAAATTCAGGCGTTAAAAGTATTGGAACACGAGACAATGGGGACGTGTTTCGGTAAAGTGAAACCTTTACCTTTAAATCGCGAAACGTCGCGTCTAAATGTTACGTTTTGTAAAATGTAAAAATCAAAACGAGAGAGTTGTATACGAAATTTTGTCTATCCAATTCAGGGGTTAAAAAAAATCTGGTCAGAGTACAAAGAGTCAAAAATTACGGTCTTTTGACCACCATAGATCGGTCGATCGAAACACGAGAACAAAAAAAAGGAAGACGAGATGTAAATATCTACGAAAGATCACAAGAGAGTTGTATACGAAAATGTGTCTATCCAATTCACGGGTTAAAAGAATCTGGTCAGAGTACAAAGAGTACTTATAGTATTTCTACTACAATAGATCGCTCGATCGAAACTCACGGACAAGAAAAGAGAAGACGAGATGTAAAAATCTACGAAAGATCAAGACGAGAGAGTTGTACACGAAATTGTATGCAATTTCAATTCACGAGTTGAAAGAATCTGATCAGAGTACAAAGAGTACTTATAGTATTTCTATTACAATAGATCGCTCGATCGAAACTCACGGACAAGAAAAGAGAAGACGAGATGTAAAAATCTGCGAAAGATGACGACAAAAGAGTTGTATACGAAATTGTGTCTATCCAATTCACAGATTAAAAAGAATCTGGTCAGAGTACGAAGAGTACTTACGGTCATTTGACCAGGATAGATCGTTCGATCGAAACTCGAGAACAAGAGAAGCGAAGACACGACGAGTAGAGTATCCCGGGCGCGTTACCCGTTAAACGCGACAACGCGTCTCGTATATGCAGAAGTTATCCGTCCGGTGCCGATAAAAGGTCGCATTAGGATTCAGCACCTACGAGACGGGTAGATGGAACCGACGGTAAAAATCGAAGACTTACGACTATTCGTTCCCCGTCGCGCGCAGTGTCTCACCCATGACCTCGAACATTACCTGCCACTTCTACCTGTTTACGTCCCCGGGCCCTCGCCAACACCGAGTTCGAAGAATCGGCAGAAGGCGCGCGCGAAGATTTATGCCGCGCAATTTCTTATCCGCGCGGGACGGAACAACGAGGGGACACGACTACGACGACGACCACGACGAGGAGAAGAAGACCGAATGGAAACTTCTAAACGGTGAACAGTAACTCCGTACACCGGTGTTAACGCGATCTCTATCCACACGACGGACCAGCGCGCGACAACGCCTCGCGCAACAATTGACGAACGTGTACGTTTAAAAATCCTCGACCCGTTGAAAGGTATTGAAATTGCACATCCAGTGTCCTGGTGTTGGTAACTGCTATCGAGAATTTTAATAAACACGTTTCACGATGCTTTATACACTGCGACCCGGTATCAATCTTCGCGGTGTTACGCCGCGCGATAAACTATCATCGCTTCAATGGTTTCTCCCGAGTCGTCGAACCGAGGAAAACCCGGCCCACGCGCGACTTTCCGTTTCGTGTGAAGGAAAAAAATGAACGGTCCGCTTCGATGATCGACGATCCATGCGTACGGGTATCGGTCCGCTTTGAAATCGGTTCGCGCGAACAACGCTCTCGTATTATCTTCCTCTTAAACGGTGTCCCCTCGGGCAGCGGCGCTCGGTATCGACGCTCTCCGCGATTACGCGTCGCGCGATACGAAAGGCTTTCAAGGGTTTCGCAAGAGGCCATCGTGGGCCAATCGCGTACGACGAAGGTCCAACGTGCACCGGGATTTACGGTCTCTCGGCGGCTGCCATTTTATCAATCTGGATTAGCATACGCCGCATTAAACCGTAACTTACGGCTACTCCGTTCTACGCTACCTACGTCTACGATACCCGTTGCTTCGTTACAAACTGTTCCACTCGCGGATACGAGGTTCCGTCTCTCTCGTCGTTGGTGCACGGGCGGTGGCGATGGTGGCTGTTACAACGACAGCGTGATCTGCGACGTCGATAAATCAACGACCGGCGACTTTTCTCGCCACCCTTACCCGGCTATTATTCACGGATGACTGATTCACGATGAACGCTCCCGTCGAAACTCTCATTACGCTTTTATCGTGCTACCCCGTGTTTGATTTATCCGAAAATTCCACGGGAGCTCTCTTTGAATCCCAAACGAAGGGGGAGCCTCCTCCTCGATTGATGTACGTCCACCCGCGCGTAAACCGCGGAATACCGATGGAAATTCGCCGAAATTCTAACGAACAGAAGTAGCTAGGAACGATCGATCGTTACGGGGGGATATTTATCGCGCGAGGGTGGCTTTCGATCGGTGATGATCGGTGGGATTTCACGAACGTTGACTATCTGGGTTTATCGTCGAGAAGTGTTGTACAGAGGGACGGTGGTGGATCGATTTTTAAGGTTAGGAATCTTTAGGTTAGGAATTTTTAGGTTAGGAATCTTTCGGTTAGGATACGTAGAGCAACGATTCGTGCTTTCAACTTTTCACTATCGATTAAACGAACGATAATGAAAATGCGTATTGTATTTTGAACTCTTTTGGTTACAAATATTTGTAACGGTCTCTGTATGTTCAACGGGAGCAATGGTTAAGTTTGACTATGGACTTTTACGGAGATAATAGCGTGCAGATCGAAACGTGTAAAATTCTGAGTTTTTAGAACTTTTAAAATTCTCGATAGTTTTAAAGATATTAAACAAGTGTTTTATTATTGTTCCACTAGGTATACTACTTCCACTAGGAAATGGGCCATTGTTGTCGAAGAGACAAACCGGATATTAGGAGATATTTTACTCCTCGCAATTTGTGTAATATTGGTTACGTAAATTAATTGTAGTAAGTATACAACTTGCACTTTTCATTAGGTACTTGTACGCTATCGTGCAAGAGCACGTTATAATCGAAATCGACCACTCGAGTTTCTTTCCCTGTTGGAGCAGATAAGAGAAGCATAAACGCTCTTAAAACTCGGGCCTATCGATGCAAACCGATGTTTTTATGCCGATGCGAGCCCAACGACGAGTTCAACGGTTTGATACTTTTCGGCGCGCCTTTCAACATCGAAAGGGTTAGTATTAACCCTTATCGCTCCAAGTGTGCCTGTCAGACACGGTCGATAACCAGCGTTCTACTCCGAGTGTGCCTGTCAGACATCTCCGATATAAAGCGTTCTACACGGAGTGTACTTGTCAGACACGAACGATATCGAGCATTCTACACCAAGTGTGCTTGTTAAGTACTCGGACTAGCTTATTCCTTATCGTTTTCGGCGATGGGATTGAAAAACAAACAGCTTTCTATTGTTCCAACGTTCGGTGATAACCACTCCGTTCAATATCGTTGTTGAAATTGTATTACTTTTGAAACGAATAACGATCGAAGTAAATTTTGAAGATTATTTGTTCTCAGGTTAATAACAAAAGTCTTTTTTTCCGAAAATCATTGCGAAAGTAACTTTTTGCAAACACGTAACGTAAACATGCATCCGTGAGCAATGTGTGCACCATTGGCGTAGCGCTCAATTCAGAGAGAGTGTTCTAAAGAGGTCTATTGTAGCGAGTTAACCTCAAAAGTAAGAATTTTCGTAAACGATCTACAGTCAACCGTACTCTCCCTAATTTTGGTGTTTGACTCCGAAATCTCCCTAATTTTTCCCCTCCACGAAACTTCTTTCAAGCAAAAGGGGATATTGCACGTGTTTCTTTCTCTCTTTGCCAAGTGACATACCATCTCTTTCTTTACCCATAGAAGTGTCTCCATTCGAAGTTAGAAAAAGACAGAAACATACTAAACTGTACACAAGAAGTCCCAATTTCAGATAGGCAAAGGTTAGGTCTGGGTTTCTTTCTCTTTGCCAAGTGACATATCTTCTCTCTCTTTACCCACAGACGTGTCTCCATTCGGAGTTAGAAAAGGACAGAAACATACTAAACTGTACACGAGAAGTCCCAATTTTAGATAGGCAAAAGTTAGGTCTGGGTTTCTTTCTCTTTGCCAAGTGACATATCTTCTCTCTCCTTACTCATAAAAGTATCTCCATTCAAAGTTAAAAAAGAACAGAAACATACTAAACTGTACACAAAAAGTCCCTGCAATTCTCCTCGAAGTCCCAATTTCAGCTAGGCAAAAGTCAGGTCCGAGTTAGGTGGAGTTAGGTAGAGTCGAGCGTGCCGCCGTAGCGAATTCTCGATCGGTCGTTGAAGTCTCTGAAAAATAACACGCGCGCGTTGCGCAGACCTCGTCTCGAGAACCGAACACACTGCGATCCGCGCGAAACGATCGAGACGATCCGCCCGCGAGGGTCCAGAAGATCTCTCTCTCTCTCTCTCTCTCTCTCTCTCTCTCGTTCACGGTAGATCCGTGGCTCTCACGGGAGCGCAATTAAGAGGCAGCAATTACACGGGCACGAAACGTCGGTGGATCCAACAGGCGGAAAGGACAACCGGACGTCCACCGGGCACACCGAGAGTGGCAGCGATCTTCTTTCGCGGCAGGGGGCGGGGAGGAGGGCACGGGTTACAGTCGCATCTTCATCTCGGGCGGCCGGGCTAATTGGCCGGAATGCTCGCTTACTAATTAAGCATTCGACTAATTATTAATTACATCGGCGCTCGCGCTCGAATTAATTCGCCGGGGCCCGCGGGGCGCCCGTACGCCCCGGGGAACGCTCCGCCGGGCATAAGCATCGCGTTTAATGCGCGAGCGGTAAACGCGCGACAGCGCGGCGTGTTACGGGCGCCAAGGACGACGTACCCCTAGACTTATCGCACCGACTCGTCGTTCTCGATTTATCTACTTTGTCGGTCCCTCGTCCCCGTGGCCTTTAAAACGAAGGTAACGCACCCTCGGGGCGCAGATGCGCGGCCCGCAGGTGTCGCCGGCGTCGCGCGACGATTTGCGCCCGCTCCTCGTAATTAGTTAGGACGCCTGAACACGCGTCCTATCTCTCCCCCTCATACCTCGTTATTTACGATTACGAATCGATCGCGCTGTATATCCGATGAAACTTTAATTAACCAGCGACAACCGCCGCTGGAACTCTCTACGGCCACCGCGTTCGTTACTCGCGGCGAGACTCGCGCGATTTGCCCCGCGTTTATCGTCAAGCCGCATCGCGATTTCTTTCCATTCGCAACGCGACGCCAATGCCATGGACGCGTAACTTGGAAGCGATTTGCTACGCGGAGAGCAGGCGATCACGATTGTGGAAGTTGCGACTCGTCGAACGACGGGGTCGGGGCGAGCGATTAACGGAGAGATGCCACTCGATCGTTGGAACAGTTTGTACTTTGGGGGATGAATCTACGATACAAGATAAGTAAAAAGTGACGTACGAGTGTACGTTCTATGTATTGTGTTGTTCGGAATGTCATTTTATTTTTTGTTGGTGAAAATGAAACACGATTTTGTTTAGAGTGTATAAACATTTGATTAAATTATATATTCTCCATTTTGGAAAACGAAATCACTTTCCGAACAATCAAAGTCTGCGTTAGGTCTGGGTTAGGTCTGGGTTCGGTAAATTTCGGCCGCAAATTGTCAATCTTCGAACAGGTATAACTTTGTTAAAGGGTATCGTAGGATCGTGATTTTTTTTAAATTAAAGCTCGAAATCTCTTGTTTTACGATACTTTGTCTAACTATGAATATCAATCATCTTCAATACACTAGAATTCGAAATGCGAAGACGCGGCGCGTTCGTGGTACCGAAAAATGTCAAAGTTCAACGCCCTCTAAGGAATGACAAAAAATTTTGTTTGCGCATGCCGTTTATACTATCTTAAAATTCGAACCTTCCCCTTTAATCGGAGAGAGGAATCGAGTCGCTGCGATTTTTCTACGCAAAGTTACGATACTTTAAATCCACCCTTGCAACAGAGGCAAGTTCATCGGTGATAGCCATTGGCGTAGAACCCCATTTCCCTCGTAGTTGCGCGCGACCGATATGTTCTTCGCGACCATCTTTTCGTCGCGAGCTTGATCTCGGGGCCCTCTCGCGACTCGATTCCCCGAGTGTTTCGCCTCGTTGACGGATCGTTCGAGCACAGGCCGCGGGATATCGGCTTACAAAATACTGCGGTTTCCGTCGCGTACGCGGCAACCGCGCACGTAACCAGTGGTGGTACCGCGACGTTTTTATCGTCGGTTCTTCGGACTAAATATCGCGGGGTGTAGCCCGCGGGAGCGTGCGCGCGCAGCCTGCTCGCGACGTATCGCATCTCGTGACCGTATACACCGTATTTCGATTTATCTACTCAGGGCTGTGCTCGGTCTTGCGAGCGGCGCGCGGGGTAAGGTCTCGTGACTCGTGGAAAAAAGATCGTCCGCTGAAGTATCGTCGGGGCGTAGGTGCAGGTGGCGCGTATACACGAGGGCGCTCGCTCGCTCGCTCGCGCGCAACAGCGAGCGCGCGAGCGAACCGAGCCTCGCAATTTATTTCAGTGATCGCACGAACACACCGAACCGCCCTTAGGTATTATTTATGGTTATGGATCGGTGCCGTTTATAAGTTCGGTGGTACTTTGACCGACTACAAGTACCGGTTGTCTCGCAGTGAGTATATCATTAGCAGTTTTATTATTAGTAATCTCGAGCTCGAACACCGAGCAACGACCGCGGCTACTAATAAATTCCGAGCCGTGGTACCTACCTACGTGCGCGGCGGGTTATTAATTCCGTTGAATTTCATTTCGTGTACGCGGCATTGTCGACCCGCTGGGAATCCACCGTACGGTCTCGGTCGCCCCAGAGGGCGCCCCGATCGTTTCTACGGTTTATTAAATTATCGAAGCGACGTGGCCCGTTCGCGCGTCCACCTACGCCGCGGGCAAGGTCGATCGCGATATACGCAACGAATTAACCTCTACAACCCAACCCCCCCCACTCTTTCGATTGTTTACTCGGTTGTGGTTTACTCGCTCGCGGGGCTTTCCCCGAGAGGAATCCTCGATACTCGAGCTCGATTCCACCTCACCCCCCCTCACCCATCCAACCTACCGTGGCAAGGATCCTCCTACGCTTCGACGTACTCCTCCCGTGACGACGGGTCAATCGAGATAGCGTTCCGTATTAACCTCCGGGCAATTAATTACTCCCCTTCGATCCGCGACGGTTTTCCTTTTTCTCCGTTACCCAAACTACCATCCGCGCGGACGACCGGCAGAAAAAGAGCGAACACGACGACCACGACGACCGCGCCGGGAGAGCGCGGGAGTGAAGAGACCCACGGTGGAGCCACCATGGAAAGAAGAAGAAGAGGAAGAACACGAAACGTAGGGAGCCGCGGCAACGGCGGCCGTAGAAGCCAGAACGAACGGGAAGGGGAGGAGGGGGTGTCGAGGGGAGAGACGAAGGAGAAGAGGGAGGATGTGCGTGCATGCCGCTCACGTAGCGTGCCAGCCAGCCTGGCAGCCTCCGCCGGACCTCTCTGCCCCTCTCGCGGGTAAAACCGAGCCCTCTTTCTCTCTTTCTCCTTCCGTGTAGACTCTTTCGTACGTTCACTCTCTCTCTTTCTCTTTTTCATTCTCTCTTTCTCTTTCTCTCTCTCTTGCTTCGTCTCGCGGCCTTTCCGGAGCGCGAGCGTCACGGGAGGAAGGGTATCTTCCTCTTTATCAAACTGCAGCCTCTTACCTGGAGCACTCCCACCCACGGGCCCCACCTGCGGCACCACGGGCACCGCAACAGGTGAGAGACTACCGAGAGACCGACTCCGTGCCCTTAAACCCGCATCCCGAGCACTCGTATTCTTTTCGTACGAACACCGCGGATTCTACGCGGGAGTCCACGGTAGTCTCACCGGGGCCGCCCTACCTCCACGAGAAATCGCTTTCCGATTAATCCACCGGTTGCAACATTGTGCACGGGGACCCCCCCTCGCGCCACGCTACGGCCCTAATTTTCAATAACCCGCGCCCTTTCTCGCCATCGCTGGTGTACATACGTTACACGGCTCCTTTTGCTCGCTCCCCACGATACGACCGACTCTACCACCAGGGGATGCGATACAGGGTGCTCGAAACAAATTCGAAGCTTCGTAAAGTGGAAATTGAAATCTTCCATCTGGTCTAGCGTTCCTTCGAGATGGTTCTCGAGGAACTATCTCTCAGGTGGCTGGGAAGATTTAAGGGTACGATAGTTCGTAGAAGTTGTATCCACGTTGCGAAAGTTTCTTTTTTTTTTTTTGGTATTTTCGATCTCGGTACAAGTTCAAGGGCAATGAAACAGTCCACGAGGTGCTTCGAAGTGTTAGTACTTGGTAACACTCGTGTGCAGAATTTTGTACACGCGTGGTATTTTCTTTTTCTTTCTTTTGGTATTTTTGATCTTGGTACAAGTTTGAGATAAGAAAACGAAACAGTCTGCGAGGTGCTTCGAAGTGTTAGTACTTGGTAACACTCGTGTGCAGAATTTTGTACACACACGATATTTTCTTTTTTTTTTCTTTTGGTATTTTCGATCTCGGTACAAGTTCAAGGGCAACGAAACAGTCCACGAGGTGCTTCGAAGTGCTACTTGGTAACACTCGTGCCCAGAATTTTGTACACACACGATATTTTCTTTTCTTTTCTCTTTCTCGATCAAAATTGCACGGAGATTGTCCTTAGGGCGTTTCAAGGTGCACGTCGCTTCGAAAAAGTGTCAACATTCATCCGTAGGATCCGTACGCGCGCGATATTTTCTCTGGATCGAAATGGCAACCCGATTGTCCTTGGAACAAAGAGGTAAGGTTCCAGCGTGTACGGAGGTCCTCCAATCACCCACGGTGATTCGCAAGAAATATGCAGAACGTTTCGATCGCTAGCTCGAGATTAACCGTTTATCGTGTTTAAGAGTTCGTCGAAATTGACTCGGTTCGCGATTACAAAGGGAACGGGTATCGTTGAAAAACGTGGCCTATTCTTTGCAATGTGGCGCGAGTATTTTTATAAGAACGTATATATGTATATATACGTACGCGTGGTCAGCGCGAGGAGCATTTTGGATCGTTTTGGTGAACAATACGGTTGTCATATCGATCAAACGCGAGCAAGAGCAACGAAAATAGAAACACGCGCCCAAATTGAACGTTTCTTCGATGCACACCCTGTAGATACGTGTCGCGTTGACGGTATACTTTGTTGCGAATTTCTCCCTCGGTATTAGTGGACCTCGAACACGAACGGGGAAGTCCCGATCGTCTCGCGGAGCTCTGTTTATTCATAAGGGATCGGTGTAATTCGGTTCCAGCTCGTTATTTATGGTAATTAGTCCACTGAATTACGTTTATTGCGTATCTCCGATAAGCCGGGAGTAAGTCGTCACGATAAACGCCCGGTTTGAAGAAAGAACATAAGTATTCGCGATATTTGTATCCTATCAAATTAACGTCCGTCCTTGCATCTAAATAATTAGAATTTGGAAATATGAAAAAATAAGCCGAACGAACTCGAAGAGCCTCGTTAAGTTACGTTTATCGAGGACTGATTGCGCAGAATGCCGCAGACTGCTACCCGTACTCTCGTATCTTCGTTGTTACTTCTATCCGGAGAGTTTTTCGATACAGGTCGTGTGTGTTCTCTCAATCCGGATGGACTCTGGTCACTGTGTTTTCGTCGAATTGGAAATTGTCAGTTCTTGAAATATACAATAATAGATGCAACTGGATAACAATCGCTGAAACTGTTAGTGAACAGTCTGGTATATTAAAAATTTCGTCGTACATTTCGAGAAGACTGTTGTCTGCTACTGGTAACACTGGCTAGTTTCAACGAGATAAAAGTCCCGAAATTGTTTCTTTATTAGAAATTCGGAAATTCAGGTGTATCGAAATACTACCTTTGACTGTATACGTTCGTTATTATAGGAAATGAAACAGATATCGTGTCGACACATTTGAAAATGAAATACGTGTAAAGGTATTCACGTAGAAAAATTCGTCTCTTCCGAGAAATATAAACGAGGTTGGACTATGAGTTCTGAGAACCCGTGTTTACTTCAAGCTGTAGATAAGAATCGAAGGATCTAGGCAAACTGCATCTAATACACTTTTCTACTCGAGTTTTGTCTCGCGTTGCGCAAGGTTCTAGCAAGAACGACATACCATCTCGAGAAATAAAATACAAAGTAAAATACGCTGTAGTTGTTTCTTCTAATAACCCGTGGGAATAAATTGAAACTTGAAATATCGTTTTCGTAGACTATGGCAATTCGAAACGAACGATTCGAGAGGACTTCGTCGGTCGACGTTCGCGGCCCGATGCAAGACACACGAGGACGCTAAAAATAGTACCGCGAGAAACCATAAACGTATCTACCGTTACGGACGTACGACACGCAGAATTCAAACTCGCCGAAAAAACTTTCTAAACCGAGTGAATGGGCGAATGAATGTAGCCGACCGATAAATAAGATCGCGTATATGCGCGACAGTCCGTTAATAGCAGTTTGACGAATTCATCGACAAACACGAACGAGCGCGTGCTCTACACGATTGACTAGCAAAAAGGAAAATTCCTTTTGGCGATGAAAAATTTGTTTCGTAAAAGTGGTCTGGGTTGGGTTACCGGTCGTTTCGACCGGTTGGTAAATCTATTCGTTAATAGAGGATCTTCTTCTTGGGGAAAAAGGATGTGGAAGTGTTCGTGGCGGTAAAAATCGAACTAATTGGTTCTCCATCTTCGATAAGCCGAGCGATAATTGAACGCTGGTACACGGCTGGTACGGGTGAACTCGATCGCATAATTTGTACAGGGAAGCGCCTAATCCCGCGAGAAAGCGATAAACACGCGCGAACGATGGCCAACGGTGACGTAATATTCCGACGGGGGTGCGATTTCAATTCCCGAATTAGATTACTGGACGCAACAGGTGATCCGTGGTAGGTAAGTACGTTAGGTGGACGGGACGACTGCTACGGGTTGGATCTCTTTCGGTATCACGCGGAACGATATAACCCGGCGAAATACCACATGGAGAGCGTGGCCGCGATGCCCGCGCGCAACGTTCTGATAATCTGCGCGTACGTGCCGCGCGTTGGGAATGAAATTGCTCCGCGGTGCGTGGGTTCGATCTGATGTACGGGCCAGGCGGGCCCCCCTTATCGTCTCTTATTAGTTAGAAATTCCAGCGAGCGCCGGTATTTTATGTTTAATTGCGGTTACTCGCGGCGCTCCTAATCTAAATTACCCCGTTCCGGTATCTCCCGGCTAATTTGCTTGGCATCGCGACTTTCGATACACCGTTATCGCGATCATAATGCTACTTTATGGTAGCGGGCAATTTTTACGCGATACCGCTGCCCTACCTCCGTTCTCACTCGATTCGAACGACCGGGCAGCGCGAAACACCCACTCGACGACGCGAGAGCAACAGTGATGTTTTTCGTTGCTGAGCGAGATTCGTCTCCGACTCGATCCTTCTCCAATGCGGAAGCGAACGCGTGAGAACGAGGATACGGCGAAAATGGATTCGATTCGTTTCGCTGTGCGCCGAAATCGAAAATCTAATGTTCCGTAATGTTCTGTAATATTTTGTTATACTTTATTATATTTTATAGTATTTTAGAATATTTTATGTTTTATAGTATTTTAGAATATTTTATATTTTATAGTATTTTAGAATATTTTAGAATATTTTATAGTATTTTAGAATATTTTATAGTATTTTAGAATATTTTAGAATATTTTATAGTATTTTAGAATATTTTATAGTATTTTAGAATATTTTAGAATATTTTAGAATATTTTATAGTATTTTAGAATATTTTAGAATATTTTATAGTATTTTAGTATATTTTATAATATTTTATAGTATTTTAGAATATTTTAGAATATTTTATAGTATTTTAGAATATTTTAGAATATTTTATAGTATTTTAGAATATTTTAGAATATTTTAGAATATTTTATAGTATTTTAGTATATTTTATAATATTTTATATTTTATAATATTTCATACTATTTTAGAATATTTTATATTTTATAATTTCTCATAGTATTTTAGAATAATTTATATTTCATTATATTTTATAGTATTTTAGAATATTTTATATTTTATTATATTTTGTAGTATTGTAGAATATTTTATATTTTATTATATTTTATAATATTCCATAATATTCTACAATATTCTACTTATATTAAATACTTAAATGTATCGAGTAAATTTATAGAGTGGAATCTGTTATTTCCAATAACAAAACTTATTTTTTCAATACTTTTTCTCCTTTCCTCTGGCACACTCACATTATGTTTTATAATACGTTATAATATTCCATAATATTCCATAATATTTTATAATATTCTGTAATATTCTATTTATATTAAAAACTTAAATATATAGATGGAATAAATGTATAGGATGGAATCTGTAATTTCGAACAACGAACCTTTTTTCTTCAATACCCTTTTTCCCTTTCCTCCGGTACACCCACACTCGTGCGCATTCCGCTTCCGGAGTAACTTGCTCGGGCTTCGACTGAACATTCATCGACAAGTTTATTCGGGAAACCACTTTCGTGTATCGTTGAACGATTGCTCGTACGCAATAGAAAAGGCGGATAACACGATCGTGGGAACTGTAATGTATCGTTTGTTTCGTCTCGCTGTCGCTGGTTTTTGCTCGTTTTCCTTTGTTTTCGCTGGTTCGTCGCGAACGACTATCTTTCGAGTAACCACTTATTGCGTGCCTCGTATCGACGATAAATCGTGCTGAAATTTTTACATTTCGAACGACGACGTTTGCCAAACGAAGCGCAACGTTTCCGTAAGTCGTTCATTGCTGCCTTGGATTCTTCGTAGAGCCGTGCTTTTCAATTATCGACACGTTTTTCAACGATCACTTTAAAAGATAGCGAAACATTTAGAGTAGACACGTCTCCGCAGGGCATAAATATCGTTTGTGTCTTTTTTTTCTACACACAATGGTCTATTTTACATCGATAACCGCACCTGCGTATTTGCAAGGTACACGCAATACCTTCTACGCATTTTTTAATATACACAAAGATCTATTTTATTTTTTACCAATTTTTTTCTTCGTAAATATAACGGTCCACTCTGCATCGAAATTCTCAAGGAACAGGTCACCGGTGGTTTCGTCGGGCTGTGCTAAGGCTAGGCAAAAATGACTCGCACCGTCCACATTCTACTTGCTCGTGGTACCACATTCCCCTTAACGCGGAACTGATCTCTCTTTCTCCCTACAATACACTGGTTAATTAATGAGATGGCCGGTACCGGCGTGGCAAGACAAAATTAAAAGCCCCCCGAACGCACGTAAGCGGACTCGCGCGGGGACGATAATAACGCGTCGGGCCGTGTTTCGATTAAACAATCGAAAATACCACCGCGAACGTAAGCGGAATGGGAATTTATCCGTGTAATTTTAGATGAGTTTCGAGAGTAGTTTGAACGAAAACGAGGGGTCCCCAACGAATAAGGCGATTCGTTCCAGGTTCCCGGCGAACGAAGCGGTTAGAACGATCGGGCAACGTATTGCATCGGGCGCAATTTACGCGCGATTGAAAATTACGCAATTATGCCGCTAAATGGCAATTTACATTATCATTAATTCATTGTGACGGCTGAAATATTCGAATTTAATTTTTGCGAAATGCAGCCGGATCAATTTAATCCGGCGAGTAACGCCACATTGAGGGCTATTCGCTTGAAACCTGTTCCCGGTGGTTCATTAAGCAGTGACTTCTACGCAGGAATAATTTTCAATCGTGCATAAATTGCATCTAATTTAGCGTCGCTAAGCCACACCGATGAGTCCACCGGGGGAAACGAAAACGTTGTTTTTAACGTTCGTTTCAACGAAGAACCGATTCGATTAAAACGCGATATTACCGTTGATCGTTCGCCGGCCGGAATATACACGAATTCGGTTATTCGAATAATTCATCGCTCGAAACGAATGGTTCGCGCACGACACTGGCTATCCTAGACGATCGGTGGTAACCCCGAAACGACGATATTAAAAGACGAATTTAAACGATACCGCCGCGATGTAACCGCGTTCCAAGTTACCAGCGATTTATATTTTATTACACCGTAGCCGGATCGGTAATCGTTTACGTGGCTCTCGGTTGTTGGTATAATTAAGTCATAAATACCGGTGAACGACGGTGTCCGATTAGCGACAATGTTTTACATAAAATGTAAATGATGTTTTTTGCCACGGCGAGTCCGCTCGATTTTCAAACGGTCGCGCGTTTCCCATTCCGCGGGAATTCATTGATCCCTCGTGGATCTTCCCGCGGTTCGCGGTTTCCAACCGCGGCTACCGAATCATAAATATTCAACGTGCGTGTAGATTGAGCGCAATATGCTGAAAAACCTAGGCATGATTCAGAGCGAACGAAAGTATCGATGTAAGGAATCGAGACTAACAACTTAACTACACGAACGTGGCTCGGGTTCGGGACACCCACGCTTCGGTGATCACGCTCGGAGAACTCGTGCACGTACGAATGCGCTCTCACGCGCACGCGCACACGCGTGCACTCACACGCGAACGAAATACCATATCGACGAATTATCGCGCGGATTCTTTCGCGGTGAGTAACGCGTTTCGGTCAGATAGAACGGAATCTCGCGATTAATCGAAAGCGTTTTATCCGGGCGTAATAAAGGCACTGGGTCGAAACGTGGCACGACAAGCGGGGACCGGCGGGGACTTAATGCCGAATAAGAGCAATTCCGTCGTAGAACGTTGCTTTCGCGAAACGTTCTTGTTGCGTGAGCGAGTGCGTGCGTGCATGCGTGCGTGCGTGCGTGCGTGCGTGCGTGCTCGTTGCGTGCGAGCGTGCGTGAGCGAAATACCGAAAACTTCGAACTCTTTGCTCCTCCAACCTCGTCCTCCTCCTCCGCCTCCTTCTCCGCGTCTTCTCATCCTCCACCTCCACCTCCATCTCCTCCTCCTCCTTCTTCTTCTCCTCCTCCACCTCCTCCTCCTCCTCCGGCTTCTTCTGCTTCTGCTCTCGGCTGGCTTGCGCGGTCCTTTTTTCCTTCCTCCCTTGCGCGGACCCCCTCGCCGGAAGCGAAAGAAGCTCGAGTCCCGCTGCGATTAACCTTTTCAGGAATGAATTATTTCGCTCGTCAGGTCGCCGGGCGGCTTCGTAAAAATACGAGCGGCCGATTCGTCGAATCAGTCACCTGCTGTTTACGTAGCCCGAAGTGACGCAACGAGAGTTATCGGTGCTCGTCGTCCGGTCTCTCCGCGAATGAAAACGGATCCTCCCACCATTTGGTACAGGATCGCCTTGTAAAGGTGCCCGCCAATGAGAATTTCCTTCTCAAGTTGTTCCCGATCGTTTCGTCGTCGTCGTCTTACGATAAATCCGATGATCGTCCATCTATCGCGTTCGCCGTGCGCCGCTGCACAGGTGACGCGGCCGAGTAGCGACGTTCGGTGGTCAGTAGTGGGGGCAGACTCACGGGTGCGATACGTACCGGTGGCGAAAGCTCATTTCACGAGCGAATGTTTACGGTCATTTCATGTGAAACACGATCGCGCATCGTTCACTCGATTCTACTCGGAAGATCGTACAATTTCGCGAATTTCCAGACGGGAATAGGGATCGTTTTCCCTTCCTCGTTTCGTCGAACAAGGCCTCGACGGCGAAGAAAACATCGGAATCTATACTTCGGCCGGACGTATTGGTACGTCAAGTTCAGGTTTTTTACCCCGGTGCTTCGTTAGGACGCGCCTTAACAGTAAAACTGATCCGCGGAGCGACAAGTGGTATGCAATAATCGATACAGACAGTGCGGATTAATTGAGAATGAGTGGACATTAATTGAAGGGGAAGAAGAACGAGGCACGCGCAAGTTTCCTTAAGCAGCGTACCGTGCGTATATACGCCTTAAGGATCGTGTAAGCGATAGTCTGGCTACACGGGCGAGAATCGTAAGCCACGGGAAATTAATTGAGGGTAGCGGCCGTAGGTGAGCCACCGCGAGGGAAGGGAGATGCGCGGTTATTGGCGATCGTCTCGCGGTAGCGCGTATCGATCTTAGGATGTTCGAGAGTCACTTTAATCCTCGGTTTACCCGAGACTCATCCTGCCGGCTCGTACGTCTCGAGTAGAAGTAAATACTGTTTGATGGGGACGCTCCGAGTTCGACGAGGAATGGTAAGTCGGGGCTCGTTCAACGCTTCGTGGCTTCATCGAAAGTGACTATGGCTTGTATTTTTAGTAGAAAATTTCCCGACGACCGTTCAAGTCGGTTAACGATCCTTATTCGACGATCTGGACTCGGTTGAATTCGTACATTTTGTTCTTTCTTCTCTTCACCACCGACAACATACACCACAGTTGTAAAGAGAGAATCCTCTTCGTTTATCGTTCGCCACTTTCAACTTGGCTGAAATAAAATTCAAATCCAAGGAAATGAGCTTGCTCTTGAAAATGCTTCTCCGGATAACTCCGGTGCCGACGGCCTCGCGAGCGTTGCAACTCGCGGAAAATTCACCTTCGATTTTCGACGAACGAGGTAATCTCGAGCGAAACGAGGATCGAGGGCATAAAATCCATCGGAAGCTGGTATCCCATTGACGTGTATGCAAAGCCTGGGGTAGTGGTTCCGGCTGTGCATGAATGAGCTCTCCGGGAGCTACAGTCACCTGAGAAACTATCGTCCCTCGCGTGCAACCAAGTGCATCTCTCGGGTCGAATGCCGGTGCATCCTCTCCAGATAGTTGTAACGGCCCACGTTTCGAGCCCAGCCAGAGACCTTGTAACGGTCGGTCACGAATTACACGAACACGTACGAAACTCTCACGTGCAACGCGTGCATCGACGTCACTCCACCGTAATAGAACGTATTGCCACGTGGCTCGCACGAAATCGATCCCCATCGGTTAAAATTTCATTTTACAATCTATTATGGTAAATGTCACCTGGTTGGTCGATACACGTTAACGTTTAAAAAGGGAAGCACCGCTGGTAACAGTAATCGAGTCATTCGTATATCTCGGTACCATTGTTCTCGAACACTGTGACCGCGACGATCTCTCCTATCGATGGAGTTTACGAGTCGGTTGAAGATTGACACCGAACAATGCGAATACGTAGAATCCTCGACAGGTTGGAAGGTTTCGCGAGCGACTTAACATCGTACCGGTGTATTCGTTAGAATTTCGCGCGTACGGAAAACCATCGCGAAAAGAATCACACGGAAGATCGGTTACACGTATCGCGATCCGTTCCAGGGCGAAATAATTTATGCGGGAACGGTTCGTGTTCCGTCGAGAGGGAATCGAGGTTTAATAATTGGTACGGTAAGTTTCTAAACTCGAGACACAGGAGTTATCATCGTCGCATAAATTTCCTTTGGAATTTATCGAGCGAGGTAATCGTACGACGAGCGTGACTCGAGAGGGTTCTCGAAAATTCGAACGTCCATTCGTGGTTCCCCCGTTCGTTGCTTCGTTAATATTTTGAAAAATGATTTTCGCCTCGTGTACCGCGCCGGTCACGCGTTACACCGCGTTCTCCGTCTTGTTTATGGGTACACCGTATGCAGATGCACGTTTCCGTGATTTCCAGGTCGCATCGCGATAGAAAAGTGCCGTGGAGTCGTTCCGGGCCAGTTCCTGACCTTTCGCCCGATTTTTCCAGGGTGTGGCACGCGTTTGCATACGAAGAATTAACGAGTAAATACGGAGAGGCTATTACGATCCACGATCGTCTATGGCGTATGCAAAGGAGGCGGAAGAGCGGCCGATGAGGAAACACCGTCGAGCTGTTAGTATTCAACGAGATAATGAAGAAACACCACGGAATTCAATGACCTACCGTGGAGCGTAGGACGATAGTAACTTCGTGGCTTCTATCAGGATTAGATTAGCATACAACCGATGCGGACTACGGTAGATCGTTCGATTCGAATATTCCGTCCTTATTGCCTTCCCGGTTTAAATACGCGTTACTGGCGTGCAACACGCACCGAAATTCATTTCGATTCACGACCAGTACGCGTGCTACGAATTATCCACGCGATGGAAAACCGATCGAAACGTCGCGTTCGCGGAACCGTCGCCACGAGTACGCGACTTTGAGAAAGATTTTCAAGATCGTTCACGCAAACGTTCGCCTCCCCTTTTACCGTAATAGTTTACAGTATTCCCGTTACCAGCGGCATTGAACTCGTTTCCCGATCGGAACAATCGTGGAATATCACCGGACGCGTTTTTCCATCCTCGAAACCTGCACTTTTGAGATCGTATCGAGCGATCGGAATCGTACCGTAAACGTCTCGAAGGTATATCCGTTTTCACGTAGACCGCCTATCGTTGTTCGAATCGGTCGCGTTTCGTTTATTTCTCGTCCGTATGAATTCTCGTACGTGTTCCACGGTGACGCGAAATCGGTCAGGGAACGGAGATCGAACAGTGCTTGAAAATTCTACTTATCGCACAAATTTCTTCCACGTAGGACGAAACAGGTTTCTTCGTCGCTACGCGGGAAACTGGAGATACCCGTTGCACCGGACTCCTCGCGATGTAATTGCTTCGATATTATGGAACAATCGACTTTCACGGTCCCCTTGGTTCTATCGAGCCAGCGAGAACTAACGGTCGTCGCGATTATCGTACAGTTACCGTGGTACGTACGTACGTTTCGACCGGTTGCGTTTTCCACGATCAGTGGGAAGCGAAACGACGTCTCCACCGCCGCCGCCACCGCCGCCACCGCCACCGCCGCCACCGCGTCGGGGGCCCCCGGTTGCATTACAATCTCCGGCGAAATTTCTTGCGGCGTGCTCCGTTGTTTTTATTGACATTCCGCGAGCTCGATTCGGGGATACTTAAGGGGGCCCGAGGGCGGTAATTCGAGAACCGTAAGGTGTTTCGGGACAGCCGCATCGGAGCATTCGATACCGGCTCTGCGGAGGCGGACGATACTTTTCCCCTTGTACAGTGCGATACGTCAAACCTCGTCCGCCGGTGGATTCCACCGGTAATCCGGCCGGATCGGATTACTCCGTCCATAATACGTGAATCGTGATACGCCCGCGATATTCCTACCGAGGGGGCTGTTCGTCCTCGACGTACCTCGCGCGAACCAGTCACGAATGAACCCGGACGTCCCTGGATCTTCTCGAACCCGGTCCCCTTTCCTCTTCATTGATACAATATTCGTGATAACAACATTTTACGGCTTTCTTTACCGGACGATTTTCGTCTCTCTGGACCTCTCTTACTTGGGTTGCTCCGCGAAATTAAGTAGTAGTTTTAAGTTGGGCAGTTTTTTTTTCAGACGATAACCGAACATTTTTTCATTCTTATCTTTCGTACCTTATTGTAACAATTTTCACGAAATTTCCAAATTGTCACGTATGTTTCTTTAGGACGATAATCTAACTTTTTTCATTTTTATCTTTCGTATCTTACTGTAGCAATTTTCACCAAGTTTCTAAATTTTCGTGCTCGTTTCTTTCGGACAATAATCTACTTCTTTTTCATTCTTATTTTTCGTACCTTACTGTAACAATTTTCACCAGGTTTCCAAATTTTCACGTCCCTTTCTTACGGACGATAATCTACTTTTCTTCATGTTTATTTTTCGTACCTCACTGTAACAATTTTCACAAAATTTCCAACATAAAGTCCCGTACAAATACATAAACTTTATTTCCTATAGGAAATCCACAAACTTCAACATACTCGTTTCCCAAACACTACTATTTTATTATCCGAAACAAATCTAAAATTTTCTTTTCCCAAAGAAAGTTCACAATTCTATTTCCCTGAGAAAATTTCTAATTTTATTTTCCAGAGAAGCTTTTCCATACAAAGTCAACAATATTCCAAACTGCCCGTTTTCCAAAGTTCCTCGTACCTCGTTTCGTTTTCAAACTCCGCGCGTCACGCGGCAAACACGAATTCGTCGTTTGTCGGCGATTTGTCACGCCGATTGATCTCGCATTGACGCAAGCAAAATCGTAGACTTTGTCCCCGGTTGTGCAACAAGTGTTCGACGTACTGAAAGTAAAATAAACACCAGGATTCTTTGCGCGCGTAATTCGAATTCCACGTAAAGCAACTCACCCCTAGAAAATTCGTAGATCGAAGCATTGTTCAATTTCGTACGATAGAACGTTCGTCTATTCGATTTTGCTCGAGCGAAGAGAACACACCATAATAAATATCACGCTCGATGAACGCACACGATGAACCGTATTTTTCCAAGAATCTGTTTTACGTTCACCGAGATCCATCGATCGACGACTCGTGTTCACCGCAACCCCGAGCCAAACCGTCGAAGCAGATTGACTTCTTAATTAAATATTCATTGCGCATCCGAGATGGGAGAATTACAAGCGCGCGCATCGTACGTCCATTTGAATTGAACGTGTACACGGGAAATACCACTGTAACCTATTTGTTTGTAATAAATGCAAAGCAGAAGATAATGCATTGATATACCCGAGCGAAGAATCGTCAGAGTGCCATCTCTCCGCCGATACTCAGCATTCCTTTCACCCGTTTATATCGTGTCATAAAGTCGACAGCGCATAATTCACCGGCGAGTTTTAGTACGCATAGGAGACGATTACTATGTATGTTTAAGCAACAACCTTTCTCGACGATCTTTTAAACGAACATTCGCCGAGGTATATTATTACACTTTCCGTGTAAAGAAAAAAAAAAATAAAATAAAATAAAATAAATGAATCGGTAGCTTCCTGTTATCGTTGACCGTGCGCGTTAACGCTCTTAATATTCGCGCTTACGATCGCGCGGCGTTGTACGCGTCGCGAAAAACGCTCGAGTGGACGATTCGTCGCGTTCGAATTGCCTCCATTTTTTATACCTCGAGGCTCCGTAACGAGCTTCGAATTCCAACCGTTTTTATACATACCCGCCAGACGACGAAACCTGGAAGTGATTAAACGTTGCGCCGGTATATATTTTTCGAGCCTCAATTTCAAACAGTCTACTTTTCAAGTGTAGTTGATTCAAACTTTATTTTCGTACTCTTGAACATTAGAGGAGAAGAGTTGCGTTCCATTGGAAGAGGATATGCTGGAATCTCGAAACATTTATACGATTTGTAAATCTTCAAATAGAAACTCCACGTTTGTCTTGTAAGATGTGCAGTAATTTTCATGGGGGACACAAAACCGGAAGGAAGATTCTTATATCGCTTCTTTCTTCCGATTTTTGACCAAGAGGAAGATCGTGTAATTTTACAAACGATCGATGACTGTTCTTAAAGCTCAAAAAGATCTACATACTTCGTTAATATTCAAATGGAACTTCTTCGTAAACGGTTCGAACGACTCCTACGGCGGGAGTGGGCACAGAACCGGAAACAGGGCAAAAGTGAGCTTGTTCTCCACTTTTGTCACAATCTTACTCCATTTTTGTTCTTCGATCAGTACACAAGGAGTACTCCAGTTAATTTTACAAAGTATCAAAAAATCTAAAACTCAAATCTCGAAGAATTTACACACTTTGCAAGTCTTCAAATAGGTTTCGAAAGACTCTCGCGACGAGAGCGAGATAGTTACAAAACCGGAAGCAAGCTGAAAAACTCTCGTTCTCCACTTCAGTCCTCCGATCTGTACGCAAGAAGTACTCCCTTCAATTTCACAAATGATAAGAAAATTTAAAACTCGAATCTGGAGAAATCTACACCCTCCTCAAGTCTTCAAATCGGTTTCGAAGGAGTGGGCACAGAACCGGAAACAGGGCAAAAGTGAGGTCGTTCTCCATTTCTGTCACAATCTTACTCCATTTTTGTTCTCCGATTTTTACGTAAGAAGTACTCCGTTCAATTTCACAAATCATAAAAAAATCTAAAACTCGAATCTCGAGAAATCTACACCCACCTCAAGTTTTCAAATCGGTTTCAAAAGACTCGAGTGGAAAATCTCTCGAAGTAGAGCGAGGTACGCAAGAAGTACTCCATTTAATTTTATAAACCATAAAAAAATCTAAAACTTAAATCTCGAGAAATCTACACCCTCCTCAAGTTTTCAAATCGGTTTCGAAGGACTCGAGTGGACAATCTTCGAAGAAGAGCGAGGTACGCAAGAAGTACTCCGTTTAATGTTACAAACGATAAAAAAATCTAAAACTCGAATCTCGAGAAATCTACACCCTTCTCAAGTCTTCAAATCGCTTTCAAAAGACTCGAGTGGAAAATCTCTCGAAGTAGAGCGAGGTACGCAACAAGTACTCCATTTAATTTCACAAACCATAAAAAAACCTAAAACTCGAATCTGGAGAAATCTACACCTTCCGCAAGTCTTCAAATTGGTTTCGAACGACTCTCGCGACGAGAGTGGTTTACGTAAGGTCTACTCCATTTAATTTCACAAACCATAAAAAAACCTAAAACTCGAATCTGGAAAAATCTACACCCTCCGTGAACACTCTCCGCGCTCTTACGAATCGGTTTCGAACTCGACAGGAGGGAAGGGGATCGGTAAAAACCGGAAGCAAAGCGAAGGAGAGTCTCGTCGTTTGTCGTGCGAGTTTATCGAAAACACGCACGGGATCGCGTCGGTGCGCCAGAGCGTCGAGACGACGGTGTACGTAGGTACACGCACGCTGTCAGCGGATTTCACTTTCGGGAGCCGGAAATTATCGGAACGACCGGGAGCATCGCGCGCGGGCTGCCCCGAGGGGAGGGTGGCGAAGCTTTGGTGGAAGAGGGGGCGAGGTACCCAGGGTTTCAGGGGCGTAAAAGCATCCGAAGGGGGCCACGGAGAGAGATGCCGAGGCAACCGCTCATTACCGAAACCGCTTTCATTGGTTACCGCGCGTGAAGATGTAGGTACACAGAGAGCCGGTGCAACGAAGGAAAGGAAACGACGCGAAGAAAAACAGGCCGCGGGCGGAGGGTATGGGGAAAGAACGATGCTACGGAAGGGGACACACGGAGCAAGGGACGGGGAGGACAAGAAGAAGAAGAAGAAGAAGACGAAGAAGAAGAAGAAGAGGAGGCAGAAAGGAGCGCAAGCCATCATCCAGCAGCGGCGGGCCAAGAAGCCTGATTATACGGTGGGAGTGGCATGAGGAGCTCCAGTTGGGCATCGGGTTCCTTCGTAATTCGTAATACGTCGAGATATTGCGCCCGCGGCGGAAGAGAAGCTCCTCGCGTTCGCGAGCGATGCAAAAAAATATTACGAACTTTTAACCGTCCCTGTTCCCCCCTTTCGACGTTTCGAGGGTACGCGCTGACCACGAGGTGCCGATTCGTTCCTATTAGGAACGATAGGAACGTGTCGTCAACCTTGGGGGTTCGAGAGGAAAACAAATCGAACGGTTTGTATAGTGTACGATCGAACGGTTCGTAAAGTGTACGATCGAACGGTTCGTAAAGTGTCCAATCGAACGATTGGTAAAGTGTACGATCGAATGATTTGTAAAGTGTCCAATAGAGCAGTCTTGTAAAGTGTCCAATCGAACAGTTTGCAAGTTCCTCTCGAGACGAGGGGGACCGAAACAAGAGCATCGGTCCTTGCACCGACCCCTCAACCCTTAGAGATTGGTCGTTGATCTTCACCGAAGTGTGTATCGTTCGCGTTACTATTCCTTTCTCCCTTTCTTTCGTCGAGATAACAACCGAAAATTAATTTTTGTCGGTTCTATTCATCGTATGGATTCGTTGAGGGATAGATAATAATAAGATACGTTCGTTAGATAACGTTTCAGGTTGGTACGCTTATTAACGTTTACACCACGACTTATATTGTTACAGGCGTTACAATGATTTACGTGCTATTTATGCTCCACTCGGTTTGTAGATAAATGGAAATAGCTGTTGTCAACGAGGTAACCGAACCAGTTGTTCGATAATTGCTCCCGAGATTTCACAGAGATACGATATTCTATTCTTGTTCGCTAATTTATATCCGATAACGGTCACGGTTACCGTATTAAAAATCTCTATCGTTTGCGTCACGATTCGTTTCTCTTTCGGTTGTACGTGTTTCTTCGACTTTACATTATCGGAAGTAGACGGTGCGTCACACGGCCGCGAAGGCTACCGATCGGTAGAACGACATTGGGAGTGTTCTACCAATTGGAAGGCCTAATAATTAGCGTGACTAATTGCGACAAGTTTACATATACGTACCGTTAACCTCGAAGAGGACCGTATTGTCGCTCGAAAGTTTCAAGCACCTTCTCTTCGTGGAAATTCGTAACCTTTCGTATTAAAAGGACGTTACTTCAGTACAATTTACGACACTAGACTTAGAATATTGCAAAAGAATCGTAGCAACCATTCGTTATTAAGCAACCATTTATTGTATATATTCGCGTTACAATTGTATATATACTTCTCTCTTCGATTACACCCGAGTAACTTTAAAATTCCGTAAAAAAGGAACGATAACAATCTTTTGTTATTAAGCAACGTGTCCTACAGCGGACCGAATCTAAATTACTCGAGGCATTAAAACTCAATCGCAATTGCATATATTTTCGTCTCCGTTTACATTCCAAGTACTTTCGATGAAACATCTGAAAATGAAATTTTAGATTTTAGTAGATTTACTAAAACCTACGTCAGCGGATAACTGAGAGACTAATAGAGGAATCTCGAACAAGCTTTTCCATTTTTTTCCCATTTTCCGAATCGTCGAGTTCTCGAGCCTTCTTTCGACGAGGAAACGTTGTATGGAGAATTTGACTCATTTTTACCGAATTTCACGGAGTGTTTAAATGAAATATTCACGGTTCGTCGTCCACGTCCGTTTCCATGTTTCGACGTGGCTGTCACGGTGTCACGAGCTACGCTGCGTTGACCGGTTGGTTGAAATCGATCGGTCGAAATTTCGAGACGAGCCTCGCGGGACAAGGACGACGAAACGTTCTCCGTTCACCGATAGACAGGTGTACCGAGTGTGACGTGGATCTTATTTCCGTGGGTTTACGGTTCTGGTCGAACGGAACGTCTTCGAGCGTTCCTGGAATAGCTCCACGGACAGAGGCATTCCGTCGCTCGCGACGATTGTCAGCTCGCTCGCTCGCACGCTTGCTCGCGAGACGTTACACGCTAGGATCGGCTTGGGAAGAGGGACGACGCGGTTCGGTGGAAAGCCACGGCGCTGACCTACCCGAAGCCAAACGAGCTCGACGTCCATTAGAATTCCATTCTGATGAAAGGACGTCCGCGATTTTTACCACGTGTCGCGTAAGTAGAGTTCGATACGATCTTCGGTGTTCACTTTATTCCACGAAGATTCCCCTCGTTTCTCTGTAACTACCTTCCGCTTTATTATTCGAGGTGGACGTTTTATGGATTTACTAAAACCTACGCTACCGGATAACCGAGATACGGTGGGACTAATAGAGGAATCTCGGACGAGCTTTTTTCTTTTTCTTTTTCTTTCCTTTCTTTCTTTTTTTATTTCGCGTTTCGAATCGTCGAGTTCTCGAGCCGTCTCTCGACGAGGAACGGTGTATGGAGAATTTTATGGGGTGTTTAAGTTTATTCCAGTTCTTACCGCGGACGACTCGAAACGTGGAATAAAAAGGTTCGATAAATTCCTCGGCGACCAAAGTCGCTTGAGAAAAAACCGTCTTGTGTGGCTCCAAGTAAATAATTTATCGTTCGAGCGGTCGTGTGTCTCGGAATCGGTTCTCGTTTACTCTTTTCCGTGTAAACGTCTCCGCGAGTTCGATTTTGCCATTTTCGGGCCAAATTACCATTTCGCGCGTGAAATACTCTCTCGAACGGAGTACCGTAACCGCGTGTCGACATTTTTCAACGATCAACAACGCGATATTTTCTTCATCCTTGCGCAAAGAAAGGTGCCTCAATGCCAATCGCTTCGAGTTTCCTCGCTCCGCAACCTTGGACTCTAAAAACGTGATTTCTAGCGTAAACGGTACTCGTCAAAAGTAACACTTTTTTTAAAGAGACACAATTTGGGACACGGTGTCGATTAATTGCAACACTTGAACCTATACCTCGACTCGAGGCGTTACATTCGCGTCTCTCACGGATTCCAAAAGTGGCGCAAAATATTCAAATTTCCCTCCAAAAAAAAAAAGAAAAAAAAAAAACAATTCCCGAACCGGGTTAACGTTCGCGCGGTGGAGGTATCGCTTCCGTTCGATCACACAAAAAAAAAAAAGAAAGAAAAAAAAGTTCGATCGTCGCGGATCGATGTCCCGGCCGAGACACCGGTGAATTTAAAATATTCCTCTCGCGGACTCCTACGTCCGAAGGATCGAGCGGGGCGCACGGTTAGGAAATTAATGTTACAGATTCGGGTGTAATTGATTTCGACGTCAGACCTCTTGGCCTGAAATAAGACGCGACGAATCGATACGATTTATCAAACGATGACTTAATTTCGTCCGAGCGGACGAGATTTACAGCGGGGCACTGAATCAATAATAACGTCCTAGCCGGGATTCGAGCGATATTTTATCGAAGACAGGTCCACGATTAGAGGCAGCGAACAGACGTGATTCCAGTTTATGGTTTCTAATTCTATTGGATCGGGTTCGCGATAGATCAAGACGGATGGTTCCGTGACGGATAGCGCGTAATGGATAGATCATGATGGATACATCGCATCGGAGATATATTCCGGGTCCCGGGGAATTGCCACATATGGAATTAGGTACGAGTCGGCGTTCAAGATCGCCGCTGCCGGCGTTATCGATTTCCCAACCTGATCGGGCTCCCTTAATTATTCGACCGCCCGAACCGTGCCTGGTCGTCGTCGTCGTCGTCGTCGTGGTCGTGGTCGTGGTCGTGGTCGTGGTCGTCGGTCCCTTTCGTTTCGTATTACGACATCGGTCCGCGGCCTGGTGAACGTATACGATTCTATTACCGTACGAATAGCGATAAATAAATAGAAACAAGCGCAGTGTAGATTTCACGACGGCCGATCATTCATATATATCGTTACATAAGCGGCGCAAGAAAATATTCCAAGTGTAAAACATCGTGTATCGTTAGATCGGTATCAGGGGCGCGAGAGTGATTGCCGCGCGGTGCGGATTTTAAAAGGCTCGCGCACGCGCACGTCGTTCGACGTTCTGTTCGTCGTGGGTATCGTCGACATTTTCGGGAACTGAAGAGGAGTTTCACTGGGTAGATACTTTCGCGAGATTACCTTCATCGAGGGAGTACCAAGCCTAGAAAAGTATCAGCTACGATCTGGTAGCGAGTAGTTGCGTTTAAGTAGCGGAACGTAAGTTCGCGTTCGGAGATCTAGAAACGGGAAATTTTTCGCGCGAAACTTCCAAGCTGTTCAAAATTCTTTCAGAAGGTATTTCAGAGATACTTGATTCGCTCCCGATGAATTTTACTATATTTTTGGTTACTCTTCTTAAAGAAACAAGCGAGTTTAGTCACACTTGGCTCGGTTACATTCGATGCAATTGCAGAAAAGTGCATCGCGATGGCAATTTAGTACACTTTTACTTCAAAAACAAGCATCATCGAAATCTCGTTAAACTCATACTTGGCTCGGTTATCTTCGATGCAATTGCACAAAAGTGCATCGCGATGGCAAATTTAACACACTTCTACTTCAAGAACAAGCATCACCGAAATCTGACTAAACTCACACTTGGCTCGGTTACATTGGATGCAATTGCAGAAAAGTGCATCGCAATGGCAAATTTAACACACTTTTACTTCAAAAACAAGCAACACTGAAATTTCGCTAAATTTACACTTGGCTCGGTTATCTTCGATACAATTGCACAAAAGTGCATCGCGATGACAATTTAACACACTTTTACTTCAAAAACAAGCATCATCTAAATCTTGGTAAACTCACACTCGGCTCGGTTATCTTCGACACAATTGCGCAAAAGTGCATCGCGATAGTAATTTAACACACTTTTACTTCAAAAACAAGCATCGTCTCGCTAAACTCACACTGCATCATCCATCTAATACAAATCTTAGTAAACCTCCCCTGAAAAAAAACATCTTCCTAAAAAAGAAACATTCCAATACCCCTTCATCCGTTACTTACTTTGTACACCCGTGTAAAAATCCCTCGCAAGGACCAGAGGTCTACTAAACAGTTTCTTCCACAACATCGACCCCCACCGAAACGGGATTTTTCCCTCGCGAATGCAATTGCATCGTATCTAACCGAGCCAGGTGTGAGTTTCGCGAGATTTCGGTGACGCGGTACGGTTAATTTCCTCGTAGAGAGGAGCGCGGGGGCGCGTCGTTTGGCCGTGCGGTGGAAATGACGTATCGCGAGGCGAGTTCGAGGAACAGAGTCGTCAGGAGTGGCGTTGGCGTGGGTCAGGATGCCGACGCGTCTCCCTTAGGAAGGGTGGGCCCCGGTGTGCGTCTCGCCGCGAAGAATCCGCGAAGGAACGATCGATCAGGAGGGGGGCTGACACTAATTGCGGGGAACACTTGGGGAACACGCGTGGTTCCACGGGTGGAACGGCTGGAACGAACCGCCGCGTGATTTATCGCTTATCGGAGGTGCTCGTCCCGCTGATTGGCTGACGAGCAAGACTCTGGTTCGGCGCGACACTCTTGTCTCTTCTCGATTTACGATCGGAGCCGGTCGCCGGGGCATACGCGGCCGGACACACCGACGTTCGTACGTCGCGTCGCTGACGCCGGACCGACCTGCCTGATTGGCAGCGAAATCGGACAGGAATCGGCCTTCGACGGTCTATTAGCTCGCCGGAAGAGATACGCGCGAGATCTAATAGGCGGCCCCGTACGCTCTTACAGCAACCCGGGAAAGTAACGAGACCCCGATAAGCCCGCGAGCAATGTCGCTCGATGCTTTATTAATTCCTTCGTGGAAACGAACGACGCGCGTATACGCCGATCACTTCTACCCGTATCTCCTCACGGGTTTGTTAACCCCTTGGTTAAACGGGGTTGCAGTCGCGCGAGCGCAAGTCGCGGTGCAGGGTGCATCGTGAGAAACGATCCGATTTCGCGGCGCGTTTAATCTATCTTTTTTTTTCAGTCGAGGAACCGTTACTCAGGGTACACTTGTGCAAGAGAATTAAGAGAGAAATTTGAGAAACAGAGAGATTATCTGTGATTTTTATCGTGGTTTTAGTATTTTAGGTGAACGTAGAATGAGTAGGACCACTCGCGAATCTTTGTGTTTTAACGATGGAATTATGTGTGGTTGAATAAGTTGGAGGAAAAGAAAGTTGAAGGGGTATTTTTCAATTTTTGAACCTTCTTGAGATTCGTTGAGGGGGTGTATTTACCCGAATGATTGTTAATCTATGAGAATTGAAAAGAAGCACTCTTTTGCTCCATTCTCTTATTTCATTTTAACTTTACTCTATCTCATGAATCCCACCGTACAATATATTATTTTCTCGCAATTAAAATTACGCGTAATAGATCGTACCGCATTTTTCTTACCGAAGACTTTTACTCATCGAAGATAATTTACTCATTGAAGAATTAAAGATGCAAGCTGAGTTTCATCGAAAGCGACATCTGCGCAGAGACCACGAGCGTACCTAGAAACGGAAACGGCGTCGATCAAGAGTCGAGAGTAAGTATCGATCACGAAGTCGATTGTACGAAATCAGGTATTCCAATCGACGATGCAAAGGTACTCGACCGCTCCCGTGTACCTGAAGGGCCTCCCAGTGAACGATCGAGGATCGATTTCGTTCGTGGTTCCGCGATCGGTAATTCGTGAACTCGCGACGATTGGAGATCGTACGGGAGGAGTTTTCCTCCGCGCGAGAAAAGCGCGTCCGAGTTCCGGGAAGCTCGTTCCGCGTAGGGGAGGACTTAGTCAGCGGAGAGACAGTACGGGACAACAGGTCGGCAATTTGCGAGACACGCATTCCTAGAAGCGGAATGACCGGTCACAACAATGTCCGCCAATTTTTCTAATGCGATGCTTACGGGCATTGACTACCTTCCGGGAAGCACCGGCATTGTGTCCAGGATTTTTCCCTCGCGATCGGGCCGGGATGCACCTGGTGGAAAGCGAGGGAGACGCGCGCGGTAGCGTGTTCTTCGAGGAATCGACCATGCACGACCGCTATTGGAATCGATCGTACGATACTGTTCTGCCATTTGTAGATACCAGACATGCACACGGGATCCTGCCTTTTCAGACACGCGCGCCCGATCGAAACGCGACGCGTTGTAACGCCTTTTCGGGACACCGGTTGGACCCGCGAACCAATCAACGTATATAACTTTCGTTTCGGTGATGGTGTATACCGCTGGTCGTACTGGTGTGTATCGATTGTAATCGAACGCTATTGTCGATATTATTGAGACGTTGCGTACCATCGTCGAGATACGAAATATTGCTAGCGATGGTTTCTCGAGCGTATTATCGGACGTGGAATAAAACGTGGAGTTACGTATGTAGATACAATATCGTGTGTATAGTATTTGGTTGCCTTCGTTGTATTCATTGGAAATGTACCAAGTGTAGATGTTGTAAAGTTCAGATTCTAATATCTAGTTTATTATAATATGCAGGGATCTCGCGTATCTAGTAGTATAGTAATTGTATATATAAGAATATAAAGTTCAAAGAAATGCGTATGCAGTGATACGTCTTGATGTGAACGATGACAGTGTCGTGTGGTCTTTCTGACTCTGGACTTGGAACCTCACTAAAAAGAAAAACCAAAAGCAACCTAGTACATTTACGAAACATTTACAGCTAATTAAGCAACCTAATACATTTACGAAATAACATTCAACAGAGTACAATAGTCGTGAAATAAATCGAAATAAAACGAGTCGACTAGACGAAACTTCCCACGCGTTCGTCAAACGTCAACACCATCTTTCCACAAACAAAACGACGAACCTAATCTCCGTTTCATATCGACCAATCTATCGCACTCGCTCCTGTTCTCGTTGCCAACTTACTTCGATTTCCGTCTCGTTATCAAAGCCCCTCGACTTTCGAGCCGAAAATTAAAATATTTCGTGCAACGACCTCCCCCCACCCTATATCTCGAGCGTGCTTCGTCGCGCGTTAATTGCGAGCAGACCAACCCCCGTGACCGGTTCGTATTATAAAGCTCGCGGAGCACGATTCGTAAGAAACTTATTGCGCGATAAATAATATCGGGTAGGCCCGGAGGGGCCCCCTGTTTTACGCAATTTCGAGCGATTAATTTTCGTCCAGTAACGCTCAATTCCCCGCCGCGGTTAACCCGAGAGACTCGGTTAATTTATTTTTCGCCGGGACACGTTCGTACGCGGGGAACGCGAGGGTAGCCACGGGCTAAGAGGTTACACGCGCATTAACGTACAATGCGATGCAATTACAGGATCTAAATTATTATCGTCGGGAAGGGCAATCATACGTTTCCTCGCGATAAAAAGAAAGAAAAAAAAAGAAAAGAAAAAAAATCTTCGTTCTTCCTCGCCGCGACGTGATCTCCGTACCCGATGAGCCGATTCGGGCGACCGGGTGAACCGGAAGTGGCCGGACGGACCCAATTACCTCGACTCGAAGTCGAAACGCGTACCGTTAGCAGACGTCTTGCTCCTCTGCGTGCACGTGTGTTTGTATATATATGTGCGTGTGTGTCTTTAGAAGCGTGTACGTGAGCGCGAACGAGAGAGAGGAGCCCACCCCGAATCAAATTGCGCGGCTCGCAGTTTCTCGAGTTCTCGCGAGCCGCTAAAGCCCGCGTTTATTCGCGAGAGGACCAGCGACCGATACGAGCCGGCCAACGAGAAGCTTTCGAGACAGTCCACAGGATATATCGCGTTTCCGGGCTGCCCCCGAGCCGCGACCTCTACTTCGTCGCGAATTCCTGCACGACGAGGCGGTGGTCTCTCCACCTTCTTGGACGATTTCGCCTTGGATTTCTTTCAACTCCGACGAAACCTTTCCGGAAAAATACGTTCCCGGATAGTCGAAAATCCGGAGGTAACGGTTCGGTTTAAATGGCGGTATGTACAGTCGGGAGATGGAAAGATGACAAGTGGGTGGAGGGGGGATTTGGTAGCGTCTGCAAGGACAGTGAGGAATGATTTTCGTGTTCGGTGGCTGTAGAAGAGAGAAACTTTGATACTGGTTTGTAATTTTTCTATGGAGGTCAACTTCTCGGGTAGGAACAGTACATGGTGAGGTTTGCTTCGTTATTTATGGGACGTAGGTATTCTTCATTCGTGAATAGGTGAGAGACACAGAACGGAGACAAGAATGCAATTGTGTTTCTTTCGTGGAATGATTGTTGTGTTCGGAGGCTCTCGAAGAGAGAAACGTTGATACTGATTTGTAATTTTTCTACGGAAGTCAACTTCTCGAGTACGAACAGTACATGGTGAGGTTTACTTTGTTATTTATGGGACGTAGATAAAGTGTTTTTTATTCGTAAATAGGTAAGAGACAGAGAACGGAGAGAAGAATGCAATTGTGTTTCTTTCGTGAGAGAAACGTTGGTACTGATTTGTAATTTTTCTATGGAGGTCAACTTCTCGGGTACGAACAGTACATGGTGAGGTTTGCTTTGTTATTTATGGGACGTAGGTATTCTTCATTCGTGAATAGGTAAGAGACAGAGAACGGAGAGAAGAATGCAATTGTGTTTCTTTCGTAAGAGAAACGTTGGTACTGATTTGTAATTTTTCTACGGAGGTCAACTTCTCGGGTAGGAACAGTACATGGTGAGGTTTGCTTTGTTATTTATGGGACGTAGGTAAAGTGTTCTTCATTCGTGAATAGGTAAGAGACAGAGAACGGAGAGAAGAATGCAATTGTGTTTCTTTCGTGGAGTATATTTAGTTCCAAAGTTGCGAGTGTGTCTTTTTTTTTTTTAGTAAATAGGGAATCAATTTTTATTTCAATAGAAATTTATCTTTTCGTACTTGTATCGATTCGATACTTCTTTAAATTTTCGCAGACTGTCGATCGGTCGAGGAGGATCGAGAAAAGTCGAAAAGGTTTCAGTGAGACTCGAGCCAGTCCAGGATCGTAATCACTTACTCTATACACTCGAAGAAACAAATTCGATCCACTTTGAAATTAAAAAATTCAGGAAAACCTGAAGTTCCATACACTCACCCCATACACTCGAAGAAAAAAGTTCAATCCACTTTGAAATTCAAAAATTCAAAAAAACCTGAAGTTCCATACACTCACCCCATACACTCGAAGTAAAAAACTCGATCCACTTTGAAATTAAACAATTAAAGAAACCTGAAGTTCCATACACTCACCCCATACACTCGAAGAAAAAAACTCAATCCACTTTGAAATTCAAAAATTCAAAAAAACCTGAAGTTCCATACACTCACCCCATACACTCGAAGTAAAAAACTCGATCCACTTTGAAATTAAACAATTAAAGAAACCTGAAGTTCCATACACTCACCCCATTCACTCTTTGAAAAAAATTCAATCCACTTTGAAATTAAAAAATTCAAAAAACCGTCCGTGTACGAACATTCGACTCGGAAAAGTAACTCCTCCCTCCAGAAGAGTCACCATCGAAGAAGTTTCGCGAATCGTGATCACGAAGGGTCGAAGATGGACGCGTCCGTTCGTTAACCGGAAGCGGCGTTTATTCCCGAAAGTGGATCGAAATCGAGGCGATCGCAACGGGAGATGTTCGCACGGTGCGCCGGATGCAGGACGAGTTCCATTGAACAGCTGATTACGTATTTCGAGTGGTCGGCTTCCCGTTGTCAGCGTCGTGTTTCCGTTACTTAACAACCGATCGGGCCGAAACTCGCGCCACGTTCCCCGGTGTCTTCGTAGTCGTGATTAACCGGAATTCGTTATCTAAACGAACCGCGCGGACCCACGAGTTCAACGTATATTTTATTTTTTTTTCCGTTGGTCTCGTCGCGTCGTTGTCACGAGGAACCACCGCCGCTTGGCGTACGCCCTAAGTGGGTTTCAGGAACGTGGGAAACGATCGCGGCGAGTGATCCTTCGGCATCGATCGCTCTATCGAATCACGACGATCGCTCGACGAATTAATCGCGTGAATTTTATTAGCGGCTGAACGCGCGAGCGCGCAACAGGAGGAGTCTAGCGCGTCGGCGCGCCAAGACCGGCGGAAATAAATTTCGCGCGATCGTTTCCTGGTGAAGGGAACAGGGATGACGAGAGAAAGAGAGAGAGAGAGAGAGAGAGAATGTGAGAGAGAGAGAGTGCTGAAGAGAGAGAAAGAATGATATTTGAGAGAGATGGAAAGGGATGGAGAAGAGAACGTTGAGAAAGAGGGTGAAATAAATAATCGAGCACCGTCCGCTACGAGGATACTTAAATATATTTCGCACTCCGTATATCCACGCAACGGGGCTCTCTTCTTCGCTGCCCGGACGTGGTTACGTCGACCTTCGACCCTGACCAAATTATCGACCCTATAAAAACCATGGCTACCCGCTATTAGCATTCGATCGGGGCTGTTTTACGAGATGCCCGTTCAGGGGCCATCCACGCTGACGATAGATCCTATACCTCTCTCTCTTTCTTTCTCTCTCTCTCTCTCTCTCTCTTCCTGTCTCGTGCTTCCTGGATCCAAGCAAGTGATTTACCCGTAGGCGAAACTCTAGACACCTTTACGATCGTGACAATAAATTCGCGAATTGGCTACAGACAGTGGAAACGCTCCGTGGCGACGAGACGAGATTCTACGCGCGCAGAGATTCTCAATGTCGGGGATCGTCGGTGTTCTTTCAAAGTTCTCGAGTCTCGCTAATTTGGAACGATAGATATCGAGCAATCGGAGAAGTTTCGGGGGTTTCTGTGATTGGAAGAGAGACCCTTTGGTTATTGCTGTTCAGAATCCGTGTTCTGACGAAAGTTGTTCGCTATTCTTCGAAAAGATTCTCACTGTGTAATTTTATTAGGATTCAATGTGGATCAGAGGTTCACATTGTAGATAAAAATTGATCGATGGTTCAAAGGATGATTCGGTGCGTAATAGTGCGATTCGGGTAATTTTTTTTCGTTATGATTCTACGTTCATTAGAAGTTTCCATCGTAGTAAAAAATCACGCGATGGTCCACCGTGTAACTTCAATTATTATGATTCCACGTGGACCAGAGGTTTCCAACATAGTAAGAAATAACGCGATGGTTCAAAGATTGAATCGGTGCGATTCGTGTAACTTCTTTTCATTATGATCCTGTGTTGATCAGCAGTTCCCACCGTAATAAAAAATCATGTGATGGTCCACTTCACTCATTATGATTCCACGTGGACCAGAGATTTCCAACATAGTAAGAAATTACGCGATGGTTCGAAGAATGAATCGGCGTCTAAAAGTGTGATTCGTGTAATTTTTTTTCACGATGATTGTACGTTGATCAGAAGTTCCCATGGTAATAAAAAATCACGCGATGGTCAACCGTGTAACTTCTTCATTATAATTCCTCGTGGACCAGAGATTTCTAAAGTGGTAAAAAATTACGCGATCATCCAAAGGAAGAATCGACGCGTAAAAGTGCGATTTGTGTAATTTTTTTCATTATGATTCTACATTAATTAGAAGTTCCCATCGTAGTGAAAAATCACGCGATGGACAACTTTTTCATTACGATTCCACGTGTAACTTCTTTTCCTCGTAATTTTACATTGATCGGAATTTCCAACGATGATAAAAAGTCGCGGGATCCCCCAAAGGATGATTCGGCGCGTAAAAGTGCGATTTGTGTAATTTTTTTTCATTATGATCCTACGTTGATTAGAAGTTCCCATCGTAGTAAAATATTACGCAATAGTCCACCGTGTAACTTCTTCATTATGATTCTACGTGGACAAGAGGTTTACAACGTAGCCAAAAATTACACGATGATCCAAAGGATTACCAAAAGATTACTCTTTTGATCCTACGTCGATCGGAACTTCCAACGTTGATAAAAAATCGCGCGATCCTCCAAAGGATGATTCGGCGCGTAAAAGTACCAATCGTCCAATTTATTTTCCTCACGATCGTACGTTGATCAAAAGTTCCAAAGCAGTGATAAAATATCGCGCGACCCTCCAAAGGATGATTCGGCGCGTAAAAATAACATTCGTCTAATTAATTTCCCTCACGATCGTACGTTGATCAAAAGTTCCAAAGCATTGATAAAAAATCGCGCGACCCTCCAAAGGATGATTCGGCGCGTAAAAGTACCAATCGTCCAATTTATTTTCCTCACGATCGTACGTTGATCAAAAGTTCCAAAGCAGTGATAAAAAATCGCGCGACCCTCCAAAGGATGATTCGGCGCGTAAAAGTACCAATCGTCCAATTTATTTCCCTCACGATCGTACGTTGGATCGGAAGTTCCAAAGCGTTGATAAAAAATCGCGCGACCCTCCAAAGGATGATTCGGCGCGTAAAAGTACCAATCGTCCAATTTATTTCCCTCACGATCGTACGTTGGATCGGAAGTTCCAAAGCGTTGATAAAAAATCGCGGGATCGTCCAAAGGGTGAATCGGCGCGTACTCGCGCGACAGGTTCGCGTTGAGCCAAGGAACAAAAGTGTCGCGTCATTTGCAGCGATCCCGAGAAGGAAGGAGATCGGGACGGGTAATCAAAGACCGAGGGTAAAAATCGCGGGGCGAGGGGCTCGACGAAGCCGAAAGGAGTTTACGGGACGGAAAAGGACGAGCCGGAATTCTTTTTACGGACGTTCTGACCCCGCCGCGGCGATACGATCGATCGATCGATCGGGCGATCATCGTCGACGACCCGGACGAACCGTCGACTCGCGGCCGGCTGGATCCACAAGCGGCGCCGCGACGCGAGGAGGAGGGAAACACTTTTTACGATGATGGATCGCCGGTCGAACCGGCAGGAACGTCGGTTCGCCCGGTCCCTCGTGTTGGTACCCGTGCGTGCACGCGAGGGAGGGGTACGGGGTATACGTACCTCGTGTCCCCCGGTCGCACATAAATTCGTGTAAACCCCCATAAATCCCTGGGAGAGGCGCGAGCGGAAAGCGAGACACGAGAGGACGGACAGTCGCGTATCCGCTTCAACCCGCGGACGAAACCATCGCACGATGGAATCGCGCGCGAACTCGAATTTTACCGCCTTTTCTGTCTCGCGATGATTGGTCGCGAGTGAGCTGGCAGCTGAATTCATCCCTTGAGGAAACTTTCCTCGAGAAATCGTTGCTAATACTTCGTTGAATCGTTAAGTCACTGGTGAAGACGATGAATTTTTCTTTCGGAGTTTTTCGGTTATTAACGACACGGTTGTAGAAAGTATCGAAACTGATATTCCAATGTTGGAAATGAAAATTTTTGGAAAGAGAAATTTGGAATAATTTTCATAATAGTAAGAAGTCTTGTCTCGAATGGTGAGAAATAATATTTTAATGTTGAGAATCAAATTAAGGTAAATTCGATTATCTGGAATAATTTAAATTGTGTATAGAACGGAGCAGAATCTCTGCGCGGTCTTAAAAATTAAGAAAGTTAAACCGGACTTTGAGAAAAGGTAAATTCGATTATCTGGAATAATTTAAACCGTGTATAGAACTGAACAGAATCTCTGCGCGGTCTTAAAAATTAAGAAGAAAGTTAAATCAAACTTTGAGAAAAATACTCCGAGAAAACCAAACGTGTAAAAAAGAACCTATCTTAAGCTTCCACGAACAGATATACAATTTAAAGAACAGTGATTCCCTCCACCGCGTTGCTCGACGCAAACAAGCTCGACTCGCTACGTAAAAATGCTCGAAGATTCGTATTCCCCGAAGTAGCGTATCGAGTATTAAGGATCGTTCGCCGAATAAATGATTACATTTCCGTCGCGTTCGAACCAACGATGCTCGGTACGCGTACGAAGAAAATCGATACCGTACTGGTATCAAATTCCAATGTAGATATTCAACGACGAGAAGAAGCGGTAGTCACGAGATAAGAAGGACGCAAGAATCGACGCGGCACCATACACGCGGCGATCGTTCGCCACGTTTTGAGCAATTATCTCCCGTAACGGAAAGGTTAACAACCGAAAATGGGCCAGGAGAATAAAACTCGGGCGAGAAAAACCAGCGGAGGTTAGAAAAGAAAAGTAAAGGTGCATCTGGTGCGCCACGGTTATCGTTGCCCCTCTTGGCCCCGGCCCGGTCGCTCTTGGCCGCGATCGGAGCGCTCCAATTAAGTCCGGGCAATTATCGACAGCTAATGGAAGAAAAATAATCGTGTTGCCCCGAGATTCCTTCGCGGAAAGAAAGACAGGAAGAACGGTTTCGGGACATCTAGCGCGCGGCAGGTGCATGCGTGATCCGCCGAAAGGACCGGCGTGGAAAGAAGGGCGATACTGTTGGATCGCTTCGGTGGACGTCGGCGTTGCACACCAAGCGGAGGAGGAGATCGGTGAAGTCAGAGGGAGGTTGAAGAAGGTGGAGTAACCGTAGGAGGAGATTGCCGACCGACAGGACCACTATTCCAACAAGCGAGGCGACCGGCAAAAAGTTAATGAAATAATATCAATGCGGAACGCGTATCGCGGGGGTACAAGTAGTGGGCCAACGAGTATGCGATCCCCCCCCGTTTACCCCTCTACGTTCTCGTCCTCCCCCACTCTCCTCGCCCGTATACCCACAGGCTCCCTTCTTTTCCGTTGCGAGCCGAGCCCCTCCGTATCCAGACTGCACCGTGAACAGAACCGGCAGCCGGCTTTATCGATGTCCCTCTTGGATACGCGCGACTCGTCCTATGCGAACTCTTCCATCCTCTACGGTTACAACGAAACGTCGATACGGTTTCGCGTTGGTACACAGAGATTTCATACTTTCGAGACACGAAATTCGCGATCGGGGTAGTCGTACAGTTGGTGGAATTTCATTCGATGCAACGCGCACCGGGGAAATCGGTGAATCGAAATCGATCGTTGTTTCGTATTGAATTTACTCGAAATACGGTTGATATGAGGTGAAATGGTACGTTTGGATACGGTGGAATAGTATATTTGGATACGGTGAAATAGTATATTTGGGTACGGTGAAATAGTATATTTGGGTACGGTGAAATAGTATGTTTGGATACGGTGAAATAGTATATTTGGATACGGTGAAATAGTATATTTGGGTACGGTGAAATAGTATTTTTGGATATGGTGAAATAGTATATTTGGGTACGCTAAAATAGTATATTAGGGTACGGTGAAATAGTATATTTGGATATGGTAAAATAGTATATTTGGATACGGTGAAATAGTATATTTGGGCACGGTGAAATAGTATATTTGGATACGGTGAAATAGTATATTTGGGTACGGTAAAATAGTATATTTGGGTACGGTAAAATAGTATTTTTGGATAGGGTGAAATAGTATATTTGGATACGGTAAAATAGTATATTTGAATACGGTGAAATAGTATATTTGGATACGGTGAAATAGTATATTTGGATATGATAAAATACTATATTTGAATACGGTGAAATAGTATATTTGGATACGGTGATATAGTATATTTGGATACGGTAAAATAGTATATTTGGGTACGATAGAATACTATATTTGGATACGATAAAATACTGTATTTGGATACGGTAAAATAGTATATTTGGGTACGGTGAAATAGTATTTTTGGATATGGTGAAATAGTATATTTGGGTACGGTAAAATAGTATATTAGGGTACGGTGAAATAGTATATTTGGATATGGTAAAATAGTATATTTGGATACGGTGAAATAGTATATTTGGATATGATAAAATACTATATTTGAATACGGTCAAATAGTATATTTGGATATGGTAAAATAGTATATTTGGATACGGTGAAATAGTATATTTGTATACGGTAAAATAGTATATTTGGATACCGTAAAATACTATATTCGAATACGGTAAAATAGTATATTTGGATACGGTAAAATACTATATTTGGATATGGTAAAATACTATATTTCGATACGGTAAAATAGTATATTTGGGTACGGTAGAATACTATATTTGGATACGATAAAAGACTGTATTTGGATACGGTAAAATAGTATATTTGGATACGGTAAAATAGTATATTTGGATACGGTGAAATAGTATTTTTGGATACGGTAAAATAGTATATTTGGATATACGCGTGACTCGTCCTATGCGAACTGTTCCATCCTCTACGGTTCGAACGAAACATGGATACGGTTTCACATAGGAACACCAAGATTTGATACTTTCGAGCCACGAAATTCGTGATTGGGGTACTTGTACAGTCGATGGAATTTTATTCGATTTTCGCGTATGGGGAAATCTCCCGTAACAGAAAGGTTAACAACCGAAAATGGACCAAGAATAAAAGTTGGCCGAGAAAAAACGAGCGGAGGTTAGAAAAGCAAAGTAAAGGTGCATCTGGTGTTTTGCATCACATTGAAATCGATCGTTGTTCGATATTGCATTTACTCGAAACATGATTGAAATACGGTGAGATAGTATATTTTCTCGGATAGGGAAATAGGAGTAGAGAAAGTGATCGATAGTTTTCCAGTGAATGTATTGTGTTCTTCGGAAAGTCATTGGGGTTTTTTTTTTAGTGAGAATGAAACATGATTTTTTTAGAGTGTATAAACGTTTTATTAAATTATATATTCTCCATTTTGGAATACGAAATCACTTTCCAAACGACAGAATATAATGTATTTCGAAACACAATTTTGACCAACGAAGTTGGAATGTACTAGGTTCGAGACAAGTTTACCATTGTTGAAAGATACCATGACACTTCGACTTTGAACGATTGTAAACATACGAGTCGATGGATCTGCGCGGAACTTCACGCGTGTTTATCAAATGAATCGTACTATCCTTCGCAAAATAAAACAACGAATCTAATAGCGATATTTCTTATCGACGAAACTTATCGAGCAATCTATTATGTTTCAATTAGCAGAAAAATATCAATATCGGTGTTCGTAGCGTAGATGACACGATTTCTCGAAGGACGTTCTTTCGAGGGTATTCGAATCCCCAATTGTGAAAATGGCCCCAATTTTTGGCACTGAGCCAAACACAGAATACTATTTATTACACACGGATAGAAATTAATCTCCAGTGTATCATAAGTAGATGAAAAACAACGCAAAGTTCGATTTGCCTCCGAAGTGGAGATGCTTGTGCATTACGAAAGGGTTAATGAAATTCCGAGTTAGGTTTGCAACGTTAATACGAAACACAGTCGAGCCCCCGTTAAGCGCGAGAGGCGATGTTCGTACCAATCCGAGACGCTTCATTTTTATCAAGGACCGTGGGGATCGTATCGTAGAGGATAAATAAATCGAGATCGTATTCCAGCGATCGTATACTACACGCGACTCGATCCGATAAACACGGTTTTTCTCGAATCGCGAGCAACTCGAATGTCCCTATTTAGTGTCGCGTCAGTCCATAAATTCGTGCCCGTGTTTCTCAAAGACGCGCGGAAACAAAATGAAACGACCCTATTTACCACGAATAATCGATTATCCGCGATGTTTTTGCCACTCGTGGACCGTTTTCCAATTTTGTTCCCGTAGCATTATACCGGCTTCGGTGGAAAATCGCGTGGATGTTCTTCTTTGCGGACTTTTTGCTCTCGGAAGGTTCTACGGAGTCTGGATCTAGTGGCCATTGTTGGGGAGGATGACAAGGAAGGTGAGGACGTAGTCTCGCGGATGAACATTTCTAGAAATTATCGAACCATTCGGTGGAGACGAGTTTTGACCGATTATTTTACGGTGAAGTCAATTTCGATGGGTCACGTTCGATATCGGAGGAAATGGTAATAGTGTCTTCCATTTTATATTTCTTCTTAAGATTTGATTAGATACTGATCCGAATTTATGCAAACTGATATAGTTTTAACGCGTGGTAATAGGTGGAAGTAAAAGAATAACGTCTGAATTGAATTTAACACGTGTTAAGGAAATTCGTTTTAGGGACCCTAACGAAAATTACAAAGAGTAATTCTTTGGTAACGTTATTTATCAGATCGGAAGTGAATCGATAAAGTTCTATCGTGTGTAAACAAAAATAATTCCCAAATGAGGCGATGTTCCCGATATTTAATTCATATTTCACTACGATGATTCGTGAAATAATTTCTGTAATTATAATTTATCTACTTTTATCGTAATGTGTCAAATAATAATATTCTATCGATAATAGATCTATTGTGGTAATAATAATATTAGAGAATTTGCAATAAATATATTAAAATAACCGAACCGATGCTTCATACTCGAACTAAAAGTTTCAGAAAGTTGCACAGATTCTTCTGGTATCCATCAGTCATTGATTTCTTATGCAACCTTGTTTAAATTACCATCGTGAGAAATTATGCGCCGCACGAACAGGCCTCGGTACTACCAGCTAATCTATCCGTGCCATTTATGTCTTGGTTTTTATTTATACGCACAAATTTCTTCCTTTTGTTTATCCTACTTCGATACAAAAAAATTTCTACGTCGGTAAATAAGCGAATAAAGAAATATTCCGATAATATCGTAACGTTCTGATACAGAAACGCCAAAAGTCTTGGTTTTCATTTATACGCTCAAATTTCTTCCTTTTGTTTATAGTTGTTCGATGCAAAAAATTTCTACGTCGGTAAATAAACGAATAAAGAAATATTCCGATAACATCGTAACGTCTATCGTGTGTAAACAAAAATATCGGGTTGTTCGGGAAGTCATTTCGTTTTCCAAAATGGAGAGTATATAATTTAATCAAATGTTTATGCATTCTAAAAAAATCAAGTTTCATTTTCACCAAAAAAACGAAATGATTTTCCAAACAACCTAATAATTCCCAAATGAGGCGATGTTCCTAATATTTAATTCATATTTCACCGCGATGGTTCGTGAAATAATTTCTGTAATAATAATTTATCTACTTTCGACGTTAAAAGACTACGTAATATATCAAATAATAATATTCTATCAAAAATAAATCTATTGTTCTAATAATAGTACAGAAACGCTAAAAGTCTCGATTTTCATCTATACGCTGAAATTTCTTCCTTTCGTTTATCCTACTTCGATACAAAAAAATATCTACGTCGATAAATAAACAAATAAACAAATATACCGATAACATCGTAACGTCGCGATACAGAAACGCCAAAAGTCTCGATTTTCATTTATACGCTAAAATTTCTTCCTTTCGTTTATCCTACTTCGATACAAAAAAATCTCCACATCCATAAATAAACAAATAAACAAATATACCGATAACATCGTAACGCCGCGATACAGAAACGCCAAAAGTCTCGATTTTCATTTATACGCTCAAATTTCTTCCTTTCGTTTATCCTACTTCGATACAAAAAAATCTCCACATCGATAAATAAACGAATAAACAAATATACCGATAACATCGTAACGTCGCGATACAGAAACGCCAAAAGTCTCGATTTCCATTTATACACTTAAATTTCTTCCTTTCGTTTATCCTACTTCGCTACAAAAAAATCTCTACGTCGATAAATAAACGAATAAACAAATATTCCGATAACATCGTAACGCCGCGATACAGAAACGCCAAAAGTAGCCGCGTCGAGTCCGCTTCGCGTATCGAACGGAACCGGACGCGTTCCCCGTACGCGTCGCGAGTAAGAAAATTAATTTTATCAATCCCCTTGCATCGTTCTTCCACGATGCATCGATTAATAACGCACCGATATCTGCACGATCTCTCGAGCGGAGAGCGCATCCCAGATTCGGTCATCCCGTTTCGCTTCCTCGATCGCGCCCCACCGCGACGCGAGCCGCGCCGATTTCACCGCACCAGGAAAAAGAACGCCGCTTTATTAACGAGGCGTTCCGCAATAAACCGTGATGCGCGTATTGCTCTCGTCTCGGGTCGAAGGAATCGCACGGGGGCTGCCCCGTTATCGCGCAATCTTTACAACGGTTTCGCGCGAGTAACTTTCGCGAGGGAAGGCGTGTTCGCGAGGAGGGTAGACGCGCGAAAGTCGCTCTTCGATTACGCTCACCTAATCGTGTCTCGAGTTTCGAAATTCGAAGAATAGTTCCCTCGAGCCACGATTAATTGCATCTCGGTGTACTCGAAAACGGGGAACGCAATTGGTGGTTTCTTGCCCGGTTAACTGCTCTTGGATTCGTTACGAGTGTTTATTCAAACGATTTAATTTAAACGAGAAACATTGTTGCAGCGAGGGTCACGGAGGGTAGAAAAAGATCAGGTTTTTTCTTGTATCGGTTTTTCGGTGCAAGTGATCGATACGCTTTAAAGAAAAATGAATGGTGAAATGAAGAAACATGGTGGCGCATCAAAGATCTCAAACGGATATTCGTCCGAGTATTTCTTCCAATGGTATTAAATGATATTCGAGAAGGATTCAATTGCCACTTTAGATAACGAATAATCGTCGATAGATCAGATATCTATCCTTGGTTATTCTTTGTTAAATACAAGTCCAATTTTTAAAACTTTCTTCCTTGATCTTCAATTTGTGTGTTCTTCCCCACGAAAAGAAATTTTCATTCACTTCCTTCTCTGTAGTAATTTTGATATATTTTTCAGAGACTAGGTTAAATTTCTAACTCCAGATCCTTGTGTCTTCCCCGCAAATCAAACAGTCGCCTCATTGTCCCTCGTCTACAAGTAGTTCTCCTTCAGTGTTCACTCGATACATTCTCCAGAGAACCAAAGGGAGCGAGTTTCATCGTTTTACTTTATCACGCTCTCCTTTTCGATCTCCGATTCTCGCTATCCCTCGAAAAAAAAAAAAGAAAAAAGAACGAACCGCAACGCCACCTCGTAATTTCCCAAAGAAAAAAGCTCTTTCGAAGTCAGAGAGGGTCCCATTCCGTGTCTGGACGGTAATTCACAATTACCGACCGCGGTCGTTAATTCAATAACCAACGCTGGTGGCGATAAACAAGTCCTCCCCTATTCAAAACTCGGCGAGTCCGCGAATTAGCAAGAAACATAGCCGCGTGCGCGCGGCGTTCCATGGATCGGTGCCCCGTCGACGGGCACCACGATCTACAGCCGTATCGCGTGCGCCCGTGCCACGGCTAGACCAGAAGCGGGGCATTATTTATCGTGGGCCCCGTCGAAATTATTCTATTAATAAATATTCACCGGACGCGCCTAGACGTTCGTACGGTATGCCGAGGATGCGGCCGGTGTCCTGGCCACCGCGCCGCGCCGCACCGCTCGCCGCTCGCGTCGGCTATGTCAGGCTCGCGGACGCGAACCGGCCCAGCTCTTTCGTATACGTACACGCGCAATTCCAATGGGGACCCTGCATTAAACATTAAGGCAAACCTCCCGCAGGAGCGCGCGACGCGATCCCGATAAAAACCAGTCCCATTTTCCACGCGTACAACCGATCTGACGCCCGACTATGGTATCGAAGCGCTCGCGGTTCTCCCTACCGTGGGGGGCCCCCCTTCGAGTTTCTTTCCGACCCCCCCTCCCCTCTTGTGTCTTTCTTTTCACTGCGCCCATCCCCGGGCGACTCGCTTCGGAAACGGAGCGAAACGCGCCGATAAATCCGCGACGATCGATAATTTCGCGCTCCCTTCGCGCCAGTCCACCACGTTGCAACCAGCACGAATCGTTGCCGTTGCAACTCCGCGGTGAAACGAGGCACGGGAACGCCGAGTAGTCCACGCGCGTCACAACTGACGCGACGGTTGCGCTCTCGCGCCGGCACGTGCTAACTATCGGCTAAGTTGGGCAGGTTGCAGGTTCATCGCGCGACGAGGAACGCGAACGACGCGAAACGCGACGAAGCGAGACGCAAAACGCATCCGAGATGCGTTCGCCAGCTCTAGCGATGCGTCTCACTTTGTCGCGCGGATAGGAAAAACGCATCCGAGATGCGGCCGCGAACTCCATCGGTTGTACGTGTCTCACTTTCTCGTTTCGCGTTTTGTCTCGTTTCGCGTTCCTCCGTCGCGCGGTGGACTTCGTCGTTCACAATTAACCAATTGCGACTATTCATGATCTAACATGACACGTTTACAATTAGACAATGGTGACCATTGGTAATTTAGTTTGTCGAATTTACAATTGGCCCGTGGTGAGTATTGACGATCTGACCTGTCAAACTTACAAAGTATTAATAATGAGAATTGACAAGCTAACCTACCCAACTTACAATGAGTTAGTAGTGAAAATTGGTAACCTAACCTACCCAACTTACAATGAGCTAATACTGAGAATTGACAATTTAACCTATCAAACTTACAAAGTGTTAATAATGAAAATTGACAATCTAACCTGTGAAACTTACAAAGTGTTATTAATAAGAATTGACAATCTAACCTAGCAAACTTACCAAGTGTTAATAATGAAAATTGACAAGCTAACCTACCCAACTTACAATGATTTAATAGTGAGAATTGACAACCTAACCTACCAAACTTACAATGCATTAATAATGAGAATTGACAATCTAACTTACCCAACTTAAAATAAGCTAATAGTGAGAATTGACAATTCAACCAACCCAACTAAAAATTAATGAATAGCGATAATCGCCCAAGTTGAGCAAGTTAGAAGTCCATCGAACGAGGCATACCGCTTGGTAAATCGTTGCTATTGCCAACCTGTACAACTTGGCCAATAGCACGTGCCTAAGAGCACGTTGTAACACAGTACACCCTTTTCCTATTTGCGCTATATTCGTGTAAATGGTACACCGAGTTAGAAATCATTCCCACCGACATACAACACGAATGTTTCGCGCGTCCGTGTTACCCTACGCGCGCAATTTCGATCGTCGTAGATTTCCAAGCCGGTGTTCACGAAGCGCGTCAGAGGTTTCGTGGAATCTCGCGAGAAGGATGAGAGCCGAGGCGCGGTTCGCGTACGAGCGCGCAGACGTTCCAGAAATTCGTTCTCGGTGCCCCGTGGTCGTTTGTAACTTCACCGTTAAACTCGGAAGTTCGACGCGCGAGAGGAGTCACGGTGGCAGTGACCGTGACGATATTCCATGGGTTTACACCAACACCACGTGCGCGCCACGGCTAACGAATGGCTCTGATCGCTGTTTTCGGTTCCGCGGCCAAGTCACCGAGATATATCGATTTCCGCGCGGTTCTCGGGGTGGAAGAATCCAACGTTCGAACGATTCACGCGTCTCTACGGTGCTGATACGCACGTGCACCAGAGCACGTGCCGAGAATATCGTCGAATATTTGTTACGAAAAAAATTATTTTGATGGTTCAACTTCGAACTTTGGGACAATTTTTGTGAAATTTGCGAGTACGTTTCTTGTACACATTAGCACGTGAATTTTCATTGAATCGTCAATCAGATATACCCCTTTCAAGAGGATATCGTCGAATACTTGTTACGAAAAAAATTGTTTCGAAATTTCAACTTTGAACTTTGGGACAATTTTTGTGAAATTTGCGAGTACGTTTCCTGTACACATTAGCACGTGAATTTTCATTGAATCGTCGATCAGATATACCCCTTTCAAGAGGATATCGTCGAACACTTGTTCCGAAAAAAATTGTTTCGAAATATCAATTTCGAACTTTGGGAAAATTTTTGTGAAATTTGTGAGAACATTTCCTGTACGCACTACCACGTGAATTTTTTAATTGAATTGTCGATGAGATAGATCCTTCCCAAGAGGATATCGTCGAATACTTGTTACGAAAAAAATTGTTTCGAAATTTCAGCTTTGAACTTTGGGACAATTTTTGTGAAATTTGCGAGTACGTTTCCTGTACGCACTAGCACGTGAGTTTTCATTGAATCGTCGATGAGATAGACCCTTCCAAAGAGAAAATCTTTAAATTACTCGATGGACTTTAGGAAAGTTGCATCTGGAAAATGGCAGTAAGAATGATTAAAAAACACACTTTATCACGATTAGAAAACGTAAGATATTGTACAAACGATCATCGAATCTCTGTGGTTCGAATACTCGAACATAGTTAAGTATTCGGCGATTGCCTTTTGGTAATGGTATATCTCATCATTTTTCAATCGCGATGAGTGTTTTTTTTTAATAATTCTTACCATCTTTTTCCAGATGCAGCTTTCCTAAAGTCCATCAAATAATTTAAGGATTTCCTCTTGGGACTGGTCTATCTCATCGACAATTTAATAAAAACTCCCATAGTAGATACGTACACGGTAGAAACGTATTGGTAATTTCCCAAAAAATCGTCCTAAAGTTCAACCTTCAAATTTCGGAACAATTTTACGCAACATCCCGCACAGTCGCAAAAAAAAAAAAAATTCCCAAATATTATCCATCGCCCTTACTCTCTACGGTCGATCAATCGCTCCCGATAACATCGTCCCTACGTTTCAACGATCGACTCCGTTCTCGAACCGCGGCGCGGTACGGCTGCGCTGTCCATAATAGCTTTATAATTCCGCTCGGGACGGATTTCCGCGGGAACGCGTCTCGCGCGGTTGCAAAAGCGGGCCCAAAAACGTACGCGGTGTCGCGGCGCGTAACGTACGCGAAAAAGGGAATTCCGTCTGGCTCGCATCTTTATTCCGCGGCGGAACCGTGTTTTCTTCGCGTCGAATTCCACGTAACTCGGTCGGCCGGCCGGGTGAGCGCGACTCCGTTCGCGCAGAAATCCCATCGGCTCGGATAGATCGTTGGCGCATATCGAAAACCCGAACCGGGATACGCGCCGTGCCGCGAGAGACTCGCCTTTTACGCGCGGAACGTTTCATTCCGCGGGCGTACGGAGACGATCGGCGGGGAGTTACGCGCGACAAAGCCGCGAGCTCACCGGCCATTTTCCACTTCTTCTTACTCGCGAGACGGTTTCTACGCTGCACCACGACGACAACGACGACGACGACGACGAAGACGACGAAGGATCATCCGTCTTCCGACAGGCGGACAGGCGCGGCTGTTTCTCGGCACCGGCGAGAGCTGAACCAGCTCGCGGACGCGTACACCGGCCGGAGACAAAAATCTTGGTCGATATTTCTCCGCGAGATGCGCCGCGTCGACAGGATGATTGCGAATGTGAGAATTCTTATCTCGTCGGGGCGCATCCGACGGGCCCGTTTTGTCGCGTTAAGGCCGGAAGAATATTTATTGCGCGGCTTTTTTACCATTGCAGCAGGCGTCGCGTTCGTGGCTCGCGCGAATCGCGAGCGAGTCCTTCCCGAAACCACCGGGGAGATATTCGCCGGTTGAACGGTTCGAATCGATCGGACGAGGGACGAGAGCAGTTTCGGTGGGACGTTTCGAATTTTTCAGTAAATTACGAGCAGACGTTGATTCATTTAATCGGATAAGTAGAAAGTGGAAAATAATTTCTTTCGCGATGGTCGAAAATTTCGGAAATTTCAAGATTGCTTCTATTTTTCTTTTAGAACTTTGCACACGTTTTCCTTCGTCATCTGCACGATGATACCTAGAGAATTAATTCTCCTGGGAAATATTTGAACCTTAATTTTTCAATATTGTACTCTGAGAGTTTCATGGTGCTTGTACTATCGGTCTCGATGTTTTAAATAGTTATCGAGAAGTTGAACTTTCGAAGAAACTGTATTTCTTTGAAATTAGACGATTCGTAGCTTGAATGGAACACGTTCGACAAATTTGAATATCTTCCAAGATAATAAACAGTCGAGTACCTGGTACTTTCTTCGCATAGAATGAACAGCCGCGTCTGACGACGTGCACCGAAATATATAGTTCCGTTTATAAAAAAATAGAAATTCATTTCCGTGGTAAATACGCGCACAGTTCATGAATTATCCAATACCGTTTAATTTTACTAAATGAAGTTTTCTATTCTGCTCCTTAAGAGGTACGGTTGTAAATTCATAATTATACGTCTATAAAATCTTCGTGTCGACCTTTTTCAATACATAATTCATATCTACGAGTCAATTTGCATAAAGGGCCCTTTTCACACACGGTGGTTGTACACGCGTAAATAAACGTTATCAATAACGGTTCATCGGACGAGAGAAAAATGTCCAACGACAATATTTAACACGGGATTAGATCGGTTCGGTCTTCGAGAACGGTATCGCACACCCACGGCTCTTGAAATCGGTCTCGCGAGTATTCGAGCAAGGAACAGAGACCAACTGAAAATCTCTACGGTTTCTCAATAACGCCGCGAAGAAGTTACCGCGCACGCGGAACCGGCCGGAGAATTCCTATTCGCGCGAGTCCTTTCAAACCCTCTCGCCGTACCAATTTCTGCAAGGTAACCGGAGATAGAGACCAGAAAGGAGAGAGACGCACGGCAAGAATTGCACCGGCATTACGAGGGAACTCACGACCGGGTGTATTATAAAATTCGTAATCTCGATTCGACCCAGTCGTTCGAGATAGACAGAAAAGTAGCGTCTGGTATCCGCGCGACGATACAAAAGTCGATCGATCGAGCGAAAAAAAAGGACGTGTTGCTATACTCGAGGAATTATTAGGATCGTATCCGGCTCGAGACAAAAATTAGAACTTTTGAATCGATTGATTTTTTAGTTGAACTCTCCAATATTATCTTTTAATCTCTCCAATATATCTTTAATAAATATATATGTTCGTTGAAGAAATGAGCAAACACGAAAGACGTGTGGTTATACTTGAGGACCTATCAGGATCGTATTCGCTCGAGACAAAAATTAGAACTTTTGAATCGATTGATTTTTTATTTGAATTCTCTGATATTTTCTCTGCGAGGAGAGTATGCATGTGTGTCGATGGACGTTTAAATAAATATATATGCTCGTTGAAAAAATTGTAGCGATTTTTAATTTATATCGAAAACTTGTCGGTAGTGTTTTGAAAAGCCACTTCGAAGTTACTGAACATTTCACACGAAAAAATAGGACAAGTCGTAGTATTAAAATTACCATTTTTAAAGATAACGCAATATTGAAAAGAACTTGTGAAAATTAAATTCTTGAACTCCACGGTAAACTTTACGACGCGATTTTAACCATAAATTGGTATATTCGTGGAAAGTTATGGATAGTATTATAATATATACTTCACTGCTGGTATTTCACAATAGAAAATTTGGTGTTTTAATTTCACTGTCAAACATTGCATATTCGTCAAAATATATTAAGTATCTCATATATTTGGTATCTCAGTTCCAGCGTTAAACATTGTATATACAGTGAAATTTCCGTATAATATTATAACCAGCGTTTCGTTGCTAATACTTGAAACGAAAAACTATCCAATACCTTGTACATAAAATTTTTAAAATACTTTTATCCACTAAACAAAACACCGGACGACTGTGAGAAAGTTTACGCAGTTCACACATATAATATTGTAACATATATTTCACTACTGGTATTTCACAATAGAAAACTTGGTGTTTCAATTTCAACTGTCAAACATTGTATATTCTTCAAAATATATTTAGTATCTCAATTTCAGCGTCAAACATTGTATATACAGTGAAATTTCCATATAATATAATAACCAGCATTTCGTTGTTAATACTTGGAACGAAAAACTATCCAATACCCTGCACGTCGAATTTTTAAAATACTTTTATCCACTAAACAAAACACCGGATGACTGTGAGAAAGTTTACTCAGTTCACACATATAATATTATAACATATATTTCACTGCTGGTATTTTACAATAGAAAATTTGGTGTTTTAATTTCACTGTCAAACATTGTATATTCTTCAAAATATATTTAGTATCTTAATTTCAGCGTCAAACATTGTATATACAGTGAAATTTCCATATAATATAATAACCAGCGTTTCGTTGCTAATACTTGAAACGAAAAACTATCCAATACCCTGTACATAAAATTTTTAAAATACTTTTATCCACTAAACAAAACACCGGACGACTGTGAGAAAGTTTACTCAGTTCACACATATAATATTATAACATATATTTCACTGCTGGTATTTCACAATAGAAAATTTGGTGTTTTAATTTCACTGTCAAACATTGCATATTCGTCAAAATATATTAAGTATCTCAATTTCAGCGTCAAACATTGTATATACAGTGAAATTTCCGTCTAATATTGTAGTCAGCGTTTCGTTGCTAATACTTGGAACGAAAAACTATCCAATACCCTGCACATCGAATTTTTAAAATACTTTTATCCACTAAACGAAAGCCTGCGCGACTGTGAGAAAGTTTACGCAGTTTCATTACACGGAGAACATGGAACGTCGTCGTCCTCGTCGTCCTCGTCGTCCTCGTCGTCGTCGTCGTCGCGATTCGCCGCGGCGCGCAGCTCGGCTCGACGCGGGAATTAATAAGCAATATCGTTAAGGATCGTACGGGCCGAGAATGTGCAATTATCGGACATAAAGTAGAGATTTTTCGAAACGCGTGAACGCGCGAAATATTAGCGCGACTCGAGGCGGACCGGGGGCGTTCTCCGTGAGCTTGTCGCGGCAATAACACGACCGACTGCCATCGGCTACCGTGTAATAACGCGCGATCAATTATCCGCTACGGATCGCTCGCGTTCAACGTGTAAATTAATGAAATCCGCGCGTGGGCGTCAGGAAAAATACAACGTACGTACCCGCCCGTCTCGTGGGACGAGCGGTGAATTAATACCCCCGATGGCGCCGGTTTAGACGTCGATTTTATTTAATTAGAAAATCGATCGACGTTCGACCGTTGGAATCTCGAAGATTTACGAGCGTGAGCGGCGCGAAACGCGCGTCGACTCGCAAATTTCCTCGCGTGTCCGACAGTCTCTGAGAATCGACGTTCGACGTCTTTCTCTACTTTTTTTCTTTCTTTCTTTCTTTTTCTTTTCTTACCAACTCGGTCTCTCATCGAATCTTGTAACAAGGTACCCCTCGATGATTAGATTTTACGCAACCGGGAGTTTCATCGTGCCGTGGAAATTTTCGAGCGGGGAATTCGCGAGTCACGGTGCCAGGTACTCGAGGGATACTTGGGTTTAATAATAATAATAATAATGATAATACACGGGTCTTTAATACACGAGAATTGTACACAGTACGAGTTAAGAGGATAAATAGTAGGAGAATAAACGCAATTACCCGGTGCAGAGGTACCGAGATATGCTATTATAACAACGTAGAATAGAATATAAAGATTATGGGATATAAACATCGGGCCGAGCGAGGAAGCAATAAGCGTAACGGTGTAGTAACAGTAAGGAGAAACAAGACGAGCAAAAAGTGTACGCGGTTACGGAAACGTTCGGAAAATCTTAACAACTTTTCTACGCTCAAAATCGCATCTTTTTTTTTTTATTCAATTATACGCAATTCTCCGTTTTAAATAAATACGTTCGAAAAAACTTTAGAATTTTTGTACACTTGAAATCGATCGATATTCTTTTTCAATTCTACGCAATCTTCCATTTTGAACGAATACATTCGAAAAAACTTAAGAATTTTTCTACATTTGAAATCGTTTGATATTTTTTTTCCATTCTATGCAATCTTCCATTCCAAGCCAATAAATTTGCAAAAACTTAAGAATTTTTCTACATTTGAAATCGTTTGATATATTTTTTCAATTCTATGCAATCCTCCATTTTAAGCGAATAAATTCGAAAAAACTTAAGAACGTTTCTATACTTGAAATGCATCAATATTTTTTTTCAACTCTACACAATCCTCCATTTTAAGCGAATAAATTCGAAAAAACTTAAGAACGTTTCTATACTTGAAATGGCTCGATATTTTTTTTTTTAACTCTACGCAATCCTCCATTTTAAACAAATACATTCGAAAAAACTTAAGAATGTTTGTACACTTGAAATGGCTCGATATTTTTTTCAATTCTAAGCAACCTTCCATCTTAAGCGAATAAATTCTCAATAATTTAAGAATTCTTCCATATTTGAAATCACTCGATATTTTTCTCAATTCTGCGCAATCCTCCATTTTAATCGAATAAATTCGCAAAACTTAAGAATTCTTCCACATTTGAAATCGCTCCATATTTTTTTCTTTCAATTCTACGCAATCCTCAAGTTTTCGTTTGCACGCGAATCCGGATGACCTCATCGGCGTAGAACACGTCGCCAAAAGTGATAGAACCAAGCTCGCGTAATTTCAACGCGTAACGTCGGATCGATTCCGCGTAAAATAATATTTCTCTGCGCGTTTCCCGATCGTCATACTCGGAACGATAGGAAAATCGACAAGAATCGCGACAGCGTACAGAAAACCGTGGTCGGTCGTTCGCTCGGTTCCACGTCGCTGTTCGTTGTACGCCAGAATTTATCGGCTCAGATAAACGGAGAATTTTAAGTGAAATCTATTCCGGCACCGGCTTCACCTATCGAAATATCTGGTTCAACGAGCCGTCCGGCACGCTTAACGCATAAAGTAACCATTTTTTTCACCAACGAATTCACACCTGCGCCGATAAACCGTTGGTAATTAATTCGGACGGCCAGTTTCGGGCGTCGCGAGAATTTCCACATTATTCTCCCCGTCCCCCCGAGACGTCAACAAACATGGAAAAACATACGCGGAAGATCGAAGACGCTATCCCGCGATGAGAGATTCAGGATCGTTATTGTCATTCCGGGTTGCGTAATAATACGCGGCTTGATTAATTAACGGTTTGATAGATTGCCCGAAGTCGTACCGTATGCAAAATAATGAATCCGGTGTACTAACTGGGAAGATGAAGATGAATTATTCCAACTAGGAGAAGAGGAAGAGGCTCGCGGTGGATGATGATGATAATAATAATAATAATAATAATAATAATAACGAGCAGGAGGACGAGAACGAAGAGAGGCCTGCCGGTAGCGAGTATCGACATTGTCCGTCGTTTCTTTGATTTTCTTTTCAAATTCAATCGCGCGTATCAATTTTCTTCAGCGTGGCAGTAGGCGATCTGAACGCTCGCGAAAAAGACGTCACGGACCGAAGAAATATTGCCCGGTGATGCTTGTGCCGCTCGATTGGTCGTAGCACCGGCGAGCGGATCGCCGAGCGGATCGCCGCGTCTCGGTGTTCGTCGCTCGCGGGCTCGAAAATCACGCGCACCGGTGCAAGGCCGTACGTTCGGCGATAAAACGTTTACCAATCGGCAACAGTTTAACGCAACAATGCTACCGAGCAACCTCGTTGCGTTTACCGACGCGAAAGTGGACAAACAAGCGACACGCTCGGCACCACCCGGGCCCGCGTTTAAACGCGCCCGCGTAACGGTCCGCGTTCGACGACAGCCGGGAACGCGACGATAGCCGCGCGCAATTAACATAAAAGACAATTGAATCGCGAGTGACCCGCGTCGCTCAACGACTCGCAAATTTCCGACACCGCCTAGCTCGAAACGCTCCGCTTACGCGTTACTTTGTACCGTACGCGTCGAACCGGCAATTTGCTCGCGAGCGAGACGCGAAATCAAATCGAGCGGATAATGGTCTACGGACCTCGGATCTACGCGGATTGTTCGGTTTCTTTTTTTTTTCTTTTTTCTTAACAGCGAAGTGAACTACGGTCGTGTCGGTTACAAGTAACGAGTTGGAACTGGTGCAGGTGGCGTTCACGGGTTCTCTAAGTCTCTTATGATTCGATATTGGTAAGGTTTTCTGTAGCGCTTTTAGCCTTTCGGTTTTCTATTGTGAATTACGGTCGCGTCGGTTGCAAGTAACGCGTAGAAACTGTTGCAGGTGGTGTTCACGTGTTTTCCAGTCTCTTATGATTTGGTATTGGTGTGCTTTTTGTAGTGTTTCTAGCCTGACGGTTTTCTATTGCGAACTACGGTCGCGTCGGTTGCAAGTAACGCGTAGGAACTGGTGCAGGTTCACGGGTTCTCTAAGTCTTTTACGATTCGATATTGGTAATGTTTTCTGTAGTTTTTTTTAGCCTTCCGGTTTTCTACTACTTAGTATCATTAAGATTTTGTATTTTTCTATTTTCCTGGTCTTCTACGATCCAACGTTGTCAACTGGTGCAGGTGACGTTCATGGGTTAGGTCTGGGTTAGGTCTGGGTTAGGTCTGGGTCTTACCACGAGTTTGTTGGTAAGGTTTTCTGTTGCATTTTTAGCTTTCCGGTTTTCTATTATTCAATATTATTAAGATTTTGTATTTTCCTATTTTCGTGATCTTCTATGATCCAACGTTGTCAACTGGTGCAGGTGACGTTCATAAGTTCTCTAGTCTCTTATGATTCGATATTGGTAAGGTTCTCTGTAGTGTTTTTAGCTTTCTGGTTTTCTATTACTTAGTACCATTAAGATTTTGTATTTTCCTATTTTCGTGGTCTTCTATGATCCAACGTTACCAAGCCCTTGCGACGCCTTCCCATTCTTCTGGTCTCCTATGACCAAATATTATTAAGGTCCTCTGTCCTCTTCTCGTATTCCTGGTCTCCTACGACTCAACATTACCGAGGTTATTCGTAGCGTTTCCGTCCTTCTAGTCACCCATGATCCGATATTATTAAAACACCGTGCCGCCTCCTCGTTCTTCCAGTCTCCTATGACTCGATATTATTAAAGTCCTCGTTAGGTTCGCGTCGTTCTAACGTCTCCTATGCCCCGATATTATTAAACTCCTCGTTACGTCCTCGTCCTTCTAGTCTCCTATGGCCCGATATTATTCAAATTTTCGTTCCCGTCCTTCTAGTCTCCCATGACCCGGTATTATTGAAATCCTGGCCCGCGTCCTTCTAGTCTCCTATGACTCGACATTATTAAAGTCCTCGTTACGTTTTGGTCCCCGTGGTCTCCTATGACCCGATATTATTAAACTCCTCGTTACATCCTTCTAGTCTCCTACGACAGCGATATTATCAATGCACGCGGGCTACGACCCCTGTGTCGTATCGCTAATTGCGAGTTTCCAGCGTTCAACCAGCAACGAATCCTCCGTTTATACTCGAAACCTAAAAGGTTCTTTTAATAACAGTCCCACCGCGTCGTATCGATTCGGGCGGTGCGGTTCGTCCACGGGTTTTCGAAGCTAAACGATTCCGACTACACGCCAAAAAAAAAAAAAAAAAAAGAAAAACAAATCAAAGAAAAAAAGAAAACCAAGAACCACGACCGTCTACAATGTTGTATTATTTGCGACGGTCGAACAGCATCGTCAACGACCGAAACTCCTGCGAAACGGAACTCGAACACGAAATAAACAGGTTCTTCGCGACGAACCGACCGGCAATTATTAGACGATTCCCATATAAGAAGCTATATTTACACCGACATGTTCGAAAACGTTCATCGAAGGCTCCAGGAACCCATCGTCCGGCTCTGCCACCACGGCTCCTCAACCTGTTCTGGAATCACCGTGCGTCGAATCAGCATCCAAGCGACGAGCGATCCGGCGAGGCAGGGCCCTCGCATTGGTTCAATAAAACTGGAGAAATCGCCTGGCAGTAAAGCAAACGTAGGCGTCCCCCACCCCCTCCCCACGTGTGCCCGGCCACCCTCCCCCTTGCCCACATTGTCCCGTGTAATTAGGTGGCCGTTTGGTGGAAGGCGATCGCCGTAGAAACGCGGGTGCTCCAAGCGTTAATGGGAACCATCCTGGCCTATCATTACGCGTAATACGGACGTGTAATACCGGACCGAGCCACGCATATTCGTACGGACCGCGTACGTATACCGGTCGTGCGCGCTTAAAACCGACGTTTCAGTCCGACGACCGTTTTCTTTACCTTCCCCCTCTGTCTTTCCTCTCTACATCTTTTTTGTCTACTCCCTCTCTGTCTACCTCATTTTCTCTTTTCTTTTTCGTCTCTCGCTCTCCCGCTCGTCAAATCACTCCTCTCTTTCTTTGTTGCTCTCTCGACTCATTTTCTTCTCTCTCTCTCTTGTATCGTCTCTATGTAGATCTATCTTTCTATCTCTATATCTCTTCATCTCTTCGTCTCTTCGTCTCTTCGTCTCTTGGTCTCTTGGTCTCTTGGTCTCTTCGTCTCTTCGTCTCTTCGTCTCTTGGTCTCTTCGTCTCTTCGTCTCTTCGTCTCTTCGTCTCTTCATCTACTTTCTTCCTCGCTCTCTCGACTCTTCTTCTCTCTTTCTCTTGTATCGTCTCTATGTAGATCTATCTTTCTATTTCTATATTTCTTCATCTCTTCGTCTCTTGGTCACTTCGTCTCTTCGTCTCTTCATCTACTTTCTTCCTCGCTCTCTCGACTCTTCTTCTCTCTTTCTCTTGTATCGTCTCTATGTAGATCTATCTTTCTATTTCTATATTTCTTCATCTCTTCGTCTCTTGGTCTCTTCGTCTCTTCGTCTCTTCATCTACTTTCTTCCTCGCTCTCTCGACTCTTCTTCTCTCTTTCTCTTGTATCGTCTCTATGTAGATCTATCTTTCTATCTCTATATCTCTTCATCTCTTCGTCTCTTGGTCTCTTCGTCTCTTGGTCTCTTCGTCTCTTGGTCTCTTCATCTCTTCGTCTCTTCGTCTCTTCATCTAACCGAACGAAGACGCGATAAAACGCCACGTTCCAGCGTATCCTAGCTGTCTACGAAACGTCTTCCAAGTGCGCGTGAACACGGAACGAAGAATTCGCTGGTTCCGAGGTTACATTGTTACCATCGCCATTAGCATTCGGGCGTTAGAGCCGCGTCTTACTTCCCCATGTTCCGGGGTCCGCGGACGCGGAAACGGGCATTACGTAATTGCCTAACAGGGATCCATTAGGGACCATTAGGCGCATCTGTTGCGTTCCGCGGCGGCACCCGGCGAAGAAACGGAATTATCGCCGAGGTTTAAAGCACGAATCATTCTTCCGCGCCGCGGAGGATCTCCCGGGACTCTGGACGCCTCGCGCCGGGACACCAAGGTCGTCGCAATCTTCGTGCACCGTTAGTACGCTGTAAATTAATTATACCCGCGCTTCCGATACCGCTAGCGCCGACAGACTTTATCGCCGTCGGTATCGTCGTTACGGGTGTTCCATTCGAGGAGGGTAGGAATCTTCATGGGAAACCGCGACGACGTAGGATACTCTGCCGCGCGATCTCTTAACGTGGTGGAGGTCACACATGGAGTTTCAAGGATTCGAGCGAATTTTACGCCATCTATCCCTATCTTATTCACCATTGGTATCGTCGTTACGGATGTGTCGTTCATGGAGAGTAGAATTTTTTTCTGTAGGATTTTTCATTGTGCGATCTCTTAACGTGTAGGCGACATGCATGCAGTTTCACGGGTATGTGTGAATTTTACACTATTCGTCGCGATCTTATTCACCATTGGTATCATCGTTATGGATGTGTAATTCGCGGAGAGTAGAATTTTTTTCTGTAGGATTTTCCATTGCCCGATCTTTTAACGCATAGGACATCACGCACGAAATTTCAAGGGTTCGAGCGAATTTTACACCATCTATCCCGATTTTATTCACCATTGATATCATCTATACGTTTGTGTCGTTTGTGGAGAGTAGAATTTTTTCTGTAGGATTGTCCATTGCGCGATCTTTTAACGCGTAGGAGAGAGTTATCGCATTTCACAAGTACGAATGAATGTTACACCATCTGTTGTGATCTTATTCATCATCGTTACGTTTATGTCGTTAATAGAGAGTAGGATTCTTTTCCGTAGGATTCTCCATCGTGCGATCTCTTAACGCATAGGACGATTTCAGAAGAGAAGACTCGATCTTGCGTTTCACGAATGCAATCGAATTTGGCGCCATCTTATCTAACCTCCATCCCCCACAAACATTCCTTTTATTTGAATTTGCAATCGAAAAATAAATTCTCGAAAACTAGTGGTCAATTTTAAACGAAACACCACGTACACTCCTGTTCGATTCATCGAAGCGATTACGATTCCTCTCTCGATCTTAATATTTCCACTCCAATCTCTTCCTTGCGCAACTCGAGTCTTAGGCAGGGTTCGAGTAATTGTCGGCTATGCGCAAACGGTGGCACGTAAGGTAGCACTTAGAAGATCGTCTACACGATCCACCAGAATCGATAAACTCTCCGAGATTAGAAAAATACATTTTAATCGATACAATAACGCCATCGAACGCTTTGCATCGCGCGCGTGAACCGTCGAGATCCTGAATCGTCCGCGATAAAGCTCGTAACTTCTCCGCTCGTAGAACCGATTATCAAACCGTGCGTCCCGACTATCGGATAAATTCCAGATTCGGTTATCAATATCGGCGATAGCGAGTTTCTCGCATTATTTCGAGACGAAATAATTCGAATCGCGCGTCGGTAGCCTCGACGTCGAAAATCGAGCTAAACAACGAGCGAGTGGATGAGCTGGTACTATTGTGCGCATCGCCGAATGCTTAAGCGGCGACCGAAGACGGAGTACATGGGATTCCAAACTGACAACAACATCAATCTGCGTGAACAGTGCTGGATAATTTCATCTCCAGAGTTCTACCTGCCGGGTTCTGACCTCGCGAAAAAACACCGAACAATCTCGTTACGGGAAATAATTTCGAGCGCGGGAATTCCTCGAGACCGATGAATCTCGCGCGCTCGGTCTCGAGGACCACCAAGCACTTCGATAAGAGCTACACACGACCCATCACCAGGATCATCGATAATCGAAAACCGTGTATACAACTGTGTATACAAGCCCAAAGATTCGTTCATTGCGTCAGCTTCCTAGAGTCTAAATCGTCGTTCGTCACTTGTCGCGTACTCTTGTCAATAATTACGCCAGTATATTCGTTACGGAGATATTCGATAAAAGGTAACTCTTTACAGAGAGTTTCCTTAAAACGGTAACTCTTTACAGAGACGTTCTTTAAACAGTAACTTTCGTCAATTACTTCCTATTTCTACATAGTAGTAACCAAGTCAAGTTACAATTATTTCAAAAATTACTTACACGAAACGTGAGTTAAAGCGCGCGGGTGAAACGACTTTGAACTCTAATATTTTTGTTTCGTGATACGATACGATCCTCGCGTCGTATCGTCACCGGGACGAAAGTTTTCGAACATTTCCCAGTTCGGGAAAATACGCGTCAGAATCGACTCGGTTCGAAACCGATGCACACGGAACGAACCGGCGCGCATTCCATCGATTCGCTCGGTGGCGAAAAGAGCGAGCCACGGCTCGCGTTCCCATTTCTCTCGGCGTCGCGTCGCGTCGCGTTCACAGGCACGCCGTAACGAGTCCTCCGTCGCGTATATCGCGGCGCTATCGCATTGTTACGCTCGATATCGCGCGTACGTACCGCGGAGACATTTCTATCGATGTTCTCTGTAGGTGGAATCGGTGGTATCCCTTGCGCGGTACCTTCGCGGCAGCTTGGGTAGGTGAAACTGGTAGCCTTGAACGATCTCCTATCGCGAAACGTAGCGCCCAAGGCGTTCCGAGCCGGGTTTTATCCGTACGCGGCGCGTGCATGTTTCACGCGCTAGTCTGGAGAACGAGACGTGGACCGAGAGCTCCGTGCGTGTGCATGCGTGCCGAAGGAGATATCGGCGAGGTTTATGGTGGTTCGCCAATAGCCCGCGATACGCGGAAGTACTTTGACTACGAGCAAGCCCCGGCGACCTCAATCCGTACCGTTGATTGTGTTTTGACTTCTCGCGGACCTTTCGCCGGCGATCGTTTTTCATCGCGAATGCCGCGAAAGATGGATTTCAGTTCCATCGAGATAACCGGGAGTCATTTCCACAGGGTCGTGGAACAGATGGAGTTCGTAGGACTCGGAACGATCACCGTGACGAACGAAGAATTGAGAATCGAAGGAGGACGCGTCGTACGTCCGCTACCGCGATTAAGTCTTGTACGATGAGGTATGGAATCTTTGGTAAAAGATTGTGGTATTCTTAGAGCGATTTTACTTTGTGCGAATGACGTGTGCGCTTTGACTCTCTGCTTGTGACTGACTGAAGAAGATTGAAAGAGAATGGTCAAACTGTTGAACGTGCAGCGGACGACCCTTTTGGTAAAAGGAACACAGTCCCCAAAACCTAACGTTCGTCACCAACGTGTGCCACTACTTAAGTCATTAGTACTCGATAAGTACTCGTTTATATTCAGTGTGTTGCAAAGAGACTCGCCGATTCGAGAACAATTAATTTCATAGCGATTATGGAATTCCTCCATAATTCCATGCGTGACCTCCTCCGCGTTAAGAGATCGCACGATGGAGAATCCTACAGAAAAAATTCTACTCTTCACAAACGACACACCCGTAACGACGATACCAATGGTGAATAAGATCGGGATAGATGGCGTAAAATTCACTCGGACCCTCGAAACTCCCTGCGTGATTTCCTCCGCGTTAAAAGATCGCGCAATGGAGAATCCTACAGAAAAAATTCTACTCTTCATAAACGACACACCCGTAACGACGATACCAATGGTGAATAAGATCGCGACGAATAGCGTAAAATTCACTCGTACCCGTGAAACGCAATACATCTCTCTTACGCGTTAAAAGATCGCGCAATGGAGAATCCTACAGAAAAAATTCTACTCTTCACAAACGACACACCCGTAACGACGATACCAATGGTGTAATGTTCGCTGGCGTAAAATTCGCTCGGACCCTTGAAACTCCATGCGTGATTTCCTCCACGTTAAGAGATCGCGCGGCAGAGTACCTACGTCGTCGCGGTTTCCCATGAAGAATCCTACCCTTCGTCTCGATACGAGTATCGCGAACTCTTCCAGTCACGTACCCTTTCGTTTCATCACCCTGTATATGCACGATACCGCGTTACTCCCGACCAGGGGATAAGGAGGCGTTTTATCGTGGGAGGAGAGCTGTGAGAGCCACGGTCTTTCTTCTTTTTCTTTCTTTTTTTTCTTTTCTTTCTTTTTTCTAATCGTCAGGGGCCACGCAGCATCGCGCTATCGGGCGTTAAGCTTAACGCGAGTTATAATTAATGCCTGGACGACGGATCTCCGCTTGGCCGCGAGTTACTCGCGTCGGGGCGATTAAAGCGCGCGTTCCACGCTCGCGGTTCGCGATCCCGCTTTATCGTCCGAGGAAAACGCGCGGCCTCCGTTTCGCGCACGCACCGTGAAACCCTCCACCGAAAACCTCCACTCGCGGCACTTAGTCTCCACGCCTTTAACATTATCGCGAGATTGCCGCGTTGGAAGCGTACGGCGGCTCGAATTAATTGCCTGTGTGCCCGAGCGGGCAACCAGCGCCACGCGGCTTCGATAATCACCGAAAAATAGCGAGCGAGCGAGCGAAAGAGCGAGCGAAAGAGTCCGCTATCGTGGACGCAACGCCTGCGCGGCTCGAGCCGGCGCGTTGTTATTATCTCGTCGCGCATTTACTCGCGCCGGGGAGGAATCTTCGGAGTTTATGGCGGTTGTCAATGCGGCTGAACGCTAACCGTGGACGCGAACGAGGAGGTGTTCTCGTCCGGGGGGGAACGACGTTAAGATACACGGACTTCCTGCTGCCGCGGATGTCGAGAAGGTGGTTTCGTCGAATCGTGGTACATTGTTTCTCGAGTTGCTAAACTTGTCTTTTGGAAGACTTTTTTGTTTATTTTCCTTACTTAGACCTAACCCAGATCTAACCCAGATCTAAGCTAGACGTAACCCTCTGCTGGTGCGGATGTCGCGAAGGTAATTTTGTCGAAACGTGGAATATTGTTTCTCGAGTTGCTAACCTTACTTTTTGGAAGACTTTTTTTGTTTATTTTCCTAACTTAGACCTAACCCAGACCTAACCCTCTGTTGGCGCGGATATCGCGAAGGTAGTTTCGTCGAAATGTGTTACATTGTTTCTCAAGTTGCTAACCTTGTCTTTTGGAAGACTTTTTCATTTATTTTCCTAACCCAGACTTAACCTAGACCTAATCCTGACTTCCTACTGACGTGGATGTCTCGAAGGTAGTTTTGTCGAAACGTGGTACATTGTTTCTGAAGTTGCAAACCTTGACTTTTGGAAGACCTTTTCGTTTATTTTCTCTACCCAGACCTAACCTAGACGTAATCCTGACTTCCTGCTGACGTGAATGTCGAAAAAGGTACTTTCGTCGCAACGTGGTACAATGTTCCTCAAGTTGCAAACTTTGTCTTTTGGAAGTTCATTTTTTCTTTTATTTTCGATTCTTCAAATCGTGTAATTAATTTCAAACGTAACATTTTCATTTCAACATTTCGTATACATATGTTTACATCTTACAAAAAATAAGTAATTGAAATTTAATTTCAATTCCAAACCACGATGGTTTTCCAAATTGGAGAAAGTACACCGAACTAAGTGACGATCGAGGATCGCCTCTCTAGTGGAAAGGGTTAAAGGACAATATAATACACCCTAGCAAGCTCCAGGTCACGTGTGTACACTCGTTACATCTTGAAAGCATTACGAATGCTTCCAGAAGCGGAAGGCTTGCAAACATCCGTGGATCTGGCACGCGACGATCACTCCAAGGAACCCAGAGATCTCTGGAGTCCTCGACCTGGAACTAGTCGAGACATCCGGCACCTCGTGAAATCCTAGAGTCGTTCATGATCTCCGGATCTTCCATATCGGATCCTACGAGGCTGGTATTGTTCGCATCCCGTCCCTCGAGCTCGGTTTCGTCCACAGGGAGTTTATTAAATCCTGATTCCCCTGTTTTCGATTCCAAATGTTTGTATACGTTTGTACAATTGATCCGGGCGCGTATTCAGTCACTCGTATTCGCACCCAAAGGTTTTCTACCTGTTCCAGGATACACAAAGTATTCACCATGGACAGCTGGAAAGATGTCACCTGGCAAGAATTGAAACTGAGAAAAAATTGTTCGATGTCACGTTGCATACTTGACACTACATTTCTCTTAAATAGGGATGATACTTTTCGAGATCCCCATAGTAGATAGTGCATTCTATTAGGTTGTTCGGTGAAGTCATTTCGTTTCTTTTGGTGAAAATGAAACACGGATTTTTTTAAAGTGTACAAACATTTTATTAAATTATATATTCTCCATTTTGGAAGACGAATTGACTTTCCGAACAATCCAATATTATATGCGATACATGTACGTTTGTACGTGTATTTATCACGTATCGTGTATTATTTATACTATGATTTTCGTTCGACAGAATCTTTTCGCATCTCTTTCGATATATTTTCCATATAGTTTCAAATGTCCGATGTTACTTTATTCTCAACTGTTGCTTCTTTCACGATGCTTTAATCGTCATTCAAAGCGGAATTTTTTGAAGTGACGAAGACTCGAAGTATTTGAAAAAGAAACACATACTTCACGGAACAACTGTACTTCTCGAGTGATCCAATACAGGTAGCACTGTCTTCAACCCGCGCATTAACTCTTTGGGGCACAGTACTTTAAGAAATGTTCCATCTTTTCAATACACTGACACACATGATGGGATATTTTCCAACCCACCGTGAACAATTTTCACATTCCAAACCACCCAATAGAACAGATAGAAAACTTTTGGGTTTCGTAAACCACAAAGAGTATTTTTTTCCCAGTCGTAAACCTTCATCCAGTACGACTCCACCATTCACTACCGCGTACACCGAAACCACGTTGTAAACAAACCGTAAAGAATTCAACGTTCGACATTCGTACAAGTGCTGAAGTCGTACACGAGCGATCAGAAATTAAGCAATCTCTTCATCTACAGACCTAGTCCTTACCTTCTTCCTATCCCTCTAAAGATTTGCGTTTCATTAACGACTTTTATCCCCTCGGTATCGTTTTCTCCGGTACCGGCTCTCGTATAAACGAGCACACGGGCGACAACGATACGATACGCGTTCATTCATCGACGAGTTTCCCGAATCTCGTGTTCCTTTTTCCCCTGGTCGCGCGGTTACGACGGATGGTAATTTCCCCGGCTGTAAGTACGTTTCATCGGGTAATTTAGTCGTATTGGTCTTATCCTCTGGGCGCGTCTCGATCTCTAAGTTTATTAGCCGGTGAATTTAGATAACGATAAGGGGTTGGGGTATTCGTAAGATACATACGTGGCCGGGTCTGGGTTCGGGCGGTACCATAGGTTGTTTGCGGGTCGGTACTCTCCCCGCGATACTTACGATAGCGATAATTGCGGTAATCGTTAAGCGTTGTACGCGCAGGCGAAAAGATTACACGAGTTCTCCTCTCTTAAACGACTTTCCTTGATTTCATGCCCGTCCGGCGCGGCTCACCGTACGTCCCGATACGCGGCGACCGAGAAAATTACTAATACCAGAAAATTACGAAAGGGGGCCCCCGAAGTAAAAGAAGTTAAACACGAGACGATTTACGTTAACGTCCTGGCCGGCTTCCACGAAATCCTCACCTCGAGGTCCTTTTTCACTCGGCGTATCCTGCACTCCTGGTTTTACGAGCAAGAAGGAGCGGACCGGCTGCAGCCCGGCAACAGGTACACCAGCGTGCGCGCGACCCGATTGCGTGTGTACGAGCTGACGAAAAAGGAGGAAACGAGGCGGACGTCGGTGGTAGCGGGTGATACCACCCATTTCCGGCAGCCTGAGGGCCATCGGGTACCGACCGTCGCTAGAACTACGTGACTGCGTGCCGCTCTCGAACGTACAAACCCGCTTCTTTCCCTCGCTTTCTATGTTCGTGCATCGTTCCTCCTCTCTACCCCGTTCCTGCCACCCGCTCGGTTGCTACGTTTATTCCTCTCTCGAATGGAAAACGAACGAAACGAAGATCTTTCTTACGCGCAGGAATTTCGTTCCTACGGGACGATATCGAACGATTGCTGGACACTCGAACTCGATTCGCGTCAACGATCGGGTTCACGCGGGAGGATGTACTCGTGTCACGTGAAAGATTCGTTCATCTCGTGATAACGATGTTGGATAATTATTCGCACGATAATTGAGACTCCCGTGATAAGGATGTTCGATAATTATCCGCATGGTTGTATCGTTTGTGTAAAGATTAGTGTCTTATTTTTCGCGAGAGATGGAATAGCTCCGGATTGTTTCTTTAAAGGAAATTTATGAATGAAGGAGTTTGAAGGTGTGGATTTGTGTTAAAGTGTTACCGATATTTGTCTGTGTTTTTATTGTCGAGCGAGATTAAATTGTTACAGGAATGGTAGACGTGTCGCAGTGATAGTTTGCGAATAATTGGTTCTGAAAGAGATTTAACCGATTTAGTTTCTCTTTATTGGATCGAAATACAGGAGAGAAGACATATAGAATCATGGGGAATTATTTCTCGCTGACATTGAGCGGCTGAAGAATGTCGTCCGTATCGTAGCTCTAGTAGATTTATGAACGAAGCGTATTCGAGTGATGAAATTTTTTCTGGTAATCGTACAGTAGGTTTTCCGTGTACAAATATTGCAAAAAGGATAGTAGGTTAGAATAAAATAATAGTCAAACTTTGGAAATATTTTTAACATAAAACGAACAGGTGAAAAGAATCCAATTTTCCCTAGTCTTGAAGTAATTTTTACACTTTGGATTATTAGGTAATCGTACAGTAGATTTTCCATGTACAAATATTGCAAAAAGGATAGTAGGATAGAATAAAATAATGGTCAAACTTTGGAAATATTTTTATCGTAAAACAAACAGGTGAGGACAATCCAATTTTCCCTAGTCTTGAAGTAATTTTTACACTTTGAATTGTTAGGTAATCGTACAGTAGATTTTCCATGTACAAATATTGCAAACAGGCGAGTAGAGTAGAATAAAATAATAGTTAAACTTTGGAAATATTTTTATCATAAAACAAACAGGTGAAAAGAATCTCAATTTTCCTAGTCTTCAAACAATTTTTCCCCTTTGGATTATTAGGTAATTGTACAATAAATTTTTCATGTACAAATATTGCAAACAGGCAAGTAGGATAAAATAAAATAATAGTCAAACTTTGAAAATATTTTTATCATAAAAAAAACAGATGAAAAAAATCTCAATTTTCCCTAGTCTTGAAGCAATTATTACACTTTGGATTGTTAGGTAATCGTACAGTAAATTTTCCGTGTGCAAATATCGCAAAAAGTCAAGTAGGATAAAATAAAATAATAATCAAACTTTGGAAATATTTTTATCGTAAAACAAACAGATGAAAAGAATCTCAATTTTTCCTAGTCTTCAAACAATTTTTCCACTTCGGCTTGCAACGCGCTTCCCCGATCTTTTGAAAATATCCACGATAACGAATCTTGATCGATCGTTTCCGAACGATTCGTGACACCAACAGATGCATCTATTCGCGTTGCTCGAGACGTGGATGATACCGATCGCGAATTTTCGCGAACGGGAATGTTCCCGGTCGTATCGCGTCGAATCGGCACGGTTGAACTCGGCGCGCGCCAGCTGACCCGGAACAGCGTGTTCGGCGCGCGTGGCCATTTTTCCGTGTACCACGCAACGTGTGACGCAACGTGTACACGATGTTCCGCGCGGAAATCCAAGAATTCTGATCCGCTCCGGTGGAGGCGCGCGAGCCGCCGCGCGCGCCAGCGGGACACGTATGGGCGGGCATTTGCGCGGCTGTGCAATAAAGTGTCGTTAATATACCCACTGATTCGATACATTATCGCGCCAATGATTCGGTATGTAGACCGCCCCGGGTAATCGAACATAAATTCCGCGGCACGAAAACCGAACGAGGAAGTCGCGGGGCGGCGCGGCGGTGCACCAGAAATTTTATTTTACGACCGATCGAATTTACATTGTATCGAACGGAAACACGACCGATCAAATTATAGGATTTATCTCTATTGAAATTTATGGCGATCGGGTATTGATTTATCTCCGGAATTGCGCAGCGAACGCTGTTCGGGGTGCAACGGAAGTCGACCACTGTTTCGTGAATATTCGGAATAGATAATATCTCGAGAATGTTATCAACGAATCGACGAGATTCGCGCGATCAAAACGAGTACAAACACGACCCACTTCGGACGATTTTACTTTTCATCGTTTTCCAATTTTTGAAAAATCTCCAATCGGGCGTGATCAAAAATGATCGGAACAGGGTCGTGTTTGGACTCGTTTTAATCGGGGAAACCAGGCCGATACGAAAATATTCTCGGGAATACAAACCAACGATTACGAATTTGTTCATCCTTCCTAAAAAGTTTAAAAACCTTCATCAACCTCGTAGATCTTCCCGAACAGTCATCGTTCGATCTCTCCCGCGCTTTCGCGATCCATTATGTAAAAAGAAGACGCTAGAAGGTTACAGCTCGGTGTTCCTCATCCAAATGACTCCCCTCGGGTCGATACACACCTGCATCACCTCAGTCTCGTTCACGATCCGCGAAATGATCGCTGCCGAAATAGCGTCAGCTGTCAGTGACGAATACTTCCGAGTTAATGATACTAATGTCGGGACACGAATCCACGAAAAGAGTCGTTAACGCCCGGCGAGATTTCCGTGAAAGGTACAAGGTACGAACCACTTGTTATCGATCGAACATCATACCTCGTTAATTCCCTTGTTCTGGTTCCGTGGAGTGGCCACGTCGTCTCCCGTAATTTGATTTCGATTATCTCGCCGATAATGAATCTTGTACGAAACGGTTGGACAGATGTTGCGCGAACGATGGTGGGTGAAATTTGTTTCCAATCTCCTCGCGACACGGTCGCAGCAGCGTGTGTCGAAACGCGTCGGGGAAACGAAACGCGGGCCGAAATCGATCCGCGTGTCGCGACCTCGGGGCCCTAAGGGCCCGGTCGCGGCAGGTGCTGGTGGGTCCTCCGGTTCTCCGTCGGGCCCCTCGGGCCGCTTTCTCGTCCCCACCACCAGCTTACGTCGACTCCCGGCGACCCGTTCGGCGGACTCGTTTGATCAGCGCCGCTCACGACTCTCCCAGGTACGGCCGGGACGATAATTATTATCCTTGCGTAACCGCCCTCGGGGCGAGATATACGTGTACCCCGGTGTACGCTCCTGAGAATAAATATGCGTTTCTCCTTTCGTACAGTGTCTCCGTTGTATCGGGAAAATCGAACACGAGCGACGGAAGTGTCGCCCCGAAAAAAAAGAAGAAAAAAAGAAACTTTCTTTACGGTGCAAACGTACCCCCTTCTCGCACTTTCGTAATTCGAGCGTCATCCGGGACAAACGGATCGCTAATGTGCATTATTTGCATTCCCACCGCTGTCCGCTCTTCCGGTTTGTCTCTCGCGTCCTCTGCTTCGTAACGTTCGAGTCTCGATGCGTGCTTTCGTTTAAGGATACTCGCGGAGTTCGTGGTTTTTGGGTGAAATATGAAGGAAAAAAAATTCTGTCTTTAAATTTCCAATCGAATGAGAGTTGTAGTAGGTTTGATCGTAGAGCAATGATGCAAAGGACGAAATTGAAGTGGCGATGTACAAGATAGATTGTCACGATTGAATTTATAATACAACGAAAGACACAGGGAAGTTTCAGTATCTTTAATTATAAGAAAATAGTACATCTCGAGGTACCAGTTCCGTAATTCTCTAACTGTTAAAAAAAATCTGTAATAATAAAATAGATACAACGCTAAACGAAACGAATGCTTCGCAAAGATCGAACTCTCCGTTCAAACAACGATTCGAATTCATTGAACTCTAATAATTGGAATCGGAGTTCGAGATTTTTGAATGAAATATGAACGAAAGAAAATTCTGTCTTTAAGCTTCCAATCGAATAAGAATCGCAGTAGATTCGATAATAGAGAAATGGTACAAAGAACGAAATTAATAATAAAAAACCAGTAAATTATAATTCTCCTATAAACACAAACCGCGCGTACCCCGTGTTGTTCTCCCAGACGAAATTCCATTCCGTTTCGCAAAAGGTTGAACGACTACCGTCTACGTTGAATCGCGTTCGAGTACTCGCGTACGCGTCGGTTTCGATTCGCGCCAAAATCAACTCCCGTGGCTGGATAATTGCTAATAGACGGGCGAACGCGAACCGGTCGGTTAGCTGTTCCCTCCACGTGGGAACATATCCTCTCCCGTCGTCCTGTAGCTGATGCCTTTGGCCTTGGTGTCCGCGGCCGCAAAGTCGGAAGGGAACGCTTATCACTCGGTGGAATTGCACCGGGTCGTGGCTACCCCGTACCGATGCCACCGCGTCGAGCAGATGGACGCGCGATTAGAAATGTCTCGCATCGGAGTCAGCCGGCAATTAATGTCCCCCTCGTGCGCGCTGACTTATGAGAAACTTCGGTGATTTGATCCAGGAAGCATCCGCTCGAATCCATTGAAACGTATTTTCGCCGGTTAATAGGTAGCGGTGATCCGCGATCGGATAGTACACCGCTCGGTGGATATTTCGAGCGCGTTGATCCGTTGGGACAGATCGAGGAAGATTCGTTGCATCGATCTCGATTATTACGAATCGTTCGCGGAGTTTCTCGTATTCGAGAAACGTGGTCCTGGTCGAGGAGCGTTAACGGAGTCGAGCTGGGGAAAAACTGCTCGGCTCGTGTTTCTTTTTTTTTTGCAAGAGAATACTGAATAATAGATACAAGATTGGGGTCACGGGTATTGAATAAACATCCGTTCAGGTACGTATTTCTGCACGTGGAATATGTATCTTTGCACGTGGAACACGCAGTGGTATTAGAGACCGAACGGTTAGTATCTTAGAGATCTTCGGTTCGCGTTAGAAAAAAGGCACGCGCGTTGAATTGTTTATCAACGAACCCGCTGGTGGCAACGGTGGCAACTCCATCGTTAAAATATACCGTCGGTGGATCGCCCCGGGTGACATCGTTTAACCTTTAATTAGTCCCAACGGATATTAAGATTCGTTGGCCGAAGCGGTGTACGCGCGAACGATCCGGAACGAAGGAGCGCGCGAAACGAAAACCGATCTCGGCGAACGATCGAGGATCCGGAGCTGTTACGCCTTCTGACCCCAAGGCGGTCAAGTGATATATCGATTTCCGTTCGGCAGCCCGGCACGCTGGGATCGATCGAGAAAAAAATCTCTGTAGACAGATACACGCGAAGGGGGTTCCACCGGCGGCGCGATTCGATTGGCTTCCGAAGTTGCCAGTGTTCGTTGCTACGTCCTAAGGGGAATAAAAGATTCCTTTCAGTAAGGGAGAAAAAATAATTACGCGCTAAAATTGTTTACTACGAGTCGCGAAAGCAAGAGAGTCTTTAAATCTTTAACGAACGTTCGTATCGAGCGGCTTTCGAAATATCGTTCGTTAGGTTTATTTATGCGAACGATCAACGCCAAGGATATCGTCGTGCACGTGCGTGGTTTTTACCACCGACAGTGTGCATAAACATTCGTACTTAAATTTTCCAATCGCACAAACACGGAAGTATCGATACACGGTCCGATCGACGTCGCGAGTTCCATGCTGGTTTGTATTTGAAAACGGACTGGCGAAAAATTAGTTTTCTTTTTTTTTACTTCAAGCTTCGAAAGTAGAAACTTTTCAATTTTGAAAAAAATTTCTGTCGAAGTGCCAACAGAATTTTTAAAGACACTTCTCTGTGTCGGTTTGGAGAAATCGATTTTTCTGCAAACACTCTTCAACCCTTGCACTCGTGGCTTCTTTGTTACCAGAATCCAACGCCTCGAGAAAATCCTTCAAGTCGTAAAATTAATTTAAAATTAATTCAATTCCAATTCGAATTTCAAACCTCCAAATTTTTCCGAATCGTAAATAGTACACTGAATTACAATTATCTCCTCTCGACTCCAAAGGGTTAAAATTACATGGAAACTCGAGAATTTTGAGAAAGAAATATCGCAAAGCTTCTTACAAGTATTTTAATATTTTCGGAGTACCTCGTCGTCCCGTGCTCGAAACGGTAAATTTTCTAATAATACGATATCGTTGCGCGATCGATAAACGTCCCGGTACGATAGTTTAAATTTAAAAACGTTCCGAGCGAGTGTACGCTCCGTTATCGTACGTACCGCGAATACGTTACAAAGGCAAAGTTACTCCGACTGTACGCAAACTCGTACAGGTACGTATAGGGGAAACGGAGCGTAGTGAGAAATGCGGGAACCTGGTCCGCGAACTATCGATTAATTAAAAAGAGTAAGCGACACGCGTGAAAGGGGGACGCGCGCGGGGCACCTAACAAGGAAACAAAAACTATACGGTGACTCTCGGCACCCATTGGTCGCGAAACGAGACAGCGGAGCGGGCCAGAGGAACGACAAACGACACCGGCGCGCCGCGCCTTTTAATTTTCGCTCGTCCAGCTTGCCCTTCGAACGCCCGGCCCGACCCACTTAAGTCGTCCCGTCGTTTCTGACGTTCGTTGTCACATCTTGGTCGCGTCGATCGATCACCGAGGGACACACCTGCGGGTTCTGCCGACGAGAACGAGTGTTGCGAAATCGCGCGTGCCCGGACTCACCCCTTTCCATCGTCCGGTTCGCGCCATCTGCGCCGACGTTTTGCCCACGAGGGAACCAAGACGCGCCCAGGAAATCGTCCCTCGACCGAGAGACGTCGATTTTTACCAATTGTTGCACGAGTGTTCCCTGTTTCGACCTAGGAACCGTTGGTTCCAGTTACTTCTCGAGTTTAACGAGGATCGAGGTCGTTGAAACGTTTTACGATGTACAGGGTGCTGGGGACGGGTGGTACGAGCGGAAAGGGGGTGATTCTACGCGGAAAAAGAAGTCGAAAATATAGAATAAAAATTGTTCGTTTGAGGCTTTGTTTTCGAGGAATCACTTTATCACGTCTCGTTATAACGGATCTCACTGTAGATCGTTGTCTCGATGGATATTATCGCAATTAGAGGGAGTTTAATTTTTCAACGAGACGCTGCACCGCCACATTTTAGTCGTCGTGCGAGAGATTTTTTAAACCGACATTACCAAGGCTGGATCGGTCGTGCTGGAACAATAGCTTGGCCACCACCCTCTCCTGACTCAACTCCGTTTGATTTTTATTTATGGAGCCATATTAAATCGATCGTCTATTCCGAAGAAATCGCAAGTTGCGAGCAATTGAAAGAAAAGATTATCGTAGCCTTTCGTACTTTCAAACAATCGAATACGTTAGAAAGTGTTCATAGAAATTTAATTAGAAGAGCAGAAGTATGCGTTCGGCAGAACGGGCAACATTTTCAGCAATTTTTGTAATAATAAACTTTACGATTACTTCGTATTATTTCATTATGCATTCCTAATTTTCCGTTACGGCGAAAACAAACTTAAACTGCGATAATATCGAGACAACGATTTACAGTGAGACCCTTTATAACGAGACGTGATAAAGTGCACGCGTACCGAGCGAAAATTCAAAGTCGATTTTCTCGTAAACAGAGCCTCAAACGAACAATTTTTATTCTATATTTTCGACTTCTTTTTTCGCTTGTACCACCAGTTACCAACCACCCTGTATATTGATAATCATTTTTATAAAATACTTTTGTAATTTCACTCTCAGTATCGCAAAGTTAAAAACGGAAGGTTCACACACGAGGACAAAATAGCGACAATGCGTACTATAATAAGTTAGCTACCGAACCCTACACTCGATTCGGCGTACAAATACTCAGTCATCTTCCCCCGGACAAACAATACATACGTACTCGTGAAACATTCAAAGTCGCTCCCCAAAAAACGAAGCCTGCTGTGCAAAAATTGTCTTCCGTACTCTCGACTTATCTCTCCCCCTCCCCGGGATCGTTACTCAGTCCAGCCGTACAAGGTGGCTCCGAATCGGGGATTTCCCCCTAAATGTCGAATCGGGGCTTCCGAAGTCGGAAGATTTGCGCAAACCGGCGTCGGACGATTCCGCGGACTTCCCCTGGGAGCGCGAGAACTCGGTTTTCCTAAACGAGTCACGGAACAGTCGGCGAGCGGAGCTCAGTGCGCGCGCAGCGCGCCGCGCAGGCGCAATGCGACCCGACCGAGCCACGCATCCGTTTTCCCTTGCCGTGAGATTCTCTCGTACCCGCGGTGAGACCGCGTTGAATTTACACGGCCCCGTCGAGTACGAGTACCTTTCAGAATACGACGCAGCATCGACGCTTCCTTGTCGTCGTCGTCGTCGTTGTGGACTCGGTTGTGCATCAAACGACGTTCACGTAGCACCGCGGTGAAAACACACGGCAGAACCGCGTCGTGGTGTAATCACTCGGTTAACCGTGGGGCCGGAGACTCGAGGTTTGCGCATTCCGCGGGACCCTCGCGGGTACCCTCGGGCCACGTAGGTGGGCATCGCGGGACTGGGACCGTCCCCTTACCATCCCCCCTACCGTTTTCGTATCGGTTCCGCGAGCTCACGGGATATATCGGTGGTAGCGGTAGTTGTGGTGGGGAGTACGCGAGCACGGGCACCAGAGCGCCTCGGTGACCGAGAGGTGTGGACAGGACCCCGATCTACACGAGGAGCACGATGGGCCCCCATAACGAGAGAACGTGTAACGCCCACGCGATCGCTCTGGTATCCGTACTTCTACACGCGGGCCCAGAATACACGATCACCGTCGCCCGTTCCCGCTCCTCTTCCTCGCCTCGCTGCCTCCTCCTTCTCACTCGTGCCTCCTCAACCACCCGGGGGCCCCCTTCACGGACGTGAACGATGATGAAGAGCAACCTCTCTCCGCTCGGGGAGATCCGTTCTAACGAACGCTGCCCCGCTGGATTTATGTCGCCGTTCATCAACCGTCCGATGAAAACGTAAGCCTCTGCGAATAGGGGGAGTGAGCCGGTACTCTCCCTCCCCCCTAACCCGAGATTCCGACGTGAAAGCTGTGTTGATACCCCTGTATTCTGCCGTTGTGTTATTATTCCTGGAACATCGGGGCCGGTAACTCGGTAGCCGTCTTACGGGTTCGGTAGCGTTCCTGCTACTCTACCGGTCTATGCGGTTTCGACCGATCGAGGGGGGCACATGGGGGGAAAAGGGGGTCCAAGATCACGGAGTGCTCCAAATGTGAGACGCTGGGAGCTCACCGGTCTCTTATGCTCGCCTTCGGAGAATTGTCACCGTTCGATTTGTTTTCATTTTATGTTTCTACATTCATTCAGAATTTTAACGTTGAATGTTTGCACGTCGTGTAACTCAGGCTGGTTCGGTTAAGAATCGGTGGATCGATGTACTTCGAAATTTTGAGTGTGAGAAATGCACGAGTGGTAGTATTTCTAAACGGAAACAGTGGTATTTGGAAAATCGTCGATGAAGGGTACACCAGAGGTGAGAAGTCTCGTTTCTTTGGCAACGAGAATTTTTATTAGAAACTTTCGAGCTAAAGAGACTTCTTTCGTGATTCTAAATCAATCCTTATAATTGTTCCCGATTCGATGAGTTGGACAAGAAAGTAACATCCTTGCACATTTCAAACAGTGGCTACGCCAATGACCGTGCGATTCTTCGTCAAGTTTGGACGATCCGATGCCCTCGATTTCCATTGTTCCGTCAATCGAACTATTTCTGCGTCTGCCGATCGAATTCGTCCTCGTTTCCACTCAGCTTCGTAATTAGTCGAAATACGATCGATAGCAGCCCATTCCAGCGATACCTCGAAGTGTAATCTCGAACGAAAATTCGACACAACCTCGACGCGGGTGCATCGCATCGGTCTGCGTAGATCCACGTGAATTACCTAATAACGAAGCAGTCTGCTCGTCGAGTGTACGTCAACGACAGGTACCGTGGGCCATCTATGCTGTATATACGTTCCTCGTTCGTCCTTATCGCGAGTTACGGCGTAGCCAGATAAACTATGGCGAATGGATAAGTGCAACGCGGTGTACCGAGCCGCCGCGAGTTCCACGCTTCTCAGCGTCGAACCAAGATCCCCTGAGCACCGCGAAATGAAGATGTACGAAGTGGACGAAGACCAAAGTACGGCCTACGGGCGTACGATGAAACTCGCGCGGGTACAGTACCCTAATAGGTTAAACTTCACGCGGTAACCACCGCTAGGGGGTAACAGCTATCCACCACCGTAGTTACGTGCCCAACCGCGGAGAGAAATTGGAAACCACGGGTTTGCGCCGCTACAGTTCGCAGCAGGAGCCACGCACGTTGCGCGACAACTCGACTGATGGGGATCACTGATTACAGGGGATCTCGAACGCGTATCGATTATTGGTAGACGTTGCATAGTTCGCCAAATGAAACGTTCCAATCGAGGACAAGAATCATATTTCACGGACGAAGGATTCGAGTTGTGAAAATATACCATTTTCTTGTACCGATGGAATTACAAAGTATCTTTCGTTTGGATTTACTTAAATTTCGTCAAGGATTTAGAGCGAATTTTCGAGTTGGTGGTGTTGATACAATTGGTTGTATCAACCAATTGGAATGGAATTTAAAAATTTCTGAAATACACTTTCCACGGTATGCGACGTTTCTATAGGCGATTACGACGGTTTTCGTTTGGAACGTGTGTACAACAAGGGAAGAAAGAAAAGGAAAAATCCCGCGTATCGTGCTTTGATGTTCGTTTAAGTAATTGGCAACGTATCCAAGGGGAACGTTCCAAGAAATGATCTCTCGGTGCATCGAAGAATGCGCAGTGTTCGTTTAGCGAACGTCTGATAAAAACGTAGGACGCATCCAATAAACAAACCTCTTCAGCACCCGAAGGAGCCAGTCCACGCACCTGTGTACCTTGAATCCCTTGTTCAGCTGGCTTTAGTTAATCATCGACTAATTGCACGCGCCTTCCAGGCGCTAACGATTAATATAGTAGCAAAGCCTTACGCGCAAACATTTGGAGGCTGCTGTAGTCGCATACCTGCTCGTCGACGAGGGCATGGAAGCCGTTCCACGGGTTTCCATCTATTCATCCCTCTACGCCGCGATCTGTGTGTACACCATCATCGCGCTGATGTTGCGTAATTACAGCTTACACCGTCTAAGCAAACTAATGAGTAACGCGGAATGATATTCGATCCTCGCCGGTGTGCGAGCCACGTCTTGGATCACGGAACCAAGAAGATGGAAAGGAAACGTTGCTGCGAGAGTACGGCTAGCCTTCGAGGAATCCTGTAACGCTACCTGCAACGTTCATTGTCTTTGGAGTAAACATTCTCGTAATGTGGCACAATTACACTACATGGAGGTCACGATGGAGGATGATCGAAAGACAATTGGCGAAACACTTTTCGATCGAAAGAATCGACACGAGTACGGCTTAATTATTTACATTATTTACGTTGTGTACATTATTTAATAATTTTATGTAAATTATTTACATTATTTACGTTGTGTACATTATTTAATAACTTTATGTAAATTACTTACATTATTTACGTTGTGTACATTATTTAATAATTTTATGTAAATTATTTACATTATTTACGTTGTGTACATTATTTAATAATTTTATGTAAATTATTTACATTATTTACGTAAATAATTAACCCTTTACGATCGTATCTCAGTCACCACGACAAGGAAACATACTAATCTTATGCTTTATTCAACTACGTACTAGTTTACACTTCCTCTGAACGAACCTGAATGTCTAAAACATCTGTTCACGAATCAATACGGTGTTTCTATTAGAGATAACGGAATCCAGTAAAGAGGAAGGGCTTAATGGAAAACTGGATATATTGCGGCACTATGAAGATGTAAAAAGTAAAGATTGTTCTGTATGTTCAAACGGAAAAATTGAGGGCGGAAGACACCAAACTAATTATTCCTGCGATACGTGTAGTTGCTTGGACTGTATGTTGGAGACTGTTTTGAAAAATACCACACGATGGAGAACTATGAAATAAAATTTTTCTATAAGAACACATCGTTGTACGAACATACATCTAAAGTTCACAAAAGAATCGATAAATCTTATTTATCCTTCGTAATCTTAAATGTTATGTACCACTGATTTTTCAAGAGAAATTAATTCCGACCAGTACGACACTGATGTTCAACTTTAATACGACCACAAAGGGTTAATCGAATGTTGGAATACAACTACTTGGGACAATACGAGTCCAGAGACAATACGTCCTGAGGGGTGTGGACGTCACCTGCTTTTGGGTTATTGTTATGACGTGACCATGGGGGGGCCCTCAGTCTTTTTTCTTATTATACATATTATTCGGAATAAATATACATACGTTCCTTTTCCTTTTGTACGTCGGTTATATTTCTTTAAGCGAGAAAAAGAATAGCGAAGATTCTGTAGGGCAAAGATATTTATTGCCAAACTTTGTGTAAAATTTTTCTTCTACTTTCATCCATGGATTACCCAGTATACAGAGTGCCTGTTTTATCTCGATACTGTGGAATATCCCACGAGCAACAGGTTGTATCGAAAAAATATTCCTACGAATACTATTGTGTTTGAAAGAGGGACGAATCATTCATATCGTACAATATCCCTCTTTGTACCGAACAATTTTTTCAGAACATATTTTCGATTCTTCGTGACATATTTCACTGTATACAGGTAAATCAGAGTACAGAGAATATATTGTAAATAGAGTGTGGAATGCTCAAAATTGGAGACGAAACACTCGGTGAATATACTTAACAGTTATCACAGACACAAAACTGTTTACTCTTAGAAAGATTCCAAATGGAAAGAACGCTCGACCATCAGTACAAGCTGTACACGAAAAAAGGCAAACTCATCGTTCGAACAAGTACCGTCAGATCACAATGGACGACGCAATTACCATACTCTAACTTCTAGAACATAACTCGAAAAGTACACGCAAATAATAATTCTTCGTCGATCGATCCGCAATCGTAGACCAGTAACCGTTGCTCGTTAAATCGTCGAACGAAACGACCGCATTTCGTCGTCGACCGGAGACACGCAACTGGAACGTCGTCGGTCCAGCGGGGCACGGATCGGTCCCTCGTCGTGAAATTATGAAAAAAAACGCGTACTACATCTTCATCAATTAGCGATGCCGGGCGACCGGTCGAAAGCGACGTGTAGGAAGCTCGGAATCCATTGTACCTGGAATCGACGTCCCCCGGTTCGACGATCAGCTCCCGATTCAGAGGCGCGTATCGAGCAACTCGGGAGGGAAAGGGGGCGGGGGAACGCTCCCTAGGGAAACCGGGACCGACGCCGGGAATGCGATTTGATTCCTTTAGCATCCAGTGGCAGCCCCCCGGACTGGCGATTTCATTTCTCGAAAGAGCGCGCATGACCTTCAAAGGAGAGTTCAGGCTTACCGATTCTGGAAACACGAGGTCCGGACGCACGGGACACTTGTACCGGGGAAAAAAGCTTTCTCGCCAATTAGAACCGCGATTTGTCGTTGAACGCGGCGCGCGAAAATTGCTCCGCGACTTGGAAGCCGTGCATCGCGGGAATAAATTAACGCGTTGCGTACAAGACTTAAATTATCACCGGCGAGCAATGAGGGGGACAAATTTTGCCGGGAAAGTGGGCATGGATAACCAGATGGGAATCGTAGGCTGAATTTTAAGAGAAAAAATATACGTACATTTTGTAGAGAAATATTTCAAGTGATAATTGCAAACGGATTACTCGGTGACGGTACTATTGTTATATTTTTCTTGAAGTTAAAACGGTACCGGTGGAAACGTGAAATGGAGTTTCGGAGATGTTGGTACTGTTCCTTCGCGAGAAGAAGGCCGATTGTATCCCCACTTTTTAAGTTACGGTCTAGTGTTTCGACTATTTCGCACCATTATTGGAAACTATGAATAGAACAGTACAAGACTATGTACATATATATACACATAGACCAATACACGTATCAAAAATTTTATACGACAAATTGAAACGAGTAAACGAATTACTCGGTGAAGGTACTATTGTTATTGAAGTTGAAATGATACACGATCGGTGGAAAGATGAAATGGAGTTTCGAAGGTGTAGGTACTGTTCCCTCGCGAGAAGAATGCCGATTGTATCCCCACTCTCCAGATAACTGTCTAGCGTTCCCACTATCTCACGCCACTGTTGGAAATTCTACTATTATAAATATACTAGTACGAAAAACACGTTTAAAAAATTTTAAGCGACAATTGTAAACGAATTACTCGATGAAGGTACTATTGTTATTGAAATCAAAATGGTACACGATCGATGGAAAAATGAAATGGAGTTTCGAAGATGTAGGTACTGTTCCCTCGCGAGAAGAATGCCGATTGTATCCCCACTCTTCAGATTACGGTTTAGCATTCTCACAATCTCGCGCTACTGTTGGAAACTGTAAATAGACCAATACAAGATACACGTGTCAAAAATTTTAAGCGACAATTGTAAACAAATTACTCAATGAAGGTACTATTGTTATTGAAATCAAAATGGTACACGATCGGTGGAAAAATGAAATGGAGTTTCGAAGATGTAGGTACTGTTCCCTCGCGAGAAGAATGCCGATTGTATCCCCACTCTCCAAATTCCGTTCTAGCGTTCCCACTATCTCGCGCCACTGTTGGAAATTGTAAATATACTAGTACGAAATACACGTGTAAAAAATTTTAAGCGACAATTGTAAACGAATTACTCGATAAAAGTACTATTGTTCTTGAAGTCAAAATGATACACAACCAGTGAAAAGATGAAATCAAGTGTCGAAAATGTAGGTACTGTTCCCTCGCGAGAAGAATGCCGATTGTATCCCCACTCTCCAAATTCCGTTCTAGCGTTCCCACAATCTCGCGCCACTATTCAAAACTGTAAATAAACCAGTACGAAATACACGTGACACTTGCAAATCGAACGGTTGTGTTAAAAATACTAAAAATAAAAAGAAAGAAAAAACTGGGCAACAGTCACCGGGAACGTTTCGGTGAAATGAGCATCGGAATGTGTCACCTTTCGAACGATATAACACGTGAACGCGAGAGGTTTACACAACGGGTCGAAAAAAAAAACGACGAACCGTCATCGAGGCGAGGATACGGGGACGAATTTATGTTACGAGCTATGATTGCTAAAAAGTCACGAGCAACGAGACAGCGTTTCGCGAAAGGACAGCTGTCCCCAACGCGGCACGAAGGGTCAATCGTTCACCTTTTGCGTCTAGCTCCGGTGTTTTCCTCGTTTACCGGACTATAAGCGAGGCTCTCTTACGGTCGGAACAACGGTCGTACGCGTTTAATTACCGCTTTCGATAATTGTGGTTTTTGCCAATACGCTCGTTCGGTACGATCGCGGCGTTCCAGTCACGGTTCGTTTCTGGTGAAACTTTTTGTCGAGTCGCCGGCCTCGGGCTCATTAGGCCCTCGTTCGTCCATCAATAACGCATTTTTCCACCGTTTCGCGAGAGTACAATCGATTTTACGGCCCCGGTACGAATCAAACGGTACGCTCGATCCTTGCCTCCGGTTCCCTATCGATGATTACGTACCCCGTGTCGAGGATCGGTGCCAACCCGGGTTAACGATAATCGCGCGAAACGTTTAATCCCGATTCGTTCGACTTTCGATTCCGCGCAAAAACGACGAGACAGTAGCGCGGCTGTTAATTCGACCGCGCTCACCGTACCGATCGGAACGATTCGACGCGATGGGGAGCGAGCTCCTTTTCTTCGATCACATTTTTCTCTTCTTTAACGAATCGCCGTTCACAATGAAAGTTTACCACTGCGAGCCGTGTACGTAATTGACCCCGTGCGCGAAACGCCCGTCAGTGCTAGTGAAAGAAAATATCCTCCATCGGTGACTCGGCAACAGATGCGAGGAGAAATTACGGCGAATTGTGTTTCCGTTGCTGAAATTTCCTATTAATAAATTCGAGGATTAGAGGAGAAACCGGGAAACATCGAGAAAGCGCGGATGCTTTGAATTCTTTGCCCCCCTTTTCACGGATTTTTACCATCATTGGTACGAGATAATCGGGAACCTCGAGGACACTTTCGCAAGGAATGGTTCTTTAAAGAATATTCTTTTTTTTTAAAGCTAACGTTAGTGGCGAGAAGAGGTATAAAAGTTTAGGGTGGAAGATTCTACTTAGTTTTTATCCGATTTCTCGAAAACTGTTACATCTAGGAAGAAATTTCGATGGAGAAACCATTTGGAAGATAATTTAGAAAATTTCATACGGTGGAAATATATGATCTATCGAGAATTAATATACTTTTCTAATGTTTCCAGGTAGAACGATCGATTCTGGTGTCTATTTATGTACGCAAAGTGTAGACTATAACGCATATATTTTCACATTTCCATTCCCTGCATCGTATCGAAAATTACCTTCTCGTGACTTCGTGGAAATGCGAAGTAATAAATTTTTCTCGAATTACACATTACGATTATTCAAACGTCGATGCAATACAGACATTTCTTTCATACAATTCCCTCTATTTTAACAAAAATTGAACGTGTTCATTATTCGTGAAAATTGTAACCGATCGACGTATCTCGAATCATGTGGTGCATCTTTCCTTGTATCGAAAGTTTCGAGATGTCGGTCCGAGTAACCTCTGAAAAGTGATCGGTAACGGGCGAAAGGTATCGCTCGAACGATCTCGCGTTAACGAATCATTATACTCCGAGTCACGACGGTGAAAAAATCCGGACAATATCGTAGAAAGCGCGAAACCTCGAATTCTGTGAATTCTGATCCTCCGTGGAAGCGAATCGGTGAAGTAGATAAATAAAAAAAAAAAAAAAGAAAATGAAAAAGTCGAAAGAGAAAGCACGGGTCGTATCGTGCATCGATATCCTCTCGAGGCGGTTCGATCTAGTATTCGCGAACGATTATATATTAATACCGCGAGCGTCTCTAACGAATAGCGGTGCTTTTTGCCGGGAGGAAACAAGGAGTCGAGAGGAGACGCGAGGCAGAAGTCGCCTCCACCTTGCACAGCATGGCCATCAACCCCCTCTCTCTCTGTCTCTCTCTCTTTCTCTCCTTTCTCTGCGGTATCGTCCACTTTGCTTTCAGGTCCTGATGAACCGCGCCACTACGTGAGGCTTGTTACCTCGCCACCGCCGCGAAAGAGATGGAAGAACAATCAAGACAGGCGGAAAAGCTCATCAACGGGTAACGAGGGGTAGGGGTGCAGAGATTAGGATCGACTACGAAGGCAGTTCCGGTGGAGAAGAGGAAAAAAAGAGGAAAAAACAACAAGAAAAAAAAGAAACACGAGCTCGGGATGATTTATGCGCGCAACGTTCGATTAGCGTGAAAAAGGAACTGGTAACGAGAATAAGCGTACGCGTATAAACAAAAAATAAGTATGATTACTCGCCAGTTTTACTGTGACCGCCCCGCTCGCCCCGCGGTACGCGTTACTTTGTTCGAAATAAATTGAAAAAAATTGAGATATCGACTCGTGACGTCCATCAATCCTTCGTACACGATGAGATACGTTAACGAGATATTTGATTTCGTGCGTCGACGGGGGTCATCGGTGAACCACCGCGGAAGGATTAATAAAAAAAGTGTCCCGATACGTTGACGGAGAAACTTAATTTCGAGTCGACGATGTGGCTCCACAGGTGCGTCACCGTGCAGAGGTTATTAATAAGAGATATCTCGATACGTTAACGAGAAACTTAATTTCGTACGTTGAGTCGGTGGGGGTCGTTGGTGACCCACGGTTCAAAGATCGCTGAAGTATATACAAGTACGTTTCCCGTTAGGTGTTACAATCGTTGTTACAACGATCGAAGGAAATCTTTCGGTATAAGAGGTTCGTGAAATGGGTTAAACGATAAGGGTTTGTGTTATCGGTCGTGATTTTGCAGTAATGTTCATCGCGCCTGAGAAAGATTCGTTTCTGGACAAGTCGTGGAAAATTGGTCGGTCGTACGCGTTAAATCCGGAAGGTAGCCGGTTATTTCCAGGAAAAGGTGATCAACGGGCCTATAATCGTCTCCGCAACAGTGTTACCGCTAGAATCGACCGAGAGCAACTCACAGGGAGCAAGAACGCGGTGTATCTGGAACTGTCGGATTACACTCGATGGTTACCGATACGCTCGCGTTCTTTTCGCGGGAAAAACGGATTCTACATACGGGAAGAAGGACAGTTAGCGCGGTACGAATGAATTTTTATCGTCTCGCGTACCATCATGGTTATTCCAAGTTCTTTGTCAGTGGGCTGCGAAGACGTTACGTACTCGAACATCGGGAGCAGATCAACGGGAAAGTTTCCGAGTCGTGGCGACCATAATTCCTTTGACTCTACCGAAGGAGAGGAAGAACGAGGAAGATGACACGCTTTCCTGGTGAGAAGAATGCATGGCCATTTGTTTAACAAATCACCGGTATCTCTGCTCCGAACTCGAAGACGTTCGATGCAAATCCCCACCGATTTGTAATTTTAATTATCTCGCGTCTCCTTTCGATCGTGATCGCTGAGATCTCGTTCTCCCGCGTCTCGATCTTCCGTTTTTAGAACGTGGCAACCTTGTGCCCGATTTGTCTTTCGCGGGATCTTAAATGGCGTTATCACTTATCTCGTCATTTTATCTTCCGTCTAAATACTTCTGCTTCGAAGCACACAATGTTGCACGAAGACGTCACGGTGCTACTCACGACGGATTCAATCCCCTTAAGGCCCGATCCGGACGAGCGACATTCGCCGTACGATTTCTGTCTTCGTTGTTCGCAATTGGAACGATAAGGAAAACGGTACGAAAAGTCGCCCGTCCGCGTCCGGACTAATCCTTTCGATGATACGTACGCGCGGAATACTGTTTGTGGCAGGTGTCAGAGCTTAATTTATACTTTGTGTAGACGCGTGTATATCGCTAATTACGAATGACGCGTCAAACTGGAACCACAGGAATTTCACGTAGGACCGATACGTCAAAATACAATTGTTTCAAACAGAATTTCTACCGATGCAATTAACTGCAGTGAAATTACAATTATTATTTCACGACGGTTCTGTATCACAGAAATTTCACGTAGGACTGATATAATTGTTTCAAACAGAATTTCTACCGATGCAATTAACTGCAGTGAATCTACAGTTATTATTTCACGACGGTTTTGTATCACAGGAATTTCACGTATGGCTAATATAATTATTTGAAATAGAATTTTTGCCAATGCAATTAACTGCAGTGAAACTACAATTATTATTTCAGGATGATTCTGTATCACAGAAATTTCACGTACGACTGATATAACTATTTGAAATAGAATTTCTACCGATGCAATTAACTGCAATCAAACTACAATTATTATTTCACGAGGGTTTTGTATCACAGGAATTTCACGTATGGCTAATATAATTATTTGAAATAGAATTTCTACCGATGCAATTAACTGCAATGAAATTACAACTACTAATATTTCACGACGGTTCTGTATCACAGAAATTTCACGTATGACTAATATAATTGTTTGGAATAGAATTTCTACCGATGCAATTAACTGCAATTAAACTACAATTATTATTCCACGATGATTCTGTATCACAGAAATTTCACGTACGACTGATATAATTGTTTGAAATAGAATTTCTACCGATGCAATTGACTGCAGTGAAACTACAATTATTAATATTCCACTGTATTTGTTGATCTCTATCGTCGAAGGACCGCTTGATTTTCGTCGGACTGTAGCGATTACAAAACGGAAGCTTGGCAGCGAGTCGAGGAGGATCGACGACGGGCAGTCAATCGCGGAAAGCCGTATAAAAATCGAGAAGGTACAAGAGGGGAGACGTTTGATCGTAATTGAGGAACAGAGTATCCATTTCGTTAGCGACTACCGTTCGGCTCGATTGGTTATCGAGAATCGATCAGGAAGGCCTTCCGGATCGTGTCGGGTTGTTCGCAGTCGTAGAAATATCTCTCTTGTTGGCTTACGCCGCGCTGCAACGTACCCGCTGAAAGATATGACGTTGATTGCTCGTCGTAGAGGTCCTCGGGATGAACCGTGGCGAGTCGACGACCTCGAGGGTGCTCGACCCTCCGGAGGACGGAGAGACGAACACGAGAGCAAGAGAGAGAGAGAGAAAGATGGGAAAAAATAAAAAACGAAAAACAACAAAAGAAAAAAAAAGAAAAGAAAAAGTAAACACCGACGACGGAGAGACGGCGAGAAGAGGGAGAGAAGTACTATCGAAGAAAAGTGGATTTCCATGGGATGACGCGTCGATCCTTTGCGCGTGACGGCGAACGTGTTTCTCCGTAATTTATTCCCGCGTCGATGGAGGGACCGACAGGAGCAAAACGAGACCAAAAGGAACGCGCCGAGGAAATACGAGTTTCCCGAAGGCGGTGGGTTTTTCGGTCGCGGGTGGAAAACCCCGCGCGAAAGAGAAAAATTCGAGAATTCTTCTGCGCGAGGTTCTTTAAAAAAAAAAAAAACTATAATCCACGATGATTCACACCGATCGGCCCGGTACACAAAAGCGGAAATTTCGTTTATCGCCGTGACCACGGGGCCGCGGTTTAGGAATTTTAATCGCTTCTTTAATTATCCACGAAATCCGCTTCCCTCGCCACCGTCACGAATCGTCTAGCTCGGTCGACCGAATCGTTTCGGAAATCATCCACCCGCCCCGATCCGCTCGCAGGAGCGCGTTCAACGTTCGATTAAACGCACCACGGCGTAAATTGGCGAGGACTTCCCGTAAATCCGTCGCGACGGGCCCTGAGAAGCGGCGGCGAGCGTTTAAAACACGCCCAGGGACCATTACGCGGGACGAGATTTCGGCGTGGTGAAACAGCGGGACCGTTCGATTTCCGTGTCGACGTGGAATCGATTTTCACGTACGGTGGACCCGTCTGGGAATCCGTGGAACACGGTTCCTACCGATCTCTTCTTCTTCTTCTTGGGAGAAGAGCGGAGAGACACCCTCTTCTCGTCCCGCGTCCTCCCGCACCAATAAAGTTCCCCGCGCGGTCTTGGATAGGAGCGGGCTCGCTTCTAGATACGAGGGACATCGTAAAAATTAGGCGCGGGGCCCGGCAAAGGCGCCGATCGCTCGGACGAATCGACTCTCCGCGCGTTTTTATTTATTTACGAGCGAGAACCCGCCGCGAGAAGAGACGAGAGACGCGCCAGCGCGTCAGATAAAACGCCGTTGGAGAGGGTTCGGTCGGTTTAGTGCGTGTTCGAGCGAGCTACGTCAGAGAGGGGGATGATGAGGTGGGGAGGGGGGGTGGTGGTGGTGGTGGAGGAGCAGCCAGTTCGTTCCCCCGGCAGTGCCTTTACTCAAGGTGAATTTGTCGATAACGTCCCACGCCTACCCGTCCGAATAATTAATCACCTGTTCCCGATGAACTGACGTACCGTTAGAGAGATGCCTGCCCTCGGGGGAATACGTTGATCTTCTAGCGGGTGAAAAACAATTTTCGGAACATAATGATCGCGCAACATCAAAGAAACAACGAGGCCCCTGACTCCCCCCACCCTCCCTCCCTCGCCGCCAGTCCGCTACGGTTCGGTCTCGGTAACCGCGGAGATCGCTTATCGTGTAGGAGAGAGGAGTGGGGAGAGTGGAACGCGCGTGCGCGAACGCGGGGCCCAACGTTGCACCGGTACGGGTACCCGCCCCCCTCTGAAACAGCGAATTCACGCCACCGCGATCCGTATTCGCGAATAAATTGCAATTAAGGTAAGTGCGCCTATTGGAGAAACCTTTTATCGTTTGTGGAAGCTACCGGGGACAATGAGAGGGATTTTTCGGACATTCTTTACGAGTGACTTCGAAATTACATTTTGGAAAGTAAACGGGGTTTGGGCATTTTAAACGGGTGATTTGTTAACCGAGGGTGGATAGGTATGGTTTTAATTGGAGAGGAAGAATGAATATTACGACGTAGGTTTCGTACAGAAATTATAGTACGGTGGAATTTGTACAAGGAAGTGGATTTGCGCGAGGTGATTCTAATTAGCGAGTTTTTTTTTATAGGTAGCGGAGGCAATGTCGGAAGAAGAAACGCAAATCACGATTTTTAGGAAGCGGACAACGATCCCGCGGACAGGTTAGGTAGCTCCGCTGGGAGGTACCAAGATGGAGGCACTAGACGATAACTATTATCTATATAACACAATATTGTGTTGTATGTACGTTGGAAAGATTGTACGATTAGTCACCTGCTTTTTGAAATTTATTCCAGCTGTATTTTATCGGCTCGTCTTTCATTTTTACGAATGTGAAATTTCTATTTGAAAATGGTGGATTTTACCGAAACGTGTTCGGTAAAGTATACGTTCGAAGATTGACCTAGTTCCGTTACTCCTCGTGTATATTAAGTTCTGCGTTTCAAATTCTAGTTGTTGGCAAATTTACCAGAAGCAGTTAACGAAACTTTGGAACGAGGAATATCACGAACGAAAACCCAATTGGATTCGCGCCATGTGTATCGTGGAAAACTTTCGAAGCGAGGAAGCCGAACACCGGTCTTAATGTCCGATCCTCTCGGGTGACTATAAACTCTTGCATCCTATACACCGTAACCCCTGGTAAGAAAAACTCCGGTAACCCGATATCGCCAAATTTTACCGGGAATTTTTATGGGGCCCCTTAATGGTGTTTTAATTGCTCGGCCTCACCGCCTCGACTGATTAAGCAGTAAATTCACGTATTCATAAAACACCGTGCTTTACGAACGTGTACGGTATACGCGCGTACAGGACGATTCAAAGATCGAGGACAGGGTATTCTTTCGATTTTCTTTCCTATTTACAAGTATGTTTAACATTTGGATAATGTGTATTAGTAATGGACAGTCGGTTGGAGATCGATCGATCGAGGTTATTTATCCAGTAATGGAATTTTTTAAGAAAATAGGTGACTTTGTTTCAGTTTCTAGCATAGTACTTTGAACATTTACGTTTTCGACCACCTAGTTTGAGTTATCTTTGGAATTTTATTGAAAATCAAAACTGGATGGACACGTTTGTACACGAGTAAATACACGAGTAAATACACGAGTAAACTCTATTGCAATGTGTACCAAGAAAATCACTAAAGATACCAAAAGCTCGCGCAAAATCCCCGAGAATCTTTCCTCCGTGTTGAAAACATCGTAAAAATCCAAAACAAGATTCACAACTTCGAAAATCACCTTAACCACCTTAATCTCCGCAATTTCCACGACGCTGGAATTCACCTGCGTTGAAACGTCCTGTACAACGCGGCGCGTGTATATACAGTGTGTCCGTTCGAAGATTTTCATCCGTTCTCGGTTCGCGTTCCGTCTGCTCGTTCGTTTTTACCGAGACAGGATCGCGAGGAGTTACACGGGACCAAGGTGGGATCGTTTCGTTGGTCGAGAGACGTCTCGTCCAATCGTGGAATATCGTTCGGTCGCGTTTTACGAGGCGACGGATGACCGACGTTGTACCGCGATTAAGCGGAGAATCCGGCTTACGGGGTACGGTTCGATATTATTTACGACTGCAATTAGCTCAATCGTGTTCCCGATAACGAAGATCGGTCGGCGTTTTTCAAGGTGCTTTAAAATCGAGCACAATGTTACCGGGTGGACCGACCGGGCCAATTTACGTGTCAAACGGATTCCTTTTCCTTTCCTTTTGTACCATCGCGTCCCTCCCTCTCCCCGTTCCCTCCCCAGGGTGCCACTCCCGTTCGAAAAAGGGTAAAAGTTTCGTCGGATGCATTCTAGAGGCTTCCCTTAGAATGCCAGTGGTACGATGCAACGGGCGCTCGAAAATGAAGGAGGCGTGTGAAACGAGAGAACCAGCTCCGCGCGGAAGAACGGGACAACGAAGAAGATGAAGAGTAGGATGCGAAACTGGGGATGAGGGGGGTGTGTCCGTGCGACGGCGGCGTCGGCTACCTGCAAAACCACTCTCCGGTCAGCTATATATCGCGAGTCCCTCCCCCGCGCGGTATCGCTTTAATTTTAAATTAAAATTCATGAACGGGTTATTACCTTTTTACCGGATCGAGTTACGCGCTTCTCCGCTTCGGCGTTCTAGGCGCGCACCGCCTCAAGGACGTTCGTTTTAACGCCACCGCGGGACACCGTCTACGTACTGTGCGCGAATCGCAAGACGTCGGTTCGAGGCGAAACGACGCTGTAGGAAGGGGAACGCGAGCCAATCGTCGTCCAGTAGTCCCCTCGGATTTAGATGGTGGTACGTGGGAGTGGAACCAACGTGTACGCGGGAAATACGAAAAATCGGGGATCTGGGAATTTTACGGCGTAACAAAATTCCTCGTGTGGATTCGCGAAGTCGAAGGGGACGAAATATAGCACATTATGAAGGAGGATGTCGAAAAGCGATCACGATTTACTTCGTTTCAAATATTAATCAGGTTCTCGTGGAAACCCGTAATTATTTATCTGAATTACAGAGGAGGAACGTGCTCGATAATTTTGAGTCGTCGAAAGAGCGGATGGAACGATAAGTGCGCGGAAACGGGTCATCGAATGAGTAAGGTGAGCGAACGAGAACATTTCTCCAAGTGCAAAATAAGGATCTTCTTTATTTTTGGTGTAGAATGCTATGACAAAATTTTCGTACTTAACATTGTGTTCGTCCCATAGAATATTAGGTTTTCTTTCTACTATATTTCCTCAGGATGAGTAGAGTATCCTACTTTAGAACATCAGGGCGAGTAAAGTGTTCTGCTCTAGAATATCAGGGCGTGTTGAGTATCCTACTCTAGAATATCAGGTCGAAAGTGTATCTTACTCTAGAATATCAGGGCGAGTATAGTATCCTGTCCTAGAATATCAGAGCAAGTGTAATATCCTGCTCTAGAATATCAGGGTGAGTATAATATCCTGCTCTAGAATATCAGGTTGAGTAAAGTATCCTGCTCTAGAATATCAGGTCGAGGAGAGTGTTCTACTCTAGAATATCAGGGCGAAAGAATATCCTACTCTAGAATATCAAGGCGAGTATAGTATTCTGTCCTAGAATATCAGAGTAAGTATAATATCCTGCTCTACAATATCAGGGTGAATAGAGTACAATACTCTAGAATATCAGGACGAGAGTATCCTGCTCCAGAATATCAGGTCGAGTAGAATACCCTACTCTAAAATATCAAGGCGAATAGAGTACATTATTATTGAATATCAGTACGAGGGTATCCTGCTCTAGAATATCAGAGCGAATAGAGTATCCCACTCTAGAATATCAGGACGAGAGTATCCTGCTCCAGAATATCAGATCGAGTAGAATAATACCCTACTCTAAAATATCAAGGCGAATAGAGTACACTATTATAGAATATCAGGTCGGGGGTATCCTGCTCTATAATATCAAAGCGAATAGAGTATCCCACTCTAGAGTATCAGGCCAAGAGTATCCTGCTCCAGAATATCAGGTCAAGTAGAATACCCTACTCTAAAACATCAAGGCGACTAGAGTACACTCCTCTACAATATCAGGGCGAGTACTCTGCTCCAGAATATCAATACGAGTAGAGCATCCTGCTCCGAAATACCAAGCTTTCCGCATACCTGCGAAAATGATGTCACACCGGGAAACAAAGGCTGGTCGGTGGTCCTAAACAACCGTAGCACCGGACGGAACAATTGCACGGGTACCACCAATAACAAATACATCGAATCGTGCAACTTCGAACTGCGAGAGAGTTATACATCTCGCGCGGATATGGTTTCAGGGCGCGAGGAACGAAATATGGCTCCCCACGGCAGGCACGAAGATACGATACGAGCCACGCGTGTCCCGTACCAGCGGCGAACGTGTTAAAGATTGCGCGCGGGGCCCGGTGAAACGAGATTGAGTCAACAGTTTGACGGGCGTCGGCTACCAGCACCGGGTATCGAGCACCGAATCGAAGGCCGACTTCGGGACACGATCGTGTACCTTTCCTCGTTCGGGATAAGAGGCGAACCTTCGACGAAGGACGACACTTCCGCGGTAGCCTTGGTTACCCGCTACGAAATTATTCTCCGCCTCTACGGTGCGCCTCGAACGCGTCAAGGACGCGCCTCTAACGCGAGCCCTCTTAGCCGAGCGTTTAGCAAACCCCGGAATTATCGCGGACATTCCTCGAGCGGGCGTTCGGAACGTCGATTACCGTGGCAGAAAACACCAGAGAAGAACAAAATCGAACGTTCAAACGAGCCTCCTCTTCGTACAATGGTGTCTTCTGCTTTCGAGGACGAAGAAAAACACTTCTTCTTTTTTCATCCTTTCTAAGAAACCACGATCATCGAAACACACATTTCCAAGGTGTTTTAAGTAACATACCTGTCACTCGCCTGCGAATTACTAAACAACCCGATGGAAAAGCACTCTGTTCAGCGAGGATAGAATTACAGGTGCAACTAAACAAAAATGAACTATCTTCGGGTTAGAAAACTTGGCAACGTTATTTAAAATCGAAATCTGGTCTTCCTACAGAAGCAGGAAAAATTAATATTTCAATTTCGAAGCGTTGCTCTTTAACTTCAACAATTGTTATTATATATTATTGAAAAAAATTGAGAGCACCCTCGAAACACGTATCGATGTATGATCAAACCGTTCCCCTTGGAAGTTCCGCGGTTCCTACGTAAAAAATTCCCAAAGAAATTACTCCAGTTGAAAAAGCAGAAGACCCCGTTAAAGGGAAGTGGAGGTTCCCTCGCGCGAGGTCTCGTGGCACACGACGGGAACGTAACGGGTCTCCGGGGCGATCGGACGTGGAATGATCGGGCAGAAATTTTTCGGGGATTCTATTAGCGCCGCCCGAGGACCCGTAAATCTCGTTCCCGATGACTCACGAACGAGACGGCTCGTACCGGTGGATCTCTCTCCTGGCCGAGCGTATACCGCGTCATTAATTAGGGCCGCGTCTGCGGAGATTCATTTGGGCCCGGTAATGAAACTCGAGCAACACGCGAACCGCTCCATCCGTGGCCGACGGTGGCTACGGGGCCTGTAAATACGGCCGGGGATAACGAGAGGTGGGGCCAGGGGATATCCGGCCCGCTTCTCGGCTCGCTCTGTGTCATCGGGCGCACAATAGGAGACAAAATAGGCGCGATGGGTTTACCTTAATTCGAGGTAAGGAGCTTTTGCGAAACCTACGCGGGGATTACCGGTGGCCTACGTTCACCATTGTCGACGCGCGCGACTCGCTCGCGCGAAAAATCGCGGCGATCGAGACGCTTGGGTGACGCGATCGCTCACCCTGCCCTCTCGGTTGTATCGAGGTAAGGTTCACGCGAAGTTGTTGCCCCTGTGTAACAACATTGCGGGGTGTCGTTTTCGGTGCGTATAGGTCTGGACCGGTTGCATCGTTGCACTGTGCAATTTGTGCATCCGTGGCGCGTGAAAGTATTTGTGACAAATTCGATGTCAACGTATCGTTCGGACGTTGTTAACTACTTTGAAATATGTCGTCTTCGACGTGCATCGGTTTTGAATGGTTTGTGTCGTTGTTAGTGGACTTTGAATTCTATGCATTTGTAGTGCACTTACGTTGAATTTAACACCGATATTGTTACCAGTTTTGAATAGTTTGTATCGTTGTTAGTGGACTTTGAATTCTATACATGTGTAATGCACTTACGCTGAATTTAACACCAATATTGTTCCAAGTTTTGAATAGTTTGTGTCGTTGTTACTGGACTCTGAATTCTATGCATGTGTAGTGCACTTACGCTGAATTTAACACCAATATTGTTACCAGTTTTCAATAGTTTTTATCGTTGTTACTGGACTCTGAATTCTATGCATGTGTAGTGCACTTACGTTGAATTTAACACCAATATTGTTAGCAGTTTTGAATAGTTTGCGTCGTTGTTACTGGACTCTGAATTCTATGCATCTGTAGTGCACTTTCGCAAAATTTAACATTTGATATTGTTATCAGTAATTCACGAAACATCCACGTACTTTCTGCACGTGTTTCTAATATTAATACTGTTAGAAACTTCCGATTTTGGTAGACTTGGTTTTATTACGATCAACGTTTTATAAACTCTTAACAGCACGTGGTCGGATCGAGAAGATAAACTGTACGCGGGACAACAGTCCCACTATTAGATTGCTTAAGACACAACGTAACCAGAGACAAACAAACACAAAACGTATATAACGTATATCCTGACTAGTGCAATATTAACGTAAATTCCAACAAGCGCAATAAATACTACTAATTAGTCTCAATTGCGTCAAGACGACCTATAAAAAATATCGAATTAAAGCTAAAAAGAAAATCTACATTAGTGCGTGGAAAAATGAACGTTACTGCGTTGTTTCGAATCTTCTTTTCGATTGATTCACCACGAATCGCACCGAGAAGAAAATAATCGCATTCCTCCCAAGCGAGATTCATTCCCAAATGAACCACGATACATTTCCTCTCGATTCTCAGCTGGTAGTATTGCTCGTATCGTCGTCGTTAGAACCGTACGAAAATACTCCTCTCGCGAATTCCCGGCAGTGGTTTCCACCTCGATAAGGAGCGATCTAACGGGCGTGGTAGATTTTCAACGCGTTGCCCAACGCGTCTCGAGTTCGCCGCGCGTTACACGTATCGCGCGTTAAGGGGTTAACGGCATTTATTTCGCGCGCCTATCGATTAAGGGGGCATTTGAACGAAACAGAAGGCGCGCGCGTCCATCGTGTCCGCATAATACGGATGCCAGAAAGTGAAACCGTACCGCGAAGAAGAAGGGAGAAACGAAAACTCGTTCGACGCGTCGACGGTTGCGCGGGTCTAGGAGCGAGCGTGGGCGCGCGTAACGCGCGTTACCGAGGGGAGTTTGAAACGCAGCCGGCCGATTTTCAGATACAACGAGTACCACTTGGACCGCGTGGGTGGCTCGAAAATACCTCGAACGACCGATACGACGCCCGCCACGGACCGTAATTCGAGCCTCGGTCAGGTGCGCCGGCTCGATTACCTTAATTCTCGAAACTCGTTCTCATCTCGATTTACGGTGGCCCCGACGTCGGAGAGGAAGGTATTACCCGCTCCTTTGAAACACGAGCAGAGTGTATACCATTCCTACCGGGACGCCGCTCGAAATTTGTCCCCGGATGGTCGTCTTCGCCGGTTTGTTTTTAGCCAACCGGGTCACGTGGACACGGTATCGAATACTGAGGTTTCTCTCGATACGGTGTGCGTTGTTTTCGTTTCAACGGGGCGTGGAAATTGTGTTGTTAGGAACGATTATTGCGCAGGAGCGATGAATAGTTACGAACGATGCTCCGAAATAGATGATTGTGGATCAACGTGCGTTGGTATCTCTGGTGGTGGATAATTGGTATATCTTCTTTGAAATGTATTTAAATTTATATAATACGTTGATAATATGGTGTTTTTATTAATAGGAATCGCGATGTTTTAGTTTTGATCGAGGTGTAGGGAGAATGAATATTTGAAGAACTATCACGTGAGAGTGATCTATAATAACAAATGATACTCCGAAATAGATGATCGTGGATCAGCGGTGCGTTGGTACCTCTGATGGTGGATAACTGGTATATCTTCTTTGGAATATATTTAAATTTACATACTACGTTGATAATATAGTTTTCCCTCGACACGATTCGCAATGTTTTAATTTTGATCGAGGCGTAGGAAGAATTTGAATTTTAATCGAAGTGTAGGAAGTACAAGTATTGGGAGGATTATCACGTGGAAACGATGAGAAGTAACAAATGATGTTTCGAAATAGATGATTGTGGATCAGTGGTGCATTGATACTTCTGATGGTGGATAATTGGTACCTCTTCTTTGCAATATATTTAAATTTACATTCTACGTTGATAATACGGTTTTCCCTCGAGACGATTCACGATGTTTCAATTTTGATCGAGATGTAGGAAGTGTAAACATTTGATGTTCTTACAACAAATGATACTCCGAAATAGAAAATGGATCAACAAATCATTGGTATCTCTCATGGTGAACCCTTTGCACTATATTTAAATTTACATACTACGTTGATAATATGGTTTTCCTTCGACACGATTCGTAATGTCTTAATTTTGATCGAGACGTAGGAAGTGTAAACATTTGAAGAACTATCACGTTGGAACGATCAATACTAACAACTGTTCTGAAATATAAAATTGTGAACCAGCGATACCTTAGTCAATGCTACTACCTTTCCTTTGCACTATGCCTAAATCTCCATACCACATTTTCTCCAATTCTATAATTCATACTACCTACAACTCTTTGTCCCCAATAATCTTCAATTTCGAGCGAAGAGAATCACACGCGTTCAATACTAGCCACTGGAATCTTCTCTCGAAACGATCTCCATCATTTCGATCTCACCCGAGCATAAACAATGCTCGAAACGTACTACCAAAAAAGCAACACTGTACACTCGTAACTCTTACAAACACCGATACTCGAAAATCAGTACGAAGCCAATCTCATCGAGGAGTTAATTACCATATACACCGAACAAAAATTCAATCCGAACTTCTTTCGTCGCAGTCTTTTGCCTGGTTGGCGTTACACGGACGCCACCGAATCAGAAACAATTCTCCGCTCGATATTTCGACAGATCCGTTCTATTGGCTCGAATTCGCGTAACGAGCGTAGTCGTTTCAAAAAGAAAAGAAAAAAAAAATACACGAAAACGGGGGCCCGCTCGACCGTGGCGTAATGACTCTCCTCTCGTCGTTCCGCGTAGTGACATTAACTGCGCGGTAGATTAACCATCGGGAAATAAGTCCCGCAACGCCGTTCCAGGCGCGTTCCAAGCTCCACCGCCGCCACCGCCACCGCCGCCGCCGCCGCCGCCGCCAAGGCGGATTAATCCGTACGGCTCGCGTACCACGAACGTCCTCGTCCTCGTCGTCCTCGTCGTCCTCGGGATGGTCCCGGTACTGGGAGAAGGCTAGGAGAGAGAGAGAGTAGCTTGTTAAAACTTTAGTTAATCACGGACTGGACATCGGTCACACGTTGTCGTACTTAATTCGCGATGTGCCGTTCCGTCGTCCCCTCTCGTTTCCAGCCCGCCGTGGGCCTTCGTCTCGGTCGTCTCTATCGTCCTCGGAGCGAGGGCCCGCTCCCACCCCTCGTACCCTCGCCGTACCACGTTGCATCCTACATAGATGTATCTCGGGCCTCGTATCGCCGGAGCTGAAAACTCAATTACAGCTTAATGAATTGGCGCGGACTGGACACGGGCGGGAGGAACAGGGGCCCCGAAGAGGAAGGTCCGGGCACGAGGCGTGCACGTTCTCTCTTTCTCTCTCTTTCTTTCTCTTTATTTCGCTATGTTTCTCTCTCTCTCTCTTTCTTTCTCTCCGTCTCTCTTTCTCGAAAATGGAGGGGGATTCTCGCGAGCCGAGGCCCTGCCTGGTAACGAGCCGGCCGCGCAACCTGCACGTACGTTGCATCCGAGGAGAGATACCAGATTCGAGATAGGAAGATCTCGAGAATCGATTTTCCCTTAGCGGCTCCAAGATCGGTCCGCGGTGGTATCGAGGCGCACGCGGTATCGATCGCGCGCGATCATCGCCTCGGCTCGTCTCTCGCCTCTCGGCATCCGTCCACCCGTCATCCATCGGTGAATCTATCTCTCTGCTCGCGAGCACCGTAGCCCGCGACCAGGTCTCCGAGAATCGAGTGGACGTCGCCACTCTACGTCGTCTCTACGAGCCGTACGGTGAGCACCAACTTCCTCCGTTGCCGTTCCGGCCGCTTTTTGCCGCGTTTAAAGCGCTTGGGAATTCTGTTTGCGAACGCGGGCGCGCTCCTAACAGAGAGATTACGCGAGGATTTCTAGCCGGGTCCGCTAGACGGCCTCGCGGCGAGAGAATCGTACGCCGCTTCGGTTACCAGACCCCGTGGAAACACGGGGATTACTTATTGCCGCTGCCATCGGGATTCTTTCTAGCGGAAGAAATACTTATAAGGGGAGGACGCGACTTATCCGCTCACCCTTTCTTGCGTTTCTGACGATGCTTCCGCGGGAATTCGTTTTCAAGACTCACTCTCCGTCACGGAGTACACTTTACCATCACCATCACCATCACCACTCCTCCTACCCAAACTCGCCTCCATCTATGTACCACTAGGCATTCGCGAAAGATTAATCGCTAGGCTCGTTAACTCGCACTAAATATTCCGTTCGTGGCTTAGTGGGCAATTCTAATTGGAAATAGCACGCTCCTTGGTTAGCATCGATTCGTTAATGCACAAAATGGGGTTCCTTGAACGTAAATTCACCGAGCGGTTAAACGAATGACGATGCATCAGGGCGGGGTGGTTCGTAACGTTGGATGGTGGATGATTTTAGAGATATCGGTTATTGAATTTGTCGTGAGTGTTCCGTTTGAAAATAATTCTGGTGCAGAATCGTGTGGTGCAATAATCAAAGGGTTGCAAAATTCTAGGAGAAAATTTAGACTGTATTTAAGTAACAATAAGTCACAATTGTGAAGATTGTAAAGTAATATTTCATTCGATAGAGACTCAAGATTACCGTCACATTTTGATATTGTAAACGAAATTGCTTAATTTTTCTATACAACGATCGTTGTATCTTCTTTTCAAACGTTTCAGGGTGTTTCTGTACATTGATCGATCGTTGTATTTTTTTTAAAAGTATCAGGGTGTTTCTATACATCGATCAATCGTTGTATCTTTTTTGAAAAAATATCAGAGTGTTTCTACACATCGATCAATCGTTGTATCTTCTTTTAAAAAGTATCATGGTGTTTCTGTACATCAATCGATCGTTGTACTTTTTTGAAAAAGTATCAGGGTGTTTCTGTACATCCATCGATCGTTGTATCTTCTTTGAAAAAGTATCAGGGTGTTCCTGTACATCAATCAATCGTTGTATCTTCTTTGAAAAAGTATCAGAGTGCTTCTATACACTGATCGATCGTTGTATTTTCTTTGAAAAAGTATCAGGGTGTTTCTGTACATCAATCGATCGTTGTATCTTCTTTTCAAACGTTTCAAGGTGTTTCTGTACATTGATCGATCGTTGTATTTTTTTTAAAAGTATCAGGGTGTTTCTATACATCGATCAATCGTTGTATCTTTTTTGAAAAAATATCTGAGTGTTTCTACACATCAATCAATCGTTGTATCTTCTTTTAAAAAGTATCATGGTGTTTCTGTACATCAATCGATCGTTGTACTTTTTTGAAAAAGTATCAGAGTGCTTCTATACACTGATCGATCGTTGTATTTTCTTTGAAAAAGTATCAGGGTGTTTCTGTACATCAATCGATCGTTGTATCTTCTTTTCAAACGTTTCAGGGTGTTTCTGTACATTGATCGATCGTTGTATTTTTTTTAAAAGTATCAGGGTGTTTCTATACATCGATCAATCGTTGTATCTTTTTTGAAAAAATATCTGAGTGTTTCTACACATCAATCAATCGTTGTATCTTCTTTTAAAAAGTATCATGGTGTTTCTGTACATCAATCGATCGTTGTACTTTTTTGAAAAAGTATCAGAGTGCTTCCATACACTGATCGATCGTTGTATCTTCTTTGAAAAAGTATCAGGGCGTTTCTACACATTAATCAATCGTTGTATCTTCTTTTCAAACGTTTCAGGGTGTTTCTGTACATTGATCGATCGTTGTATTTTTTTTAAAAGTATCAGGGTGTTTCTATACATCGATCAATCGTTGTATCTTTTTTGAAAAAATATCAGAGTGTTTCTACACATCGATCAATCGTTGTATCTTCTTTTAAAAAGTATCATGGTGTTTCTGTACATCAATCGATCGTTGTACTTTTTTGAAAAAGTATCAGGGTGTTTCTGTACATCCATCGATCGTTGTATCTTCTTTGAAAAAGTATCAGGGTGTTCCTGTACATCAATCAATCGTTGTATCTTCTTTGAAAAAGTATCAGAGTGCTTCTATACACTGATCGATCGTTGTATTTTCTTTGAAAAAGTATCAGGGTGTTTCTGTACATCAATCGATCGTTGTATCTTCTTTTCAAACGTTTCAAGGTGTTTCTGTACATTGATCGATCGTTGTATTTTTTTTAAAAGTATCAGGGTGTTTCTATACATCGATCAATCGTTGTATCTTTTTTGAAAAAATATCTGAGTGTTTCTACACATCAATCAATCGTTGTATCTTCTTTTAAAAAGTATCATGGTGTTTCTGTACATCAATCGATCGTTGTACTTTTTTGAAAAAGTATCAGAGTGCTTCTATACACTGATCGATCGTTGTATTTTCTTTGAAAAAGTATCAGGGTGTTTCTGTACATCAATCGATCGTTGTATCTTCTTTTCAAACGTTTCAGGGTGTTTCTGTACATTGATCGATCGTTGTATTTTTTTTAAAAGTATCAGGGTGTTTCTATACATCGATCAATCGTTGTATCTTTTTTGAAAAAATATCTGAGTGTTTCTACACATCAATCAATCGTTGTATCTTCTTTTAAAAAGTATCATGGTGTTTCTGTACATCAATCGATCGTTGTACTTTTTTGAAAAAGTATCAGAGTGCTTCCATACACTGATCGATCGTTGTATCTTCTTTGAAAAAGTATCAGGGCGTTTCTACACATTAATCAATCGTTGTATCTTCTTTTCAAACGTTTCAGGGTGTTTCTGTACATTGATCGATCGTTGTATTTTTTTTAAAAGTATCAGGGTGTTTCTATACATCGATCAATCGTTGTATCTTTTTTGAAACAATATCAGAGTGTTTGTACACATCAATCAATCATTGTATCTTCTTTTAAAAAGTATCATGGTGTTTCTATACATCAATCAATCCTTCTATCTTCTTTAAAAAAATACCAGAGTGTTTCGATCGAAAATCGGTTCAGAAACGTACGATTTTCGTCCGGAACGCGCACGTACGCGAAACAAAGAAACGTAGATGGTAAAATTCGCGAATTCGTCGAACGTTTAGCGTTCGATCGGCGACGCGCGTTGCGGGAATTACACGGTCCCGGTACGGTGGCGCTGGTCCGCGCGGAAACGTGCCCACGCCTTGGAAAGCGTCGTGTACGAAACAAGTAGCCGTTAACGCGGGAATCGTCGGGTTTATTCGAGCGTTTAATTGAACGTTAAACACCGTTGCAAACCGATACATCCGTGGAACGCCTAATTCGATGACCAGATTTCTCTATCGGGCCTGTACCGGCGTCGTAGATCGCTAAATCATCGGAACGGATCGATAAAAGATCGACGATAATAATATATGGACGACACGAAAGGAACAAGTTTCACAATTCGTGCGTACAAGTTGAAACTATCGCGTAGCGCTGTGGTAGGCGCTACCCGTGATCGAGTTCAACATTTCAAGCGCTGACAAACTCGCGCGTACTCACTACCGGTAGTTAGAAAAAGGGGAACAGCGGTACTATAAACCATCTCTCTTATCTTTACTGCCGCGTACTTTTTTCCTTTTTTTCACCCGAACATTATCGGTTCGCGATTAGCAGCTAACGTAACCCGATGGATCGCGGAGAAAGAATTACTAAATAATAATTTAACGACCCGTCGTTGAACGAGTTATTATGAACGGAATATTCATAGGGGAACCGATATCTCGACCGCTTTGGATTCCAGTGTAAACCAGGCACATAAACATTTTTTTTAACCGTGTTCAAACGTAACAGGTATTCCGCGATGCTTTGACACGTTTAATCGTTTAGAAACTCCTCGGTATTAACGAATGCCGAGCTGGCTCGAAATTTTATTATAGTTGCTCGCGTACGTTGTGAACTGCGACGAACAGATGGCGCAAACGACAATGCTAATTGATACGTTTATTCGTAACGGTCGGCGAATATGTCGGACGTTTAATGTTACTTTGATTCACGACTGATTGGATTATAAACGTTCTTTCCCTGGACCGGTCGTGGTTGTCGGTAAAAAACCGCGTGTCTTTAATTTTCCGATACAATTGGCGCAGTTAAGGGAACACAGGTGCATCCACTTGCATCGTGAGAGTTTTAACGAGAATAGGGTTTGGAATGTACGAGCGTTCTCGATGCGAGTCTATTAGCGATCGTTTCGTTTTGCGAGTAGTGTAATCCTGACCTCGAAAAGATGTCGAAAACGACAACAGAAGTGGAAACATAGAAATGGCCCGATAAAGCGACAGAGTGGCTAACGTTTGCGCGATTAGGCTATAAATAATGTTGTAAAAGCAATGGAACGGTGACGCAAACGATAACGCGAATCGAAATGTTTATTCGTAGCGACCAACAGAGATAAGGAACACCTCGGACGTTTAATTCGTTTATGATTGAATACTTCTTGCGCGTACAACGATTTTCAATTCAATCTGACCAATTCGATCGAACACGGTTGAAAGCAAAAAAAAAGAAAAGGTAAGAATAAGGAAACGGTGCAACCAACGGTTGTAAAATTAGATTAGAAATAATGTTGTAAAGTGCAACGAAACGGTGACGTAAACGATAAAACCGATTGAGATATTTAATCGCGGCCGCCGAGATAGATAACGAAGACGTTGAACGTTTGATCGAATACTTTCTAAACGTTTCACCATTTTCAAAACGTATCCATCTTAACCGGATAAAATTCCATTTTACGCGTAACAAAGTTCGAATCGTGAAAAATTTAATTTAAATAATTATAAGAAGAGTAAAAGAATAAAGACTGGAATACAGAAACGTGGTGTGCAACGATCGAAAGATCGGGTGAGAATCTATGAAAGAAGTGTAATTCGATTAGGATGATCCAGCACGGTGAAATTCGATGGCGGAAGCGTCGATGGAATTTTCTCGAAAATTTTCATTTTCACCTCGGACCGTATCGCGATGATTTCGAATCTCAGCCGCGCGATCGTGTAGCGATTGCGAAGCGTTTCGTCGTGGCTCGCGTCGCTTCGGCGCGTCGATGTTCCCCGAGATACGAATCAATTTAATTTCACCGTTCGTCGATTAAGCGTCGGATAATTAAACGTTGAAAACGATAACGCGGGATACGAACGAGATCAATGTACGCGATTGCGGCTTACTGTTGCACGGTTTCGAACGATATCGACTCCGAGCTTTGGTAACTTCGACGACGCGCGACCCGGTAACTTCAACGCTGGACACGAAGTATAACTTCGCTGTTTCGCGGGAACAACTCGTGTGCACCACTCGAGCCAACTGCGAATTTTCGAACGGATTCGAAACGAAAAGAAAGAAAAGAGAAAAGAAACACGTGTAATTTATTAAGTTACGGAGAATTCAGACTTTGACAATAGCTCGACGATAGTAAATAACTGTGACTCTCTTATCTGTAATCTATAATTATAGATAATTCAGACTTCGATAATAACTGAACGATAGTAAATAGTAAATAATTGTGACTCTGCAACGCTTAACGACTCTTAACTAAACACTTTTTGGGATCAACATTGTCTTCCGGGAAAGGAAGAAGCCTTTACTTGATTTTTTATTCAGCCTGAGCTCTAGTTTCTCTTTTATTATTTTAGATCATTACTCGCCAAATGGTATGTTAAAGTTAGGTTTTTTAAAATCTATTCTATCCTAATATTAGGATATTACATCTGATAATAGTGTTCCGAAACCCGATAGATTTCCAAGCGAAGTCTCCCAGGAGATTGCCAGTAACTTCTCGAGGTGACTTCAACGCTGGACACGAAGTGTAACTATGTTGTTTCGCGGATGGATTCAAGTAAAGAAAAGAAAAGAAAAGAATCGTGTAACTCGATAAATTCCCGTACAATGTTTCCCGTGAGATTATCAATAACTTTGCGAGATAATTTCAACGTTGAACTCGAAGTGTAACTTTGTTGTTCCGCGAGAAGAATTTACAAAGGATACACGAGCCGATTGCACACACTTTAACGGATTCGAAACAAAGAGAAAGTAAAGAAACGTACCAAAGAGATATCCTAGCGAAGATATCCGAAAAATTGACAATAATTCCACGAGAGTAACTTCGTTATTCCGCGAGAAGAATTTACAAAAGATACACGAGCCGATTGCACACACTTTAACGGATTCGAAACAAAGAGAAAGTAAAGAAACGTACCAAAGAGATATCCTAGCGAAGATATCCGAAAAATTGACAATAATTCCACGAGAGTAACTTCATTGTTCCGCGAGAAGAATTTACAAAAGATACACGAGCCGATTGCACACACTTTAACGGATTCGAAACAAAAATAAAGCAAAGAAACGTACCAAAGAGATATCCAAACAACGTCTTCCACAAAATTGACAATAATTCCACAAGCGTAATTTCGACGCTCCACGCGAAGCGTAACTTTGTTCCTCCCACAAAGATTCTTCTCGAACCGATTTCGAACCGATTCGTGGCAAAAAAAAGAAACAAAGAAGAAGAAGTATACGAGATAACCGAGTTTCGAAAAAGCACTAGATTTCCGGAGAATGGCGCTCGCGAAATTACCGGCAACTCAGCGCGGAACTTCTCCGAGCGGCGAAGCAAAGTTACGAGACTCTCGCGGATAAAAAAGAAACGCAGCTGGTCGGTTTTCTCGCGCGCGTTCAAGAAACCACGAGCTTCTTCCTGTTCGTGTCTCCCGGCGCATCTCTCGTTCCGCCGACTCTGGGATTTATTTTTCGGTCCCGGGGCGAAATTAAATTTTACGTTCGGAGAGCCGGTAACGAGGTTGCTCCGCGACGATGGGCGCCGAAAATTGCCGCGTCGCGCGATTCCGTCGTTTCTCGCGCGAGAATCGCGAAGAAGCACGCGTAATCCGTGCGTGGCATTGCGAAAACGATAAAAACGCGTTCGGGTTAACTTTACACCCCGAGGTTAATTAACGGACCGGGTACCAGTTCCGCGATAACTCGAGTGTTCCGCCACGATGGCTACCTTTATCGCAGATCCAACGACCGATAATCTGTTGTAATTAAAGTATCGTTCGGTATCTCGCGTCGTACCATCGTTACGAATTTCCGCGTTACGTCATCGGCTCCGTTCACGAGAGTTTTCACATTTTTCAAAAATTTATACGCTGCACAATTCCACTGTATCGCGAGTACGCGAGTCTCTTCTATTTCTTTCTTTTTCTCTTTCGTGCGTATTTCTCCATTGAGGTACACCTTCTATTCTTCGACGTTCTGGGAAACTTTTATCGATAAACTCGACCGTTTCGCGCTTTTCCAATGCAAAAACGAACTCTCGAACGCTACTCGAGACGAATGAAGACTTTCCAAGGTATTCGAGAGAGAGAAAGAAGAGAAGAAAATTTATGATACACAGATTCTACCGAAAGAAAACCAAGAGAATATGAAACGATAATTCCACGTTTAGAAGAGACCGGGTCAATTAATAAAACTAACGAGGAAATTTATAACTCTTATCGTGGAGTGTTCCGTTCGAACGTCGGGGAGGGGGGAAACACCGATAAAGGCTTGAATTTACAGATCCGGCTGGACGAAAGGCTAGTCAAGGACGAGAGTGATTTCTAAGAGATTATAAGCTTGTCCGGGGAACTATGGACGTTTATTGCAAGCGCGTTAAAGGTTCGTGGCCATCGCGTGGGCGGCCACCGATAGAGTCTACATGCTTCTCGGCATGTGCAAGCCAGACTTCGTGGTTGCTCGACTTTTTCGATTAGCCCCTTTCCCTCCTCTCTCTTTTTCTCTCTCTCTCTTTTTTTACCTTCGGTTCTCTTTGTTTTTCGCCCAGCTCGCGAGGAACGATGCCCGTCGCGCGTGGGAGGAACGTACGAGAAGGTCCGCTCCGCAGAGTCGAATTTTAATAGCCCGTTTCGTACACCTTGGGGCCCGTTCGCGAGGTCGATCACGGACCCGTGGGGACCACGATCGCTCTCTATGCGCGAAAACCTCGCTTCCGGTCCATCGTTTCTCGGTACGATTCGCGGTCACGCGCCACCAAAGACGATCGTCGAAGCTCCGGCACGAGCGACTACTTCGCATTGTTATTCGCTCCGTGCGACCGTGGCTCGAGATCTTCGCGGAAGATCGAGCATCTCGAGGGCGGTGCTTCAGAAGTTTCGCGTACAAGGTGTCCGGGAGCGTACGCGCGAACTCAACTACCGGTGAGGATCCTTTTACTTTTCGAGATGTTCGACTTTGTATTTACCGAGCCAATAGTCGTTTCCACGTAACCCAACGTGGCCGATGTTTCGCGATTTTTGCTCGTTACCGATCAATTTTAAACGTCGAGTACCGAGGTACGTTCCGAGTAGTTACGTTTCTCGAACGAAATTCACGATACGTCGTTTTTTGATTGATTTTGATCGAGAAGCGTTCTCTACGGATTGTATGTTCGAAAATAGTGGTTACAAGATCACGGAAGATCGAGACGCTGTGAAAAATTAAATTACCACTTATTACTTTTAATTACCATTAAAAAACCACTATTCGAAAATAGTGGTTACACAGTTTCAGAAGATCGAGATTCTGTGAGAAATGAAACTGTGATAACGATTTTTCATTGGAAATGAAGATTTTTTTATGCAACGTGATATGAGTTTTCACGTATGCTGTGAGAAATTAAACGTATGAAACTGTAATAACGATTTTTTATTGGAGATTAAGATGCGGATTGTATGTTCGAAAATAGTGGTTACACGCTGTGAGAAATGAAACTGTGATAACGATTTTTCATTGGAAATGAAGATTTTGTTATGCAACGTGTTATGAGTTCTCACGTATGCTATGTGTATACGAGTAGGTCGAAATTTCACCGATTGGAATATTAGAAATAATTTTTTAATAAGCGATCGATGTTTCTCTTTCGAATTTACGATAGTTTTTTTTTTGAACTATTTCGCCTAACTCTACCGCGAGTTTTCCCGAAATTCTAGATACTCGATCGCGATCATCAACGACTGAATGTCGCAACGTATTTTAAATACCACGAGCGTCGAGGTATAGTTGCGAGGAACATGGTCGCGTCGCGCGAAGAACTGGCCTAGCCTCGACCCGTCTCGTAAGTATTTTTAACCATTATTACACGGACGTGTAGAGGAACTTTTTGTCATCCGCGTTATCTTGGACAATATCTGCGCTAAGATTTCCACATCAACGAGTTCTCCCGTGAACAAAACCTAAACGTAAAATAAAATCGAAAGAACGATCGTCGAACCGTTGACCGTACGAACGCCTATACGAAATAAAGGAACAGCTGTAACCAGACCGCGGATTTTATGCGTTTATCGTGTATGCTAATGCGAGAAACACATGCAAAATGTATACAGAACATATTTCATAAACTAGTATAAAAATATTAACCTACCATTTCTCACCAGCGACATCTATTCTGCATAAGTTTAGCATATCTTTTTATACTCTTACAAGCCATAAATGCATAAAATCCGCGGTCTAGTTACAATACAAAGGTTCCGTATCCGTCAAGAACGATCGAGGAGTTAACACGGAATATCGCGAACAACCTATCGGTGAATGATTTATCGATCGATACTGATCATCGATTCTCGCAACATTCGTTATTTTTTTCATGTATCTCGAAGTTTCGTAAATTCGACGAGAAATCATCCGGATCCGATGATCGTAGAAAGGTCGAAGGTATTCTTCCCCGAGGCGTTCGAGCTAAAGTAGTTCCGTGTCGCTAGTAGCGAAACGCTCGCGAGCGGAATCGATTAACGTCGAGTTCAAGGCACTCGAAAAATTTATGCACGCCCGTCCTCCTACACCTCCCGAATGGCGAAGTGGAGCATCGACTGCGAACCACCCGTATGAATATGCAACACGCATCTATAGAGACCGTCGAGGACCGTATAAAGGCGCGCTTACACGTGTGGTCCGGTGACGAATGCGTGCAGGTACATCGGTAAGCACATGTGTAAACCGTGCGTGCTTTACACGTGCGTGCCGAGGGTGGGGCACGTGGGTGACTTTCCGTTCCACCCACACGTCACGTTTCGCTGCTCGCCTCTTGCGACGACGACGCTCGCGCTGTGAATGGCAATAAATAACAGCGTACCACCATCGCGCGAACGATTCCTCGACGACCAAGACGAAGACGTACCTATGTACGTACGTACGTTCGTCGCGAGAAATTTCAGTTTCTTAATTAGCCAGAAAGTCGAGAGAGAGAGAGAGGGTGATCGTTGCGCGACGAGTCACTCGAGTCACTCGACGTTCCACGGAATAAGAATTCGTTGAATTATTTAAACACACGGGGCGTTTGGTCGCGGTTACAAGGAAGAGATTTCGTTCGAAGAGACCACTCGTATAATTATCCGGGGATGAGCTTCTCGCGAGGATAATCCCGAGATACGTCGTTGGATCGGTTTCGGTCCGGTCTCGGTTGCAACGCGTAGGCGATCGCGAGCGTGGACCGATCTGTGGAAAATCGTTCGCTGCTGCACGATAAACACTCGCGCGAGATTTTTCGTTATTTTCTATCCGGCGTAACGGCGAAACCGGGTCGAGGTTACTTTTTGTAATTCAATCGGCGATAAACGTACGTTACTTTTAAAGTGGGACTTGGAGCGATAAAGAACGAAGTCGTGGGACTTCGAGCGATAAAGAACGAAATCGTGGACTTTGTACGTTGAGGAACGAAATTGTGGACTTTGGAACCTAGGAGAATGAATTCGTGTGTTTCGAACGTTGAAGAACCAAGTGGTGGACTTCGAGAGATAGAGAACGAGTCGGTGGACTTCGAGCGTTGAGGAACGAAGTCGCGAACTTCGAACGTCGAAGAGGAATGTCGTGGATTTCCGAACGCTTGGAAACGAGGTCGTACACTTCGAGCGCGACGAAGTCGTGGACTTTGAGCGTTAAAATTTACTGTTATGAGCGTTGAAACGCGATGTCGTGGACTTCGAACGGTGAAGAACGAATTCTTGAATTTTGAACGTTGAAGAAGAATGTATTGGACTTTGAGCGTTGAAGAACGAATTCTTGAATTTCGAACGTTGAAGAAGAAAGTATTGGGCTTTGAGCGTTGAAGAACGAATTCTTGAATTTCAAATGTTGAAGAACAAAGTAGTGAACTTCGGACGTTGAAGAACCAATTCTTGAATTTCAAATGTTGAGGAACAAAGTATTGGACTTCGGACATTGAAGAACGAATTCTTGAATTTCGAATGTTGAAGAACAATGTATTGGACTTTGAGTGTTGAAGAACGAATACTTGAATGTCAAATGTTAAAGAACAAAGTATTGGACTTCGAACGTTGAAGAACTAAGTATTGGACTTCGAACGTTGAAGAACAAAGTATTGGACTTTGAGCGTTGAAGAACGAATTCTTGAATATCAAATGTTGAAGAACAAAGTATTGGACTTCGAAAGTTGAAGAACAAAGTATTGGACTTCGAACGTTGAAGAACAAAGTATTGGACTTCGAACGTTGAAGAACAAAGTATTGGAGTTTGAGCATTGAAGAACGAATTCTTGAATTTCAAATATTGACGAACAAAGTATTGGACTTCGAATGTTGAAGAACAAAGTATTGGACTTTGAGTGTTGAAGAACGAATTCTTGAATTTCGAATATTGAAGAACAATGCATTGGACTTTGAGCGTTGAAGAACGAATTCTTGAATATCAAATGTTGAAGAACAAAGTATTGGACTTCGAAAGTTGAAGAACGAATTCTTGAATATCAAACGTTGAAGAACAAAGTAGTGAACTTCGAATTTTAACGAACGAATTCTTGATTTCGAACAAAATAATGAACTTCGAGCGTTGAAGAACGAACTAGTGTACTTTGAGCGTTAAGAAACTAATTTCGTGAACTTTGAACGTTGATAAACGAAACTGGTGAACTTCGATCGTTGAAAAAGGAAATCGTGGAGTTGGAATCGTCGATGAAAACACCGTTTCGCGACTTCTACGCGACAAGGGTATCGTTCGACGGAACGCTCGAGCACGACCGAAGCGAGTCGCTATATTTATTCCACCCACTGTCCGCGGAGTGTTCGTACATTCATGGTACGAACATCGAACACGTGGCACTCGTGGAAATGAGTAGAAAAACGTTCGTAAACGTGCATTCGAAAGTCAACCGTTTCTGCGTCACATTCCCGGTACGTTCTCCCCGTTAACGACGAAACAATCGACCGTATCGAAACATCGACTCGATAATCGCGCACCCGAGGCGCGAGAGGAAAACTTGGACGGATCGGGCGAATCGAAGCGTGGAGAAGCGTCGGGTAATTCGTTTCAATGGGCGGAAGACGCGCTTCCTACGACGAAACGCTTTTTCATTTTACAACCAGGAAATCAACGATTTTCCAACATCTCTTCGCGAATACTTTCCCGCGCTGCTTGAATTTCACGTAAAAAGAACAATCACCACGGGGACGAATTATCTCGCTCGAAATTGAAAGAAACTTCAATCGAGATCGATTCAAACGACAATGTAGCTGTTCCATCGTTGAACAATTTCTCGACTAGCTGTTCAATCTTTAAAAGACACATCGATTCATCCAAACGACAATTTCTTATTTACTCGAGAACTTTCGTTTCTTACAGGGAATATTCACCATCAATTTTTATCCCATCTCCTTTCCATACCAAAAAATATAAAAGAGCTTTCAATAAAGATAAAAGAGTGCTCTAAACTCTGGTTCACAATATACACCAATACTCATCGATGTATCAACTAATTTAAAGATAAATGCAGTATTTGAACAATCACCTCGGCGATGAATTATCTCGTTCGAAATTGTAAGAAACTTCAATCGATATCGATTCAAACGACAATGTAGCTGTTCCATCGTTGAACAATTTCTCGACTAGCTGTTCAATCTTTAAAAGACACATCGATTCATCCAAACGACAATTTCTTATTTTCCCGAGAACTTTCATTTCTTGAATTCTTGAATTTCGAATATTGAAGAACAAAGTATTGGGCTTTGAGCGTTGAGGAACGAATTCTTGAATTTCAAATGTTGAAGAACAAAGTATTGGACTTCGAACGTTGAAGAACAAAGTATTCGACTTTGAGCGTTGAAGAACGAATTCTTGAATATCAAATGTTGAAGAACAAAGTATTGGACTTTGAGCGTTGAAAACGAATTCTTGAATTTCAAATGTTGAAGAAGAAAGTATTGGACTTTGAGCGTTGAAGAACGAATTCTTGAATATCAAATGTTGAAGAACAAAGTATTGGACTTTGAGCGTTGAAGAACGAATTCTTGAATTTCAAATGTTGAAGAACAAAGTATTGGACTTCGAACGTTGAAGAACAAAATATTGGACTTTGAGCGTTGAAGAACGAATTTTTGAATATCAAATGTTGATGAACAAAGTATTGGACTTTGAGCGTTGAAGAACGAATTCTTGAATATCAAATGTTGAAGAACAAAGTATTAGGACTTTGAGCGTTGAAGAACGAATTCTTGAATTTCAAATGTTGAAGAACAAAGTATTGAACTTTGAGTGTTGGGAATATTCACCACCAATTTTTATCCCATCTCCTTTCCATACCAAAAAATATAAAAGAGCTTTCCATAAAGACAAAAGAGTGCTCCAAACTCTGGTCCACACTATACACCAATACCCATCGATGTATCAACTAATTTAAAGATAAATGCAGTATTGAAAAAAAAATTTCCCAATTACAAAACCACAATTCCCGAAATTCGTTACCATATTCTTCCCTGCACTTGGTACCACGTGCTTCGAAAAACAACTCATTAAATTCTCCATGGCGACGCAACAGACCGTACCACGAAATATTACGAAGCAATACGGAACAAAGGTACAATACCCACGAAGAGGGAGGAGTATGGGGGGGACTAATACGAGGAACTCACCTTCACGGAGAAGTTGTCGATCAAAACGGTCCTCGAAACGAAGCGAACGAAGATCGAAAGTTACGGAAGAAAGGGGACCTCGGTGCGAGGAAAAGAAGGTGGGGGGGGGGGGGGGGGAGTAGGGGCCATACGCGGCTGACAATGGGACCGCAAGAATAAAGAGGACAGGGAGGGTATATCTGCTCGAACAACGACAATGCCCGTGCTCTTTTATGCGTCTTGCGTTGGCGATCCTCTTGTTCGCATAAACTGCGCCGAGCCAGATAGGCCCCGATGGCCGAACCCCTCGATTAAAACTATCGATCGATACTTCGTCGCCGCGATTCTCTCTCTCTCAACCCTCCGTGATACCTGTCCGGTCCCGTGTCTCTCGTTTCCTCGTATTTCGCAACGAAAACGATCGTTCGGTGATCACCACGCGACGATCGTTCCAACGTCCGCGAAATCACGAAATTGTCTCAGTTATCCTTATATACGTACACACATATGTATATATTTCTTCTCTTCTCTCGCGGGACAAAACCACGAGCTACCGTTAATTATTATTAACGAAACACGTCGCACGGATACACTGGTACCGTGAGTGAAATTGCCGCGTTAAAGGCTCGTCCCGTGTCCGTAATTAAATTACGTGTTTTTGTCAGCCGTGGTATGAGTCAGGCTTTACTCCCGCGAACGTTCGTGATTCAAACGACACTCGCGTTATGTCACGCGAGGGAGCGCCCGGATTTATACACGAATCGTCGTCCTCTTCGTTCCTCGTTGTTCTCTTCGTCTTTGTCTTTGTCGTTGTCGTTGTCGTCGTTGTTGCGTTTCGGTCGGTGCGTTTTATCGGGGAACGCGTTCAGGTTTTCAGGGCTGTTGAATCGCTTTCAGTTATCTAAATTGCATCGGAATCGATGTCGATGCCCACGGTTTCCACCGTGCCGTCATAAACCAACACCTGTTGATACCGGACGCGTGTGCGGGGTGGTCTCGAGCGTTCCTGTTCCGTTTGCGCGCGCCAAAAAGAATTTTCGTTGCGACGAAACCGTCTATAGGTTCCAGTTCCAGAGCTGGCGAAACTTGACAAAAATCGTTATGCTGATAATAAATACGGAATGTGTCCAACAGCTCGATCTGCACCCGTGAATATCGGAACGATTAGCGTTATTAAAATACGAGGAATATTGAGTGCAACTTCATTAGCCCGATTTAAATAATCGTATTCTACTCGCACGGAACCACCAGCTGCTGTTCGTGGGAAGGTGCGCGATTATTCAGTCGCGAGTTACTCGATCGTTTTTCAGGGATGGAGAAGTTACGGAAGAATGTTATTGGGGCATTTTATGGTAAAAGTTACGATTCTTCGATCGTGCGTGTTACGCGTGTACAACCGGTTGGATATCGTTTAAGCGGACGCGTGAGATTGTTTGGTAGCAAGCGGTTAGTGGTTTGAAAAATTCTTGGACAATGGTGTACTCGACGAGGGGAAAAAGTTTCTGTTTTTTATTCGTCGACGTGTCGTTCGTATAATGGAAAAATTCACGGACGATAGTGTACGCAAAAGAGATGAAATATTCGATCGGATCTGTAAAAGGTTTCTATTTCTTAATCGCACTCCGGTCGCGCATAATGACCAGGTGTTATTTTATCGGGTGTACACCATTATTTATCCACGAGTTGTTCGGAAATGGAAATATTTGTTAGACGATAGTGTACGCAAGGAGTAGAAATATTTGATCGAATCTATGTAAGGTTTCTGTTTTTTAATCGTACTCCGGTCGCGCATAATAATCAGGTGTTAATTTATCGGCTGTACATCGTTATTTATTCGCGAGTGATTCGGTAATGGAAAAATTGCGGCGATAGTGTACGCCACGGGGAAGAAATAATTGATTCAAACGAGAAGTTTTCGTTCAACCAACCTTTGATGCTTCGATATACGGAAAAACTTTTTTCCATGCAAACTTTTTTGCATTCCACAACGATGATCATCCAACTGTACTTTAAACGCGATTTGACGCCAATTCCCGATACGAGTGCTATCGACGATTTGAGAAATGTTTCGGATAAAGTAACGAAACACGTGTAGTAGAGTAAATTCCACTTACTCAAATATTTACAAGAAAACTGGAATAACATTTCGAACGACCGTATTAACCGGTTGATCGAGTCGATGCCTCAACGTCGAGTTTCTGCTATCGCGGCAAAAACGATAAGAGCAAAATATTGCCCTCTTAGAATTCATTGTGATTTGTTATTTAAATTACGCGCGCCATAATTTGTATTGTCGGTTTTGCGAACCGTTCTATAAATAGCGCACTTACCGTAGATGGAGACATTTCGAGCGCTTAAAAGCTCTACTTTTAAAGTTACTTTCTTTAAAATAACGCAACGCTTTTCTTTCGAATTAAAAAGTTGCTCGTTGGGATATATTTGATAAAAAGTGTGTACGGAATCGATGCATTTGAGCGAAGTCGTTCGATTTTTTGTACATTCGTATTTAAATTTAAAATTTCCGGAATTATGCGCGTCGATGCACCTCTCGTAACGGAATCATAAACGAAGAGTATTCTTGAAATTCATCTTCCAATATTTCAAACCTTGTAATTCTTCGCGAAGATCCTGATAACACCGATGCAATATGTATATTTACTCCCGGACGTTATTCCACGAACCACCTTGGTGAAATATAGATTCGATGGCTCGTTTGCGAATTATAAACACGCAGCGAGTACCCATGAAGAGAACCATGTGTATGATTTTTGTTTACAAACGACAGAACTTACTTTCACGATCCATATTCGATACCAAACGTCATCAGAGAATTCTCCTTCACCGTTTCTATTAAGAAACCACGTTACACCCTCTCTCGTAAAAGTTCTTAAAATAAATTATTTTTACAATATTTACAATATTTTTACAATATACACATTCAATTCGTTCCTTTCTCCTTTGGTCCCACTTTTTCTATTAGTTTGTTCGCACATTCGGTAAAAATTTAAAACAGTTCAAATTACGAGTCTCTTAGAAAGAAACGTACCTCTAGGGGGTCAAATTGCAATCTTTTTCTCTCCAAATAAAAAAAAAAAAAAAGAAAAGAAACTGATAATTCCAAGCAGATTCGATCGTAACGAATTCATTCGTCGCTGGCGGAGAAAAGTCGGAAGAAAAAGGCGATAATTGAAAAAATCGCGAAACGATTCGCAGAAGGTTTCGCGAGGCGCGTGTTGATTGGAACGCGTGGCACCGTGGACGTCGGGTATTATCGAACAGCCGAGTCCATTGAGAATAATTTATCACACCCACGCGCGTCGGATATCTCTCCTCAATTATCAATCCGCGAGGGCCGCGCGTCGGAAAAAGGGAACGGCGCGACGCGCCGGTTGATGAACGAGCCCCGCTTGAAATATCGTTCGTAAACGACGCTAAACGATCGACGATAATTAGCCCGCGCTTACGACGGCTCTAATTAAATCCAGAAGCCCCGCTCGGTACGCGTCACGGGGAACATCGGCCGTCTTTTCACCTTGCGATCGTTTTCGTGCGTTACGCTTCGTTCGCGCAGTTCTATCGCCGCGATGGAACTAGTCGGCCGCTGGCATTACTCGCGCGAGGAAATCGCGTCTGCCCGGTCGTTGTTTCGGTAAAGTTCAAGGAATTGCAATCGGGGCGTCAGTTGCTATTTCGGAAACTTTTCTATCGATTTAAGTACGTTTATTTTTCCAGGCATTGCCTCGATAAAGTCGAAAGAATTGTAATCGAGGCGTCAGTTGCTATTTCGCAAACTTTTCTGTCGATTTGAGCACGTTGTCTTTCCAATCGCTTCGGTTAAGTTGATAGAATTGCAATTGAGTCGTCAGTTGCTATTTTGACAACTTTTCTATTGATTTAAGTACGTTGTTTTTTCAGTCATTACTTCGGTAAAGTCGAAAGAATTGTACTCGAGTCGTCAGTTGCTACTCGGATTGCTTTGGTAAAGTCGAAAGAATTGTAATCGGGTCGTCAGTTGCTACTCGAATTGCTTTGGTAAAATCGAAAGAATTGTAATCGAGTCGTCAGTTGCTACTCGAATTCCTTCGGTATAGTCGAAAGAATTGTAATCGAGTCGTCAGTTGCTAATTTGGAAACTTTTCATTCGATTTAAGTACGTTGTTTTTTCAATTACTTCGGTAAAGTCGAAAGAATTGTAATAGAGTCGTCAGTTGCTACTGGAATTCCTTCGGTATAGTCGAAAGAATTGTAATTGAGTCGTCAGTTGCTAATTTGGAAACTTTTCTACTAATTAGAACACGTTGTCTTTCCAATTGCTTTGGTAAAGTCGAAAGAATTGCAATCGAGTCGTCAGTTGCTAATTTGCGAACTTATCTATTGACTTAAGTACGTTTATTTTTCCAGTCATTGCTTCGATAAAATTGAAAGAATTGCAACCGAGTCGTCAGTTGCAAATTCACAAACTTACCTATTGACTTAAGTACGTTTATTTTTCCAAACATTGCTTCGATAAAGTCGAAAGAATTGCGATCGAGTCGTCAGTTGCTACTCGAATTCCTTCGGTAAAGTCGAAAGAATTGCAATCGAGTCGTCAGTTGCTAATACGCAAACTCTCCCCATTGATTTAAACCCGTTACCTTTCCAACCACTTGAGTAAAATCGAAAGAATCGCAACCGAATCGTCAGTTGCTAATGAAACATTGCTCGGAAACATTCCCGTTGATCGAAGCACACCGTGCACTCTATTATTACCAACGAGAGCAATGTTGTACAAAAGTGTACGATTATTAGAGTTCGTGTCTTGTAAATACTTTAAAGACTCACCGGTGACCACCGTCGAACGTGTCAACGAAAAATGGAGTTCCCCGAGGGCGCTTCGAGCACCAAGCGATGTTTCTTCCCGGCTCTTCCTCGAACCGGTCGAGTACGGTCGTTCGAGTTTTAGTACGTCCACTCGAGGTTGCAGAAGGCAACGCCATCTCGGATCCTTTGTGGAATATTTCATCGTCCGATTAACGCTCCGGGTCTAATCACTCACACGCGCGTTTCTTCTTAACGGGCTCCTCTGGCGCGGCGTGGCCGGTTCCCTCGCCTCAAGCCGCGTTCACATGTAACCGTGGCTCGCGGGTGCGCGACGCGCGCGCCGCCCCGGGCCCACGGCTAGTCCGTCGCGCAACACTTGTCACGCCGGCGATAATCCGACACTGAATAATGAACTGTGAATAATTACGCGAGGCGAAAGGCGCGCCACCGGGGCCCGTGTATTCCCCGATCCGTGTTCCAGCGTGGCCGGTCTCTCTCGGTGCACCAGTCCCGTCACGGGGACCATCGGGGGTTGTGGGTGAGCCTTCATTCTCGAGGTCACTGGGCGGCCTTCCAAGGTAACGAAGAAACTCGCGGACTCGAGCGTGGAAATGAATATACCGGTACACGAAAACGAGCATTCGGTCAAAGTACGTGGCATGGACGTGCGTCGACCTCGGTTTTTCCAACCTCGAAATCCTCGGAGGTGATTTTCGCGGGAACGATTGAGCCGAACACGTGGGTAAAACTGGTATTTAATTTTTGACTGTGTTTGTTTTTTGTAAATAAACGACAGAAAACTAGGGAGATGAACATACGATCGTGGAAATATCACATTTGTGTATTAGCTGTGATAAAATTCCAGTTTGGGTCACAATGGACCCGGAGATTGTCGACTCGCGCGCGACGAGAACGATCAACATTGTTAGATTTATCGTTCGTTGTTTATTCCAGTGGCTGAGACTGTTGTTTCGTGATTGAGAGGTAAATTTTCTCTGTAAAATTATCGATGACTTTAAATACTCTTATCGAGTATCCACGATTCCACCGGGACTTTCGGATTCGTTCGTGGTTTTCTGTCCAGGTGTACTTTAAGAGTTTGTGCGTATAAATGAGTAAAAGTAAAACTTACGTGGGTGAAAATGGTCCTGGAGTCGTTGGGCGAAAGTTAAACGTTCGATCGTAGAAAAAGCTTTCGAGTCGTGTAACGACTACGAGGGTAACGGTAGTTTCGTGCAAAGCGGAATCGAAGTTTTCCTCGATGCATTTCCTCTACGCGGTATTCCTCTCGAGGAGAGCAAGAAAATAGTTAAATACCTGGAAGTACGCGGCAAAAGGGACACTCGTCCGAGTACTAGCCGTGCAAATATAGAAATCGTCGAACAAGTTGTGGAAGTTATAGCGCGCGAGTATCGTTACATTCGTACTTAATTCTTAACCAATTTTCTAATTAAATCGATACCCGTAGATTACACTCTCGAAGGATCTAGAACTAATCTAGACTGAACTAATTTCACAATTTATTTTACAGAATGTGATACAGTCACCGAGACGAAACGATATTAAAGAATTCTCCGTAAACGTTGTATTCCTTTTTGCAACTCGAAAGAATATCGTTACCTATCGAACCATATCGTCGAGCAATAATCGCGGAAGATTGTTTCGTGAAAAATAAATGATACAATCCTGTCTAACTTTGAAACGGAAATTTCGAAGTGTGTTCCACAATCGTTACGATTACAAAGAAATAAAAAAAAAAGTTTCTCCGCGAAAGCCGTTCAGTTCCCGTCAACTTGAGTATGCAGGTGTGAGGACCACCGAGCACGTCGATAAGACCAGCACGAAGCCTAAACACCGGGATAACCGATAAACGAAATTCGTGTATATAAGCCGCAGCCCTCTGAATAAAAATTCATCGATTGTTCCAACCTAGTCAAGTGTGTACCTCTACGGAAGTATTTCGTTAAAACGGTAACTTTCGCCAAATCGACATATTCTCTACGGAGGTATTCGCCTGAGCAGTGAATTTCGGTACTTATTTCATTATTCTACGGAGCGAAGAATAATCTATGTCATTCTCACTTAAGTATTTCTGTTCGCGATCCCGTGCGTTGCAGTGCGTGAGTGAAAAGACTTTTCTGTTTATATTTTTGTTCGTTGCTCCGATACGGTCCCGTGACACGGGCGTCGCAACTCGATCGAACGTTTCGGTCCGTGAGAAGTCAGTTGCAACCCGGCCGCCGGCAACTGAGAAACCTCGCACGGAACCGAAACAAAGATGAGCTACGCGTTAATCGCTAGCGAGCGTGTTTCGTTCCGTGGCGAGGAATATCGGCGCGGTACGCGTAACGCCGATGATTTATTTGCGAATCAACACGCGCGGCTAGAAAAGAGGCGGGAACGAAACTGGCGCGCGGAACGAAGACGAAGCGCGCCGGCTACGTAGACTCATTAATTTCCTCTATTAATGACCGCAATCAGCGGCTACGAGTCCGCACGGTGAGCGCTTAATTCCGTTCTCGATTACGAACGTACCCCGGGACGCGATGTTGACGCTCGACGACCATCGAAAGCAGGCAATCATCGAACCGGCTAAGATCTCTGTATCAACCGCGTAATATCCTCGATAAGCAACCGGCGGAGATTGATGCGGAACAATCAATTCCGTCGGTGGCGCGTCGGTGCGCGGCGCGATCAGGCGAGCATGGAGCGTACACCTTGGAAAAATTGAAACGAATTACCCGCGGTTCCTCTTACCATTTTTTCTTTTTTTTTTTGTTTCTCTCTCTTTTCAATTTTATTTTCTCCGCCAACCGTCTCCCCACCTCCTTGATGGAACCGCGCGCGCGCGCGCGTTCACAACGAGCATCCACGACGAGCGAGAGCGATGTTTCGACGCGCGGTCCTTAATAAAGCGGCGTCGGTTCAAAGGCGGGACCATCCTCCGTGTGTATTTTTAGCACTGGGCCAGCAGTAGCATAATCTTAGCTCGAAAACGGGGTGATGGTAACCACCACCCTGCTCTTACCGAGTGCTCGTCCTTTCTCGCCGCGTTCCATCCTACCTTGCTTCCTCTCCTCAGCTGTCCACGTTTCCCACACTGGCGAAGGGGTGACCGTTGTTTCGCGCGGCAAGATAAATTTCTCGCCTCCTCTCGACCGTGAAAACTTTCCCTACCCTACCGTACGCGGCCATTGTCGTGTTTCCACGGCGCGAGATTTATCCCCACCCCGGTCGTAAATGTCCTCTTCGATTGTGCCCGCGTCCGGTTCCTCGAAACGACCGGTGTCTCGAGATTCGCGATGGAAAACCCACCCCTTCTTCGACCTCCCCCCCTTTTTTCCGTTGACGAGACACCCCGCTCACGAATCGAGTAATCCCGGCCGGTAATCCACGCGAGGACGATTTTACGATCCACCGCAACGATACCGCTTTAAGTGGTTCCGAGCGACCACTTTATTAAGCGAAATTAATTACTCGTTTATCCACTTTCGCGCGACGGGTAATTTAATCGGCAATGACGTTTCGTTTATGTACCACCCCTTCCATCCGTAGCAGGGAATAACGATCGTTACGAAGTTCGTGGAAATATCCCGTTCCATCGTCGTTCGAGGAGTTTACGTTCGCGTTCGAGGGGGAAAAAAAAAAAACGCTCGTAAATTTCAACGTCGTCTTGCCCTCGATATTTTCGAGGAACGCTAACGATTACGCGCGAGGTGCGATCCTGACACCGGACGATCGAAACGCGTGATGGTTTCCACCCCTTTTGCGTTTCAAGACGTCCTTTCGTTTCTTGCCCAGCGGTGAAAGTTTGCGCTGTTCGTTCATGTTGGAACGTACGAGATATCGCGATTTCTATTGTGTTGGAATACACGTGTCTCTACCTATGGTGTCCCCCTACTTATGGATTAATAACCGGTCACTCGTTCTTCCACGGTTCGTAAGGAGAAAATAACGAAATTGTGTACAAAATTATTGTACATGTACAATACAATTATTATACATATACAATACAATTATTATACATTATACATATACAATATAATTAATATACATATGCAATACAATTATTATATATTATACATATACAGTACAATTATTATACATATGCAATACAATTATTATATATTATACATATGCAATACAATTATTATATATTATACAAATACAATATAATTATTATACATATGCAATACAATTATTATACATTATACATATACAGTACAATTATTATACGTATGCAATACAATTATTATACATTACACATATACAAAATTATTAACAAAGTAACATATTTTATCATTTCGACAATACTTACCCCGTCATAAATCGGCGAAAGAACAAACCTCTCTGTGCAAGCAACGCGAAAGAAAATTTCATTACCGGTAAACTTTACCTCGTTCTCCCCTAGGCAAATGTATTCAAGATACCCGAAGCTTTCGTGAATATAATTTTAATCACTGTTTACTCACTCGAGAAGAGAAAAGAACGAGCGCCTGGAGAACGAGCTCGACATCTGTTCCGAAATTCCTTCGACCTTGCATCTGTCGTTCTGTGACGTCACGTGACGTACACGACCGGGGTAACGGGTCCCTTTTCGGTGACGTCACGAGTGAAGAGACTCCCTGCGAAACCAACCCCTCGAGTTTCGAAATGACGACCACGAGGACGATGACGACGACAACGACTACGCTTCACCGAGCGAGCAGAAAATTGCCGCGCGTGTAACGACGGGAACAACGCCCCGAAAGTCTCGATCTTCCTTGAAAACGATTGTCGGGGATCGTTCTTGTCCCGGTCGGGACAAAGTAGTGGGCAGAATTTTTGCCGCCTTTAAATCGCGGTGGTAAACGGTCATTCGGGGTTGGCCGAGCGTCGCGGTGGCGGCGCAAGAAAGCCGGCAAGTGTTTGCACGTTCGAGTGTTCGTACGAAGCGGAATGTCGTTCGGCGAAGACGACGGATACGCCGAAGAAATCGTCGAGGGAGAAGAGGAATCGAACGATTACCGAACGTGACTACGCGAGACGGGCTGCGGTAACATAGAACCGCGCGCGCACGCGCAATAAGAATAACCGAGGAATTCGGTTTTTCCGTGCCGGGTCGAGGAAATTGAAGCCTCGACCGCGTTTCATAATCGTCGATCACCATTTCGCTCGTGTTCCAATTAAGCGAGAGCGTTACGAATCGCTTCGCGCCGCCCCTCGTGCCAAACTCCCGCGTTAAGAGTAACGCGACGATAATTGAGAGGCGTTCGTTTCACTCGGCCGTACAACGAACCCTGGAAATTCGAGGAAATGTTTTTGCTCGAGTACGTGGCCCCGAAAGGGGCCAATTTTCACTCGTACCTTGTGTGTACAAAGTTGCGACGCAGAGAACGTGTAGACTCTCGAGTAACATTCGAGAAACGTATATAGAAGGTTTGAAAAGATTTTTACTCGTTTCGAGGTGTACATAGCTACAAAGTTTAACACAAGGTTCTACTTACACTCTGTATATCCAAAGTTGCGATGGAGAGACCATGTAGACTTTCACATAACATTCGAGAAGGGAATATCGAACGTTTGAAAAATTGTTACTCCTTTCGAGGTGTACATGGCTCCAAAATTTAGCACAAGCTTTTACTTACACCATGTATATCCAAAATTGTGATGCAGAGACCATGTAGACTTTCACATAACATTCGAGAAGGGAATATCGAACGTTTGAAAAATTTTTACTCGTTTCGAGGTGTACATAGCTCCAAAATTTAACACAAATTTTTACTTCCACCCTGTATATCCAAAGTTGCAATACAAGAACCCTACGCACTCTCGAGTAACACTCTAGAATCGATTATCGAACGTTTCAAAAATGTTCACTCGTTTCGACGAGCACTCCACGCGCCTAAACCGTGCCGCAAATTTTCGTTAATTCTCCGTAAATCGAAAGTTACAGCTCAGGGACTTTGAAAAGCCCCCGACCGATATCTGCGAAATGGACATCGAGGCACGAGCATCTCCAGCGAACAGAACGAATTTCTCGAGAGCGAATTCACCGCGAAGATAAGAAGCGTTTCGCGACTCCGGGACCCGCGAAGAAAGGGGGAGAAAAATTCGTGGTCGTGGGCGTTTCACGAGGATCGTTTATACTTTTTCCCCTGCGCGCGATACGAACCGGGAGCTCGTTAATGCGCGTGCACGCCGGAACATAATACGCCATCAGACGCGCTAATAGGTGTTTCGTACCGGCGACAACTTCGCGAAATAGGTCCTGTCGCGGAGCGTGTACCAGCGAGCGTCGTCGTCATCGTCGTCGTCGTCGTCGTCTTCGTCGTCTTTCGCGCGGAGACTCTGCCCACGCGTTCGGGATGATTCACGCGACGCCTCTTCGACATCGCGCGTGCAAATCTTGGCTAAAATTCCACGGATTCCCACCGACCCCCTTTACATGTGTACACTGTTCGTAAAGTCGGAAACGGAAGCACCGTGGACCCGGAAACCCTCTCAGTTTCTCGTTCAGCTTGAGGTGGAACTCCAATATGGCGCGCTGGACGTTGAGGTCTAGTTTCGTGAACGTAGCAATTTTTTTTGGAAGAAACAACAGTATTATTCAATGCAGCGATTTTGTCGCACGCTTCGAGGGTGCTCGCAATTTTTTTTTATCGAAAAGTAACGGCACGTTGTTTTTTAAAAAGTGTGACACGTTGTTGGGATTACGAATCGAAAATGGACAAATGGAAAAGCGATTTGTTATGAATGGGAAGTGAAAGAAGATAGAAAATCTACAAATTTTCTACGATAGAAAGAATCGTTACCGAAACAATTGTTATTATTCGTCACTGATTGTGAGAAGACACTTGTCGTCTTCCCGAAAAGCAGAAGACCCCCTTTGGGTAGTTTTACGAGCGTCGTTGAACGTTTCGGAGCTTCGAGGGGAATCGTGGTAAAGGAAGAAAAGAAACGAATCTTAATCGGCGATATCGACGAGGAACCAGTCGCGCGAGCCATCGGGATGGAAATCGTGGTGCCGCGATCGTTTCGCTTCGCTCGTATCCGCGCTGGTTATTTTCCCGGGCGGCGCGTCACAAATCTCAATTAACCGAGCCGGGACGAAAGTATCGTAGACGTTAATCACGAACACCGCGACGATAAGACGCGCTTATTCGGCTCTAGATCGTAGTCGAGTTTCACGAGCGTCTAAACGACGCGAGAGATAGAGAGAAAGAGACGAGATTGACGAAAAAAGTGCAAGTTCGAGAAAGATGGAGAGACAGAGACAGAAAGACAGAGAGACAGAGAGAGAGGGGGAAAGAAAAAAGAAAGAGACGAGATAGATGAAAAAAGAGTAGTTTCGAGAAAGAGAGAGAGACAGAGAGAGAAAGAAAGAAAGAGACGAGATAGATGAAAAAGGAGTAGGTTCGAGAAATACAGAGAGAGAGAGAAAGAGAGAGACAGAGAGAGAAAGAGAGAGAGAGAGAGAGAGAGAGAGAGAAAGAAAGAGACGAGATAGATGAAAAAAGAATAGGTTCGAGAAATACAGAGAGAGACAGAGAAAAAGAAACAGACGAGATAGATGAAAAAAGAGTAAGTATCAGAAAGACAGATAGACAAAGAGAGAAAAAGAAAGAGACGAAATAGACGAAAAAGAGTAGGTTCCAGAAAGACAGATAGAGAGAAAGAAAAAGAAAGAGACAAGATAGATGAAAAAAGAATAGGTTCGAGAAAGACACAGAGAGAGAAAAAAGAAAGAGACAAGATAGATGAAAAAAGAGTAGGTTCGAGAAAGACAGACAAAGAGGGAGAAAAAAAGAAAGAGACGAGATAGATGAAAAAAGAGTAGGTTCGCGAAAGACAGACCGAGTGAGAGAAAGAGAAAAAAAGAAAGAGATGATAAGATGAAAAAAGAGTAAGTTCCAGAAAGACAGACAGAGTGAGAGAGAGAGAAAAAAAGAAAGAGACGAGATAGATGAAAAAAGAGTAGGCTCGAGAAAGACACAGAGAGAGAGAAAAAGAAAGAGACAAGATAGATGAAAAAAGAGTAGGTTTGAGAATTACAGAGAGATAGAGAAAGAGAGAGAGGGAGAAAAAAGAAAGAGACGAGATCGATGAAAAAAGAGTAGGTTCCAGAAAGACAGACAGAGTGAGAGAGAGAGAAAAAAAGAAAGAGATGAGATAGATGAAAAAAGAGTAGATTCCAGAAAGACAGACAGAGTGAGAGAGAGAGAAAAAAAAAAGAGACGAGATAGATGAAAAAAGAGTAGGTTCGAGAAAGACACAGAGAGAGAGAAAAAGAAAGAGACGAGATAGATGAAAAAAGAGTAGATTCCAGAAAGACAGACAGAGTGAGAGAGAGAGAAAAAAAAAAGAGACGAGATAGATGAAAAAAGAGTAGGTTCGAGAAAGACACAGAGAGAGAGAAAAAGAAAGAGACGAGATAGATGAAAAAAGAGTAGATTCCAGAAAGACAGACAGAGTGAGAGAGAGAGAAAAAAAAAAGAGACGAGATAGATGAAAAAAGAGTAGGTTCGAGAAAGACACAGAGAGAGAGAAAAAGAAAGAGACGAGATAGATGAAAAAAGAGTAGGTTCGAGAAAGACACAAAGAGAAAGAGAAAGAGAAGGGGCAAAAGGAGAAAGAAAGAGAGAAGAGAGAGACACTCCAGCTTCCAATTAACTTATCTCGCGCGATTGAACGGAGCCTGTCACCTCGCTATCTTAATCCGCGGGATCGTTTCGCGGTATTCAGCGATCGGCGTGCATATATCCGAGGACGGTGTGTTCCCCGTGGAAAGGACGCGAGATATCGATACCCGTCGCCGCGATCCGGTACCGATGTCGTGGAGTTACCCGTGGCGCGTAGATTTCCACGCGTCGCTGGCCGATTCCGGCGCGCGTGGACGCGTGTAACTCTCGTTGTAACGAGCAGCGTTACCACGTCGTAACGGCGGAGTAATGGGACCTCTTACTAGAACAATGGCGTTGGCGACACGCCGCCGTACACCGTCGTCGGACACCTCCGTTCGTGGGCAAACACACGGACTTCTTTCGCCTCGCGTCCTTTCGTAAGGAGGCACCGGTTGCGTGCGTGGCAGACGCGCCATTGTGTCCCGCGCGTTGTCAGCCACCCACGCCCGGTGATCCTTAAAACCCGCGAAGCGCCTGTTCGCTTTGCGAATTTAATCCGTCGCTTACATCGGCTCGACGCGACGCGTAAATGGTGATTTCTTTTTCCTTTTTTCTTTCTTTTTTGTACGCTGTCGCGAAATATTTCTCTCAAAGTGGACGCTCCTCCGACGTTATTTTTGGAAGATGGAAACGCGATTCTTCCGAATCGATCTTCCTTTCCAGTGGAAAATACGGTACTCGGTTTCGATAGTTTCTAGGGAGTTATAGTCTCTAGAAGTAAGGGGTGAGGATAAGTCGAAGGGAGGGATGTATTTTTTTTTTAGTATCGTGCGATACTTTTCTCAAAGTGGACGCTCTTCCGACGTACTTTTAAAAGATGGAAACGCGATTCCTCCGAATCGATCTTCCTTTCCAGTGGAAAATACGGTTCTCGGTTTCGATAGTTTCTAGGGAGTTATAGTCTCTAGAAGTAAGGGGTAAAGATAAGTCGAAGGGAGGGATGTCGTTTTTTTTTAGTATCGTGTGATATTTCTCTCGAAGTGGACGCTCTTCTGACGTTCTTTTTGGAAGATGGAAACGCGATTCTTCCGAATCGATCTTCCTTTCCAGTGGAAAATACGGTTCCCGGTTTCGTTAGTTTCTGGGGAGTTATAGTCCCTAGAAGTAAGAGGTGAGAATCAGTCGAAGGGAGGGATGTCGCTTTTTTTTTAGTATCGCGTTAGGTTGTTCGGTGAGTTTTATCGCTTTTCTCGATTGTGAAAATATACTGTGACGCTTCGAGTTTGAATAATTGTAAATGTACGAACCAGTCGAGTGAAACCACGTAGACTGAACGGTTTAAGTGAAACTTCACACGTGTTCATTAAATGGTAGTATCATCTTTGGAAAAATAAAACGATGAAACTAGTAGCGACATTTCTTATCGAACGACAAAATTTAGTGAACAATCTATTACTAAGGGTGGTCTTTCTTTCTGGAAGATGTATGTCGAAATGTGATCTTCCTTTCGAGTGGAAAATGTCTCTTGGTTTCACTAGTTTCTGTTGTGGGAAGTTGACAAGTCAAAGAGAGAGGTGTCTTTTTTTTAGTGTCACACTATATTCTTCTGAAAGTCTTGCTTTCTGAAAGGTAGATGTCGAAATATGATCTTTCTTTCGAGTAAAAAATGTTTCTTGGTTAGTTTCACATGGAGAGTTGATAAGTCAAAGAGAGACATGTCTTTTTTTTAGCGTCACACTATATTCTTCTGAAAGTCTTGCTTTCTGAAAGATAGATGTCGAAATGTGATCTTCCTTTCGAGTAGAAAATGTTTCTTGGTTAGTTTCACATGGAGAGTTGATAAGTCAAAGAGAGAGATGTCTTTTTTTTAGCGTCACACTATATTCTTCTGAAAGTCTTGCTTTCTGAAAGGTAGATGTCGAAATATGATCTTTCTTTCGAGTAAAAAATGTTTCTTGGTTAGTTTCACATGGAGAGTTGATAAGTTAAATAGTAGGACGTTTTCCTTTCAAGAAGATGGATTACAAAGGATTTTGAAATGTGGTCTTTCTTTCGTACGAAAAATATTTCTTGGTTGTTTCTTGGTTGGTTCGACTGGTTTCTACTATGTGGAGCTGACAAGTCGAAGAGTGGAACGTCATAAAGCTACGAAGATCGCTACAGTTTCCGATGAAGGCACAGCCATGGAATTGGAGTAACGCGAGGCAACATAAAAAGTATACTTTGTGGAAATTGTAATTGTTTGGAATTTGTCTCGATAAAGAATCGAACAGCATTCCTTGGATCGTCGACTTACCGGTTCCCTATAACACGGTGCTCGTGGTTTTGAGTTTACGATAGAACCAAAGAACTAGGGGAACACAGGAGCATCCAGTCGTGATCATTCTAATAGATTTTCTCGAGTTTTTCTCGCATTGAACATTGAAAAAAAACGAATCGATTTCGAGGTATAGCTTGCTCCAGCTAAACTTTCGCTGCACCAGACCTTCTTCACAAGTTTCGTTTAAATACTATAATTAAATACTATTTCGTTTAAATACTCATCGTTTAAATAATTATTAAATTACGATTAAATTGTAATGGAATAATTACTCGTAACAAAATACTACATCCTAAAATAGTATCAGATCTTACCGGGCTCGATACGTAAAAGATCAAGTTCCCAAAGTCCTCGCTGCACCGAAAAACAATACTTTCGTTAAATATGTACCAGTAAAATCGTATTCGAGAATAAGTGTACTTGAAAAAATCCAAAGTAACGAATAATCGTCCAGAATAATAACTCTTCTCAAAAAATTCAAAACCAACTTGAAAAAAAAAGCACTCAAAAAAAAAAAGAAAAAAGGAATCCAAAACAACCGACACGCGAAAAACAAAAATGTATAATCGCCCGGATGTAATGAACGATCCCGTGATTCGACGCGCGAGAGCGCAAGACACACCGGCGGGACTTTGGAATTTAAACGTACGATCGTTCGTTCGATTTTTCTATCCCCACGAATCACGTTTATCGGTCGACGTTGAGAAAAACGGGGAAACGCAGGTGTTACGAAGAATCGTTTATCGTAACGGCGGACACCGCGATAGGCTGGGCGCGATCCAGCCAAGGTAAACGACACACGGTCAGATTTCCCAGCAGCCCCCTCTGTCGCTAGGTGGGGTAATGACGTACCCTGGGCAACGAGGGTGTGCCACGAAAAAAGGCAGCCACCTCTGTCGGGCTCGGTCGTGGCATGCACCGCTAAAGCTGCTTACTTGCATTCCCACACGTGCTCGCCCTTCTGCGGAATATGTGCTTGGGGGGGTAGCGACATACCCCACGTGGGAGTGCATGCTTGAAAAATTCCTTCACAATACTCGTTCCCCCACGGCCTGGATCCAAAGAAATATCATTGTCCTCCGCGTAACGCGTTCAGTTATGCATTGTTTGAGCGCGAAAACCTGAATTCCCATAAGAAACCTCCCGGGCATCCTAGGATTACGAAAGTATTTTTCGAATTCCCTTCTCTCGGTTCGCGTTCGAGTCTATTGTATCGGTTCACCGTCATTTTTCGTTCGTCTTCGCGCATTTAGCCGAAGTAAACGTGTACCAACCGCGAGACTTTCCGCTTTTGCGTTGCTTTTCGATCGGTGTTCTTCCATCGATACCGAGACCACCGAAACGATCGATTTGAATTTCGAATTCTTTTTCTTTTCGATACTCGATCACCCGCCACGATCTTCCGTGAATGTTATCGAAGCGGAGAATCAATTGTATTCACGGATTGACTTTCTTTAAAATAAGAATGTAAAATAAGCTATTGCATATAATGTAAATAATGTAAAATAAGAATACCTTTAATTTAGAGAAAGTTACATACGGTGTTCAATCTGCTTCGAGAAACGAAACGTGTACATCCTCGTTAAGTTTTCGGTTGGGCCAAGTTTTCGAAAACCAAAGATTTCAAACATTTCAAAGATTTTAATTTTTAATTTTAGTTCCAAAGAACGACTCCACCTTTTCCATCCGTCCACTACGAAAGAATCTTTCGATCTTCGACTCCAAAAGGAAAGTTTACTCTCGAATACTCGATAAACGAGAGGCAGTAAACAGTCACGGAACGATCTAAGCGTTCAGTTGCACCTTTCGTTCGTGACATCTCCACCGAGGGCGATCCAACGTCTCCCGGTACCTCGGTGTTATTTTTGGCGGGAAACAGCACCCTCGTGTACCGTCGCCCTTAATAGATCCCTCGGGTTACGGATCTCCCGCGCATTGTTCGCCGCAAGGACGATGACGGTGCGCAAAGTGCTCGGAACGGAGGAACGGTGACGTAAAAAGAAGAGCGGTGGGGCTAGGTTAGGCGAGAGGGTCTCTCGGTCGGCTTTTTGGCGGGAAGGAATAAGGTGTCCCGGTTCGGGTGCACGCCTGCGCAGCTTGCGCGATTCCCACACGAGGAGGACTGCCAGCGCGCCTCGAGATCCCCCTCGTCGTTCCTCGTTAATAACTCCCTCCGCGACAATAGAGGGGACCAGCTTCTCGTGTTCTTCGAAGGGGGGAGGGGGATGGTGACTGGAAGGAGATTGCCAGTTACCACCTGGAGGCACCGTGCGCTTCAACGTGGGAGCCCCGCACCTATGCCACCCCGTACGGAAAAAAATCTCGAAGAGAGATATATATATATATATATATAGAGAGAGAGAGAGAGGATCCTCTGCTCTCCGCGGATTCTCGCGTTCGGAATTTATGTTAAATGTCAGGTTGCGGAAGCGCGAGTCCGCTCGAAACGTTTTCTTCGCCGCGTCCAACGCGATCTGCCCACAAGCTTGCATTCCCGCCAACGAGCGAGAGATCACACGCGGAGAAGAGACGTCGAACGGGTCCACGAGTCGCTCGAAAATCGCGGGTTTCGTCGACGTACGAACAAATTGTCCCCGAGGTCACGGTGACCCGTTCGTGACTCATCGTTCCCGATGGTTATCCGTGAACCGTCGCCTCTCTCGTTCCACGGGGCAAAACAATGTATCCGTGAGACGTAACCCTGCGGCAGGCTTCGCGGAGATAAGTCGCTGCATGTCTAAGCGCGCACCGGGGACGATTATCGTCCTCGTCGATCGTGCTTGATTATCTGCAATTCAAAATCGAACGACGACAACGACCAAGAGACCGCGACGACGACGAGCACGACGACGCAACCAGCCCCCGCCCGCCTTCGCGTAAACTTTCTCGGTTCGGTTACGGCAGCTAGTCCTGGGCCAACGTCCGCCTTCTGTGTAACGGATTTCGTTCGCCGGGGTCCTCGATCGATCCAACGCCGGGAACAGGGGGATAGTTCGAGTCGAGTTTACCACCGACTGGAGCTCCACGGTTACTTTTACGTCGAACAACGCATCGTAGAGTGAGAGAGAGAGAGAGAGAGAGCATCGTTGTTAATCGAAACGCATTCTTACGATCGCCGGGACCGATACAATCTCCACGGATTCTTTTATGAAGTGGGAACAATTACGACTGGTTCGACCGCTCACAATCGCGTTTGTTACCCGGTTAGAAGAGCTCCGATATACGTGTAAACTTAATTAAAATACAGCGCCGCGGAACGGACCCTCCGAGGGCGGTCGTGGGAACGGCGGGGAGGTGAGACGCGGGGGGAAACGATTTTCGTAGAAGGATATCGAGAAACTCTTTCTTTTCCTTTTTTTTCTTTTTTCTTCCGCTTCCTTCTATCGGTTCACCGCTACGGGACACGTAGCAACAGTTCTCTGAATGCCACGAGGTCGCTGGAACCCCTTTTCCCGTTTGCCGCGGGCCTCTACCCCCTTCGAGACGTCTCCAATTTGCATATACCTCGACGTTCACAATCGCGGCCTCTTTTCTCGCACGTGTTCCTCTCGTTCGTCCTCCTACCACGGTCCTGGAGTAAACGACGAGTAAACGTGACGTGACGTCACGACGTTGCAAGGAACCACCACCACCACCACCGTCGCCACCACCACCACCCCACCTCCGGGGGAGAACAGCTGCTCGCGATTTCTCACGCGCCCAAAAGCCACCGCGAGACAATTGAACTTGATTCCGGTTCGCCCGGGGTGGCTCCTTCAAAGCGTACGTGAGACGAGAAGGAGGAGAGGGAGAAGGTCCACCCATATGGGCACGCACCTTCCGACCACGGTGGAACAACCGTGTTCTATGTCTTTCTTTCTCTCTCTCTCTTTCTCCCTCCGTTGCTTCCGGAAAAATCGATAGACAGGTGGAGCAGATGTAATCGGAATGTCGGCATGCCCCTCGTTGAGTAGATCGATCGAACGCTTCTTCTGGATGGAAGACTTTATTGTCACGGATCTTCTCGTCGAGCGGTCATCCGATTCCTCCTGGAACATTCTACGGGAGATTCTCGAACAGTCTTTTCCAACGGAACGATTTTCGTCGATGCACGAGTGTCTCTTGTTGGAGATTTAAACTTTTCAAGTTTGACGCTCGGTACGCCCCGGTTTCAAGAAACCGAAGAGGGAAATTTGAATCTCTCTTGGGACGTATGATCAGTGCCGAGAAATTGTCTGAAAATATTAAGTGTAGTAGAGAAAGTATCCACGAGTAGGAATATTATGTTTTAAAAATTCTAAGGTGGTCAGAAATAAGAAACACCTTCATTTTCATTGGTAAATTATTCGTCTCGATGGTACAAGTAGCAATAAATTTTTGTACATCGTTTCGATTTACTGGAAAGCGGAGATAAAGCTGTTTCTCAGTTGTTGCTGACTACCAGCAATAGCGAAGAATGATTCCAATTGTAGAATTACGCGAGAAAATCTCGAATCTCAAATGCGGGGTAAGTAGTAACCTTTATCTCGAATCTCAAATCGATTCATTGCTTCCGAATAAATATCAACAATACCGAAGGATAATTTCGCCTTTCGAATATTTCCGCGAGAAAAATTATTCCTTCAAAGCGGGGTATGTAGCGACTTTTATCTCGAACCAAAATCCATAAGAATCTCAAGTCGATGCATTGCTCTCGAATAAATATCAAAAATAGTGAGGAATAATTTCATCTTTCGAATATTTCCGCGGGAAGAATTATTCCTTAAAAGCGGGGTAAGTAGTGTCTTCTATCTCATATCGAGGTCAATAAAAATCTCAAGTCGATTCATTGCTTCCGTATAAATATCGACAATACCGAGGAACAATTTCACCTTTCGAATATTTCCGCGGGAAGAATTATTCCTTAAAAGCGGGGTAAGTAGCGACTTTTATCTCCAACCAAGATCCATAAGAATCTCAAGTCGATGCATTGCTCTCAAATAAATATCGACAATACCGAGGAACAATTTCACCTTTCGAATATTACCGCGAGAAAAATTATTCCTTAAAAGCGGGGTAAGTGGTGTCTCTTATCTCATACCGAGGTCAATAAAAATCTCAAGTCGATTCATTGCTTCCGAATAAATATCGACAATACCGAGGAACAATTTCACCTTTCGAATATTTCCGCGAAAAAAATTATTCCTTAAAAGCGGGGTATGCAGCGACTGTTATCTCGAACCGAGGTCACAGATAGCCCCGAATCGTCGCTGGAAAAAAATATACCCGAACGTAATTATTCCGAGTCGAGCAAACGGAACAAATTGTGAAAGCGGGAATTCCCCGCGACGCGGGGCCTTCGAATCTATAAACAAAAATTCTAATCGTCCAATCACGTGCGACGTAACGCGTCTACTCCATAAATGCATCGGCGGGCCCCCGGTGTTATTATTCGAATATTCGAATAATCCGATTCGGTATTGCCGAAAACGACGCGGAATATTCCGTCGCGATCCGTTTTGTAGGCTACGCGCGCAGCGTGTGCGTTCCTCTTCGATCCAGGATCTGGATCCTGATCAAGTGGGCCCGACGGCAGCCCGGCGTTTATCGATACCGAACTATCTCCAGACGATTCGGCGGTTCGGTCTCATATTCAGAGCAGAGGTCCTTGCATCCTGATCCCGCTGTTTGGCTCGGCTAGATATCCTGAGGTAATATGCATTCGCCGGCCAACCGAATGAATTATGCAGAATCCGAGAGACTCGATCCGCAGTCTCTCTTTATGCATCGATCTCTCTTCCTTGTCTCGTTTTCCTTTCTGTTTCTTTTTTTTTTTTTGCTTTTTTATTTATACGATCGTCTTTTACCTCCTGCTGACCTAGAACCCAGTGTCTAGGAGATAGACTCCCCCGGAGTCTAGTTTGCGACTTCTGTGGAAAAATACATTTCGAAAGAGAAAATCTGAAAGGGAGGAATACACTCTGCGATTTACTTAGGGAAGTAATTATTCTTTTATCCTGATTTATCGATGCTCCAAATAACTCGAAACCGAGGAACGGGTACAAGGTGACGCGAAACACTGACACGGTTACGGCTAGTGCGAGAAGAGTCGGTTTTGTGACCGAATTACGTTCAACAGGTCGCATCTAATCTTTCGAACAATATGACGATTATTGTTTATCGATATCCACGGGGAAGGATACTCTTCGTTGCGAAAGAAATGTACAAAGTGTACCGAAGCTAAGAGTTCCGTACTTCAGTAACGATCGATCTTCTAAATGTATTAAAAGAAATTTTTCAAGTGTTTATTTACATAGATCATTCGCACAATAGAGACAAGCTCGTAGTATTATTAAAACAACAAGTTTTTTAAATCTATTAACAAATATCTCGCACCGAGTGATCTCACTCTACAAGATGTCCCATTCATAACCGGTCGATTTGAATTTCGCGCTATTTTGAAACCGTCGAACCGATTAACCCGAAACTCGTCACATATCGTCTAGATATACGAAGAATTAATAACGGAAAAGTACACGGTGAAAATACTCCGTGGAAATGATTCAATCTTATTCCGAAAAATCGCGATCCCCTAACGCTAACGATCCAGGAAAAAAAAAAGTAAATCGATGATGATCGAGACACCCTCCGTACAGTCACGCGATTGAAGCCAAGAGGAGCTTCCTACCACGGTAACGATCCATCTTCCAAATGCGCGAATAAAAATTTCGCATCGTGACTTGGTACTTTGTTTATTCGTGCGTCGAGAGGACGAGCCTCGAAGCGTTGACCACGAAAGAAACTCGCAGCACGCGCGTGTCGGTGAGCGTTAAATACGTTCGCCGGAAAATGGATGGTCGTAACGGGCGAAGGTTAGCGATACCGACGTAAGACGCGATTAGGTTATCACATTAGAGTCGTGTCGTACCTTTTCGTCGAACACGCCGGGACACGTTGAGCCGTGCGCGCGCGCCCGATAGAAATCTGCCGCGCGAGATCCGGCGGAAAATGAACGCCGATGCATAGACGCCCGGCTGAAAGCAATTAATTTCCCGTGGACGACGTGCGACAAGCCGGCGTCTCTTTTTTTCTAGCGCGTCAGGCCAACACGCATGTTGCTAAGCGAATCTAGGTCCCATCCGACCGGTAGAAACTGCACTCGGTCTCTCGGGCTCTCGCGGTTATTTAAATTCATTTATTCGACCGCGACGATCGACGCACTCCGATTTCCGCAAACGATGCTAATGCGCGGGACAACGGAGCATAGCAATTCGTCGGTTTGCAATTGCCTCCCACCGTAACGTCCGAGATCGCTGTCGAAAAACCGGCTCTATGCGTTACCGAGTGTCCACGAAGATTTCACGCGCGTCGTTGTATATCTTTGACCTCGAGGCGAATACTGGATGTTGGCATGTGGGAGGTATGTGGATATGGATCACTGGATGCAAAAATTAAGAGAAAAAATATGACGATTGTACAATCGATGAATGTCCTGGACGAGCTTGTTCTCAGGTTGGAGCTTAGTTTGCCTCGTAACTGTTGGCCCATCTTTCTGGATTGTTGTTCGGGATTGGGAAGTACCTGTGTTGATTCTGAGCACAAAAATTGAGAAGAAAGTTTGCGTAAAGAAACACCAGATAGCACTTTGTTTCAAGTTGGAGAGTGGTTGGAAGGAGTATTTAAAGGTACAACTGGCACGAGTACGTCGTATCGATTCTTGGATTTGCTCGATGAAGCTGGGTGTTGTCAAACGTTTGACAGCAGCGTAACAGTTCGAGTTTCGATACCATCATTCGGAGTTACGGGGACCATTGATTTCAAACGTGTAAAATTCGACTGGATCCTGAACTTAGAGAAGTACCTAAGAAATTGAACCTCCATGCTCGTCAATTTTCTAGCTCATCGGTTGAACATCGAGCCAGTGTTTACATTGTCCCTATCTTATACGCGGAAATGACAATCGCAACGTAAAATGAACCATGACTCGGAAATTCGACACTTTCCACGTGCCAATGGACACTGTACACACGAGAACGACCGTGACTCGGAAACAATGTATCGTACCTTTACGCAAACTTTTTTTCCTTTTCTTTAAATTTCAACGACCAGAACCCGCGTTATCTCGCGCCAATGCACGAACACTTTGTACACGCGCGTACGGAACGAAAGAATCGAAATTCCACGAACTCGCGTAGCGTTTGACGAGAAGGCAAAAATACGCGATCGAATCGATGCGAATCGATACACCCCGTTCGTTTTACACCTGTAACGGAAATTCTTTCGCGGCTGCTCATGCGTATGCATTACGTACCGCGGTTGTCGTCGATCGATAAAATTAATACGAGCGAGCAGTACCAGTTAGCACACTTCTCTCTTGTTTTTTTTCTTTCTCTTCTCTCTCTCTCAGCTCGCATTTTCCCCCGTAGACCGTGTCGTCGAAATCTCCGCTCGCGCCGCGCATGGAAAAACATAATACGCGACACGCTCGAGTACCAGCTGCGATCGATCGATCTTGACCACGGTGAGCGCGTATAATGTCGCGAGAGAAGGTGCGGAGCCGCGAATATTCATGCGTATTAAGCCGCTCTCTAACCCGTGGCGGATTACCGCAACGCGAAAACGGTTAATTGCCATGCGCTCGCTCGCTCGTAAGCGTACGAAGGGCAATAATTATCGCAGGTGTCGGCAACTGTGTTGCCTTCGCCGATAATCATTTATCGGGGGAACGGTACCTTGAATTCTACAGTTCCTGTCCAATAAATCGCGACCGCCTCGATGCTATCTCTTCGAGATACATCTCGCTCGCTCGCTCGCTCGCTCCCTCGCGCGGGAAAACGCGACGAGGACGACGACGATGAATCGATCGTCCAAAAATCGCGAGTCCTCCACGACGATCACCGGCAGATGGTCAAGGTTGTCGAACGACGATTCACATCGTGTATGATATGATACACTGCCGGTGGAAAGTTTCCAGCCAATATATGCAAACGATTCGTGGATTAATGAAAATACAGCTATAGTATGCATTGACGGTGGAAAGATTCCAATCAATTCGATACATGCGAATCATTCGTGGATTGATGAAAATGGAGGTACGATTTTTCATGTTTGATAACGTCTGATCATACATAGATGTGTACGATACGAAAAATGATACGAATTATGATTATAGTGCCTTTATTGATATCAATAGTATTAAAACAGTCGAAGAGTCTTACACTTTTTTTAATGTTCTGATTAATCAGAGATTCTATCGAATCATCGTCGTTCATATCTTTCCAAGCACTATGTAACATTTCCCAAAGTTCTCGTTTGGATCTTGTAGCACTATCGTTCAATCCTTCGGTCCAAGTGATCCCAAAGCAACTCAATAGGGTTTAGATCGGATAATCGAGTTCGTTCCATGTTTCTTACCATCCATCTCTTTTTCTCGAACAAATCCTTTGCAAAGTTTGCGCGTGTATGTACAAATTAAAAAATGATACCAATTATGATTCTAAGGCCTTTATTGGTATCGATAGTATAAAAACAGTCGAAGAGTCTTTAAATTTTTTGAATGTTCCTTTTAATCTAGAGATTCTATCGAATCATCGTCGTTCATATCTTTCCAAGCACTATGTAACATTTCCCAAAGTTCTCGTTTGGATCTTGTAGCACTATCGTTCAATCCTTCGGTCCAAGTGATCCCAAAGTAACTCAATAGGGTTTAGATCGGATAATCGAGTTCGTTCCATGTTTCTTACCATCCACCTCTTTTACTCGAACAAATCCTTTGCAAAGTTTAGACGTGTATTTACAAATTAAAAAATAATACCAATTATGATTACAGTGCCTTTATTGATATCAATAGTATAAAAACAGTCGAAGAGTCTTTAAATTTTTTGAATGTTCCGATTAATCTGGAGCTTCTATCTAATTGTTCAAGGAATATCTTTCCAAGCACTCTGCAACATTTCCCAAAGTTCTTGTTTGGATCTTGTGGCACTATCGTTCAAACCTTCCATTCAGGTGATCCCAAAGCAACTCAATAGGGTTTAGATCGGATAATCGAGTTCGTTCCATGTTTCTTACCATCCACCTCTTTTTCTCGAACAAATCCTTTGCAAAGTTTGGACGTGTATTTACAAATTAAAAAATAATACCAATTATGATTATAGTGTCTTTATTGGTATCAATAGTATAAAAACAGTCGAAGAATCTTTAAATTTTTTTAATGTTTCGATTAATCTGAAGCTTCTATCTAATAATTTTGTTCAAGGAATATCTTTCCAAGCACTCTGCAACATTTCCCAAAGTTCTCGTTTAGATCTTGTAGCATTATCGTTCAAACCTTTAGTCTAGATGATCCCTAAGCAACTCAATAGGGTTTAGATCGGATAATCGAGTTCGTTCCATGTTTCTTACCATCCACCTCTTTTACTCGAACAAATCCTTTGCAAAGTTTAGACGTGTATTTACAAATTAAAAAATAATACCAATTATGATTACAGTGCCTTTATTGATATCAATAGTATAAAAACAGTCGAAGAATCTTACATTTTTTTAATGTTCCGATTAATCTAGAGCTTCTATCTAATAATTTTGTTCAAGGAATATCTTTCCAAGCACTCTGCAACATTTCCAAAAGTTCTCATTTAGATCTTGTAGCATTATCGTTCAAACCTTCAGTCCAGGTAATCCCAAAGCAACTCAATAGGGTTTAGATCGGATAATCGAGTTCGTTCCATGTTTCTTACCATCCACCTCTTTTACTCGAACAAATCCTTTGCAAAGTTTGCGCGTGTATGTACAAATTAAAAAATGATACCAATTATGATTCTAAGGCCTTTATTGGTATCGATAGTATAAAAACAGTCGAAGAATCTTACATTTTTTTAATGTTTCGATTAATCTGAAGCTTCTATCTAATAATTTTGTTCAAGGAATATCTTTCCAAGCACTCTGCAACATTTCCAAAAGTTCTCATTTAGATCTTGTAGCATTATCGTTCAAACCTTCAGTCCAGGTAATCCCAAAGCAACTCAATGGGGTTTAGATCGGATAATCGAGGTCGTTCCATGTTTCTTACCATCCACCTCTTTTACTCGAACAAATCCTTTGCAAAGTTTGGACGTGTATTTACGTATGTATATACGCACGTCGACGCTTATCGACTCGTGAACTTGTTTCTTTTTCTCTTTAAAAGAGAGAGAGTAAGTATACGTCTCGAGAGATCGCTCTCGTGGGTCCTTGACTTTAAATCTCCATCAACGGGAGTCACAGTGTCGTTGGATAACGCATCTACCAGCGATGTCAAAATTAAGAACGCGTTCGTCGAGCGTGTCGATCCGCTTCGTCGTACGGCTCGTTTCTGACCCAGACGGTCAAGGACCTACTTTGACTGGTAGACGAAGCGGACGTCTATCGTCGAGCGTGCCACCGAAACATCTGGCGCGGAAGATCCAAGATCCACGATCGTTATCGCGAGAAGGCGATCGAGAACAACGTGGATCGTTCCTATCCGTTGTCCATCCTTGGAAAATTAACTCCGGAGATGATCGATCCGCGTCGCGATCAAATCCCACCTCGTGCACCCTCCGATTACATCATCGGTGATTATCTTCTAAAGAATTAACGAAAAACAAACGCATGATTTTTCCGGGGAAGTTAAATAGGGTTTCGTTTGTAAAAATTCATCGGAATGGAACACGAGAACGACGCTACTCGTAAATTTCTCAACTTTGTACCCGCACGAGTGTCCTTTTTATCGTGTACTTTCGAGTATTTAAGAATCTTTTTGCCCGCTCGGAGAAAGTACCGTACAGGTGAGAAGGAAAGTGTCGAGAACTCCGATTCTGGTGTAGCCGTCACACTTGTATAATAAATTGTGCGAAAGGAACACATCGTGTAATAAATCGTGCAAAAGAAGCATTCCGTACGATAAATCGCGAAAGAAACATTTTCGGTTAATAAATCGCGCGAAAGAAACATTTCTGTACAATAAATTGTCCGAAAGGAGCAAAAGCCAATAACTACCGAATCCGATGATTCAAGCCCTTACCAGTCCCCGATCGATCCACGAAAAACGAACAAGAGGACACTGTTGACTTTGTATACCCATTTTTGTTCAATTTCTTCTCGCTTCTTTTCGCTCGTTTGTCTTTGTTCTCGTTGCACGGTCGCGCGTGCAACGCGTTGGGGTTAAATCGTGCATCTGGTTGGAATTTTTTACACGTCGAGCGGACAAAGTGCAACGTTTCGATGGGCTGGGAGGAAATTATCGAAGGGCCGCCGATTGTTCGTCGATGCCACGAAGCAAGGTGTATACCGATTCCGCGCGATACCTTCGAGTTCCAAGCGGCGCGATCGCGGGGCGCCCGTTAATGAAACGTCCAATTGTCGCGCAGCTGATTAATCGTCGTTTCTATCGGCGGGGCGAGATCTCGCTTTAATTTAATTGCCATCATCGAGCAACTCGAGGAAGCGACCTCCTTCCCGCTACGCGAGCCGTTCCTTTCTCCCGTACGTACGGGGAGAAGCTTATACACGGCCCCCTTGACGCCGCTGGTTAATTAACTCGGGAGACCCGCCGAACGAGAAATAAAGTTTCAGTGGTGACGAGGGATATCCCTCGGCGTCTTCGATATTCGCGTTTCGGGTCAACGGGTACGCGAGAAACCGATCGAGTTGCGAACTAAAGCGACACGAATCGTTCTTGTTCGAAATTTCATCGGTTAACTGATCCGCTGGTCTGGAGGACGAGACCTAACTCAGACCTAATCCAGACCACGGTGATTTTCACCCTTTGATTGGTATCGTTGTTTACAGTCAGTCTGTAATAAATATGAGCGTTCAGAGGGCACCTATGCAAGGTCTTCCAAGCACAACGAGCAGTTTCGCATCGTTGTTGCTTACAATTGATCAAGGTTAACGGGACCTCGAAAATTCGCTCGACGTTCCAGCAATGCTGTGCAAATCCCTTCGATGGAAAACTTTGCTCGTAATTTTCCTAGACTGCAAGATCTCGAGCGTGCGACATCGATGTTTACTCAAGATCGCACCGAAGTGCACAAAAAGCGAATTTCGAGCAATTCGAACGGTAATCCCGCTAATAGGAATTGTACTCGTTTGTATCGGGTTGTTTGGAAAGTAATTTTGTTTTCCAAAATGGAGAATATGTAATTTAATAAAATGTTTATACACTTTAAAAGAATCGTGTTTCATTTTCTCCAAAAAAAAAATGAAATGACTTTCCGAACTACCTAATAATTTATCTAGAATGCAAAATCTCGAGCATGCGACCTCGATATCTTCTCAAGATCGTACCGAAGTGCGATTCCTGCCAATAAGAATCTTACTCATTCGTAATTTATTTAGAATGCAAGATCTCGAGAGTGCAAGCTCCATGCTCGTAGATGTCTTCTCAAGATCGCACCAAAGTGCCCAAAAAGCAAATATCGACGAATTTGAACGATAATCCTGCCAATAAGAATTTTACTCATTCCTAATTTATCTAGAATGGAAAATCTCGAGAGTGCAAGCTCAGTATTCGTAAATATCTTCTCAAAATTGCACCAAAGTGCCCAAAAAGCAAATATCGACGAATTCGAACGATAATCCCGCCAATAAGAATTTCATTCTTTCTAATTTATCTAAAATACAAGATTTCGAGCGTACGATCTCGATGCTCGTAAATATCTTCTCAAAATCGCATCGAAATATACAAAAAACGAATTTCGACAAATTCGAACGATAATCCCGCCAATAGGAATTTCATTCTTTCTAATTTATCTAAAATACAAGATTTTGAGCATACAATTTCGATGGTCGTAAATATCTTCTCAAAATCGCACCAAAGTATACAAAAAGCAAATATCGACGAATTCGAACGATAATCCCGCCAATAGAAATTTCTTTCTGTCTAATTTATCTAAAATACAAGATTTCGAGCGTATAATCTCGATGCTCGTAAATATCTTCTCAAAATCGCACCAAAGTATACAAAAAACGAATTTCAACGAATTCGAACGATAATCCCGCCAATAGAAATTTAATTCTTTCTAATTTATCTAGAATACAAGATTTCGAGCGTACAATTTCAATGCTCGTAAATATCTTCTCGAAATCGCACAAAAGTATACAAAAAACGAATTTCAACGAATTGGAACGATAATCCCGCCAATAAGAATTTCACTCGACCGTAATTCGCTTGACAGAGTCTCGAGGTTGCGACCTGAACGCCCATAGAAATCCTCTCGCGGTGAAAAGCAAAAGGGAAACGCGCGTCCTCGCGAGCTCTCCGAGGATGAAAGAGCGAGCGTTCTTATTCACGAAGTCGGGGAGCGAGTAAAACGGCCGGGAACCGGGTGACACAGCGCGACACGTTCGTTTGTTTATATCGGGCAAATTAGATTAATATTCCGCGAACGTTCCGCGGCGGGCGTCCGCGCCGGCGCGTACGATTCTATGGTTTTCACGCGCGCCTGCCATGCAACGCTCGGCGTCCACTTTCGTCTCTTTCTGTTCCAACGGGTCGTGCATCGTCGCGGGTCGCGCAACAGGAAGATTACACAGTGTCGTTGGTCGCGGCTCGACAACGCGACAGCGACGCAAGATGAATGCTCCACGCTTTCGCGTACCCGCTCCCTGGGCGGGACGCGCGTTTCTTCGCGGGCCGTGCTCGAGAGCGCCGCGCATCTATGATGAATGCTCGATGTTAACCGAAACGATAATTCAGTTGAGACTACCGCTAGTCCGCGACACACCGGCTCTCTCCGTTACACAGAGTACAACGCGAGGATCCCTTCAGTCGCTATGGACAAAGTGTATAGACCATTTTCCTAGAGATTTATTTTGCTTTTTGTACTTTCCTGCTCGATTTGAGGTTCGATTTTGAGAGAACTTGGAGGAAATTGAAAGATTGCGAATTCTCGTTTACCATTGTCTTTTGTGAATTAGTGTATGGTACCTAATCTAGACCTAACTCTTCTCTGTATATATTTGTGTCTTTTTTGTACAATTTGTGATCTTACTTTTTTGAGAAATTGGAGGAAATAGAAAGATTGCGAATTCTTGTCTACCACTGTCTTTTGTGAATTAGGGTATGGTACCTAATCCAGACCTAACTCTTCTCTGTATGTATTTATGTGCCTTTTTTCTACAATTTGTGATCTTACTTTTTTGAGAAGTTTGAGGAAATAGAAAAATTACAAATTCTCGTCCACCACTGTCCTTTGTGAATTAGTGTATGGTACCTAATCTAGACCTAACTCTTCTCTGTATGTATTTATGTGCCTTTTTTCTACAATTTGTGATCTTACTTTTTTGAGAAATTGGAGGAAATTGAAGATTGTAAATTCTCGTTTACCATTGTCTTTCGTGAATTAGTGTATGGTACCTAATCTAGACCTAACTCTTTGTATATATTTGTGTCTTTTTTGTACAATTTGTGATTTTACTTTTTTGAGAAATTGGAGGAAATAGAAAGATTGTAAATTCTCGTTTACCACTGTCTTTCGTGAATTGGTGTATGGTACCTAATCTAGACCTAACTCTTTGTATATATTTGTGTCTTTTTTGTACAATTTGTGATCTTACTTTTTTGAGAAATTGGAGGAAATAGAAAGATTGCGAATTCTTGTCTACCACTGTCTTTTGTGAATTAGTGTATGGTACCTAATCTAGACCTAACTCTTCTCTGTATGTATTTATGTGCCTTTTTTCTACAATTTGTGATCTTACTTTTTTGAGAAGTTTGAGGAAATAGAAAGATTACAAATTCTCGTCCACCACTGTCCTTTGTGAATTAGTGTATGGTACCTAATCCACACCTAACCCTTCTCTGTACATATTTAAGTGCCTTTTTCCCAATTTGTAGTCTTACTTTTTCGAGAAGGAAATAAATGAAGAAAGTAAATAGAAAGATTGTAAATTCTCGTCCACAACAGTCCTTCGTAAATGAGTATACGATACCTAACACAAACCTAACCTTCTCTGTATATATTTATGTGCCTTTTCCTCAATTTGTGATCTTACTTTTTCCAAAAGTTATAGGAAATAGAAAAATAGTAAATTCTCGTCCACCACTGTCTTTCGTGAATTAGTGTATGGTACCTAACCCAGACCTAACCCTTCCCTGTACATATTTAAGTGCTTTTTTCCCAATTTGTAGTCTTACTTTTTCGAGAAGGAAATAGATAGAGAAAATAGATAGAAAGATAGTAAATTCTCGTTCACCCCTGTCCTTCGTAAATAAATATACAAAATATTCTGAAAATAGTGGAAACACTATTTGGACGATAGATTCTGCGTATTAAAACACAATGAGAAAAGTTTGCGTAACTTTAAATTACTTTTACGTAACATTTTTCCTACAAATCGAATTTCTTCCTCCTTCGGTACCCCTGTCTTCGTGCATAAATACAGAAGACGTACCGTATCGTGAAAAGCACTTCGAGAAGGATAGATTTCTACGGTTCGTCCGCAATGGTCCCGGTTCTCGCTCGCGTAAAGACGCCGGGCGTAGGAGACGAGGGACCCTCGACGAGTATAATTATTAGTCACGCTGTGGTCAGGGGATATATACCTGGATGCAGCCACGACCTGACCGAGACCCGGCGTAGATTCCATGTTATTTCCGCTGATTACATTCATTATCGGATTTAAAGTTAGCAGACCCTTAGTTAGAAGCATTCCGAGCGCGTCTCGTTGGCCCCGACTCACGAGTCGGAGTCTTTCGGGCCTAGCTTCGACCTAAGAGCACTTCGTATCGATCGATCTTTTTATTTCGACGAACGTTAGAAGATTACTTTTGCCCGTTAACGATGACTCGATATCAGAATCCGTGGTTTTTACAACCCTCTCGACACATTTTCAACTTTCTCGTTTCACGAATTTCATTAAACTGTCCTTATTTCCATGTAGCTTCTTCCATCCTTTTCTAGAAAATTTTCCTTTAAATCCGCACACTGTCGATCGTATTGCTCGTGCACTAGACTGGACACTTTATCGATTTCAAATTTTCTAAAAAAGAGACAGTCCCAGATTACATCATTCATCGATTCAAAATTTTCTAAAAAGGAGATAGTCCCAGATTACATCATTTATCGATTCAAAATTTTCTAAAACAGAGACAGTCCCAGATTACATCATTTATCGATTCAAAATTTTCTAAAAAAGAGACAGTCCCAGATTACATCATTTATCGATTCAGAATTTTCTAAAAAAGAACTTCTACAAACAAGGTACACCTAGTCTCTCATTCTTCTCGTTTAGAAATTTTTCCATCGTTCTCTTATGCAGTTCTCCATAAAATCAACGCGTTACCGATTTCACCTCGTGTAGATATTCCTCACGATTGATCGACAGAAAATTTTCTACGAAATAGTCGCATCCGACGATTCCCCTATACCAATCTCGAGCTCGCTCCATAGTTTCCAAAGCTTTCGAAACACGATCTCCGATTCGAAAATTCGCGGGTTCGTCGCGTCCAAGGATCGTTCCTCTTCCTCTCTGGAGGCTGTTCGCTCGCGCGTTCACTATTTACGAGAATCGTCGCTCGCGCTTATCGCGGGCAAATGTTACGCCCACGCACGATAATGCGAGTTGCCCGGGTCGTGTATCGCGGGGCGAGGGAGAATAAATAAAGAAAAATGTACGCTTTACTCGCGTCCGAAAATCGGCGCGCTTTCGTCGTCTCGCGGCGGAGATACCGGCGCGAGACGTCGCGCGGGTGTGATCCGCTCGAATCTTGTGAGCCTTGGGTCGTCCCGGGTCATCGGGTGAATGCAAAATATTTGCTGAAACTACGCGTGTTTACTCGGTAACAACGACGCGGAACGCGCTACGATTTTTCGACGACACTCGAAGAGTTTTCCCCCCGTGGGCCGCGACGCGCGCCTCGACGTCATCGACGATGAACATCGATGGAAATAGAACGTCGATAATCGCTCGACGAACGATCGAGATACTCGAAACCGATTGCGAAACTTTTTCGCGACCAACGACAAGAACCGATCTAGGGTAACTGTCGAGAATCGCGAGAATGTCGCGATCGTGGATCGATTTCAAAGATCTTGTCGACTCGGACTACTTTGTCGACTATTGTTCGGCGTACGGGTCCATTTTGACCCGTTTGATCCTTCTCACGAGAAATCACGAAGGAAGAAACGTCGATCGAAACCCCCGTATTCGAGCGTGAAGCGGTGAGGTTCGAGTATGGGTCAGAATGGACCCGTAGCTCGCCACTCATCGGTCGAAAGTACACGATAAACGTAACGATTATTCGAGATAAGAAAGTACACTTGTAAAGGTAAGTGTACAGTCGAAATATTAATCTACCAAGAAAAGAAACGAGTTTCATCGTACGGCGAAACATTATCTTACCCTTCTAAACGACTACTAAACGTTGTACCAATATTTGGAAGTAACTGTCACTTGTTACTTTTTTGATAAAATGTTAGAAAATGATCATTCACAAGCCGAGTAGACAATGTAATCTGAGGATTCAATTTTTGTATTTACGAACGACGTTTCCTGATTTCTCGATCGCGAACAAAGGTGGGCTCGTCGCTCGTAAAAGGACGCTCGGTTAAATGGACGGTGACTGATTCAATCGCGTCCACGAAACGCGAGATGTGTGAAATGTTCAAATAGAAACGATTTTGGCAATCTTTTTGCCAAAAAACGTCAAACTTCAGTGAAAATTCTCATCACTTATCGTGTATATTCTTTCACAGTACGTATGTATGTATGTATTCTCAAAGAATACATACATGTACTCTGAAAGAATATTCTCAAAGAATACATACATTTACTCTGAAAGAATATTCTCAAAGAATACATACACGTACTCTGAAAGAATATTCTCAAAATATACATACACGTACTCTGAAAGAATATTCTCAAAGAATACATACACGTACTCTGAAAGAATATTCTCAAAGAATACATACATTTACTCTGAAAGAAAATTCTCAAAGAATACATACACGTACTCTGAAAAAATACACACGAAAAGTGACGAAAATCGCTCGTCCGGAATTACTCGATCCCCGGTAACGAGAAAACGAGACTCGTTTAACGCGTGTTTAAACGAGACGCCGAAAGTTTAATCGACGATATCGCGCGTAGTTCGTTATCTGTCGCCACACGGTTCTCCCGAGAGAGCGGATCGAGGAAACGTTAACGAGAACGTTTTTCAAAAAGAAAAATTCCTTTCCTATTCCGATAACCAACCGCGCGTTAACCTCGCCGAGCGAGTAGCCGCGCGATCGACGAACAACGTCTGAGACGCCCACACCGATAGTTACGCAAACAACGATAATCCCCGCTTATCGGCATTTATTTATAAATCTCGCTCGGACGACTCGTTTAAACCTTTCGTTTGATCGACGCGCGCACCGGTTTCCGCAGCTAACAAAGAAACGCCGGTGTTCAGCGACGTTTCGGATAACGAATCGTCAGACCGCATCAGACACTGCAACGCGATGACGCGAGTGCGCTATCTCTGTCACGTAATCAACGTAATCGAGTCACGTTGAAAATCGAGGTACACTCGAGAGGAATAATCGTTAACACGGTATCGTGGGTTATGGTACATTATTTAGGGAAAAAATTATTGCTCGATCGTGGAAGTACATCGAAGTTTGATATTGCATCAAGAGTGCATCATCTACGATGCACTGTTGCTGTGTGTCGCGAATTTACGTAAGAGAGATATATTGAAAATTAAAGTACACTCGCGAGAAAAATTTGTTGGCGAAGTACTGTGGGTTATGGTCTATTATTTAGGGGAAAAATTATCGCTCGACCGTGGAAGTACATCGATGTTTGATATTGCATCAAGAATGCATCGTCAACGCATCGTGGATGTATTCGTGCTGTGTGTCGCGAATTTATGTAAAAGAGATATATTGAAAATTAAAGTAAAGTATTTTTTCTCATGAGAAAAATTTGTTGGCGAGGTACTGTGGGTTATGGTCTATTATTTAGAGAAAAAATTATTCCTCGATTGTGGACGTACATCGAAGTTTGATATTGCATCAAGAATGCATCGTCAACGCATCGTGGATGTACTCTTGCTGTGTGGCGCGAATTTACGTAAGAGAGATATATTGAAAATTAAAGTATACTTGGAAGAAAAATTTGTTGGCGAGGTACTGAAGGTTATGGTCTATTATTTAGAGAAAAAATTATTACTCGACCGTGGAAGTACACCATAGTTTGATATTCTATCAAGAGTGCATCGTCCACAATTTGTGGACGAAAAATTTGTTGGCCAGGTTATGGTCCATTACTTGTGAAAAATCTGTTCCCTCGACTATCGTCTCTGAGTAGGTACATCGAAGCTTCATATCGTCCACGATGTACACTTAGGCTACCTCTTAAGCTACTCACTAGAGTCACAGTAGAAATCGAGACACCCTCGCGAAGAAAGCTCATTACCGCGGTACTGTAGATTACTGAAAAACATCGTCAAAAATTCTCAAAGAATACATACATACGTACTCTGAAAGAATATACACGAAAAATGACGAAAATTTTCACCGAAGTTTGCTGTTTCAAAAATATTGTCAAAATCGTTTCTATTTTAACATTACACGCGCCCATAGTCGCCACGAGCGATTGAACGCGATTTCAATTGCATTTTCTTCCCAATGCGTTCAAATTCTCGTACACCGAACGAACAGGCACGATCGTTCCCAGTAAACGTTCGTTGTAAACGCGATTCTCTCTCGTCCTCACTCGAAGCGTGAGTTTTGTCGCGGATGGTGAACCGACGAAACAGAAAAGAAAGAATTGCAAATCACGTCGAATCGATATCGCGAATTCTCTCACGAAGCTCCGTCCGTGCGACCTGGACACGAAATTCGACAACTCGTCGAGTGATCATCGCGTGCCGATCGCGTGCTACGCGCCATGGCGTTTCGCGAAACGAGCGCTATCGACCGGTCAATTACCACCTGCAATATACGTTTCCGATTAACATATTATATTTACTCCGGTATAATTAATCGGTTCGGGGGGTCGGGCTAGTGGTCGTCGCGGCACGTTCGGCGATGGTGGTGCTTTCCACGCTCGCGATGAAGCGGTACGAAGGAGGAACGGAGAACAATAAACGCAAAAGGTCCGCGAACGCGCGAGAAGTCAGCCTCGGCTCGTCCTCGAGGAAATCGCAACCCGCGACGAAACCCGCGCGGTTCCTAATTATTATCGAAGGTCCGTTGCGTGGGCTTCGGACGTTGAATATATCGGCTCGGAAGAAGCTCGATATATCCGTGCTCGGCCGCTATCAATACATTAATTAAAACATCGTTGCACGGGCGCGGCTGACAGCGCGCTCACGCCCAGGACCGATCGCTCGAATATAACGCCTCGCGCGTTTTTCTCTCTTCTTGTTACACGTTTTGTTTCCTTTAACCCCCAGACGTTCCCACACCACCGCTCACGAGTCATCTTATTTTCCAATTTTTATCCCTTCGGGCCCATCGGTTCGTTCTCGCGCTACCAAGTTGTTTATCTTTCCTCGTTTTTTTCATTTCTTTTTCTTTCATGCGTTCCTCCGTACGTTACACCGCCAACAGCGTGGAGTCACTTTATTCTCCAATTTTTGTCCCTTCAGCAGCATTGGTTCGTTCTCTCGCTTCCAAGTTGTTCATTTTTCTATTATTTATTTCTCCAATTTTTTTTTACAGTTTTGTGTAATTTATTTTTCATCTTTTCTTACGTTTCATCACATATCCCCCCATAACAATGGTCGAGTCACCTTGTTTTCCAATTCTTGTCCCTTCAGCACCATTGGTTCATTCTTTCGCTCCCAAATTGTTCATTTTTGTATTATTTATTTCTCCAATTATTTTTTACGATTTTGTGTAATTTATTTTTCATTTTTTCTTACGTTTCATTACACATCCCCTCACCACAATGGTCGAGTCATCTTCTTTTCCAATTCTTGTTCCTTCAGCACCATTGATTCGTTCTCTCGTTTCTAAGTTGTTCATTTTTTATATTATTTATTTCCAATTTTTTTTTTCGTTTTTGTGTAATTTATTTTTCATTTTTTCTTACGTTTCATTACACGTCCCCTCATCACGATGCTCGAGTCATCTTCTTTTCCAATTTTTGTCCCCACAGCTCCATTGGTTCGTTCCCTCACTCCCAAATTGTTCATTTCTCTATTATTTATTTCTGCATTCCTTTCGTATTTTTCTACGATTTATTTTTCATTTTTTCTTACATTTCACCACACATCCCCTCACCACGATGCTCGAGTCACCTAATTTTCCAATTTTTGTCCCCTCAGCTCCATTAGTTCGTTCTCTCGTTTCCAAGTTGTTCATTTCTTTCTTTCTTTCTTATCATTTCTCCCTTCCTTTTACGTTTTTCTACAATTTCTTTTTAATTTTTTCTTACGTTTCACCAGACATCCCCTCACCACAATAATCGAGTCACCTTGTTTTCCAATTTTTGTCCCTTGGAGCCCACCGGTTCGTTCCCTCGTTGGCTGGTCCGCTCGCATTCCATCCCTGGCCGGCTCCAACGCGCCGGGATGCTTGCCGGTGCGCGCACGGCAATCGCGTTCGCGTCTTCCGCGTGAATTAATCACGCGCCTCCGCGGGGCCGCGCTTCTCGAGATACCGTCGTTCGGAGACGTGTAGATCGGAATTGCTCGCGTCTCCGGTTCGAGTAAAAAATTGCCGAATCAACGAATTACGCACGGAGCGCGCGAGGGTTGCGCGAGAACGTCGGAGATAAAACCGTGAGCTCGTACGTGTAAAACCGAGAACGGTGCACCGTGTGGTTAATTAACCCTTTCTCTCTACACGGGCTCCGTGCACCGATGTTTCGACGAAATTCGAACGATAAGGGCACTTGGACATCGAAGAAGTCTCTTCGCGGGGCACGGAGGATTTTCATCGCTTCGAGGCGCATCGAAATTATTATTACATTATCTACCGACCAGTGAGCCGTTTCTACTCTCGCGGGAACGTATAATACGAAGAAAGAAACTACACGGTAGCGTAATTGATAGCCGATCCTCGTCGCTGGACAACGAAGAGATTACGTTTCAATCGAGAGGATACAACGACGCGAAAATCAACGGGAAACTTTCCAAGTGGACGACCTATCCGATTGTAATCCCTTTGACTTCACCGAACGAAAGTAATGCTTTCCACGCGAAAAGAAAGAACGCAAGTGTACGGTCGGCTATTGTCGTTTATCGCGCGTGTTTTCAACGCTGCTACGATATCGCGGCACGTGGGCGAGTTTCGCGCTCAGAAGCACGAGAGTCGATTCGCGACGCGCTGGAATCTAATTATCGGAAGAAATACTTCGGACCAATGTACGAGATTTTTCTTTCGTAAGTCACGCGCCGATCGTATCGCTCCGTTTCGACGTTCCTTTGTTTTAAAGTACCGTGGAGTCGATCGGTTGCACCGAAGACGTCGCGCGTGATCGTGATTTCTGTTTTTTTTTTATTTTTCAATTTCTTCCAACTCTTCGAGGGACCATGGACGCACGTCTCTTCGAAAATAAATCTCTCGTCTTATTTCTTTACTTGTTTATCATGCGTGTAAGGAAATCGATAAAAGAAAGAAACATATTAGAAATATATCATTAGAAACTAGAAATATTAATAACGATTCGATTAGAATGTTCTGGATCTGGTTTTCGAGCAAGGAAATTTTAACGTGAAAATTTGTCTACTGTTTAATTCAGCGTAGAAAAAATTACAATTATAACCTACTCTTCGACGGAGTACACTCTAGCTAAAAAATATTCCATCCCCAGTGATCTATTTCAGCTGAGAATATTCACCACTCGTAGGGTTAAATAAACTGTACGATCGTTCGAATATTCGTTCAAATAAACGTTCATCACGAGGAAATGTAACGCTTTCGGACAGTGTCGAGGCTCCGGTGAGTCTGCCGGGTTTACGACACGGGCCAAAAAACGACACTCGATCGAATAAGAAAAGTTTAACACCGATCTCGAGTAGCGACGAGACTCCGGTGAGTTTACCAGGTTTACGACACGGGCCAAACAAAAAAGCGACTGCTTCTTCGCGTAACAGCTGCAACTCTCCTGCAGGGGACAGTAATTCGATATTGTTTGATCGAAACTTCACGAGGAAACTTGTCCAGGAAAGATAATTTGCACTTTTCCATACGTAAAGGAACACATCGTACAAGTGTACGTTACAACGATCAGAATTGTAGGGTGAAAATGATTCGATGAGTGAATATCTTTGCTTGTCTACGAGTTCTTCGTGCTCGTCCTCGTTGATTCGAACACGACGAAAGAATTGATTACACCGAATCAAACCGTCCGATAGAGGTGGATACCGAGGGTAGATAATTTTTTGTCCGTGAACACCCGATCAATCGAGCGATAGACGAAGCCTTTAGACTCCCATGAGCGCTACCGTGCACGGGTATTTATTTCGGAGCAGCTGTCCTCGCCGGGAGGGAAGTGCCAAATAACAAATCGATATTCGTATTGACCCACCGTAACGATCTCAATTTATAATATTAGCATACGTCGTTAACAAGTTATAATACGGTATCGAACAACGCACAAATTTCCTGTTACTTTCCGAACAGCGATATTCGTTACGGATGATAACGCGTTTTGTTTGAATTATCGCGTCTTACGAAAAAGTAACACTTTATCTCCGTGCGCGTTTAAAATTAAAGCAAGTGAGGTAACGTATACACGATTACTCTGTAAACAGTATTTTCTCGCTCGACTTTTTATTTTTTTCACCAGTTGCTCCGATACTGTGGGAATTCGAGACACTCGCGCGTAACAAACAACGCATCTTCTACGCGACAATTTCCTGGAATCGTTTCAAACCGAACTATCGATTAAGCGGAATCGCTGAAAGAGGAAAAATCTTACCAGTTATAAATGGAACAGTTCCGTGAAAATCTCGTAAATAGAAATCCCACGAATGCGAGAATTTTTCAACGAGAAAATTTCCACGACACGCGATCGCCATCGAATCGTAATCGTTCGCTCGATTGAAAGAGCAGTGTCTCTATTTGCAAACCGAAACTTGCGTAAATTGATCTCTCGTCGTGAAATAATCGTTATCGTATCTTGCAGAGACGCTCGAGACCGAAAGCAAGTCCCGTGCAATTCCAGAAAGGGTCGAAAACGACCCTTCGTCGAGACGTCATCCTTCCCAAGAGACGATTCTTAAAGCGTGTTATTTCAATCTTCCATACGACGCGTTGAAATCTCGTTCGTGTATTGTTTACAACGGTATCAAATGACACACCGCGGAACCTCCCTCGAAGTCTAACTGTTATGTAAATATTTTCGGCGAATCGTCGGAAATTGTTCGTGGATGTAGGTAACGCGATCTTCGTCGTCCCGCGTTCACGATGAAGAGGGAGCTGAAATTGCGCGAAGATCTACGCGCGTGTGCGTGTTACGTGTCGACGATGCAACCAGTTGCATGCGTCCGGTCGTACGCCACCACGATCGACCCTAGTTCGAACAGGGGTGGCGGAGACTCGAAACGAAGGAGGGAGGGAGGGACGGACGGGGTGAGAAGCTCGAGGGAAAGGAAAACGGAGGGTGCTACGCGGGCCGAGTTCCTTTTGCAAGGGAGGAGTCCGCGTCGGTGACGTAGACGAGGAAGCGGAGGAGGTGGAGAAGAAAAGGGGAGGAGAGGAATCACAACGCGGCGTGGGAATCAGAAGGGAGAGACCGCCTCGCCACCCCTCTTACACGTCCCTTCGGAGGGCGAGTTTTGCAAAACTCGAGACGCAGTCGCCGACGACGATAATCGTTGCTACTACGCAGTCGGTCCTCGCGTGGGCCAACGGCGACCGTGTTTTCCTCGCGAATTCGTTCAAGGACCATCGTCGAGGATACAGCTACGTTTCGCGCCCGCTACGTTTCACGAAGACTACACGTGGACACTGGTGCGGACGAACGAGAACCTTGCCGAACGTTTCGCGTATTTACCTTCGAGACGTGTGGACATCCGAGAAACTTCGATTGGTGGTATCCGAGAGTGGTCTCTTTCGTGTACTTATTTTCGAGACACGTGGACCCAGTGTGGACATCCGAGAAATTTCGATTCGTGATTTTCAAGAGTGGTCTCGTGTAACATTTCGAGACACGTGGACCTAGTGTGGACATCCGAGAAATTTCGATTCGTGGCCTCTGAGAGTGGTCTCTTTCGTGTACTTATTTTCGAGACACGTGGACCCAGTGTGGACATCCGAGAAATTTCGATTCGTGATTTTCAAGAGTGGTCTCGTGTAACATTTCGAGACACGTGGACCTAGTGTGGACATCCGAGAAATTTCGATTCGTGGCCTCTGAGAGTGGTCTCGTTCCTGTGTTTCTTTTCGAGACGCCTGAACATCCGAGAAACTTCGATTCGTGACTTTTAAGAGCGGTCTGTTCATTTTCGAGACACGTGGACCCAGTGTGGACATCCGAGAAATTTCGAGTGGCCTCTGAGAGTGGTCTCGTTCGAGTACTTGTTTTCGAGACGTGTGGACATCCGAGAAACTTCGATTCGTGACTTTTAAGAGTGATCTCGTGTCCCTTTCCGAGACACGTGGACCCAGTGCGAACATCCGAGAAATTTCGATTCGGAGCTCTCGAGAACGGTTCCGTACGTCAGTCCACTGTCGAGGACACCCGAGAAACTTCGATTCGTGGTCCTCGAAAGTGGTTTCGTAATTATTTTCGAGACAAGCTCAGTGTCTACATCTGTACATCCGAGAAATTTCGATTCGTAGCCAGCGAGAGTCGTCTCGTTCGAATATCTGTTTTCAAGCCACGTGGACACTGTGAGAAACGGACGAGTACAATCCTTGGCATTCATCTCCGATCTACTTTTCGTAACTGTTTCGGAGACAGGCATCGAAAAAATTTCGATCGTGAATCCTCGTCAGTGGTCTCGTAATCGTTTCGGAGACACGTGGACCCTGTAGAGAACGGACATCGACCACGCCGGTGATCTTTCTCGTGCATCGGTGTCGATTCGAAAATCCGAAACTATTATCGAACATGGTCTCGGAATGGTGGAACTAACGTACCCTGCGGAAGATCAAGACAGAGGAATCAAAGTGGTGAGTAAAATATACGCAAACGCGACCCCGAATCCTTCGTTGTTAGACACAATAACGAATAATTTCCTCTTGGAGTAAACAATGATTGGAAACGGTACACGTGGTACACGTGATCGAACGATAGATCGTTTTTCGAGCCAAAAAAGCGTGTCGCGGGATCTTCCTTCGGGAAAGGTCCCGCGTTCCGGTGTTTCCCGCAACAAGGTTCTCTGGAACGTCGTGTAAACGAATCTCCAACGCGGTACCGTTGGTTGGTTCCGCGGAACGGGCTCGCGTAAAGCAAACCGGGTGGAAAAACCGCGCGAACGCGAACGCGAACGCGAACGCGCGGGAAGAAAAGCGGGCACGGGCGAAGCAGGAAAGCGGCTGCGGAGAAGAGTTGCCCCGCGTGAACCTACGCGGTGAGTAGGGGGCCCGGGAGGAACGAGGGGAGGTCATCCCCTCTTCGGTTGACCCTCTCTCTCCCCCACCATGGTCTCGCGTGTCGCGTGTCCTACCTCCCACTCCACCTACCCCACGTACCGCACACCGACGCGAATCGGCGAAACGCACACACCGATCGCCGCGCCTCGGGGAAACGAGTCAATGTGCATCTGCGAGCGGTTGCAGTTGGTGCGTGGTGTTCCGCGCTCGGTAGAGAGACGAGGACGAGGTTACCACCGCCACCACCACCACCGCCGCCACCGCCACCGCCGCTTCTGCTGGTGCTGCTGGTGCTGGTGCTGCTGGCGGGAACCAGCGAGGAAAAAAAAAGGGGAGGTACTGTAGGTGGGTTAAGGGCGGAGGGGTGAAGGAAGAGAAGAGCGAACGCGAGAGTCCCGAAGAGAGGAGAGCAGACCAGCAGAGGGTAGACCGTGGTGGTATCCGAGGGGGTGGGGGCGAGGCGAGGGAACGTCGTACGTGTTTCGAGGTGCACGCACGCACTCGGTGTGTTGGCGGCCGGCGCACGTGTGCTGGACAGAGAGAGAGAGAGAGAAAGAGGAACGAGCCCGCCAGAGGAGCGGACGAGAGAAGCGGACGAAGGAGAGAGAGGTGACTCTCCTCGGGGCTTTAGTTGCCGACTGTCCGCTACTACGCGCGGTGTTACGCCATCGTCATCGTTGTCGCCCTTCTCCTTCTACTTCTCCGCGCTCCCGGCGCTCCTTTTCGTCTTCCTTTTCCGCTCGCGCTTCCGCCCGTCGCGCCGCGTGTACCTCTCTCACCTGTTGCGGCGCGGTTTTCTACGGTGCGGGCCGTGTCGTCGCGCCGAAACCATCGAACACGCGCCGCGGTGAAGCGAGCTACCCAAGCCGGGGGGAAAAAAAACACGAGGGGTGAAACCCGTGTTGGACAACGATCGCGGCCACGGTGAATCGGCGAACAATTCGGCGAAGTAACGCGACACGGAAACGCACGAACGACACGGAGAGACGATTCGGCACCGAGTCACGGGGGTGACTCGTGATACGAAGACACTGGAAAGCGTGTTTCGTCGGTGACGATTCGCGCGTGACGCGTCCTAGCAAGGTCGTGGATCCGATCGGACGTGGTTCGAGAATCATTGACACTGGGAAAGTCGTCGCGTCGGTGCTGCTATGTCGCGTGCCGCGCGCTCGCTCGTGTGTCGCGAGTCGTGTTTGTTTGCCGCTCGGAGCGTTCCGTGACACGGTGACCGACAATATTATGAGAAGTTTGACAGGCACACCGTGGTGGAATCCAAGTTAGAAACCGGCCTGGAAATCGGTGCTCGGATCTCGAGGACCGTGCGCGGGCAACCGAATGCGTCGCGACGGTTCCTTCGACGTATCGATAACCAACCGGCGATATTTCAAGCGGCCTGGACGCGTTACGTGGAAACGGACCCGCGTACCGTTTCACCGGGACCAGAGGAACAAAAGACGCGAGCGAGTTTCATGAAACGAGCCAAGTGGAGAAGCGATACAAGTGACGTGTGCCCGGTAGAGCGCGTCTCTCGTCGCCACGATTGAACCACCGTCGACAAGCGGATTCACGCTGCCGTCTGCACGAGAGGTGAGGCTAATCTATATTCCGCGGCTCGAGTAAACAGATCCAGAGTTCTCTGAACATTTTACGCGTCCTAATGACAAACGTGGGGAATCGATCGCGTCTATGATCGAACGTTTCGACGAATTGACTTGTTGCGAACGACGTTCAAGTTTCGTACATCGTGTGTCGTAGGTCCTCGAGAAAATTTCTCTGTTGGTATTAATCGCGTTCGCGATCGAATGTTTCGAAGAATTAACTCGTTGAGAATGATCCTCGAGTTTTGTACGTCGTGTGTCGTAGGTCCACGTGAAAATTTCTCTGTTGGTATTAATCGCGCTCACGATCGAATGTTTGGAAGAATTAACTCGTTGAGAACGATCCTCGAGTTTCATATATCGTGTGTCTTAGGTCCTCGCGAAAATCTCTTCGGTGAAATTAATCTGGACCACGATCGAACGTTTCGACGAATTAACTTATTTCGAACGACGTTCAACTTTCGTACATCGTGTGTCGTAGGTCCTCGAGAAATATTTTTCTGTCGGTATTAATCGCGCTCACGATCGAATGTTTCGAAGAATTAACTCGTTGAGAACGATCCTCGAGTTTCATATATCGTGTGTCTTAGGTCCTCGCGAAAATCTCTTCGGTGAAATTAATCGAGGCCACGATCGAGCGTTTCTGTTGGAATTAATTGGTCACGAAAGAACGCAAACGTAACTCGTATCGGAGCATCGTAGACCTTTGCGAAAATTTCTCTGTCGTTATTAATCGCGTTCACGATCGAACGTCGTTCTTCGCCGAATTGACTCGTTGCAAGGGGCCGTGAACGATGATTGAGGTTTCACCGTGGTACAGTGGTAGGTCCTTGGGAAAATTTCTCCACCGAAATTAATCGGGCGCGCGATCGTTCTTGTTCGAATTAATTGGTCGCGAAAGGGCGTAAACGGTGCTCGTATCGAAGTATCGTAGGTCCTTGGGAAAACATTTCTCCACCACGATAGCAATCGCGCTCAACATCGAACGTTCCTCGACGAATTAACTCGTTACAAACGAGTGTATCGAAACATCGTAGACTCGTTCGAAAATCTCGCGACGCGTATGGAAATAATTACGCGATTAATCGTATTTACGATCGAATCGTCGCGAAGGAAGAAGAGCAAGCTCGTCGTTTCGTCGTTATTGTGAAAACATGGTTGCACGTGAAAATCTTTCTACTTCGATGCACAGTTTGGTCGAACTGATTGGGAAACGAGGTTAAACGGTGCTCGTCGTTTCAAAGTCGTCTCGAAACATAATAGATACGCGCGAATACGTCTCTACGAGTATTGAAATAATCGCGAGGCACGATCGAACGTTCTTCCGCGAATTAACTCGTTGCAAAGGAGCCGTAAACGTTTCACCGTCGTATCGTAGATACTCGCGAAAATCTCTCGACGCGTATCGAAATAATTACCGAGAAACAGGGAACTTAATTGCCGCGCGCGATCCAACCGATCGAACCTTCTTCTCCGGGATTAACTCGTCGCAAAGCGAGGGTAGACAATGTTTATCGTTTCGCTATCGTATCCGAACCTCGTTGTATGTCCTCGCGAAAATCTACCGTATGGAAATAATTACTAGGGAATAAAATAATCGCTCCGAAATTAATTCGTTGCAAAGCGAGAGTGAACGATGCTCGTTGTTTGGTATAAAACATAAATATGAGTCGTTGGAGAAATTTCTCGATGAATATGAAAATAATTGCTCCAAAATCAATTTTTTTAAAGGAAGAGTAAACGATGTTTTTTATTTCATTAAAAACAAATGTATGTCCTTGGAGAAATTTCTCTTAGAATATGAAAATAATCGCTCCAGAATCAATTCTTTTAAAGGAAGAGTAAACGATGCTCTTTATTTCATGAAAAAGAAATATATGTCCTTGGAGAAATTTCTCTTAGAATATGAAAATAATCGCGACGAAATAGAACAATAGCTCCAGAGTCGATTTGTTGCAAATCAATAGTAAACGATCCTCGTCGTTACACCTAAAACATAAGTTTAAGTCCTTGGATAAATATCTCGACGAAAGTGCTCGAATATGAAAATAATCACAAGGAAACAAAAGGTTTGTGTATTTTTTCCCGAGGCCACTCTGGTTAAGCGTTTGGAGCAGCAGAATTGCGAAAAATTTTTTGCCTTCTCAACCATTTCTTGGTTTCAAACTCCCATATCTCGCGAACGGATTGACCTAACCCAAAAATTCCTGTTGTGTCTGAAAGTAGAAACTCGCCATGCTCCAGAATCAATTCGTTGCAAATCGTGAGTAAACGATCCTCGTCGTTACACCAAAAACAAATATAAGTCCTTGGAGAAATTTCTCTTAGAATATGAAAATAATCGCAAGGAAACAAAAGAATATCTCCAGAATCAATTCGTTGCAAATGGAGAGTAAACGATGCTCGTCGTTCCACCAAAAACAAATATAATTCCTTGGATAAATATCTCGACGAAAGTGTTCGAATTAGAAAATAATCGCAAGGAAACAAAAGAATATCTCCAGAATCAATTCGTTGCAAATGGAGAGTAAACGATGCTCGTCGTTCCACCAAAAACAAATATAATTCCTTGGATAAATATCTCGACGAAAGTGCTCGAATTAGAAAATAATCGCAAGGAAACAAAAGAATATCTCCAGAATCAATTCGTTGCAAATGGAGAGTAAACGATGCTCGTCGTGTCACCGAGAGCAAAGTCCTGGTGAAATTCTCCGGTCCACGATTGAAATAATCACCAGAAAGGAAGAGAATAAATCGCGCGTGGTATCGAATCGATCGAGCGTCCTTCTCCGGGATTAACTCGTCGCAAATGGCCGTGTAAAGTCGTCGTTTCAGCGTCGTCGTGTCGAAACGTCGCAGACCCGTGCGAATCGTTGTCGGTAAGCGTCGGTCCCGTTCAACAACCGGTGCCCGAGTATCGAGGAAGACGCATTCGTGCTAATTGCTCCGAGACGGGGGTGGAATGCCAGTCTTAACGAGTAGAGTCGTCGTTAAGACGAACGGTTGTTTTGCTTATCGTCGATCGCTAATTACCGGCACGGTCGTCGCGCCCGGTATCTCGCTTTCCATCGCCGATACTTATTCGCGTGCTCCTTTCCGCGTCGGTAATTAAATCACTCTTTGTTCTATTACATTCCTCGCGACTCCTGGGGTACGGGGAGGATCGAATGTAAAGCTGTCAGCGAGATAAGAGCGTTAACTTTACGGTTGGTTTTCGCAAAACGCGATCCGTTCGAACGAGCAAGAGAGAGAAAAAGAAAAAGAGAAAAAAAGAGAGAGAGAGAGAGAATGGTCCGTCGGTTGATATCGTTTACTGGAGGAGGTGAAAGATGAGAGGAGAAGGGGGTGAGGGAGAGAGAGGAGAGGAGAACGACGTTCGACCGCGGAGCACGTTTAACGAGCGGCAATAAAAATATCTAATAAGCTACTGGGAAAATAATTAATACCGGCAATAGCATTAATCGTGGCCATCGGCGCGGTAATTATATTTAAAGTACTACCGTTATACCTTTCCTCGTAAAATTCTACACCGCGGAGGCGATCGGTCTTTTATTTTTTTTTTTTTTCTTCTTTTTTTTCATCTTCCTCCCTTCCTCCCTGCGGTTCGAAGTCTGGTCGGTGCGCCGCGATGTGAAATTTTCGAGAGGGAGAAACGAAAAGGAAACGGGGAAGGGAGAAAATATGAGGGAAACAAAAAAAGAAAACGAGAGCAAAGGAAGGAACACGCCGGGCGGATATATCGCGTTAAAACCGCGGGAAAATCACGAAGGGTTCCGTCGTGCGAGCTTCGACCATGAGGCAGCTTCGAACGTAACGCGGCAACTGGGGGACGGCCGTGTAAATCAAGCGGCACGGGTGTCTGGCCCAACGCGGGAAAAAGAACGTAAAAGAAGAGAGACGTTGGCCCCCTCTCTCGCTCTCTCTCTCTTTCTCCACAATGCAGATATGCGTGCCACGGGCGTCGCGTAATAACGATACTTTCGTAATTCACGCGAACCGAGCGTGAGCGTTACGTAACCGGCGAACGCGGCGAAATATTCGCGGAACGTCGCTACGAGCCGAAACTCGAAATGTCGCGACGAGTCGAACGATCCTACGCGATCTTCCAGTCTTTCATACAACTCGTGGTTGTGTTTCAATCGTCGGGCATCGCTCGGTGAAAATCGTCCGTTTCTCTCTTCCCTCCCCTTAGGTTTTCTCCTAACCCTGGCCGGACCGCGTGCTTTTATTTTTGCGCTGGGAATATAATTATTGCTTTCCATTAACGAGTGCCCCGGGTATTATTACCCCGCTATTAAAGAGTCCGATTAATTGGCTAGTCCGGCGTGGAAGGTGCTCGCGGTAATAAGCCATCCACGGGGTGATCACGAACACGGGTCCGAGAGAACGGCTGCAGTATGTTAACCGAGTTAATTAACTTATTTTCGATCGGGGAGAGGGTTGACATCGGCGTTGCGGTAAACGACGGAAGCTTGCTCGCTCTAACTCTCTCTCTTTCTCTGACTCTTCCTCTCTAGTGTTCTCTCTCTCCCTGTTTCTCTCTGAGGCTCTTTCTCTTATTTCTCTTGCTCTCGCTCTTACTCTCTCTGGCTCTTCGTTGCTTTTTCTCTTGCTCCATCTAGCTCTCCATTGCTTCTTCTCTTGCTCTCTCTTGCTCCCTCTAGCTCTCCGTTGCTTCTTCTCTTGCTCTCTCTTGCTTCTTCTCTTGCTCCCTCTTGCTTCTTCTCTTGCTCCCTCTAGCTCTCCGTTGCTTCTTCTCTTGCTCCCTCTAGCTCTCCGTTGCTTCTTCTCTTGCTCTCTCTTGCTCTTTCTAACTCTGTCTACCACTCTTTAGCTCTCCCTTACTCTTTCTTGTTTCTCTCTCTCTCTCTCTCTTGCTTCTTCTCTTGCTCCCTCTAGCTCTCCGTTGCTTCTTCTCTTGCTCTCTCTTGCTCTCTCTTGCTCTCTCTAACTCTCTCTACCACTCTCTAGCTCTCCCTTACTCTTTCTCGTTCTCTCTCTCTTGCTCTCTCTACCACTCTCTCTCTAGCTCACTTGTTCTCCCTTACTCTTTCTCGTTCTCTCTCTCTCTCTCTGTTTCACTGGCTAGCTAGGCAGCTCGCGTTTCTTCGTCCCGACTCGGAACGACCGAGTAATCCCCGTGGTTGATCCTTGGTGCGCAGCGGGATATCCCCGGCGACAGGACGGTTACACGGGCATTGAGGTACATCGACGAGTCGCGCGGCGGCCCGGTCAGCAGCACCGTGTTACCGTCGTAAAGAGATTCCAGAGCGGCTGACATCGCGCGGTAACATTGTAACCCCGGTTGGTATTCCGGTAGCATAGCAACCCGTGGCACACCGAGTACCGGCGGCAGCGGCACCGTGCCCGTAGCATTTATTACGATCTTCGCGATACGTAACAACGCCGCGTAGCGCGAGTAGAATCGTCTCGCGTGCCCAAAGTCGTTCGGTCTCCCGGGGACTAGCGCACTTACGCACGCACGCACGCACGCATGCACGCACGCACGCATGCACGCGTTCTTCTGCTCTCTTTCTCTCTCTCTTTCTTTCTCTCTCTCTCTCGAGTCTCCGATTTTGCATGCAACCAGGTTGAATTACGGCACGGCTGGCGGCCTTCGAAAGCGAATAATTACTACGGGAAATTGCCGCTTTGAAAAATTGGTTAATAACAGCCGGTAGGTTGGTTCGCGGAAACCCGCGGCTGGATGCCTCTACGCGGTCGCGGCCGCTTCCTGTTTCCCTTTCTCTCGACGAAACGTAAACGAACGAGGGAGACGATCTCGGTGACGAGCTCCCGGAGGGTGGTGGTAAGATAATTTCCGTTCGACGACGTCGATTTCCGCGTATCGACCGCCTCGCGACGAATCTACACGCTTTTTTCTCGAACGCGGCGCGTCGTACTCGCGCCGACGGCGCACGCGGAATTTCAAGATGTAACGGCGCGTTCATTGGTCGAGGGTTGGCCCACTCGTTCCAATTTATTCGCGACGCGCAGGGGATTATTATCGGGGTATGTATTTCGCCCGCGCACCCACCGCGCCGTACTGCACACGGTATCCGGGTACCCTGCGGTATCGGATCGTGTAAATCGAGTTCTTTAATGTTCCTCGTTCTTTTTCGGAGCATTATCTTTGTTCGAGATACCTCGTTCGCGATACTCCCGACCGCAACATTTCCATTTCGATAAGGAAAACCTTGGCGTGTTTACATTTTTCGCCCCGTAAGCAGCTGCTTTCCGCAGTCACCGTGTTTCCACCTGGAAGGAAAGACTTTTTTGCCGACGGCGGTGAATATTTCGCGAGAATTTCGATCAATTCGCTCGTTGGAGTCTGGAAGGGTACGACGATCCTGTACACCTTTGTCGATAGATGGAAACGATGTTCGGTGTTGCGCGAGTACTTTCAACAGGACGTTTTTCTTTTTTTCGTTTTATCGAGGTGCATAGAAATATTTCGAAACGATTGGTGTGTCAGCCCTTTGTGTGGATCGTTAATACTCGACTGTGAAATATACAACGCTGCTACGAAATATTGGAGCACTTTTTCGTTTTTCAAATAATCGAATATTTTTGGTATACGTTTTACCGTTAAAATGTTACTCCCGAGTATTGATCGGGGTTTGAGAGTAATTTCGAGCGAACGTTACAATTGTATCGAATTTTGCACGATTTATCGCTGTCGACTCTCGACGATCTATTTTCGTAAACGTCCTCGTTGAAGTGGCAATTTGTCGATAGATTCCGTTGCTCGAAAGACGGCTGTTGCTTGTCCGCAAAACAGCATCGAGGTAAATAAATCTCGACGATCGATCGCCGGAAGAAACGTATTCGACGAAACGATCGAACTCGATGCTCGTGAAGCGGCAGTTAACATACGTTCGTATTTCTCTGGTGACTACGGTTACGAGGCGCAATTTTTATCTCATTTATTGTATATAATTCCGGCTACTTAACGCGAGTCCGATAATTGAAACATTTCTCTATTTGATAAGATTAATATTAATAATGTACATCGGGTCTAAGTATCAATTCACGTTGCTGAAAAATCGATCACAGTTTTAAGGTTATGTTCGAAAATGAACGGTCACGGAGTAATTTACGAGGGAAGATTGCTGAAATCACGGAAACGATAAATATTAACTAGTCGGGACGTTGATCGGTGGTGGTGCCGTGGAAACTCGTGTACGCACGTTTTCTGTTCGAAAGAATAACGATGACCGGAATCATCTCGTTTTCCTCTATACGTAAATAATGTTCTTTCGTACGCGGTAGAATTAAATTTTTCTAACGTCCATCCTTTTTTTTTTCCGTACACTATATATAACGTTTTTCTCGAACGCGAGACAGTTAATTTTAATAAATCGGTGCGCACAAAAAAGCTTCGTTTCCTTCGAAAGGACGTTCCAAACGTTTCATTTCGTACGCGAGTAATGTTCTCTCAACGTAAGGGAGTTAAATTATCCTCGAATCGACCCGTACAAAAAAGCTTCTCGTAAAAATCGAAGGGCGCTCCAAAGCATTCAACAGTTCGCGTTTCTATACAAACAGCTGCAATTTCTATCTCGTACGCTAATGTACTTCCAACGTAAAAATTAAATTATTCTCAAATCGACTTAAAAAAGCTTCTCGTGAAAATCGAAGGATGCTCAAAAGCTTTGCATAGTAACCTTAACGTTCTCTTTTTTCTACAAACACGTGGAATCTTTATCTCGTACGTTAATATTCTTCCAACGCAAAAATTAAATTATTCTCAAATCGACTCGAAAAAGCTTCTTTTCAAAATCGAAGCATGCTCCAAAGCTTTGTACAGTAATCTAAACGTTTGCTTTCTTCTACAAACACGTAGAATTTTTATCTCGTACATTAATGTACTTCCAACGTAAAAATTAAATTATTCTCAAATCGACTCGAAAAAGCTTCTTTTCAAAATCGAAGCATGCTCCAAAGCTTTGTACAGTAACCTTAACGTTCTTTTTTTTCTACAAACACGTAGAATTTTTATCTCGTACATTAATGTACTTCCAACGTAAAAATTAAATTATTCTCAAATCGATTCAAAAAAGCTTCTCTTAAAAATCGAAGGATGCTCAAAAGCTTTGCATAGTAACTTAAACGTTTGCTTTCTTCTACAAACACGTGGAATGTTTGCTAATTCGTATGCTAATGTTCTTCCAACGTAAAAATTAAATTATTCTCAAATCGACTCAAAAAAGCTTCTTGTGAAAATGGAAGAACGCTCCAAAGCTTTGTACAGTAACCTTAACGTTCTTTTTTTTCTACAAACACGTAGAATTTTTATCTCGTACATTAATGTTCTTCCAACGCAAAAATAAAATTATTCTCATATCGACTCAAAAAAGCTTCTCTTAAAAATCGAAGGAAGCTCAAAAGCTTTGTACAGTAATCTAAACGTCCCCTTTTTTCTACAAACACGTAGAATTTTTATCTCGTACATTAATGTACTTCCAACGTAAAAATTAAATTATTCTCAAATCGACTCAAAAAACCTTCTCGTGAAAATTGAAGGACGCTCAAAAGCTTTGTAGAGTAACCTAAACATTTGCTTTCTTCTACAAACACGTGGAATTTTTATCTCGTACGTTAAAATTCCAACGTAAAAATTAAATTATTCTCAAATCGACTCAAAAAAGCTTCTTGTGAAAATCGAAGAACGCTCCAAAGCTTTGTACAGTAACCTAAACGTTCCCTTTTTCTACAACCACGTGAAATCTTGATCTCGTATACTAATATTCTTCCACCGCAAAAATTAAATTATTCTCGAATCGAGCGTCGCGAAAAAAGTTTCGTTTCCATAAGGATCGAAGGGCGCTCGAAATTTTCGAGCGTCGGCGTACACGGTCCCCGGTTAAAGACACACGGACGTCGAGCGAAACGGCTCGGCGCGATCGGAGCGCAACAGACACGGTGGTTTTTGCCCGCGATCGTCGAGCATTCCTGAATTATTGACGGTCGTCGACGCGGCGTAAACAGTCGGTCGGAATTCTCGCCGGCAGCGTCGTACGAAGGAAATTCCAACGTCAGTCGTAACCCCCTCGGTTTCTGGTGGCCGGTACCCGACCTTATATATCCCTCGTTGCATCGATACGCGCCACCGTTGCGTGCGCGAACTCGTTCGTCGCGTGCGCCTGCGTGCGTGCGAGCGAGCTAGAGAGCCAGCGAACCCGGCGAGCCACCGAACACCGAAGCGACGAGTCTCGCGCAACGAGTTACCGTACACGCGTCGCGCGGTGTAAATAGCGCGCGAGAAACCGCGGCGCGTGTGCGTGTACGCGCGCGTACCCCTACAGGAGGAGACAGATGCATAACGCGCACGCATTTGCATCTCGACACGCGAGAGACCCGGATCGAATCTTTTCTCCTCCGCTCCGATTCTGTGTACGATCGAACCAGGCCCATTGTTCCGCGTTCGAGGATCGTCCACGTGTGGGCCAGCTTCTTCGTTTCGGAGTTTTTTCGATCGTACGATCGCGATATTCCTCGCGACATTTAATAACATCGTGGAAAAAGGATTTAACTCGATGAAATTCGATTATTTTGGACGTTTTAACTTTCTATTGTGTCCGATCGAGACAAATCATAGTTTTTTGTGAAGTTCACCGAGCGACACGATAGATTCGTTTGACTGCTTCTATTTTTTCTTTGAAGTATCGATTGATTCATAGAGGTGCAAATCGTAAGGTAATTTCTCGTCTGGAAGATGAATCTTCCTGCAGCGGAGAAAAGAATATTTGTGGAAGCTGCTGAATGAGTATCTAGAATTATTCTAACGATTGTGAAGTCATAAGGGGGATCTTTCGATGGGAAGATTCTTTGAGAGAAGATGAGCGTGAAATTAGTTTACAGAGAGTGAACACATTGGTTAACGGGACTCTAGTAACGGATAAATAAGAAATAGGACGATTTCTTTGAAAGTGGAACAGAAATCGGTGTACCCGTGTATTACGGAATCGAGTGTTCATTCGTTCGAATGTCTGACAAGGACCAGTGTTTTGTCTTCGATGGAAACGACAATTTCCTCGAAAGTGTAGCTTCCTCGGGCGACTCATCACCGAGCAATGGCGTCTCTGTTCGTTCGACGACGTTCTCCCAACCGTAACCGACGATAGAATCGTGATCGACGATCGACTTTTTGCGCTATCTCGACGAATCTAGAGCCAAGAGGGACGCTTCCTGGGCACGCGCGATAGGGCAGACTTGCAAATTCGATCATCCTAGGTAGCAGCTGCCACCGTTCGTCCAAAGAGACCTCGACGAGCAGTCCTAGACACTCGGCCCTAGATCCCGCGCGCGAAGATGGTCGAGGCAGACAGACAAACGAAGCGCGAGCGAGAAAAAGAGAAAGAGAGAGAAAAAGAGAGAGAGAGATTGACAGGCGGAAGGTCCTGGTTGTCCAAAAGATTACGACGTCGGTAGCACGTGCCCCATTCAAGCCATCCGTGGAGGGGAACCACCCTCGTAACTTAACCTAACCTAATCCAACCTCCTTGCCGTGGCTATTCAGACCGTGACGATGCAGGGCTTCTTTGTGACCCGGGTTCAATCCGAGTACCCGGCCGATTCAGCCGTCTCTCCGTCTCCTTTCCTTTTCACCTTCTCCCCAAACCCCACACCCCCCCTCGTCCCTCTGCACCGTTGGCTTTCTCACTTTTTTATCGCGCCACGCATCAGGAAGTTATAACGTCTGCCCTTCGAAGTTCTGGCTTTTGATTCTCGGATTCAGACGGCCAATTAGAGTGAAACGGGCCGCGACGATGAAAAAACGAGAGAGAGGCACCGCGGGCGCGCTGTCTTCGACGACGTTCGATATTTCGAGGGAAGACACGTTTCCTGGAAGAGAAGACATCCACGGTTCAAGGTCCGTTCGTATTGTACCAACGACCAGTCGAACTCGGAACGAAACGTCCGTACCGCCATTCAATATCGTTATTATGTCTATTGCTGTATCTCGTATATATTGCTATAAACATCGTTACTGTAGCACCATTGCTATAAACATCGTTACTATGTCACCACTGCTATAAACATCGTTACTATGTCACCACTGCTATAAACATCGTTACTATATCACCACTGCTATAAACATCGTTACTATATCACTACTGCTATACATATCATTAGTATATAACCACTGCTATACACACCATTGCTATATCACCACTAATATTCATATTATTGCTATATCACCACTGCTATAAACATCATTACTATATCACCATTGCTATAAACATCGTTACTATATCACCACTGCTATACATATCATTACTACATAACCACTACTGTACACATTGCTATATCACCACTGCTATAAACAACATTACTACATCACCAGTGCTATACATATCATTACTACATAACCACTACTATACACATCATTGCTATATCACCACTACTGTACACATTGCTATATCACCACTGCTATAAACAACATTACTACGTCACCACTACTATACACTACCATATCATACCACCATCATACCAATATCACACCACTACCAATATCGTACTATTGTAAAGCTACCATACCACAACTGACTAATCGGAAATAACAAGAAACAATCGACAGTGCAATAGTTCAAACTCGGCTCGCCGAGAACTCCTTCGAAAGAAATCACCCAGTATCGTAATCTCTCACCAATTACATCTCTTCCAATGTTTCTACCCAACGATATCATCGTCCAACGTTCTTCCTCCATCGATAAATTAAAACCCATTTCGTCCTACTCGACGCGTACCCAATTTTCGTTCTCCCTTCTCGAATAATCACCGATTAGATCGCAAAAAAAAATCACTCGCATCTCCTCCGGATTGTACCATTTCTCTCAGTTTCTCCAAAAGTCGATGGTCCCGCGTTCGCGAGGACGACTAGAGAAAAAAATAAAAGAAAGAATCCTCCTCCTCGAGGTGTTCTCGAAGCTCCGAGGCAGTTCCCCCCGGTACGGTATCGGGTAGCCGTGGCGTACTAAGCGGGTAATTTGTCAGCGGAGAACGGTTTCACGCGCCTTCGTGTACATAAATCACGAGAAGTTTCGGATAGTTAGGCCGTTTACACGCCCTTCAGGAGTCCACGGGACTCCATTTACGAGCGTCCGGTGAAAGAGCGCGCCGCGGAACATCGGTTTTGCAGCTCCTTCGACTTTCCTCCGACACGAGAGGGGGGAAGCTTTGTAAGACGTCGCCCACCCGCCGATACTGTTTGCCCCGTTTAAAATCGGCACAATGCGAACGCGCCACGAAAATTGTAACGAACACCGACAACCGGTGACCATTGTCCGCTACGAGGAAGCGAGTTCGTCCTCGTGGGTTAAGTAGAACGAAGAGAACGATCGAGGGGGCGATTCACGAGGTGGGAAAGACGAACGGAGATCGAACGAGAGAACCTAACGCCTCTTAGAGCAGCGTTAGGGTCGTTCTGCGCTACCATTTTGCCCGAAGGCGTGCGCCGAGAGAGGATCGTTCGATTTGTAACCAATTGTATTTACTTCCACATCAGTTTCCAGGAGGATCGTTGAATCGAATTTCTGGTTTTTCTCGTGTTCGTCAATCACCTTCCGTAACGTTTCTATCTTTTATGATCGTTATTGTGTAATAGATAGACGTTTAGAAAAATTCTCGTACAATTCATCTTATCAATTTTTCTGTCACGTTTCGAACGAAAGAAATCGTTGGTTGTGCAAGAAGGAATGAAAAGTTTCACGAGTTAATCGCTGCGGACAAGTGTTCCGAACGTCGCGAAAACGAGTGGTAAATTTACCGATACTCGTTTCAAACTTTCTTTCGATCATTTCTGGAACCGTTTACGGATGTTACGAGAAGTATCGGTGCAATCGGGACCGTAACGGAGGACCTGTAAATAACAATTTACCCGTCATTAAGCGTGGCGAGGACGCATGGTTCGTTAAACAACATCAACGTTTTATTGCTCGGTTCGTTTCCTTAGGTTTAATCGTCCAACGTTGCGATGAATCTCGCAACGAAAGTTCGAGTGAAACTTCGCTGTTCGAGACATCGTGTTCCTGGTGGGCGAGGCACGACAATAATAACATTTATCGGACGTTACCGCGCGCGACTCAACCGCCGGAACAATTTACGCTCCCTTTGAGCCACCTCTTTTGACGCTGATCTCGAAAGGAGTCGCGAAACTCTTTGAGAAGGGCGAGGCGCGTTTTGTGCCTCCTCGCTGAAAGGGAGAGACCATCTCCGGTTGCGAGACCATCGAAACCGATGCCGCGGGCGATCGTTGATAATAAGAGTGTATTACGAGCCGCGGAATCGGCGCGTAGCGTGCAATTACGCGTCAATTCCGTCAACGGATTTCGTCACGCCGCAGGATGCCATCGATGGTCGAAAAGAAAACGAAGAAGAAGAAGAAGAAGAAGAAGAAGAAGAAGAAGAAGAAAAAGAAAAAGAAAAGAACAAAACGGCGGGCGTTGGCTCGCGTGCGAGTACGTTACCGCGAGGTGGCGCGTGTTTCTCGCTTTCTTTTCTCGCGTTGAACGAACGATTCTGGCTTCTTCTGGGGGCCATTCACGTGGAAAGTTCGACTTTGTCCCATTGGCGAAGGGACGTTCTTTGTCGGTGAACCTCGCGAGATAGCACGGTAGTTTCGAGGTCACGATAGTTAGTCGGATACAGGGAACGCTAGTGTTCGGGGTAGGTGGCGATTTTGATCTTGAAGCGAGGTTACTTTTGGCGACATTGGCGTGGAAATTTTTAGTTATCCTGAATGTAGAGATACTTTTTATCGTTTAATCTTGCCAGATAATATGGTAGCTTTAGGATCACGAAATGGAAATCTCGTGTTAGAGATATTTGATAGCGGGGTAGGTGGCGATTCTGATCTTGAAGCGAGGTCATTTCTGGCGACATTGGCGTGGAAATTTTTAGTTGTTCTGGATGTAGGGATACTTTTTATCGTTTGACCTTATCAGATAACACAGTAGCTTTAGGATCACGAGATGGAAATCGGTAGTATTTGATAGCGGGGTAAGTGGCGATTTTGATCTCGAAGCGAGGTCATTTCTGGCGACATTGGCGTGGAAATTTTTAGTTGTTCTGGATGTAGGGATACTTTTTATCGTTTGACCTTATCAGATAACACAGTAGCTTTAGGATCACGAGATGGAAATCGGTAGTATTTGATAGCGGGGTAAGTGGCGATTTTGATCTCGAAGCGAGGTCATTTCTGGCGACATTGGCGTGGAAATTTTTAGTTGTTCTGGATGTAGGGATACTTTTTATCGTTTAATCTTGCCAGATAACACAGTAGCTTTAGAATCATGAGATGGAAATCGCTAATATTTGATAGCGGGGTAGGTGGCGATTTTGATCTTGAAGCGAGGTCACTTCTGGGGTCATTGGCGTGGAAATTTTTAGTTGTTCTGGATGTAGAGATACTTTTTATTATTTATCTTGCCAGATAATACGGTAGCTTTAGGATCACGAGATGGAAATCGGTAGTATTCGATAGCGGGATTTGATCTTGAAGCGAGGTCACTTCTGTGAACATTGACGTGGAAATTCTTAATAATTCTGGACGTAGAGATACTTTTTAACGTTTGACCTTATCAAATAATACGGTAGCTTTAAAATCACAAGTTGGAAATCGGTGGTATCCGATAGCGGGGTAGGTGGCGATTTTGATCTCGAAACAAAGTCACTTTTAGGGACACTGGCGTGGAAATTTTTAGTCATTCTGGATGTAGAGATACTTTTTATCGTTTAACCTTATCAGATAATACAGTAGCTTTAGGATCACAAGATGGAAATCGTTAGTATTCGATAGCGGGGTGGGTGGCGATTTTGATCTCGAAACAGAGTCACTTCTGATAACATCGACGTGGAAACTTTGTATCGTTCCGATTTCCAAAAGAATGCTCTTAATCGTTGAACCTCGTGAAACGATACAGTAGATCACAAGATCAGTACCACTACTTTTCGCTTGAAAGCGGGGTAGCGATTTCGCTCCTAAAACCGAGTACGTTGCTCGCGTCGAATAAACCTACACACCATGAAAGATTCCAACTCTTCTCTCGAAAGCGTTAACTATCGTTCTTAAATTACCATAATTCATCATAAACAATCCCCGTACCAAAAATTCCAAAATTCGCGTTCAAGTTCCCAAAAACCCACAATAAAGAATAGTTAAACGCAAACTACTCACCCCGACGGAAAATACACGAATAGAAGTTACAATTCGTGGAAACGCACTCTCGTCGAATCGTCACGGTGTCACCTTGCGAAGCACACCGTGCACGACGAATCGCGATTATTCGGATCTCACGAAACACCCGAAGAGAGGATCCCCCGGGAGCGGTGTCGTTCAAAGACTCGCAGGAGTTCCCGTGTACACCCGGGTAGCGGTAACTTAATATAACTCCCGCTCCATTATGCATCCGAGCGAAAGAGAAGAAATAGAGACACCAGAGGGTTACATCGCACCCCCACGGCTACGGTTATTCCCGCGCCATTGTTTCGCGGCTACGCGCAACGCGGTCGTGGAGTCTAAAAGGCGCGTGTAGGCACGCCGATACACACAATCGCACACATGTGAGGTGGTGGACGCGTGGAGAGATGTGCGTGCACGGTTTACAACACGGGCAAGCTGCAACAGCGAGCGGAGCAGCCTCGTCATAACGGTCGTCGACGAGGTTACGGGGAATACGGGCGACAGGACGACCAGCCAGGCCATTATTGTGCACGGAGCGACGATCTTTATGTAAGATCTTACACGGGGGACCCATGGGGTCCTGCGGCGCACGCCCATGCCCGTGGAGGGTGGCTGTGGTTTCACTATTTCTCCCCCTCGTTCCACCCGAACCTCCTTGCTTCCTCCTTCGGAAGCACCTTTAATCTTTCTTTCTCGTACCCGAGCTTCCTCTCTTTTGCCGCCTCGTAAATCTCTCTAGGTGTTGAAACGTTCGAAGGTGGGACGGGTTTTTCGTGCCACGGGGTCGTACGCGAGGAAACGCGCGGCTCGCGCTCCACGGACGATAAGCTTTTTTCGTACGCATGTACGATCGGCGGTCTCTGGACAACGGGTGCGGTCTGGAGAACGTAGCGAGAGTAGCTACGCGAATTGTTCATCCATTTGCGCGCGAGAAACGGAACATTCCGACTCGTGTCGCAGATTATCGTCGCGTTGACTTGGGACACGTGAGGAACATTGTACGTGAGGGTTAATTTCGACGTCGAATTGACGGCGATCGCGAAATCGAAGAAAACGTCCGCTGGAGGAACGAAAGGATCGACTGCCATTTTACGCTCCGGTGATATCGACGTTTGTCGTTTCGGGACGAGGTCTCGTGCATCGTCTGAATTTACAGAGTAACGGAAGCGATGAAGAACGAGAAGAAATTGATTTGCATTGATATTGACTTGCATTGCATTGATATCGATTTGCATTGCATCGAATACGAAAAGTAAACCTACTCGTGTAATAATTTTCTTAGTTTCTTTGGTTCGTTTCCAATTTCAATGGGACAATAATGGAATGTATGAAATAAGTTAGGCAAAATCATTTTTTCTTATTAAAAGTTTATTTCGAATCGCTGTTTAAACTACTACTACTACTACTATTACTACTACTATTACTGCTACTCTACTACTACTATTACTACTACTACTACTACTACTACTACTACTACTACTATTACTACTACTATTACTACTACTATTACTACTACTATTACTACTACTATTACTACTACTATTACTACTACTATTACTGCTACTATTACTACTACTGCTACTACTGCTAGTATTACTACTACTATTACTACTACTCTTACTACTACTCTTACTACTACTCTTACTACTACTCTTACTACTACTCTTACTACTACTCTTACTACTACTCTTACTACTACTATTACTACTACCAGTAAACGTTGATTTACTAGTACCAGTAGTAATTTTTTTAGTTTTCTTAATTCCTTTCCGATTACAGTACCTCTTTACCATACCCTCGATACGACAAAATAATTTCCGTACGCACATACCCGAAAACACGCGAATACTACTCGCCCATCTCTGTCCATCGATCTCGGAGAAAGTGAAATCGTGGGTGATAACTCGTCGACCGAGTATCGACATCGTAGCCAGTTCGTGGCATATTTAGATTACCGATGCAAATGAGCTTCGAACGGGGTCGTCGCCCGCACGGATTATACCGTATTCGGCGATACGGTGAACCGCAACGTGGTATTCCGTTTCTCGATGCAAATGGATTCGTTTTGCCAGGGTGCACGGAATCGCGATCGTTGGACGCGATTTAGCCAAGGTCGTGGAAACTCGACGAAACATCGAGCCCTCGATTCGTGCGTTTCCGCGATGAAAACGCGCCCGTAGGGGTCCCGCGAGCGAAACCAGCAACAGGTGGCAAAGAATAGGAGAGACGATACCCGCGGAACCGAATCATCCCTCTTCGTTGGTCCTTGGAACCCTCGAGTTCGTTCGTTCGCGTGCTCCGAATTTTATTCTACGTTCTCTCTCTCTCGAAAAAAGTAGAATTACAATAATAATTTAGAACAATTAGATTATTTTCTGGTCGATCGTACGCTCGTGTAACTCTCGATCTAGACGATGAGTGGTGTTTGGAACGCGATTGTTCGTTCGAGAGACATTCTTCGTGATTTTTGGTTTATTTTTCGGGGGAAAATGAAAGGAAACTATTTTTTGGTAGTTGACACGCTTGTGCAACATTCGAACTATATTCTAAGCGATCTGCAAAGTTATCATTTGTGTATTTTCCCTAGTGAACATTACAAGGAGATTTTTTTATCGAATTCTCTCTCTTGTTCACGATCGGAGTAACAAATTGATTTTTCAGCATACAAACACGTCGAATCGTCCCAAATTTATTAACATCGAGCACAACTTGCCATGTTAGACCGGTTGCAAGGTAAAACCTTTTCTGCATCAGCATCGATGCACTTCGTACATACATCATACAAAAGAATTCACAATTTAAAACAAACCAAACTTCACAAAAAGCTTCTCCTCCCCTCGATCTTCACACTCTCTTCTCCATACTGCCCCCATCCCTAAAAATCAACCACCAAACAACGCTTAAAGTTCCTCCCCATAAAATTCGTTAAAATCCCTCGAGTTCACCCCGGTTGCAAGGTAAAACCTTTTCTGCATCAGCATCGATGCACTTCGTACATACATCATACAAAAGAATTCACAATTTAAAACAAACCAAACTTTACAAAAAGCTTCTCCTCCCCTCGATCTTCACACTCTCTTCTCCATACTGCCCCCATCCCTAAAAATCAACCACCAAACAACGCTTAAAGATCCTCCCCATCAAATTCGTTAAAATCCCTCGAGTTCACCCCGGTTGCAAGGTAAAACCTTTTCTGCATCAGCATCGATGCACTTCGTACATACATCATACAAAAGAATTCACAATTTAAAACAAACTACACTTTACAAAAAGCTTCTCCTCCCCTCGATCTTCACACTCTCTTCTCCATACTGCCCCCATCTCTACAAACCAACCACCAAACAACGCTTAAAATTCCTCCCCATAAAATTCGTTAAAATCCCTCGAGTTCACCCCGGTTGGATGTCCACCCTCTCGAAAACCCTCGAGTCCTCGACTCCTCGAGTCTCGTCTCCAAAATCCTCAAAGACGTAACGCGTCACGGATACCCTTCGATACCTCACGATCCACTCGCAATCTCCTCGCTCGACAATTGACACGATCTTCGGTCATTAACGATCTTGTAGCTACACGGTCGCTCGGTCCCGGTACACTCGTGTTCCTCTCTGGGAACGATACCGATAGTCGAACTCAGCCGACGAACTCTCTCTCGAGTCTGGGGAATACCGCGATGAGATTCGTTAATTGGCCGGCCGTGGAAAATGCGCTGGTCGTCGGCATCGCCACGGACCCACAAGTCCCACTTGTTAGTCGTCGCGCGTACGAACACGATCGGTCCGGTGGTAGTGGCGATAGGTTGGCAGGGGCGAGCCCTAATGAGGATCCCCTACCACGTGCACACCGACCGACCCGCCGCAAAGTAAATGAGCAGGTGCCTCTGGTATGCGCCCCGCCTACGCTTTCCACTCGCTCTTGTGTCCTCGGCGCGAGTCGAGTTCTCCGTTCGTCCTTTTTCTTCTTCAATTTCGTTTTTTTTTCTCTTCTTTCTCCTCTCCGGAGGCCTGGGGCCAACCCGGAGAGAGACAGAGGAAGATACCATCGCGGAAAAGTGGTTCTGGATACAACCACCGAACTCGTCCAGCCTCGACAAATTATTCGTATTACATCGAGAACGTTTCCGCGAGAAGGGTGACTCGATTTTAGGGTCCATCGGAGCGTATTAGGATACACTAAATGGTGTATAGAGCACGATCGGTGTTGGAATTCGTGATCGATATCTCGTCCGTACAGGTGGGTTTCTTTACCGAGATGAGACGCGGTCTAAGCGACGTAGACGCGAATTGCAACGATTAGATTCCGTAAAGCGAGACACGTGTTCGCGTAGTCGATCGCGCGAGTTTACCTGGCCCCCTCCCCCAGTCGCTGGCGTCGTCGGTCGTTAGACTTTTCAACCTTGAAGGAAGACCTTCTCAAGGCGAGTAGACGCCGCGACACGTACGGCTAAATCGGGAGGAGAGTTCTCGGAGCTAGACTCGCTCCTCTTCTGGAGTATATATACGCGGCCGTGAAGTGGTCTTCGAGACAGTGCAAACGCGCGTGCCTTTTTAAAATACGCGCTGCCCCGTGGGTTGCGTGTCACCGCGACGTGGAACGTGCAGACGCGGCCACGTGTTTGCTTAAAATCTTGACGCACCACCGGGACGATTTGTTTTCCCATTTCCAGGGCCGCGGCTCGCACCGATGTGGATCGAGCGGGTGTAACGTCCCGTTACCGATCGTTCACGATCTTGAGAGAAAAATTACGTTTCGTCCGGTAGACGGTCGTGCGTTTCGATCGTCGAGTGTCGTGTTTTCCGCGCGATCTTTCGCGCAGCTTCAACGAATAAATTTCAATCTCGACGGGTCGGTTCTTCGCGCAAACACGCGACACTACGCAAACACCGCCCGGAGGTATTAGGAAAAGTTCTCGAGTTTGTACAGAAATTAGTCCTTTCGGACGTAGGGCCCAGAATTTAGCGCTTCTTCCGCGACTCTCGGATTCTAGGATTTTCTACGCTATACGGGGTGTTTACCAATTCGTGGTAGGCGATTTCTCGAGGAGAGGAGTAAGTAAAAAATTGTGGAATACAATCTTCTCGCGTCTCGGTTCCCGGAGAATCGAATCTTTGTGTTGGTCGAGTGCACGTAAAAAGGTTCTTCTGTTCGCGATTATAGGGAATATCGACCGGGTAACATTTTTATAAAATGCGGGTAATTTTCATCGATTTGTCGACCGTAATAATATTTACGAAATAGTGTCCTCAGTAACGAACCCTCGATTTAATACAGTATCTTCACACGTGGAATCGTTTATTTTCTGGTTGGACCACGATTATTGAAAACATCCTCTATCGAAGCTTTACTATTAATAATAATAATAGTTTATCGATGTGTACGGAGAAAAATTTGGTACCAAGGAAACACAAAGGACGCCTACAATAAAGATAACAATTAAAGTTGATTCGAGCTTCCTCGATCTATTCCTCGAGGACATTCTGTTATTACATTCCGTTATACAAAATTGTCCCGCAAAATTAGGACGAAATCCGATCCTGTGTGTTCACCAAGAGGAGTCATAGTCCGTCCTTCGTGTATCGTTCGTTCTCGCGACTCGTGGAATAACAATCAAAGCCAAGATGAGCTTCCTCGAGCACTCCTTCTCGCAACTCGTAGAATAACAATTAAAAAGGATCGACGATTAAAGCTAAGACCAGCTCCCTCGATCTGTCCCTCGAGGCACATTGAGATCGAGGTACTCTGTTCGTTCTCGCAACTCGTAGAACATACCATTTTCTGTCTTTTCACGACCGAACAATTCAAACTCGGTGTTCGAATCAACGATAAAACTCCATTTTAGATTTCAGTAGGGTTTAGTATCGTCCTGATCGAGTTCTTCTGGTCTCCACGTGCGCTAAGATTCACGCTGGTTTACAAACAGTCAACACCATTTTTGTTCTGTTGCAACTGAACGATTCAAATTCGGTGCTCGAGTCAACGATAAGACTCCATTTGAAATTTTAGTTGTATTCAGTATCTCCAGTCTTCACGCAGATTTACAGTCAGTATCACTTTCTCTAGCAACTGAACAATTCAGATACTCGACTCAACGATAAGACTCCATTTGAAATTTTAGTAGAATTCAGTATCTCCAGTCTTCACGCTGATTTACAGTCAGTATCATTTTCTCCAGCAATCGAACAATTCAAATACTCGAACTCAACGATAAGACTCCATTTTAGATTTTAGCAGGATTCAGTATCTCCAGTCCTCGTGAGTCCATGCGTTACGATTCACACCGATTTACAAACAGTCAATATCATTTTCTCTAACAATCGAACAATTTAAATACTCGACTCAACGATAAGACTCCATTTGAAATTTTAGTAGAATTCAGTACCTCCAGTCTTTACACTGATTCACAGACAGCATCATTTTCTCTAGCAATCGAATAATTCAAATACTCGACTCAACGATAAGACTCCATTTTAGATTTTAGCAGGATTCAGTATCTCCAGTCTTCACGCTGATTCACAGTCAGCATCACTTTCTCTAGCAACCAAACAATCTAAATACTCGACTCAACGATAAGACTCCACTTAATATTCTAATAAAATTCAATATCTCCATTTTTCGTACGTCCATGCGTTACGATCCACACCGATTTACAAACAGTCAAAATCGCTTTCCGTTCGGATCGAACACCGCAAAATTAGGACGAAATCCGATCCTGTCGTTTCATCGTGAGCAGTCGTGGTCCGTCGTTGGTCGATCCCGCGCAATCGGTGACGCACGGCGTACCGCACGTTTCCACCATCTCGATCCTCTTTTGTGCCCACACCCGCTTCAGAGAAGGAGATCCGCGTCCTACGGACCCTCTCCTTCGTTCGTCCCGCGGTATGTACTTAAATACGTGGAACGAGAAGGCTCCTCATCTCGGACGACCGACCGCGGTGCATCGTATCGTATTCTGCCGCCATTTGTCTTCGCGATCCGGGATTACGTTACCACGATGATACACGATGACATTTATTTTGGGATTTGTACGGGTCGCCGCTGGGCCCTTCCACGCCGCGCCGCGTCCTGCGCGAACGCTGCTTTCGTCGGACTGCCTACGCGTACGTCTTGTAATGACCGAGGAATGTTTTCAGGCTTGCTTCGTTAACGCGGTCTATACTACTGAAAACGAACCAGGGGGGATCTGTTCGATTTCGACGCGCAGCGTTCACCGACTCGAGATTCGTGGAAAGTGTTTCGAGGGAACGCCTACTCGAATCGGGGCCCGACGCTGAAATTCTCCGTGGAAACGGACCGCGGTGAAGTGCAACCACGGGACTCGATCTCTGAAATTCACTCAGAAAATTCCGGAATCGTGTATCGTTGTTGATTTTAGATTTTGTAAACGATATTTAAATTCGTACGATGCGTTCGTTAGGAGAAAGTTTGATTTTTGATTCCATTGGGTGGTTTGGAAAGTCATTTCGTTTTTCCAAAATGGAGAATGTATAATTTAATCAAATGTTTACATACTTTGAAAAAATCAAGAAAAAAAAACGAAATGACGTAAACGTATGCTAGACCCTGTGGAGAAGAAGGTTTACGGAGAGTAATATAATTATTCAACGAAATTTGTATCTCGAAATATCGGAGAATGTGCATGGAAAGAGACGACGAATTCGAAGGTTAAATATTTAAGCGAAGAAAATTCTATCTCCACGAATAGCTCGATCTAACCCCAGATCTCGCTTCTATAAATTACGAGACGGAGGAACAATGATAAATACGATCTGTTTTTAAATGTTTCTGTCTCTTACGTTCGTTACATTATATTCGAACTATTTATCTTGCATACTTTTGGAACAAAGTAGTTCAAAGTGACCACAAGAAGGACCATCTCTGGTACACGAATACTCTATACTCCAAACGCTAGCGCTTCGGATAAGTAACATCCGAAGCATCAGGATACAAACTATTGAACGCAACGATTGTGTCAGGTGAGTCAGAGGTCGTTAGCCAACGACTGATATCAGTTTTAAACACTGTTATATCGGTGCCAAATGTCCAAGATTAGCCTATTTTCCAATCTACTTTTCATTTCCAAGTAGAGAGTCGCGAAGGGCAGTACATTTGTTTGTATCTTTGACTTTACGTTCATCCACTTACATTGTCCTACTCTTGACACGAGATCCCAGCGTACCGTGACAAACTTTACGTTACAATTCGCATTTACAACGTTAACACTCTCTTTCTCTCTCTCGAATTTTTAACCATCGTCCAGGTATCCAGTGGCTCCGACACGCTCTCTTATCTAAACACGGGGCAACCGTGGAGCGATCCGAAATTTAACAATCGTCGCGCGAAGATTGTGTAAACGCAGATGCCGTTAAGAAGCCACCCCTGCCCCTCGAGATACGGAATAAAAAGGGAGCGCGTGGCAAAGATCAAACAGCTGGATCATCTCGTGCGTGCGTGCCTTTGGGTAAGGATCTTTTTCTTGCGGAAAAGGTGGGTACGGCGCTCCGACCCAGGTGCAACCTCGGAAACCTTGGAAGGCGTGCGTGACAATGCCACGAGTACGCACGCGCGTACACGCGTGCGTGTGTGGGATTGTTCGTCGTGACGCGAAAGTCGCTCGAAAGAAAAGAAAAGTACGGTGCTTCTACCCGAGCCGAAACGAGAGAACGATGCGTCTTGCCCCCCACCACGTAACTCGCGCACCGGTACACCGCGAAAAACGCACAAGAAAAAAAAAAGAAGAAGAACCACCGAGTCGGACGACGACCGACGAAATTTCAACTTATACGCGAACGTAAGCGAGCGAGCAAATTCTCAGGCGTGTAAAAACATGCGGTGTGACCACGGAACCGAGAAAGTTGCGCACTGGAATCGAGAAAGTTACAAAAGTAACGACGCGCGGTCGACGGTTCCGTGGCGATCAAGGAACGTTGTTTGGAGCCAATCGGGAAGGAAATACACGGGAAAACTGTGTACAAATGTATGTGATTGTTTCCGCGATGATCGTTTGTCGGGAAACCCGTGATTTTCGACTTAAGGTGAATCTCGGTTATCGGAGTATTTCAATTGATTTTGTAACGTTCGAGGTACTTTGAAATTTGGAATTTTCGGTTATTCGGTTTCGAGTTAACCGAATCAAATTATCGATGTGAATCGTTTTACGAATAATAATCCATCGATTCGAGTTGGTAGATTCGTTTCGATCGCGTTAGGTGCGAAAGTGAATCTTCACTTGGGAAATAACTCGCGATTGGTAAATCTGTGCGTTTAAATCGTGGAAACGTCTCGTCGAGCTTCTTTTCGGTAAAAATGGACGGTGAAACGTACCGAAAGTGTCCCACGATCCATTTCTTTCCCGATTCGCGATACTCGAAGTTCGCGATCGTCGCTCGTTCCGACGCTCGAGTACGACTCGCGCAACGCCCTCGAACGAATCGAGATCGTTTCGTATACGATCCTCGTTATCTTCGAGGTAAACGCCGGTCGTCGATGCCCACGACGTTCGTAAATGAAGTAGACGGGCGTTGAATACATTCACGGCGCGCGAGCTCCTAAAATAAATCGACTCGAGTATTCTGCACTTTACGGTTCTCCGTGCGGTATTGGACCGGCGCGCCGTGGGTTCTTCCGTTAAGAAATAGAGACGAACGAACGAAAAAAAAAAGAAGGAGGCGGAGAGAAGGTAAATAGCAGCGTCTAGAAAAAATTGAAATGGTCGAGCGACCACTTAGCGAGTACTCTCGACATAGTGGACACGTGTCTAAAGCGTGGCTGGAACCTTAACCACGTGTCAATATCTCGAGGGACGTTTGTTTACGAAAGTCATAGAGGAGGCGAGACGCGTTAGACGTTTTTATCGAGGACGTCGTCGGTGGAAAGAACGGGGAAAAAAGGAGGGAAAAGAAAAAGCGTCGCGCCGCGTCTACCGGGTGCGGTTTCGAAGCGTACGACGATACTCCGTGCTCGTGGATCAGCGCGAAAGGTAACGTGGAATCGCGCGAGCAACCGTGAACGCGTTTCTCGTCGGAAAATGAAATTCGGTCGAACCACCGGGTCGTTCGTCGCTGTGACGTCGAGTTCCGTGTTTACGACGGACGATCGAGGTGAGAAAAGAAAAGAAAAAGAAAAAAACAACCGCGTTCACGTAACACCACCCAGCGCGCACACTTGTTGCGCGCGCGCGGGGAAAAGCAGGGACGCTCGTTGTAAAAATGGATGGCGCATCGTGGTCGTGGTGGTCGTCGGTGATGCGCGCGCGGGCAAGAAATCGCGAGACGATCCCCCGTTAATTCCTAGGATCGTCGCGGTACCGCGGGTTCGTTCGTCGAACGAGAGGAGAGCTTTTGCGCGCGCAAGCACGCACGGCAGGCACGGCACGGCACAGCACCCTGGGCGCGTGGGCAGTCCCGAGTGGAGGAGAAACCAGTAAAAGAGAGACTTCCCTCCTCTGTCCTCTCGTTCCGTGTGCCACCGGTCGCACCGAATCCGCCGCGCGTATTCTCTTTCTCCGTCTGGCCGTAGTCGGTTACCTTGCCGGTAAAAACAGCACGAGGTGGCCGGTCGCGCGAACACGGGGTAGGGGGATAGGCGTGGTCCCATTCACGTAGGTGCACTCGGAAACGATAGTGTACGTGCGCCCACCTCGCGCCTACCGAGCTCGGTTAGGCCGACGCGTACACGAAGAGGGGCGAGTCTTCCCGAAGATTCGCGGCGGTGGGGGTACGGTGGCACGGGTCGCCCGGGTGGGGAGAGAAGGGGAGTTAAGGTTCGCGCACACGAAAATCGGTGGGGATGCAGGCTGCGCACGTGTGGAGAAACGGGGAGCGAGCGAGCGAGAGAGAGAGGGAGAGAGAGGGAGAGAGAGGGAGCCCGCGCTCGCGCCGGCGTGCGAGAAGAGGGGGCGAAGGGAGTCCACGGAGAGCACGGCCGAAGGTGAAACCCGCGAGTCGTCGTAGCCTCGCAGTCGGCGCGAGACCGCGCTACTGGAAGGGTCGGTGTCTCGTCATATATGTGTATGTACGCAACGCCTCTCTCAGATTCTCTCTTTCCACCGCTCTCGCTCGCAGTCACCACGCTCGCGCGAGACGACGGCCAACAGCGACGACAACGACGACGACAACGGCGACAACGACAACAACAACAACAACAACAACCACCACCACCACCGCCGCCACAACCACGACCACCACCGTCACAACAACAACAACAACAAACGAAACGATCGAACGACAGAGAGTCGTCGGTGGTGAACACAGGGAGAAGAGAAAACGGAGACGGAGGCGACGACGACGACAACAACGAAAACGACGATCGTGGCCGCGCGTCGCGAACCACCCTTTCCCGCTCGGCGTGCCCACGGACGAGAGGGAGGAGAGTTTTTTTTTGTCAGCTGGTCGCGCAACGAGGAGGGAGGAGCCGCGTTACGCGGATCGCGCGGTGGCACGAGAACGCGCGATCGCACGCGCGAGACCACCGATCGCCTTAGGACGCTCGTCGCTGGCAATCGTCGGGAACGGACCGTGGCTGCGTACCGAAGGTGACACACGATCGGTCGTTGGATACCGACGGGACCCGAGGAAGTCTGTGATTTCGATGTGCCTGCTTGTTCTATATTATTTACGAAACGTATCGGTTCCGTAACGACGTCGTCGTGTTTGTGCGCGGCCAAACGGAGACTGGAGACCAGACGACGAGGAAGACGAAGAAGAAGAAGAAGAAGAAGAAGAGGAAGGAGAACGAAACAGCAACACCACCACCACCACCACCACCACCGTCAACAGCACCAGCAGCAGCAACAACAGCGGTAGTGCGTGCGCACGAACCGTGCGGTGCGATGTTCGCCGAGCGAAGGATACGCCGATTCCCGTGACGTTCGTACGGTACCGATCGCGGAACGACGCGTCCTCCGTTGTTCGTAGTGCCATTTCGACGACGAGGTGTTAATTACGCGGCGGAGAGGGACAGAGGGAGGACGAGGGAAAGATAAAGAAAGAAAGAGTGTATACCGTGCCGTGCCGTGCCCTGCCGCATTCGGTGATAGGAAAAATCGCGAAACGCGGCGAAGATAACGGAGGCGCGCCGGTGTAATTGTGCGGGATACTTGGCGATCGATCGTCCGGAGAATTTATCGGTGTTGATTGTTGTTTAATAATAGTATAATTATTATATAATATAATACAATACGATATAATATATATATGTATATGTATATGTATATATATATACGTATACACACGCGTCTCGTTTGGCGAGGGTTGTGCTGCCGTCCGATTTGGAAGAAACTCGTTGGCGACGGGCCGTTTCGTGGACGATCGCTGCTGTGATAAAGAGAAACGCTGTTTCGTTTTAAGTAAGTTCTTAGTGCCTGGCTCTGTGATTCGTGACATTATCGCCGTCGGTAGTCGCGTCGTACCAGCCGCTCGTCGAGCCACCACCCGCTTAAACGTCGCACGCTGGAAGGAGTTGAATTTCGAGAGCATCGGATGCGCGGGAGCCTTTAACGACCACCGGGTAAGCGAATCGCAACGCGAATCGTTTTCTTTTACCGCGTAATAAGCCCCGTTTCACGATACGCGAGTTTGCATGTGTACGCGTGCATGCGTTCATGCGTGCCTGCGTACATGCGTGTGTGTGCAAGGTGCGCGCGCGGTTGCACGCGCGCAAAACGTTATCTGCGCCTCGAATGCGCTGCGACAGGGTTACTCGATCTTCGTCGAATCGACCAGACAACGTAATTATTAGCGATCGTAACCAGGTATCCGTGTTCGTTCCAACGAAACGTTGTATTTTTCTTTCTTTTTTTGGTTATTTTTTCCGTTTTTTCATCGCTGCGCGATCATCATCGAGGAAATTTACGAGCCGCGAGTTACAAGTTTCTCGAGGTTCCCTCGCGACAACACCTCGTCGCGATTACACGAAAATAAAGTTTCGACGTACAAACACGCTCGACGGTAGGTAGGCAGGTAGGTAGGTTGGTAGGTAGGTTGGTTGGTAGATAGGTAGGTAGATAGTTGATATCAAAGCCTCTCTTTTTGTTCACCCTCCGTGGCGAGTGCGTTTATAATCCGTGTCGCGCGCAACAACTCGCCTCCTCCTCGTCGTCGTCGTCGTTGTCGCGTGCGAGGGCGGTTTAACACCCGTGTGTCGCCCCGGGCTCGTTCAAGCGTCGCGGTGCCGAGCGTCGGAAGTAGAGCGGATGCGCGCGTTAGGGCGGACGCGTATCAACGTGTTTCTTTTCACGCTCGACCTTTTCCCTTCTGCGGACGGTTCGTAACGAATTTATAAACTCGTTTAATTTTACCCACACGTACACGGATCGTGAAGCGTCGTCCGCGTTGCACGCGCGCGACGATTTCAACGCGACGCGGGTGAAAATCGTCGCGCGCGATCGCGAGGGGATATTTTTGGGGATATATCCTGCGACCTTGAGATCCAGCGGAGAAAACACGGGGGTGTGTTGGTTGAAACGTCTTGGATCGTTTTCTTCTGCTCGATAGATGTCGAGGTGAAGTTGTTTCCTAGAAAATTCGTCCTCGATGAAAAAGTTTTCCAAACGAGTGTGTTGAGATGTACCCGATCGTGGAAAATTGTACTCCAGTGGAAAGTTACAATCTGCGTCAAAGTGGAAATTTACGATCGAAGAAGCTTCGTTTTTCGAGGAAATTTTTCGAATACTTCCAGCACGCGGTAGTTTTTCATCCAGTAGGTGTGCAATCGTACAATGTTACACATCGTTGTGTCGCATGTGGGAAATTTAAAGTCCCGTTTCTAGTGAAGTTCTCCGTGAAAAAATTTTCCAAATCCCTCGACCGTGTATTACTTTCCAATTAACCGTGTACTCGATAGTACGAAATCGTAGCCCGTCGTTTAGGTAAACGAAGTCTGTTTTCCGGTAACGAGGTTTCCTTTTCCGGTAGAGAGATTTTCCAAATCCATTGACCGCGTAGCGTTCATTTAATCAATTATGTACACGATCGTACGAAATTGTTCTCCGTCGCTCCGCGGTGATTTAAAGTTCCTTCTCCGCTAACGAAGTGGTTGTTCTCCGAGAGAAATGTTCCTCGAAACGCCGCAAGTACGCGGTGTTTTTCAATCGATCTTGTACTCGATCGTGTAAAATTGCACTCCGTCGCTGCACCGAGCGCGGAAATAGTCGATTTTTCTCATCGAGCGAGCTTCGATGATTTCTCGCACTTTTTGGACACTTTTCGTTAGATTTTTCACCAGATTTCTCGATCCACCCCGACGCGTCGAGTGCAACGCAGCCGGTCGACGATAATTAAATTGAATAAATTGAAACCACTCCATCGCCACGCTCTATTTCTACGACACTGGGTCAAGACTCTCGGTGTGTGTGCTTGTTTCGCTTCTCCATTCTCTCTATTTCGACAAATAGAACACCGTCTACAATGCAACGAAAAAGAATTGCGCTCTCCTCGGCCACGCAGCGGCCATTCTTAACCCCCTTACCCTCGAGTCGCAACCTACTCGCGTAACCTGTCAAGGCTGCCCATGAGACACGCCGAACAATTCGTCGCAAACTTTGAACGTCTCGCCGGGTAAATAATCGCGTCTGGGATCAATTAAATAGAATACCATCGGTGAGATGTAATTGCACGATTTACGAAATTCTCGGCCACGATCGAAATCTGGATTCGACGCGCGATAAAACGTCGAGACGTCTCTAGGTTCGATAACCTCGAGCGCGCGAAAACTAATTCGTTCGAGATACACTTTCGTCGGATCGATTCGAGCGGAGACTAATCGACGCTCGATTTTTAAGTGGTACCTACACATTTGTATCGATGAAAGAAGCTACCGCTTTGTGAACATATTCGAGGATAACCGTTCCGTGAATTAATTTCGTTTCGGGTTTTATCAGACGTGGGGTGGACTATTTTAAACAAATTGTTTGCATCGGTGAAACTTAAGAAGCTACCGCTCGGAGAAAATATTCGAGAATCACTATACCGTGAATTAATTTCATTTCTGTTTTGTAGGATACATTGTATCTGATTTAAAAAAAAAAATTGTTTCCATCGGTGAAAGAATAACTACGAATAACTAAACGAATTAATTTCGTTTCTGTTTTACCAGAAGGCGGGATACATCGTTGATTATTTTCAAACATTCTCGTAATTGTACGCAAGCAAATACGTTTTACGAATAAATTCCCGCGCACGCGTACCGGAACGATCCAATTTGAAAACTAAGAGAATTTTATTCAATAGTACCGTCTTTTCCATGACTTGTCGAAGCTCGGTTTCTAGTTCAAAAATTCCACGAAAATTATTACAAAATAAAGAAGAAACTCTATATAAAAAAATTCGCCCGTAACATTAACAAAAATCAAAAAAAAAGTTAACTCAACGCGTGGTGAAAGATAAACTTATCAGTACACCAAATTTCCTAAGAAAGTATTAAAAAATCGATAATTATCGTACTCGTGTGGATAATTCGCGGTAAATTTCTTCAAACGCGTTCGAAGCTTCGCTGAACAAATTGATCGAGATCTTCGAAAGCGAACACGCGTTCATTAATTTATTCCCTGATCGTAGTCGATGCTTCGCTGTGCTACTCCCTCGAGGTACCCTCGTGAAGCTACCTACCCCCGTTCAGGGGGTTAGAGAGTCGTCCGAGGCGGGTACCGGTCGCTTCGAAACATTCCTCGAAACCGTGTTTCCAAAGGTTTTCCCTCTCTCTCTTTCTCGATGGTTACGTCGGGAAACTCTGGTCGTTCGTGCACAGGATACTGGCTGCACCGTCCACGCGCGAGGGTGGCTTAATGTCGGAAGTGGAGCGAACACGCGCGTCGGCCCAGCCACGTAGAACGATCTGCTACGACCAATCTCTTTTACGCGTGTCCCTTCACGGCTCGTGACTTTGATGCGCGTGCTAAGCGTGACGCGCGCGTGCTAATCCTTTGTGTCGATGTTGCCAGCGGTGTACGCGAGCGGCGCGATCGTGCGTTCCACTGAAAGAAAAAATTCTCTCCCCCTCCTCCACGATGGAATTCAATTTTCACCCACACTTTTCTCGTCATCGACGTCGTCATCGTAGCTTCCGAGTCTTGTTTGTCGCGCGATTCGAAATAACACGATGTTACCGGGCGATATCGATCTCTCGCTGGAAGATTGGCGAGCTATTTATAACGTATCGTCGGGAACGGATTCAAGATAGGCGAATAATTGAGTTGTTTGTAATTAGGTAATTTAATCTCGTTATCGGCGCCGATATATCGAAAATGAGTATCCCTCGACGGGGCTCTTATCGAGAAAGAACGAGCTTCGAGGTGTACTTGCGCTACCGTTTCGTCGCGTAACGCGTAACAACGTTGGGACTCGGTTGGACGGTTCGATGCATTTTTATATTTGGACACGCACGGTCGATTTCTGCTCACGTGCGATTCCATCGTCGAGAGATTCGGCCGGAGAGTGTCTCGAACGTGCGCGAGGTACTGTTTTTAATTTTAAAAATGAGGAGAGAACCGAGGAAACGAGGTTCGTTGCGGTACCTTTTATCGCGGGGGAAGAATGCATTGAGAGTACGCGACGGGTCGAGAGAGACCCGGGGAATGGTATTCTTGTTTTTTGTTTTATAACGCGACGAGACAGTCGAGAGGAATACCGAAGCGTTCTATCGTAAATTTTTTATCGTCCTCTGAAAGAATATATTGCGAGAACGCGACGGGTCCAGAAAGACCCGGGGAATGGAACTCTTTCAAATTTTCTAACGCGACGAGAGAACCGAAAGAAATATAGAAGCGTTCTATCGTAAACTTTTTATCGTCCTCTGAAAGAATATATTGCGAGAACGCGACGGGTCCAGAAAGACCCGAGGAATGGAACTCTTGTTTTTATATTTCTAACGCGACGAGAGAACCGAAAGAAATACGAAAGCACACTATCGTAATAGAATTTTATCGAGAAGAAAGAATATATTGCGATGGGTCGAGAAAGACCCGGGGAATGGAACTCTTGTTTCTAATTTTCTAACGCGACGAGAGAACCGAAAGAAATACGGAAGCACTCTATCGTAAACCTTTTATCGTCCTGTGAAAGAATATGTTGCGACGGGTCAAGAAAGACCCGAGGAATGGAACTCTTGTTTTTATATTTCTAACGCGACGAGAGAACCGAAAGAAATACGGAAGCACTCTATCGTAATAGAATTTTATCGAGAAGAAAGAATATATTGCGACGGGTCGAGAAAGACCCGATGATCTCTTCGTTTTTATTTTGAAATATAAAGCAACAGGTCTGATCCATCGCGATACAATTTTATCGTAGGAAATGAATATATTACGAATCGCGGTGGGTCGAATCACTTTCTTTTCCTCGTGCCTGTGTACAGTACGATTCGTCGCATACGTCGTTTGACGGATTAATCGACTCGAACGTAACAATTATCGCTACTCGCGTTATCGAGATTTTTATGGACAAAAATCGCGAGTTTCCGTTCGCGCGACGAAATTTGCCACTGATTGTTACAATTCGAGTCGATAATTGCACACATTTGCACACCCGCGGTGGAGATCGAAACGTCGGATAGAAATTACTAGGATTGATCAAATTTCTTGTTCTTTTTTCTTCGTCAACGGGCAAGCACGCTTACAATTCACCGCGCAGGCACTCGGTGCGTAGATCGATTCGAACGGTAAGTCATCGAGTCGCGTGATCGATCGTCCTGTGAAAATTACCGGGTGGAATAAAATTCTCGACGAACGCGAACCGGTGGCGATTTTCCAAAATGCAAATCACGCATTTCCGTGCGCGCGACAGAAATTGTTACGATCGGAGGCGATAATTGTACGCGCGTGATAAGAACGTTGGACAGAAACGATTGGAATGAATAAAATTCCTACTTTTCGTTCACTAACGCGTAAACCTGCGTAGTATTCACCGCGTAAGCAGTCGATACGTAAATCGACTCGAACGGGTAAATCTTGTGTTTGTGTCACGTTACAAGGAGTAATTTTCCCGCGAAAATTACGTGGAATCAAATTCTCGGCAAACTTACAAATACGAAGATTATCTAGAACTGAAATGAATGATTTCTTCCCGCGAAAATTATCGCTGAGAAGGAAATTCTTGACAACCCTCTGTGACGTCTCGTTTTCGAAACGAAAATGTTTCCGAAAGCGACGAGCGATTTTCCTGTGAAAATTACCGCGTGGAATTCTCGATGAAACTCAAGACAGGTCCACGAGGGTTTTCCAATACGAAAATAAAACCATTCCGTAGCCACGGGGAGAACTTGGACCACGTATTCGTTGATTCTCGGAGCCGAGAAACGGTCAGCGGACGATCGCGAAGTAAGCTCACCGCTCGCGCGACGAATTAACACGCTAAGCGCCGTTGGACGTTGCGCGTAGAGCATCGTCGACTCGCAGAGTTTATTGACGTTCGGCGTCGGTGTCGACGAAACGCTAATCGTGCGAACCGTGGCTCCTATTGTCTCGATGGGCCCTATATACCGATAAGCGAGGAGGCACGGCGATCCGGCGGTTTCGTCCGCGCGTGGAAGCGAGACGGCGGGGCGTAGAACGGTGTGCACCAGGTGTCAGGTGTCACGGCTGTCCGGTTTCGTTTTGCAAACACGCCGAACAACAAAAACGTTTCTTGTCGATCCTTCTCGAGTGCTCTTCCAGGTGGTTGCCACCGCCGCGCCGTGCAACTCCGCGCGCCCGACGAGAAAATATTGTTTTTGCTCGTTGACTCCATAAAACGCGCCACTCGAACTCGATTATTTCTTTTCCTCTCTCTCTCTCTCTTTCTCTCTCTCGTTCTCTTTTTTCCTCCGTGGTGTGTTTTCTTCCCTCTCTTTGGCGCGAATCGTCGATACGGTCGACGAAGGAGGGTACCGTGGTTCGCGAGGCGGTGGCGTACGCGAGCACGGAGCTTCTGTTTTCCATCCGCGAAAACGGGGATGGTGGTGCTCGACAGGCGTGCCAACGTGGCAGCGTGGGTTCCATTGGTTCACCGTGTCGTCGATCGGGATTCGCGGGGGCCCGTTTTTTCTTCCCCCTCCTATCGTGCACTTTTGCCCTGCTATTATCTCGTTCTCTTGCTCCTTCTCGCGTACGCGGTTAGTGCTTCACGATCGAGCGGGGCTCTATTCCCTCTCTCTTCTTCTCTATTGCTCTTTTGCTCTCTTCTACTCTCACGAGTTCTTCTCCTCTCTTGCCCTTGCTCTTGTACTCTCTTCTGCATTCACTAGTGTTCTCTCTTGCTCTTGCTCTTGTATTCTCTTGAGCATTCACTCTTGTTCTCTCTTGCTCTTGTTCTTGTATTCTCTTGTGCATTCACTCTTGTCCTCTCTTGCTCTTGCTCTTGTATTCTCTTGGGCATTCACTCTTGTTCTCTCTTGCTCTTGTTCTTGTATTCTCTTGTGCATTCACTCTTGGTTTCTCTTGCTCTCTCTTGCTCTTTCACTCTCTTGCTCTTGCTCTTTTACTCTCTTCACTCTTGTTCTCTCTTGCTCTATCTCTTCTACTCTTTAGTACACTGGCCCTTGTTCTCTCTTGTTCTTTCACTCTCTTGCTCTTGCTTTTTTACTCTCTTCACTCTTGTTCTCTCTTGCTCTATCTCTTCTACTCTTTAGTACACTCGCCCTTGTTCTCTCTTCTTCTTTCACTCTCTTGCTCTTGCTCTTTTACTCTCTTGCTCTTGCTCTTTTACTCTCTTCACTCTTGTTCTCTCTTGCTCTATCTCTTCTACTCTTTAGTACACTCGCCCTTGTTCTCTCTTGTTCTTTCACTCTCTTGCTCTTGCTCTTTTACTCTCTTGCTCTTGCTCTTTTACTCTCTTCACTCTTGTTCTCTCTTGCTCTATCTCTTCTACTCTTTAGTACACTCGCCCTTGTTCTCTCTTGTTCTTTCACTCTCTTGCTCTTGCTCTTTTATTCTCTTCACTCTTGTTCTCTCTTGCTCTTGCTCTTTTACTCTCTTCACTCTTGTTCTCTCTTGCTCTTTTACTCTTCTCACTCTTGTTCTCTCATGCTCCTTCTCTTTCGCTCTCTAGTACACTCGCTCTTGCCCTCTCTTGCTCTTTCACTCTCTTCACTCTTGTTCACTCTTGTTCTCTCTAGCTCGTTATTTCTTTTCACTCTAGTTCTCTCTTGCTCTCTCACTCTCTTCACTCTAGTTCTCTCACGCTCTCTCTCTTTCGCTCTCTAATACACTCGCTCCTATTCTCTCGTATTCTTTCACTCTCTTCGCTTTCGTTCTGTCCTGTTCTTGTACCCTCTTCGCTCTTGCACTCTCTTCGCTCTCGTTCTCCCTCGTTCTCTCGTACTCCTGCTCCGTCTTCTCTCTCCCTCTCGCGCGACAACCGCTCCGCGATCGAGAGAGGGGGGCCCCCGCGTCGATTTCGCGACGGTTGCGCAATTCCGACGGCGACGACCCGGTCTTCTTCCCCGGCGGAGGAGAGGTCGTCGAGGCGAAAAAAGATCCGCGGAGCACCGCCCATCAGGCGACTTGTCATTCGTCGATCCGTATCTCCGTCGGGACGATTTATCGTGCTTTATGCACATATTCGCGCCCGCCGGTCGGCTACGCCGCCGCCACCGCCACCGCCGCCGCCACCGCCGCCGCCGCCGCCGCCGCCGCCGTCACCGCGCGCGCGGAGAAGCGTGTTTCGCCTGCGCGCCGCATGCGGGCAGCTGCATCAAGAACCAGGGCCGTCCTGCGCATAATGATACATTGCGCCGGACATGAAAGTTATAAGCTTTAATTCGAGGCTCGCGCGATTCCCCGTACGGTGACCGTATATCGATCGCCAATTTGCTATGCAGATCCAAGGCCTTTCGGTGAGCTCCCCGACGCAGCCCCTGCAATCTTCCCCCTGTCTCCGCTCTTCTTCGCCCTCGTCCTTCTCGCTCCTCGAACAGACCGAGAAGCAGAGAGAGACAGAGAGAGTTCTCGTTCTTATTCGCCACCGTGCTCGCGCCCGTTCGCGGAGGAGAGAACAGAGTCGCTGCAGAAATAGAATAAGCGAGGATTAAAGCGCGCGCGCTATCTCGAGCGATAAGATTATACGCGGCTCGGATCCGAAGACGATTACGCGGCACGGCTTGTCGTTTCGCGCTCGCGCACGGTTCCCTTGTCTCCGGTGCTCGTCGATGACTCGACCTACACGGTCGTTCGTCGGATGCTTATCCTCGTTATCGGTGCCCTTGTAGTCGCGAGATCTCGATCCAACGGGGGTACTGGCCGAACTTTTCGAGAGGAGAGACCAGCGAGGAAGCGTGGGACCGTTTCGAGCCGCGCCCGAGGAGGAAATTCAGAGCGGAGATTGCGAGGATTGGATGGCGGACTTTTCGACGGATAGAGGAACGATTCGGGGTGGCTTGTTTAGAATTTTGAATCGATTGTCGGGGAAATTAAGAGGGATGGAATGAGAAGATGGACGTCGTTGGGGACGAGGAGGGTAGCTTCTAGCTGGGGTTTGGAGAGTGTTTCGGTTCGGAACGAAGGTTTTGAAGTTTTGTATTGGGTGGAAGGAACGTTGGGAGAGGAATGAAGTGCGAGTAACGAGAACGAAGGAACTTTTGTTTGGGTTTGAGAAAGTATAATTCGGTTATCGAAATTTTGCAGATTTTTAATCGGTTACTGAGGAAATAGAGAAAGGAGAGATTTGGGAGTTACGAGAGCGAAGGAGAGTAACTTTTGTCTGGGTTTGAGAAAGTATAATTCGGTTATCGAAATTTTGCAAATTTTCAATCTGTTACTGAGGATATAGAGAAAGGAGAGATTTGCGAGTTACGTTAGCGAGGAACAAGGAGAATAACTGTTATCTGGGTTAGTGAAAGAGTAATTCTGTCATCGAAATTTTGCAAATTTTCAATCGGTTACTGAGGAAATAGAGAAAGGAGAGATTTCTGAGTTACGAGAGCGAAGAAGAGTAACTTTTGTCTAAGTTCGAAAAAGAATAATTCTATCATCCAAATTTTGCAAATTTTCAATCAATTACTGAGGAAATAGAGAAAGAACAGATTTGCGAGTTACGATAACGAGGAACAAGGAGAATAATTTTTCTCTGGGCCTGGAGAAGAATCATTTGAAAATCGAAATTTTTCAAATTTCGAATCGGTTGCTGAGAAAACGAAAGTATGGCGAATCGCCCGTTACGTGTCCGGTAATATGTTGAAACCATCTCAAGGATAGATTCTACGCGCGAAAACAATAAAAAAAAAAAGTTCCTACGAGCGTACGTTCCACTCGACCTTGTTTTCGTGTCACAACGAATCGTACACCTTCGCAAGAGGTGTTCGAAGTAACCTGGCGTCCGTACGCAAGCCTGTAAACGTTTTTATTTATTTCGTTATTGTCCACGGACATTCCGTGCAGCAACTTCCATCGATCGAGCGAATCGTCGGAACGCGAAACTACTCGGAGACGAGGTCCGACGAAACGTGACGCTCCCGCGAATTATTTTTCAATCGTTTTCGTGCGTGAAATCTATCCGTGACTCTGTTTCCACGTGTTATGAGACACCCTGTATATTTACGCTCGGAGAAAAAAAAAAAGACAAGAGTCTCGTGAAACGACGAAAAATTGAAATCGGTACGCGCGATAGATTTTGACTCGTCGAACGAGTGGGACTATAGGGGAACAGAGTATGGAATACGAAAAGGGTCGAGGAAAATGTCACATTTTATCTACACCGTTAGCGCGTTACTTTATTTATATCGAGAAGATAATTCGCCTTTGTCGTAATGTTATCAGCGGTTGTCACCGCAATTCTCGAGCGACGAGCGACCGAAACGCCAGACGACGATCGGTGGCCTAAACACAACGGGTCGTAGTCGGTGGCCAAAGTACGAATACAATGTATCGGACCGTTTCACGAACCTTCGAGTATTCGAGCGTGCGAAATTTCTGGCCCGTCGCGAGCGTACATTATCATAGTTCCATCGATTCGAACCACGTGACGTTTCATCGTTGCATATTCGAACGTTGAATCGAATTCGAGCGAGTGAGATCCTTTTCGAGCACGAGTGTTCTCCGTTTTTCGAATTTGACACCGAAGAACACCAATCGAGTGTCGATCGAAGTCACAACGTTCGTTTTGTAGTTAAAAATCTCGAACGATTCGGAAGTAAACCGCGCCAACGTCGATGAATTAATTTAGAGACTTTGAGAAATCATTCGAGAATCGTGGATGATTAATAATATACATACGTTCGCGGCTCGCCGTTCATAATAGATCGAACGCGCGGAAAGTTTGATCGATTTCCATAGCGATAAATATTCCAGCTTCTTTTTCAAACTTTTCTACGATATCGGTATATTGATTTAGACAACTCGGGGACCCATTGTGCGGATGATTAACACGTACGACTCGTAACACCGCACGTGCAGAGAGTTTGATCGATTTCCGTGGCGATAAATATTCCAGCTTCTTTTTCGAACTTTTCTGCAACGTTGGTAAATTAATTTAGACACTTTGAGAAATCATACGAGAAGTGTGGATGATTAACGCGTTCACTGTCCACGCTTGTGCCTTGCGCGCGGAAACTTTGATCGATTTCCGTGGCGATATATTACAGCTTCTGTAACGTTTTCAGAGAAGCACCGCGTTTTAATCGAACGATACTCGACGACCCTAAAAAGACCCTCGGCCATGGGATCGAGAAGGGCCGTGAACGCGTTGATACTTTTTACGTATCCGTTCACAATCTCCCGGAATATCCACTTAACCTTAATGCGTTCTTCCATTTGTGTGTACGCTCTTTGGGTAAAAAACGTCCCTAATGCAACTTTTCGACTTTACGACACAACGAGGGAACTAGGATTATTATTCTCAATTACGGACGCGGCGGTGTGTCTCGAGGGGATGCAATGGGTCAACAAAGACCTCAGGAACCGCGCTCGAACATACGAAACTCGAATCGTATCGCGAAACCGTTTCTTCTTCAAATTCTCTCCGATCCTCTCAAAATGTTCTCTTCACTCTTCTCTTTTCTCTCTTCAATCGTCCCAATAGATTCCAATAGATTTATACAATCTTCCTCGGGGCTGAGACTACCAGGGTACCTCTAGTAGTACAAAAATTATGGTCAGATACCATTATTTGCACGATCTGTTTCAATTACCACGTTAATACATCGATGGTCCAGGCGGTGGGTCTCGAAAGACCCGAGAATCCACAGCAGAAACCCCTCATAGTAACTCCAACGAACGTTAATTCGCGCGGATAAATCGATCCCCCTGAACAGACTTGATCCATGTACGCATCAATCTCCCTCGGGACTAACAGTACTGGGATACCTCTAATCGTACAAAAATGATACGACAATGGTCGCAAAAATCTTCCTCGGAGCTAAGACTGTACTAGGATACCTCTAATCGTACAAAAATGATACACAAATGATCGCAACAATCTTCTTCGGGGTTAAGACTAATAGAATACCTCTAATCGTACAAAAATCATACACAAATGATCGCAACAATCCTCTTCGTGGCTACGACTAATAGAATACCCCTAATCGTACAAAAATGATACACAAATGATCGCAACAATCCTCTTCGGGGCTAAGAATAATAGAATAGCTCTAATTGTACAAAAATCATACACAAATGATCGCAAACAATCTTTCTCAGAGCTAAGACTAATAGAATACCTCTGATCGTACAAAAGTAATACATGGTTGATCCAATGTACCATGTAACCATTATTAGTTAAGATAGAATACCTCTGATCGTACAAAAGTAATACATGGTCGATCCAATGTACCATGTAACCATTATTAGCTAAGATAGAATACCTCTGATCGCGCAAAAGTAATACATGGTCGATCCACGCGACGAGTCACGAAAGACCCGAGGATACACAAACCTCTTCAAACTCTCTCGAACCCGCACCGCGAAATCATTTCCCTCCACGACGCGAACGAATACGGTTGCACGAATCCTCCATGAATTCGCGGGGGGGCACGTCGAGAGCCCTCCCCCCAGTTCGTTGTTCGCGGTGAACATAAATTCGCGAGCGATGGGTCGATAAATCGATCCCCAGCTGGCCGATTGAACCGGATCCACGAACGAAACGGACGTCTTCCTCGGGGCGGGCGCAAGCCGCGGCCCCAAGAGCTGACGCAGAGAGAGAGTAGGGTGTGTGAGGGGTGAGGGTTGAGGTAGCGCGAGAGAAAACGTTCCTCGGGACCGGTATCCTACAGGAGGTGGAGGGATATCGTTGCCGATTCGTTGGTCGGTTCGTCGGTTCGTTCGTGCGGGATGTTCGAACATGAGCAATCTCTTGTGGCGCGGCGCCGCAATTAGGAAATCCATTTGGCGTAATTGCGCGAACGAGCGGTGCTCGCCGGTAGCTCGGGCGCTGCGCAGCTACCGCGCTTAATCAAACGCCCGTAGTCATCCACTTGGCCATTTACCTATACCTATAGACCGATATCGAGACCCTGGACAGGCACCGGTGGTGTACCTGTTCCACGTTCGCGAGGTCCGTGCGCGCCACGAACGTAACCTGCTCACACATAAGGTTTCGTACCTATACGGCTACGTTCCGCGAGATACGCATCGGGTCTCGGTTCTTCTTCGCGGCGCGATCCCATCGGCCGATTCGACGGCCAGATCTCGTGGGGTTCCCCCCCACTTGTGTGTATATATATATATGTATATGTATGTATGTATATATCCGCGCCGATCTCGGTAGCCAATCGACGATCCCGCGCGGTGAAGGACGGGGACGATAACAAAGATGACGGTGTTGATCGTCGACGATCGTAATGGCCTCCGATTAACGATTTAACGATCCACCGGCCCGATGCTACTCTCCTCGGGTAAATTGTAGGCATGTTCGCGGGAACTGGACCCGACGCAGAAAACTGGATCGTAACCCGATTGGTGCCCGCGCTCTCGTGCACCTTGGACGAGACGAGATCGTTCCGCGGGACCGCCGATCTTAAAATCTTGTAACGTGTACACTTTTTTCACGCGAATCGATCTTATCCACGGATCGAGGCGTGCTGGGACGTAAAAACGACACGACTCGCGTGGAATTATTTCGAACACATTGGAGAATTTTTCTTCACCGCGTGGAACCATCCGCGAAGTATAGGTTCAGCGTGTTAATTAATTGGACGGTGTGGTTTGGAGAGACCGGTAGCTATGTCGTAGTTCTCGAACGATTCTGGAGTGATTTATGAAATTTTAAATTTTTTTAAACGGAGGTACCTTCGGCGAGGTGTACTTGTTTCGTTCGAGGCCCGCGTGTTTTGAATATCCATTCCCGGAGATAGAGTTTCTACTCGCGATCGGTGGAACGATTTGAGAAATTTGAAATTTTCTTCGCTAAGCGAGACTTTTGTCTTTGAACGTGTCCCTTGTGAATTTTCAACATCCATTTTAGGGAAGAGATCCTTTTCGTCCGGTCGGTGGAACGATTCCAAAGGTACGTTAATTCGATGCCACGTTTCATAGTGGCGCGAGATTCGTGTAATTTGAAATTCGTCGAAGCTTCGGGGAGTTCGTTAGTTTTGAATCTGGCGCGCGAGTTTCGAATTCTTCACACTCTTCGATCGGTGGAACGATAGTTTGGAAAGACGCAATGCTATCTCGATTTTCGATTGGCGAAATTCGCAATTCAAAATTCAAAATTCGCAATTCTAAATTCTTAATGCAAAATTCGCAATTCTAAATTCTTAATGCAAAATTCGCAATTCTAAATTCTTAATTCAGAATTCACAATTCAAAATTCGCAATACAAAATTCTTAATTCAGAATTCGCAATTCAAATTTCGCAATTCAAAATTCGCAATTCAAAATCAGAAATTCGAAATTCGAAATTTTTCAAACGCAGTGACTCTCGATCCAGTTCCATTCGTTTCGCGAGTGTTCGAATCTGGAGGAGTTTCTCCGGTTCTATTCCGGATTCGATCGCTCGACGGACCTCAGTGACGATAAACGGACGTATTTGCAATTGATCTTTTGTTCTTTCGGTAACAACGCCCGTCGCTCGGTCGCAATTTCGAGCGTACGCCCACGGAAATCAGATGACGCCGGGCGCGTAATGATCGGCCATTATGCTAATCGTACGCGAGGGCACATCTCGCGTCGATGATACACGCCGCGGATCGTCACCTGCGCGTACAAAGAGTGTACTGGCGCATCGTGGTGAGATATGTCATGCAAATTGCTGCTTCGACGCGCTCGTAGCTCGCGCTAGAGGCCATTACGTTCGAAATGCAATCGCACGGCATAAAGGACACTGCGCATTGTTAGTCTAATGATCCGATGAACGACGTTCGACGGAAGAAAAGCTCGCGAACGATAGGTTCGACCCCGCGTGGAACGGGGCGTTGCCCGTTTGAAAAAACCAGCGACGAGATTTAGGTTACGTACGGTACCACGGTGCTCGATTAGGTATTAACGCGTTTCGGGTGCGCGAGGATCGTGGGACTTTGTCGCGTTCTTCTCGAACCGCGCAAGAAACATACCGAATTCGAAGCGACCTGTATCCTTTTCAATGCAACTCGGATTTATATCGTTACTACCGGGTGCGCGATTCCCTTTGAAATATATTCGATAAATTATTCTTCAGAATTTACGACTTCCTTTCAGATACGTTCGATAGATTGTTCATTAGAATTGCTACGGTACCGCGGTGCAGAGGTATGGACTTCGCGATGGAGTATCTCGTACGGTCGAAATTGTTCGTATTTATTCCCTGGTTGTTCGATACTTTTATCCGGATTGTTCGATTCTTTTTTTATGGAATTGAACAATTATTTATCAAATTAACAAAATTATCAAGTATTGTCAAATTAATACACACGATCTACTCGAACGAAACGTTGTTAGAACTATCATCGAACGACGAAAAGAATAGAAAAAGATATCGCGATCTTTCCTCGTTAACGCTGAGAGAGATACTTAAGATACTAAAAAAGAATCTCAAATACACGATTTTTCCACTAAGAAGATAAAAATGTTTCGAAAAATCCATCCCGCGACGAACAATCGCGAATCTCTTTTTCCCACTCTTTGTAATCGAAAGAAAAAAAATTCATATCCTACGCTACCCGAACGAGAACGTAGATTCAAATTCAGTTACGCTTTGAACAATCGGTTACCCCTCGCGGCCACCGCGGTACACCTTATCAGTTCAAAATAAATTTCAGAGCGCGATAAACCCTCTCGAACAATCCTAATAAAAATACACACACACAGATATACACACAAGCCCCGCGTACAACGGAAAAATCCCCCGTTTAATTCACCGATCGTACATCAATGTTACCGATCGCGTGAGTGTCTGTCCAATAGTTTCCTCGTCGCAGGTGCAACGAGAAATTGACTCCGAGAAATCTGCTACGAGGACACTGAATCCCGAGCGTGGCGCGCGTCCCGAGAAACCAGCTCCTCCCGTGGAAAGCGTACGCGTGAATCCTGATCGTTCGTGGGGTGTTTTCTCTCGGTTTCTACTTCCCGTGTCCAGGAGCGTCGTTACTCGTCGAATTATTGTCCTCGAGATCGTAAATTTTGCATCCTCCGTCCGTACCGATCACCGTGTTTCGACGCGTTTCCACCGTGTTGCGTCGTATCGTCCCGTTCGGTTCACGATTCTCCCTTTCGGGGCGATCGCGGGACGCTCGAAAGTGCACGATAGCTTTTTCCTCTTTGTCCGGTGGCACGCCGGCGCATTACCGGCGCGCAGCACGCGAAAGAGGTGGAGTTACGCGGAAGACAGAAGCGGCGATAACGCTCGGTGGAACGTAGTCGTTACGGTGAAGCTCGATGGGCACGAGTACTGGGGAAGGGAGTGGGGGGATCGTGTGACGTTCGGCGTAGCGAAACCGAGGGTTGCCGAGAGAAAAACCACGGAGGGGTTGCTACCGGTGACCTTGACCGTGAATACATCCCCGCGCACCAGCCAGCCAGCCGGTAGGCAGGTTGGTCGGGTTGCACGCCGGGATGCACACCGGGGACTATCTCGTCTCGTCGTGCTCTGGCTACCCTCTGGAAATCAATATCGCTTTTCTGCCACCGCTGAGAGAAACTGTGCCAGCTTACGTAGAATTGCGACTCGTGGAATACCGTGGACGCGTTCTCGCGACTGTTGCAAATATCGAGGGACGAATTATCGTTTTGACGAATTTCCGTAGAAAAATCATCTCTGTTAATCTAACTTTTGTTTTCTCGTGGCGTCCAGAGCCCAAAAATCATGTTCGGTAACTAACTTGTATTATGTATAAAGTTGTTTGGTGTAAAGTCTCGCGATGCAAATATCATCTCCGGTAATCTAACTTGTATTTTACTTTATATTGTGTGCAAAGTATAATGTATAAAGTTTCTTTCTCGTGACGTCCAGAGCCCAAAAATCATGTTTGGTAATTAAATTGTATTACGTATAAGGTCGCTTAGTGTAAAGTCTCGCGATACAAATATCATTTCAGGTGATTTAACTTGTATTACGTATAAAGTTTCTTTCTCCATTCGTTCAGAACATCGGTTCTGCGAACCCATAGTGTTTATTGTACGAAGATGAGGGTAAGTCTGGAAAGGAAATATTGAACACTCGTCTAATTGCAGGTATAAATTGGAATAGGTTTCCAGAATCTAACGAATAATTATCTCCCGATGCGTGACGCTTAAATGTGTATTGTTTAAAAATTAATACCAATTGAAAATTTGAATGATTTCCAAACGACGAGTCCTATTAAAAATTCTATTCGATGAAGAGTTTTTACCACTCTACTCGGTAAAAATTCTAACGAACAACTTTCGAGATCCACACGAGACGAAACCACCGAACCGTAGAATACTCTCCACCCATCGTGTAAATAAATCGAAGTTTACGTTATACACTCGGTCGCGATTCAATCGCCTTCTCGACGCGATTACACTCGGTCAAGTCGAAGTGCGATCATCGGAGCGACACATCGCTCAACAGCGAACGAGCGGCTGTGGAAACCGACGCAAACGCGCGAGGATCGTTTGTGCTATACCCGATTCTCGATTGAACACGTGGAACGTTGGCGAGCAGCGGTAAAAGTTGTAACATTGTCTTCGATGCTCAGAGGGTACCGCCACTGGTAGGCGAAAGCGTACGTTTTAAACGAGAGGAATTTTTATTCGAACAAAAGCATTGTCTTCGACGCTCGGAGAATACCGCCACCGAGGACGAAGGTTTGGATTTTAAACGGAGAGAAGAGATTTTTAGTCAGAAGTGATCGTACACGTTTTCGTTAGATAGAGACGATGGATTCTAATTTTGAAAAGTCGTTGATTTCTTATTTGTTGCGCGACATGAGAATTCTCACCGTCCCTGGTTTCTGCGTTATTTTAAACCCGAAAGGAACTACTAAGATTCTTAATATTCGAGATTAAATTTCCGGAAGAATCGTTACAATTATTTAATTTTCTACCGTACAAAATATAGACAGAATACTTTCAATTCGTGTAAAGTACTAATTTCTAAAAGGAAGTTTCGAATATTCGAAATTGAATTTTCCAATGATGTCGTCTTACGTTGTACGATATTTGGACATCGATATTGGCAATTGGTGTAGAGCTGTTCGTTGTTCGATACGAGTAATAATTAATTAAAAAACGCGTAAATCATCGAGGAATAGTTTCTCTTTTGGAATATGTAATCAAATTCGTGCAATACAGGGATTGGAACGCGTCGTGGATGAACATCGGTTCTCGAATTTTTGTTTATTCCGAACAAAGTATCGCTAGTCTTCTGTACTTCGAATCTCGATGTTAATATCTTCTGTTTAGATTCGACGTTAGAAAACATTCACGTGCTACGATAGACGAACGTTACTCGTTTTCTTGTAATTTACGAGACGAATTCCAAATTACAGAAACGTCCACGGAAACGCAAGTGGGAATCGAGCTTTACGAAAACGCGTTTCGGTGTAAACCACGCTCCCCGACGAGAAACGGTATTTAAGCCGAGTATGTTATTATGTAGATTTTACGGCGAGCATTGTTTCGAGTTTAATGAGTGGCCGTTTTTTAACGAGAGTCGGGGCAGTTTGGGCCAGTCGGCGTGTCGATTTAATTAATCGTCCTAGCGACGAAGTGTCTTCTTCCTGTTACGAATTCCATTTTCCTTGAACTTTCCAAGCTTTTACCGTTCCCTTACATTATTTTACATTATTTTTCCAACCTTCGAAACGACGTCAACGAATCCAAACTGTGCACCGATTTATCGACTCGCGTACAAAATGTTCACTTACGACTTTATCATTATTTTCTTTCATTCCTTGGAATTTTCACGTTTTTGCCACTCTCTTCCAATTTTACATTATTTTTCCACCCTTCGAAACGACATCAACGAATCCAAACCGTACACCGATTTGTCGATTCAGGTACAGAATGTTCTTTCACGACTTTATCATTATTTTCTTTTATTCTTCCTTTTCTATAGTTTCTTTCCTATTACGAATTCCATTTTTTTTTTTTTTGAATTTTCACGTTTTTACCACTCCCTTCCAATTTTCCATTATTCTTCCACCCTGCGAAACATCAACGAAATCAAACCGTACACCGATTTATCGTTTCAGATACAAAATGTTCTTTCACGACTTTATCATTATTTCCTTTTATTCCTCCTTTTCTATAGTTCCATTCCTATTACGAATATTTTTTTTTTTTTGAATTTTCACGTTTTTACTCCCTTTCAATTTTACCTTATTTTCCCACCCTTCGAAACACCAACGAAATCAAACCGTACACCGATTTATCGACTCGCGTACAAAATATTCTTTCGCGACTTTATTCCTCGTTATTCCCCGTACACGTAATAATATATAGGTAAAAACTCGCTCGGCTCACGACACCGTCAAAACGAAAAGCAACGATACTGTTGCTCCGTTGGACATTAAAACCGCGAACGATCGAGCGTAAACTTAATTTTCGCCCGAGATTTACGATCCGGACCGATGTAAATTTCAGTTTTGCAACAGGCGCGAGAGCGAGCGCGAGAGCGGGTAACGATCGCCGCGGAAATTATGCATCGCTCGTTATCGATTGGCTCGCGGACACGGATGAATTTTTCCCCCGTGCCGAAAAACAAAAACGCGAGCGAGTGGGGGAAAAATGCGGCAGAACCGTGTCTATCGCTCGGGCGTGAGGCCGATGTAATATACTTACAACGAGTCGAGCGATAGTCGCCGCTCGTATCTGTCGACGTTCCGTGCCCACGTCTCGTGTAATACTCCCACTAACGCGAGCTGGTTTTAACGGAGTAATTAACGCCCACGCGGGGCCCAGAGCGCTTAGCTGCCAACCGCGATCACGACTTTGCCCGCTCTCGATACGCAAGGAGGAGTTTCGTTTTTCCGCGGTGACGAAAATACACCAGTTGACGGGACAATTTACAACGATGAATATTCAGGGGGCACACTAGCCCCCGTTGATAGTTGTTAAATATTCTTGCGAGCAGTGTCATAGTTCTTTCTTAAAATAGAAGAATTTTATTATAGAATTATACTATCCTGCGGATAACTTCTGATGAAGTTTGGCGGGAGTTTTGAGAAGGGCACGCCCCCCTTGATAGTTGTTAAATATTCTTCTTGCGAGCAGTGTCATAGTTCTTTCTTAAAACGGAAGAATTTTATTGTAGAATTACGCTATTTCGCGGATAATTTTTGACGAAGTTTGGCGGGAGTTTTGAGAAGGGGACGCCCCCCTTTATGGTCGTTAAATATTCTTCTTGCGCTTAGGTTTTGTTTTATTTCAAAACGGAAGAATTTTATTGTAAAAATATCGCAAAATTTCGGTATCCTGCGCGAAACTTGCTGTGAAGTTTGAGAGGGCACGCCCCCCTTGGTGGTCGTTAAATATTCTCCTTGCACTTAGGTTTCGTTCTCTTTTAAAAGGGAAGAATTTTATTGTAAAATTACGCTATCACACGGAAAACTTGCGACGAAGTTTGAAAGGGGCACGCCCCCCTTCATGGTCGTTAAATATTCTCCTTGCACTTAGGTTTCTTTCTCTTTCAAAACGGAAGAATTTTATTGTAAAATTATGCTATCACACGGAAAATTTGTGACAAAGTTTGAGGGGGCACGCCCCCCTTGGTGGTCGTTAAATATTCTCCTTGAACTTAGGTTTCGTTCTCTTTTAAAATGGAAGAATTTTATTGTAAAAATTACGGTATCCTTTGGAAAACTTGTGGCGAAGATTGTGGGGGGCTGCCCCCCTTGACGATCGTTAAAGATTCCAACACGTTTGGCCATGTCGACTTTGTTCCCTCTTGGATCACAAGGTGGGCTTTCTTATCATGTGATACACCAACTCGTGGGAATGTTCTAGTAGAAAGTACGCCAACGCGCAGAAAATTCATACCCCTTCCGCGCGATAAATTTCGAGGGGGTCGCCCGCTCGATGAACGATAAAAATTCCTCGCGTGTTTAACCACCAACCGTCGTCTCAACTTTGTAGTCTTCTCGAAACACGAGTTCGTTTTTCCCAAGTCGCGTACTTGTGATAGATTTCAAGGGGGTCGAGTCGCCCCCCTGTTCCTCGTGGTCGTTAAATATTCTCAGCGAGCTTAGCCGCTAAGCTCGACTTTATCCTCTCTTAAAACACAAGGTGGATTTTATTTTTCCCGTGCGGTAAAAATACGCCGCCGGGGAAAATACTCGTGCCCCTCTTGCGCGATAAATTTCCACGGGAATGCACGCGTACTTAGTTACCGAACGCGATTTCAACTTTGCTTTCTCTTGAAACAGAAGTAGTATTTTATTTCCTCCGGGTGGTAAAAATACGCCACTATTTTCGAGTAGAAAACTTGTATCCCTTCCACGAGATAAATTTCCAAGGGGCCCCCCTCCATATTTAGTTACCAAGCGCGATCTCTACTTTGTTTTGTCTCGTAACACAAAGTAGATTTTCTTTTGTCTCACGCGCCGAAAATACCATGTAGAAAACTTGTACCCTTTCCGCGAGATAAATTTCGAGGGGGCCCCCTGTATACTCAGTTATCGAGCATCATCTCCATCTCGTGCTTTCTGTAAACACAAAGCAGGTTTTGTTTTCTCCATTAGGTGAAAAAACCTCATCTGGCAGAAAATTCGTTCCTCTTCTATAAATTTCAAGGGGGCCCCCCTGTATACTCAGTTATTAACCATAATCTCCACCTCATGCTCTCTGTAAACACAAAGTAGGTTTTGTTTTCTCCACAAGGTGAAAATACGTCATCTCGCAGAAAATTCGTACTCCTTCTATAAATTTCAAGGGGGCCCCCTGTATACTCTGTTATCAAGCATAATCTCCACCTCTCTGTAAACACAAAGTAGGTTCTGTTTTCTCCACGAGATGAAAATACCTCATCTCACAGAAAATTCGTACTCCTATAAATTTCAAGGGGGCCCCCCTGTATACTCAGTTATAAACCATAATCTCCACCTCGTGCTCTCTGTAAACACAAAGCAGTTTTGTTTTCTCCGCAAGGTGAAAATACCTCATCTCGCAGAAAATTCAAACCCCTTCTATAAATTTCGAGGGGGCCCCCCCTGTATACTCAGTTATTAACCATAATCTCCACCTCGTGCTCTCTGTAAACACAAAGCGGGTTCTGTTTTCTCCACAAGGTGAAAATACCTCATCTCGCAGAAAATTCGAACCCCTTCTATAAATTTCGAGGGGGTCGCTCAACTACGACGATCATTAAAAGTTCCCCACACGACGTGGATGAGCATTTAGACAAAAATCGTCGCAAAAAACGTAAATTAGCGAGTCCCTACGCGTCGTCGTCGTCGTCGTCGTCGACGTCGTCGCCCTAGTGTCCCCGACGGGATATTAAAGTCTATCTTTCAAGTTACGAGTGGCTTTAAATTCCAAGCGTGCGTTACTCCTTTAAATCGCGCGGTATCTTCACCCGTGGGACGTTTCATCCCCGCGCGTGCGCGTATCGCGGAGGCAGAGCCACGCGCGTTGTCCCGGCGACGCTGCATCCTCTCTCCCCCTCCGCTCCGTTTCTCTCTCTCTCTCTCTCTCTCTGTTTCTCTCTCCTGGAATTCCTGGTGTTCATATAGGTCAGGAGAGGCGCGTGGCGCCTATCGATCGACCCTGGAGTTCGAGTTCAAGGTCGCGCATCTCGTTTCAGCGGCTGCTGCGCCACGCGCTTCGGGCGCACGTGCGATCGCGGCGTTTACCCCTCGTGGTCGGTTTCGCGTACGACGACCACCAATCGTCGATGGCCGTTTCCGTTTCGATCGACGACGCGAAACAGGCTACGTTGACGTACTTGCACGCGTTCCCTGTGATCGAACAATTTTAAGGGAGCATCCCTTGGTACCGAAAGTACACTCGAGATAGTTCGATCGAACACGTACCGAATGTACTGCGCCGAGCTGAGAACTTGACCTCCGGTGGAAAGTGAATTGCGTCGTTTCGATCGACCGAGAGATGAAGCTACAACGGAGAAAAAATGACTCGACTTTTGCACACGGTGTGCTGCGTTCGCCTTGGTACAGATGTCTCTTTCAAATTTAAACGCACGTCTGACTAAAAGTGTACAATTGGGGTGTTTGGAGAAAAATACACTTCTCACCGTAGGCGTTCTATTGGATTGTTCAAAAAGTCATTTCGGTTTGTTTTTTTTTTTTTGGTGAAAATGAAACACGATTTTTTAAGAGTGTACAAACATTCTATTAAATTGTATATTCTCCATTTTGGTGAACGAAACGACTCTCCGAGCAACCGAATATTTTTATCGATAATACAACTTTTTTTATGTAACCTTTCGCGCATCATTTTCAAGGACTCTATGGCTTTCTATAAAGATCAATCTCGATTTTCGCAAAGGTGACGTAACCTCTTGATATTTCGTCGCAAGCTACTTCCTGTACGATGTAAAATATCAAACTGGAAAATATTCCTTCGTGTCCTTTGATCACTTCGGAACAGTTTTATCTACACTGAAGTTTCTTGCCCAGCGCAATATTTTACCCAACCATCCCAACGAAAAAAGAGTCAAACCATTGAAAAATACACAGTCTTGCTCTACGATTGAATTCTCCGAGACGTATCGCTATCGTTTTCAATATCATCCTAAATGAAGTAATTCACAAGCTGAGACTGCGAGTTGTTCACGATTCTCCATCCCGGTCGCGATAATTTTCAAACCAGTTCTCCATACGCTGTTCCCCGCAAATTTTCAAAAATCCATCGCGAAGCGTCTCGCGTAACACGCGTCGAGTGTTCAGAGAGCTCGTCACTTGGTCGGTAGCATCGAAAGGGCAAAGTTATCCAACGATACGCGGGATGGCGCGTGCAACTGGAAAGCTGGTCTGGTAATCGATAAGAGCGCGAGAAACGTTGATCGAGGATCGTCCCCGATCCACCGTGCAGGATCCATGGTTTCTCGAGGATCGGGTTTATCGCGTTGGATCGATCCTCGTCCCGTGGCTCCGGTGATGCGTTCGCTTCCGTAACGGCCTAAGGAACGATCGTCGGCGCTAGGCGAACGATCGTTCTCTATGGTCGAACAGGTAGCCGGGTTAGGGCCCGGGTCGTTAAGTAGGTGTACATATACCTGCCGCGATCGCGAAGTCGCCAAAGAGCCTCGGCTACCGGAGTTAACGAGTCTCGTCTTTTCGCGACGCCACGATGGAACGATCACTCCCACCTTGGTTCCAGCTTGCGAACGTGGTCTCTCTCTCTCTCTCTCTCTCTCTCTTTCTCTACCACTACCTCTCGTCATCGCCGTTGTCTTCGCGGTGTTCCCTTTTCCCTTTTATTCGATCCGCGCCAACAGGTATTTGGCCTCGACCGCGCGTGGGTAGACAGATACCGTGGACCTGGGGACGTAGCCGGGCGAGGAGGGGAGAAACGCATCGAGATATCGATGACCAACCACGCGCCTTCGGCCGAAAATGAGGAACGACCACCTTACCCTTGTGCTCTCGTATGCGCGAGGAGAGATCGAGCAAGAGAGAAAGAGAGAACGAAAGAGAGCGAGAGACCGTTATCGACGATCGGATCTTCGTTCCTCTGGTTCTCGAGGTGGGCTCACGCTTGACGTCCCCCGCTCGGTCCGAGGAGAGCAGTGGTTCCCAAAAAAGGTGGTTCACGTACGCCCGTAGGTCGTATAATCGATAAAACGCGTTTTGTTCGTTTCGAAAACGGAGATGCGATACCGTTAACGGCGCGTTTCTCGTTGAGTTCGTTAATCGACGGGCAACACCTGTCCCGTGAGAAACCGATGATAACCGACGCGACCCTCTCAGCTGCGCCGGTTACGCGTTACTTTGTAATAAATTATTTTGCATTAAAGTCAACGGGGCGTTCCGAAGCCGTCGGATTCTGGGGCTTTCGGTATCGGGAGCAGGCAACCGGCGGCGATACGGTGCGTGTATCGGGAACGACGCCGAGCTGTGCGGTGCGGAGCTAACACTTCCACGCCGAGTCGCTTCCACGTTCTTTTAATTAATCCTTACCTTCACCTGGCCGTACGAAAAAATTATGCCATTAACCGTCGGACGTAAATCCGAGTTTCACGTGGCTCCTCAGGTGCAGAGGGCAATCCACGAGGTGGTTCCACGGTCCGTACACCTGTTACGAGCCAACTACGGACCTCTCGCTCGCCCCTCATTTGTAGGTATCCGTGGCCCTCCCACCTCTCCGTTATTTGTTCGTGCAGGTACCCTAACTGCTTATGCTCGCTCTTCTCCTCTCTTCGGGGACCCGCGGCCTCGCGCGGTAATAAATTCTCCTCGCTGCCGCTACTTCTTCGCCTTGTTCTTTCCTACTCCTCCTTCTCTTCGTACTCCTTCTCGTACTCGTTCGCATGCGGGGCCTCCATATTCTACCGACAGTTTTTCTTCGCCTTATATTCCGTCTCCGCGGCTCACCCATTGTGCCGCGCCGCCTTTAAATGGTACTTTCGTGCGTCCTCGCGACTCCCGTGGGTATATCGACGTTCGAAAGGTTTTCCAAGGGACGTCCACGCCGAACCGGACTCGACGCGCGATTTCCATTTCTTTCCGGAAACGACGGTTACCGCGCGGTATCTCGCCGCCGGTCGTCGCTTTCGATTTTTCTCTCGAAAATTCCCTCATCGACTGTCTCTGCTTTCGATTTTTCTTTCGAAAATTTTCTCGTCTCTGCTTTCGATTTTTCTTTCGAAAATTTTCTCGTCTCTGTTTTCAATTTTTCTTTCGAAAATTCTCTCCTCGTTCATCTTTGCTTTCCATTTTTCTTTTGAAAATTTTCTCATCTCTGCTTTCGATTTTTCTTTCGAAAATTCTCTCCTCGTTCATCTCTGCTTTCGATTTTTCTTTTGAAAATTCTCTCGTCTCTGCTTTCGATTTTTCTTTCGAAAATTCTCTCGTTTCTGCTTTCAATTTTTCTTTCGAAAATTCTCTCCTCGTTCATCTTTGCTTTCCATTTTTCTTTTGAAAATTTTCTCGTCTCTGTTTTCAATTTTTCTTTCGAAAATTCTCTCCTCGTTCATCTTTGCTTTCGATTTTTCTTTTGAAAATTTTCTCGTCTCTGCTTTCGACTTTCCTTTTGAAAATTCTCTCGTCTCTGCTTTCGATTTTCCTTTTGAAAATTTTCTCGTTTATTTCTACTTTCGACTTTTCTTTTGAAAATTCTCTCGTCTCTGCTTTCGATTTTTCTTTCGAAAATTCTCTCCTCGCCTACCTCTGCTTTTGATTTTTCTTTTGAACATTCTCCTCTCGTCTATCTCTGTTTTCGATTTTTCTTTTGAAAATTCTCTCGTTCATCTCTACTTTCGATTTTTTTTTGAAAATTCTCTTCTCACCTCTTTCTGCTTACGATTTTTTTGTTGAAAATTCTCTCGTCTCTGCTTTCGACTTTTCTTTCGAATATTCTCTCCTTGCCTGTCTTTGCTTTCGATTTTTCTTTTGAAAATGTTCCTCTTGCCTGTCTCTGCTTTCGATTTTTCTTTTAAAAATGTTCCTCTTACCTGCCTCTGTTTCCAATTTTTCTTTTGAAAATTCTCTCGTCGACGATGAATAGTTCTCTACTTTCGATGAATCACTTGTCGCTCGAGGATTCGATTTCTTCACGGTCCTCGAAGTGGCTGCGATTAGAAAATTAAGACAGACGGAAGAAGGATCGGTGTTCTATCGAAACATTCTTCAGAAAAGTGCAAGAAGAAGAACACTGAATAGAAATTACAATATACCTTCGATAAATACACGTACATATACATATGTACTTGTGTCGCATACGATACTTTCTCGAGGGAAGAGAAACTTTATATTACGCGATGGGACAAGTGTACGGTAGAATTCCAGTAATGCGGTTAATTGAGAAAAGACCGTAGTCGATACAGTATAGCAATTTATTCAGAAAAATAAAATATACAAAATAATACCGACTTTTTTTTTCCCGCGGTAAACACGACTCGCGATGACTGTCGCTGACGTTCGTAAGACATGGTCCCGGGTCGGTAGCAATTTTTAAAAATTCGACAAATAAACGTTAAACAACCGGTTAATTTATGCTTCCGTGACCTCGTATACTCGAACGTGTTCCTTACAAATTTGAAACTATCGCTTTCGTTAAAAATGGTACTCTCACTGTTAGTGTCCCTCTCAATGTCGATCTTTCTACCCGAAAAACGATACCGAAAATTTTCCATTCGTCGTTGAAATAAAAAATTCCCGAGAAACGTGTCGAAGTTCGAAAAATTCGATTCCTTTTTCCAACGATACGCCCGACGACAGCCTCCTCTCGATCTCTCGGCCAGTCGATCTTAATTAAATCGAACACGAAACGTCCACGTATCGGTCGTTCGCGGTTGTACATCGTCTAAATCGACGACGAATATCCGTAACAAGTTGGCCGATAATTATCAGCTCGAACTCCCGTACGCCGATATCGAGATCGCCGTTATCGATAGATAGGCGTTAAATATCGTAATCGCGGGAAAATAAGCGGCATTCAGGGTCTAATCGGTGTGTTCCAGCTGCACCGATAAGAATTAATTGGCGCGCGATTCTTTTCGCGGTTCTCGCTCGTTTTTTTCCGTTTTTCAGTAGCCGAGCCCCGCGGTGTGTCTCCCGTTGCTCGATTATCGCCGCGATCGATCTCGCTATCGCGAGTTTCGCGGCATCGGGGGGCATTCCACGCGATCGGTGTCGCGAATCGAACGAACATCAACGCACCGTGACAACGGGTTCCGATCGGTAAAAAGACAACCAACGACGACGACGACGACAACGACGACAACGACGACGACGAAGCTGTCGTGCGTGGATTAAGTCCGCACGGCTCTAATGACGCCAATTGCAACCGGAAACCTTATAAAAAGGTATAAAAACAAACGTTACGACCAACGTTGTGACGATTTGGTAGCAGCTTGGCGACAAATTCACGTGCTCGTTTCCACGATTGGGAATATTCTATCGAGATCGGATGAAATCTCTCCGGAACCTCTTCCGTCATTTGCGTGACCGACGACTTTCGATACGGACTACTTAAGGATCTTTCGAAATCGTTTCTCGGCGCGCGTACACAAACGCAAACACACACACGCACACACGCGTGCACGGTTGTCACGCGAAAGAAGACAGCCACGCTCGATAGAGTAACGCGGTTTTCTTACGATTACTCGCTGAACGGAGTGTTCCAGAACGAACTCGACAAACTTTGTCCGCGTATCTAGAAGGTCTCCCCGAACGAAAAAAAACACAGTGTACAGTGTCACTTCGTTCTCGAGATATGAAAGAACCGACGTAACTCGCCAGCGATACGTTCGAGCTGCTCGAGTTTTGCAACAATTGTTTATACGGAAGAATGCGAAATTTACTTTGCAATTATTTACGTAAATTATACAAATTGACACCTAGTGTCTCTGTGTGCGAAAATAGAGTTTGTTCATTGAATATTGGCAGGATTGTTAACGCTAACGGTTATTCAATGTTTATCAGATTCTTTATGTAAATATCCCCTCGATGTTTTACTCTTATAGAAACACTATAGAAAGTATTGTGCACGATGCGAAAGAAGTCCCGCGAAGCAGAGGCGTTAGGGTCTCTCACAATCTCGATATGTTTTTGTATAGTTTGCAAATGGAAAGATTACTTCTGGGTCAAGGAGAATAAAGTAGTGATATTTGCAAGAGGAATGTGGATATTGAGCAATTTTTGCTCGGTTGTGGTCTTTCTTCGAAGGTCGACCGAAACTTCGAGTTTCACCAGAGGTCAATTTCTCAGCTACGCACAGTACATTTCGCGTCGCTCGACCCAGTTGGTACGACCGTCTTGGTCAATAATAACGATTGTAAATACAAGCGCGTAACGAGGCTTATTTCTTACATTTCGACCAATTAAACGTGTTTCTCCCGCGGGACATCTTGTCAGTTGCGGACAGTACATATTTCGGTGTTTCTGTCAATACCTCGAAAACCAAGACGAATCGACTCAGTTGGTATCATCTTGGTTAATAATAACAATCGTAATTATGCGGATAACGAGGCTTATTTCTTACATTTCGACCAATTAAAATCGTGTTTCTCCCGCGGGACATCTTGTCAGTTGCGCACAGTACATATTTTGGTGTTTCTGTCAATACCTCGAAAACCAAGACGAATCGACCCAGTTGGTACCGTCTTGGTCAATAATAACAGTAACTTATTTCTTACATTTCAACGAATTAAAATTGTGTATCTTCCACAGGACATCTTGTCAGTTGCGCACAGTACATATTTCGGCGTTTCTGTCAATACCTCGAAAACCAAGACGAATCGACCCAGTTGGTACCGTCTTGGTCAATAATAACAGTAACTTATTTCTTACATTTCGACCAATTAAAATCGTGTTTCTCCCGCAGGACATCTTATCAGTTGCGCACAGTACATATTTCGGTGTTTCTCTCAATACCTCGAAAACCAACACGAATCGACCCATGATGTATATAATATTTTTCACTCAAAATGACTCGCGAAGTTTCTTGATTTCGTTTCGAAACACCTCGTATAATTTGTACCCCTGAAATCGTGTCGTAGATTTTTCGTAAAATGGTATCTGCGATTCGAGCGCTTCTCGCGTGCAATTTCGATCGTTCCTCGGTATGATGGGGGCTCGGGCAATGGGTCCATAAATTCGCGGCAGAATTAGTCGTCGAAATGGAAAGCGACGGGATTACAGTCGCCCGAGGTGCAAGGGGGAAAATCCCGTAGGATCGATACCTCCGCGAATTCGAGAATCTTCACCAGCCGCGGGGAGATCGATTTTAATTGGACCATTCGTCCCTCTGCGTCGCCTCTTCTTTTTTCTTTTTTTCTTTTTCTCTCCATTTTAAATATCTTCCCTCGCGGATATCTTTATCGATCGTGATTTACGTCCGGGGATCGTTCCTTAATCGGATCTGCATACTTAAGGCCGTGTACACGGCCCGTAGATTATCCGGGCGAGATGATGGATAATGCGTGTCCTTTTCGTCAGTGGATCGGCACTCGCGGCGACGATTTACCACGGTTGCTCGCTCTCTCTCGATTCTTTTTTTTTTTTTTTTCTTTTTTCTTTCTTTCTTCCTCTTTCGACCCTCCGAAGTTACGAATTCCCGCGGAACTCGAGATTGAGATTTCAAGAGACTCCACCGTGTTGCGTAGAGTGTCTCCTGCTTTGATTTTCGATCGCTTCGTTTCTTCTTTCTGTTTCTTTTCTTCGTCATTCTTTCCAAAGTTACGAATTCTCCCGAAACTCGATATCGAAATTTCAAGAAACATTATCGTTTCGTTTCTTCTTTCTTTTTTTTCTTTGTCATTCTTTCCAAAGTTACGAATTTTTACGCAACTCGAGATCAAAATTTCAAGAAACATGATAATTCGTTTCTTCTTTCTTTTTTCTTCGTCATTCTTTCCAAAGTTACGAATTCTCGCGCAACTCGATATCGAAATTTCAAGAAACACGCTTCGTTTCTTCTTTCTTTTTTATTTTCTTCGTCATTCTTTCCAAAGTTACGAATTCTCCCGAAACTCGATATCGAAATTTCAAGAAACACGCTTCGTTTCTTCTTTCCTTTTTTCTTCATCGTCATTCTTTCCAAAGTTACAAATTTTCACGCAACTCAAGATTTAAATTTTAAAACATACCACGGTGTTACGTAGAGTGTCACATGCTCAATTTTCGATCATTTCGTTTCTTTTATTTTTCCTTCATCGTTTTTCCAAAGCTGCAAATTTTCACAGACCTCTACATCAAAATTTCAAGCGACACCACTACATTACGCAGTCTTTCGACAGTTTCATTTCTTCTCTTCCTCCCTTCCAAACTCCAAATCCCTACAAAGCTCTAAATCGAGATCTCAATAGATACCCCGCAGCATCGCGCGAGGTGTCTGCTCGATTTTCAATCACTCCTTTTTTTCTTCATCGTTTTTCCAAAGCTACAAATTTCCTCGAAACTCTACATCAAAATTTCAAGCAACCCCACTACATTACACAGTCATTCGCCAGTTTCATTTCTTCTCTTCGTTCCTTCCAAACTCCAAATCCCTACAAAACTCTAAATCAAGATCTCAATACATACCTCCTAGCATCGCGCGAACATCCCCTGTTCGATTTTCGCTCGTTTCACATTTCCCCCTTTCTCCCTTTTCCACATCTCCGTTCTTCCATCTGGTCCTCGAGTTTCGTTCGTTCGCCCCGCGAAACAAGAAAAGTCTCTCGCGCGCGCGTTACTCCCGGCCTCCTTGGCTGGGACTTTGCCCTTTGCAACGATTGGCCCGTTGCATTACGTCATCTCTCGGGCTACCTGCAGTCTTGAAGGGAACGGGAAAGAAGAGAAAAAAGAAAAAAAAAAAAGAAAAGAGAGAGAGAGAGAGAGAGAGAGAGAAAAAGGTAGCGCCTCGGGTCTGATGCAAACGAGCGAAGTAGGTCGTCTTCCTAAAGCCTCGGCGTCATCGGAATCCTCGGAGACCCTTCTTAGGGGTTCTCAATCTGGTTCACGGCACTCTCTTTTCGAGTCTTCGCGTAACAACTCCCCTTCTCCGTTACCGCTTTGTCGACGTCGCGGTTCCATCGAGGTGAAGTACGTGTTATCGACGCGAACGTTCGGTACCCGGCTGGATAATAATTCCCAGCGACGACGACGAGACGTCTGTTCGATTTTTCGAAAAACGGATCGTCACCTTCTTCGATCGGGGGAGGGGAACGGGACGGTGGAAACCGTCTTCTCTGTTTCCGGACGCCTCTCGACCACGTCCTTTGTTGATAAGGGCGCGTTACGCCAGGAATTAAGCGCAATCTTCAAGGGAAGCGGCTAACCAAATACGGAAGTAGGTCGATGTATGATAGTTCTGAATCGTAGGTGAGCTTCGAAGCCGAGAATGGCCCAGTCCATCGGGATTTCCTCGAACATTTCGTTTACAGGGCAAATTTTAACTCTCGATGGGCAAAATTTCCATTTAACGTTGACGTTGGGCGTTGAGTGAAAATACTTCAAATCGAGCGCGATGGAAACGTACTAATGTGTAATATTTCGTAGGTATTGGACGAGCGTAGGTCGTTTTGATGTTTTTGCGAGGACGGGTCGGGGAAGACCCCGAGAACGCAGCAGAGTTGACTTGAAAAAGAAAAAAATAACTGTAGTGACCATTTTTGGGAACCTTTTGAAAAAAAAGAACAAAGGGAATGGATAGAATCAAGTGAAATGTAGATTTTAAGTAGTAAATATTGCTCAAGTCTGGATAATGCACCGGATTGGGAATATTGTTACTTTATTGGAATATTTTAGTTTTTAGAATATTTAGTTAATTTTTATTTAAGTATTCAAATCGAAACGTTTTCGCGTATTTGCGCTATTCGAGGAACGCGGACACCGGTGACGTGTTTAAATATTGCGTCGAGACGATCGATCATCCGATGACTCGTTGCCGGTGAATGAAATCGACGATTCTTAGAAAATGATCAACGATCCGCGCGTGCATAGGTGAAAACACGATTGTGCATAAACGTCTACGTATGCAATGACTCGTTTCCGTTTTTCTCGCGTCGCGTGTGAATTATTTCTCCCGCGTTACTTTTTTTTTTTCTACACCGAAGTAGATCCGTTGTATAACGTATCGAACGATAGAACCGTTTAGAAAAGATCCGACGAACTTGATTTATAGTCCACATCGGAGTTTCTCGAACATTTACCGGCCGGATACTCGCTTTCGAGAACGGTAATTGTTCGCGAATTACTCGCCGATGCATTTTTTAAAAGGAAGCAGTTGATCGATCGAAAGATATGATACTTTTCAATTTTGTATCGAACACACTCGAGCAATGTATACGTTCGATTGAATACGATGAAATTCTCGTTACTTAAGATTACTCTCGTAGTGTAATATTTAACGGTTTCTAAAATGGAAATTTTCTATTTCGTTACCTATACTTTGAGAATTTCTTTACTTGGTGATCTATACTAAAAGAAATTCTTTATTCAATGAAGCAACCTTTGGCAAACTTCTCAGTTAGCTATCTTTACTTTGAGAACCTCATTTTTTAGCGAATAGTACTTTGTAAATCTCTTTATTTGAGAATCTGTAATTTGGAAAACTTTTTATTCAACTCGTATTTCGAGAGCCAACATTTTAATTACCAGTACTTTGAGAATCTCCTTTTTTAACGGGTCCAGACTTTCGAAACCGTTTCAACTGTACTTTGTACACCAACATATTTATCGATCTGTACTTTGAGAAATATTTCATTCTTCAAGGACTCGTATTTCGAGGAACCTCGTTTTCCAGTAACCCTTGCTTGAATAATCTCTTTCTTCAACCACCCACGCTACGAGAATCTCTGGTTCACGGTTACTCGAGCATTAGAAACCTCCCTTCTTATCCGATCAAAGGAAAATTCGAGTGTCAAGTCAAATTCGAGCATCGAGTCAAATTCGACTATCGAATCAAATTCAAGCATCGAATCAAATTTAAGCATCGAATCAAATTGGAGCATCGAATCAAATTTAAGCATCGAATCAAATTCAAGTCTCGAATCAAATTCAAGCATCGAATCAAATTTAAGCATCGAATCTAATTGGAGCATCGAATCAAATTGGAGCATCGAATCAAATTGGAGTATCGAGTCAAATTCGAGCATCGAATCAAATTCGACTATCGAGTCAAATTCGACTATCGAGTCAAATTCGAGTGTCGAGTCAAATTCGAGCATCGAATCAAATTTAAGTATCGAATTAAATTGGAGCATCGAGTCAAATTCGAGCATTTAATGAAATTCGAGCATCGAATCAAATTGGAGCATCGAATCAAATTGGAACATCGAGTCAAATTTAAGCATCGAGTCGAATTCGAGCATCGAGTCAAATTTAAACATCGAGTCAAATTCGAGCATCTAATTAAATTCGAGCATCGAGTCAAATTCGACTATCGAGTCAAATTCGAGCATCTAATTAAATTCGAGCATCTAATTAAATTCGAGCATTTAATTAAATTCGAGCATCTAATTAAATTCGAGCATCTAATTAAATTCGAGCATCGAGTCAAATTCGAGCATCGAGTCAAATTCGAGCATTGAGTCAAATTGGAGCATCGAATCAAATTCGACTATCGAATCAAATTCAAGCATCGAGTTAAATTCGAGCATCGAGTCAAATTTGAGCATCGAATCAAATTTAAGCATCGAATCAAATTTAAGTATCGAATCAAATTCGAGCATCGAGTCAAATTCGAGCATCGAATCAAATTTAAGCATCAAGTCAAATTTAAGCTTCGAGTCAAATTCGAGCATCGAGTCAAATTCGACTATCGAATGAAATTTAAGCATGGAATAAAATTCGATCACGTAAAGCTCAACCGTAATCCGAGGTCTCGAAGAGCACCAACTTGAGAACCACCGGTTCGGTTTCACCTGCCCGTAGAATCGTCCGGCCGGTTAATTACGCGAGTTAGGAGGCGGCGGTCGTCGGTAGCTCCGCGCTATCATCTCTCGGTGGTTTCTACCTTTCAATCCCAACCCCCTCTCTCCCACCCCCTTGTTTCCACCAAGGGCGTCTCTTACCACCGAATTCCTGAATTCCTGGACTCCCCGTTTACGACGAAAGTCCATCTAGGAGGGCCGGTGGTGCGTGTCCCATTCGTTATTGGCAGATAAGCGAAGCGTCTTCTCGTCCCGCGATACTTTTTCACCGCCAGCGACGCGGACCGAGCGGTTCCGAGCGGGAAGATTTCGCGTTCGCGTTCACATCGCGTACCCCTCTTCTCGCGCGTTTTCGAGCGAACAACGATTCGTTCCTTGCGCGTACGATTCGTTTCTTGCGCGTTCAAATCGTTCGTTCCTTGTGCCAAAAATTCTCCAGCGTGCGAGCTTCCGCATTCGCTTATAGAATGCGCGGGAATTTATTCCCTCCGCATTCCCACAGCTCGGTTTTCGAGCTTAACGGACACGAACTCGCGCGCTCGCTCGCTCGTGATGGAAGCTCGCCTCTACGCTCGTCGCGTACCTGTTCTCGGGTTTAATGGACACATTTTGACGCTTTTACGATTCGCCGGGAGGTCGATGTCTCCCGCTCGAAAATAGACCGTCGTTTGGGACATTGTCGCGCGCGGGTATCTCCGACGTTGGTGAAGGGGCACACGGGAGGGTCGGTGGGAACGGGGGCCTCGACACCGGTGCCGAGTGACGAAGACGAGCGGAGGAAAAAGAGAGAAAGCAGCCGCGCGCGCCGCGAGTGATTTAGAAAGCGCGGCAGCGGTGGTCCGCCAACGCGCGAAAACCCGCGATCTTCCCCTCGGGGGCCGGAGGAACGAGTCCTACGCGTTCTGCTCCCGTTACGTCGAGGGTCGTATTTTCTCCGTAGGATTGTTCGTTACAGTGGCGAGAAGCGAGTCCGGAGCGATCGTTTATGCGACTACCGGGGACTGGAGATAGAAATTCGAAAAGATTCGAATGGAGGTGTACAGTTCTTCTAAGACGAACCTTTCGGTGTTGGGTAGATCGAGGTGGTTAGTAGGACGGAGACCATTTTCTTTCCGCCATTTTCGAATGTACGAAACGAGAGACGAGAGTCTTTAGATCGAGTTGTTTTGTTGTATTTGGATTATCGGGAAGTCTAGTTTTGGACAGTTGCGAGGATGATCACTTTTGGCGGGAGGAAACGGAGGCTTTGAGTAAGAGTGTCTAGACCAACCTGGTAGTCATGGATGTCTGAGAACTGTGTTCTTTTGTTGTATTTGAATTATCGAGAACAGAAGAGACTAGTTTCGGATAGTTGCAAGGGTGATCCAAACGGAGGCTTTGAGTACGAGTAGTACGAGTAGCTTTGTTGGTAACTCCACTGATCTAAGATGACGAATGTAAGAGTATTTAAACCAACCTGGTAGCCATAGATATCTGAGAACCGAGTTCTTTTTTTTTTCGTAATCGAATTGTCAGGAACAGAAGAGTCTAGTTTCGGATAGTTGCAAGGGTGATCCAAACGGAGGCTTTGAGTACGAGTAGTAAGAGTAGCTTTATTGGTAACTTCACTGATCGAAGATGACAAATGTAAGAGTATCTAGACCAACTTGATAGCGATAGATTTCTGAAAAGATCCGAGCAATCGAGTCTAGATACTCTTACATTCGTCATCTTCGATCAGTGGAGTTACCAACAAAGCTACACGAACAAAGCTACTCGTACTACTCGTATTACTCGTACTACTCGTACTACTCGTATTACTCAAACTATTCGTATTACTCGTACTACTCGTATTATTCGTACTACTCGTATTACTCGTATTACTCGTGCTACTCGTGCTACTCGCGCTACTCGTACTACTCGTACTACTCGTACTACTCGTATTACTCGTGCTACTCGTATTACTCGTGCTCCTCGTATTACTCGTGCTACTCGTGCTACTCGTGCTACTCGTGCTACTCGTGCTACTCGTGCTATTCGTGCTACTCGTGCTACTCGTGCTACTCGTGCTACTCGTATTGCTCGTATTATTCGTGCACAACGCCTCTGTTTCGTCCACGGTCGAGAGGAATCCGCGCGCGTTATCGGGCCGCGATTATCGCGCGGAAGCGTCTACCGCGTATCTCCCCGCTCGGCGACGATTCTAATTTTGATCGCCGATCGTGGGATACCACTTTCGAGCGACGGATTGCCGAATTTATTTATAACGTTCGCGGTATCTTCGACCGAGATTCCACGGCGCATCTGAACCGCTTTTATCGTATACCGTCGACACGAGCCGGAGTTTATTAATCGTCGACGGTGCGTTATCGCGGCCGCTCGATCGCGACGTCGCGATCGCGTACATCGCGGCGATATATCGGCCGCGGTGGCGCGAACCCGCCTCGAGACGCGCGGGACGTATATAGTCGCGAGACGTCGGCGTCTGCGTCGGCTCGGGGCCTTTTAACCCCTCGCGTTCCGCGAATTCGTCGTTTCGTTCCAGTAGATCCTATATCGAGACTATTTCACGCAAAACGGCGCGAGACTCGCTCGAGATTCGAACGTGCGTTTGAATATATTTTACCACGCCGATTGGATCGAAGTTTATCGAAACGAATCCCGAAATTTTAAATCGTTAAACCGTCGTTTCGACGATACTCAATACTCTCTACATCAATTCGATAAAAAAACTGTACACATTTGTCCCTCGCGATCGATAGAACTTCCAAATGAGAAACTCCCATCCGAGGAGCTCGATTCTGTTTCACCGAGTTACTCGTGACGTGGTATCACCCCGGATAAATTGTCACATCCCGCTGAAAAAAAATATACCTCCTCCCGGGACACGTACGAATACCCGTGCAAAATTCAAGGAAGTTGATATCGGTGGTGTCGTGGTAAAAAAATTCACTCCGAAGCTCCGTGGCCGGAGGTCCCGAGGACGATTCGAGTCGCTGCCTCGTCGCGGCGTTTCTCCGTCCGAAATTTACGAACTTGTCACGACGCGCCGCGGATAATTCCTCCGCGATGATTAGCCGTAAATTAAGCATCCAGGACCGTGGTGTCGGTGGTTCGTTCCCGTGTTGGTTTCACCGATCGGTCCGCGGTACGTGTTTCTAAGCCGCGCGGGTCCCCCGTGTTTCTTTCTTTCGTTGGTTCGTCTCGCGCGCGTTTATTTCTGCCAATTTAAGAGAGGCGAGCACCGACGGAGCGGAAACGAGCCGAATGGAACTTAAAAGAAACGGAGTGAGTCGGTCCTCGCGGCCAACGGAATTCTTTCGGGCGAACGATCGAGCGGGACGTCGCGTGGGGCCCGCCATTACGTGGTCCCCGTGGAACGGCCGTAATATCGCGCGATACGCCGCGGAAACCTATAACGCAATAATGTGCCGACTTTATGCGACGATTATCGCAACGGCTCGTGGTGCAGAAAGACGACGAAGCCGGCGAGATCCCATTAACCGGGTATGGTGGGCGCCCCAGCGTGTGGCACCTGTCCGGAATTGCGTGTCCGCGGCGCGCTTGCTTACTCGCTTACTCGCTTACTCGCTCGCTCGCTCGCTCGCTTCTCGGCTCGCTTCGCCCGCCCTCCGTCCTTGTGCAGTACTGTTTTAGAAGTCCGACCACGGTGCCTTCCTCGGACTTCGTGGTCCGTTTTTGCCGCGAGCCAGAACCAAAGCAAGACGCGCGCCACAGCGCTGGATTCGCGGTGACGCGGATTACGACTACTCGCGTGAAATTTGGCACACGCGCGACGATCTACACATTTTTTTTCTATATCGATGTTTCTAGACATCGGGGGGAATCTTTTTAATTTAACGTACGTTGGAAGTAATGGGTTGATTGATGAGTTTTTTTGGTTCGATAAGAAATGGGAGCTATTTATTTTTCTAGGGATGAGACACTAGTGTTCGATGAGAACGTGCGAAGTTTCTTGGAGATTTGTGATTCGTTGTTGTTTGTTTTTATATTTACGGTTGTTCGAAGTATTTTTCGAGTGTCGTAGTATTTTTCACGGTGGGTAAAATGATGAAACTTATCGAATAATTTAGTATTTTTTTGTGTGGATAGAAAGTATAGTTGCGGAGCGAGGTAGTGAGTTGTTCGAAGTTGAGTGTTGTAGTGTTTTTTACGATGAATAAAATAATGAAACTTATCGAACAATCTAGTATTTTCTTACGTGGATGAAGAATATAGTTGCGGAGCAAGGTAGTAAGTGAATTGTTCGAAGTCGAGTGTCCTAGTATTTTTTACGATGGATAAAATAATGAAACTTATCGAACAATTTAGTATTTTCATACGTGGATGGAAAGTATAGTTGCAGAGCAAGGTAGTGAGTGAATTGTTCGAAGTCGAGTGTCGTAGTATTTTTCACGATGCATAAAATAATGAAACTTATCGAACAATTTATTTGTTTTTTATTAGTATTTTCTTACGTGGATGGAGAATATAGTTGCAGAGCTGTCGAGGAAGTGAGTAGAGAGTCCCTTGTGCGAGATCTGGTCCGTGGATTTTCAAATTTCAATATTGTGTGTCGAGATGATGAAATCTAGATAAACAATATAGTTCCATAACGTTCATCGAGCCTGTGACAAAGCAAAATACGCGTCCGTTGTGTGTAACCTGGCTACGGTAGGGCCCCGAGTATTTCTTTTTGCAATTTTTTTTTTTAAGCTTGTAGAAAATTTTTAAAACGTGATACGCGTCGATACGTGGGAATATTTTGTTGTTTTCTGTATAGAAAATATCGTTGCACAGCGATTACCAAGACCGTGATCGGAGAAACCGAGTCAACAGGGGGCCCCCTCGTGTGTTTTCAAGGTCGTGGAAAATTTTCAGAGCGTAGAATATTTTGAAATATTTTCCTCCGTGTTGCGTTCGGTGGAGATGTCGGAATAGTTTCCTCCGTGTGCAGGAAACACGCTTCGAAGCGATTTTCAAGATCAGAAGGCACGTGCCCTTGCGTACCCTTTAGAAAACGCTTAAAGGGCACTGCGAGGGGTGACTGCTCGCGTCTTGGAATTCACGTTGATGTTTTTAGAGGTCGTGGAAGATTTTCAAAAGGTTTCGATGGTGGTGCCCCGAGCGTTTTCGCGCGTTGATGTTCCTCGAGGTCGTGGAAGATTTTCAAAGCGTGGAATATTTCGAAACCTTTTCCTCTGTGTATAAAAAATGTACTCGACGGTTATCAAAGCCTCGAAAAGGCGTTCGAGGTTTTACAAAAATTCGCGAAGCGACTCTCGCGGTAACGTTCCTCGAGGTCGCGGGAAATTTTCCAAACATAAATTATTATACGTTGAAGCGTAACATTTTCTTCGTACCTACTTCTGAAATTACTCTTACGTTTATCTACTTACGTTAATTTACTTCCGTTAATTTACTTCCGTTAATTTACTTACGTTAATTTACTTACGTTAATTTACTTACGTTAATCTACTTACGTTAATTTACTTACGTTAATCTACTTACGTTAACTTTGTCTCGTGGTACCCAAAAATATCCGCAGCAATACGAATCAAAAAAATATTTTCTCCCGTGGACGAAAAGTACACTCGCCTAACGATCACCAAAATTGTAACCAGATAGGGGTATTTACTTTCAATTAATAGGGTTAAACAAAAAGTTAAATACCCCAAAAATTCATTTCCAACAATACAAGACACCTATACACATCCGTCAAACATTCAAAGACTTTCGATCCTTTCCAAAACATTAAAATACTTCTTCGCGCTTCGCAATGATCGTAACGATCGAAAATTCCATGTAATTCGACTTAAGGGGCACTGCGTTACGTTCGATGTAAATCGAACCAGTACTTTACATAATACTCTCCGCGTAATTAAAATAAAAATCGAACATTCGTAGTATCTCTTCACATTCCTGTAACTCCCCACACAGTGATTCCCAAACTGTGAAAAAAAATCCCAAAATTCCCCAGGGCCCCTCGATCGAACCCAACAGATCGTCGTGTGCGTACCTTTCTCCTTCTCTGGCGAAAAAGAAGGCTAAAGAAACAAAATCTACGAATCGCGACGGACCATATGGAAGACGATAATTACCCCGAGTGGTAACAACCGCGATCGCGATAACGAATCGGATCGAGTCGGCTCGCAAAGCCGCGCGGAGAACTTATCGGCGCTCCGGTCCTCCGATGCTGTCTTTAATTCCGCCAATATTCGCGTAGATACGACCACGCGAGTACAGCTCGGCTTAACCCATTTGCATCATCGGTCTGCTTAGACTACCGTGTTCAAACATCAGTTGAATGTCATCAACTGACGACTGATCCGTATCACCGCGAAAGGTTCATCGTATGTGCAGTAACGAGCATCAAAATTACTTATGGAGTTTATTAACAATATATTGTTTAAAACAGTGAAAAGCTCCAGTCCTCAGATGCTGTGTTTAATTCCGTCAATATTAAAAAATTTTTAACCGCGCGGGAACAGCTCGACTTAACCCATTTGTATCATCCGTCTTCTTAACCTGTCGCGTTCAAACATCAGCGACGTTCGACCACGAGCGGTTGATCGTATGTGTAGTAACGAGCATCAAAATTATTTATGGAGTTTATTAACAAAAATATACTGTTTAAAACGGTAAAATGCTGTGTTTAATTCCGCCAATATTCGCGTAGATACAACCACGCGAGTACAGCTCGGCTTAACGAGACGCACGACGGGTTTAATTTGTCGCGGGCGTTAGCGAGCGAATCGCCCCGCGGCCGATGCGCGTAACGAGACGCGTTCAGGGGCCTCAGGACCCAACGTTCCGTCCGGAATTCTCGGGGCGATCGAGCACCGGTCACCCACCAACGCGGATGAAAGCGGCCGAGCGATAAATCCTCGGTATTAACGAAGTCTACGGGATGCACGCGAGATGAAAGTCGATGAATGGTGATCGTTAACTCTCCGGCGCTGGTTTCTGGCAAAAAACCGTATCCTCGGCGAGGGTGGCCGCAGGGGGACGGTACGGCGAAGAGAAAGAGGGAAAGATTCTTGGAAAAAAGTCGGGGGCAGTTGTCCGCGTTGATACGCGACCGGCGTACACCGAACGTCGTTAACGTTGTTCAGTGCACCCCTCGGGCCCCCTTTGTCCACGTCACTCGTGTTTCTTTCCGTTTCCGCGGGGCGGAACAAACGCTACCGGGAATACGGTGAAGGGAACCGGTGAAATTAGTCGCTCGGTTTAACCGATAATTGGTCCCGGTGTTTATCTTCTTCGGGAGGGGGTGATTCGATGCATCGTCGAGTGTGCTTCGTGGAGAGGGGGAGGTGATGATGATGGTGGTGAAGGAGGAGGTGGAGGAATTTTAAAAATACACGAACGCCCCGATAAATATCGCGGCGCAAAGTAACGACGAAGTTCGCGACAACCGCCGGTTAAAAATAATAACGTCCTCAGGATCGATCGGTGGGTTCCGCTCGCGAAAAGGGGGGCGGTCGGGGGACGGGGAACGAAAGAAGAGAAAAGAAGAGAGAGAGAGAGACGGTGGTAGGGGAGGGGTGGAGGGGCGCGAGAGCGACGCGGTCCCCGGACGACGTGTAATTAAAACACGTTAATTCGAGTCAATTAAACCGGACGCTTACGAAATCACGGCCCGCCGGAGCACGCTGCCCGTATTCTTAATTACCTACGCCCACGAGCGTGTTTCGTTCTTCCTCGTCCGCCCTTTCCTTTCTTCTTTCACCGCGGGACGCGCGGACCGCGATCGAAAAGTCGATCGCGATAATTAAACACCGCCGGGCATCGGTTATCGCGTTCGAATCGTGTCGGGGACCAGATCGCGCGGACGTATACCGTACCCCTTTCCCGGGGGCCCGATCTCGAGGTCAAAGGACGCCGTTTAGGGTCCTCGACGAGCGAACGTTTACCACGGAATCGCCACCGGGGAAGATTTCTCCCAGTATTTTACGATTTCGCGAAACGGATCCATTTCTCGAGCGAATTTTTACGTTTGCACGATCATGTATATTTGGTAGTTTCTTTTGATTTTTTTTTTTTTAATTACTTTAAATTTCTCTATCGCGGAAGATTCTTACGAAGGGAACGAACTTTCGGGAAGAAATTTTTGCATCCCGTTTACATAATTATCTGCTTTTTTTTTTACCTTTCAATTACTTTGAATTTCTTTTTCGATAATTTTCCACGTCGCGAAGGATTCTTACTAGAGGAAAGAACTTTCTGACAAGAAGAACTTTTCGGAAAGGATCGTTATCTACGATTTCTTTCTTCTCGATTCCTCTTCTCTCTATTATAATTACTTCTTTCGAATATACCTATGATTTAACGATAACCATCTTTTTATTTCTCTCCCGGCGAAATTCCACTCAGTAACGATCGCGCTAGGGAAACGATACAATAGCAAAGGATAAATTATCGCCACGGTTACGGTTCCCTATTTCTCTTCTTTTTACGCGGCGAGTACCAATGTTTAACGGCTCCTCGTTACCATCGGCGCTCGCTTTGACGCAAAAATCCCTATCGGGCGCAAAGGCGGCACAATCGCCGGTGCATTTCCGCGTCGTTGGCACCGAGACGCGTCGCGACGATCAAAGAAGAAACACGCGTTCCGGTGCGCGAGACGCCGGTTCTCTTAGTCGAGATCCGCGTCCCTGTATCACGCTTTGCGGTTTCGTCGCGTCGAAATGTCCGCGGAAGCCCCTTGTTGTTCCGTTCATTTTTATCGTGGCAAAAATTTCGCGCACCGCGGCGCACCGCGGTCGATTCGCGTTTTTCCCGTCACATTGTATCGTCGTGGGCGCAGCAGAGAATTCCGTGGCAGCCTCGCTCGGAGTTGGCCAACAACAACCGATCCTTGACGGGGAATCGCGAGCATTCGATTCCTCCGTTCTTGTACGACCTTTTTTCCACCGGTCCGGCCGCGCCGTGTACCGAGCGCGAAAGGAAACCACGCGAAACGCTTTTATTGCGGCAATCGAGCCGCGTTTCTTCGCGCCGGTAACCTACGAACGGCGAAAAGGATCGGTCGATCCGTCGCGCGGTGAAACCGTGAAACGAGGCGATCGCGGAGGAGGAAAGGAAGATCCGACGAGGAGCCGACGGATAACGCCTTCTCTCGGCATCGATACGTTAAGGCGCGTTTACATCGCCCGAAACGCACCGGTGTGGACCGAGGGTGACGAGTACTTCCATATTGTCGAGAATATGCAAATAAGTATTGTTAAAAAGGTCCTCGTCGCGTGAAAAATTATCGAAACATTTCTCTCGGCATTGATACGTTAAGGCGCGTTTACATCGCTCGAAACGCACCGGTGTGGACTGAGGGTGACGAGTACTTCCATATTGTCGAGAATATGAAAAGAAGTATTGTTAAAAAGGTCCTCGTCGCGTGAAAAATTATCGAAACATTTCTCTCGGTATTGATACGTTAAGGCGCGTTTACATCGCCCGAAACGCACCGGTGTGGACCGAGGGTGACGAGTACTTCCATATTGTCGAGAATATGGAAAGAAGTATTGTTAAAATAGTCTTCATCGCGTGAAAAATGATCGAAACGCTTCTCTCGGTATTGATACGTTAAGGCGCGTTTACATCGCCCGAAACGCACCGGTATAGACTGAGAGTGACGAGTACTTCCATATTGCCAAGAATATGCAAAAAAGTATTGTAGAGAAAGTACTTGTCACATGAAAAATGATCGAAACGCTTCTCTCGGCATCGATACGTTAAGGCGCGTTTACATCGCCCGAAACGCACCGGTGTGGATCGAGGGTGACGAGTACTTCCACATTGCCAAGAATATGAAAAAAAGTATTGTAGAGAAAGTCCTTGTCGCGTGAAAAATGATCGAAAGTGGTTCGATCATTGGCCGTAATGCGAACGCGCCTTCACGCTTCTCGTTTCACGCGGAGAGTCGCGAAAATCATCGAAAGATGCTCAATATCCCGAGTATTTCGATCGTTATCGCGTCCCGTTCCGCTACGCTCTCGTCCGTCGGTCTTCGAATGGAAACGCGCCTTTACGCGACGCACGCCGCGCAGATAATTTCGAAAGCATTCGACGATATTCGTTCCCGAGCATTTGAATCATTATCGCGTCCCGTTCCGCTCCGCTCTCGTTCGTCGATCTCCGCGTCTCGCCGAATGGAAACGCGCCTTTACGCGTCGCGTGCCGCGGGAAAAATTATCAAACGCATCGGGGCGGGATTTATTCCCGTGTATTTCAATTGTTATCGCGCCCCGTTCCATTTCGCTCCTGTTGGTCGGTCTACGAATGGAAATGCGCCTTTACGCGTCGCGTGCCGCGGGGAAAATTATCATAAACATCCAGCGGCATTTAACATCTCGACTATTTAAATTACTATCGAGTTCCGGTACCACTTCGTTCCTTCCTCGTTCGTTTTTCGTCGATTGGAAACTCGCCTTTACGCGTTGCTTGGAAAATCATCGAAAGCAGATTTCGATTGGAAGCTCGCCTTCACGCGTCTTGTGGCGCGTGGAAAACCATCCAAAGCAAATTTTCAACATCTCGACCATTGAAATCGTCGTCGCCCCCCGGTTCCACTTTGCTCCTTCTTCGTTGGTCTTTCGTCGATTAGAAACTCGCCTTTACGCATCTTGTGGCGCGTAGAAAATCATTGAAAGTAGATTCAACATATCGACCACTTAAATCATCCTTGGGTCCCGATTCTACTTCGCTCCTCCTTTGTTCGTCTCCCTACGATTGCAAACTCGCCTTTACGCATCTCGTGGCGCGTGGAAAACCATCCAAAGCAAATTTTTAACATCTCAATCATTTAAATCATCTTCGCGTCCCGATTTCACTTCGCTCCTCCTTCGTTCGTCTCCCTTCGATTGGAAACTCGCCTTTACGCATCTCGTGGCGCGTGAAAAATCATCCAAAGCAAATTTTCAACATCTCGACCATTCAAATCGTCCTCGCGTCTCGGTTCCACTTAGCTCCTCCTTCGTTCGTCTCCCTTCGATTGGAAACTCGCCTTTACGCATCTCGTGGCGCGTGGAAAACCATCCAAAGCAAATTTTTAACATCTCAATCATTTAAATCATCTTCGCGTCCCGATTTCACTTCGCTCCTCCTTCGTTCGTCTCCCTTCGATTGGAAATTCGCCTTTACCCATCGCTCGATCCCGCGCGCCGCGGAGGATGGACGCTCGCGACGCTCGGAAATCTCGTTGCTACGCCGCGGTGGCGGCGCGCGGTGATTTTCCGACATTCCATTCCCATTCAGCTATGCCAGATGCGATCCTAGCGGAGCGTTTAATCGTTCCGCGTGGTGAGTCTCGACGGGCCGAGCAACGACCGGAAAAGACGCTCGTGGGCGGAGGAAAGGAACTTTAATAATGAATTTTCTCTCGTGCGTAATCCCGATCGAGCGCGGCCACTGTGCGTGCCCCTTTTTTGCGCGGGTTAATAACACCGCGCTGGCAACTCGGTCGCGTCTGGCGTCGTGGCTCGCGAACACTGGCAACATTGTGGCGAAGGAAGAATCACGGATCGACGCGATCGATCTCCGACAATTTTCTTTTTTTTTCTTCTTTATACTTGGATCGCGAGAACCTTTTGTTTTTCTACGACGACGATGCTCCGTACTTCTCTCCTCGGTGCTGTTCGTTGCATTGCTAAGGAAGACACTTGAATGATACAAATTTCCATCGAAATTAATCGTACATCGATCGGTGATCGTAATCGACGAACAAAAGCAGCGCGTTTCTCTCGACGCTTACCAACCCCGGATAAACGTCGCGGCACGGAACAAATTGCGCGACAATTAAGCGGGCACAACTGTATTCCTCGAACTCTCGATCGATACAAAATTTGTCACGGAAGGAACTTGGGTTTTGTACCAACTTTAATCATTGAAAAATCTTCCAAAGGGATTGAAGAACTACAGGAGCGTCGTGTCTACCGTAATCCACTTTAGTTGTTAAAAGACGATACATTACGGGTCGGAATAGACCCGAGGGACGACTCAGATTTAAACACTGACCAATTCGGATCTACCAAACGTCGAAACTCTTTTATTCTGAACACAATCGTTATCGAAACGTTCTTATTTCCACGCTCTGTACTGTACCAGCCGATCAATCGAATTTCGTTCACTCGCGAACCGATTTGCGCGCAATCGTTGTCGAAATTGTTTCATTTTTGCTCGCGTTACGGTAGGAACGATTTCTTCCATGTACGAGTCGCTCGTTTCGGACGGGCGTCGGGTTTCCTCTCGTAAATCGCGGCCGATCCGCGAAGAATCGCGACACACCTCTCGATAACTCGCGCGCTCCGGCAAGAACGAATCGACGCGTTTCGCAGCGAAAAAATGGAGAATACGCGTTCGTAACGAGGCGCAGTGGCGCGGCCGTAGCATGCTTCTGGCGTGGCACATACAATCGTACGAAGGATTACTTAGCGCGGTAATGACGATCGGTCGGCAGATGGCGGCCACGATAAAAACTCGCCTCACCGCGACCGTACTCGCCATATAATACCTTCTCCATCCGTCCATCCATCCTTACGTGTCTTCCTCCCCGTGCCCTCTACCACTCCTCTTCTACCGGTCGTTCTCCAAGTATCTCTCTCTCTTTCTCTCTTTATCTTTCTTTCGCTCGCTCGCTCCTCCGCTCCGTTTGTCTTTTCAACGGAGGCCTCCGCGCGTCGCGACCGGTCCTTCATTTATCATGTTCCAATAATTCCGCCGGTAATAAGATTGATTCGTTCGAGCGCAACGATCCCTCTTATCCAACGGTAACCGACTCGGTTTCGATAACCTTCGCGTGCTCCGCGAAGGAAATTCGGGGGGGCGCGATTCCAAGATCGAGGGTCGGTAAGTGTACATGTTTCGAGGTGAGAACGATTTTGTAGATTCTTTGGTTTGCGTATCGTAGCGAATGAATTCCAATTTTTAGCCCTGCGTTTCGGTAATCATTGTGTGCTGCGGGTGGACATTTGGGGGGTGTGATTCTAAGACAGGGGAGGGTAAATGTACATCTTTCGAGGTGAGAACGATTTTGTAGATTCTTTGGTTTGCGTATCGTAGCGAATAAATTCCAATTTTTAGCCCTGCGTTTCGATAATCATCGCGTGCTGCGGGTGGACATTTGGGGGGCGTGATTCTAAGACAGGGGAGGGTACATGTGCATCTTTCGAGGTGAGAACAATTTTGTAAATTCTTTGGTTTGCATATCGTCGCGAATAAATTTCAATTTTCCAGCGTTGTATTTATTATAATTCCACGTGCCCCATATAAAAATTCAAAGGGGACGATTCTAAGACAGGGGTGGGTAAATGTGCATCTTTTGAGGTGAGAACGATTTTGTAAATTCTTTGGTTTCCTATACGTCGCGAATAAATTTCAATTTTCCAGCGTTGTATTTATTATAATTCCACGTGCCCCATATAAAAATTCAAAGGGGACGATTCTAAGACAGGGGTGGGTAAATGTGCATCTTTTGAGGTGAGAACGATTTTGTAAATTCTTTGGTTTCCTATACGTCGCGAATAAATTTCAATTTTCCAACGTTGTATTTATTATAATTCCACGTGCCCCGTGCAAAAATTCAAAGGGGACGATTCTAAGACAGGGGAAGGTAAAAGTACATCTTTCGAAGTGAAAACGATTTTGTAAGTTCTATAATTTGCGTATCACCGCGAATAAATTTCAATTTTTTCAGCACAGTATTTATCGTAATTCCGCGCACTCCTTGCAAAAATTCAAAGGTCACGATTATGAGATAAACTCACCGAAACTACACCCCGTGTAGTCAGAACGATTTCGCAAGCTTCTTATACGTATTGTCATAAGAAGTCATCTTCTTAGCTCCGCACAGTACAAATATTCACACGAAATTGTGCATATTACCTCGATATTGTCTTTCGATTGTAAAAGTTCGAAATAACTATCGTATACATGTCGTTCGTATTTCTCCGCAACGAAGGAGCCTCTGGTCCCCTAACCCGGTTGCGTTCCTCGGGTCGTTCTCGACCCGTCGTATCCTCGCATTACCTATACTATTCTCCTGTAACTAATATCATTGTAACAACGTTCCATTGTGGTAAACATTTTCAAGCACATCGATCTACTAAATTATATCCAATAATGTTATAATTTACATAAATGCAAATACTAACTGTGGCTTTCGATAAACTTCCAAGGTTGGAACCTTGAAAAAACAGTTAGGACAACCTCGATGGGAAAAGTGTACCCATTTTCGATCCAATGGGGCAATCGATACTCGAAAATTGATTTTTCGAGGTCTTCGCGAAATCGACAAATGCTGAAATTTTGCTGGAATTTTACAGAAACTTTACTGAAATTTTTCAGAAATTTTGCTGAAATTTTACAGAAATTTTTCTGAAATTTTGCTGAAATTTTGTTGAAATTTTACTGAAATTTTACTGAAATTTTGTTGAAATCTTACTGAAATTTTACTGAAATTCTGCAGAAATTTTGCTAAAATTTTTTGTTCAAACTGATGCGATCACGCGATCCCGCGAACACGAGCACGGAGATGCGTATCGTGTCGGTTTCGCGATGATCGTTGATGGTTCCGGGCGGAGAGGAGTCGCTCGTTTCGGCGACACGGTTTGAGAGACACTGTCGCGCGGTTAATCAACACTCCATTCGACTGGAAGGTTTTTGTCGCCGCCGCCCCGGGGCGATTTCTCGTCCCGCCGTGAGATTTAATTTCGTAATTTTACGAGCGGCGCAAGAAGCGCGTCCACCCCGGGACCGCGGCGATGCGTATCGGTGCACGGTGCGCGTTGTTCTCATAGAGGAAGGAGATGCTCGACGACGCTCGTGGACGCCCACGCCGCGCGTATTGAATGTCGAGTAAAGATTATCTCGTATTGATTTACGCGTTCCTCTCGCCGCTTCCAGCTAGGTGTTTGTTCCCGCGCCCGTGTACCGAGGTACGAGTGCGTAATAGTCGAACGTCGAACGCTATCCGATTGAAGGAAGAACGCGAATATTTATTCTACGGTGAGGGTGTGTTGAATCGGGGTATCGAAGTGGAAGAAAATCGAAAGAGTCCGAGAAAATCAAAAAAAGGTTTAAGAAAGTTCAGAGGTCTGAGACTTGCAAGAAAAAGTCCAAGAAAATTAAAGAACGTTTAAGAAAGTTTGAAAAGGACTAAGACTTGCAAAAAAAGGTTCTAGAGAGTTTAAGAAGGTCTAAGACTTGCAAAAGAAAGTCCAAGAAAATTAGAAAAGGTTTAAGAAACTTTAAAGAGGTCTAAGACTTGCAAGAAAAAGTCCAAGAAAATCAAAGAAGGTTCAAGAAAGTTTGAGAAGGTCTAAGACTTGCAAAGAAAGGTTCAAGAAAGTTTAAGAACGTCTAAGACTTGCAAAAAAAGGTTCAAGGGAGTTTAAGAAGGTGTAAGACTTGCAAGATACAGTCCAAGAAAATCAATGAAGGTTTATGAAAGTTCAAAGAGGTTTAAGACTTGCAAGAAAAAGTCCAAGAAAATCAGAAAGGGTTTAAGAAGGTTTAAAGAGGTCTGAGACTTGCAAAAAAGAGTCCAAGAAAATCAGAGAAGGTTAAAGAAAATTTAAAGAGGTCTAAGACTTGCAAAAAAAGGTTGGAGAAAGTTTAAGAAGGTCTAAGACTTGGAAGAAAAAGCCCAAGAAAATCAAAGAAGGTTCAAGAAAGTTCAAAGAGGTCTAAGACTTGCAAAAGAAAATCTAAAAAATCAAAGAAGGTTCAAGAAAGTTTAACAAGGACTAAGACTTGCAAAAAAAAGGTTCTAGAGAGTTTAAGAACGTCTGAGACTTGCAAAGAAAGGTTCAAGAGAGTTTAAGAAGGTCTAAGACTTGCAAAAGAAAGTCCAAGAAAATCAAAGAATGTTCAAGAAAGTTCAAAGAGGTCTAAGACTTGCAAAAGAAAGTCCAAGAAAATCAGAAAAGGTTGAAGAAAGTTTAAAATGGTCTAAGATTTGCAAAAAAAATGTTCAAGGAAGTTTAAGAAGATCTAACACTTGCAAGAAAAATTCCAAGAAAATCAAAAAGGGTTGAAGAAAGTTGAAAGAGGTTTAAGACTTGCAAAAGAAAGTCCAAGAAACTCGAACAAAGTCCACGAAAGGTGTACCGATACCTGAAAGAGAAAACAAAAGTAAGGCGATGTTTCTTTTAACATTGATGTTACTCTAAACGAGGTTCCGTGCGAACAGAGTGGACCTCTAGGTTCACCTAACACTTTCCCTTTTTTATTCTTCCCTTCTCGCTATACTATTATGGATCGGGTCTAATAATAGCTTCTCTACACCATTCCGCTCACATATTTTTATTTATCGCGCGCCACAGATGCACCTGTAATTTCTCACACTTGTCCTTTCTTTTCTCTATCCGCGCGTTGTACGTGTATTTAGACGCATTTAGCGAACTCGTCTCGTTCGCGATAATTACTAACCATCCACGACTCGTTTCGACGAAAATTTTCTACCGAGAATCCAACGTTTTTCCCGATTCGATTCCTCCGAACCGCCACCATCGAATCGATTTCCTTCCGGTGGAAAGTTTCGTCGAAAAAATTGCGAAGAAAGTTGCGAAAAAAATTCGCAATCGACCTAACCCAGACAGTTTAAATAAACGTAAAAATTGCTCGAACAACGACGAGAAATTTCCAGCTGGGAGAAACACACATCGAACGCGTTTCCGGTCCATTGATGGTAACGATGCTTCGAGAGTGAAAACTAAGGGAGGAAAAAACGATACGTGGACGTGGTAAGGGGTACGAAGAGTCGATGGCTCGTTTCGATTCGATATCCAGATACGGTGATATCGCTCGGAGGAACTTTGAAAATCCACGAGCAAACACACACACACACACTTTCTCTCTCTATTTATCTATCTATCTATCTATCTATCTTGCTCTTTCTAGACCCTCAAGAGCCATATAATTTCAAAAGGCCTCGTTAGATGTCCGTCGGTGATTTATGTAGGACGCGTTGCCGTACGCAGAAACGCGATCGACGATGAGTACTGACCGATACCGCCATGGATAATCCCGTAAAGTCCTGGTATATTGCGCGTACACGGAGGTCCACCGTTTTCTGGAACGCGCGATCGAACATCTTTTAGCATTCATTGTTTCAACAAATCGTCAAAATATTTATCGCGCCGCTCTAGCGGTATATTTTTGGGGCCTCGAGTAGATAAATCATACGAGCGTTGATTTTCGTCGCTAATTCGAGTTCGTAGTGCTCAAAATCAACGTTATTTATTAGGTCGGAAGGAACAGAGGCTATATTCGGAAAAGGAAGAGTCGATCTAAGGAAAAGAATTCCGAGGCTTGAGCTTTTACTTCCTTTGCGACATGTTGAATAAGTGCAAGGGTAGGTCTCCGATTGAATAATATTTTTTTGGATACTTTTAGGAAAAATTGTTTTTATTCTCGTGAATAGTACGTGCAAGAGTAGATTACTCGAGAGAATGACACGTTATTTTCGTGGATGGTAAACGAAAGAATAGTATTTCTCTGGAATGACATTTAATTTCCGGTAGGTTCTCCAGCGTAGAGATCTACTGTTCTTTCATTTTGGACAGTGAACTAAAGGATAGATTTTCGATCGAATGAAATCTAATTTTAGGTACCTGTACTTAGGTATCTTTCTTCTTTTATTCTCGCGAATAGTGAACGAAAGAATAGATTTTCACTAAAACTTTCTCTTCTGTATAGTAAACGAACGAATAGAGTTTGGATCGAACGAAATCTAATTTTAGGTACTTCTATGTAGGTATCTTTCTTCTTTTATTCTTGTGAATAGTAAACAAAAGGATATATTTCCATTAAAACACATCCTTGTGTATATTAAACGAACGAATAGATTTTCGATCGAACGAAATTTCATTTTAGGTACCTCTACGTAGGTATCTTTCTTCTTTTATTCTTACGAATAGTAAACGAAAGGATAGATTTTTACTAAAACATATTCTTCTGTGTAGTAAACGAACGAATAGATTTTCGATCGAATATAATCTAATTGTAGGTATCTCTATGTACGTATTTTTCTTCTTTTATTCTCGTGAATAGTAAACGAAAAAATAGATTTCCACTAAAAGTCACCCTTCTATATGGTAAACGAACAAATAGATTTTCGATCGAATATAATCTAATTTTAGGTATCTCTACGTAGGTATCTTTCTTCTTTTATTCTTGTGAATAGTAAACGAACAGATAGATTTCTAGTGAAACACACCCTTCTCTATAATAAACGAACGAATAGATTTTCGATCGAATATAATCTAATTTTAGATATCTCTACCTAGCTATCTTTTTACTCTAATTCTCGCGAATAGTAAACGAAAGCATAGATTTCCACTTAGACTCTCCGTGCTGTACGGTAAACGAACGACTAAATATTCGATCGAATAAAACTAAATTTCAGTTACTCTCACGTAGATACCATCGTCCCTGCTTCACCCAAAGCGATTCGTCCCGGTCGGATTCCCCGATACTCGGAAAAGGTGTGTTTTTCAATTTCCCTCGACGATCGTCTCGGTTCTCCGTTCGAGTCTACTGAACGTTAATAAATATATACCGAGACTCGTTCTAAAAATAGAGCCAGCCACCGGTACCTGAAAACGTCGTGCCCGTCCCCGAAGAAATATTAAATTGTCCAGCGACAGTACCACCGCGAATTCAGAAGCCACGAGAGCGAGTCGTCCGCGCTCACCCCTCTCACCGCGTCCTCGATAAACGTGTTCCCTCGATTTTTCTGGTCGTCGATCGTCGAAAAAGCCATCTTCGGGAACACGGGACGACTCCCGCAGGTGCATCGCGACGACTCGGCCCGTTAAATAAATCCCCGCCACGCTTGTCGCCGATCGTCGCCCCGTCGTCTCGTTCGCGCGGGAACGCTCGATTCCGGCGGTTATTTCGCGATCCACGCGCGAGATCTGTCATTTGCATCCACGATGCGAGAAGGAAGCGTCGTGGTACACGCTCGCGTCGAATCGCTCGTATCTCGAGCCAACGACGCGTATAAACTCTCTCGTTATTAGCGTGCTCGTTGTTGTTTATACGCGGATACGCGTCGACCGACGAACGTTTCGCGCGCCGCGAGTCTGCCGCCTCCGTGTCGACCGTGGAACTCCTCTCGGGAGAAAAGAAAAAAAAAAAAAAAACACCTCCTTTTCCCGTTTTTTTCCTTTTTCTTTTGCGTTCACTTTTTCGTTCATTTCTTCCCGAATTGCGCGGTTCCTCCCGATCGTGCGATTTACGCGCGATAACCAAGACGGAAACGCCGAACGATCGTCCCGTTAACGCGTACTGCTGAGGAACGATTACAATTTTTCAGACTTTCTTACCGATAAGGAAAATCGTACATCTGACTAATCGGTCTTTTGACTTTTAACGAGTAAGATTTTAAAAGATTCTTTTACAGTGTGTTTTATTATAGTATGATATATTAATGTACACGTAGGATGTTAAACGATTGTTATACTTTTTTGTACAGAGCTCTGTATTTCATTCATTTTTTCGTCTAAAACGTCCACTTTCGACCCGTGCCACTCTGTACACGTTGCAATACTTTCTTTCACTTGGCCACGCGAGTTCTGCGCGTTACATTCGCCATATTGTCCTTTTCCTTGTACCGTTACACAGTAGTGCAACAATTATACTCCACTCTTTCACTTTCCTCGTAGTTCTCTTTACACGTAACACAAGCTGTATACACTCTTGCTCCAATTTCCCCGATTCTCGCGTACTCGGACTGTGCAAACGTACATCCTCAGCGATAAAATCGTGGAAAACAAGGAGTTCTCGCTGCGCGAAAGAAAGAGAGAAAGAAAAATACACTGACGGTGAAGTATACGCGTACGCGCGCGGATCATTGGGAACGAAATCGATGATTCGGCGGATTTCGTCGGTGTCGTTCTCGCGCGTGCTCGTTCGTCGGAATGCAACAATAACAAAATTCCGAAAAGAAAAAACACACACGCGTACACGCGCTCGGCTTCCAGCACGAGGCGCGTATCTGGACTGCTACGTATTATTTTCCATCGCGAGAAAGCGAAATCGAATCCGCGGTGCTTATTAGCGACTACCGATGGAATCCATATTCGTGCAGCGATATCTCGGGAACAAAGACTCGAGTAACCGGCGAAACGATCGCGATAAAATAAAGAAACACTCGAGGTGTGGTTGAAGAAAGTTTAAATAAAAAAGAAAAAAATTCACGGTGAAGTTTTCGAACGTTTCTCAACCAAACTACCAAAGAGTACTTTGACCCATAGGTTCGTTTGAACCGTCTCGAATTTCCTTTCGAAATTGCTCGATTATTCGCAACGCTTTACAAATGACAATTATTGACAATTAGTGACAATTATTAAAACAGAAAACTAATTATACCCTAAAATCACTTCGTCTCTCCCCCTTCTACTTTCGACGATTAATAGAAATAAGTATACCTTCATCGAAAGGTAGTTTCACTGTTCTCCACGCGCGTTGGATCGTTACTTGAATCCGGGGCGAGTCGTGCAATGTCTTCCGCGAAACTTGTAATTTCGCGATCGGTTGTGTTCGGTCTGTGTTCCAGGGACCCGGTTCGTTGCATCTCGGTTTCTTTTCCTCTTCTTTTTCCCTGCTTGTTTTCACGAGCGAGTGAAAAAAAGAAGAAAAAAAAAGAAACGAAAAAAAGGCAAAAGGAACGCGCCACGGAGTCCGAGTCCGTTTTAAAAAGGGTCAGAACGGCGGCGGTGGTTCCGTCGCGCGTTAATTAATCGGCCCCGTTCGCGGAGCGCCTCTAATTGGAAATCTCCATTTTCCTTCGAGCCTGTGCACTTGACTCTGCGATTCCCGCCGCGTTTAGCATCGCCGGGATTGGCGAGCAGCGGGACGTGATCGCGATTTAAACGTTCGGCTAAATTGGCGGGAGAGAGGCGGCGTGCGTATTTCCCCCCTTGCGCGCAGACCGAACGGGGCATTACGCTTCGCGTACCCGGGAGGATGTTTACGAACGATTCTGCCCCCGTGGCGAGAACGATTCCGCGAGTTCGTCGATAGGAAAAGAACTTTCTTACCGAGAGCGACCGGAAAAGAAACCGGCGACGAAATTGCACCGGTTGCAGCCTCGTCGTTGCGCGCGTAATTTCCGTGGACGATTATCTAGCTCGAGGTCGAGTTGCGCGTTCATTGTGGCTTTTTGTATTTTTCTTCGACGACGAAGGTGATTTTTGTAGGTTATGTGTATAGGTAATGGAGGAATTGGACGATGCAGTACGATTTGGAGAGGGAGATCTTTTATTAGTTACTAAGGGGATGGTATTGGCACGCTTTTAACGTTTTTAAACGTTTGATTGTGCTTTTTGTATTTTTGTTCGACGACGAAGGTGATTTTTGTAGGTTATGTGTATAGGTAATGAGGAATTGGACGATGCAGTACGATTTGGAGAGGGAGATGTTTTATTAGTCACTAAGGGGATGGTATTGGCACGCTTTTAACGTTTTTAAACGTTTGATTGTGCTTTTTGTATTTTTGTTCGACGACGAAGGTGATTTTTGTAGGTTATGTGTATAGGTAATGGAGGAATTGGACGATGGAGTATGATTTGGAGAGTGACATCTTCCATTAGTCACTAAGAGGGTGGTATTGGCACGGTTTTAACGTTTTTAAAAGTTTGATTAGGTAGTTGCACGTTAATTTTGTTTTCTGTATTTTTATTCGATAACGAAGGTGATTTTTGTAGGCTTTGTGTATAGGTAATGGTGGAATTGGACGATGGAATACGATTTGGAGTGGGAGATCTTCCATGAGTCACTAAGAGGGTGGTATTGGGACACTTTTAACATTTTTAAAAGTTTGATTGGGTAGTTGCGCGTTGATTTTGCTTTTTGTATTTTTGTTCAACGACGAAGGTGAATTTTGTAGGTGGATAGAGAAATGTAGGAAAATGTATGGAAAGGATCGTACGAATGTATCGAAAGTGTATCCGAATCGATGGAATGGAAACAAGAAGGCGAATGAGAAATTCGTTCGTTGTTTGAATAGATCCTCGAGCGAGTTTCTCGTGAGCGTTTAACGAAAATGCAAACCGTACGCGGATAGAGAATATCGAAACCGTAATCGTGGAAGAATATTCTCCTGGTAGATGGAGCATTTTCCTTGGCGAAAAACGATCCCGTTTCTCCTTGAGAAATATTATTCTCCCCGTCGATAGAGAAACTTCTTTCGCGGGAAACCACTCTACTTTCCGTGCGGGAGAAAACTGATACAAATTTACGAGAGAAATTCAACAAATATATATGTATACACGAGAGACTGTAACGAAAATAAAAATATGAATGCGAGAAGACATAGGCGAGAGACGATCGAAGAAATGGGCAAAAGAGGGTAGCCGTAAAAACGAGGAGGAAAATAAAAAGCGAAGGAAGGGGACACGGATACCGAGACGAACGTTAAACGAAAAGCGTCAAACGTCCTCTCACCTGCATCCGGAAATGAGCTGGGCAGATAATAAACCTTCGAACGAGCCACCTTGTTTCGAACGAGCTCGGGGTAGTCGTCGATCGGGACTCTCGCGGAGAGAGGCTTCAAAGAACTGCTCGAAAGAGAGCAAGAGATAGATAGATAGATAGAGAAATAGATAGAGAGATAGATAGAGAAAGAGATAGAGAGAGAAAGAGATAGATAGATAGATATATAGAGAGATAGATAGAGAAAGAGATAGAGAGATAGATAGAGAAAGAGATAGAGAGATAGATAGAGAAAGAGATAGAGAGATAGATAGAGAAAGAGATAGAGAGATAGATAGAGAAAGAGATAGAGAGATAGATAGAGAAAGAGATAGAGAGATAGATATATAGAGAGATAGATAGAGAAAGAGATAGAGAGATAGATATATAGAGAGATAGATAGAGAAAGAGATAGAGAGAGAAAGAGATAGAGATAGAGAGAGAGAGAGAGAGAGAGAAAGGCACGCAGTTTTTGTCCCGTTGCTCGGTTTCCTGTCGGTTCTCGAGTAACGTAGAAAAGAAGAAAATCGCACGCAGAGACGGAAACGCTCGACGTCGGAGCGGAGAGGAGCGATGAAACGGGTTAGAAGGAACCCGGTAATAAGTCCGGGGAACGATGACTAGACCGGTGGCAAATTAACCAGCTTGCGTAAAGCAACCACCCCCGACGAGAGACGAACAGAGAGGAACAGAGTGAAACAGAGAGGGACAGAGAGGGAAGAGGTAGAGGATATTACACGGGGCACCGTTCGGTGCCTGGAGTAAAAACGGGCCGCCTGGTCGGGTCGACCTTGGGGGACTTAATGAACGTCGCGTGCCAGATCTATCTTTCGCGGCTGCGGTCGTGAAAAGCGGGGACCGACGGTGGCCACGAGCAAATTAACTATTAATTTCGAGCGATGTTGCCTCTGTGGTCGGAGACGAGCGATTTTTTAAATTATAGTCGAAGAAAGAACCAACCGCCCCGGGCACCTCGTTCGCTCGAGCGACTTTTGCACCCGCGTTGTCCGGTTAAGAAGCCGAGGATCGCGGCAGGGTTTCGGAAACGAGATGTTTTTGAAAGAATATTTCACTGGTAATCGTTCTCCGGGTTTCTTTAACCGTTCTTCGCGAATTTTTCGATTCGACGTTTTATTGTGAACGAGAATAGAGAATTGATCGTGGAATCATTTAGGATCAGTTTTCAACTGAATGGATAATTGATTGGAGTTACTACGCGGATAACGTAAATGGGATAGGATAGCAAGAGATCGTGCATTTTATATTTCGTCTAAATGCTCGTACGAAACTTGGTTTCGGAGCATGTGTACAGATAAATCAGAGTATCGGGGTTTCTTCCGAGGGATGAATCACTTTGGGTAATGAAGGGACGATGGTATCTACGTCCAAGTACCGGAAATTAAGTTTTATTCGAAAATACATTTATTTTGTTGGAATAATAAATTTATTAAAATTTAGTCGTTCGTTTACCATACAGGAGGGAGAGTTTTAGTGGAAATCTATCCTTTCGTTTACTATTCGCGAGAATAAGAGTAGAAAGATACCTAAGTATAGGTACCTAAATTTAAATTTCGGTCGATCGAAAGTCTATTCGTTCGTTTACCATACAGAAAGGTGACTTTTAATGGAAATATATCCTTTCGGTTACTATTCGCGAGAATAAACGAAAAAAGATACCTAAGTACAGGTACCTAAAATTAGATTTCGTTCGATCGAAAATCTATTCGTTCGTTTACTATACAGAAGGGTATATTTTAGTGGAAATCTATGCTTTCGTTTACTATTCGTGAGAATAAGAGTAAAAAAGATACCTACGTAGAAGTACCTAAAATTAAATTTCGTTTCAGCGAAAATCTATTCGTTTATTTACTATACAGAAGGATATGTTTTAGTGGAAATCTATCCTTTCGTTTACTATTCGCGAGAATAAGAGTAGAAAGATACCTAAGTATAGGTACCTAAATTTAAATTTCGGTCGATCGAAAGTCTATTCGTTCGTTTACCATACAGAAAGGTGACTTTTAATGGAAATATATCCTTTCGGTTACTATTCGCGAGAATAAACGAAAAAAGATACCTAAGTACAGGTACCTAAAATTAAATTTCGGTCGATCGAAAATCTATTCGTTCGTTTACTATACAGAAGGGTATGTTTTAGTGGAAATCTATCCTTTCGTTTACTATTCGTGAGAATAAGAGTAAAAAAGATACCTACGTAGAAGTACCTAAAATTAAATTTCGTTTCAGCGAAAATCTATTCGTTTATTTACTATACAGAAGGATATGTTTTAGTGGAAATCTATCCTTTCGTTTACTATTCACGAGAATAAAAGAAGAAAGATACCTAAGTACAGGTACCTAAAATTAGATTTCGTTCGATCGAAAATCTATTCGTTCCTTTACTATACAGAAGGATGTGTTTTAGTAAAAATCTATCCTTTCGTTTACTATCCACGAGAGTAAAAGAAGAAAGATACCTAAGTACAGGTACCTAAAATTATATTTCCATCAAACAAAAATCTATCCCTTAGTTCACTGTCCAAAATGAAAGAACAGTATATCCCTACTCTCATCAATCAACCGTGAATTAAATTTCCTTCGATTAGAATTCCATCCTTTCGTTTACCATCCACAAAGACAACTGTCATTCTCTCCAATAATCTACTCTCGCACCTACCATTCGCGAGACTAAAACTATCCGCGTTCACTATACAGAACGAAGAATTTATTTCCACTCCATCGATTCGGATACACAGTCGCCCACAATTGTTCCATAATTACCGTACCTTTTTCTCAATTTCTCCGACCGTTCGATCGCTCACCGTGCATTCTGCACTTCGTCGAACTGCTCTCGGGGAACACGAGCGGTCCAGGAGCATCCGAATAACGAACGAAATTCCCTCCCTCTGTTTCTCTCCCTTGGCGATCGCGCGAACACGTTTATATCCGACAGCGATTACGCGGCAGATGCTACTAAATCGTCGACACGATAGTCGTCCAGGCCTGTCGCGTCGTGCCACGGTCCGGCGACTAATTGCGACGAACCCGTTCCGTCGACGGAACGTCTCACCGGCGCGACACTAAATAACGCGTAATGGGCTTGTAAACGCGCCGGGCCCGCGGACGCGATGGATATTAAATAAGCGGGATTAGAGCACGGGGAGGGGCACGGGATACTGGCTCTCTCCAACGCGAGTAATTAAGTTTCGAAAGGACAGGATTCGAGCTGCCCGCGCACTCGGATAACACGACCCTCCGCCGGTGTTCGTTTTCACCTGGTCGTCGATAATAACAGGTGCTCGCGCGTAAACTCGGATCGCGACGCTCGGTTACTGCCGGACGTTTTCCAATTTCTTAACAAATGGTAATCCCCTGGCAACGTTCGCGAATTAAACGACGCGGAAAAGAAAATAATCATCGTCGTTTGTACGAATTTTCGAGAATCGAAATCGAGACCGAGGATCGGTTGTTGCGCGTCGAAAATTGATTTCGTTACTTTTCCATCGAACGTGTCCCGTTAGATATTAATTTCGTACCGCGCTTGTCAACAATTTGTGCCGGGTAACGGTACGGATAGTTACGCACGATATCTGTCGCCGTAAATTTATAGTTTTCAATCTCGTTTTGGACCATTCGAGTCGAGTTGGACTAATTAATCGACCACCGATGTTTTAGTAGCGTCCGAGCAGGTTCGTGTGGTATAAGGTAATTACGAAAAGAATTTAGACGAAATTTAGATGGATTGAGTGGGTACGAAATAGAGGTGTCTTTTTAAACTCGTGGGTGAAATTTAGCGATAGGTGTCGATTCTCGTTCGATTGTACGAGTCGCTAGGTGGAATTTCTTGGTGTATTAGTCGTTGTGTAGTTTGTAAGGTAATTTGGTATTAACGATGTACGAATTCTCGATCGAAGACGGTCGAGCGAGGAACGAGAGCACTGATAGAGCCCCGTTCTAGAACAGGAGGAGAGTAGCGCATCAACCGTCATCAATCTCGACTTACCGCTCCTCCATCCGTTCCCTTGAACCGTACGAGTGGCTTCGTGTCGCGGGAATCCGATTTATAAATCTGCTCCCCTAATCGCTCCGCGATTAGGTCCGCGTATCCAGCGGCTCGTAATTCATCCGCACGGTAGCCACACTCGTCCCGCGGTGCGATCTATCGAAAAATCGCAACTGGTTCGCGCGAGTACTAGCGAGCGTTCAGGTGTCTACGGGATTTTCGATCGACGAGTTCCGTTTCGTCGGAAACGTTTCTCGGAGCGAAGAGTTGATCGTTCGATATATTTTTGATAGTAAGGGGGTAGGATGAAACGAAATTGCAGGGGGAATTCTGTGCGTAGAAGTGTGGTGTAGAGTCGTTTTCCATGGAGGAAAATTGGGAGCTTATTTTTAAGGATGGAAAGCATATTTTTCTGTGGAAGAAAATTCTCGATTGACGGTGAAAATATTTTTCTACCGAGTGAAAAAGTTTCTACCGGTGGAAAGATTACTTTTCCACCAAATATAGAAGGTTTTCCATGGAAGAAAATTCTCTATTGATGGAAAATACATTTTTCTGCGGAAGAAAGTTCTCTAATGACGCGAAAAGTATTTTTCTACCGAGTGAAAGTCTCTAGCGGTGAAAAAATTATTTTTCCACAAAATCTAGAGCTATTTTCCAGGAAAGAAAATTCTCTATCGATGGAAAGTATATTTTTCTGCGGAAGAAAATTCTCTATTGACGAGAAAAGTATTTTTCTACCGAGTAAAAGTCTCTAGCGGTGGAAAAATTACTTTTCCATAAAATCTAGAGTTGTTTTCCATGAAAGAAAATTCTCTATCGATGGAAAGTATATTTTTCTGCGGAAGAAAATCCTCTACTGACAGAAAACAATATTTTTCTACCGAATGAAAGTCTCTAGCGGTGGAAAAATTACTTTTCCACAAAATCTAGAGCTATTTTCCAGGGAAGAAAATTCTCTATCGGTGGAAAGTATATTTTCCTGCGGAAGAAAATTCTCTATTGACGAGAAAAGTATTTTTCTACCGAGTGAAAGTCTCTAGCGGTGAAAAAATTATTTTTCCATAAAGTCTAGAGTCGTTTTTCATGAGAGAAAATTCTCTATCGATGGAAAGTATATTTTCCTGCGGAAGAAAATTCTCTATTGTCGGAAAACATATTTTTCTACCGAGTGAAAAATCTCTGTCAGTGGAAAAATTACTTTTCCATAAAATCTAGAGCTATTTTCCAGGGAAGAAAATTCTCTATCGATGGAAAGTATATTTTCCTGCGGAAGAAAATTCTCTATTGTTGGAAAACATATTTTTCTACCGAGTGAAAAATCTCTGTCAGTGGAAAAATTACTTTTCCATAAAATCTAGAGCTATTTTCCATGGAAGAAAATTCTCTAACGATGAAAAATATATTTTCCTACAAAATGAAAACTCTCTACGAATACAAAGCATATTTTTCTGCTGAAGAAAATTCTCTATCGATGGAAAAAGTATGTTTCTACCAATTGAAAAGTCTTCACCGATGGCAAGAATACTTTTCCCCGAAACATAGAGCAATTTTCGATGATAGAAGATTCTCTACCAATACCACGAATATTTTCTCACAAAAGCGATCCTCTATCAATAGAAAAGAATATTTGCCACGAGAGCAGTCCTCCACCGATATAAAACATTTCCCCTCCCCCTGCAAAATAAAATCCTCCCCCGCGAAAGAAAATTCCCTCGAAGAAAAAAAAATATATACATACACATACCCATGAAAGAAAAAAACACTCGATCGAGAACTCTCTTCCGCGGGGAAAAATTTTTTTCACAAGTTAAACTATCTATAGAACGGGAAGCGTAAATGGGTCAATACGCAACGAAAGCTTGAATTTGCCCTCTCCGGGACCAGAGCGACCAACCCCCTTTAAGCGCGGGGGCTGAGATCAGAATAGGGGTTCCGTGGCAGTCTCTAAAGTGCGGCGGTTGGTTTGCGCGTCGTGGCGCGTTCCCGGGTCTCCGCTCGAGCGGCTACCGATGCGAGTACCCACACAGACCGCGGCGACTGCTTTACGCGATGGCGTGCAAACTGCTCCACCGCTGCGAGGGAAACAGGGAAATAGAGAGGCGGGAGGGTGAGGATTTGCATACGGGAGATCGGTGCTCCGCATATGAGGGGAATGTTTACGATATCCGCATAATGAGGGCGTGGGTGTTTCTATTAAGGCGCGCGCGGCCAGACTCTGCACACGAGCAATCGTGTGCCCTATCCGAGCCACCGATCTCTGGATTTCTCTCTCCTTCCGACACGGTGCCCAACTACCCCCTCCACCACCAGTTCCGTGTCCTTTTTTCGCCTCTCTGCTCACCGGTCCCTTTTGTTACCCCCACCCTCGAGCTTTCCCTCTCGGCGTTCTACCAGTTCCTTACTTCCTGATACGACTGTACCGCCTTGCGCATTATTTTTTTTTTTTTTTTACCGGCTCGTTTCACAGGGTGACCTAAAAAGAGGATCGTAGCGTTTTCGAGGGGATTTTTCTTTCCAGGCAATTTGCCCTATCGGTGGAAGCCGATCGAGACTCGGATTATTTCGCCGTATAAATTGTTTCCTTTTTCCCAGCGGCGATTAAGGCAGGCCGATACGTTTTTACTGCCGCGGTTCGGTACGTTTAACGAAATTTCTCGTTAAACTTATCAAAATTGGACGCGTGGTTAAATTTAACGTCGAAATTCCGCACGGTTGTGCGGAGAAATTCCATCGATCGGGATTTTATTTACGGTTTTCCGGAGAGGGGAGGAACGAGTTACGCTCGGGCTGCGAACAAACGAAATTTCGCGTACCGGTTCGTTCCTCGGTATCGAATCTTTCGATTGGCGCAACGTTTCGCGGAAAAACTCGAAAACGTCCACTTCCGCGTTTCGTTTAACTCGACGAGCCGTACACGTACGGGGTTTCATAAACAGAATTTTATTTACCACGTCCGTGCCACGTTCGCGGCCACGCGAAATATGTACCTACGTATGCACAACAGAACGCGAATATTTCGCGTTGCGCAACGCCCCGTGATATCGCGAAATTACATTAGCGTAAACCGATCCTTTTGTCGAACAATTGCCGCGAGATTGTTCGCGAAGATAAGCCAGCGTTATTTAATGAATCGGCTCTGTTCGAACTGCCGCGGAATTAATTAGCCGTAACGTGGAATTATCCGGAGTTCCCCCCCGTGTATTTATCTTGTTAATATTCCAGTGTGCTCGACGTTGGCGGCGATTACGGTAACGATGGTAATTCAGCGTTACGAAATTTTCTTTTTTTTTTCTTTTTTTTTCCATCGTCCCCGATCGGTGGTACAGGAGCGCAGGGAAGAACGTCTTCTCGCTCGTAAGTCGTTCGAGATCTCGTTCGAGAGCGTTCGAGATCGTTCGAGAGCGTTCGAGATCGTTCGAGATCGTTCGAGATCGTTCGAGATCTCGTTCGTCAACGTGCACATCTTCCCACAATTCCGTGTGTGTGTCGAGGAAAGTGGTACCGCGTAACAGGGGGTGATAGAAACGCGTCGAGGGTTCCCGTTTTATCGAGTTCGAGCCGCAAAGACTCCATTTGCATTTCGCTCGCGTTCGAACTTCCTAACCTAACTCTGTGTTCTCCACAAAGACACATACACTTACACTTACCACGCGTGCTCGTGTGTACGCGTTAAAGCTTCACCTTCCGTTCCGCGTTTCTCTATTTTCACCTCAGCGGCGATTGTTATTATTTTGATCCACCATCGAGGAACAGTTTCGGTCTCGCACGACCGACCGCGCCGGCGCGTACGTCGCGGATAAGTTATTAGGCTAATGCTTCGTTGGAATCAACTTAAATCAGTCATTAATCGGTAACGGCCGAGGAAATTACGCGGCGACCGACTGGCCTACACGAACAGAAAGAGACGGAGAGCTTGGATAATAAATGACGTTGTCTAACGGTATGCCAGTTAAATGGTTAACCGCGCCAGGTTAGTTTTTATCGTTATTAGCGATTTTCATGCACGGACCGGATACTTTCCCGCGTTTCTAGCGTGCGACCCGGACTTTTCCGCGTTTCCGGTGGAATCCCGTTAAACAACGATCGGGGCCCTTTCGCGGGGGCCCGCTCGACGACTCGAAGGACGTCCTTCGAGTCATCGAGCAAGGTCGAGACGTAACACCAGTGTCGACTACGAAAAAGAAACGAAGGATGGTAATAGATGTTTCGCCTAATCTCGACAGAATAATACCTTGCTTCTTTTTCGAACGATAATACCTTCCTTCTTTTTCGAACGATGACACTTCGTCTTTGTGTACAGTGGAATAGTTTCAGAACGTTGTTTCGTTAATTTGTAGCATGCTCTGGGTCAATATTGACCCGTGTAACGTTTATCCACTTGGTCCATTATCGTTGAAAAGAATTTTCAATCTACTCGGAAGAGTAAAGAATTTGCAAATCGAAAATCGATGAAGCGAAACTTCGAGAGAGTGTGTAGGGTTGAAATTCAGAACCGGGTCAAAACGGACCCGAGAGACTCGATCGTTTCCATGTAATTTGGCAACGAGTGTTGAAAGGTATGCGACGTGAACGACGAACGCCCGTTACCTAGCGACGATTATCTGGATGCAAATTAGCGATCGAGAAATAGAGAACGTGCCTCTTCGAAGCCCCGAGAGCAACTGTCGTCAAACGGCTCGTTAGTTGTCTCGTGGACGACTAACAGCTGCCCGTCTCCATTTATCGACGTGCCCGTTGGAACATTAGCCGAGCATAATAAAACATTGTAACGTGTGCAACAATGTGTAAACGGCAATACGCGCGAACAATCGAGCACTCGGAGAACCGAGCAACGCAGTTCCTTGGGGGGAGCTCGAGACCTTCCGGGTCGCGAATTCGATCGAGAGATTGCAAACCGGTGGATTTTCCGTTCGTGAGGATCTAGGAAGCTTCGTAGTGTTTTAAATGTTTACGAACTATCAATTTTGTGGACACAGTTTGGTTTTTTATCTAGTAAATAATGGTTGAAACTTCTTGCAAGGAAAGGGGTTTCGTTCGATGCAAAATTCGATGTATGTGTTTTCGCGCGTGAAATCTAATTAACTCGAGTACACAAATAAAAAGAAAGGGGTTTATTATGCCTAGAGGTATTCAGGTATTCGAATACTCGAGTAGATCTAAATTCGAACCGAGTCGAGATTTTCGAAGCGATTCGAACACTGCAAAGAATCGAGCTACTCGGTTCATTTAAAGCTACTCGATTTATTTCGAACTACTCGATTCATTTCGAGCTACTCGATTCACTTAAATCTACTCGATTCATTTCGTGATACTCTATTCATTTCGAGCTACTCGATTCTCTCAAACTACTCGATATTTTTGAGCTACTCGATTCACTTAAATCTACTCGATTCATTTCGTGATACTCGATTCATTTCGAGCCACTCAATTCACTTAAATCTACTCGATTCACTTCGTGATACTCGATTCATTTCGAGCCACTCAATTCACTTAAATCTACTCGATTCATTTCGTGATACTCGATTCATTTCGAGCCACTCAATTCACTTAAATCTACTCGATTCACTTCGTGATACTCTATTCATTTCGAGCTACTCCATTCTCTGAAACTACTCGATATTTTTGAGCTACTCGATTCACTTAAATCTACTCGATTCATTTCGTGATACTCGATTCATTTCGAGCTACTCGATTCTCTCGAACTACTCAGTATTTTCGAGCTACTCAATTCATTTCAAAATACCCGATTCATTTTAAGCTACTCGATTCACTTAAATCTACTCGATTCATTTCGTGATACTCGATTCTCTCGAACTACTCAGTATTTTCGAGCTACTCAATTCATTTCAAAATACCCGATTCATTTTAAGCTACTCGATTCACTTAAATCTACTCGATTCTCTCGACCCACTCGATTCTTCCAAACCCTTCGAGTAAATTCGATCCCCACTCTTCCACAATTCCATGCTTCCCTTTCGACAACTTGGACACGTCGCGCGACGCTATCGCAACCGTACCAAAAATTTCCAAGACGTTCCATCGCGCGAATCGTCTTCCTTCCGCGAGCGCTGAACCACCGTACTCGTCCCGCTCGAAGACTCGCCCACGCTCGCGCGACACCGTCGTCACTCGAATTAACCCACAATTACGCGATAACGTTCCTCGTCGTATTCCCTCGGCGCGTTAGCACACGTGGTGGACGCGCGTGCTCTTCCGTTGGTCGTCGACAGCGAGGGAAAACGTATACCGCCCAGGAACCGCGACATTCTCCACCGGCCCCCCAGAATCGACCGCCATGAATCGCTTCACGGTCGATTCCCGCGCGTACATCTTCCCGAGACCTTCTCTCCGCGTATCTCTCGGCGAATACTTCGTTTCCAAGTAGGTTACACCGTGCTTCGTCACGATTTTCGACGACTTTTGCACCGATCGTTCACCAACCACGCTGAATTTTCTTCCATGATACGCGCACACGCGATATCCGTTCAACGTTCACCGTTTCTTCCCTCCATTTTTTCTTTCCTTAATTTTCTCTTCCCTTGGTTTTTTCTTTCCTCAATTTTTTCTTCCTTCGATTTCATCTTCCTTCGATTTCATCTTCCCTCGATTTTTTTTTCCCTCCATTTTTTTTCCCCTCGTTTTTTTTTCCCCTCGATTTTTTTCTTCCCTCGATTTTCTCTTCCCTCGATTTTTTTTCTTCCTTCGATTTTCTCTTCCCTTGATTTTCTCTTCCCTTGGTTTTTTCTTTCCTCGATTTTTTCTTCCCCCAATTTTTTCTTCCTTCGATTTTCTCTTCCCTTGGTTTTTTCTTTCCTCGATTTTTTCTTCCCCCAATTTTTTCTTCCTTCGATTTCTTCTTCCCTCGATTTTTTTTTCCTCGATTTTTTTCTTCCCTCAATTTTTTTCTTCCCTCAATTTTTTCTTCCCTCAATTTTTTTTTTCCCTCGACTGTTTCTTTCCTCGATTTTTTCTTCCCTCAATTTTTTTCTTCCCTCGACTGTTTCTTCCCTCGATTTTTTCTTCCCTCAATTTTTTTCTTCCCTCGACTGTTTCTTCCCTTGATTTTTTCTTTCCTCGATTTTTTCTTCCCTCAATTTTTTTCTTCCTTCGACTGTTTCTTCCCTCGATTTTTCCTTCCCTCCAATTTTTCTTTCCTCGATTTTTTCCTTTCCTCTATTTTTTCTTCCCTCAATTTTTTTCTTCCTTCGACTGTTTCTTCCCTCGATTTCTTCTTCCCTCCAATTTTTCTTCCCTCCAATTTTTCTCCCCTCGATTTTTTCTCCCCTCGATTTTTTCTCCTCTCCAATTTTTCTTCCCTCGATTTTTTCTTCCCTCGATTTTTTCTTCCCTCGATTTTTTTTTCCCTCCAATTTTTCTTTCCTCGATTTTTTCTTCCCTCGATTTTTTTCTTCGCTCGACTATTTCTCCCCTCGATTTCTTCTTCCCTCTAATTTTTTTTCCCTCGATTTTTTTCTCCCCTCGATTTTTTCTTCCCTTCTTTCTCTCTTTCTCTCTCTCTCATTTTCCGTTTCTTTTTTCATCCGTTTCCCGTCTCTCGAATTTTCCCGAAGCTCCCGCGCGTATTCCCTGTCCGCAGTCCTGCTGCACTGCGGTGCCCATGATTCTTCCCGATGCGGCTCGGGGACAGCTTTGCGCAGCGTGCCACCGCATTACTGGCAACCGTTTCGAAGCGCAGCCGGCGAAAAAAATCTTTATTTCCACGAAGAATCCTGCGGCCACCCTCGACGCGTCGCTGCGGACGCTGCGGGCCGATAATACAGAGAAGACTCCTAGTCGGTAGCGACAATTTCAATTCGCGCGAAAAAACTCGCCTACGTGGATCTCGCGTGAGCGTTCGGCGTCGTCGTCTCGACGTCGCGAGTAATGTCGGAATTGTCGATACGGAATGGGAATCGTGTGATATACCGACGATGCGAAAGTTTTACTCTCGGTTCGAAGCGATCGTAACGCGACGTGGGCTCCAAGAATGGCACAATTTTCTTTTCTTTCAATATCGTTATCCATCGAACGGAATTGTAACGACCAGCGAAGGTAATCCCTTCCAATGGAGAAAAACTGGATACGAATTGAAAAGTTCCTTGAAAAATTTCAAGGTTCTCGACTAATTGGTTTCGAACGTATTTCTCCGATTTGGTTCGTTGGAATTGTACAAATCGAGGTGTACCAAGGCAACGGAATTCTCTGTCTTGGTCGTCGTGCTCTTCGTTCCGGACTCTTGACTTCCTTTCGAGAAGAGTGGTAGATTTTTAATATCTCTCGCGCCGATAACAACGTCAAAGGTAAACCCATACCGATTGGATCGTTTAAAAAGTGAAAGTCCCGTTTCTTACGTATCCCCGAGTATCGAATAGAATTAATACGAACATAAATAAACAACGAAATCCGGTCGGGTATTCTAGGAAGGAAGAAAGATCGATCCTCGGTTAAGGGGAATGCGGTACTACGAGTAAGTAGAATGTGGACGGCTACGAGTAATTTCCTCTCGGTCCCAGGCTTTACGATGGCTGACCAAAACGTTCGCACCACTCGCAGTTTCTCCTGAAAACGATCCTTCGTTCTCTCTACGATACACGCGTACGTTCCAAACTATTCCAATTCGATTTTTAGGAAAGTTCTATATATTTTTTTTTATTCATTTTCTCGAGTAGATCGGATAAGGAGTTTGGCGGGGAATACGAGACACAAACGGACCTCTCGAGTCTCGAGTATTCTCGACTTCGCGATCGATCTTCTCGAAAACGAAGCATCGAACGAAAAGTCTTCTTCTCGAAATACTCTTCTTCTCTTTACACGTAAAATCACTTCCTGCACCACGATTCGCGGTACACCCGGTGCACCAGTCACGAACACGCGAGCAACCGTACTTTCATCCGGAACAGTTCTTCAACCTGTAAATTATCCAATGCGGGGATCTCCTTCGTTCCATCGACTAATCTTCGTTTCGTACTTCGACTTACCTCTACGCGTAGAATCGCCTCGATTCACGATCCACGGTTCAGAAATTCTTCAATACGTAAATTATCCATAAACGCGTCGAGTAAATACTCAGTGAACCAAAAGAGATGAAAACGAAACTCTTCGACTTCTCTTCGCACCTGTAATCAACTCAACTCGTGGTACACTTGATCCACGAGTGACAAATACTCGAGTAACCGTACTTTGGTCACGAAAAAATTCTTCAACCTGTAAATTATCCAAAAGGCGTCAAATGACACCGTTCGGGAAACCAAAAGAGATGAAAACGAAGCTCTTCGTCGTTTTTTCGGTCAAATTTCGCTCTTCGACTTCTCTTCGCACCTGTAATCACCACGACTCGCGGTACACTTGATCCACGAGTGACAAATACTCGAACAACTTTACTCTCATCACGAAAAATTCTTCAACCCGTAAATAATCCAAAACCCGTCAAATGACACCATTCGAGAAATCAAAAGAGATGAAAACTTCACTCTTCGACTTCTCTTCGCACCTGTAATCACCACAACTCACAGTACACTTGATCCACGAGTGACAAATACTCGAGCAACCGTACTTTCGTCACGAAAAAATTCTTCAACCCGTAAATAATCCAAAACGCGTCAAGCGACACCGTTCGGGAAACGAAAGGAGATAAAAACGGTGATCGTGGTCGTTTTTTCGTCGAGTCTTCGACCTTCCAGTTGATCCCCGTTGTAAATGTTCCGTCGCGGGTCGGTAAATTGGCCCCGAAAATCTCGCGACGTTAAACACCGGGGCCATAAGAGAGAGAGACGACGAGGCTTTCTCGAGTCGAGTTTCGAGTCGAGTCCAATTAAGACGGCAACTTTCGCGCTTCCAATTGTCCTCTTTCGTCCGTTCACCTCTATAATCTACGAACCTCTCCTCTTCCTCCTCCTCTTGCTCGTTTCCGCGGGACGAGAGACGCGAGGCAACGGAGACACCATCCGCCTACCGAGATTCAGGGATCTCGGCTTTCCGCTCGCGGTCGCGGCGGGTTTCGAGCCGGATTTCTGGAATCGAGACGCAGAACGCTACTCGCTCGTGTTTTCACTTGTTATTGCCGGCTCGCGTTATCTGCCCGCTGACCGGCGAGGATTTTACGAGCCTCCTTGCATTATCAAGCTGAGTCGCGGCCACTCGAAGTAAACGCGGCTCGCGAACGACGTTGCTTGTTACGCGGTCAATGTTATTAGTTCGTGGAATGCTCTCTAGGCCTGGTGACGCAAAGAATCGGGAGCAAACGGGCAAGCAGGAGCAAATGTTAAACGAACGAGCTATTTATTTGCGGCGCGCGCGCGTCACTGCGCCCCGTCCAGTTAAGGAAGCCGACCACGAGCGTCTTCTCTCCCCTCTTACGCGTTCCTCTCTCTCTCTCTCTCTCTCTCTCTCTCTCTCTCTCTCTCTTATCGCGGCTAGTTTTCGTTCGGTTGAGAGTACAGGAACGAGAGAGTCTCGATCGATAACCGACCCAGCGCGTCGAATTCTAGAAACGATCGCTTCCCGGTCTCTACGGATCCAGATACTTCCCTCACTGGGGATAGATATCGGGGCGTCGACGAACCATCGTGTTTGAATTTAGATACAGCCGTAGAGGGAACCTGGAATGATCCACGGGACTGTGTTGTTTCAATGTAGAAGCTTCTGGGAAGAATAAGAATCGATAGATGGGATTCGCGATTGGAATTAGGAACGGTTCCACGGGTCATTTCTGACCCGGAGAGACTCGCCTCGGTCGATCGAACTGTTAAAGTTTCTCTAGGAATTAAGAAGAGATTCGTAATTGGAATCTGGAAAGGTAACACGGGTCAGAAAAGACCCGGAGACACTCTCGCCTTGGTCGATCGAACTGTTAAAGTTTCTCTAGGAATTAAGAAGAGATTGGAGATTGGAATCTGGAAAAGATCTCCCGGGTCTTTTCTGACCCGGAGAGACTCACCTCGGTCGATCGAACCTTTAAAGTTTCTCTAGGAATTAAGAAGAGATTCGAGATTGGAATCTGGAAAGGTTCCATGGGTCTTTTCTGACCCGGAGTGACTCTCGCTTTGGTCGTTCGAACTGTCAAAATTTCTCTAGGAATTAAAAAGAAATTCGTGATTGGAATTTGGAAAGGTTCCACGGGTCTTTTCTGACCCGGAGACTATCCCTCAGTCGATAGTACTGTTAAAGTTTCTCTAGGAATTAAAAAAAAATTAGAGATTGGATTCTGAAAATATCTCCCGGGTCTTTTATGACCCGGAGATTCTCCCTCGGTCGATCAAACCGTTAAAATTTCTCTAGGAATTAAAAAGAGATTAGAGATTGGAATCTGGAAAGATCTCCCGGGTTTTTTCTGACCCAGAGAGACTCTCCCTTCGATCGATCGAACCGTTTCTCTAGGAATTAAGAAGAGTAGGATCAAGTAATAGAATCTATTTTCGAAGTATTAGCGTACGGTCGAGTTACGGGTCCGTGTGGACCCAGGGCGTGGTCACGTCCGTGGACGACCAAACCGCCGATACAGCGAGTTAATTGAGCCGTCCGGACCAACAGGTTGTGTATTACCCTATCCTAGGTTACGATGAAATTACTAGTCCATTACGAGACAGAGTGTTCCTTTTTCATAGAACGAGAATCCGTCAGGAATGGCTGGCTACCAGAACATTAAGGAACGCGGTATCATCGATACGTTTACGACGCTCTCAACGAACTACTTCGCGGAGTCTTCTGGGAATTCAAGTTCCTCGATAATTAGAACATTCGGAAACATTCCGTCGAATCCACCTGATCGCGAACGAGCAGCAGTGTTTCGAGTGAACGCGGAACGCAACTTATCGTTAGACGTCGTCCTCCGGCGAGGTCTGGTGCCACTTAAACGGTATTAGGCGATTCTTCGTGCCCGTGTCCAGTGTCTTCTGCGATTTTTTCCCTCGGATCGTGTCGATTTATCGATGCCCGTTCGATAGAAATCAGCGTCGAAACGCAAGGATTTGAAACGTTATCTCGACGACGAACGAAACGGCACCGTTAGTCTCGCCGATGTAACGACACGTGTGGCGTATTCCCTTTTGTACGTTTCTAAGCGCGGTACAAATTCGATATTTTGTTTTCGAACCAAGTTACCCCAACGACCCGGTGTAAGTGTAATTCGAATCGATCGAGTACATTTGTACGTATTTAACTTTGCAACAAAGAAACTTTAACCTTCTTCCCTGTACATACCAACTGGTTACTTGCGAGCAATTTTTCAATCGATGGAAAGAACATTGTTGAACATTTCGTAGACTCTCGAAATTACCCGATACGAAAAGATGTGACAATCCTCCGCTGAAACTTTTCCACGAACTCGAAGCGTAAACGCATCAACGCACAAAGAGACTCCTAAAACCATCCAACGTTAGGAGTTAAAGACTCCTCGACGCGTTCCGCCGCGTACTTTCGGCCAGAAAATTTCCCCCACCGTTGGAAAGACCTTCGACTCGAAAACCGTGGAGCATTCGTCGGTTGGTTCGCGCGAGTAATCACGGAAACGGGGAATTCACCCGCATTAATCACTCTCGCAGCCGGTACAGGTGATTCCTCGGTCGAGAAGGGTACTCGGGGGCTGGCTCTCTCGCTCGCTCGCGGATTCTCAGCTGCTGCTCACCGACTCCTTTTTAGATTCCGGTCTAGTGACGGATCGCTAATGATTCTCCCGCTCCCCGTTCGCCCGACGCGGTCCGCGTCGCGAACCAACCAACGGAGGGTGGACGCGCCGCGAGTCGTAAAAAGCCCCGCGGCTACGGCGACGGGAAAATCGCGAGAGTTTAATTACCAGAGGCCGGCTCGCGTCACGGAGGATGTCAACCGTGGCCGAGCGACTAACGACTCGGCTATCCACCGAGAGAAGGAGATTCGCCTACCGATAACGATCGTTTCAGGAGCGCGTTTTCAATGGCGCCGCGCGGCTCGAGGCCCGACGCGCGCGCCTTTCCTACCCATCCTTCGTTCTCTAATGGCAGGGAGCGCCGGTTAAATAATTACGCCGCGGTTCAGCAGCCCGGCATTTAAATAAGAACTTCGTATCGAGGCTCGTCTATCTTGCACGGCGGTGAACGAAATGACGCGTTAAATATTAACGCGCGAGCGCGGCCACGTCACCGCGGGGACAAGGAAGGGGATGGAAAATGAGAAACGGAAACGACGATAAGTTAATAACACCGATGGTGGAGCGAACGAATCGATTAAGAACGCGATCGTGGAACGTTGTTTCGTCGACGGAGCCTCGCCCGTCGAGACGCCGTGCACCGAGTTGATCACTCGCAACGCAGCGCGCGCCCGTCGTTGGTCACTTGCAACGTCCTGCGCGCCCGCGTCGTTCCAAGCGGTGTAACTCGGTGAAAAAAAATCGTATTTCGACTTTCGAGGGCTCGTTGCACAGGGGAGGCTTCGATCTTCGAACTCGTCGCGATTTTAATCGCGTGAAAAATTTTCTAGACGATCGAGAGCGATTTGAAGTTTTTCAATTTCTTCAAGAGAACTATCCTCCGTCTTCCGTTCGCTATCTGGTGTCAGACGATCGTCGGAGGGAATTCAATCATGAGATACGAAAGTGGAAGATTCGAATGTAGGATTATTTCTCGCGAAATTACAACGATTCGACGGATAAGAACTTTACTACCTCTGTACACACGTTCAAAGAAGAAAACAAAAGCGAACGAGCAACGAACAAAGTTATCGACGCGATTAGAGCTTCTGCAATCGTGAACATTTAAAGCTGGACAATTTCAGCTCGTAACTTCGTCGTTCCCATACAACGTACGACCATGGTTCGTGACTTTCGTCCGCTCGAGACCGCGTTGCCGATCGCGTTCCGAGAAGAACGAGAGCGACGACAGAAGCCGACGCGCGATTAAAGCGAGCAGAGGAGAATTGACGTCTTATTAAGCGACGGATTACGTTGGCCGGTCCCCGAGTCGTACGGGCGGAGAGCATCAACAAGTGGAGGCGAAGGGCATCGGCCGTTATCATCGGCGGGTCGTCCCGACGCGGCGAGAAGTGATTCAGCGAATTCTCAGCGTCCCTTTACAGCGGCACCGGCCAATCGATTACACGCCAATCGGATCGACGGATCGCGCTAACTAGATCGTGAGGGGAGAGAAGCCGACGCGACGGTGCTATACCAACTTTGTAATCGCGGCTCCGCACGGCTACCACCACCAACGGAGTCCCCCGACCTGTCGTCGGGTTCGCTCGTCGAGTCATCGGGGACCCCGGTGTCGTCTCGCGTGGTCGTTCGATCGTAAAAAAAAAAGAGAAATACAGTAGAAGGGGAAACATTCAGGAGAGAGGGAGAAAAATAACGAAGAGGGAAAGAAAACAAAGGAGAAGGAAAATAATTGAAAAGAAGGGAAAACAATAAAGTGGAGAGGGAAATAAAGATTGGGAGAAGAATAAAGGAGAGGGAAAGGGAATGAAGAAGGAGGACAAAATTGAAAAGAAGGAAAAACAATAAAGTGGGAGAGAAATAAAGATGGGGAGAAGAATAAAGGAGAGGGAAAGGGATTAAACAAGGAGGAAAAAATTGAAAAGAAGGGAAAGTAATAAAGTGGAGAGAGAAATAAAGATGGAGAGAAGAATGAGGGAGAGGGAAAGAAATAAAGGAGAAAAGAAAAATTAAGGAGGAAAAAAATAAAGAAGAAGGAAACGATCGGGGGACATCTTTGAAGCGGGAGGGGGCTCTGAGGCTCTCGTAGAGGAGTTTATAATACCTCGTCGGTCGTTTTCTCGGGCGCTTTATATGGGGGCGGAAACGGAGAGTAGAAACCGCGGAGAGTACAGATTTATGGAGCTCGATCTCCGTTGATCGTCGCTACAAGAACCCGTGCCGGAGGAGTTACTACTTAGCCGTTTAACGTTTGTTCGGCGATACAAGTATCTCTCCGCCGGAGATACGGGGAACGGATTCGACGCGTAATTCCGCCCGATTAGTCGTTCGTCGAGTCGTTTGGCCAAACTCCGCTCGAGGTATGCCTCGAGGTATGTCGCTTTGGAGAGAAAAAAGAAACAAAAGATGGCGACACTTTTACGGAGAATTTGCGCATGTGTATATTTATCATTTCTTGCGATCGATCGAAACGAACGACGCGAGATTGTCTTCAAAGAGAAAGAGAAAGAGAGAGAGAAAAAAGAAACAAAAGATGGCGGCACTTTTACGGAGAATTTGCGCATGTGTATATTTATCATTTCTTGCGATCGATCGAAACGAACGACGCGAGATTCTGTTCAGAGAAAGAGAGAAAAAAACAAAAGATGGCGACACTTTTACGGAGAATTTGCGCGCGCGCGTGTATTTATCGTTTCTTGCGATCGATCGAAACGAACGATTAGCTTTGAAAAAAAAAAAAAAAAAAAAAAAACGGAGGTTCGAATCGGAGAATCTTTTTTGCTCTTGGCCGCCTACGGTTGTTCGCGAGAAATTTACGCGGAAAATCGTTTCTCGCGATCGATCGAAATCGACGTTGAGATGCTCTTCGGAGAAAGAAAAGAATCCACGGAGAGAACTTTTCCTCTTCCGATCGCCTACGGGTGGTTCGCGAAGAGATTTACGAGATCGATTGCTCGTATCGTGTGATCTTACGAGTTCGTGTCGTCTTTTGCCATGATCGACAAAGTATGCGATCTTTGTCTATATTAACGATCTCGCACAACCTTGAATTGCTGCACTTTTAACCAACCGATCCCTGTTTATGCACTACTGGCACGGTATCAAATGTTTGTAAGTAACCAAAATTAATTTCTCGCTAAAAGAATCGACCGCAGATTATATGTCCCTTGTCCAAATAATAAAAAAAAGATGTCGAATATTGTCCAGCTCGGACCGATCGAAAGAAACAAAAGACAAGTTTACAACGAAAGAAACAGAATCCTTTATTATAGGATCCTTTAATCCTTATTATAGGATTGAAGAATAAATCCTTTATTATCCTTTATTTATTAGAATTTTTATTCCACTCCTCTCGACAAATACTACAACCCCTCGAAGTCTTCCACCCTTCTTCACCACTCACTGCAAACATTCACTCGTCGAGTACCAAAAGGCCCTAAATTCTCGGACCCATTTTTCCTCACAATGCATACATAATTTTCTTCGAAGATAATACAAAACGAAGAAAGGTCGTTGTATTATCACATTAACAAATTTTTCCCGCGCAAAGTACGCGAGGCTCGCATTCGCGTAGGAACCTGCGCAAACGGTGTCAAACACCCCCCAAAGTTCCTCCTCGTAATCGGTGAACTCTGATTCAACGAAAGGGTTAACGAAGCAGGGATGGATCGTTTTCGTTATCTTTCCACCGAGGTGGTTCGATTGTTCGACCCGATCCTAAGCGAGAGAGAGAAAAAAGGTTCGGTTGAATCTCTTTCGTCGATCGAACGCGCAACTGTTGAATAATTAATAATCGCGAGACGAGGTCCATCGACGGATCCTCTGCTCGTGCATCGTCTCGCTGGCGATTTTCTGGATCGAGTCGCGATGGTTCGTGGTCGAAGTCGTCACTCCGGTGCCCCGAGTAGGAAAAAGGACCACGACGTGCGACAGGTTTTCGTGGAAAAGAAGAAGCGCGGCTCCGCGCTCCTCGCGGAGAGATATCTCGCGTTGGAGCGAGCGCGAGAAAGATCGAGGTGGAACGGGCCGGTCCCGGGGCCTTATATAATAAAATACTTGCAACCATTCGCGGGTGACGTTAAGTATGATAGTTGCTTTTTGCATCTCCGGGGGAACGTGGACGGCCTGGCGTGGTTATTTATTGACCGATGAGTCGCGATTTAAGGAAAGGGAAAAAAGGAAAAAATTTACACGTACGCCTGAGCGCGCGCGCGCGCGCTCGTGAGAACAACAAAACGACGAACAGCGTCGTTACAACGTTGCCAGGGCCCCGTTGAAGTTTTCGTCCTCGACGATCGGGCGAGATTACTCTCTCGCAACCCCCGTGGATCGGTAGGAACGACGACGAAGACGACCGTACGAGGAAAACTGCGAATGTACGACGAACATGGTAGAAAGAGAGAAGAGGAACGCAGCTTCGCGTCGTATAGCTCCTTAAATCAACCCTAGTTGGCTTGTCAGCCGTGCGGCGCGCGTTCCCTTTCGCGGCGCACAAATTACGGCGCGTTTAATTACCGTCCGATATCCAGGGGGCCATTAATCACCCCGTCGATAACCCGTAATTTTCCACCGACGATAAAATCTGTCGCGCGACACTCGCGATCCCCGTCAAACCGAGACGCACACCGACCGCCTCTTTAAAACTGTTCCAAAAAAGGTACACGCGCGCGGGATTCGAAACGATCGAACGAGAAACGGTCCTGTTGCGATCACGTGGATTTGACGTTGCTCGAGGGGGCGTGTTCGGTCGCGCAACTAAGAAAATAGACACGGAGGGACTTTCCTCGGAGTGGAAACTCCGTAACGATCGATACGAGAACGAGAAATCTCGAGGCATACCTCGAAGGTACGAAGATACTTGAACGACCGTATTCTCGGTCGTTGGACAGATTTTTAACGCGGTCCCAACGATTCCCGATCCCCGCTCCCCGTACGAGAGAGACACGACCGGACGGTTTTCTCTAACCGTGGCCTATGTAGATACCAACGATCGGCTTCTCTTCGGTAGCCCGTCTGGTTTTTTGGTAGCAGTTTGCCGGAGACCCGCCGCCACCGAGCCGAGCCTGCCTGCCCTAAGGCCACCTCTTTCCTTCCGAAGGTGGAACGGTGGATGGACGCGGGGTAGCGATGGCCTCGAACCGCTCGCGAGACGCGAGTTTCCAACCGGTGGGATTTTTTCGCGCTCGATCTTGGGAAACTTTTGTCAAGTTTGTTGACCTTCTCGGTGGAAAAGTATGCGTGTGTAAAAATATTACCATGGACGAAGGAAAGTTTAGTATTCTTACTGGTGGCAAAGGAAAGTTAAGTATTTTTACTGGAGAGAAAGAAATGTTAAGTATTCTTATTTTGTAGGGAAAGATAAGTTAAGTATTTTTATTGTAGAGAAAGAGAAGTTAAGTATTCTTATTTTGTAGGGAAAGAAAAGTTAAGTATTTTTACTGTAGAGAAAGAAATTTAAGTATTCTTATTGTCGGGAAAGAAAAGTAAAGTATTCCTACTGTAGATAAGGAAAAGTAAAGTATTCTTGCTGTAGTCAAAGTAAAGTATTTTGACTTTACACATTGTAAACAAAAGTATTTTTACTTCTTTTCTAATTGTATAACACATATAAAATAATAGCTTGAATATTTAAAAATAATATAAAGAAAGAGTCACATGTGACGCCTACAATGAGAATAGTATTCTTCTTAAACCGATTTCCACCCCTTTTTTATGAAAAATACAGGAGGTTCTAATATCTATAAACGAGGGTGTATAACTGTACACCCTTTATATTATTTAAAAATAATATAAAGAAAGAATCACATGTGACGCCTACAATGAGAATAGTATTCTTCTTAAACCGATTTCCACCCCTTTTATATGGAAAATACAGGACATTCTAATATCTATAAACGAGGGTGTATAACTGTACCCTAATAAACGTCGCATCTTAAAGAATCCCTTTAAACGAAAGAATATCGTTAATTGGTAATTGGTAGTTGTTTTCGACGAAGGAACTTTCTGAATCGACGAACAAATCGAAGTAAAGGTATCGGGTGAAAAGTAGTACAATATAATTTACGAAAAATCATCTACTAGATAAACGATCGACGCTCGAACGAGATATTCGATCATCGATCGTTTCGCGCGTGAATTTCGAACGAGGACGGTTCACATTTGTTCGAAATGAAATCGTGTATGCACAATTGCAGCGAAAGAATCTCTTCTCGCGGGACGAGAAGCCGAGTTCCTCGATACGGGAACGCGTCGCTTTGAAGTTCACGTCGATCGAGGGAAGACGAGAGAGGCCATCGAACGACGCAGACGATTCTTCACGAATGACGTAACGACGAACCGAGTGATTTGAGGAATAACGGGCAGACTATCCGCAAGGTCTTTAATAAATCTTAATCTCCGTTCGTTGATAATAACGCCAGGCGATTTGCATATCGACTTGGACGCTTCGAGACGTCCCCGTTGACCTTCGAGACGGGAAAATAAATTTTTGAATTTCACGAATTGGGTTTCGAATGATTCTACTACAGAATCTACAATCTCCAACCCTGAAATTTTCTTCGCATCTATGAAACCGCAGCTTAGTAGCGGTCGAACTCGTTAACAGTAGATCTAGATCCTCGTTAAGAGTACAAAGAAGAATACCTTCGATATACTTGACATCGGTAGAAAATAGAATTTAAATTCGAAACACGAACGCTAACGACGAAACGGTATTTACTCGTGATCGAGAAAAAGTTTGCGCACTTATTTGCATTACACGTACAAGCGCGTCCATGTTAACTTCGAAAAATATATATAAAAAAAGGAAATAAAATTCCGAAAAATAATCCATAAGAAAACGGTTCGAAAGTTTCCGTCGATTCGCGGATTCGCGAGGGGATCGCGTCCATCGCCGGACGCCGGAGCACCCGGTATATGGACGGATCGTGCGGGAGAGAAAGATCAAGCGCTCCACCCACGCCCATGTCTCAACCTGTTCTGTTTCTCCCGTCGAGCCGCGGTTACAGGTGCCTCCCCGAGGGCATTCCTGCTGGAATTCTTCACCGATGATCCCCGGCCGAGGCCCTCCTGCAAATTCTCTCTCTCGCGGTTTACCGACGCGAGTCGAAATCGTCTCACGGAGTCGTCGAAACGCCGCAACTCGGTTTCGTCTCTCTCTCTCTCTCTCCCTTCTTTCGTTCTCTCTCCGTCACGCCTTTCCTCCGTCCTCGCGACGTCTCGTCGGGCTCGTATCCGCGACGAAAAATCAGAAAAGACCCCGGAGGCGTCCACGGAACATCGACGCGGAGGAATCTAACCGGTCGATTAAGTTTCTCCTCTCTAATGAAACACGGTAATCGGGTTACATAATCGGTGTGTGACGCAAAGCGACGACCGTCGCCGGGAGTGATTTCTACGAACGGCCGAGACTCGGCGTCCAGGCGAATCAGCCTCAAAACGTGACCGACCGACCATTAAGCTTTCCCGAATGCCCTTCGACGGAACGTCGGGGAATAAAGTCCCGTGGAGAGAAAGGGAACGCGTCGCGCGACTCGAACGCTAGAGCGAGAAAGATAGAAGCGACGACCGACCGACCGACCGACTCTCGAGTTTCACGAAACTCTCTCGTTCCTCTCTCGGGGGCTCTCGATCTCTCGAAGCGTGCGAGCGGACTGCTTGAAATAATCGTTCCGATGGCTCGGAGTGGGGGTCGGCTCTGTCTCGATGTCGCGAAGGAGCGAGGCAAAAGGAACACGCGCTCCGAACCTCGCGAACGCGAAGAGTAGGAGAGCGAGGAAGCGAAACGAATAGGGAGAACCGAGACGAGTGCTACGGTGTATATATACGGTGCGACGGGTTAGCTGGTGGGGGGTGAACGGGGCGAGGAGGGGAGGACGGCAGTAACGTACGCCCACACATCCTCGTCGGGGACCTGTTCTCGGCTTTTACGTTCTGACATCTTTTCACTCCGTTTACGAGTCCCCTTTACGTTTTACGACCGATCATCGGGGGCCCTTTCTCTCTGCGAGATTCTACCGACCGCGCCGCGCCGGCTCGACTCGCGGCCAGAAGGGTAAAGGGAACGAGAGGAACGAAACGAAGGAAACAAGAAAACGATCATCGCCGCGGTACGAGGAACGAGCGAGACTCACCGCGAGTGGGGATAGAGAGAGAGAAAGAGAGAGAGAGAGACCCGATCCACGCTCGTGTGGACCGCCGTGAGACTCCGCTATCCGGACGCGGATCTTTCGATGCTCGATACGAATATTGCGTCGAATGGCCACGAATATGTTCGCTCCACGGAAAATGGAAGTCCATCGACGGCCGGATACAAAGGAGATCCCGTCGATATACTCTCTATCGAGTCTCCTCGGATCACGGTCCGCGGGGAGAACCCGGACGAGCGTGACGACGCTCGTTGAAAACGGAACCGCCCGTTTAACCGCGCGAAACGTTACAATGTGTACCGGCCCTTCGGTCGTGGACTTTTCAATGTCGCGCGGAGGGTCTTGACACGTTTCGCGGCTGGAAGGACGCGCGAGAGGAGGCTCGACGGGGGTCAAGGCCGATTCTATCGACCCGTACAACGACCAATTATTATTCTTTTTTCAAAATTGGCGTTCGTCGTCGACGAAAATTCGTACGACGTCTAGGTAAATTGAACGAGGGTCATCGATGAACTTTCAGAAGGTACGCAGTTCTTTGGTACGCGGAGTAATTTTCACGTGTAAATCTGGTAAACTTTCAGCGAGTACACGGCCATATTGGTACGCGGAATAATTTTCACGTGTAAACCTGGTAAACTTTCAGCTAGTACACGTTTACTTTGGTACGCGGAGTAATTTTCACGTGGAATTTCTCGAAACGAAGAACGAACATCGAAGAGACACACTCGTGTATTTTAAGAGTTTCTTGCGTACTGCCTAGCTGCGTTTCTGGGAATGGAAGTAACGTTACTTTGCGTCGGAGATCATTGTTTCGAAGAAATAAAGAAGGCAGGAATCGAAACTCTCCGCTGTGGTTATCTGTCTTCCATTGGGTTTCGATTTCGACCGTTTCGATTTTAAATTACCAAAGTCCACCGAATGGACTCGCAACGAGACGCGGTAACTTTTGGTTTGAAGAAGAGTATCGATGTTTGCAGAAATCGTTGGAGTTGATTTCGACTCGATGGTCAGCTTCGAAATACTCGAATTTCGACCGTGAAGCCGATCGTCGTTCTCTACCCTCCGACGAGATTACGCCAATGCTCGCGGAGGTGTAAAGTTGAAGCGGTGTCGCAAAGAGACGCGCTTCTTTTTCTGAGAAATTGTATTATCGTTTATCGAGGTATTATAATACTTATCGTATTATTGCAAATCAAGGAAAAGTTCTTCCCCAATGATCAAAATTCTATAAACTTTTCTCGAACGCGATAAGTAAAACGACCATCGTTGACTACACGCGTTTTCCCGCGCTTTTCGAGTTAACCTATTCGCTACACCGGGCGACTATAGTCGTCCTCCACGAGACACCATTTGCACACTATGGACGATTACAGTCACCTGACAAGGAAATATACTTAAGGCGTGTTTCCAGTTAGGTAAAATTTAGACAAGGACGCACAATAAAAGCACAATTCTATCGAGGCAACATTATAGGCAAAATGACGCACGTGACGTTTCTTTCTCTTTTCAACTGTTATTCAAAGCGATCGCCAAATGCAAGGCCGCCATTAATGTTTCCAAAGACACGATACGCAGTGTTATTGCCTCGGTGAAATTAGTTTCGTCGTGTACCGCGTAAAAACACGCGACATTGGACGGTTACATGTCGCGCACCAAGAACAGTTAACATTCGGCGACACGTGGCGTGGTACAAGTCGCCTAAGTGGAAACTCGCCTTTATAGTCGGCTGCCACGAGACACAACTTACACGAACGACTACAGGGGCTCGCTACGGTCCTTTTCAACGTTCACTCGGAACGAGTTTAGCGAGAAATTGTCAATTAAAAGAAATGTTCCACTTCTTCAATGATGAAAATTTGCAAAAACTTTTCTCGAGCGCGAGATAAGCGAAACGACGATAGTTCTGCGCGCGCAATGCGTACACTTTTGGCGGGAACGTTCCAACGGAGAGGATCTGCGCATAGAAAGGGTTAATTTCGGTTAGCAATTCGGTCGTTTCGCCACGAAATGATTATGCGATCGAATCGCTGGAAACTCTTCGTCCAGATATTTGTGTTCCGACTCTGCCTTCCGGGAATGTATTTCTATTACGTGGATGCTACCAATGACTGCAAAATCGTCTCGTGGGGTTGCCTTGTGCGTGTCAAAGAGGAAGGAACGCGTGGAAACTTGTTTCGGGGGGTGGATCGGGGATGGAAAATGTTTGTAGCAAACTTGTAGACTTCATTCGACGTTACAATATTCTATTCAAGGCGTTTTTGCACTTGTTATTTTCATTCCGTACCGTAAGTGCGACGAAATATTTGGAATTAAATTTTTTGAAGTTGCAAGACTTCTTCACAGGACGGATAAATATAAAATAAAATTCTGGTTTAGACTCTACGATGCAATTCGTCCTCGAAGAGGTTAGAACGATAGTACCTTAAATCTTTGGGCGAAAAGTGTCTCGTATTTTTAACCTCAAGACACACCTAGAGGATCTAAAAGAACGTCTGAGCATCCGGTAGCATTCTAACGATAATTTTGATAGTAGATTAAACGTTAGAAAATATGAACATATAGAAAAAAAATTTTCCATTTAGAAAAATAGAAACATCCTCGAATTTGTATTCTCCTCGTTTGCGCCGCGTTCACCGTGTCCCCGCAATTTGTTCGTCGCCGTGAAATTTTCGGTCGCGCGCCTACGAGCACGCTGTTACGAATTCCCCGCGATCGATTACTCGCCGTTGAAAGAGACAGGCGATATCGTCCAGTTTCGCGTCCCCCAGGACGGGTCCGGCAACTTCTCTCTCGGGAGGGAATAGTCGCCTACACCGAAAAACGAGGATTCGAGCTTCGATTCATCGTCCCGTGAACGTTGATTCATGCGCTCGTGGTGCGCCGCGCGCGCGATTTAAATTTCAAAATAGTCCCGCCGGATACACCTCTCTCGGGCTTACACGCGGTTTTATGACAAAGTGCCGTTGTCGCGTCGAACAAGACGAGCCGTGTGGTCCGCGCGCTCGCATTAAAATAAACGGACGAAAGGTAGGAGAGGAGAGAGAGGTAGATGGGCAACGCTGAGCGAGTTTCTGCAGCGACGATATCCCCTTTCGAAACGACGAACACCTCGACCGTACATCTGGAAAACGTTCGGAAAATTTTCCGCGACGAATCGATGAAAATAATCCCCCGAACCGCGATACGCGTCTACGAGCGCTCTATAGCGTGCGGTGAACGCCCATGGGCGTTCGGTACACGCGTACTTGCAATACTCGAGAAGGTCTCCCGCACGGTGGCCGAGTCTCGTGGAAAATTCCCGCTGGAAGGTTCACGGTGCGCGTTTCCAGCGACGCGCGCGGCGGACTCCGCAACGGCCGCGCGATCGTCTCGCCTTTTGTTCAATGGCTGCGTCGAGCTCGATGACAGACGGTCCCTCGACACCGTGTCAACGTGAAAAAGTAATGAACGTTTCGACGTTGATCTATCAGGATCGCGGCGCGAGTCCACGATTGCGTTCGTTTCACCTGGGTATCGATCGGTGTACACGCGGACCGAGGATCCTCGCCTCGTCCTGTTTCCTCATCGCGCCTCTGGTGCGCCGCGTCGTCGATTCGGTAAGCAATCACGGGTCAAGTGTTTTATAGAACGATCGGGGTTCGATCACGCGTGTTTCTAGAGCCCGATGTTCCTCGTAGGTGTGACTTTTTCGCGAGATTGCGTGCGTTCCGCGAGACACGGGTGTAATTTAACGATATCCGGTAGATCAGAGGGGAAGCAAAGAGAAGTAAGAGCGGCGTGGTTTTTTGGCTGTTTCAGGACGAGGTGGGAGGCAGTACGGTGGTAGCCGAGGGTGTAGTAGGCGGCATAAAGGGCCCAGGCGGCGGGTGCCGCGCATCCTCGATGACGATGGCCGAGAGCGCCGTGGAGGACGCAGCAGCCGCGCCCCCGGGTCCGGCCAAGCCGCCACCGCCCTCCTGCACGAACAACAACACCCTGGCGGCGACCGCGAACCGTAACCACCGGAACCTCCGTAGACGGAAACGTCTCGACCAGGTGCTGGACATCCTGCAACACCGTAGCTCGCCGTCCGAGGGCGAGGTGCTGAGGTTCGAGGGCAGCGGGCCAGCTTCCGAAGAGGAGGAGGACGTGTTCGGTTCGCCGAGGTCCTCGTCGCGATCGGCCACGGACGCCCCATCGGGGATCAGTTTGTTGCCCCTAAGGCTGAAGAGCGAGGAACCCGTGACGCCCACCGAGGAGGAGAGAAACCGAAACGACGTGGATCAACAGCCTCAACAGCAGCCACAGCAGCAGCAACAGCAACAGCAGCAGCAACTACAGCAACAACAACAGCAACAACAGCAGCAGCAGCAACAGCAGCAACAGCAGCAGCAGCAGCAGAATCATCACCCGCACCATCATCCCCATCATCATCGTCATCGGCACAGGCATCATCACTCGAACAACACGAATCACGCGTACGATCACCTACACCCGTCCCATCAGAGATCCACGGCGCCCAAGTACGCGGGATGCACCTGCGCCCAGTGCACCCAATCGGCCAATCCCCCGATGGTGCTACCCTCCCCGACCTCACCGTTGACACCCCTCACACCGCTCACACCGCTCACGCCGCTAGCTCTGCCGCCTCTTACCCCTGGCTCGCTCTCGTCGTACAGCTTCGAGCACTACATGCACACCAAGTACCTGCCGGACATCTTTCGCGGACGTAGCCACTCGGACTCGGACCTGGTGCCGGGATGGGACCAGAAGCCGCCGCTGTCCACCTTCTCGGTGTTCGTGAACCATCCGTTGCGCAGCGGTTCGTTGGAGAGCGACACCACCAGCCCCCAGGAGTCACCGTTGGATCTCTCGATGAAGAATCTGATGGCGTCCGCGGCGGCGGCCGCAGCGGCGGCAGCGGTCTCCGGTAGACCGCCGGCACTTCAGTTACTGCCCCCGGGTATCGTCTCGAGGAGCTCGGTGAGCGTACCGGTGGTGAAGGGCGACGTTGCATCGCCAACGACCAAGGAGAGCGTCGCGGTGCGCTACAACCTCGAGGTATCGCCCGTTGTGGAGGAGATGCCACCGGGGGCCGACGTCGCGTACGTCTGTCCGGTTTGCGGTCAGATGTTCAGCCTCCACGATCGTCTCGCGAAGCACATGGCCTCGAGGCATCGCAGACAAGGACCCCAGGACGCCTCCGCGAAAGCTTACCTCTGCGACGTATGCAAGAGGAGTTTCGCTAGGTCAGATATGCTCACGCGGCACATGAGGCTGCACACGGGCGTCAAACCGTACACGTGCAAGGTATGCGGCCAGGTGTTCAGCAGGTCGGATCACCTGAGCACGCACCAGAGAACCCACACAGGGGAGAAACCGTACAAGTGTCCGCAGTGCGCGTACGCCGCTTGCCGACGCGACATGATCACCAGGCATCTGAGGACCCACGCCCGTTTCCCGGACGTTCAGACGCCCAAGAGCGAACCGGGCCTCCTCGCCGGCGAGGACAGCCCAACGTCGTTCGCCCAGGAGATGGCATCGCCGTCTGCCACGATCAAGGCCGAATGACGCCGGCCGGCTGGATGACCGCGATTCCCCGCCGCGGTACACCGCGGTAACCGAGGAAGGGGACGTCCCTGCGCGACGGAGAGGCTACAAGCCGCCGTCGCTAGGTCCCAGCGACGTCGACACAAGGACTAGGGACTCGACTCAGAGTGGGAGGGGCGAACACGAGCAACGGGTGGGGATGGAATACGCGGAATCGTATCGACGGTTTCGCGAATACCCCTGCGCCGCGACGGCTGAGGTATACGGTACGCGGCGTGCGGTGAACGCCCACTGGCGTTCGTAACGCGTGTACGCTTCGTACGCGAGACAATCTTCCGCACAGGGGGGTAAGTTTCGGGGCTTGTTTTTCTTTTTTTTTTTTTTTTAAATTAATTCCGTCGGTCTTCGTACATCTCGCGCGACGTCGAGGCGCGTTCAAGGCTTTTGACAGTATTATCGTGGTTCCTCGTCTTCCCCGTGTCGCTCCTCCCCACCCTCGAAACTTGCGCGTCTTCCACGGGGGGTGACCGAATCGGTTCCAGCGACTGTCGACGTTTCCGTAAAGTAGATCTTTTTGGAGGGACCGTTGATTACGTTTTAATTTTTCCTTTTTTTTTCAATTTTTTTTTTAATTTTTAATTTGCGTCGCAGAAAGTCCGCATTTCTTTTCAGTTTCGATTTCGAGGTCCGACGAACGAGCTTTCTCTTTTTTTTCCCGCGATCCTTCGATCGTCGCTGGAACCGACGATACACCCCTGTCGAACGACCACCGCTCGCAGACTCCGAAACCCCGAGCGATCCGAAAGCATTCCCACTGAAACGCGCGAGGATCGGCGAGAACTCGCCGGTGCTAAATGGTACGCTCGAGCGTCGTGACGCGCCGGGACACTCGCGCGGAACAGCTCGCACCTTCCGTTGTCCCGCGAACTAAGAGAGAGAAAAACTTGTGCCAAATTTTATCGGTCGAAAAACATTTGTCGGCGATACGAATCATTTTTTAACCTTTGTTGTTTGTTTTTTTTTTTTTTTTTTTTTTCTTCGCCGGGACCTCGTGTCGCGTCGGAGACCAGCGAACGATTTCCACGAGTACGGGAAAAAGAAACGAGAAAATTGTTTCTCGCGTTCGTCCACCCGGCGTTCCTCTCGAAACACACACACACGTATACACATACATACACCCGTTCGTCGTCGCTCGCGAGAAACCAAAATCGGCGTCGACACGCCCGAGCGGTCCGCGCGGATCCGCTCGCGATCCTCGAGACACCACGGATCGTTCGAACGTTAAAATGGTAACCGAGGTGTTGCATAGATAGGAGTTAGTAGTTGTTAACGATCGAACAGGAGAGAATGTTTATTCTTATTTTTCTTTTTATTTTTTTTTTTTTAACGAATCGTGCGTTGCGAAATTCCTCTTGAACGGCGTCGTGATATATTTATCGAAAATTCGTTGTTACGCGCGACTGAGATACGAATAACGGTTGGATAACGTTTAACGAGGCGAACCAAGCTCAAGGACGAAAAACGCAGACGTAGAAGAGAGAGAGAGTGAGAAAGAAAGAAAGAAAGGTGGCCAGGGAGTCTTTTTTTCCTCCCCGAGCGAAAAGAAAAACGGAAGAAAGTAGAACGAACGTAACCGTACCTGCAGAAAGAAAGAAACTTAAAGCATAATAAAGCGTCTAGACGTAACGTTAATTAGTGGGTAATATTGATATTATTATTGCGTTTTTATTATTATTATTATGAATATTAATATTATTATTATTATTAATATTGTTCGCATTGTAAACCGTCGGTGCGCGAGAATGTTTCGAAGTGCGCGTGCGCGTGCGTGTGCGCTCGCGCCCGCGCGCGGAGGAGCAGAGAAAATATTTTTTTACACACCATCGAGATGACGGGACTCCGCGAGGGGGTCCGTATGAAAACGATAAATTTTCTTAGAGAGAAACGAGCGGAGGGGGAGGGGATAAAATCGGTCGAACGTTTTCACCGAGCGCAGTGCGCGAGTTGTTTACGGATATTTTTTCGTCGATCGAACGAATCGCGACGGAACGTTTGTTCTCTTCCTCCTCGAGAGAGAAAGAGAAAAATAGAAAGACAGAGAGAGGATCGACTCTGTCGCGCTTCCCCTACAGTGCGTTTGACGTTCTCCGATGGGGAATCGCGACCGGGGCGCGTCGACGTACTTCGACGAAGAATCTCGAGAGTTTCGGACCACGACGCTCGCGGACGATCCCTCGTAAATACTCACGACTTCGCGGATCGCGGAGTTTCGCGGCTCGATACGATCCACGGGACGGCTACGAGCCTCGAACGCTTCGTCAAACGGCCCCCGAAACGTCCCTGTCGCCGAAACGGAGTCGACTGGCCGCTCAAGGTCACCAGCGCGCTACCCCCACCACCACGGTCTCGTTACCCCCACCGCTGCGTTCGCGCGAGCCTACGGACGCGTGCTCACTACCCGACAGGCAGACTGCGTGGCGCAGAACGCCGATGTCCACGGACGGAGCTTCTCGACCAATGTCTTTGTCTTCTGACCTACGCGACGTAACGCGTTCGCACGGGACGCGCACAGATGGCGCGACCTTAGACAACGTTCGCGTGAATTTACGGAGAACGAGGGACCTTCTTCGAGCGAACCTCTTTCGCTGGTATATTCGACGTTTCTCGTCTCTCACAATCACCCCCTTGGCTACTTCCCGAAACGCAAATCCAAAAGTTTTCGAAACACCAGGTGTACACGTCGCTGGATCAGATCCCAGAAGAACTCTCGTTCTCCGTAGAATACGTATAGTTTACGATACTCGTTGAGAGAAACATAGCGGGGTACTTTAAAGAGATCGAAGAGACACTCGAGGATACCAAACGCCGTGTATAATTTTTACGATCGTTACGTACACCAGCATTATATTTAGGAAACACGAGTTTTGCATCGGTATTTGAATTTACTTACGGATATCAATTTTGAGAAAAACAATAATTTCGTACCTCGATTCTTTGGATTCAACGCGATTCGCTCGTATCGGTTCCTCGCTGTGTCTCTTCCACCGAGTGTGTACAGCGGTGGGCGTGGCCGACGCGACTCTCGGTGGGGGGAGCGACCTCGAACGACCTATAGACTTCGTCTCGACCGTCGCGCGAGGGGATCGGGTAGATCTTCGTAGAAATTGAGTCACGGGGAGTGTAGTTCAACGTAGACGGTTGCACGACGGGACGAAGACGGGGGTTTCTCGACGAAACGCGCGTCCGGGCACGATTTTGCGAGCCAATTGGTCGAAGACCGTACCGTGGAATCTACCGCTTCAACCTTGCTCAACCTCGACCGTTTGCCTTTTTCCTTGCCATAACTCGCCCGTTGTCCAGTGGGTCTACCCGTTCGTGGCCGCGGTAAAAGAGGCAGAGTGACGAATAACGCGAGTCACTCCCGTTTGTGAAACACTCGCGACGCTCGTTCGTACACGCGCGCACAGCGAGTGAGAATGAGAGAGAGAGAGAGCGAGAGAGTGAAAGAGAGTATGCGTGCGTGCGTGAGAGGGAGAGAGAGAGAAACACACACACAGACGCGTTGTACACGAGAGACACGGTGGTAAGGTGTGTGCTGCGTGCCGTTAGAACGCGCACACGGGTATGTATATCTGTATTTTTGTATACCGAGGTTTTTTTCTAATTAGTCTACCGTTTAAGCGTTTCGAGGAGGAACGGAACGAGTAATTAGCCATTAAGGAGAAAACTGTCGCTCTCTGCTTGCCATTTTAACTTGCCCTCTGTCGATCGAACGATTTACTCGGATGGCGGCTCGTCAGAGTCGACAAAATGGACGCGCGAATGGAGAGAGACCGCGAGACGGAAGTACCTCGTTATTTTTTTTTTCTTTTCTTTTTTTTTTCTCTCGTATTTCGAAATTTTTTCAGAGAAACACCGTGCCCGCGTCGTCGAGGCTTTTTTTTACATCTCGATTTACGCGTCGCGATAACTTTTTAAGTTTGATTTGTTTTTTTTTTTTCTTTTTTCATTTTTCTTGTTCGGCGAACAAGCGAGGTAATTTTTCTTTCGGTTTCGCACGATGTTCGTTTCGAGTTTCGGTTTCGATCGAGGCTTCCGGCTCGACGTGTCCTCGTCCACCACGGATTCAGTCTTTGCAAAAAAAAAGAAAGAAAACGATACTTGAGAGAATCTCTTGCGCGAGAAAACACGTTCAACCGAACGCACGAGAAGCGAAGAGAAAAATGGAGAGATAAAGGGGAAACGATGTGTGAAACACGTTCGACGTGTCTTCGGGCAATTATGGGGGCAGGACAGTTTGACGAGCCTAAAATATTCTAATACCTTGGAGGAAGAATAAAAGAAGAGTATATTTATATTTGTTCGATACAAGTTATTCTGGTTTATTTCAGTACATTATGATGTACAAAAGGTAACGTTAGAAAAGAAAGGCTCTTGTTGAAATTTCCGACGGCATACTTTTACATAACTTTTTTTTTTAATTGCCTATCGCTGGTGAACAATTCCAGCCGAACAGGATCAGCTGCAACGAAAGATTAAAAATTATTTAAAAGTACAGAGTATTCTCTAGGCATTGACGATCGAGGATTTTTCATTTTTGTGGAGAAATTATGAAAATAGCAGCTATTTGTTTTCATACCAAAAATGTCTACGTTTTTTGTTTATATTTTTCAAAATTGTTAACAATTTAACAAAATTCGATCGTCAATGTCTGATAAACATCACACTAAGGATACGTACCTAATTTCACCCGTTAGATAAATTCCAAGATATGAATTCGCATTCATGTAATACTGTTTAAAGTTGTAAACAGTGACAAATTCAATTATTCCGTATCCGTAGTCGTCTTTTTTACAACTTTATGGGAATTCTGTGGACACTTTCTTTACCATGGTTTGCTTACACCATTCCTATTTATTTATTTCGCCTTATCCACCGCGAGCTGGCAAAACCAAGCCGACAACAAGAATTTCGAGTTTCTATTAATTGAAATGAAACTTACAAAATGTACATTTAGAACTAGAATTGACTCTTACCCCTCTGAACAATTAAAAACGTTCAAGGACCATGCGTACACAGGTAGGTAGTTATACGACTGGGCTCGTATCGTCTATACCCCGAAATAAATTGTTTCAAAGGCTGGGATCTTTTGTACAATATTTCTAATACTCGAGACTAAAATGTACGAAACAGAAGAAAAATCTTTTTTTTTTTTTTCAAATTTCAAACTGTCCTGACCCCTTAAGGGATCGCCGTGCCAGACAACCTGTTCTTGTAATTATTAACACTCACTTAGCCATTCGTACGATTATAATTATTTCTATTATTATTATTATTATTATTATTATTATTATATTATTATTATTAATTATTACGCCTAGTTACGTTGTTAAGTGATTAATCATGTTTAATGCTTCTATTATTTATTTTGTTATCCTATTCGCAAGTCAAGCTTCCTATTTTTTCGCCCTGTTCACACATTCAAGCCCGCACCCCTACTCGCCCCCCCCCCCCATAAACTCCCCCGATCCTTTCGTATCGTCGAAACGACGAGTCCCTTTCCGAAGTTTCTCATAACCGGTAAAAGGGGACCGGAGAAGAACGCGAGCCCCGCGCGTGCATCGATTGCGCGCCTGCATTTATATAAATTTTCGTATCGTTTGTTCGTTCGTTCAGTTCGCGCGGTTCGTTCCCGACGACCACGCGTGGACGCGTGCAACCGAATCTCGAGCTTCTTCTCCGCCCTCGTTCCCAAACCCTCGCATAATTTCCCGATCCCCACCGATCGTTCCGCTTTGCATCGTAATACGACGAAGAAAAACACGAACGACGAACCGAAATAAAGGGCGCTACCCCCTCCCCTCCCCCCTAAACAACGGGAGACGTTGCGATCACGTGACTCCCGAGCGAACGCGTTCTGTTTATGTTTATATATATATTGTTTTTTTTTTTTTTTTTTTCTTCTTTGTTTGTTTGTAACAACGACGACGAACAAGTTGGAACGAAGTACCGGGGGTGTGAAAGAGAAAAAAAGAAAAAAAAGAAAAGAAAAGAAACGATAACGCTCACGTGGAGGGTTTCTGTAAATTATTGATGACGACGATTGTGTATGTTAATTTATAAATTATGTTGTGTTTACGAATCGTGCCAGAATGGAACAAAAATATAATTTTTCAACGAACCCGCCTCGCGCCTTGCTCATTCAACACGACCACACGATCCATCCCGCAGTGTTCCCGCAGTAGTTGTTAATTTTCTGTCGTTCGATCGTTCATTTCTCTTGCTTTTCGCTCGCAATTCTCACGTTCCTCGTAGCGTCGCGCGAACAGTGAAACACACGATCGACACGGCACCGAAACATATCATTTTTAAGGGCGACGATTCGAACGAGTGATATCAATACGCGAGGCAAGTATCGTTTCGTGCTCGGTGATGTCGCTTCGAAGCGCTCTCGAAGAAGAAGAAGAAGAAGACTGGAAGACTCGCGTTGTGTTTGTATCTGCGACCAGTGTTGTGCAAGCGAATCGCGACGATGGAACGAAGCTCGAAAATGAAAACACTGACCGTAAATATCTCGTCGTAAATGCGTTTCGATTTTCAAATCTCTCGTACGAGATCGCGATCTTTACAAAAATTCTTGCCAATTTTTCAACCAAGCGATTCGAAATATTCTCGCGGGACAGTACAATCGAGACTGGAACGATTTATCGGTGAATTCTGTCCGGATCAATGCACAACACTGCCCTGAAACGCTCTTACCTACGATTGTAAATTTACACACGGCCTTTTTGTCGCGAAGAAAAGGGTCTCGAATAGAAATTTTTGCAATGTCCCCCTTTGTACCCGTTTCTACGATCACGAGTTGGACGAACCTTGCATCTGTACATCGAAAGACAAAACCGATAAACTGTATGTTGCTGCACACTCTTACGATGGAAAATATATATACACGTTAATTGTTTCTACATCGTCTGCGAAACCTCGTGCACTTCACACCTGTCGTTCTTTGCTCGAATTTCTTTTTGGGGACGAGGAGTTCCCTATGGACAATTTTTTACCATTTTTTAAGAACAGACCACGGGGTTGGAGGTCGACGATTACGAATCTCGAAGAGAACCGGCAACGATCCGGGGACCAACTGGCCGGGCCTCGACGCGGACGACGTTAGAATGTCAAAAGTCGATATTATTTCCAAGTAAATACAGAACGTGCCGTTGACTTTTACAAAGATTTACGGGAGTTAAATCACCGGGCATTCTTAATCGTAAAATCGGACGGGAATAGATTTTCAAAAGAATATTTATCGCCGCTCATCCTTTTATAGTTATGGCGCTGTCATATTTTATACCACTGCTATAACCATAATCCTTACCTCCGCTAGCAAAGGTTAATATTACCGCTCGGTTAAGCGCGACACCGTTAATTAAGTACGAGTCCGTAGCACACCCAGACTTCTTGATAAAGAGGATCGTGATCTTTATCGAGGCTTCGCGTTAGCTTGTCGTAAGCCGTCGAGTAATTGCCAAAATCAGCATATTTCCAAGCGTCGCTACCGCGTTTTCTAATTAGCGTTTCTCGAAGCCGTTTCCTTTTCTACCTGAAGTTGCAAACAGAGGAGTCGATAAATTTCACGTTTAATCGTTTAAATCGCGTATCCTTGGAAATCGGCCGTGCATCTCGCCGAGATAACAAGAACCAGCGTCGAACGCCGAAGGATTCTACGAGATACGACTGAAAACTCTTTAATGCGCGTAAGTACACACTTGCTTTGAGTAATGATACTTTACGACGGAATTTCTAGAAATTTATTTTCGAAAGAAACCGGCACACCGGCAACGATACTTTTACGAATGTGTAATATTTTATTTTCAAAAAAAAAAAAAAATCGGCACACGATAACGGTACTTTTCAAAATCCGTAATATTTTACTGCACTGGTGGCAGGATAGCGCAATTTTCAAAAATTCCGATATTCAATTTTTCAAGTAGAACCGACGATGGAATAGCAAACTTTTGGATAATCTTAGTCAAAGAAAAGAAAGACAGTTTACCGTTTGGTAAACGATAGGATAACAAAGCTGAAAATTCTTATTAGAGAAAATACCGTGCAACGTACAATCTTTAAAATAGTAATATTCTCCAAGGTCCGCAATGGGACAGCAAACCTTTGAAAAGTTGCAATTAAAAGAAGTAAAAGAATACTATTTTTAAAATACGCACAATATTTTCCAAGACCCATAACAGGATAACAAGGCTCTAGAATTTTCGTTACGAAAGAAAGATGAATACTATTTCTAAAATACGCGCAATATTTTCCAAGGCTCGTGATAGGGTGACTGAAGAGTTGTTGTACGAAAGAAAAAGACGGATACCAGTTTATAAAATATGCGCGAATAGATCACCCGTGATTGTAAAATTCTCGTACGAAGGAAATAGAGCGCGTACCAGTTTCATCGTCCGCGAATCGGAGGTTCGACGAGGCCCCGAAGAGGTCCCCTTAGAGCGGCGAGCCGAGGCAATCGGAACGAAAAAGGGTCCCCCACTCCCCGAGCGCTCCGGTTGACGAATTGTAACACGGGCAAAGTTTCGTTCGACAACGTGCTGACTCCGTACGTGTCTCGGGCTCGTCGCCCCGATGGAAATAAAACGGCGCGGCGGATGTTCTCCGGCTCGAAAATATTATTCCGGGCGTTCTCCCGATGATTAATTTTCGCGGTGCACGCGATCGGCAGGTCGAGCGTTTTCTGTCCGCGGCGAACATCCGTGGACGTGATTCGCGTGTACGCGCCACGGGACCGTGAGTATCACGTGATTACGACTGGGGCCGTTTATTTCGTTCGCGTCCGGCTGACCCGAAAATTGAAAGCGAGAGAAAGCCGGTGCGCGTGGACCATCTACAATTCGTTAGAGGGGTGTTTCTTTTTATTTTTATTCTCGAATCTTTTCTAATCGCGAGACCGGATCGTGATCGAGGATGGATCGAAAGACGCGCGTTTCTAGGGAGCGTAACAGTGGGCCCAAACGTGCGAATTGAAAGCGAGAGAAAGGCACGGGCAACTAAAATTCGTTAGAGGGTTTTCTTTTTATTTTTATTTACGAATATTTTCTAATCGCGAGACCGGATCGTGATCGAGGATGGATCGAAAGACGCGCGTTTCTCGGGAGCGTAACAGTGGGCCCAAACGCGCGAATTGAATGCACCGGCACCTAAATTTCATTAGAGGGTCGTTTTTATTTCTTTTTATTTTTTCGTCTTTTCTAATCGTGATCGAGGATGTATCGAAAGATGCGCGTTTCTCGAGAACGTAACAGTGGGCCCAAACGCGCGAATTGAAAGCGAGAGAAAGGCACGGGCACCTAAATTCGTTAGAGGGGTGTTTCTTTTTATTTTTATTTCAGAATATTTTCTAATCGCGAGGCCGAATCGTGATCGAGGATGCATCGAAAGACACGCGTTTCTTGAGAGAGTAACAGTGGGCCCAAACGCGCGAATTAAAAGTGAGAGAAAGGCACGGGTACCTAAATTCGTTAGAGGGTTGTTTCTTTTTATTTTTATTCTCGAATCTTTTCTAATCGCGAGATCGAATCGTGACGAGGATGCCTCGAAAGACGCGCGTTTCTCGAGAACGTAACAGTGGGCCCAAACGCACGGAGAAGAGAAAGGAAATCGGCTCGAACGTAACGATTTCGATTGTTTTGTTAAGTTTGGAAGCACGATCGAGAGAAATACGAAGTGGAAGCGCGAAAATCGTTGAAGAGGAAACTTACCAGAAGTTCGCGCCAAATCGATATAAATGGAACGATTAGGGGAGTTTCAAGGCCGGTTGGAAAGCTTGAAGATACGATAGCACTCTCGGAGGATAAATTGTTTCTCGGTTGAAATAGCTCGGAATTGTGAAAAATATCGTTCAGATTTCTCAACGTTCGCTGACCGTTCATTTCCTCGGGAAGTATCACGAGCCCCGCGTATTATTATAAATAATCGTCGAGCGCGACGTGAATTATCGCTCCATCGGCAATAATTAAATCGAGGGCCCCCGGTTGAAAAAAGTGAGCAACGCCCGAGACATCTCGAGAAATTCGCCGAATTTATCTCCGCCCAATCACGGTGCGCTTCCTTCACCTTTCGACCCTCGTCCTTAAATCTCGCCGGTAGATTACGCGCTTAATTATGGGATCGATTACGCCGCCGCGAGATATCTCGATCGATACCCCCGGCCACGGTTTCTCGTTCATCAAAGCGGCTTTCTGTTCTCGTTAAATCAAGACCACGACTTCCGACTTGAACCGCGAACGCTCTATTTGATCGGTATCGCAAGTGAACCGCTCGTCCAAATCTCGTTTAAAAACAGCAACACTCTCGCGAATAAAACTAAACGATTCGGTGAATAAAAAAAAAAAAAGAAAAAAAATAAAGGAGAAAACCATCGAAAGAACGACAGCGATTTTTCCATTTGAAATCGCCGTATCGTTTATCGCTGGTACGTTCGTTCGAGTAAAAATATTACTCTTCTGTCGTTTCGAACAACGGTGCTCGATCGACGAATAGAAATCATTTACGAACTATCAGAGCTCTCCACCCGGTAGGATGGATATATATAAATAAGTTTATTGGGCGAGCTGGTTTATTACGGAGCATATTAGCGGCAGTGATAAAATTCTTCGTCGATAGCTCGGAAGACATCGCGTTGTACTATCAAATTATGCGAAGAAATAATTATCGGCCAACGCGAAACCGACAAACCTCACGCGAACGGTACCAGTGAGCTTTAAAACACTCGAATAGAATTTTATTAAACTCGGTATCCACGTGGAATAAATTTAACGACAAAAGCGATGCTATTTATCTTCCCAGAATCCAACGAAGACATCGACTTCATTTTCTGCCTTAAATGAAACGGTCGAACATAACCGATACCTCGATGTGCAACAAATATTTTACGTTACGTTTTTCCACGTTACAAGTTCTTTTCATCGAAACTAATTATCGACTTTTGTTTTAGATAATAAGACTTAGAATATTTATCGCGCGTCAAATTTTTGAGAGGAACTACCGATAACGGGACAAAAGGGGCCTTAGTTTCTTTTTCGACAGAAGATGGTATATAAATTTGTCTCTATTGGGATAGTCTCGGGGCTCGATTTTTGATAAATAATTCTCCACGAAGACGGTACGCTCCACGTGTTGCGAGTGTGCCCGTTCGCGAGAGGGTATCCCTCGAATTTCGCGCGAAGGAAGTCGGTCCACGGGTAATCCAAGGCGAGTGGCGGGGCCCGATCGATAACAAGATGGAAAAGGAGAGGATGTCGGGCAGAGGTAAGAGAAAGGGTCGGTCGTAGTGTCGTGTGCGTGCAAAAGGAGCACCGTGACACCCGCGAGGCTCGAATTTTACGAAAAGCAACGCAGGTGACGGCGCATTAAAGGGTGTACAAGGTCGTTATCGCGCGAATGCATAATTACGTTCGGGTTGATTTACGTCTACGCCCGGGATTTCAGGTATACGTCTCATTATACGAGTATTATATGCACGCCGGATCCTGTGTACGTAGATAGGTGTGTACATGCATATCGACGCGGTCGTATCCTGTTCGCCGCGATCGATACCCCGGATAAGTCGTAATGGAATAATCGACGTTTCGTGTAAGGGATATTCGGATAATCAGCTATCCGATGCGCGATATCTCCATAACAATATCCGGTGACACAGTTTTTTTTTTCAACGTGTTTCCTTTTTTTTCTTTTTCTTCAAATATTCGCCACTATGGTCGGGTATCCGACCGGTGAACTGTCACGGCCAGGTTATCCGGCCGGGTAAGGGAGGAACGGAGGGAAAGTTGTAATTGGATTAACGGACCATTGTCGAGCTTATCTTAATCGTCGTTTATACGCTCCCGTTGTGTGTCGATGGAAATTGCGGATCGATGTACCGCGTGGCTCGTTCGTAACCGTGGAAATGTATACCGGTGAGCCGGATTAGCGCGGTACAGTGACAACGTGGGAGGAGTGTGTTTCTTTCATCGTGTTCGGTGACCGATTTTGCGAGAAAGTAACGGATTTGTCACGAGACGGACAGTTTGAGAGCGACGAGTCCGGTGACCGATCGAAATCGTCCGGATTCTGTACCATTTAGTTCTTTTTTTAATTGCACGACCTAAGTTGTGCGTATTGGGCGAGATGAAGAGATTAAGATTTATTGGGCGAGAATAAGTAATCACTACGTAGGTGAGAAAGGATATATAATAAATCAAATTTCGAGTAACTTTTTAGCAAATTTGTTACCTCACGGATGAAAATTTCGAGCAGTGATGATCGTAACGATATTATTATTTTATAGGAATAGTAATGGCTTTTAAAATCATAGTAGAGGTGATAGTAGCAGTAGAATGGTTGTAAGTAATTTTGTAGCTGCTACAAGTATCGATATTCTACTTCGATAAGTGTTTCTTCTCTGGGAATTGTTACGATCGGTTTTATCGACTGGAGTAGTCGTTTCGTTAATTTTCTTTCTTATTACTTTCTTTTTGTCTGGATTTAAAATTGCATCCAGTCAAGATGAGCCAAAATCTCACGAAATACACTTCGAGGAACATTGATCTGGAATAAGGAAAAACACAAGCAGACGTAATTCGTACAATAGGCTCGGTTGTTCGAAGGTACAATCAGTCTCGAATCGAGAAATATTCCGAGGAATGTTAAATTAATTTCTCGTTTCGGGTTTAATCGTGTCTCGACGAAGATTTCGATCGACTGAACGCGTTCATTCCGATACGGCGTGTCGTACGACGTTTACGGTTACACGGATTGCGTGTATTTTTTCGCTTTCAGTATTTTGATATCGTTCTCAGATGCAGCGAGGAAGAAGACGATCTAGCTATCTTAGAAAGAACGTGACGATACTACGCTATCCTAGGGAGTACGAGGCGCAGAGCCTTGGAAAAGTGCTGACGAGCCACCACGAGAAGGGTCATCCACCTCTAATCTTTCCACGACGGAACCTCGAGATCTGTAAGTGTATCTCCTTTATACCAGAACACCGAAATCCGTCTGAACACGGTGCGTACCGAATAATTCGAAACGAATCGCGAAAAAACGAACCAATTCGCTACCTTCCAAAATGAAGAAAAAAAAAAGAAAAAGAAAAGTCACAACAATCCTCAGAGTCACTCAAATCGCGCTCCGAAATACAGCTTAGTGAACCTTGCCCCATTTCCCACATCTCAGCTGGAAAAACACTTCAAAACAGTCGATTCGTAACCAATTTCTAGAATCCTCTCGTGTTCGTTCCAACGAATGAATATCGCGTTAAAAATTAAAAGAACGTACACAGTGGATCTTTTAAACAGTACAAAAGCGAGTCAATTGTAAAACGAATCGTCCATTGTACAATTGACTCAACCTTCCACTGTGCAGACTATATAAATTTTTATTTCTACGTTTCGATTGAATGTTCTCCAGTTGACTTGAAATACTCTTCGATCCGTTTAGGAAGTTTCCTTCCGCTTTGGGAATACTCGAAGCTCGAGCGTGTCTCTCTCGAAAAAAAAGAAAGAAATTCTCAACGCGAGTTTCGAAGGCAGGTACCCTCTCGAAGGTTCCCGGCACGTCTGGGTGGATTTTCCGCGAGAAGGTTGCCGCACACCATCGGAATGGCGCGGCGCGTAGTGGCGCGATTCTCGCGAGCCGTCCCCGTCGTTTTTACGCTTTTTCTCGCATGCACGCCGACGCACGCGCTGCCCTGTCCTCGCGGATATAAATTATGGCGGGCCGCGTCGCGTCGCGTCGGCCCGTTCCGAGCGCGGGCAAAAAATACACCGGTGCCCATTAGAAATTATAAGTGCTGCCGGTCGACGCGGCTCCGAGAGCGACTCCGTCGATCTCTCTTTCTCTCTCCCCCTCTCTCCTTTTTTTCCCTCCCCCGCGTCCCCGCCAACCCTCTCCACGAGCGACTCTTTTTCTTCCTCTTCTTCCCTCGATCAGCCCGGGTGAACCGGCTGATCGTACTTGTCACTGGTCCTCGTTCCACCCACGCCGAGCCGAGCCGAGAGCCACGCTCGCCTTTCTACGCCGTGGACCGGTCCACGACTTTTTGTCGCGACCACCTTGTCCCCCCCACCACCGCGTCCCCACCCCATCCCTGTCGCCCCTTTTGCTCTATTTCTATCTATTCGTCCCTCCGCCCGGGTTCTCTTTGTCTTCGGGCCCGCGTGCCGCGTGGCTTACCCCCACTCCACCCGCGCTTTCAACGAATATCGGAGACGCGCGACGGGACCGTTCCGCGTAGCGCGAATCGGGCTACGTTGTTGCACTTTGCCACGAATTGGTCGCTGGGCCTTCTCGGGGCCCGAGATTGCCCGTATCTCGGAGAGAAATTTGGAAAATTTTCGAATCCGTGAGTTTTCGAGAGTGGAAGCTTTCGAGGACTGTTTTGTGGAGTATATTGTTCCCCGATGGGGGAAAATTGATACGTTGCGATAATAAAGGATGTGTTGGGATATTTTTTTGCGTAGAGATATAAAGTATTGAAAAGATTTTGATAACAGCGACGAGTAATGTTCCGTACAACGTAGGTGACCTCAAGGTCGCTTGTTTTTCTTTTCACTTTACCTGTATGTAATAATGGTCTATTATTATTATATTGTACTTTCCTAAAAGAGAAAGATCCCGACCCACGGTTCCACATCTCTGTTCCAGGGGTTGACGAACCACTCCCCGGAAGTATCGGATACAAGTACCACCTCGGGTATAGATAAAACACGTCGACGTGGAGTAATCTTCATTATTTCCGTTTCTCAGACCTGTCCCACCGTACCCCAAAATTCACGCACCTCGACTTGGACCAATTCCTAAAGAATTCTCCAGCTCGCGATAAAAAAATAAACGACTACAATTCGTTGAACATTAAGCGAGGCACCGTCGCGAAGGCAACGTTCACTTCTCGATCTCGCGGTGCGCAGGTCCCTCAAAGTCCACCTGCTGCGCCAGCGCGTTTGAAAAATCTTAACCGGTTAATAGAGCTCGTAAAACGAACAATATTCTTCCGCGAAACTTCATCGATGTTCGTGCAACGTTCACAGGGATTTAAATACCGTGGTTTATGGAGGTCGGGGGTATTGTAACGTTATCGGCCGTAAAACGAGCAATCCGACCATCGTACCGACCGCTTCTAAAACTTCCAACGGCAGTTTCAAGGAAATCGAGCTCGCGGCAATCTCGAGATGCTCGTGGCAATCTCGAGATGCTCGTGCATCGATTCCATGCGAGTCCGCCGCGATCCCAGGGATCCCATTCAATGCGCGGACCCAATAAATTGTCATTCATGACAAACTGAGGACAAAGTAAAGGCGCACCATGCATCGACGTGGTATCCAACGCCGCGGCAGGATTCACGATGGACGCTCCCCGTGACCGTGGTGGCCGCGACGTCGCGGCGTTATGCCCGTACCTCGAGAGGCGATAGATCACCCGCTCGCGGCGTAATCGACGAGCAACCACCGTACGGGCTGTCGACGTCCCGACGTCTCGAGGACGCTAATTTCTCCGCCGTCCCTTGCGACGGATTCTCCCTCTACTCGCTGCATACTAATTGTCGCGCCACCGTTGGAGAACCGTCTTGGTCACCGGCGCTCTACACTCTATGCTAGGCGTACGATTTACATTTTTATTTTACTTTTTCGAAATTTGGAGGATTTTTCGTATACAGAAGTGCGATCTGCACACTTTGATAACGAGTCGGACACTTTGGAAGAAACTCACCGTCCTGTTTGTAAAATTTTTATATTTCATTTTTCTTCAAAAAAAAAAGAGTTCGCAATACACTTGTAACAATCCTTCTCGGTACGACCTGAGACACTTCAGTTTTCTTCAGAATGCGTCACAAGGGGTACACGTATAACAAATCCCTTTTAATAGAATCTGAAATGTTTCAATTCTCTTCAGAATAAACAAAATGTCTCAATATACCTGTAAAAATCCTTCTTAACTCAAATTGAAAAAATGTAGTTCTCTTTCAAGATTTGCTCCAAACGATTTGCGCAACACGATCTCTCGAGACGCATCTCCCCTTGCAAACATCACGAAAGGCACTTTCCACCCTTGGTAATTGCTCCATATCGCTCACCTAAACGACCAAGTACAGTAACTCGTACGATTCCTCGGTGATTCCCGATCGGACATGCCCGCGGCTCCGTGGCGATCAATTTCTGACCGTTCAATTATCAACGAACGTTGGAAATTTGTGGAAGAATTCGGTTTTTCAGCGCGCGATTCGACGCGGAATGACGAACACGAACGCGCGCGCTAGTTTCTTGCACGCGGCTTCGTTATATCCGGCCCCGCGCGGGCAGGATACGCTCGTCCTGGCCGTTTCTGCGCGGATGCTCGCGACCCGCGGAATGCGTTCTTTCCGTGTCGAGATTTACTGCGTCATCTGGCGAGGACGGCAGCACGTCGTGGAATGTCGACTGTTCGTTGCCGCCCCGTACGTAGATATCGACCGAACGTACGCGTACTAGCTCGGGAGGAACGCGAATACGGGAAAAATGTCTACCCCCCCAGTTCTTGGCGATCGTTTCATGGGCGACTGGTGTTTATCGGGGACGGATTATTAATTGCTCGACCCCTCGATTGCTCGCGATTTGTCCGAGACCTTCCGTGAAAGTATCTAAGGACTTTCTGCGCGGAGAAGTACTCGTAAAAGGACACGTAAAAATTTGTCTCGTATCATCGAGTATTGTATGTGGAGAAATATTCTTTTTGTTTAATTGGAGATCAAATTCGTGTACCTTACGTTTTTTTAAGTATCGTATGTGGAAAAATATTTTTTGTTTAATTGGAGATCAAATTCGTGTACCGTACACTTTATCAAGTATCGTATGTGGAAATATATTTTATTTTTTAAATTGGAGATCAAATTCGTGTACTGTACGATTTTTCGAGTATCGTATGTGGAAAAATATTTTTTTCTTTATCTGGAGATCAAATTCGTGTACCGTACGATTTTTCGAGTATCGTATGTGGAAAAATATTTTTTTCTTTATCTGGAGATCAAATTCGTGTACCGTACGATTTTTCGAGTATGTGGAAAAATATTCTTTTCTTTAATTGGAGGTAAAATTCGTGTACCGTACGATTTTTCGAGTATGTGGAAAAATATTTTTTTCTTTAACTAGAGATAAAATTCGTGTACCGTAGAATTTTTAAGGGACGAAATTGAAGAGTACTTGTAATTTCTTTGTAAGATTTTTTCAAGGTTTATCGTGAATTAAAAATGTACAAAATCGAACAGTTTTCTCCGTCCTCTCAGTCTCGAATGTTTACAGATTTTGAAGCGATGAAAGTAATTCTACAAATGTTCTGCTTGAAAGTCGCGTATAGAATTGGTGCGAAATTTTTCGTCGCGAAGAAATTACTTTCGATCGAGTATTTTTCGATGCAACGACTAGGATAATAATTCGATACTCGATGACGATTCGGATAGATCGATTTACCGAACATCGTGCGCAATTTTTGCTCGTTAATCCAGAAAACAGAACCGATACACAGAACAGATTCGCGAACGATTGGTAAAGTGTCACTCGAGATTCAAGGCTTTAATTGCAAACGGCCAAGTGGGAGCCCAGTTTTCAACAAGAATCGACGAAGGGCTGAAAGAGGGTTCGTAATTCACGAAGAACGGACATTCACGCGGCTACTTTTGCCCACGGTTTCACGGTGTAAACGTTCACCGTAGAAACGCCATTAGCGTGCGTGTTTCCGGAAAGATAGGAACTAATGGTCTTAAAGACCGTACCGTTAACCCTCGGTGAATCGACGGGGCAAACGTCTAAATTAAATTACACGAATTTACATGTCGTCGACGCGAAAGCGGCAGGTTGCATTACCCCTCGGCGATAACCATCTTCTTCGTTTCCATCGCGGTCGAGGCGCGCGGAATTTATCCCGCGACGGACCTTCGTATTCGTAATCTCTCGATCAATGGTTTCCGAGTTCGATGGATATCGTCCCCGATTAAACTACTGCTCTTCTGTAACCCCAACCTGCAGATAAATCGTTCGCAAAAGCACTCGAACGATTTTCCATACACGCGGTGTGTTCGCGTCTTAGAGATTCAACACGCCCATAGTTCGCGCTTACATGTCATTTTACATGTCATTTTTACAATGCTTCGACTTCACTATCGATGCATCGAATAGTTCGATATTGATTCAACCATAGTGTATATTCCTCTCAGACGAACTTATTGGGTTGTTCGGAAAGTAATTTCGTTCTCCAAAATGGAGTATGTATAATTTAATAAAATGTATACACACTCTGAAAAAATCGTGTTTCATTTTTACAAGAAAAAAAAGAGATGACTTTCCGAAGAACTTAATACTTAGAAATTACTATAAGATTTGTATAAATTCGAGTAGTATTCGAGCCTAGAAATCTCGTGTGTCCATAGTGTTCGTCCATTTGTAACGTCTTTCTCGAAGCGGGAAAATTCGACTTTACCATTGATAATACTAAATCGACAAGCGGATAATTTGTAGACAAACTGAAAGTATTAATAATTATAAAGATAGATAAGATATTTAATACGGTATTTTCGCTCGAAAGTTTCGTGCGTTGAATCTTTCTCCAATTTCTTTCTCTCGAACGCTTCGGTGGGCCCCATCGAGCACATAATCCAATGATTCGCTAAGGAACCGCAAATATTGATAATTGCAAAGATATGTAAAATTTCCAATACATTGTAACAATATTTCCGCTCGAAAGTTTCGCGCGTCGAATCTTTCTCGATCCTCTTTCTCTAGAACGCTTCGGTGGGCCCTCGCGCGAGGAAAAGTCCCCGCGAGATCATTCAAGACACCATCTTCGCGAACAAATCGCAAATATTGATAATTGCAAAGATATGTAAAATTTCCAATACATTGTAACAATATTTCCGCTCGAAAGTTTCGCGCGTCGAATCTTTCTCGATCCTCTTTCTCTAGAACGCTTCGGTGGGCCCTCGCGCGAGGAGAAGTCCCCGCGAGATCATTCAAGACACCATCGTCGCGAATGTATCGAGTAGATGATCCAACGATTCGCGAACGAACCGCAAATATTGATAATTGCAAAGATATATAAGATTTTCAGTACATTGTAACAATATGTCCGTTCGAAAGTTTCGCGCGTCGGATCTTTCTCGATCCTCTTCCTCTAGAACAATCCAGTGGGTCCCTGCGTGAGGAAAAGTCCCCACGAGACCCGACTCGAAGGTTGATTATTGCGAACACATCGAGCAAATGATCCAACCATTCGCGAACGAATCGCAAATATTGTTAATTGCAAAGATATATAAAATTCTCAATTCTCGACCCTCTTCCTCTAGAACAATCCAGTGTTCCCCCGCGGGAGGAAAAGTCCCCGCGAGACCCAACTCAAAGACTCGATTATCGCGAACACATCGAGCAGATAATCGAACGTTCGACGAAACACCGGTCGGCGACTGAACCGTACGCGGTTGGAACGAGTCCCAGGAGTACGGACTAAGCCGATCTCTCGATTCGGTGTCCCGAAAGTAAACCGTTGGTACGTTAACGCGGTCCGCGATCGAGCAGCACGTGGGCGTCTCGGCGAGAGATCTTATCGTAGGGGGGATCGGAACGATCGCGAGTTACCCGTGTACCGCGCACTGCCCCCCGTGGTACGCGGAGGACAGTGACGAAAAACTCGCGTGTATCTGTCCCGCTAGGAAGAGGAGATCGCGGATAACCGATCGTCGCTCGCTATCTACCTACAAACGTTTTCGCATTTCGGTGCTTGTAGAGCAGCGATCTTATCGAGGAGTGGGGGAAACGTGCGCGGGGCCCACCGGACAGCGAAACTCGCGTGGCGCGCGTGCGCAGTCGCGGTGAAACCGAGCGACCGGATCGGACGGGGACTTTTCCAAAACGGGAACCACCGGTTGCTCGACGCAACCGTTTCGTCCGGTCGGTGGTTTTCCGTCGCGTGGGCGTCGATCGGATACGATATGGACGGTAGTCGCGTCGCGTCGACCACTGTCCGTCTCTATTAGCCGATTAATTCAACGCGAAGCGGCGGCGCGTGAAACGCGTTCGAACCATTAACGCGCGCCGTGAACGCTCGGTGATTTTTATATAGTTTTCACGGATTTTCGCTAGAGACACCCTTTTATCTCGCGACGGATACTCCCGGCGCCGAGACGAGAACCGTACAATTTCGATCCCGAGTTTACGGAGTACGTTCCCGCGTAAGTTTCCACGAACGTTATAAATTGTAAGAAACTCGTTTCCGCGTAATAATAATATCGACCGCGAAACGTTTACGAATAATTTATCGGATGTTAACCCAATTAGGAGGAGAGTGTAGTGTTTGAATAGTCGCGCATAATTTTACTCGAATAATCCGATTTGCGCGATTTTTCGTCCAATCGGGAAACTCGTTTTCCAGGGATGCTAGAACGACGACGAAATACTTGCGGCGAATTTCTGTTATGCCGAGAAAATTAACTGTTTCTTTCTACATACTGGTTTCACAACTGGAATTACATCGATTCGTTAAACACGCGAACAAGTACCTGCAAACTTTATCCAGCGATTGGTCATAAAGATGGATAATACCCGTGACTGGTATATCTACTTCTTGCGGACACTTCTAAGTGTATCGAACCATCTCTCGAGAAAATTCGATCATTTTCCTATCAAGAATCACCGTGTTACAGTTAGAGAAGACACTGACGTTCGTCGATCTCTAACGAATTCAAAATTCTATCTCGTAAGATTATCTTTGCTTCCACAAACGTTACCAAAAATTAGACGTCTTTTTATTTCGAATCGTCGTTTCAAAATAATAGAAACGCGTTGTAAACTTTCGAGAAAATTCGGAAGGTGCCCGAACACAAGGTAAATATCCTTGTTAAATGAGTTCTATAATCGAGGGACCCCCTTAATCGTGCGAACGTTAACGAGACTCACGAACGAGGGGGGAGAAAGGGAACGAAAGGGGGGCTACGGGACGCGCGACCACGGGGCGTCTGAAACTACGGAACTCGGTCGCCGGTGGTGCGTCGCGTTAATTATAAAAAATGTGTAACGTTCGATAATTTTAAATATCGCCGAGGCGACAGGTGCGAGCGAGCGCGTTTCGCCTCGCGTGAAATCGAACGGGCTTAAAGCTGGCCGACGCGTTCGAGCACCGTACGGTGTGCGTGGACCGATCGTACTATCGCGGACTTTCCTATGCGAGTAATTGGCTCGATTTCATTCGACGCACGCCGCCGCGAAAGATCGTGTGATAATCCGCTTCCGTTCGCTCCGGGGGAACCTGTTCCGTTCGGCGCGATCGTTCCGTGCGGGAAGAACCGTGAAAATTGCCCGTGAATTGTCGACTGACGTTCTGTTTGCCGTGCTCTCGCTATCGTTTAACGCGTCTCGCGCCCATACCTTGCGAAATAATCCGCCCGGGAATCGGCCACGGTGATCTATGCGACGATTTTTCGCGAGTGGCGCCGATTTTTCGCGCATGGCGCCGATTTTTCGCGAGTGGCGTCGATTTTTCGCGCGTGGCGCCGATTTTTCAAGAGTGGCGCCGATTTTTCGAGAGTGGCGCCGATTTTTCGCGAGTGGCGCCGATTTTTCGCGAGTGACGCCGATTTTTCGCGCATAGCGCCGATTTTTCATAAGTGGCGCCGTATTTCGCATGTGGCGTCGATTTTTCGCGCGTAGTGCCGATTTTTCGTACGTGGCGCCGATTTTTCGTGCGTGGCGCCGATTTTTCGCGTATGGCACCGATTTTTCGCGCATGGCGCCGATTTTCCGCGAGTGGCGTCGATTTTTTGCGCGTGGCGCCGATTTTTCGCGCGTGGTGCCGATTTTTTTGAGAGTGGCGCCGATTTTTCGCGAGTGACGCCGATTTTTCGCGCATAGCGCCGATTTTTCATAAGTGGCGCCGTATTTCGCATGTGGCGTCGATTTTTCGTGCGTAGCGTCGATCTTTCGCGCGTAGTGCCGATTTTTCGCACGTGGCGCCGATTTTTCGCGCGTGGCGCCGATTTTTCGCGTATGGCACCGATTTTTCGCGCATGGTGCCGATTTCTCGCACGTGGCGTTGATTTTTCGCGCGTGATGCCGATTTTTCGCGCGTGGCACCGATTTTTTGCACGTAGCGCCGATTTTCGTACGGGACGGTTGGGTCAACCTTTCGAACGGGAAACGAGGTTCTTTGAAAATTTTTTACTTCGAGATTCGACCTTCGAGAAGTTTACTCTCGCGACACACGAGCGAGTGTATTCTTCCCGCAGGGAGGAAATGTTTTTATTTTCATCGAAAGTCGATCGTTTTCGAAATGGCGACCTCGAAGGAGATTCGTGTCTTTTCTCGGGAGTCGCGTCTATTGGATCGATTGCAATGGTTTTCCAATGTAAAATATTGTTATTGTTTGTTCATGAAATTGACGTTAGGTACTTTTTTTAAGTATGCGATAAAGTTATAAGTAACAAGATAGACCGAGCTGCGCACTGTCTCGTAGAAATTAATTTAACGTAAGTCGCGGTACTGGTAGCCCCTAGATGAAACAATGACAATGGTAGAGGTAGTTGTGTAATGAATCTTGGTCGTATGCAGAGGTAAAGTAGGAGATTGTTAACTAAGGATTTGTATGCCACGAATCGTCCGTTTTTGACGAAACATCAAAGTATCGATGTTTCTTTACAAATGAATTGCAATGGAATTCTGTGTACAAAAAGTTTGTACTCACGATGCATAAATATATACACTCCGCGCAGAGTAACGAGATACTTTCATTTTCTTCGAGAATCACTTCTTTTCAAAATGGTCGCTCCTTGTGAAATTCGTGGTTCGTTCGTTGCAAGATCTAACCTTTCTACTGAACGTTCAATTCTTCGAATTACAACGGCGTTCGAACTCGAGATACTTTAAAAATACAATTGGAATCACACTGTACCTCTACCTACAAAAAATTCGTCCTCATAATCGCACGTTCCTTTTAGAGTAACGAGATACTTCCACTTTCCTCTAGAGTCACTTCTTTTCAAAATGGTCGCTTCTTGTGAAATTCGTGGTTCGTTCCTCGCGAGACCTAACCTCTCTACCGGACGCTCAATTCTTCGAATTACACCACCATGCAAACTCGAGATACTTTAAAAGTACAACTGGAGTCATACTATACCTCTACCTACAAAAAATTCGTCCTCGTGATCGCAGTTACCTCTAAGAGTAACGAGAGGTTTCAACTTTCGCCTAGAGTGGATGTTTTTTTCTTCAAAATGACGACCTCGAACGAGACCCGGTCGCTTCACCGTTCGTTGAAAAACCGAACGTCCATCAGACCGTGGACTCCTTATCCTCTCGGTTGGTCGTTGGTACGATTTACACCGTTCTCCTATTACCTTCTTCCGAGCTTCGAACGCAAGGTACCGTGTGCTCGAACACCGTGACTCATCCCCGGTTGCACGCGTCGCGACGTCTCCCAACGACGAAACGTACTAATTCGCGTTCGAAGCGGTGCCGCGAGTAGAGAAAGGACGCGTTCGAGGATCGCGGGTCGGAATGACCCGGTCGATCGTTCGTGTTCGGCTGGTAATTTCCACGGCGGCTATTGGAACTCGCCGTGGCGATTATTAAACACTCCGGGTCGTTTATCTAACGCGATCCGTCCGATTAAGCTCGATCGGGGAGGACCGGGCTGAGTTATGGCGCCTCGCGCGAAACTTATTCGACTCGCTCGCGAGAACCCGACCGCGCGTATCCGGTGGTAACGTCGATTCCGTGCCGGTGAAATTCTCGCGGCGAGAGTCATAATTATTCCTTACAGTCATTAGTCGCGAATATATCAACCGGTTGACACGTGAAAACCGCTGGGCGAGCCGCAACGTTCACCGTGAGCCCGATCCACTCGCGCCCTCGCTCTCTCTCTCTCTCTCTTTCTCTCTCTTTCTCTTTCTTTCTTTCTCTTTCTCTTTCTCTCTTTTTCTCGCGCTCGCTCCGGCCGATATTTATCCGCGATATCTCACGCGCACCTTTCTTCGTCGCTTGCGGTGCCCGCAGGTGAGTATACGCGTTCCTTCGCCGGGCCCGACCAATCGCCGCTTTTCAACGCGGTGATACTTATTTATCGACGCGAAGTCTCTTTGCAGTCGACTTTCAGCGGCGGCGGAATGGAAGGAAGAGACTTCAGCGGCGGCGGCGGCGGCGGTGGATATCGAGTCTCCGCGAGGGACGAAGGACGAGGGAAGTAGGATCGGATGAAAGGGAACGAGCGTTGGGAGTCCTCGAGCGTACTCGTCGGTAAGGATAGCCAGATTCGTGCCTTGAACGCGAGAATACTTCGCGTCGGCGTTCGGGTTTGTCGAGAGATGCCCGACTTTTTTTTTTCTTTTCTTTTCTTTTTTTTTTCTTTCTTTTCGCGAACCAACGCGCGTTCCTTTCGTCGATCGTTGTCGGTGAACCGGTACTCGCGTCGATTATGCAGGGTGAAATTTTCCTTGAGCTGTTTCGTCGCGTGATTGCGCGGGAAACGAATGCACGAATTTCTGCCATTTTTGTGTCGTTGGAATACATTCGGTTGTTCTGAAAGTCGTTTCGTTTTTTTGAAACATGAATTTTTGAGTGTATAAATGTTTACATACGCTAAAAGAAATCGTGCTTTGTTTTCACCAAAAAAAACGAAATTACTTTCCGAACAACCTAATGTATTTCGTTTTTCTTTTGGTGAAAATGAAACACGATTTTTTTAGAGCGTACAAACGTTTATAAATTCTAAAAAAATCGTGTTTCGAAACAACGAAATGACTTTCCGAACAACCCAATGTATTTTTTTTTTTTTTTGGTGAAAATGAAACACGATTTTTTTAGAATGTATAAACGCTTATATACTCTAACAAAATCGTGTTTCAAAAAGAAACGAAATGTCTTTCCGAACAACCCAATGTATTTCGTTTTTCTTTGGTGAAAATGAAACACGATTTTTTTAGAGCGTATAAACGTTTATAAACACTAAAGAAAATTGTGTTTCAAAAAAAATGAAATTGACTTTTCGAACATCCCAATAAATTTCGTATCAGTCGAGTCTTCGTTTGGAAATGGGGGCTTGCTATCCCGTAGATTTTACAGGGTGAAACTTTCTGTATATTTGTTCGCAGGACAAGAGAACGAACAATTACCGAAATTCGTGTAATTTTTCTGCACGAGTTGGAATACAAACTTCATTTTCGTTCGTATCTTTGTTGCACTTCGTCTTATCCTATCTATGTGTTTCTTTTCTCTGAGATTTATTATCGTAATTGGAACAGTTGTGTTTCTCTTTTGGATAATTACGTAAAGATACAGTGGACGCGAGTAAAAAATACCCGGCCATATAATTACGGCCAGCATCGTGCAACGTGATTTCAAAGCTAGACCTTCGTTTTCGAAAATACACACCGACGAACTGGAACGAAATTTTACCGTGCAAACTTCTCCGCGTTAAGAGAGAAGATCGTCGAGATAATTAAAAACACAACCGTCTACAAGATCAACTCCTTTCGAATTTACAGAAGGCTGCCAGTGACAAGGTATCTGCTTTATTGCGAGCACCTGATGCAACAAGATGCGTATCAGAAGCGGCTTTGCGTTAATTTCGTTCTTACTTTTTTTTCTTTTTTTCTTTCACAGAGACGATTACATCGATTAAAGGAAACTACAAACCAACCGACGGGTCTGTGAGACGGTTATAAATCTTTGACATCGTCCTGGCGAAACCCGGTTTTGCTCTCGAGTTAAAAGGAAAACTCGAACCGACGAATATTAGATTCGAGTTATTCCGGGGAAGAAAAAGAGGTAGGTACGAAGTAACCGGGGAAGAATGTCTCTGGATAGAATTCAAATACTGCGATTAGAATTTTTGAAAGACGCTACATCGCTATCGATCACGATTTTCGTATCGTAGAAATAAAGCTACGCTAAAACACGATTTATGGGGCAAAAGGACAATCTCTTTCGATCTGATAATCTCGGGGATTCCTTCTCTGCTCACCTACATCGTAAGTATTCAAAAAGAGTACTCGAACCCTGAGTACTCTGCAAATATTCAAAGGTACTTCGCGTTACCTTAAACTACATACTATAAGAAGCTGTAAAATTAACAAGATATAGATTCATTTCTCTCGGTACAAACGCTACAAAATTACAATCTTCATAAACCAAAACTGTTCACGTTTTCTTTCTTCCACCAGAAACTAAACCTTTAAAGTTCTTGCCCTAGTTCCATTTGCAATCGTACCAGCTCCCTACAGAAAACGATTCTCGTGCAACCGTAACTCATCGAAACGATAATCATCCACCAAACAAAATTTCCAAAAAAACACTCGCTAAATTCCCCTCTGTGCAAAAATATCCTCCGCGAAACTACCCTGAAAAACCTACCCCCACGATTCCGTATCCACGTTCTAATTATCATCGACGTTTCTCTCTGTATCGTTCCTCTGGACGTACCTCACGAAGTCCCTCTCGAGGGCGTCCCGAATCAATAAGGAATCATCGTCGAACCGAGCGTAGGCGTCCACGGTCGTTACTGTCGTGCATATAACCGGTACTTTAAAGACTGCCCTCGCGGCTGTTTTCAATAGGGTCCCACGTCGGACCACACAGAGTCACCGAATCTGGCGGCCTTAATTAATCGGCGTTAATTCTTTCCGGCTCCGCGGCTGAAGAGGACGCTCGGGGATCTTCGAGAGGAATCGAAGGCGGATCGTTGGTCTCTCTACCTACGAGGGGAGAGATCTCGCTGGCGAGTGTGTCCACGCGGGCCCGCGGCAACGTATGGAGAGGGGGTAGAAGGGCCGAAAGGGGAGGCAGGGGTGGGCAGGGGAGGACCGTAAATTTCCGTTATGGGACTCCTCGTAAAGCCGGCTCCGGCCGGCGCGATAAAAAGGCCAGTCCGCAGGTTGCTGCTCCCGAGAATGATTCCTCCTGCCCCTTTTTTTCCCCTACCGGCGTCGTCGCGCTATTTTTTCTCCTTTTTTACGCGGCGTTCCCCCCACCCCTCCCATTGGTAAACGTTAAAGAACCGTCGGTGAATCGACCGGGAAAATCGTTGCGCGAGCAAACTCTCGAACGAGGCGGCTCTCGCGTTCGCTCAAAGGTGTCCCTTAAAATTCGTGGGACACCTCCGATCGGTAATGGAGACGACGAGAGAAAGGGCACGAAGGATGGGGCGAGCACCGAACGAGGGGGACAGGGGAACCGCTCGTTAAGGCGGCTTCGCTCATCGACTCGTCGCCGGGGCCCCGTAATTGCCGCTGCCGCTCGCCCACGCAAAATCGCGTCAGGCGTAAATACGGCTTAATGCCCTACTCCGCCCATTCCTCTTGTTCCGTGTGCCTTTTCTTGCCTGTTTGCGCCACGATGGAATTTTTCGACGGACAGGGGGAACAGAAGGGATGTAATTTTTGCCGCGGTGCCCTATGGAGGGTTTTCACGGTTTAGGAAGCTGTCTCGAGATTTCTTAACTGGTGGAGCGGATTGCGCGATCGTTTGGAAGTTTGCGAGACGAACGAAACGAACGAGAGGTTAGGATTCGGGCGGTGAGGACGCCAGAGGGCGTCTGAGCATGCGCCTTGGGTCGAGATGTACGTTTAACGGGGCACGAATCGCAGTTGAGACAATGTACACTTGATAAGATTAGGATAGAAGGTAGGGACGAGGATCAGTTGGGATGTAACAGCGAATGGAACAATTGGTGTATTTTGTAGCCGTGGATCGGGTGTTGTTTTTAGGGGGGAGGTGAAAGAGATTGGTTCTGAGGGTTGAAAAAATTTCCAAGGTGATTCGTTTTGTTTCTTCTTGTACTAATCCATCGTTGAATGTGTTGGTTATAGTGGTGTAGTTGGTCGTAAGATTGGGCTTGAAAGTATTGTATTATTTGTAGGAGATTTGTAGGTTACTCTGCAAGACGATGGAACACGGTAATAGTTTTCTTGAACGTTGAATTAACGTTAAATTTCATTCGGTAATCAGAAGTCTTCAAAGAAAATTCCATACGAATTATTAATTTTCCATCGACTTTTATTTGTTGCTCGTTCAAACCTTCCCAAATACCCCTATTGCATTTCTTTACCCACGTCAGAAAGAATTTAATATTCCCGTCTATAATTGTACCGTTATATATACAACACCTGGTAAATGTATTCGGACAGTAGTTTCGCGGTGTTCCAAATTATTATAAAATTACGTGTGTAGGTAGAGCACGGAACGATAAATAAACTGCTCGAAACATAAATTTCTGAATAATAAAAAATGTAAATTACAAAAATATTCTTTGTGCCAATACTGTACCTACATCGGCGCGAACAATTTGAAACGCAAATTTTTAAGACGTATCGAATCGCTTTTGTTAATTTCTAATCACACTCTAGTACAACGTTTCACCTTCTAGTACAACGTTTCACCTTCTAGTCCAACGTTTCACCTTCTAGTACAACGTTTCACCTTCTAGTGCAACGTTTCGCCTTCTAGTGCAACGTTTGCAACAACGAGTATTGCACAATTTGTCACCGGAGTGACCAATGACGGAGACATCGAAGTGTTCTAAAGCGATTACAGGACACGTCTAAGCTCGCGCATAACCGAGTTCTCTGTCCAGGACGTTCGACGAAATACTATACTGTTCGACGAATCGTTAAACGGGACTCGAAACGACCGTCACCTGAACGACGAGGATTAATCCGATTCCGGGACGACCCCGGAAATATCACCGATCCCGATTCCGCGATCCGCCACGGTTGACGGATTCGGTTGCACGAATCCCGCGCGGCGATCGTCCTTAATAATAAATCAGTCCTCTCAATTAGATTACCGCGAGTGTCACTTATCGAGGACGCGGCTGTATCTTGACAGCGCGTCAGGCTCGCGCAAATAACTCGACACCGTTGATAAGTTAAGCCGCGCGTAGACCTCCCGCCGGGATGAAAAACGTGGAAAGATTTATTCCGTAGTGGCTTTGACGCCGCCATATTTTTCCCGCGTGGACGCGAAGCTGCCTCTACGCCGAATGAATACCACGAGTCCCGGGATTCGATAAAGAATTTCGACACGCGTCGTTTAAATCAACGTGTACATAAATATCGATAGAAGTGACTATTACGATCGATTAAAACGAAAAGAAACGCTATGATCGCGCACAAGTAACGTAAAACCCTTCGAGAAAGGACTACGAAGACTTTCGACTGCGGTTAATGCTCGTTTCGGAGCAAGCTGACGGTTCTTTTAATCTTACGTTTGATTTAAAAATTCACGAGTCGTAAAAAGTAACACAAAACGCGACGCGTGTCCTTTCGAGGATTCTCGAAACGCAGATCTAAAACTCGAGCAGGTGAAAAGGTTTTCGCGTCAAAGTTTCTTGAGTAAACCGAACTAAAGTTTATTTAATCATCGAACGATTTCAATCATCGCGAAATCGACCGAATATCCGTTAATGTCGCTCGACGAACGATCCGAGAACCGATCGCGACGTGCGCCGAGCTAATAGAACTCGGATCCCCCCCTTTGTTTTCCCGATTAAGCAACGGGTCTCGGTCTGGGTTGGCGAACCGGGGTATAAATAATGTAGAGGCATCGGTCGTTAGTTCTAAAAGAGCCACCCGATCGGACCGCGCGGTCTCCCCGTGATCCTGGTTCGCTTTTCATTCAGGGACAGATTGCCGAGAAGAGCGACGTCGACGTCAGTCAACGAACCGACGATGGTGGTCCTGGACCGCTTGTCGCCGAAGGAACGAGATTAACCGACCGCTGGATATCCTCCCTGGATAGATCTGTTGCTTTCGACTCGTTTCAATCGCAACCAGCTACTCCTCGATACCAGTCGCGCGTCACACTTCGCGGTTGCGGTGCTCGTGACGCAGTTGCGCTCATTTCGGAACGGTCATTTGCTCGAGAGTATGCACGAGAGAGTGGAAACGAGTGAATTGAACAGCGATGGACAGACGAGGTGCGAGACTAACGCTGGTTTGTACTTTTTGTCGTAGACGATAATCGATCGCGTTTCGAGACTATTTCAAAGACTATTCCTGTTTTCGTAAAATTTAATATTTTAATCGGTAATGCTTCGTACGAAGCTGAAGAATCGGTAAATGTTAAAACATTCTTGGAGAATAAGTAGGATACAATGGACATATTTTTCAATCGTTCCAAATGAGGGAACACCCTCGAGGCAATACACGCGAGCGGTGCGTTGCGTAAGTACCGTGAAGAGATAAAGTGTTGGCGTACACTATAATATGTACTGTAGTACATATACGCGAACTAAATAAGTATTAATTCTAAGGTGTGAGATGCTTATACGTACACGTATAAGAGACTCGCGATATCGAAAGTTCCTAAATAACAGAAGTAAATTTTACTCCCGATCGTAGGATCTACGTCGATTAGGTCTTTTTCGTTCTCGATGAGGTATGAGAACGTTCTCGTACGTTGAACAGTTGGCCTTCATTTTTACCACGCTCTACACAATTTTTGTTATCTATCTTTCTATCTATTCTCTCTTAGGTACCTTCGTAAAGGTACGTACCCCTTTCAGTTGGTCACGCATAGAAATCCACCGCGTGACCGCTACGCGTAATGCTCGTCGTCGTCTCCGGTTAAAAGCAGCGATGCTTGTGACGTTAGGGTTAGTGTAACAGGAGTGGAGATGTAAACACTACTCTTGGAGATGGTTCTTGCGACCAACTCTTAGCGCCTTAGTAATACTCCGCGAACTCCTGATCGTGTCAATTGGCTAAAAGCAATAATTGACATGACTGTACGATTCTCACTTCCCCTGTGAGTGTGAAACTCGCAGGGTAGCGATCACTCCTAGCGCGTCAGTAGCATACCGAAAGTTCATCGTTGTCATCGACTAATATCAGCCATTGAGGCGACTGGATGATTCTCACTTCCCCTGTGAGTGTGCAACTCGCAGAGCAGCGATCGCTCTTAGCGCGTCAGTAGTATACCTAATGCTCGTAGTCGCTATCGGCTAATAGTAGCGATACCTGTGACATTAGAAGAGTTAGTGTAATGCGTCAGTAGTATATGGAATGTTCATCGTCGTCATCGACTAATATCAGTCATTGACGCAACTAGACGATTCCCACTTCCTCTGTGAGTGTGTAACTCGCAGAGCAGTGATCGCTCTTAGCACGTCAGTAGCATATGGAAAGCTTATCGTTGTCATTGGCTAATAGTAGCGATACCTGTGACACTAGAAGAGTTAGTGTAATGCGTCAGTAGTATACGGAATATTCATCGTCATTATCGGTTAATATCAACCATTGACGCGACTGGACGATTCTCATTTCTTCTGTGCGTGTGCAACTCGCAGAGCAGCGGTCGCTCTTAGCGCGTCAGTAGCATACGGAAAGCTTATCGTTGTAATCGACTAATAGCAGCGATACCTGTGACACTAGAAGGGTTAGTGTAATGCGTCAGTAGTATACTGAAAGCTAATCGTCGTCATCGACTGACAACAGCGTCACCTGAGACGCTAGGAGTGTCTACGTAACGCAAGTAGGGAACGCAACTGTACCTTCTCGCGGACGGACGATATCCAGGCAAGGGCGAGGCAATCGCAACGAAACGATTCTCGATTCTCCGTTGACTGTTCTGCTCGCGGGACAGCGGTCAGCTTCCAAGTCGCGAATAATACCGCCGGAGCGGTTCCACGAATAACGAGCGGTATCGAAGACGAGCGGGCGCCGCCGTGGAAAGCGTACGGGGGAACGTTCGCGGCGCGGCTTGGCGCGAGCGTCGCAAACTGGAAACCGAGGCGATTGGTCGGGAAGATAATTCAACCGGCCGTCGATCCGCGCGACATCTTAGCACCCCGACAGTCCCGCTGACGCGGAACACGATCCCGCGCTCGGTCGGTTTAAATAATTCGCCGACCGGCGATATTAATCGACGGATTCCGTGATTTTTCACGCGCGTGGAGCGGGCGTAACAGGTTGTCCCGTAGAGGAGCGTTCCACGCGTTCTCTCGCGTTCTCTCGCGGGGCTCTCTCGCGCACGAGGAGGAGGTCGGTGACTTCCACCTCGGATACGAGTACAGGACACCCGCGACACGGTGCGACGATTCCACGCGAGCGAAGCGGAGCTTTTATCGACGTCACCGCGACGCCGGCACCGCGTCGACAGATACGTCGCACGAACCTCACGGCGATCGAGTCGATCCATCATCCGCGGCGGCATGTAAATCGATCGTTCGAACGACCGGCAAGGTAGATAACGACGGTGGAGGGGGAGAGACGAGGAGTTTTTTTTTTTTTAAAAAAAAAAAGAGGAGAGACCCGAACCGACGATAATTCCTCCCGCGCAGATCGTCGTGCGTCGACGGAGCGGTGCCCCGCGAAGACCGCCTACGTCGAGACCGGATTCTCTATTTGGCAAGTTGGCGGCCCCCCCTCTCGCGCGGCTGTACACTTCGATTAGGTTTACTTACGACCGATCTGCTAAGGGCACGCCGGGTTCCACGTCCGCGGGGTACCTGTCAGCGCTTCCGTTTACCACGGTCCGGCTCTTTGGTTCGCCCCGTGGGGACATCGATAGCCACTGTATACGCTTTCCTGATTCTCCGTTGACTCTTCGTCTCGCAGTGGCGGCGCGAGGGGGTGGCTTCCGGGCCGGGACGCCAAACCGTTTAAACAGTGTTCAAAGTACACCGAAGGGATGGACTCTGCGAGATGGATCCTCGTGGACCAAAATCGAGAACGAACGTTTCAAGAAGTAATCGGTTTGATTTACGATCGAAAGAGGTGTCGTATCGAGCAAAGTAATTTTCTTTAACGTTGTTCAACAGGATCTGTTACTCCGTGAAGATTGATACCGAGGATATTCCAAATTTACGTATATAATAGATTGTTTCATAAGTTTTATCTTTCGATGAAAACAACCTGGTATCTTCTTAGGTATATTTCTTCGTCCCACGACGAAAAATTGCCTCGTCAGGGGCGCTTATTTAACGACCAGGATCCTATTTTTAAACGCTCCGCGCAAGTCGTAGACATCGATTTACGGAAGAGCCAGATTTACGCGGACAAGTCGTTCGTTCCGTTTAAATATTCACAGCCCCAGACTGCGATGGAAATCAATTACCGATACTGTATTATTTATCTCACCCCGAGACCCTTATAAAATTAGTCCGTTCGTTGCTACACGATCGTCAAATCGATAATTGTATTTTTGGAGCGTCGCTCACCAATTTGACGTTACTCGACAATTTGGGGAACCTTCTTTCGCGAACTTATTGACCGATTGGTTCGGTGTCTTTTTATCTTGGTCGCATCCACGGTCCACAGGTGTCTTCGTTTTCTGGCACAGGAACAGCTAGATATCGCACTTAAGGGAGCCCGTTGAAAAATAGCTCCCATAATCACGGTTTCGTCCCGAATTTCTACTTGGATCGAACTATTAAAAATTGCATCAAGAACATCACCCATGGCAATAAGAAGCCCTTTTTAATACAGTCGGGGTTCTCAAAGATATCTTTCCATATCTGCAATTTGCAATTACACGGTGCATGAAAAATTCCACTCGTTTACAATGGAACAAACAAATTTTTATCATCATAAAAGCCCTCTATCTCTCAAACTCGTATTTGCAAAGTGCCCCAAACCTTCCATTCGTTCCAAGAAAATATCTCTTCACTCTTCCAAGGCTCCTCCTCCCCAAAGAACAATTTTTTCCCGCGCTTAGAGTCCCACTTGGCACAAAAAATATCGCACGTCGTTCAAAAAACAATGTTTCCGAGAAATACGCTCCGAAAGGAACCGTTTGACCACCGATCTCGAAATACCCCATTGGTAAAATTCGTTCGATGGCTAGTCTCTCCGGAGGTCTCCTCGCGAACGCTGCAGCCTGGTTGGTACGCTCCTGCGGCTCTTAGCCGCGATCGGTGAGCGCGGAGTACTCGTACGTACGCGTACGCACGCACACGCGTCCGGTCCGGGCTCGCTATTGCCCAGGCCGGTTGGCTATCCCATTAGGAGTGTGTCAAACCCCGCGACATTTATTGAGCACCGGCGGAATGTCCCGAGCACCGAGCGGGTCTCGGGATCGGCGCGGCTCGCCTGCCTGCTGATTTTGTCCAGATGTGGAGCTGAACGCCTCGCGTACGCGCCGCGGCGGTTCGCCTAAAATGGCCAGGCCTTGGCCAATCTATAAAACATCGGGTCGCTCTATCAACGGCCCTAAACGCTTTTGCGTTCGAACGCGCGCCCGCTTCTTGCCGATGGCTGGCCGTAAACCGACCGCCGACCGATGACACCGACCCGTACGAGAAAAACCAACGAAGAAAAGGCCTCCACCGCTCGTCTACCGGGAATACCGCGGGTATTCGAGACGCGGACGAACGGTGGCCATCGGTGACGATATTCGTAATAACCCTTTAGGGCAGAACGTATCGCTCGGGTGGATACGTCCGGTGTGGTTCCCATTGGTCCCAGTCGGGCCGGTGACGCGTTCTGTCCGTGAGCGGCAACGAAAGACCACGGGGATTTTACAACGCCGCGGAATCGGCAAAGAAACGACCAGCACCGCGCGCAAAGAACTACCCGATCTTTTTACCCGGCGCGTTTCGAGGAGGCGGTTGCTCGAGCGTTTACGGCTGAGCGAGCGAACCAACGAACGAGCGAGCGAGCTGGATAGCTAGCGACCGACCGACCGATCGATCGGTACCGCTGTCCACGATCCCGCCGCTACGTGAATCTCGTTATCGTTCCCCCCGTCGTTTCCGGAAGCTTGCCTCGGAACGCTCCACGACGACGACGAGGCGATAAATTTCGTACCGCGAACCTCCGCGCGCGCGAGCGCGAGCGAGTGAGCGAGCGCACGCACGGTGCAACGGACTCCTGTCGCGAGTATACCGTGATCCTTATCGCTAGTGTTTTTTTTTTTGCTACTTCGTCGTCGGGGGAAAATTCACCGGGGGATTTTTCGACGAAGAGTTGACATTTTTGGGGGATGGAGATCGGTTGGAGAGTTTTGCTGGTGGAGGGAGAGGGAAATTTTTTTGAGGGGTTGGCGAACTCGAGGGTTGTTTGACTGAGTTCGATGTAGGGGTATTTTTATTTGGGAATGTTGTTGTTAATATATCGAAAGTGATTAGAAGGGGGGAAAGTTTGTTCAAGGGTTTGCAAGGGTAGATTTATGTTGTGCTTTAGACGATGATTGTAGATTGATGTGGATTGTGTCTGGAAATATTCGTACCGAGTCGGAACTAATTGCAGAAGGAGTGAAATTTTTTAATTATTTGCATTTTGTCAAAATTCTTTCTCGAATGATATTACAAAAAATTTACTGATTCTAGGTTTAGCGAGATCTGAAACAGCGACATAATGTACGAACAGCGTTACATTTATCTGTACGTATGTACATACTTCTCTACGTACATTAATTTTACGATTAATTATAATATACATATTATTAGTCACCGATATTATCATCCAAATATGTACTCGAAAATAAATACGTAACGAAAACTTGCGTACACTGACAAATAAAGCTCCAACCATGTGCACTCTTGGAAAACAGCATACTTGTCGAAGGGTTAGCAACACTTTTCCATAGAACCTACTCAAAAGATTAGCAACATTGTTTCGTAGAAGCTACTCGTCGAAGGGTTAGTAACACTTTTCAACAGAAGCTACTCGACGAAGAATTAAAAACACTTTTCCATAGAACCTACTCAAAGGGTTAGCAACACTTTTTCATAGAACCTACTCAAAGGATTAGCAACACTTTTTCGTAGAAGCTACTCGTCAAAGGGTTAGTAACACTTCTCAGCAGAAGCTACTCGTTGAAGGATTAGCAACATTTTTCCATAGAACCTACTCAAAGGGTTAGCAACACTTTTTCGTAGAAGCTACTCGTCAAAGGGTTAGTAACACTTCTCAGCAGAAGCTACTCGTTGAAGGATTAGCAACATTTTTCCATAGAACCTACTCAAAGGGTTAACAATACTTTTTCATAGAACTTACTCAAAGGGTTAGCAACACTGTTTTGTAAAAGCTACTCGTCAAAGGGTTAGTAACATTTTTTCGTAGAACTTACTCGTCAAAGGATTAACAACACTTTTCCATAGAATCTACTCATCAAAGAGTTAGCAACATTTTTCCATAGAACTTGCTCAAAGTATTAGCAACACTCCTCAGCAGAAGCTACTCGTAAAAATCTTAGCAACACTTCTTTTCATAGAATCTACTCATCAAAGAATTAGCAACACTTTTCCACAGAACTTACTCAAAGTGTTAGCAACACTCCTCAGCAGAAGCTACTCGTAAAAATCTTAGCAACACTTCTTTTCATAGAATCTACTCATCAAAGAATTAGCAACACTTTTCCACAGAACTTACTCAAAGTGTTAGCAACACTCCTCAGCAGAAGCTACTCGTAAAAATCTTAGCAACACTTCTTTTCATAGAATCTACTCATCAAAGAGTTAGCAACACTTCTCAGCAGAAGCTACTCGTCAAAGTCTTAGCAACACTTTTCAATAGAATCCACTCATCAAAGTTTTACCAACACTGTACATACGAGACTGCAAGGAAACTGTCCTCTTCTTCCAGCAA